>NC_064618.1:287476066-288706061 GCF_023898315.1 Schistocerca nitens | reverse complement strand
GTTACAACTTACACAACAAGCTTCGATTACTCCCTAAGTATAAGGCTTTTTTATTTTTAAATGTTTCTACAAATTACTGCAGATAAGGAATTGTAATAGTTATGTTAAGACTGATTTCTGTGCTAACAGACTCAATTACTTATCTATTCAATGCTACCTGACATTAGCTTAACAGAGGGTGCAGTACAAGCCACCTCTTGTGTGCTCGTCTCACATTACAAAGAAGTTACTAACAGATGTGTAGAGCTGAATGTTTTACCAATAGCTCTCTGCAAAGAATAAAATGGCATCTTTTTAACACTGTGGAAGACCATTAATGTTGACAAATGTTGGTATTGTCTGTTAGTTCTAAATTTCAGCTTTAAAAACCATGCTGGCTCAATGTTGAGCAGTTTTTCGAAAGAAGAGTTAAGATCTAAATGTAATAATGTTAAGAACCGACTATCCAGATATTGTATGCCTATATACAAACCGATTCATGGTGTCTCAATGTAACAAAAGGCAGCCACATCCTTTTGGTGTAAAAGTAAGTACATAGCACTTTCGCCAACTTCACCATCTGATCTCTAATGCAACATAAACTATACAGAATGTCCAAAACACCAACTTATCTTCTATGCACATAATAAATACCCCAAAAACCATTATTTTTCTACATGTATGTCATTATATGACCACTGTGTATTAGTATTTTACAGTAAATACTGATATCCCAAATTCCCATTTCATATCTCGATTTTTCTATATTTTTCCCTGTTTTATAAATTTTTCCCTATTTTCCGTATTTTTCCATATTTTTTCATATCTTCCATATTTTTCTATCTGGTTCTGTTACCACACAAACCATCTGCAACATACCAGTTATATTTCCTCATCTACAATGAGTTATAGATACACTTAGAAAAAAAGTGTTATACAGAGGAAGTAATCGAAATTTACAGTATAAGCAGTAGTACTTTAATGTAAGCTCTAGGTTAGAAGAGACAAGATACCAGACATGTACGTATACACACATACACACACACACACACACTTAGAAAAAGCATTACACAGAGGAAATAATTGGGATTCGTGGTAGGAGCTCTAGCACTTTAATTTAAGCAGAGATTTAAAAGATGAACGACACCACACATGCATATGTTAACAGAGAAAAGATAGGACATTATACAGACATGGTGTCAAGACGAAACTGACATAATACAAAGAACCTATGGCTGTCCTGTAAAAAGAGGAGGTGATCGACATTAAAATGCATGTTTGTTGTCAAGGATCAAGTGCCTGGACTATTGGATTAGCTTCTTGTAGACGGTTATCACCTTATACGAGGATAAGGTAGAAGACTTTGCTGGGATTTTTAAAATAAAGATGTGTGACTACCTAACATCAAACTATAAATTTTTTGTGTAGAAGGAAGAACACCAGCAAGCAGTAATGTTACTGTAACCAGCAGTAAGACTGTTACATCTTCTTCATCTGTTCCCTATTACGGATTTCGTGCTTAAAACATGTATATAGCACCACTGTCATTCTCCACTTTGTCTACTTGGGTCATATGAGAACATGAAGTTTCAGATATGTAGTAGTACAACCAGCATTGAGAAAAGGCTATAAACTATGTTCTGTACGCCTATAATTTTAATTGTTTTCCCATAATCTGCATGGAAATCTATACACCCGATTCCATTGATCATTTGCAGTACTGACTGTTCTTCATGAGCGAACTGCATTTCAAAGTCAGGAGGAGATGTATATGCTGTAGAAGAACGTAATTTTAATGGAACATTTGTTAATGGCAAGAGGCAATACCATGAGCAACACTACTAACAAAGGCAACTGGTGGCCACACATAGTGCACCTTGTAAGATACTCTACTAAAAAAGGTGGCTGACAGACAGAGTGTAGATGACTTTTGTTAACACAGGCTCAAATACAAATGGCTTAGGTATTATATATAGGTGTTATATTTTAGCTGGAGGAAACATACATATTTATTAATCTAAGATCTTGTTATACTGATATACATGAATATGCAGCAACGAAATGCTGTTTCCAAATGATGTGGAAGTAGGGGGAATAAAAACACCAGATGTTGACTGTTGTAGTGCATAGTTCTCTGTAATATTGTCAAATAATGGTACTGACAAATTAGGAATAATGCTAATCCACAAGTTTTAAGAAAAGGAGAAATTTATCAAGCAGACTTAACCCATGCCCTATTCAAGATGTTACACCCTTAAATGTACTGTAGTTAACATGTTATTTGTATGTAAAATAAAACTAGAATTGGAAGAAATCGAATTAAAAAAAGTACGAAAAGGAGAGTGTATGGCGAAAATACATGCTATGAAGAGGGAATACAAACTATAACTAGAAAAATAAGAGGCTGTTGCAGATGTGCAGGTAAGGCTCACATATTAATTAAAATTCAAGTGTATGGAAAATGTGGTTTAGTAGTGTGGTACATAAAATATCGGCATTTACTGTGAATATTGATGTAAAGTGGTCATATGTTCGAACAATCACAGAAATCAGTGGTTCAATGGCAGTTTGCTATATTAAAGAATACACGAAATTTCTTTTTATGAACATCCATTTCCATTTGAATTAGTTTTAGGGAGGTTGGTTAGATTGTACCTTAATGTGGTGGACTGGATGTCATGCATCTTGCAAAGAAAAGCCTTCTGCAAAGTGAAAAACTGATGGAATAACTGCATTTAACAGACATCCAATTCTAAAAGTTGTAAACTTACATTTTATACAGAAATTGACAGGAATATGTGGCAGCAGAGCTGACAATATATACCTAGGAAGATGTGGAATATTTTAACAGCATTGTAATGCAGGAATGAGATAAAAATTTAAATCTGAAAATGTTGTCAGCTAGAAGAATTGAAAGAAGGAACAGAGCTAATTGATGAAGCCTTAAAAGAGATATTTTGCAAGAGAAAAATTAGATACAATTATAATTAAAGAATATACAGGTTTTTTATTTGTCAAAGTACTGGTAAAAGAAAGAATTACTTTGAAACAGTAATGAGTAGGATCACTGATTACAAGTTAGTGGTGTAGTGATATAGTTTTATTGCCACACCCATGCACTGTGCTCAGGGTGTAGGCCATGGTGAAGGTAATTGACAAACAACATATCTGCCCAATGATACATTTATTTGTCATAACAGAATACATTACCAACTAAGAAATCAGGATTGGTTCTCATGAATAATGTTAATCCACAAGTCTTAAGAAAAGGAGAAATGTATCAAAAAGACTTAAGCCATGCCCATTTCAATATATTCCACACTTAAGTACAGTTAATATCTTATGTATATGAAAAATAAAACTGGAGTTGGAAGATATCGAATTTAAAAGAAAAAACGGAAAGGTGAGTATATGGCGAAAATACTTGCCATGAAGAGCATTAAAATCCTAAAGGTAAGCTACCAAAGCAATAGCAACAAAGTGCCAGAGTTTGAAGTGCTCAGGAAAAGCAGTGAGGCCCACATAATACCAGTTACAGACAGCTGGTTGAAACCTGAAACTGACTGCTGTGAGATTTTGGGGGGAAATTTAAGTTTATATCGAAAGGATATGCAAAAGGGAAATTGAGATTGTGTGTTTGTCATAGTAGACAAAAAAACTTAAATCCACTGAGGTAGAAATTGAAGCTGCAATTGACATTGTTTGGGCACAACTTAGTATCAGGGGTGAGCATAAACTTAGATTAGATTAGTTTAATTATTCATTCCATAGACCCTTAAAAGAGGGAATCCTCCTGGGTGTGGAACATGTCAGATAAACACATTATAAAAATGTAATCAGAAAAACTTGAGTTTCATTAATTTTAATGATCCTCAGACAATAAACAGTAAAATTATGTACATGAATTAAATTTAAACTTCTAATATTTACAGGTTTAATACTTACATCTGCTTTCATTAAATCCATCATTCAGACATTTGCTAGTTTCTTGGCTATTACAACCAAGTATTGTCAAAAATTAAAATAAATTATCCATTTCAGTGATCCTCAGTTAAGAACAGTCAGATTATGTACAAGATTTAAAATTAAACTTCCACTATTTAGAGACTTAAGACTTACATCTGCTTTTCATAATCCATCATTCACACATTAGGTAGTTACTTGGCTGTTACAACCAAGCATTGTCAAAAATTAAAGTACAATAAGTTTTCATTAAAATGGTCTACTGAACTTGTGGAGAAACTCATGGGTGGAATAGAAGGAGTTGGCCACAAAAAATTCTTTTAAATTATGTTTAAATTGTGCCTTGTCTGAGACTAAATTCTTAGTGGTTGCTGATAACTTAATGAAAATATGTGTTGCTGAATACTGGACTCCTTTCTGGGCAAGAGTAGGTGATTTTAAATCTTTATGTATATTGTTCTTATTCCTAGTATTGATACTGTGTACTAAGCAGTGAGCTGGAAAAAAGAGATGTATTATTTACAACAAACTTCATTAAGGAATAAATATATTGAGAAGTTTTGGTTGATATGCCCAATTCTTTGAATAGATTTCGACATGATGTTCTTGGATTTTCACTACTCATTACTCTGATTATACGCTTCTGTACCCTAAAAATTTTTTCTCTGTTTGTGGAGTTACCCCAAATATTATACCATATGACATAATGGAGTGAAAATAAGCAAAATATGCCAGTTTTTTCATATTTATATCTCCTATGTCTGACATCATTTGCATTGCAAACACAGACTTGTTTAAGCACTTTAGTAGTTCGTTAGTATGTTGCTCCCAACTGAATTTATTATCAAGTTGTAATCCAAGAACTTTACACTCTCAACTTCTCCTACTTCCATGTCATCATATTTTATACACACACCAGATGAAAATCTCTTGGAAGTTCTGAACTGCATATAGTGGGTCTTTTGAAAGTTTAATGACAGTGAATTGGCTATGAACCACTTATTAATGTCAGTAAAAATTTTATTAGCTGCCCTTTCTAAATTTATATTTGATTTACTATTTATTGCAATGTTTGTATCATCTGCAAATAAGACCAACTTGGCATATGGTAATGTAACAGATGACAGGTCATTAATGTACACAAGAAACAGTAGTGGACCTAGTATGGAACCTTGGGGAACACCAAATGTACTTCCTTCCCAGTCAGATGATGTCTGATTGCCTACTGCTGAACTGTTACGTAATGGCACCCTTTGTTTTCTATTAGTAAGATATGACTGAAACCACTTTGCAGCACTACCAGTGACGCCATGATATTTTAATTTACTTAAAAGAATGCTTTGACAGGTCAAAGAATATGCCAGTTGCCTCTAATTTGTTGTCCAATGAATAAAGGACATTTTCGCTGAAAGTGTAAATAGCTTTCTCAATATCAGAACCCTTAAGAAACCCAAACTGTGACTTTGACAGTATGTTATTTTCACTGAGGTGCTTAAGTAGGTGCTTGAACATAACCTTTTCAAATATTTTTAAAAAAACTGACAAAAGTGACATTGGTCGGTAATTTGACGGCATTTCTTTGTCGCCTTTTTTGTGGAGAGGTATGACTTCAGCATATTTAAGCCAGTCCAGGAATGTTCATGTGACAAGTGATTGATTACACAAACAACTTAAGATATGATTAAGCTCATATGAACACTCTTTTATTAACTTTGTTGATATGTTATAACCATTAGAATCTTTGATTTCAAGGACTTTATGATGGATTCTATTTCTTTTGGTGAAGTAAGTGCCAATCCCATTTTACTGAGATTGCTTGTGTGCACCTGTCTCAGATATTCCATTGCATTATTTACTGAAGCTGACAACCACATGCTATCAGTAACAGAAACAAAATACTTGTTTAAATGGTTTGCAACACAACATGCATTTGTTACCAGGGTTTCATTAATTTTTAGAGCTATTTGTTCCTCCTCATCTCTGGTTCTACCTGTCTCTGACTTAACTATATCCCATATTGTTTTTATTTTATTGCTGGAAGTATTTATCTTCTTCTCAGAAGATTTCTGGATAACCTTCTTCAATATTTTGCAGTAATTTTTGTAATTAGCTATAGTGATAGTATCAAAAGTGTCCCTACATATCAGATAGAGTTTCCTTTTTTTCTCACATGATATCTTTATCCCTTGTGTGATCCATGGTTTCTTATTAGACTTCTGCTTAATTTGAGTTTCCTTAAGGAGAAAACAATTTTCAAATAAGGTGCTAACTTTATTAATGAATGTTTTGTACTTTCCATGTGTGTCTTGGATGCTGTAAACATTCATCCAATTAATTTCTTTGAGAAATCACCGAAATTTCTCAGTTTTTGTCTGTTTTATTGGCCTTCTGTACTCAGTTCTGATAGATGTTTTACCCTGACAATTTTCAAAATTTAATGTTAGGTGTTGCATGTCATGGTCAGATAGTCCATTTACTACTGGTTTTGTAATGTGACTTAGTTGCCTAGAATTGTCTATAAATATATTATCAATGGCAGTCTTAGAACATTTGTATACTCTAGTTGGGAAATTTACAGTAGAAATTAAATTGAATGACAATGTAACTGATTACAGTAACTGTTCACTGACAGTGTTTTTCACGACATCTATATTAAAATCACCAGCAACCACTAGTTCTTTGTTTCTTTAATTTGAGATGAGATAATAAATCTTCAAGACCGTTTATAAACGGGTTGAAATTTCCTGAAGGTGCTCTGTATATGGCTACTATCATAAAGGACCTGTTATGGAATTCTGTCTCTGTTGCACATGCTTCTAAGTGCTGGTCTAAGCAAAATTTATTAATGTCAATATCCTTGAGTTTAAAACTGTTTTTAACAAATGTGGCAACTCCTCCTTTCTCCAGCTTTTGTCTACAGAAGTAGGAGGCTAACTTAAATTGTGTAAGGTTTAACATATCTATACCAGAGGTCACATGATGTTGAGAGAGGCAGATTATATCAACTGGGTTTGATGACTCTAATTCATCAATGTGCATAAGTAACTCATTAATTTTACTTCTAAACCCTCGAATATTTTGATGCACTAAAGATAGTTGGCATTTCACATTTACCGAGATGAAATTGGGTGAAAATAAAATTTCTGCTGATTGCTGTAAATTTTTAACCAACAGCTGTGTTCGCTGATCCAATGTGCCAGGATTATGCTGTTTGATTTCTTTATCAAACGGAAGGTTTGTTTCAATCTTTACTTCTCTCAGAACTTGAATTTGTCCTGTCCTACCTATCCTAAAAAAGGTGTTGCTCCAACACCTATGACCACTGGTATATTACCACTCATGGCATTGCCTTCCCCCTTACATTTCCTGCTATTAGCCCAGCCAGTTTACTCACCCCTTTCCTGTTGAGGTGTAGGCCATGTCTAGTATAATCCCACCTACTGAGAGAATCAATAGGAACCAAACCAATATGTGACCCTGCACCCGACCCAAGCAGCTGTTCCAACTCCAAATTAACTCTCCGACAGAAGAGTTTAAATGAGGTTGGTCATGGCATCTCAGAACAGACACAAACTCAACACTGGTATGTCTCGTTGCTGATGCAATCTTTGCCAGGTCATACTTTATATTGTACCAAGGATCTTTGTCAATGATAATTGGATCCTTCTATCGCCCACCAGTTTCATCTCCTGATGTAACTGAAAACTTCAGAGAAAACCTCAGTTCACTTGTGCATGAGTTCCCCAATCATACATACTCATCAGTGGAGATTTTAATCATCCACAATTAATTGGGAACATTACACTTTTGTTAGTGGTAGGCGTGATAAGACGTCCTGTGAAACTTTACTAAATGCATTCTCTGACTATGCGGCTGGTCCCGGCGGAGGTTCGAGTCCTCCCTCGGGCATGGGTGTGTGTGTTTGTCCTTTGGATAATTTAGGCTACGTAGTGTGTAAGCTTAGGGACTGATGACTTTAGCAGTTAAGTACCTTAAGATTTCACACACATTTTTTTGCATTCTCTGAAAACAACCTAGAACAGACAGTTGGGAAACCCACTCACGATGAAAATATATTGGATCTAATGTCAATAAATAGATCTGACCTCTTTCAGGATGTTCACATCGAAACTGGTATCAGTGACCACAACATGGTTGTGGCAACAATGATTACCAAAGTACAAAGCACAACTAAAACAAGCAGAAAGATATATATGTTCAGTAAAGTAGATAACAAATCAGTAGTGTCATATCTCAATGAGGAACTTGAAACTTTCAGCAAAGGTAGGAGCATGTAGAGGAACTATGGCTCAAGTTTAAAATAAAAATTGATAATGCAGTGGATAGCTGTGTACCCAGTAGTACAATTCATAATGGGAGGGAATCTCCTTGGTATACATTCACTGTGAAGCAACTTCTAAACAAACAGCAATTAATGCATATTAAGAGTAAAACAAAGCGTAGGGCTATAGATAGAGAGATCCATTTGGCTATCAAGAGAGCAATGCGTGATGCCTTCAATGACTACCATAGCATAACTTTGTCAAATGATCATTCATAGAACCCAAAAAAATTCTGGTCTTATTTGAAGGCTGTTAGTAGCACCAAAGTTAATGTCCTGTCCCCAGCAAATGAGATAGGAACTGAAATTGAGGGTAGCAAAGCAAAATCTGAAATGCTTAACTCTTTTTTCAAATGTTCCTTTACAAAGGAAAACCCAGGAGAATTGCTCCAGTTTCGTCCTCCTACCAGTGAAAAGTTGAATGAAATACGTTTTAGTGTCTGTGGTGTTGAGAAATACCCAAAATCGTTGAAACTGAGCAAAGCGCCAAGCCCAGATCGAGTCCCTGTCAGATTCTATACTGAATTTGCAGCTGAGTTCGCCCCTCTCTGTGATACACATTCTCATGGTAAAAATAGCATTTCTACTATGTGAGAAAGATAACGTGTGACAGTGAGAGGAAACTAAGCAATGTATAATTAAAGGTTCAGCAGCAAGGCTTATTTGATCATTGATCTGGAGACCTGCTTATCTGCTTTCCCTTATAATCTCGCCATTAAATAAACTATTGTCTTTGTGATATACAGTGCATTTATTTCTACAATTTTCATGTAAATAATTCACACACTACGCTGCAGCCATAACGTCTGAGTGACTACAAGAAAGTAATCTGTTAATAAGAAGTAGAGCAAAGTAAGATGCTGTATTAAGAAATGTAAAGGTTATGAACTATGAATATGTGTTGGGGTTGGGGATTAATGTCAAACTGGGAAGCTGATGTGAATAGATTACTGCTTTGTTATGTTGAACTGCTTGCTATTCTTCGTGTTTTTTATGTCCCTCTTAACAAATATCGACGAAACATATTTCGAATGTTGATATACAATTCTGCTTTAAAACTGATTCCACCTACAAACTGCAAACACCTGAGACAGTCCTTCTGCTGACTCCTTGGATGGATACACTGTATTTCCGATCGCTAAGCTAGAGTTACATGACCAGCTGCTTTTGATCAGACAGTGTCTGCCACCAAAGATTGTTGAGTTTATTATATATTACAGCCAAGAGAAAAATGGTTTCTGTGGAGGTTAACTTTTCTGGCAGTAGTAGCATGTTAAGATGACTGGTGCTGTACTCATCCCTCGAAATATCCTCAGGAGTTAGGTATACATGCAATAAAAAATATTAGAGCGGTTATTACAACCTGCACTCTGTGTACAAAATCTGTAAGTTGCAATCTGTTAATCCTATCTAGGTCTCTGCTGACACCAATGCTACCCACATGTCAATACCAGTATTCTCTCTTACCTCAAGTGTGTGGGATGATTATGGCCGTTGCTGGATGGAGTGGCCAATGCACAAATTACAGGTTTCCAGCTGTTATTCACCATATGTGGGCGATTTTTTTGAACAGTCGGTGGTTTGTGCGACAGAGGGCTCGCGAAAGGCCACCTCACTCATTCTCTCATGTAGTTTCGTATCTCTCATGTCTGTGGGATGCTTCTACCTGTGTGACTGAGAGCAATTACTCCCCACCCAATTACATCCACAATTAGCATTGTGGCAGGATAACTGTGACCCTGGCAGTATGGTCAAGATAAACAGTGCAGAGACCATGCGCATTTGCGGCAGCAAAACAATTCTTCGCAGCACACTTTAGCAATGTCTTGTGTGCATTTCTTTAATGGAAAATACTTGTCTGTAGAAAGTCTCCTACTCCGATTTGCCAGCCAAAAGTGTGTGTGTGTGTGTGAGTGTACATACCGATCTTCCGGCATTATTTACAAGTCTACTGTAACTTTATAGTATCAGACTCCTCTAAGGGAGATTGATAGTGACATAATTGTTTTTAGCCCACTAACAATGCAGGGATAAGTTGCTTACAGTGAAAACGACTACTTGTCATTACCAGGAGCGTATTTGGTAGTTGTTTAATTGAGATACCACTGTTGTTGTTAGTACCACACATAGGTAATTCTCCAACGTGGGATGTCAATGTCATTTGTTGTAACATCAGATTGTGCTATTTGTTTAACATGGGATATCGATGTACAAGCTGAAATATTGCACTGTGCTACTTTTTTAACATGGGATGTCGTTATACTTGTTACAATATCACATTGTGGTAACCGTTAAAAATTTAAAGCCTAATATCTAAGAGCGTCTTTGGCCACCAGTCTTGAGAAGTGGGAGTATTTCAGTCAAAAAAGTAACCAATTACTTCTAGAATTATAAACAGCAATGACAGGTGACCATATGTCAGAGTGCTTACAAAAAAATACCATCATTTTAACACACTATGACATTACACATTAAAAATGCAGGGACAAATTCCTCAAAAAGTTGGTACGTGGCAATAGTTTATTTGTTTCAGTAACACAAAGTTATAATTGTTCAGTCTCATATTTACTTGTATCTTTGGATTAAGATCTTGAAAAGTGGGAGAAAAATTGTTCAAAATGTAACAAATTACCCTAAAATCGTGTGGTTATACATCCATTGGAGTGCTTCCATAAAATACCATTATTCTTAACACACTATTATAGTAATGAGCGGAAGGGTTTAATAATACTTATATCCCACTATCCAATGTCTTTCTAATATGCCTGGGAGGCAGTGGCTGATCTCTCTGATGATCCTTTCACTAAGGTGGACAGACCTCAGATAACAAGGCTTACTCCACTGGCCTAGAGAGAGAGGGGAAGGGGGGACTTGGTTTCTAGGCGTATTTAAGTCACCCTAATGATCTCCATTAAATGGGAAAGATGACCTTGATTTTGGTCCTTGTACCAGCACAGTTGATGAGTGACCTTGGAGGGACTTATCTTGACACATGATTGGTATCAGGTTACATCCTGATCTTGAATATATCATAAGCAGTTGCTCAAGAGGAGTTGACCTCTTTGAGATGAGTTCGTTATCTGTTCCAGAACCCACGTAATTCTACTAGTAACGTAGTGAAGCCACTAAGTTGGTGGTAAGTAAGCTTCCCACAGTCCACAAAAATAAATATTATTTTTATGTAAGTATACTTCGCAAGCCTCGCAGAAAAATCATTTTGATAATGAGCCTACTTCACATTGGCCTTTAAAACAACCTTATTTGGTGCTGTGTAAACTTTGCATTACTGCTGAAGGGCACAAGAGACTTAAGTAAATAGTATTTCCGAACAGACAGGAACTACAACTGGTGCAGTGGGCTAGGAATAGACGCCATGAGTGTGCAGAGAAGGTACAAATATTCCTGTGAATGCAACAGAGAAATACAGTTGCTAGTACGTATGTTTCCTGCGACCTGTAAAGTAAGCACTGAAGGTGCAAGTATCAGATGTTTACTGCTAAAAGCCGAGGGCTCAGTTTCCGACCAACACCGTATGGAAAGTCAGTGAACATCGGTACAAGTCTCTAATATGCCATAATTCAACTCAAACTATATGGAGGCGAAAAGTAATTTATGTTACACAAGCTACTGAACTTCCAAAAAGCATGACAACAAACAATTATCAGATCACATAGTGGCAGTTCAGATCAGACCAAAGAGCCCTCACGAAAATCTGTATTATTCGCGTGCTTGGAAATTTGAAAGGAAAAGCAATCACAAAAACATCAGTTTACCATCACAAAGTTGAAAGGAAAATATTACACATTATTATAACTCAAAATGAGACATTCTAATTCTTCAATCCGTTTTCAAGACAGAGCATTCATGAGAACTCAACAGCCTCTTTTCGCTACCAATGTCAGAATGGCATTAGTCGTTTGTGGTAGAGCTCTCTCTGTTTTCATTGGTAGTGGGCAGGTGCTAGAGAGGCTACACTTGGCCTCTGACGAATCTAAAGGTACAAGTACGAAAATAGGCGCACCCTTTCGATGTGTAAAAACCTCTCTGCTCTGTTCCTACTCAATCTCAAGGTGGAAAAACAACACACACTACAACACAGGTTCGAGTTTCAGCAAAAACCCAAATTCAACTCAGCTACACAGTAAAGCATTCTGGTTCTCATACACAGAAGGAGGTACAGTTGTACAAAAATATATAAATACTAGATGTGTAGAAAAGCTTGTTTCTCTTCCAGAGCCCCATTACTATCATATACTGTAAAGGCAACTTGTTGCATTGATCACTGAGAATATTCATATCGAGAGCTTTACTAAGCAGAACGGTTCTGATTAATCTATTTCAACTTGTATTTGTCTTTTCTTCTCTTTAACTTTCAAATATTTGGTTCTTCTCTATGCCTTCCCAGTGTGGCATGACCAAGAGTCATCTCATCAGTTATTTATAGAAGCAAAGCAATGTAGAATGATTTGGCTAGATCCGCTAAAAATACCTGAGAACTTGTTTCGTCGACTTCTGACCATATTTCTTGACTGTTTCATCTCTCTAATTTAACCATCCAACTCCTGTTCATCGCTTTCCCATGTTTCAGCTCCTTGTTATCTATTGCTTCCTTTCAAGTTCTCAACAATCTCTTGTTCCTACAGTTTTATTTTATTATTTTTATATTTATTTTGTCATTTTCCAACGTATGTTGAAACAGGTACTGAAAGTTTACCATCACATTTAATTTTGTTTCATATTGTCACTAGATGTTTTCTTTATTTACAAGTGTTTCATGTCACACTTAATGTTTCAATTTACATAAATAAGTATAAAATTGAAGTGGTGCACTTGGAACTGATAACTATGTTTAGCTGTACACAAACTATATTATGCAACACTGAAAGCAAAATAAGAAAATTGAAGTTGTTATTTGGTAACTAATGTTTTTAATTTCCTTAACAAAAAACTACTCTTGGTGGTGTAGTGCACAGCTGTTGTGTCGCTGTTGTTAGTTTGAGATGCAGATGCAGTCTCCTAAAATTCTTGTTGGTGTTTTCTTCATCTCTGCATAACTACTGCAACCTACATCCATTTGAATTTGTGAGCCATGGCGGCCGGCGGTAGGGTCTTCCACTTGCATCGCCGATAGCGATATTCAGCTTCCTGCTATCTTTGACTGCTCCCCTGGTGGTTTTCCAGGTGAAAGTGTGACGAGGAAGTCTCCAGTCGGCGTTGAACGAGCCAACTTGTGTTGTAAACTAGCCCACGTCCCTAACTGTGGTGCATGGGCCTCGCCATGCTCGCCACCCTAGTTGGTTGGTTGGTTGTTTCGGGGAAGGAGACCAGACAGCGAGGTCATCGGTCTCATCGGATTAGGGAAGGACGGGGAAGGAAGTCGGCCGTGCCCTTTGAAAGGAACCATCCCGGCATTTGCCTGGAGCGATTTAGGGAAATCACGGAAAACCTAAATCAGGATGGCCGGACGCGGGAATGAACCGTCGTCCTCCCGAATACGAGTCCAGTGTCTAACCACTGCGCCACCTCGCTCGGTCGGCGCCACCCTAGTCTTTTGGCGTGTGCCGGATGTACGGTGCCGATCATTGGTCGCCTTGACGTGCAGAATTGGGTGGGTTCGTCGTCTCACGCTGAACAGCTTCCCAGCTCGTAATTTGCAAGCTCCAAGTTGTGTACGACTTTTATTCTGTGTTTAACTAAGAAGATTCTTGAAACTTATTGTGGCATGGGTAGCTGCTGAAGATGGTTCTGAACTTGGTTGCACAGTGGCAATTTTAAGGAGGCTGATGTTCCTCATTCTGTTTCTGATCATCTGTGTATTGCGTGTTTTAAGTGGTTTTCATGCAAATTTTAATTTGTTTTAGGACATATTGTCCGCTTTTGGACTGGCTGCAGTTGTGTTCGTACCTGGTAGCTGTAGAGTTAATGGCTTAATCATTTGTCATGGCCAAATTTGGTATGTTTATTTTCCTGCTAATTTACTGGGAGATGGGTAATGTTAGAGTAATGCTCCATAATAATTTGTGGGCGTGCTTATTATATATTCCAGTTTGGCTGTGATTTGACCTTGTCTTCAATGCAATCTATTTGTGCTGCAGGCCAAATGTTAAGATTGCTCGTTCCCTGACGTCGGCGCGATTATGGATTCTTGTCCGAACCGCTCATTGTGGGGCCGGTCGGATTACATATAAATATATACCACCTGCTATGTGAACGCTCGTATTGCCTGCTGGCCGTAGCATTATTGCTTCCAAACACTGCTATAGGCCTTAACACCGTTCTCTAAAGTTAAGTGCAATTTGGGAATCATTCTGAGTCATTATGTCTGTTAGTTAAGTGAGGCCACTTTGTTAATATTAGCATTTCTATAAGTCATTTTACTGGATGAGTTATTACTAGCTATTCTTATTTAACACTTATTCGTGTATCTTTTTAGTATAAGCATATTTTACTGTGGTCCTTAATGTGGGCAGTTCAGTTTTAGTAAGCTTTAAGATATCTTTGTTCTTTATCAAGTTGCGGTAATATATGGCTGTGTAACTTTGGTTGGAAGTGTATAGTGTTATTAGTCTCTTGTGATATGGTTAAACAAGAACGATTATTCATGATTGACTATTCACCATGCCTTCCATCAATGATTTTGGTTGTGGATGCAAAATAATATGACTCTTATTCGTCTTTATGTAACTCAATCAAAGTGAAGATTTGTATATTGCATCAGTAAGAGGGCAAATGTCTGAACTGAAGTTTATAATAAAGTCTGTTTTGAGTCAAATTAAAATTGTAAAACAATCACAAGCTTGTCCATCACCAGTGATCCTGGGCTTCCTATTTCCTTTAAATAACTTTGGTGAGATTGTAATTTTGATTTTCTAAAGAATTGAATAGTACCACAGTTCAATGTGCTTCCTATACTCAGGCTTTGGTCCCTCTTTACAACTGTTAGCCCTCACGTTTCCCTCCATTACCAACTTAATTTTTCCTTGATTCTTCAGGATGTGACCTATCAACCAGTAGATTCTCATAATCAAGTTGGCCCACAAATTTCGATTTTTTCTAACTCAGAACTCCACCTTTTCATTAATAATCTAATACAGGGGCGGACAAACGCTACACACGGCTCATGAGCGCACAGTGCTGCATCTGTGCTGCTCGCGTGCAATCGTCAACCAGGGCAGTGGCGACAGCCGGCAGGTTGCGGTAGTGTAGTACCAGGCTAAGCCGCGGACGTTGATGTGAAGTGACCACTATGTAGTGAATGTTGTATTTCAAGAACCGGAAAATGCAGAGTGAATCTAGGAAACAGAGAAGTGGAGATCTGCTATCTTTTAAAAAGGAATGGGAGAATCATTTTTTCTTGTGCAAAAACGTGAAAATTCGAAATATTTAATTTGTGGCAGTTTCTCGCTGGTCAGCAGAAGTTTAGTATTGAACGCCATTATAATAAATTTCACAAGGACGAGTACAATTTATTGTCGGATTCTGAGCAGATGGGGAAATTGACTGAGCTTAAGAAGAGCGATCTGACGATACTATATGAATCTGACGTAAGTTGCTGTTGTCACGAGAGATCTGCGACTTTCTTTCGTCATGTCTCTCATCCACCTGATTTAACATTTTTTGGAACACTGTCTTCAATTTTTCAGGACGACAACAATGATAGCCCAGCGCACATGCAAGTTATAAGAATGCACTTAATATAGCGAGAGCTGGACAACCATTTGCTGAAGGTGAGTTTATAAAGGAGTGCATCAATGACGCTGCTGATTTACTTTCCCCACTGAATGCAAATTAGTTTCGAGGTATCACTCTTTCTCAGCGGACTGTAAGTCATCGCATAAGTGCCATGGCATGTGACATTTACCGTCAATTAAGAAGTGCAGTTCAGTGCATTTTCCGTAGCACTTGATGAGCCCACAGATATTTCAGACACCGCGCAATAAGTGATTTATGTCTGTGGCCTAGACACTGCTTTGCACATAACAGAGGACTTTTTAGATATGATACCTTTAAAAAGCACGATCACTGGCGCGGACTTCCTAAAAGCCGTTGAAGAGGCTGTCGATTCAGCTGGCTTAAACTGGGAACGTTTGGTGTCAGTGACAACAGACGGAGCACCTACAGTGAAAGGGGAGCAAATAGGATTTGTTGGATTACAAAGACAAAAGCTACAGCGTACAGAAGAATCATTGTACAGCATCCACTGCATTTTGCACCACGATGTACTCTGTGCAAAAGCAGCAAAACTGGGGGACCTCATGCAAGTGGTTATTCAGGCAGTTAATTATTTGAGATCCCATGGGCTTACACATAGACAGTTTCACATATATTTAGCTGAAATTGGGGAAGAGTACGGTGATGTGCCATACCACAGTGAGGGCCGCTGGCTTAGCCACAATAATGTACTCAAAAGATTTTTTCAGCTGAGGATACCAACAAATCAGTTTTTAAAGAACAAAGGAGGGTACAATCCCAAGTCAGAAGATTCAGAGTGGGTTGCCGACCTGCCATTTTTAGTGGACATTACCGGACACATGAATGCATTGAACACAAGTTTGCAAGGAGAAAATCAGCTAATTTGTGAAATGGCTGAAAAGGTGCAAGCTTTCACTAGTAAGCTTGAGCTGTGGGAACGACAGCTCTCATCAGGGAACGCAGTGCATTTCCCTACTCTGTCTTCTGTGCGAGAACAGAAGTGCAAAGAATATGTTTCCATACTTAGTGCAACAAAAGAGGAATTTCTCAAGCGATTGGGGCATATATCATATTTATCCCAAGCTTTTGAATGGTTCTTGAGACCATTTGCTGTTTCTGTAGATGATATTCATCCCAATTTGCAAATGGAATTAATAGATTTACAGTGTAATTCTCGTCTGAGAGACAAGTTCCTTTTGTCAAGACGTGTAATGTGCTCTCATCAAGACTTTTCACAGCAAGAGGTTCCTCGTCTCCATAGTGAAGCCATGAAGATAATGTCAATGTTTGGCTCGACATACGTTTGTGAGAGATTTTTTTCTGTTATGAAAATTAATAAATCTCGGTTAAGAGCAAACATCAGTGATGAAAATTTACGTAACTGTTTGCGTTTGTCTGTATGTAGAAATTTTGTTCCAGACATTAAACGTATTGTAAACTCCACCTGTGATGATTAAATAAAATGTATCGTAGGTATTAGGTACTCTTTCAAATCATGATTTCTTTCAAGCACTCATACTAACCTTATTCCTTCATTCAATAAAGCAAGCTAGGAAACAAAATGAGGAAGGAGTGGAGAGATGGTATGGTGGGGAGGAGAGAGAAGCGGGTGGCCAACTTGCCCCTGTGTGTACGCAGAATACCTGATACCTGCACACGAGCAAGTGCATGGCACATGTGCAGGATTCCTGCCCGCCCCTAATCTAATATAGACATCTGATTCTCAGCATTCTTTTGTACCATCACAGTTCAAAAGTTTCTGTTCTCTCTCTGTCTAAATTGGTTATCATTCAGACATCATTTCTGTACAACGCTACACACTGAACAAATATATTTGTAAAAGATTTGCTAACACTGAAATTTATTGAATTTATTTTCAGGGTTAAAGAATTTCTCTTTTACAAACAAGCATTTCTTGCAGCTTCCAGTCTACATTATAAAGCCTCTCTACTTGGACCATTGTCAGTTAATTTGCTGTAAAATTATCAAAATTACTACTACCTTTAATGTATCATTTTGCAGTATAATTTCCTGAGGAAGATTTGATTCAATTTGACTACATACATTACACTGTTCGACATGGGTTTTATTTCTGATATTAAAGTTTGTGCTTCTAGACCATTTTACCACGGGAAATTCAAATATGTAAACAAAATATCGTTGTCAGGGATACTTTTTATGTAATATGTATATATATGTATATTCACAATTTAAGGCATACACAGAGACGTTGTAGAGAAATACGGGTATGTTGCCGTATCCAATAGTGATAGAACGTGATAATTTCTTGTGCAACAGCAGGTGGGAAGAATCAGACATCATTACGTTATCCCCCGCCACACCTATGTCATTAAGACCACCTGAAACATCTCATTAACTCGAACGGCGACAGCCAGTCGCTGCCTCGGCAGTAAAGCTTCACGCCTCCTAGGGGCAGGTGCATCGAGTTTACAACAGTGGTGTTAGCCGAAATTTGTGTCAGTCTTAACGAGTGGGTGTTTTGGCTGACAAGTAACTGTGTGTCATATTTCCAAGCACTGTTGAATCTTTTAGTTCCTGTGTGTAAACTGATTGAGCCTGGTGCTGAAGGTAAAACGACTGCTTGTTTTTACACATCAGCGTTCCTCTAGTTCCCTACTGTTAATTTAATACAGGTGTATTACCAGAGTGGTATTTTTAAATTTGCACAAATGCCACGTCCTCGTGGATGTTGATATAAGCCGGACTACTTCTGCTACATCTGTGGGAAGTTCACTTTTGCCAGAAATAGGAAGAAAATTTCTTCAATCACAAAGAAAGCATACAAATATTACTTTGGAGTAGAGGTAGGAGACCAAGATAAAGAATGGGCACCACATTTCTGTTGTGCTACATGTTACTGCAAACTAATTCAGTGGTGGAAAGGTAAAGAGAATGTGGCGTTGTTTGCTGTTCCCAAGGTGTGGAGGGAGCCTAAGGACCATGTTACTGATTGTTATTTCTGTCTAACAAAAATTCAGGGTTTTACAAACAAAAAGTCGAAGAGGCACATTGTTTACCCAGATCTGCCTTCAGCGAGAATGCCAGTGCAGCATTCCGACAACCTTCCAGTACCTTCAAGAGCCCGAGGTCAAATTCCGAGTGACAGTGAAATAAGTAGTACTGAAGAAATCACAGATGATGATTCTTTATATCACTGCACAAGTGAGTCATCGCCACATTTGTTAACACAGGCAGATTTAAACGATTTAGTACGTGATCTAGGACTAAGTAAACAAAAGGCACAGCTGCTTGGTTCAAGATTACAAGAGTATAATCTACTGCACCAAAGTACCAAAATCAGTGTGTTCAGGCACAGAGAACATGCCTTTATTTCTTATTTTTCAACTGACGAAGCACTGACATTTTGCAAAGACGTTGCTGGCCTGATGAAAGTGCTGAACTTCACTTATATTTCACAGGAGTGGAGACTTTTCATTGATGCACCGAAAACAAGTCTGAAGGGTGTTTTGCTCCACAACGGAAATAAAATACCCTCTGTTCCAGTAGCTTACGCTAGTTTGACAAAAGAGAATTACGAATTCGTACAAAGGAGCTAAATTCATTAAAATACAAAGAACACAAATGGAAAATATGTGCAGATTTCAAGGTAATTGCTATGTTACTGGGAATGCAACAAGGCTACACAAAGTATGCCTATTTTCTTTGCGAGTGAGATAGTCGAGACCGAAATTCTGACTACGTGAAAACGAAATGGCCTAGGTGAAGATGGAAAGTTGGCGAAAAGAATGTACAACGTGAAAGTCTGGTAGCTCCTGAATATATACTACTTCCACCACTTCACATCAAACTTCGCCTGATGAAACAATTCGTGAAGGCCATGGATCCAACAGGCTGTGGGTTTGCATATCTAGCTACCAAATTCCCCCATCTTTCAGCTGCAAAAATAAAGGAAGATGTATGTGTGGGCCCACAAATCAGGGAGCTGCAGAAAGATGCAAATTTTGAAGCATGTTTAACTGATAAAGAAAACACCGTATGAGACTGTTTCAAGATGGTGTCGGAAAACTTCCTTGGAAGAAGAAGAGCTATTAACTACAAAGCAATGGTGAAGGATGTGATCAAAGCATATCAGGATTTGGGGTGCAATATGTCTTTGAAGGTACATATGATGGACTCTCATCTGGACTACTTCACAGAGAGTTGTAAAGACGTATCGGATGAATATGGGGAAAGATTCCATAAAGACATTTCTACCATAGAAAGGCGCTATGAAGGGAAGTGGGTACCTTCTATGTTAGCAGATTATTGCTGGAATATCATTCGAGAGAAGAAAAATTCACAATACAAGAGAAAAAAGTTATGTGCATTACAATGCAGTGGCTCAATGTTTGTCAATTTTCTGTAATTTCTCATGTCAAATAAATGCTTTAATGTGTATACACAAAGGTTACTGTGTTATATGTTAGATCCCACCATCCATTAATGTGATGAACTTATAACATCATAAAGATGTGCATTTGTTTGTCGAATTTCACCTCACGTTTGCTGCACTATATCAGGAACTGAAAAGAGAAATAAAATTGCGATAACTCATAAACTATCCCTGACAGAAAAGAACCAAAAACAGTTTTCAATTCAGCACTCAAAATACAACTAGGATCACAATATTTTTTATCAGAAATAGAAAAAAAGGTTTTTTTGTAGAACAGTGTTATTATCGATTTCCTACATTTCTGTAATATTCTGAGATTTAATCTGTAATTCATAAGCAATAAATTATTGTCAAAGTCCACAGCTGAACTTGGATTTTTTTTACTTTAAAATCTCTGTTTTATTGTTATATAATCTCAAACTTCCTGACAGATTAAATCTGTATGGTAGACAAGAACTTGAACCCACTAGACTGACATCATCTTCTGCAATATATATAGATAACAAAATGAGCAGTATCAACTATGGTGCTACAGAAAAGATCATCTTAGAATTAGGGATATCTGACCATTCAGCCTTTCTTATCTCATTGCCAAATTTAGATGAAACTGTAATAGTGCAACTAGCCAGGAACTTCAGCCAATGAAATGTGATTACATTTGTCTTGAGACTAAATGAAACTTTCTGGTCTTTCAGCAACCAGTATTCAGTAAACATAAACTACAATGCTGTATCAGAATTCATGAGTGCTTTCAATGAATGTTTCTCCTTCATAGCAACACATGACTAAAACTGTAAAAAAAAAGAAAAAAGAAAGAAAGAAAAACTCGTGTGTAATTGAAGGTGTCAGGATATATAATATTAGAAACAGGAAACTGCAAATGGAAGCAAAGAATAACTGTGATGCAGAGTTTCCTATGTATGTAAACAAATACGAAAGAATATTTGGCAGAGTATTTAAATGGGCAAAACAATTGACAAACAGTAAATACATATGAAATACCACAAATAAATCAAAAGCTGTATGGAAGGTTGTCAAGACTGAAATAAGTGCTGAAAAAATCAGAAATAGATGGCAATATGATTACAAATTCCAGACATATATTTGAAGAGTTCACCGGGTATTTTATACCCCAAAACAAAAATTATGATCTCCCTCCTCCACACATAAATCCCAATATCATGTGACACAGTTGAGAAGAATTCGATTTTACTTGCGAATCCTGCTATGAAGTGGCTTACATTTTAAAATGACAAGAATTTTAAATCTGTGGGCTGGGATGAAACTCCAACAAAAATAATAAAGGCAGGATGCGATAATATTGCACCCCACCTTTGTCATAATAAATCAATCATTTGATAAGGACTGCTTTATGGACAGGCTCAAATACACGGAAGTTTGACGCATCCACAAAACGACAGACAAGAGGAGATAGGAAATTTTCGCCCAGTATCAAAACTACCAATTTGTTCTAAAACATTTGAGGGAATAGTGTATAAACAAATAGAAAATTATAACAAAACATTATTCTTATTAATCAATATTGATTTAGGAAGGGGAAAGCTCACGGTGCACACTATTAATGAACTAATCACTAAAATAAGCGAATGTCTCAGTTACAAGGAGTGCATATCTGGTACTTTCTGTGACTCCACTATAGCATTTGTTATGGTGAACTGAAAGTAGCTGCTCCTCAGATTAGTTTCTCATGGCTTCCATGAGAAATCTTTAAGCTGCTTCTCATTCTGTCTCAAAAATAGAAAACAGAGGGTAGTTATATACATAATGGTGAGAAATATTGCTCCAGTTAGAAGGAAATACAAGTAGGCATACCCCAAGGCTCCATACTAGGCCTGTTACTCTTACTGTATTGTCAGGTAAGGTAACTTCAGCTACAATTCTGCATCCAAACCAGTCAACAACAGTATTCTCCTGTAAAAACACTGAAGAATTCGCACAGAAAACGAAACAAACTCTTCAAGAACTAGAAAATTTTATAAATAATAATGCTGTGAAACTAAACCTAACAAAACGCAAATTGTATACTTCGGGACCAAATTAACTTTTGAATATATAATACAGTTAAATGACGAAGGTGGAGAACTGATCACTACTGAATCTGTTAAATTTCTTGGAGTGACTATAAAGAAAAGCTTGTCATGGGCTGACCTTGTGGATTGTTTACTGAAATGATTAAATAGTTTTGTTTATTCAGTGAGGGTACTAAAAAAGTAATTGACTTAGGTGTTTAGAAAATTTTGTATCATGCATATTTTATATCAGTTGTAAGATATGACATCATTTTTTTGGGTGTTGAAAAAGGAAACCGCCTCAGAGTTTTCAAACTACAGAAAAAGATTATCAGAGCTATGACTGGAAAAAACAATAGACGATCATGCAAAACTTTATTTGCAAATGTTGACTTATTGACAATTTCTTCTATGTTTGAATATGAATCACTTCTCTTTGAGCTAAAAAACCCACATCTTATGAAACAAGGCATAAACAAGATAACATGATAACTTGCCACAGACTAAAATTATCTGAAATTACTCCATATTACACGTCTTTGAAGATTAGCAAAATAGTATGATCAAAGTTTGAGGACTGCAAGCTAGAGCCCACAGGAGCAAACATGGAAAAATATTTGAAAAGCAAATGTAACTACACAGTAGATGGTTTTATAAATGAGGAAGACAAGTAGGAGATATTAAATTAAAATTGTTTTTCTGCTTTTCTACATTATGTTCTATCACTGTATGTATATGTCGTCGTTTAATGACAGAGTATATTATTTTTATGTGCTGGTGTAAGCTGTCGCCAGCACACCGGTCGGCAAAGAGGTTGCAAGAAGATCGATGATCGGCGCTGAATCAAGAATGCCTATCAGGAGAGAGGCCAAAGACAGACTCGTAAGCAATGTGTCGCCAACGTCCAGTCAACCACCAGTACTTAGACCGACGCCGCGGACTGGAGGGTCCTGTCAGTGACAATCAGTCAGTCAGTCACAGACAGGGTCAGTCACAGTCTCAGCCTCAGTCACTATTCTAGTTGGCATCTGTCAGTTCACGTCACCTGCTATGAGAGTGTATTGTTCATAGTGGGACTTGTACTTCACCAGCAGTGAGTCTAACTTGGACTTTCATGGAATAGCTTGGCGACTTGCTTAAAGGTAAGTAGCTTCTTGTTCTTATGAATAAAGAACCCTGTTAATACTTGTGTGCAGTTGTGTCGTAGAAAGAGGATACTGGACACCAAACAACATCCTCTCCCATGCTTCCCCTAGTACAGGACACTACAGTATCAATGACGACGCAAAATTTTGTAGTGTCCATACTTATAAAATATGTATGTAGGTAAACTATGCATCTAAGTATCTAGGTGTATAGAAAGTTTCCTTTATGTAGAGGTATGTGTTCTTCTTATATATAGCGATATTTACAAACAACAGAAACAAACAAAAGTACTTAAAAAGAACAAAATTTTAAACCATTGTGGAAAATTTTAAGAAACAGGAAGAAATGTAACATGTATTTATCTTTTTACATTTTAATGGGTTTCTGGGTACAAGGGCGTGCTTTCTTTTAATGCATCTTTTTTATGTATGCCTATGTAGGCATGGAATTATTCACTAATGAGTCACCAATGTTTCAATCAAAGCACTGTTTATAACATGTCATGTGACAATAACGATTCTGTTCAATTTTATTCCACTCTATTCCATAACTTTTACCATCTTGGGCAAGTATTCAACCAACAGAGCTAGCCAAGAATGACTCAGACTCATCCTCACAGCTTAGCTTTACTTCTGCCAATACCTCATCTCCTACCTTCCAAACTTCACAGTTCTCCTGAGGAACTTGAAGGACTAGCACTCCCGAAAGAAAGGATATTGCGGAGACATGGCTTAACCACAGCCTGAGGAATGCTTTACGAGTGAATTTTCACTCTGCAACAGAGTGTGTATTGATTGAAACATTCTGGAAAATTAATACTGTGTGCCAGACGAGGGCTGGAAGTTGCAGCATTCTCCATCATTAACTTATTTGACCGAGAAATTTTATGATTCGAGAAGGGCTTTTAATATCAACGTGGAACAAAGCATAGTGTGTTTCAGGTATGTTTAATTTTTTGTAGAATATTCTTCATAGAATGAACAAAATCAGTCAGCTTTACATCAATCACGATTTTGGAACTCCATAATTTCTTCCGCTCACAACAACACGGTCATCCCCACTAAATTACATACTTTACTGTCAATATTCTCTGTCATACATGTAATTTGTTCATTTCGTATAGTGAAACCACTAAGTTCAAAAGGCTCACACTTGTGGTACATTTACAAAAAATAGAAACCAATAATAGAGAAAGAAAGAGTATTAAAATATTTCATCAGGTGAAATAAAATCTTCAGATTTAATTTAAAAAAGAAAACAGTGCAGCAAGAGAGTAATGATCTAATGACACGATTCCTTCTCCAAGGGAACTAGAGGTATTATAACGCAATCTATCAAATCTGAAAGCAATGTTAGTTGCTATTAACTACAGCAGAGATCGCGAACTGACTGGTTCGGGCAAGTTGGGGGTAACCAAGCAGACTGCCTCAGAAAAGCCTGTTCTCCAAAAAAGGGAAACAAATTGGCTATAGCATACACAAGAAGATAAGCACTCTGAAGCTGAGCTACAAAACATTTCTCTTGCTCTATTACCATTTATTCAACAGATACACCGACTTCTATACAGAGGAGAGCACAGTGTAACTTATTATCACTTCGATTTCTGTCTGTAGTTTCTTAGTCTTGCTGCTGTCCTATCATCAGTGAAACAAAGGTAAACGTTTTCCCTTGATCAATATGAATATTCTAGAACTTGAAACGGAGCTGTCCACGTTGTAGCACAATTCTCTACTTTCTCTTACTTCTTAAAATGTGTATTTCGAACTTTAAGTATGTAAGAACTAATGTGAAACGAATTGGCTCTTAGAGGTACCCACGAAAACGGGTTCTCGAACCAAGATTTTGGAACTTCTTGCTCTTACTAACAGAGTACGTGATACAAATGGCAGAGGGTACATCCCATAGTACCAGTTGTTAGAGATTCTTTCTGTTCCATTCACGTATAAAGCGTGGGTACAATGACTGTTTAAATGCTTCTGTGGGTCCTGGAATTAATCTAGTCCTGTCTATACGATCCCTACGTGATTCGTATGGAAGAGGTTGTAGTATATCCCGACAACCATTATTTAAAATCCGGTTCTTGAAATCTTGTAATGTGTAGTAATATTGCAGAGATCAGTTAATTATCTCCTCCTTCGAGATGTGCGCCTAGTAGATCGGAGTTGATCGGAGTAATTCGTATGGTCGACCAAAGAACTAGTTGAGCTAGGAACATCCTCACCGTTGAATTCCTCTGATATTTTGGCAGGTTGTTGTATACTTATATATAAACTGAGAGGCATGGAATTTGTTATGGTTATGAATGTGTTGTTGTGGGAATAACGTAGCGAAAGATGTTACTCAACTTGAAAGAGGCGTAAAAGATCAGTTTTTGTCGTAAGGCATAATGGCGGGTACCATCACATGGGAATATTTTTTAAAATGCACCAACGAGTTGTTACGAATATCCGATATTATCAACGACGACTGGGTTGGACGAGGCAGTAAAAATATTGCTGGATCGTATTACCTAGCTAAGACTACGAAACGCAGTTGTACGATTGTGAAAGAAAATAATGAAGCAGCAGATTATTTAGAAGAGTTGGAATTAGAAAGACATGAGATCGACAACGAATCGGTCTCCACCAATGCCAGAGACAGAGCGAGTGAATGGGAATATCATGTACTGTACAACATTAGTTACAGTGTACCAGTGTTATATTTCAATGCTTGTTTCTCAGACGGAAGTTTGTTTTCCTTGGAACAGCTGTGGCAACTACTGTCATATAACTTTAAAGGAGCACTAGAACCCCAAAAGTGGAGTGTGTTGACTCAGCAAGAACACCCTGTTCTAGGGCGACCATTCTTTCAATTACATCCCTGTCAAACAGCCAAATTTTTGGAAATATTTGAAGGCTGCAGCTCGAACCTTCTTATTACGTGGCTAAGTTCTGTAGGACCATTAGTTGGTCTAGAATTGCCTCTGCCATACAGTCATGAACACCTCCACAAGAATTACACTCACACTGAAACTTCCAAAGGAATATTACAGGACAGTGTTGTTAACCATTCAAAAATTCATTTATTGTAAATAAATCTGTGTTTACAAATTTTAGAGTTGCAGTCATAATTTTGACCGCTGTATTGAACATTATTAAAATGAAGAGGCACTATTTATAATAAATTGGTTTTCTTACAGTTATGTTTATTTTATTTATTAAAATTAGTTTTGCATGATATTTTCCTGTATTATATTAGAATAATACCACTGAGCTCAGTAAAAGTGTCTTCCATTATATTACAATAGTTGTTTAGCATTCAAATTTGTATGAATTTTGTTAGCACGTGTTGTTTAGTTTATGATCATGTGTATCCACCTAACTCAGTTGGAAGATAATTAGTTTTTATTGTTTAAATACTTGTAAACCATTCTAATTTTTGGATGGTTAGTAGTGGTGTTGCAGTCATACTTAATTTGGCAATACAGGAATCTGTTGGTTTTTCTTGGAACCATTGGCTAATCTCTGATATAATAATCTGTTGTGATCTAATTTTGTCTGCACTTTCTTGCTACGCCCATTCCATTTTTGGAAGTTCAGTTTTACCTTGTTATTATTTCATAGTTCTTTTATCATAAATTTTTCCTTGGCAGAAGTTCACATACACAAAAACTCTTTGATGCACTTAGCTTCCTTTTC
Organism: Schistocerca nitens; assembly: GCF_023898315.1. NCBI lineage: Eukaryota > Metazoa > Arthropoda > Insecta > Orthoptera > Acrididae > Schistocerca > Schistocerca nitens. The sequence goes on along the minus strand of NC_064618.1, from coordinate 288,678,818 downwards.
AATATGTTCATTACGTAGCCAGAGTGTTGGTCTCAATAGAAGTATTAATCAGTTGGGGTATCCAGGTCACGATTTTACAATATGGGTATATAGTTTCTAACTTCACAATCTACCAAAATTTTCTGCAGGCAGTCTTTGAATAGAAGGTAACTATTATATGCACAGTCTAAATTAACACTGCGCCAAGGTATGCTAGAAGTAGTGAAAGAGGCAGAATCAAGTATCTCCCTAGAATTGACTGCACACACCATCTAGTGTGGCTATGCATGTAGTAGTGTTATATGTGTCAAAAGTGACTCATATAATTAATGAAGCTGATCACATCTTTTATTCTAGCAGAAATGCTTTTAATGCACATTGACATCTTTCTAATGACATACTTTTCTGGCAATGTAGAATTTATTTATTTATTTTTTCTTTCCATGAACTGCATTCACATCATTTTCCACAAAATATTCACTCAATTGTGTTCATGTGGTATTCGTGTATTTCATTATTATGACGACTCAAATTTGTAGTTGTCAGTTTTTTTGTAGGTGCTCAGCAGAATGTGATAATAATATTAAAGAGGAAAATGCTTCCTAATGTTCCACAAAATTGGATTTATTTTCTTGCGAATCATCTTATGGGCTATCAGGCCACCATCAGGTGACATCTGAATGTCACAAACACAGATAAACATGGTGTGCGACACACACACACAGATATTGTTTGTACAGAAAACACATTAGTGTCAAGGTGTTTGGATAGGATATATAAGAAAAGTATTACAGTAATTACATTAACTAAAAAGGTTGGGTAAACAAAGAAAGTTTTTATGTGAAGATACATATAAAAAATGATGAGAAATATTTACAGTTTGAATCTAGTATTTGGAACAAAAACTTAATTTGACAAGGGTGAAAATGGAAACTGGGTCTGATTATTTAGTATTTGGCTGGCATTTTGTGTCATATGTTTGTTGATTTCCATTAATTATATTCTTTCTGCTTTTTCTGGCAGAATATAAAACTTCACATTCTACATCGAAATAATGAAAATCAACAAACGCTAGATACAGAATGCCAGCCAAGTACTAAATGATCAGTCTCAGTTTCCATTATTTGTTCACCCCTCTTTTTGTTAATGTAATTATTATAATATGTTTCTTATGTATCCTATGTAAACATATTGTAACTTTTGTATTTTCTGTACAAATAATATCTGTGTAAATTGCACATTGTGTTTATCTGTGTTTGCAACATGCAGTTGTCACCTGAAGATGGCCTGAGAAGCCAAAAGCTGGTTCATGAGAAAATAAATTTAATTTTTCAGAACATTAGGAAGTGTTTCCCTCTTTGATATTAATAACTTTGTAGTTGATTAAAAGTCTTCTATATTTTTTTATAAATTTATTCAACTTACAAATACACTAAAGCAATGTTAAAGCGATACCATCACTGATGTTTGCTACACGTTTTAAATAATTTGTCCAGGAACCACTGCTGACCTACGTTTGTGACATATTGCATGCTTACTGATGCCAGCTACAAATTTTTGTATGCAGGTGGCTGCCATGAAAGAATATCCAATGGAAGTGTTTTCAAGGATGCCTCCATAAGTGATGTAATACACAAAAATAGACTGAACTTGCCACCACAAGAATGTTTAACTGGAGGGACAAAGAAATTACCTATGCTTGACGCAAAACACGCACACAGAAGTTTTGAATACCATCTAGGACATGAATGGTTGTTGAAAACCCACTAAGCAATATGGTCTTGATTTTTCATGTCTTCAGCATTGTTGCAACCCAAGAAGGCATGATCTGTCACTCAGACAGCTGAGTGGATTCAGAATTTCTTAAGATGAAATGCAGAATCAAGAAATCAATACAGTCCATAGGAAAGCTATATTTCATATGATTATAAACAGGTGAGGTGACCTCGGGCACATGGAGACAAGATGACACTGTCTTGTCCATCACTACTTCCTCCCAGAACTTACCATGGGGACCTTCAAACTCAAACAAACAAATACATGACTGTTTGGCAAATTACTTTTCAAGCCCACAAAGAGTTATATTGCCACAGTGCAACTGTCAATAAGTGCTGGTGTGAGTACAGAATAGAAATAAATAAGCTTATAGACAAGACAAATTTTTGTACCTTTGGTTGACTGTATCCCTTATTTCCTTTCTTTTTTCATGTATGTCATCAAGAAGCTGCATGGTTTCAAAACTGAATCACATTAACTTAGAAGATGTTTCTATGCCTCTGCCTGACTTCCTCCTTTCCTCCACTCTCCTTTTCTCCCACTGGTACTGAATGCTTAGCAACTTAACATTCTTCTTGATGGAGCTGCTGTTGGTGTTAAATGCAGCAGCAAATGGAGCTGCTGTTGGATGACCAAAACATACAGACACTAGTGCCATGCAGAATGAGATGCAGTAGTTGACCGGGAACATTATTTCCTTTGATCTGGACAGACAGTGCCAGGGATAGCTACTTCCACAGATGGCTACAAAGCACTCCACAAATGCTGTTTAAGGTACTGAAGAGGCAGGAGGATAAAAAGCAGAACGAATACAGTTCCTATGGAATTTTCATGTCATGAGAGCTATGCCAACTATCACCACTACAGAGGGTAGTAACAATAAATAGACTTCAATAATTGCTTTTCAAAGCTGAAATGTAGGGGGGGAAAAGACACAGTGCCTACAGTTAGTGTGGATGTGGTAATGGCAGGGTCATCATGTCCAGGTTCCTCTGTCACATTCACAACAAGCAACATAGATGATGTGGAAGAGATGACATTTGGTGAAGTGCTGTCACTGATGAAATATGTATTTCAACTATGTTTATTTAATTCAGTTATCATTATCTTTACATAATCTGAGGATGACATCCTAAAGGAAGTTAAGAAAAACTGTGCAGTCTTCCATATTCAGCCCACATAGTAGGTAATTCCAGCCATTTCATTTATAGTAAGTCTTCATCCACTAACAATAATTATGCTACCTTTCAGTTTTTTTTTTTTTTTTTTTTTTTTTTTTTTTTTTTTTTTTTTTTTTTTTTTCCATGACATGGCTAAACACACAACTATGCATTTTAAGAGTAAAACTCTCGTCACATCTGCCCATGCTCAAATCATTAATCAGACTTACTTGAATGTGTAAACTAATCATAAAAAAATATCATTTGGGCCAATGACTTCTTGGGGCACTGTGGTTGTAGAGTAGCAGCTATTTACAAAGGCACTATGTCTGTTGAGTTATATTCGTGCTGCTTCATTGACCTAGTGTATTTCCAAATCATACATTCCACTAGTCTTAAATACATGTACAAGATTTGTTCTGGTCATATCATTGGCCAATCTAATTAAAAGTGAGAAATTCCTATTTTGAATAACTTTCTAATCGATTCACTCTTTGTCATTTAAATTGTCTGCAGTGCTACCAATCTGCTCAATAAGAGTTGAAATACGACGGGCATCAATGTCGGAAAAAAATGGTTCAAATGGCTCTGAGCACTATGGAACTTAACATCAGAGGTCATCAGTCCCCTAGAACTACTTAAACCTAACTAACCTAAGGACATCGCACACATCCATGCCCGAGGCAGGATTCGAACCTGCGACCATAGGGGTCGCGCAGTTCCAGACTGAAGCGCCTAGAACCGCTCAGCCACACTGGCCGGCTCAATGTCGGAGAGTAACGGTACTTCACTTCACTTTGGTAAAAACACATCACTAAACCAATTAAAAAAAAAAGTTATTTCCATCAATAACTGTGAACTTGCTTAAACTGCAGTTTGTGATGCACACTCTTAATCAGTCCATTTTGCCATCACCTATTTCCTCTGAATACATATAGGAGTGGAATTATTTGACCTTCCGCACTAGAGCACTGATGTGTTTTTCACGATAAGATGCAAATGTTTTGTGCTTGTCTTTTTCATCTACGGCTGCAAAAACTTTAGTTTATGACAGGTCATAGCAAATTAAGAATTGTCACAACTAAAGAGCTCCAGTTTTCCATCAAGAAACAGTTCTTTAAAAGATTTTGTTACAGCTTTGAAGAAGCTTTACACTGCTTGTGTGTAGATTTGATCACACCTTGCATGTTCAAATATTTATTCTTTCTTGATTGAAAAGCAATACCTTATCGTAAAAGTTATTAACCAGCCTGCACCAGGCCACTAGTGTTTACATCTATATGGGAGGTTGTTTTGTATGATAAGTTGTGCAAGATCAAAAATTAGTGAGCCAAACTCATTTTTCTCCATTGCTTTCTCATCTACTTCAGCATCAGACAAAGATGGTCCAACACAATCATTATCCTTATCACCTCTTGGAGTGACTCCTTTGCTAAATGCATCCAGAATACAAGATTTTGTGTAACCCTAAAAAATACTGTATGTGAATTGTAGATGCTGTCCTGGTGGTCCTACTATGTACAGATCTATCCAGTGATTGGTCAACCATTCTAAATTTGAGCCACACTTCATTTACACGCTCCTATGCAGAATGGTGTTTCAAGTTCCTTTTGAGATATGAAGTTATCGATATACTTCCATTGTAAGTGATCTTTTGAGTCTACCTGTTCAAAAATGTTTAGAAAAAGCATTTAGTATTGTTTCACAAGGTGTCTTACTCCAACTGATTATTGGAAGGAACACACACAAAATGTTGTGGGGAATGCTAACCAAAGACTGCGTTTTATTGGCAGGACACTTAGAAAATGTAACAGATCTGCTTACACTAAGCTTGTCCATCCTCATTCGGAATACTGGTGCGCAGTGTGGGATCCTTACCAAGACAGGATTGATGGAGTACATCGATAAAGTTCAAAGAAGGGCAGCATGTTTTATATTATCACGAAATAGAGGAGAGACTGTCACTGAAATGATAAAGGATTCGGGGTGGACATCGTTTTTCATTGTGGCGGAATCTTCTCACAAAATTCCAATCACCAACTTTCTCCTCAGAATGCGAAAATGTTCTGTTGACACTGACCTACATAGGGAGAAACGATCACCATGATATATGGAAAATCAGTGTTCGCACAGAAAGATATGGGTGTTCGTGCTTTCCTAGTTCTATACAAGATTGGAATAATAGAGAATTAGGAAGGTGATTCATGAACCCTCTGCCATGCACTTAAATGTGATTTGCAAAGTATCCATGTAGATGTAGGTTATGGCCTTCTCCAGTGATTACAGCATACAGGGCCGGTTTAAGGCCCAAGCAACACAAGACATCACTTGGAGCAGCAGAACTCTTTAAGATTTCTACACAGGACATCATTAGCAGCCACTTGGGGCACAAAGTGGAGAGGAGTCCCCTGACCAACCAAGTGCAAAATTCGTATACAATGCATCCCAGAATTGGTAGCAAAAACCTACATGAGTGAAAGTGTATGAAGAAAGGGACAGGGGGCCTTCCCAAGTGATAAGCTGCTTGTGCAGAAAAATGTTCTCAGACTATAGTTGGAATCACAAAGGATGGCAGTCGAGTTTAGGCTCATTCTGCGCACCTGTGTCATGCATTCTCCAACAGCCAGTGAGCATTCAGTAGTGTTCTGAGCACTGTGCTGTGAATGTCACACTCAATGCGAGCATTAAACCATCATCATAGCAAGTTATTTACTGCATTTATTCACTATTTTACAAGTTGTTATGGGTGATGGTGATGGTAAGCGACAAATACTAAATAAGCAAGTGAGAGACACAATTTGCATGATACATGCTTATACGAGGGCTATCCACAAAGTACATTACGTTTTGGAATTAAAAATAAATAAAGTATTGGAATTTTTTTTAATTATATCTAGATGAAAGCCACACTTAAATACTACTTTTCTACATAGTTGCCATTTAAATTAAGGCACTTATCATAGCGATGGACGAGCTTGGAAATTCCTTCGTCGTAAAATTCGGGCCACCTGCGCCTTCAACCACGTGTTACCTCTTTTGGGACAGAAAAGATGTGATTTTTGTGGATTTCCTGGAAAGAGGCACTACAATAAACTCTCAAAGGTATTGCCAAACTCTGCACAACCTCAGAAGAGCAATACAAAACAAGCACAGGGGAAAGTTGGGCTCAAAGATCTTGCTGATTCACGACAAAACCCGGGCCCACACAGCAAATGCCACTCGTGAAGTTCTCGAATCTTTTAAGTGAGAGTTGTTTCCTCATCCGCCGTACAGTCCCGACCTGGCACCGAGCGACTTCTACTTATTCCCAGCAATGAAGAAGTGGTTGGCTATGCAGCGTTTTGATGACGACGCACAGATTCAAGAAGAGGTAACCACGTGGTTGAAGGCGCAGGCAGCCGAATTTTACGACGAAGGAATTTCCAAGCTCGTCCATCGCTACGATAAGTGCCTTAATTTAAATGGCAACTATGTAGAAAAGTAGTATTTAAGTGTGGCTTTCATCTGTATATAATAAAAAAAATTCCAATACTTAACTTATTTTTAATTCCAAAACGTAATGTACTTTGTGGATAGCCCTCATATCAAGCACAAATCATATGTATGCACGTACCACAACTGTCGCTTGGACCCGGCAACAATGCTATTCCCATCCATTTCTCAGCCTGCGCGAACCACTATTATTTGTGGATTGAACTATAGCCTTGACAGTATGATTGTGGAACAAATGTGTTAGTGAGCTGAGGTTTTCTCTGACGGTTACATGATATTGAATCCTTCCCAAATGATCTCAAAAAAAGCTTCAATTTCTGTCATGGTGGAACTGATTTTCACATCTACTGCGACAAATACACCACCTACATTTCCCATTAGCATCCTTCGATATCCATCTAAATTAACCCAAAAATATCACAGCTGTCATTTTTAGGTTTTAGCTGTTTTCTGTACCTGTTGTCATACAAGCTGCCCTGCTTTTCAGGAAGTGCTGCAAACCCTGGAAATTGCTTTCAAATGCTTCCGGAGTTGCTCAATAGAATTTTAATAGTCTCATCTATGGGTGTCATTTATTTCAGTCTTACTCAAGTACTCTGGATAGAGTCACTCAATCTAAAACACCCTTTTGCACACTCTGCAGTGGCAGCCTTTGATTTGTAGTCCACTTGTGATCCATTTAGTGTAACCCTACAACTAACAGCTGTGTGTCAGAAGTCTAAGAAGCCATAGCTCAACTAGGAACCAGAGAGCTGCTATCAGTTCGGGGACAGTGCTGCAGTTTGTGAGCTTAGTTGAAACTCTGTGAGTAAGACTGGTCTTCTCCACCAGTTGCTAGTATGATCCAAATATGATCTCAGATCCCAGCCAACAGCCACTGTTTATTTCAACATGGGTCACAGTCTGCAACTGGTTGCAGTTTGTTCCATCAACATCTGTCCAAGAAGCCTCCTCAACATTTTGAAGAAGGCTGTCTATGGATACACACTCAGTGTACAAGGTGATGTTTTCCACCTGTTGCTGCAATTTCCCTAAGGAGGTACAATTAATAACATTACATTCAAAGTGCCTATTGTTTTGGTTTTCCTCCCCTGTAACATAGTGCTGTCCTACAGCAGAAATTTGTTGCTTTGGTCAGTTTCAATCTAAGTTGGAAGACAACACCTCAAGCCTTTTGGTGTGGGGGATGAGTGGTACGTAAGTACTCACTGCTCCCTCCTCCACTTGCATAGGGATCTTAAATCAACCACTGACTCACCAGCCTCAGTTAAGTTGACAAGTGGTAAAAGTTTATGTAAATACTGGAGAGAAGACAATATTCACAGAAGAGGATAGTACTTGTGATAACTTTGGTATCCACGTTAATTGATTGTCAGTAGTTTACGCAACATATACTTTCGTAGCAGCTTGACAGCAGTCAATTTGATGTTCATAAGCAGCTATGAACTGCTGTATGAATGTGCTTGAGAACAGTTATTTTTGCAGAATTTAAGTTATTTGCCAGTGCCTTTCCTTTAATGACATATCTAGTTTAGTTCTCTATTAATGTCCACCCTACAGCAGCATTTTCTCATGTGGCAATATTTTCAAAGCCAGTAATGAATAGAACTTATAAAAATATCTTGCTTGACAACTTGTTCTGCCATCTATTACTTTGTATTCAGTCTTTATTCACTAGAACTTAATGCAGTAATTTTCACTCTCCATGTAATCAGTTTTTCAGGATGTGTTTTTTCCTAAACCTTATTGTGAATTATACAATGTGGCTTTTTCACAACCAACAAATCCATTACTTAAAGGTTGTAGGGAAAGTGGAAGAGAATAATCTGAACAGAGCAACAGCACAGTTAACAGCTTTATACTGAAGGCCTGAATTTTGAATGGTTATTAGCAATAACTTGAGTGCATTGTTCTCCAGAGTGACATTTACGTAATGTGTACAGTATATATGGCATCCAGTAATTACTGTGGCAAGTGAACACAAGGACGATGAATGACTGTGAAATTTAATGTTTTACTGGAGGGAGACTATAACTGAGACTATTCCATACCTTAGCATGCAAGTCAAACAGTGACAGTTTCATAAACAACAGTCTACTAAATGTTTAGGCAGGTCAGCTGAAGATGTGCTTTGGTTTCATCAGGTGTGTAGGTGTATGAACAGAAACGAGAAAAATTCTCCAAGTTTTTTGGTAACCATTGAAGATAAAAAGGCAGTAGAAAGATTCCTGGTGAAGCCAGTCAGATGGCATTCAAATAGCACTTGGCCATCAAGGTGTCTTGCTAGCTCAGAAAACTAGCTGCAGCTAGGTGTTAAAACCTGTCATTCTTCTGCTAGAGCCATTACAATGCGCACTAACAAGAGCCAAAGTGAACACTCTACACTGCTAAGCACTTTTTGCCACCAGATAGAATTGTTCGTTCAGAGAAAGACACTTGGTAATAAATATCAGCATTCTCTAAGTGACTGTAGGACTGTCTGTTGCAAGATGATGTGAGAACACCAACTTGTTACATAGTTGATAAGATCTAGGACTACAGTGGATTTTCTAAGCCTAAACTGTCACTTTCACTTAGAGAGATAATAGAGGAATGTGGATTAATTATTAAATGGATTGTTTACATTTCTGCTCTACACTACAATTTAAATGGATTAATTATAAAATAAATTCAAGCACACACATTTTCCTTTAAATAATTTGAGGAATTCGAGTTCCTAAAAAAATTCTTATACATACGTGGTTTATCTAATTTCAAAAATTATGAACAAATGGACTCTTGCCTCAAGTGTTCTGTAATTACTTATCCTTAGATTCAACAGTTCGGAACAAACAGTACTCCAATTTATTCTTTGGGAGGTCATTCATGAGCACCAGTCCATTCACAAAATGAGAACAGAGTCTATGCCCTTCATTCGTTGGGACATTAATTGCCATGCAGAAACTAAGAGGTTCTAGACCGTATGCCACTTTACTAAGTTTTAGTAGTTTCTTATCTTGGAAATAACATGCTTGTAGTTTTCCAACGAGTTTGAAGCTCTATACAGACATATTTCACGGTAAAGGGACATGAATGAATAATTAGGTTGTCAGGCTATCGTCCGGAATAGACTGACAGATGGCAAGAGGCCTCACGAGGTAGCTACACAAGTACTGTTTAATAGCTGTTGACAGTAGTTGAAATTCAGGAATCAGTTATGTCAAAGACCAGGATAATTTTTATACTTGACTCGTTTACTCAAAACTACTTTTTAAGATATTCTTTTTAATATTTTGAAAAAAAAAACACAAAGAGTTGAAAGTAGCATATACTAGTGCTGGTAATGGAATGGATTTTCCAGTCAGAGGATTTGTTCATTTATTATGGGGTTTTGACTTGTTCAGGTTGGACAAGAAACATAAGTAGTGCAAATAGCTGGACTCCTTTTTGTTTTCATCTTAATTTTTTGATGCTTTTGGACAGAAAAATTACTGCTATCTGAGCACTTCAGAGGTATCAAAACCCAGACCTTTGAATTGCAGTCTGTCTTTTATGGAGTCATACCACTTGCCTCCATCTAAACGTATTTTGTGATTAAGAACACAGTACCATTCTCAAAGAATATTCTGCTCTATGTGGCACATAAGTGTACAATGCACATTGTGAAAGTCTAATGACTCTTTTCCATCAGTTGAGAGTGACTCACTCTACTTTTATTTTTTGTTTAAAGCACATTCACCAGTAGCTCTTCTTCTGATGCCTGGCTCTGCTCCAATCAAATGATCACCTGCTAGGTTTCCTCTGGCTGGCTCTGAACTTGCTAGTCACTTTTAACAGTAGTACTGGGGATAACCAGAGGGAGTGCACTAATCAGAAACTCCAACTTAATTAGAAGTTCACCAGATCCCTTGACCAGTCCAGTATAAACTGCCTGATCAACGTATGAGAATACTCTTGGCTGCTCTGGTATTTTCCCCAGACAGGGTATTTGATGCTGACTGCCATGCATTTCTGAAGGATGTGGATCTGATGTGTGATCAGAGAATGAAACTTCTGATCAGTTCCAGTCCTGGAAATTCTCCATAGACCATCCGGCAAACAACACTGTCCAGTGAATACTTCTGCAGTTGCAGAAGTATTTTATGAGTACTAGGATACATAAGAATGAAGGTGTAGGTTACACATTGTGACTAAATATAATTCCCCACTGCATGTTGTAATATTATGGTTGAGAAGGTGTCTAATGCATTAATGCAATGAAGCCAACTTCCATAAAAAAACACCTGTAGGACCACAGCAGCATTACTTACAGATGCTTAGCTGTGTTATGTTGACATGTGTCTGAATAGGGTTGCATCTTCTGTTTTCCCCACATTTGTGTGTTCAGTCAAGATATTCCTAGTTATCACTCACTACAACTGTTTGTCACCACTTAAAAAGAGAGGGGACCCACAATGTGATGTGGTAATTCTTCATAGCTTTGTGTAATAATTTCAGAACTTGTTTCTGTTACACCTATGTAATATCATATTCAAATATAAAGAATTATTATTTTTAAAGGAATCACATTACAGATGTGTAATTTCTCGTTAGATGACATGAGAACAATAAAATACAGAATGCAGCTGACAATGTCATGGAATTTATTTGTAATATACATATATAACTTCAGTTTGATTATGAGGACTCTGAAAAATATAACTTCTGTTCCACACTGATCCTTAAAGCTCATAGTACAGAGATCATGTTATGCCAGTATTATACTGTTATGTACAAAAATAATTTACAGGTATTTACATGATACTGGATGGAATAAAAATAATGGGAGCATTAAAGGCAACCACTAGTCATGTGGCTGAGGCACTGAGCAGTTAGAGACAAAAACACGACTGAAATAGTTGTAAACCTTTTAGGTAACGTCCTACCTCAAACCCACCTACTTCCACCCACACAAAATAACATTTTTGCAGCACTGCAACCTCAAAAGCCCAGCTGAGATGCAGTACTGAAACAGTACAGCTGTGTATCACTTTTTTTTAAGCCCATCAGTCCACTGCTCAATTATACAGTGAATGGTTACCAGCGCTCCTTTCATTACTTACTCTTATTTACAACATCTACAGTGGTCAAATGATAAAATATAGGCTCTTATTTTGTCAGTGTTCTAGATGATCAAATAAACATTTTGCACTATTTCTGTCTTTCCCTTCAGACATTTTCAGTTTCTTGACCAGGAAAGGAGTTGCTTCATTGCTTTTTCGTTTCTGGACCTGGAACAGATTTTAAATTACATTATATGAAGTTTATTGACGGTAATGCAAAACAAGACAAGTAATGATCAATCATTACCTTTTGAGTAACTGTTACTTCCTCTTTTTGCTCGGCTTTCTCAGGGCTAAGTGTGGCGAATACAAAATTGCGAGAATTCTTGGTTTTGATGACAGTGGATGTTATACTGGTGCCATCAGTCAGCTGTGCTATCCTTGCTAGTGAGCTTTCACTACGAGCAAGGAACGATCCACGTTTTGTCTGAAATATTGAATTAAGTTAGAATTGACAGTGTAAGAAGCAGAAAATGGTAGATAACAATCAAACCAAGTTATGAATATTAAGTTCTATCACACAAATAAACTAAAATGAGAAAATCATCTTTGTGCCGAAACAAATCCAAAAGGAGAAGAAATATTTAATTTAGTTCACTGCAGTTACCCCCTTTACCTTAATTTCAAAAGCAAAATTACAACAATCAAAAGCATTTAGTGTGTATTCACTGAACAGTTCTTTCTAGTGAGTAGTTGTATTTTCACACAATATTTTATTCTCATTAAAATTTATTATTATTATTTATTATTATTATTATTATAGTGCTACTACAGAAATTCAAGAGTGGGACTGCTCTGAGACACCTGAGCACTTTGGAAGCCTGTTCAGTTTCCATTTGTATTTGCAGCCTTATATGTAATGTTACATCAAAGTAGATGAACAGTTTGACCAGGTAAACAACAAACTGAAAAACTTTTATGTTTTGTATTTTTGTATCAGGTGTCACTGAGTTGCAACTTTATTTAGTGTAAATCATCCTGTGACTCAAACAAATAAGAATCACAATTTACATCACTTACAAATTCTTCCATCAGATGCACGTTATTACTTTCTAAATCAGTTTGGCCAAATGTAAAATCACAAATATGACAGTCTGAGGTTGAATTCTGTCGTTCTAGGGGTTTTTTCTTGCTTACTTCATTAACTGGCTGTTAAATAAGTTCAAAGGTATTAGGAAAGCAAGGGTACACCACCTCCATTGGACTATGCACAGTAAATCACTGTGGTGTTCAAAGCAACATTTAGTTTAGGACAGCTTCAGTCACACCAGTTATAATGATTATTTGTGTTTTTGGGTGTATTTTTACAGCTCCTGGGATCATCTGAGACCTGTAGGCTTCACAGATGACAGTAGCGGTATCACTTGAACAATTGATCATTCTTGAAACCTTTATTACTGTCTCTTGCTTCATAGGTGTTAGGTGACCTCCAAGTTCTCTTTGTTTCATGCTTTTTGTGTGCTTTTATGTTGATTTTGTGTTCAAACACATTTTAGGATACATTTGCTGTGTCCTGGCTGCTCGCCAAACAGTTACACCCCCACATCGCACGGATGGCCCAGCTTCAGGTGGCATCAGCTGGTATCAGGCAATAGCACCTGCAAGCCAAACACCCATCTGTGCTTGTTGCTTATGTGTGTAAATATTCTGAAAACAACCAAATAGGATCATTTGCTGTCCTCAGAATATTTGGAAGGCATCACAAGAGGCACCAGCTAACCGACAATAGTGCACGTGTCCAATAGCGCGACACTGCAATTGTGGGCTATATTTTACCACAGCAGTGCCACATGCCTGCAAGCAGGTTGTCTTATCCGTGTGCTAGGACAGATTTATGCTGGAGCACCACAACCACATAATAGCAGTTCACATTGAGCTCAGGGCAATTATGCTGATCACTCTGTGGTCCACAAATCAGATTCTCCTGGAAACTTCAGCAGCCTGCTCTCCAATGCCACAGTCTACCAACAACAGATCTTCTCCCTCTACACTATGTGGAGATGCCAGCAGGCCCTGCTGTGCTACAATGAGATGTGGCCTCTACAACATGCCTTTCCAGAACTGTAGTGTTACAGTGCACTAACTCTAATAGTTGTGACTCAGTATTCCATAGCTGACAGTCCAGTGGACTTATTTTCTCTTATTCACTTCAAACACAATTAAGACTATTTCTCATGCTTTGTAATTACATTCCACAGGAGGAGAATTTAAATTTGCTGTTCATTCCAACAAATTTGTTATTCACAGTCTACCTGGGCACCAAATTTTTCAATGTCAAACTGGACAACTTCAACTACTGATAACAAAAGCAGATTTTTCATTGGCACCAGCACAAAGCTACACGTATTTTCAGCTCCAGTGGTATCACTGGCTTCACTGCCACCTCTCCACATTTGTTCCACATCATTTAGTGACATAGAATCACATTCATCATGTCCACGGCAGTCACCAACTCTAGCACTGTCACTTCCAGATCCATCCCACCATAAGCAAAGGCTCCCATGTTTTGTCCCACCAATGACAACAGTTTCCTAGATCTCAAATTTCGTACCATCATTAGTGACAGCTACTCCACATGTGGGCAGGACCTGTAAGCGACTTTCCATGACTTCTTGTACTGCCTTCAGATTTTCTTTGTAATACGTTCATCACTGACACTGATGTGATTCCCTAGATTCTATGTCTATAGCATGACATGCAACAGACGCAGCATTACATAAAACCAGCACTGTGGATGGGGATAATATACAGCAACACTGCAACTTCAAAGAGACCCTGCCACCTTCCCTGAAATGCCTCCACAATTCACAGGCTCCAAATGGCTCTGCCATAGTTTGCATCGTCTGGCTCAGCTTCAACTCAACAGAATCTCTCCGCTCTGCGTCTGGAACTCTACTTCAGTATATACGGACCTGTGACGCTGTCACACTCGATGTTATTTGCCAATGTCATTGAGTGGCCTCAAGCAGCCCAACCTCTTCCCAGTCTCGCGGTCCAGCCTCATAGCCCTTTTTCCTGCAATTTTTCAGGCTCTAGTCCCACTTTCCTCATTCTCAAGTGCTTGCACGCTCATCCACACCATCCATGTGCAATGTTTCTACTTTCCCAATTCTCTCCAATGTATATATGCCCCTTGGGCATAATAATCTTATGTCTCAAGTACTCTTGCACTCGTGTACGTCCTTCGTTTGCAACATTCTATTCTTCAAATGCTCCTGCATTTCTATACACTCTCCAAGCACAACATTATAATTACTCCAATGCTCTCACACCCTCTACACGTAAGTTACCATATTCTTTCCAAGGTGTTCTTGGACCACTGCCAGCTCTCTGGGTACAGTATTTCTATTCATACTTTTGTCATCCTCGTAAATTCACTTCAGACAGTCTGTTCCTCAGCTGGTCCTGGCTGTTCTGGGTCCATGCAAGCCATTCTCATGATTGGTTCAGGATCCCCACCTATGGACATGGGCACTGGACATATCTGACACCACATGCCACTTCCTCCATGCAAACACCATGATGGCTATGTCTCCCGATGGAACCGCCATTGTTTTCTGATGAGAGCAGGAAGGAGGCAGGGTAGTCACTCTCTACAAAGATTGATTCGCCATTTCTTCCTCTGGTGGAGAAGGGGGAGGGGGGTGTGCTGAGTCCTGAGATACTTGCCAACCAGAACACAACCATGTGCTGCTGTTGTCCCAGCTTCAGGCGTCATCTGCTCCAACCAGCAACAGCACCTAAAGGTCAGAAATCGATCGGTACTCACACACATGTATGTATATATTCCAAACAGCAACCAAATAGGCTGTTTCCCCCCACCTCAGAATCTTCGGCAGCCACCACAAAAGGCACCAGGCTTGCAGACAACAGTGCATGCATCCACAACCACAGTGCTGCAATCAAGGGCACTATTTTACCTCAGCTATGTCACATGCCCACAAACAGATAACTGTATCTGGGCACCGCAACAGTATTGAAGCCAGTGCACAATCACACAATGGCAGTTCACATCATGCTTTCCATGGACGAGTTCTCTGGGCAACTATGCCAGTTGCTCCTCAGTCCATCAGAGTCTATCCTGGAATCTTCAGCGGCCTGCTGTCCAGCGCCAGCCAGTCTATCGACCTCAGATGTTCTCCTTCAGTCCTATGTGGAGTTTCTAGCAGTCCTCACCATGCTTAACGAGGACATGGTCTCTACAACACATTCTTCCAGGACTGTGATGTTATGGAGCATCATAGTGAGAATTAGGGTGCCAAGTGAGACCTTACACGTGACTAATAATTGTGACTCAGTCTTCCATGGCTGACAGTCCACTGGACTTACTTTTTCTTATTCACTTCATAGACAGTTCATAATTAAGTCTGTATTTCTTGTGTGGGTAATTACACTCTGCAGAAGGAGAATTTAAGTTTGGTGCTTACTATGTCAGATTGGCATGGGCCTTATCAACATTAATATGCATTGCTTTCCATCACTGAATTTTCTCTTTTAATTTATACATCAATGATACCATTTGAGATTGGAAAAGGGAACTTCTACAGTTACGTTTTAACAATGGCATTATCTCCGTCTTGATGCTTGTTTGACAATGACCGTGAACATTTTCAAATTCTGAAAATATACTACAGTGAGCTATTTGAATTAAATAAAGTACTGAAACAGTACAATTCTATAATTCTGCCACACACAACAGAACTAATTGCACAGTCCACATATGAAACCCACAGCTAGTTGGTATTTTATTTATACACCCTCCCCTCATGAACCATGGACGTTGCCGTTGGTGGGGAGGCTTGCGTGTCTCAGCAATACAGATAGCCGTACTGTAGGTGCAACCACAATGAAGGGGTATCTATTGAGAGGTCAGACAAACATGTGGTTCCTGAAGAGGGGCAGCAACCATTTCAGTAGTTGCAGGGGCAACAGTCTAGATGATTGACTGATCTGGCCTTTTAACACTAACCAAAACAGCCTCGCTGTGCAGATACTGTGAACAGCTGAAAGCAAGGGGAAGCTACAGCTGTAATCTTTCCCGAGGGTATGCAGCTTTACTGTATGGTGGCATCCTCTTGGGTAAAATATTCCAGAGTTAAAATAGTCCCCCATTCGGATCTCCAGGTGGGGACTACTCAGGAGGACATCTTTATTAGGAGAAAGAAAACTGGCACTCTACGGATCAGAGTATGGAATGTCAGGTCACTTAATCGGGCAGGTAGGTTAGAAAATTTAAAAAGGGAAATGGATAGGTTAAAGGTATATATAGCAGGAATTAGTGAAGTTCGGTGGCAGGAGGAACAAGATTTCTGTTCAGCTCAATACAGGGTTATAAATACAAAATCAAATAGGGTTAATGCAGTAGTAGGCTTAATAATGAATAAAAAATGGGTAAGCTACTACAAACAGCATAGTGAACATATTCTTGTAGCCAAGATACAAAAGAAGCCCACACCTACGACAGCAGTACAAGTTTATACGCCAACTAGCTCCGCAGATGACGAAGAGATTGATGAAATGTATGATGAGATGAAAGAAATTATTCAGATAGTGAAGGGAGACAAAAATTTAATAGTTATAGGTGACTGGAATTCAATAGTAGGAATAGGAAGAGAAGGAAACACAGTAGGTGAATATAGAATGGGGTAAGAAATGAAAGAGGAAGCTGCCTGGTAGAATTTTGCACATAGCATAACTTAATCATATAGCTAACACTTGGTTCAAGAATCATGAAATAAGGTTGTATACATGGAAGAGGCCAGGAGATACTGGGAGGTTTCAGACAGATTATATAATGGTAAGAGACATTTCGGAACCAGGTTTTAAATTGTAAGACATTTCCAGGGGCAGATATGGACTCTGACCACAATCTATTGGTTATAAACTGTAGATTAAAACTGAAGAGACTGCAAAAAAGTGGGAATTTAAGGAGAAGGGACCTAGATAAACTGAAAGAACCTGAGGTTGTAGAGAGTTTCAGGAAGAGCATTAGGGAACGACTGACAAGAATGGTGAAAGAAACAATGTAGAAGAAGAATGGGTAGCTTTGAGAGATGAAATAGTGAAGGCTGCAGAGGATCAAGTAGGGAAAAAGACGAGGGCTAATAGAAATCATTGGGTAACAGAAGATATACTGAATTTAACTGATGAAAGGAGAAAATATAAAAATGCAATAAATGAAGCAGCAAAAAGGAATACAAACGTCTCAAAAATGAGATCTACAGGAAGTGCAAAATGGTTAAGTAGGGATGGATAGAGGACAAATGTAAGGATGTAGAGGCATATATAAGTAGGGGTAAGATAGATATTGCCTACAGGAAAATTAAAGAGACCTTTGGAGAAAACAGAACCACTTGTATGAATATCAAGATTTTAGATGGAAACCCTGAAATGGGAGATATGATACTGCATGAAGAGTTTGACTGAGCACTGAAAGACCTAAGTCGAAACAAGGCCCCAGGAGTAGACAACATTCCATTAGAACTACTGATAGCCCTGGGAGAGCCAGCCCTGACAAGACTCTACCATCTGGTGAGCAAGATATATGAGACAGGCAGACTTCAAGAAGAATATAATAATTCCAATCCCAAAGAAAGCAGGTGTTGACAGATGTGAAAATTACCGAACTATCAGTTTAATAAGTTCATGGCTGCAAAATAATAATGCGAATTCTTTACAGATGAATGGAAAAACTGGTAGAAGCTGACCTTGGAGAAGATCAGTTTGGATTCTATAGAAATGTTGGAACACTTGAGGCAATACTGACCCTACAACTTATCTTAGAAAATAGATTAAGGAAAGGCAAACCTACGTTTCTAGCATTTGTAGACTTAGAGAAAGCTTTTAACAATGTTGACTGGAATACTCTCTTTCAAATTCTGAAGGTGGTAGGGGTAAAATATAGGGAGCAAAAGGCTATTTACAATTTGTACAGAAACCAGATGGCAGTTGAGTCAAGGGACATGAAAGGGAGGCAGTGGTTGGGAAGGAAGTGACACAGGGTTGTAGCCTATTCCCGATGTTATTCAATCTGTATATTGAGCAAGCAGTAAAGGAAACAAAAGAAAAATTTGGAGTAGGAATTAAAATCCATGGAGAAGAAATGAAAACTTTGAGGTTCACAAATGACATTGTAATTCTGTCACAGACAGCAAAGGACCTGGAAGAGCAGTTAAATGGAATGGACAGTATCTTGAAAGGCGGATATAAGATGACCATCAACAAAAGCAAAATGAGGATAATGGAATGTAGTCAAATTAAATCGGGTGATGCTGAGGGAATTAGATTAAAAAATGAGACACTTAAAGTGGTAAATGAGTTTTGCTATTTGGGGAGCAAAATAACTGATGATGGTCGAAGTAGAGAGGATATAAAATGTAGACTGACAACGGCAAGGAAAGCATTTCTGAAGAAGAGAAATTTGTTAACATCGAGTATTGTTTTAAGTGTCAGGAAGTTGTTTCTGAAAGTATTTGTATGGAATGTAGCCATGTATGGACGTGAAACATGGATGATAAATAGTTTAGACAAGAAGAGAATAGAAGCTTTAGAAATGTGGTGCTACAGAAGAATGCTGAAGATTAGATGGGTGGATCACATAACTAATGAGGCGGTACTGAATAGAACTGGGCAGAAGATAAATTTGTGGCACAAATTGACTAGAAGAAAGGATCGGTTGGTAGAACATATTCTGAGGCATCAAGGAATCACCAATTTAGTATTGGAGGGCAGTGTGGAGGGCAAAAATCGTAGAGGGAGACGAAGAGATGAATACACTAAGTAGATTCAGAAGGATGTAGGTTGCAGTAGGTACTGGGAGATGGAGAAGCTTGCGCAGTACAGAGTAGCATGGAGAGCTGCATATTATATAGAGGGAAACATTCCACGTGGCAAAAATATATCTAAAAACAAAAATGATGTAACTTACCAAACGAAAGCATTTGTATGTTGATAGATGCACAAATAAACACAAACACACATACAAAATTCAAGCTTTCGCAACCAACGGTTGCTTCATCAGGAAAGAGGGAAGGAGAGGGAACGACGATAGGATGTGAGTTTTAAGGGGGAGGGTAAGGAGTCATCCCAATCCCGCGAGCGGAAAGACTTACCTTAGGGGGGAAAAAAAGGACAGGTACACACCCGCACACACACACATATCCATCCGCACATATACAGACACAAGCAGACATTTGTAAAGGCAAAGAGTTTGAGCAGAGATGTCAGTTGAGGCGGAAGTACAGAGGCAAAGATGTTGTTGAATGACAGGTGAGGTATGAGCGGCGGCAACTTGAAATTAGCGGAGGCTGAGGCCTGGTGGGTAACGGGAAGAGAGGATATACTGAAGGGCGAGTTCCCATCTCCGGAGTTCTGACAGGTTGGTGTTAGTGGGATGTATCCAGATAACCCGGACGGTGTAACACTGTGCCAAGATGTGCTGGCCGTGCACCAAGGCATGTTTAGCCACAGGGTGATCCTCATTACCAACAAACACTGTCTGCCTGTGTCCATTCATGCGAATGGACAGTTTGTTGCTGGTCATTCCCACATAGAAAGCTTCACAGTGTAGGCAGGTCAGTTGGTAAATCACGTGGGTGCTTTCACACGTGGCTCTGCCTTTGATCGTGTACACCTTCCAGGTACAGGACTGGAGTAGGTGGTGGTGGGAGGGTGCATGGGACAGGTTTTACACCGGGGGTGGTTACAAGGGTAGGAGCCAGAGGGTAGGGAAGGTGGTTTGGGGATTTCATAGTGATGAACCAAGAGGTTACGAAGGTTAGGTGGACGGCGGAAAGACACTCTTGGTGGAGTGGAGAGGATTTCATCAAGGATGGATCTCATTTCAGGGCAGGATTTGAGGAAGTCATATCCCTGCTGGAGAGCCACATTCAGAGTCTGATCCAGTCCTGGAAAGTATTGTCACAAGTGGGGCACTTTTAGGGTTCTTCTGTGGGAGGTTCTGGGTTTGAAGGGATGAGGAAGTGGCTCTGGTTATTTGCTTCTGTACCAGGTCGCGAGGGTAGTTGCAGGATGCGAAAGCTTCTGGTTGTTGGTGTAATGGTTCAGGGATTCCGGACTGGAGCAGATTCGTTTGCCATGAAGACCCACATCCTTTCATCTTTCCCTCTCCTTCCCTCTTTCCTAATGAAGCAACCGTTCGTTGTGAAAGCTTGAATTTTGTGTGTGTGTTTGTGTTTATTTGTGTGTCTATCAACATACCAACACTTTTGTTTGGTAAGTTACATCATCTTTGTTTTTAGATATATATGACAAATTTATACATGATTGTGTAGGTATCAGCAGCTTTATAGGAGCTGATATGCAGGACCTCACTGGTAAGGACAAAGATGAGTCCAAGCTTATACAGTGCAATTTCTAGTTCTGAGGGTGATAAACAAGTGAAAGGAAGAGAAATGGTGGCTTGTGGCAGACACTCAAAATTTACAACTGAAATGACAAAATCTTGGAATACTGTCAAAATTGAAGACCACATATAGAGTGAATGGGCAATGAACATTTGTCAAAATTGGTCTACTGGCAGGCCTATAAGCCTAGAGAGTTGATGAGAGTGAGCAAACCAAAGAGATACTAGAAAGTTCAAGCTTGGAATTTACATCAGCCTGAAGTGCTTAATGCATGAAGATGATGGTGGGGTGATGTAATGAAATAATGATGTATTATTTGCCAAGGTCACTAGTAATGTTTGAACTTGCAGAAGAGATACATTTCTTTGGGAGCAAGTTGGAAAATAAAAAAAATGTCAGTGTAATATGGAAAGCAATCCCCTCTGATGTCTCTTTGACAGCCCTTGAAATGATGTTGAGAAGTTTTTGGGGGAACTACAGTTTGTGCAGAAAGCTACTGACACTGGATATAATGAATAGTAGCAAATGATGTATTCAGCCACTGGATATAATGAGTAGTAGCAAATAATGTATTCAGCCAACATTCTTCCTCTCTACACAAATCTGGCATATGTGAGTAAGCTATTCCACTCAAGTGGCATGACCCATCCCATCCCACATTTAAATAAGTTCACAAACAACCCTTCATATTCCAACACAACCTGAAAACTGATCATATATGACAATATTAGATGTCTGGTGCTTGATCAAGGGATGAAAAATAGAATCAAGGATGAGCTTAGAAGTTAGAATTAATGAATGAGAATCAAGTTTAGCTGGGTAATTAGATCATGTTGCCTACATTGCAATATTATGAAACTAAAGCAATGTATAACAAAAAATCATTTATAATTTCAGGATTGTACTGCTGCAGGCATGTCATGAAATGAAATATTTCAGTTAATATAATAAATTGCAGTCAAGCAAATATCTACCTTCAGCACTGACAACAGTATTGTACACGGAATACACTGTTGGAAATTTACACTGTAAAGTGGCAGTGAATGGATGCACAATATGTAAAAAAAGAACATTACTAGTGCTATGAGAAAAAAAAATAATGACTGTTACATCCTGAAAGCTACAATGACAGTCACTGATAGCTATATTCACAAATTGGCTTCCAAATGATGCTATCAGTTCAAAACACTTTCACTTGTAACGAACTGTGGCAACATGTGATAGGAGACACTATAAATGCTATAGCATACTAAGTTGGCACACACAGCATGCAAAAAAAAATGTTGTACTTACCAGAAGCTGGAAAGGTTGCTTTGGATTTGGAGAAACTTCCAAATCGTCAGAGCATCTTCTAGGGACACTCTGGCTTTCTGACATATCTTGCGAGAGTGATCTTCGCATTCGTTCAAGAGCTGCTTTCCCAAGTTTTAGTAACTGGCTGTCATCTTCAATAAACTCTATGTCGTCTTTACCTGCTGCAGCTGCTTTTTCCTATGTAAAGGGTAACAGTGGCAAATAATTTACATAACTAAGAAACTGTGGATAAATTTATCACAATTTGTTATAAGACACAGTACACTACGTATTTGTTTTGGGAGTTACTACATCATTTTCAATTCATCACCATCTCCTTTTCTTAACACGAAACATGAATACACCATTTAAAATATACGCTACTTTTGAAGTACCAAACAAAAGATTTGAATATATGTAATAAATGAATCACCGAAAAAAGTAAGTTTGGATGGATACAAGGTAAACTGCCTAATTTCTTCTTTATTTGGTAACTTTCACCCTTGGGAAAGTGAGTGCATGTAGCATGAAGTAACGTTGATAATGATGATAGCAAAGAAAGCCAGTGTTGTCACAAAGACTCCTCCTAAGACGATGAAGAGTCTCATGTCCTTATTTGACAGATGAATCACCATTAGTAGCATCTTGTATTGTCACTTCACTGTGGGAGGGGGGGGGGGGGGGTGTTGCCTGAAAGCCGAACTAGGAAACAGGCACACTATATGTGGATAACCGTGTATCATTGTCAACCATATTCCAGTGATAAAAACTTCCATGACAAAAATTCCAACTGCAGCTGCCTCAGAGTTTGTCCTGTTATAACCTGAAATCATCCATACGCTCATTGTTCATGAGAAAGAATTAAGTCAATATTCAACAAATTTTCCTTTTTCTGAACATTTGTTGAATAAGAAGTACTGAAGAGAATGACTGTCTAAAACTTGGCATGCTGAAAATTTGCTGCCTCATGATTCTTATGCAGAATTATGATGAGAAACATTAACATTGCAAAGTTTTTTTTTATTAAGGGTTGAAAGATTACCATTCACTGAGTGGCAAGCTACACTCACAGCCTGGAAGAATATAAGTACTTTAAAAGTAAATGAGACTAAGCCGCACCTGCAAAATGAGACTCGAAATCAAGGAAAAAAAATTTCCCGAATCTAAGCCGCTCCTTAAATTTGAGACTCGAAATTCAAGGTGAGAGAAAAGTTTTAGACCACCCCTCCAAATCGAAACAAAGTTGGTCTATTGTAACATGAAACACAATTGAGGTTGAATGGATGAAGATACAGCTACAGTAGTTTGGTTCGAGTTGTAAGCTGAACAGTTAAGCTGTACCAAGTAGCCATTGCTAGGTAACAGGCGCTCCATCCGTATTTATACTGGTACCCTTCCTTTTTCGCATGCTTCGCCTGGCTTGAATCGATTGCTTATTTTGCTTTGATCTGATAAGTGCCGTTCTCTTTGTTATAGGTGTTTACGTCACTCTAAGCTGAAAATGCATTATTTTACTGTGTCATGCATTGTTTGTCGCATTCTGATAACGAGTGTTTACGACCTGTCGCCGCTCGCGGCATGGCTTGCTTTTGTGCACGCTACCGCCGCTTACAATAAAAAAAAGAGAGGAATTGTCTCATAAGCGAAACAATGGCAAGATACTGCTATTTGTTGTTACTTACACTGCTGATTTCTTTGATAATGATCAACAAGAACCAAATAATAGGCTGCGTATGATAGAAGATGTTCTGAACGAGAGTTTAGCGAAAATTTTTCTCCGTTTGAAAATCTTTGCAGAAGCCTCTTTAGTAATTACATTCTGCACAGAAATTAGATTCATCTTAGATTTAAAAATCTAGTCAGTTGCCATGCTTCATTTCTGATTGTGTCACTATTCAGCATAAGAATAATACGAATATAAACATGACATGATACATATATTCTTCCGTATTTGCTGTTGTCCGACTCTAGTTTCATAGTTTATTAGGCAGACAGGATTTAAATGAGATAGCGGCAAACACAAAAGAATACATTCTTCCAGCTTTTCTTTTAATTTATCTATTGTCACGGAGGTTTTGGCCCCAGTATTTTTCTTTGTACCTGCTAAGCATGCCTGTGTAGCACTACATATATTCGACGGCAGAAATTAGTTGTGGCGGCACCTACCAACATTTTTCATAACTTCTGCTTACTTTGCACTCTATTCTAAGCTGCAGGTGGTTTTTTGGATCACAAAAACCAGAAAAAAAGTGCGGCTTAGATTCGAGTAAATGCGGTAGTTAGAGGAAGCCTGCCCCCCCCCCCCTCCCCCCACACACAGACACTGTCAGCACTGCAGTTCATCAGGTAGACTGGGATAGGGGTTATGTTAGGTGGAGTGGTTAGTTTAACAATGTTGGCCTTATCAAAAACCTACTCTCTCACTTCCAGTCCTACAGTGGAAACATTTCCTTCATTATCAATCCTGCCAACCTAATACCAATGTTGAACCTTGTCTCTACCAGTTCATACCACCCACTGGTCACCTTCCAGGATTTCTTTACCTCCGGCTTGGCGTCTCCATCCTTCCCCAGGTTACTTCCCAGAAACAAAACTCACATGTGAAGAAAGGACATATATTCACAGACTCAACACAGACCCTGATTTACCCATACTCCCTGCACACAAAGGCTCTATCACTGTCATGCTGAATCACAGTGACTATCTAACAGAAGGCTTCTGGCAAGTTTGATTCCCCACCTACAAGCTCTGCCACAGTGATCTCATCCTAGACGTCCAATGCAACCTCCAATTCCTACTGAAATCCCTAAGCCCATCCTCTAATCTCCCCCAAATCCACCTCCCTCCACACCCCAACGAATCCCTGTAAACCCACCTTCTAAATGCTTCTCAAAATCCACAAACTCGGCAATCCTGGACATTACATTGTAGCTGGTTATTGTGCTGAACGAATTTCCATTCTTCAACTAACAATGCCAGTCGATTCCCTGAAACCTAACCTCTCACATAAAAGATTCCTTCACTGACTTTTGACCATCCCCACCCCATTATAACCTGGATCCCTTCTCGTCACTGTCAATGCCATCTCCCTATACACCATTCTCCTTTCTGCCCAAGGCACTGCCACTATCAAACAGTATCTCTCTGCCAACATCTGTCTGACTCTGAACCCATCACCTCATTTCCTCATACTCTTTACCAACTATATCCTCACACAAAACTATTCCTTTGATGAGAAGGTACACAAACAAATCAGCGGCAGAGCCTTGGGCAACTGCAAGTCGCCCTCCTATGCCACCCAGTTTATGGGCTTCGTAAAGGAAATCTTCCTAACCTCCCTAAACCCCAAATCCCTCATCTGGTTCAGGTTCATCGATGATGTCCTCATGATATAGACTCAGGGCCAAGACACCCTATCATCATTCCTCCACAACCCCCAATACCTTCTCTCCCATTTGTTTCACCTGGTCCTCCTCAACCCAACATGCCGCCTTCCTGGATGTCGACTTTGACATCTCTGATGGCACCAACCACATTTCTGTCCACATTAAACCTGCTAACCACCAACAGTACCTTCATTTTGACAGCTGCCATCTACTCCACACCAAAAAATCACTCCCACACAGCCAGATCACCCATGGAAGTGTACCTGCAGTGATGAGAATTCCCTTGCCCACTTTGCTGAAGGTTTCACTAAGGCCTTCACAGACCGGTCCTAGCCCCCAAACCCAATCTGCAAACAGAGTTCCCCTGCCATATCCTCACACGCCACTAATCCTGACACCAGCCTCAAGAATCAGATGTAAAGGAGCCTTATTGTTACCCAGTATCACTCTAGACTGGAGCAACTGAACCTTATGCTTTGCCTGAGCTTTGATTTTCTACCATCATACCCAAAAAGAGGGAAATCCTACCCAAGATTCTTCCTGTCCCACCTGAAAGGAGCCTCACCATTACCCAATATCAATCTGATATGGAGAAACTGAACCACATCCTCTGCCAGAGCTTTGATTCTCTCCCATCATATCCAGATGTGAGGGAAAATCCTATCCAAGGTTCTTCCCACACCTCCTAAAGTAGCATTTTGCCACCCACCCAGCCAACACAACATCCTGGTCCATCCCTATGTAACTCCCACTCCCAACTCCTTGCACCAAGGACCGTCTCCCTGTGGAAGACCAAGGTGCAACACCTGCTAGAGTCACCAAACCAACACATCTTACTTGTCCTGTCACAAGCTTATCCCGTCCTATCAGAGGCAGGACTCCCTCTGAAAGCAGCTATGTCATGTACCAGCTGGGCTGCGATCACCACACAGTATTGTATGTGGATATAACTCAGCTGTCCACCAGAATGGACAGCCACTGCCATACTGTGACCAAGAACAAAGCTGACTATCCTCTGTGCTGCCAAGCACAACATACTAAAGTTCAATGGCTTTCATGAGCTACCCCGTGCGTCACATGCCTAGCCTGTGCACTTGCCGCCACCCCCTCTTCCCCCCAAAAAATTCCTATCCTGCACACCACATGCCTCCTCCTGAATTATCCCAAACCCCTCCTTCTACTTCCCACCTCCCTCTCCCTCTATGAACCCCATCTGACAAGCCCCATCCCAGTCCACTTCCGAACAGCAAACCTGCACTGCACATCCAGCCAGCACAATGTAGGTGCACAGGTGTGTGTGTGTGGGGGGGGGGGGGGGCAGCTTCAGCTCATCAAAAGATTTTTTCCAAAAGCTGTCAAGGTTTTTTATTCTCTTTTGTGTCTGTCTCTTGATGACATAATGCTTCTGCTACTTGTTTTGTTTCATGGTTTTACATACAGTCTACATTGGAGTGTACAAATACTAATATCTGAAAAATTATTGAAACACACTTATTTCATACAGTTTAATTGAGTACAGTTTTAGTCGATACCACAACATACATTGAGGTGACAAAAGTCATGGAATAGTGATATGCACATATATGCACGGTAGTACCGCATACTCAAGGTGCAAAAGGGCAGTGCATCGGCGGAGCTGTTCATTTGTCTCAGATAACTCATGTGAAAATGTTTCCAACAAGTTCATGGCCACACAATGGGAACCAACAGACTTTGAATGCAGAATAGCAGTTAGAGATAAATGTATGGGAGATTCCATTACAAAAGTTGTTAGGCAGTTCAATTTTCCAAGTTCCACAGTGTCAAGACATAGTAGCCGACAGCCTTCACTTAACAACCAAGAGCAGCAGCACTTGCATAGAGTTGTCAGTGCTAACAGACCAGCAACACAGTGTGAAATAACTGAAGAAATCAATTTAGGAAGTACAATGACGTATTCGTTGGAACAGTGCAGCAAAATTTGGCACTAATGGACTACGGCAGCAGCCAACTGACGCAAGTGTCTTTGCTAACAGCACATCGCCTGCAGTGCCTTTCCTGAGCTCGTGACCATACTGGTTGTATCCTAGATGACTGGAAAATGGTGGTCTGGTCAGATGAGTCCCAATTTCTGTTGGTAAGAGGTGATGGCAGGGTTCGACTTTGGTGCAGACACCATGAAGCCACGGACTCAAGTTGCCAACAAGGCACTGTGGAAAGTGGTGGTGGCTCCCTAATGGTGTGGGCTGTGTTTACATGGGATGGATTGGCTCCTCTGTGTGTTTGGCTACTTGGAGACCATTTGTAGCCATTCATGGAATTCATGTTCGCAAACAGTGATTGAATGTTTATGGATGACAATATGCCTTGTCACCAGGCCACTATTATTTGCAATTGGTTCAATGAATATTCTGGACAATTCGAGCGAATGATCTGCCCACCCAGATTGCCCAACATCAATCCTATCGAACATTTGTGGGCCATTATAAAGAGGTGAGTTCATGCACAAAATCCTGCACTGGCAACATTTTCAGAATTATGGGCGGCTATAGAGGCAGCATGGCTCAGTATTTGTGTTGGAGGCTTTCAACAACTTGTTGAGTTCATGCCATGTCAAGTTGCTGCATTATACCAGACAGAAGCAGGTCCAACACGAAATTAGGACGTATCACATGACTTTTGTCACCTCAGCGTAATTAATACAAGTTTCCTTGCCCCTCTTAGTAATTTCTCTTTATTTTAATACATTAATGAATCCTGTACTATGTCTTTGAGGAGAACTTAAACAGTATTTATTACATTTTTAGAACAATAATGAAATATTTAAATTAAAATTCAAATTACTGCACATTAGATAAAACTGAATGTTTCTATAATCAGGAAAGTTATCACTTTAAAAAGTATAACTCAAGGGTCTAGCAAAATGCTATTAGCAGGATCAAAATTTTATGACCACTTGGTAATAAAAGATTTTAAATATTAAGCTTACCTATAAAATAAAAATTCTGTAGCAAAAGTACCTACACCATAGGAATCAGTAATGCATAAAACACTGTTTAAATGACTATAGTTGGGAAAAGAGCTTCTGCAGTAGATTTTATAATCAGTAGTAGCAGGTAACTGTAGTCTAAAAGTGAACTAAAAATAGCATTTATTTACTCTTACGGGTGATATTAGAGTAAGTTGAGCTGCCCAACTCTGCTACATCCTAGATGACTTCCATCGAAGAATGATTTAGTGACTATAGAGACAGAGGTAAATAATTGAATGAAAAACAATTTTATTATTCTTTGATACTACAAGCATGGGGAAGGATTACATAATCATATCAAAAATTTTGGCATTTAATTTTTTGCATTTCTCCAGAATTCTGCAACCTAATCATTAATCATGTTTTGTGTAGAGCCTACAAATAATGTGGTAGCACAGTGCCTCAGACACTGTAAGTAGTATCATCATAGATAGGACACATCAAATGGAGCAGTGTTTTGTTCATAAATTTTATTTTATGTACAACATGTTTGCTGCACTATTTACTTCTTTACCCGTAGTGATACAAGTTACATGATGAGCTCATTTCGGTGTTTTGCCATTATTAAGTGTACTTGTTAAGATGGTTTAATCAGTGCTTGATTTGTAAAAAAAAGGGGGGGGGGGGATTCCGGCACTGTGACCATCTGGGAGGGGTATGGGAATGTATGTATGTGTGTGTGTGTGTGGGGGGGGGGGGGTTCTGAAATTTAGCTTTCTTAAAACATTATTTTAATGCTTTTCTGTGCTTTTTAAAAGTGTGAATACAACATTTTTATTGGTAAGAAATAATGTTCTATTGTACCACATCTCAAAAGCTGAAGTTCTGATTTTTTCATTAGAGGTGCCGGTACAGAGTACCAGGGCGTACCGTCACAAATCAAGCACTAGGTATAGAATCGTTCCTTAGTCTATGTTAGTCTACGTCTACATATAACACCTTGTGCTCACATCTTAGCTGGTATGACATGGTCCACATGCCATCTTGGAACGTAAATGTCAGTTGTCTTTTTGTTATGATACGATCACATTATTTATATCTTTACTTTTATTTTAGTGATCTTGTACAGCTATTTTTAACAGCTCTGGCTCCAGCGATGCTACATGTTTATAACGGAATTTCTATTCCATGGAAAGTCAATGATTAAGTTTAATAATAAGTGTAATATTGTTTTGTATTTACCATGATAATTTACCCTTTTTCTTTTATAATGTCAATAAAATTCTCAAGGTATTTTTTTAATGTTTAAAATCTCTTTGTCTGCAAATGATGTCTTCTAGGTACTTTTTTGTATGAGTGTAAATTTCCATTTTCTCCAAAATGTTCACTGCATGTCCTGTAGGTAACTTATGTAGAATTTTTAGGGCCTTTTTAATATTTTCTGCTTTACGTTCTTGGCTTTTTAAATGCTAGTAAATTGTGGATTGGTTGCTTTCACAGACTTGTGTTTGTTCTTTAAATGTGATTCTGAAATTCCTGCCGGTTTGTCCGATATAAAATTTACTGCAATCGGCAAGAAAGCTTGTTGATGCCTGGGTTTGAAAAAGTTTTTATTTATCGTATTTTGGGCTTCAAGTTGTTATTTGTATGGAATGCTTATTTTATTTTTGCTTTTTTAGACAAGTTGTCCATTTTTTCTGGTGTGTGGCCTACATATGGTGGTGTAACATAGATAGGTTTATTTGTGATTTTTTTTCCTTCTCTTTTTAATGTTACTTCTTAATGTATGTCATCTGCTTTTGGTTTTGCATGTTGCTCATATAACTGTAGCACTATTTTGGAACTGAAGTCATTTAGTTGTGCTATGTATTGTAGCACTTTTATTTCATTTTGTATCGCCTTATTATCGAGAAGTAAATATAAAATTCTATTAACCATTGATTTGAAATATGCATATTTATGTGAATTTGGGCGACAAGAATTTTTATTTATGATACTGCAAGTCGTACTAGCTTTATTTCAAATTGTTGGTCGCTGTTGTTACTTATTTTTAGGTCTAACAAGTTTATTGACTAATTTTATTCTATTTCCATTGTAAATTTTATGTTATGGTGCAGGGTGTTTTTTGCTAATTGTAACTAAAATAAAATATGTCATTCTTTGACCTCATGCAAGCTGGAAAGGAAAATGTTCATAAATTTGTCAATAATCTCTGAATCCATGCCATGCCAAGGCAGAGCAATGTTGACATCTGCAGTGACCACAGGGCAAGATTAATTATGATAGCTTCATATGCTTTTGGTCAAGTACACTGATGCAAAAACTATCCTTTCCTGTTCTGTGCCACGTACTGAAGACTAACATATCACCCAAACCAACACATTCCTTGTCTTCTTCCTCATTTAATTATTGAAAGTGTTGATGATACACTACCACAGGGTTGCTAGGCTTACGTGTTAATACTTCATTGTGTTAACACTTTGTTGTGCACTAGGTGGTCAGCATCTAACATTTATTTCTTCATGTCAGTAAGGTTTATGGTTTGCCCGACGATACTCACATGGATGACTGCAATGATTGACCACTGGATGATGGTGTTGTCACATCCCTACCAAGAGTACATTCCTATAAATTTTGTAATGGCTGTAAGATATCTCTTATCTTTGACACAGAAAATGTAAAAGCTTTTCTTTACATAATGCAGTGTCACATTGCTCCCCTTACTGTTTTCAGCAGCTTAGCTTTCAAAAACTGAGTTCCTTTTTTGTTAAAAACAAAGAATGAGAAAATTACATTTCCAATAGTTACGACAGATAGGTCATAATAGACAAAAACTGAAGCAGAGTGGAA
Organism: Schistocerca nitens; assembly: GCF_023898315.1. NCBI lineage: Eukaryota > Metazoa > Arthropoda > Insecta > Orthoptera > Acrididae > Schistocerca > Schistocerca nitens. The sequence goes on along the minus strand of NC_064618.1, from coordinate 288,647,486 downwards.
CACACGCAAGGTGGAGATTAATTTCTTTCCTGTAAAAACAGTTAACAATATTGTTTTCAATACAGTTTGGTTTGTTCAATATTCAATAGACTGGAACATATATTCAGGGATTAACACAACATATGAAAGGTCAAGTAAGACTGAAGAAAACAATAGATACTTGAGAAGAATGTGCAAATATTAGAGCTTCTTGCCAAAAAAGTTTCATTTGATTTTGTGATGCCTGTATTTTGAAATAGAATGATCTTCAAATATCTCACTTATAATATTCATACTAGTATCACTGATCTTGAGAACTTGCCATACACAAACAATGGTTTTGTGTAGAGATCAGCTGGGATGGAACAGTATACATAAGATAAACACCATAAATAATAAGGGACAAGAAAATTTCATGAAAACAATAATGAAAAAAAGAATGCAAAATTAATGGTATAGATTATGGTTTTTAGTGAAATATGAAATCCACGATTTTTACAAAATATTGTGAAATTTGCCATTTTCTAGTAAAAAAAAAAAAAAAAAAAAAAAGAGGATGATATTTTACCACAATTTGTAACTGATAGTTATTGAACATTCAAATCATGCGTAATCTTAAAAAGACGATTCACCTCCCACATATTGTGACTTCAAAACTAGCATTTACAAAAAACTGAATTTAGTAAAAATAGCAGCGAATTTGTGAAAATATAACACCAAATTTGGCAAAAAAATCAAATTTACAAAAAAGTAATACCGAATTTGGCCCTAAACTAAAATGGTTTTTTCCTGTTGCTACAAATATGGAATGAAATTTTATGTTCTGACTCAACCAAATGGTCTTTTACATAGAATTCACAGTCACACATCACAGAGGAAAAGATCCAAACATTAGCTGTCACAGCCATGCAGCTAAGAAGTGCACAAATTGCTTGAAGGGATGGAAGGGGAAAGACAATACACTATTTACATATTTAGTTATTTATTTATTTATTTTCAATTCTGTTATCCTTGCATAGAAGCTTCTGCCATAGCAAACTCAATGCACAGCAGCCCTGTGAGCTTACGAGAAGGGCAATCTAGCATAATTAGCAGCCCAAAATCTGCAGAGGAAAAAAAACCATGCGGCTATGGAAAGGACAGTGCATCTTTTGGTAAGTGCAGAAACAAGCAGGACATCCTTGGAATTTCTAGAGAATACAGAGGTGATTCAGTTTTAAAGTCAAATTGAAAATAACAGTAGCAAAGTAAACAAATTGCAATTGATTGCTGAATGTAATAAAGTTATGAAAGGTGTTGACAGACAAGTGCAGACGCAAGCCTATTATCCTTAAACTCATGAAACGGTTCGTTGTTATAAGAAACTTGGAATACATTTATTCCACCTTTCTGTCCATCTTCACTGCCTGCCTGCCCCTACCCCCCTCCCCCAAATAAGCCGCACAGGTTATGTGTGAGGGATGTGCGAGTAGATCTGCTGCACGAATTTTATAGAGCTTCACAAAGGTGGTTACATCTTGGCAGGTAAAGCTTCACACGTCAGAGAATGTTACCGAAAAGGAAAAATGCCAGCTTGCTTAACATTACACAGCAAAACTACAGTATAGCTTAATTAAACAGGGTAATGAACAAGAATGGAAGGAAAATTTTCTAATACAATCAATTTGGATGCAAACAGATTAATTAATTACAAACCTTCTGCTCCATTAAGAATGTTTCACGCTCAAATCTTTCCTTTCGCCATTCAGCTTCATCTTCTTCATTGCCTTCGAACTCTACAGCATCCTCTGCATCAGAGTCTTTTTTTGATTGCTCATTTTCATCTGCTACATCTGTAGGAAATGGTGGAATCAATAAGGAGACTGACAGCCAAACCATGAACATAATTAAAGATATATCTTCACAATATGTACAGAATTAAGTAATTAGTAATATACTGGTGCATACACCACTTCAGTGCTTCAAAAAGTATATTAACAACTAGTTCCACAAAATTCAAATATTGTAAATCATTTATTAACTCAACAAGATATCTGAAATATGAGGAAGCTTGTCAGAAAGTTGACAACTTTGTTAATCAACACTGCATTCCATACGATTTTGAAAAGCACATTATTCAAATGTGCATACATCTAAACCAGTTATTACAGAATTAGAATGCAACTTATAACTATGATTTCCATAACATAACCGTAAAACACAAAGATTAGTAAATGGAAAGTGTACATGTATACACAGGTGGAAATACTGGTTGTCTAAATTTTCTCAATGTGTTCCTCAAAAAGAACATCGCCTTCCCTTCAGGGATTCCTACGTGAGTTCCCGAAGCATCTCTGTAACACTTATAAGTTGTTCGAATCTACCGGTAACAAATCTAGCAGCCTGCCTCTGAATTGCTTCAATGTCATCCTTTAATCTGACTTGGTACAGCTCTCGAACACTTGAGCAGTACTCAAGAACAGGTCGCACAAGAGTCCTATACGTGGTCTTCTGAACCTCATATTCCTAAAATTTCCCTGATCAAACTGACACCGACCATTCACTGTTCATACCACAGTTTTCACATACTCTTCCATTTCATATCACTTTGCAATGTTATGCCCAAATATTTTTAAGCAACATGACCATGTCAAGCAGGACATTACTAATGCTGTATACGAACATTATAGGTTTGTTTTTCCAACTCATTCATATTAACTCACATTTTTCTACATTTAGAGCTAGCTGCCATTCATCACACCAAATAGAAATTTTGTCTAAGTCATCTTGCAGCTTCCTGCAGTCACTCAAATTCGACACCTTACTGTACGTCAAAGCATCATCAGCAAACAACCACAGACAGCCGCCCACCCTGTCCATAAAATCATTTACCTATATAGAGAACAACAGCGGTCCTATCACACTTCTCTGTGGCACTTCTGATGATTTTCTCTGATGAACACTCACCATTGAGTACAACATACTGGGTTCTATTAAGAAGTCTTTGAGCCACTCACATATCTGTGAACTTATTCCATATGCTCATACCTTCATTAACAGCTTGCAATGGGGCACCGTGTCAAATGCTTTCCGAAAATCTAGACATATGGGATCAAATTGGACTATTTGTAGTACAGGGTACCCCCTTCCACACACACTATGGTCGCTTCCAGAGTATCAACGAAGATGTAGAAATAATGTCAGTGTAAGAAAACTTCTTTGTTAATAGCCCTTGGCATCTTTTGGGACATCATCATTTGCATGAAGACCTACAGCTCCAGTAAATCGCTCGCTGTACAGCGAGGCATTTAGGGTGGTTGCAACATTATATGTCTATTTCAAATACCTCTGCACTTCAGCTTGAATTCTGTAACAGGCATGTGTATTTCTACATAACAATGCTTCTCTTCTTGGAGTGCAGAAGGATTAATTTATTGGTTCCATGTACAACTGTAACAGCCTAGATTTCTTTCAGTAAACTCATTCTTATAGCCAAAATTTACACTTCTTATAACTGAGTAATCAAACACAGCTGATCATCTCCTATCTTCCTGTATGTTTCATTCTTATTCAAAAACTCTCTCTCATTAATAGAAATACAATGTAAGTAATGAGTTGCTTCCTCATCCCAGGTTTACTACTACCTTTTAACTACCAGTTACCTATACTAAGTGCTTGCACTTTCTTCTGGATCAAAGAAAATGAAAAATATTTGACCATTAAATACGAGGGTAATCCCAAAAGTAAGGTCTCCCACTTTTTTATAAGTACAGAACTCTGTTTGTGGGGCAGTTGGTCACACTGTTATGAAGAGTGCTTCACGCGCTGTGTGTAAACATGCGCACACCGCACTGAGACACTGTCTCGGCTTGGCAGCTGTTGAGAATGGAGCTCCTGTTGGATGTTACCGCCAAGTGCAAATTGAGCGCAGTTATTCAGTTTCTGAGCGCAAAGGGCACTGTGCCGATTGAAATCCATCGCCAGTTGACGGAAGTGTATGATGAGTCGTGCATGGATGTCAAAAATGTTCGTAAGTGGTGTAGAGAGTTTGCAGCTGGTTGGACCGAAATTCACGACGAACAAAGGAGCAGGAGACCGTCAGTTTCTGAGGAGACAGTGTTGAAGGTTGAGCAAAGCATGCATGAAGATCGGCGGATCACCCTGGATGATCTCTGGACGTTGGTTCCTGAGGTTTCCTGAAGCACTGCTCACAGAATTTTAACAGAAACATTGAACTACCGGAAGGTGTGCACAAGATGGGTGCCACGCATGCTGACTGAGGACCACATGCAGCAACACGTTGATGCTTCCCGCGCATTTCTTCACCAACTTTCTGGACTCAATTGTCACGTGACAAAACCTGGGCATACCATTTTACACCTGAGACCAAGCAACAATCACGTCAGTGGCGGCATCCTTCTTCACCAAAGCCGCGGAAATCCAAACAAGCACAGTCTGCCGGTAAAGTCATGACAACCGTTTCTTGGGATCAGGAAGGGGTATTGTTGGTCGGCTTTATGCCCACTGGGATCACAATTAATGCTGACAGGTACTGTGAGACTCTGAAAAAAATCAAACGGGCAATTCAGAACCGGAGAGGAGGAATGTTGAGCAAGGGCGTACACATTCTCCATGACAACACTCCACACATTGCTCGGCAAACCGTTGCTCTCCTGCAACAGTTTCAGGGGACCATAATCACCTACCCACCCTATTGTCCTGACTTGGCACCCAGTGACTATCACCTGTTCCCCAGGTTAAAGGAACATGGCCGCAAAGCAATTAAGCTCCAACGATGAGGTGAAAGAAGAGGTTCATTACTTTCTGAACAGCAAGGTGGCGAGCTGGTATGACATGGGCATACAAAAACTGCCACAGCATCTACAAAAATGCATTGACAGAAATGGTGATTATGTCGAAAAATAGCTAAATGTTCAAGCTGTAAACTGATGTAAACCATTGTAGAAATAAACAGGTCTATGTACTTATAAAAAATAGGAGACCTTACTTTTGGGATTACCCTCATAGTTATGACTAAGATAATTGGTGTACTGTTAATAATGCACACTGACTGTATCCTATAACAGCCTCTATTTTCATATTCTTTCCTTTTCTCATTTAATTCTTCCTTTCATCTCTTCTTTGTCTGTCAGACAGCACAGTCATAGCATAAAACCTTCTCTTATAAAGATGATATACATGCACAAACTTTTTCTGCACAAGTTCCTAAAACCATGTGGAAGAAACTGTGGGCAACCTATACTGATATATGGTGTGTGCAATTTTCCTTGGTTTGCTAATTCTGAATTGGTGAAAGCCTTGAAACCCAGCAATTACAGAAACTAGACAATATTTGTAATAGGAAGAAGTGGCTCTTCTCCATTCTGACATTCCTGCTTAGATACAAAAGCTGTTCCATGTACATTATTATTCACTAAAATTATTTACCACCATAAAACATCAACAGCCAACCGCATGACACTGGTAACAGAAGACACTTAATATACATACCACCAACGAAATGTTACATCAATAGACTTGTAAATGCTTCACCTGGCAAAGTAAATAACACCATCGCCTACCTTGTTGGAGTGAATCTACACTTATTTATGTGAGTGGATTGATGGTCTCACAGGCACAGCAGACAGTATTCACTGTAAGAGCATCGGCGAAACAGCACTTGAATTATGAGGTAGAATAATTGATGATGAAGTTACGTAGGTACTCTAGAAGGGTTTAAATTTTGCCCCAGTTCTAACCTTATTACCAACTGTGGAAAACATAGGTCATCTCCATCTTATCTTTTTCATCAAAATCTTATCACAGGCATCTATGTTATTTGCATTATTTTTCTATTTGAAATTAATGAAGCAGTTTCCTTTTGCAGCAGAGTATTACTTCCAAAAATTTTAAAGTAATCAAGCTAGGCAAAAACTTAAAATTATAATGATGGCTGCAACTTCTTACACCTTGGTTTAAGATTGTGGAACTCTGATATTTCTGAATAGTGGAACTTCCTTATAACTGAACTTCAAAACCCAAACAATGGAAACTTACTATTTAAAACATTCCACAAGAAAATATAAAAATAAAAATTTAACTGAACTTTGTGTTTGTCTAGTTGTATATTGTATGCAGAGTTTCACATAATGTATACCTTACACGTCCTATTCTTTGGACTGGCCAGTGTTTACTTATAGGAGAGACAACTTCCCATACACAGGATAAAGCACGCACACACACACACACACACACACACACACACACACACACAAGTGCACCTCACACAAACACGGCCACTGTCTCCAGGTGCTGGAGGTCGGGCTCCAACACCCAGAGACAGTGGACCTTTGTGTGTGTGTGTGTGTGTGTGTGTGTGTGTGTGTGTGTGAATCTAAGTGTGTTTTTTATTTCAGAAGGATGACTTTGGCCAAAAGCTTAATATTTTAGCAATCTTTTTCTTTGTGCATGTCTGTGACTCAACATCTCCACTACGTGGTAACTTACAATCTATCCTTTCCATGCAGTTGTCATTTCATCCAGGACATTTCATTGTTTGAACTGTATTTAGAGAGAGAGAGAGAGAGAGAGAGAGAGAGAGAGAGAGAGAGGGAGAGAGAGAGATGTTGTCGTGGTCTTCAGTACTGAGACCGGTTTGATGCAGCTCTCCATGCTACTCTATCATGTGCAAGCTTCTTCATCTCCCAGTACCTACTGCAACCTACATCCCTCTGAATCTGCTTAGTGTATTCATCTCTTGGTCTCCCTCTGCGATTTTTACCCTCCACGCTGCCCTCCAATACTAAATTGGTGATCCCTGGATGCCTCACAACATGTCCTACCAACCAATCCCTTCTCCTAGTCAAGTTGTGCCACTAACTCCTCTTCTCCCCGATCCTATCCAATACCTCCTCATTAGTTATGTGATCTACCCATCTAATCTTCAGCTTTCTTCTGCAGCACCACATTTCAGAAGCTTCTATTCTCTTCTTGTCCAAACTAGTTATCGTCCACGTTTCACTTCCATACATAGCTACACTCCATACAAATACTTTCAGAAACGACTTCCTGACACTTAAATCTATACTCGATGTTAACAAATTTCTCTTCTTCAGAAACGCTTTCCTTCCCATTGCCAGTCTACATTTTATATTCTCTCTACTTCAACCATCATCAGTTATTTTGCTCCCCAAATAGCAAAACTCCTTTACTACTTTAAGTGTCTCATTTCCTAATCTAATTCCCTCAGCATCACCCGATTTAATTCGACTACATTCCATTATCCTCGTTTTGCTTTTGTTGATGTTCATCTTATATCCTCCTTTCAAGACACTGTCCATTTCGTTCAACTGCTCTTCCAAGTCCTTTGCTGTCTCTGACAGAATTACAATGTCATCGGCGAACCTCAAAGTTTTTACTTCTTCTCCATGAATTTTAATACCTACTCCGAATTTTTCTTTTGTTTCCTTTACTGCTTGCTCAATATACAGATTGAATAACATCGGGGAGAGGCTACAACCCTGTCTCACTCCCTTCCCAACCACTGCTTCCCTTTCATGTCCCTTGACTCTTATAACTGCCATCTCATTTCCGTACAAATTGTAAATAGCCTTTCGCTCCCTGTATTTTACCCCTGCCACCTTCAGAATTTGAAAGAGTATTCCAGTCAACATTGTCAAAAGCTTTCTCTAAGTCTACAAATGCTAGAAACGTAGGTTTGCCTATTCTTAATCTAGCTTCTAAAATAAGTCGTAGGGTCAGTATTGCCTCAAGTGTTCCCATATTTCTTTAGTATCCAAACTTATCTTCCCCAAGGTCGGCTTCTACCAGTTTTAACATTCGTCTGTAAAGAATTCGCGTTAGTATTTTGCAGCTGTGACTTATTAAACTGATAGTTCGGTAATTTTGACATCTGTCAACGCCTGCTTTCTTTGGGATTGGAATTATTATATTCTTCTTGAAGTCTGAGGGTATTTCGCCTGTCTCATACATCTTGCTCACCAGATGGTAGAGTTTTGTCAGGACTGGCTCTCCCGAGGCTGTCAGTAGTTCTGGTGGAATGTTGTCTACTCCTGGGGCCTTGTTTCGACTTAGGTCTTTCAGTGCTCTATGAAACTCTTCACGCAGTATCATATCTCCCATTTCATCTTCATCTACATCCTCTTCCATTTCTATAACATTGCCCTCAAGTACATCGCCCTTGTATAGACCCTCTATATACTCCTTCCACCTTTCTGCTTTCCCTTCTTTGCTTAGAACTGGGTTCCCATCTGAGCTCTTGATATTCATACAAGGCGTTCTCTTTTCTCCAAAGGTCTCTTTAATTTTCCTGTAGGCAGTATCTACCTTACCCCTAGCGAGATAAGCCTCTACACTCTTACATTTGTCCTCTAGCCATGCCTACTTAGCCATTTTGCACTTCCTGTCGATCTCATTTTTGAGACATTTGTATTCCTTTTTGCCTGCTTCATTTACTGCATTTTTATATTTTCTCCTTTCATCAATTAAATTCAATATTTCTTCTGTCACCCAAGGATTTCTACTAACCCTCGTCTTTTTACCTACTTGATCCTCTGCTGCTGTCACTACTTCATCCCTCAAAGCTACCCATTCTTCTTCTACTGTATTTCTTTCCCCCATTCTTGTCAATTGTTCCCTTATGCTCACCCTGAAACTCTGTACAACCTCTGGTTTAGTCAGTTTATCCAGGTCCCATCTCCTTTTAGTTCCCAACTTTTTGCAGTTTCTTCAGTTTTAATCCACATTTCATAACCAATAGATTGTGGTCAGAGTCTACATCTGCCCCTGGAAATGTCTTACAATTTAAAACCTGGTTCCTAAATCTCTGTCTTACCATTATATAATCTATCTGATACCTTTTAGTATCTCCAGGATTCTTCCATGTATACAACCTTCTTTTATGATTCTTGAACCAAGTGTTAGCTATGATTAAGTTGTGCTCTGTGCAAAATTCTACCAGGCGGCTTCCTCTTTCATTTCTTACCCCCAATCCATATTCACCTACTACGTTTCCTTCTCTCCCTTTTCCTACTACCGATTTCCAGTCACCCACGACTATTAAATTTTCATCTCCTTTCACTATCTGAATAATTTCTTTTATTCCATCATACATTTCTTCAATTTCTTCGTCACCTGCAGAGCTAGTTGGCATATAAACTTTTACTACTGTGGTAGGCGTGGGCTTCGTGTCTATCTTGGCCACAACAATGCGTTCGCTGAGCTGTTTGTAGTAGCTTACCCACATTCCTATTGTTTTATTCATTATTAAACCTACTCCTGCATTACCCCTGTTTGATTTTGTATTTATAACCCTGTATTCACCTGACCAAAAGTCTTGTTCCTCCTGCCACCGAACTTCACTTATTCCTACTATATCTAACTTTAACCTATCCATTTCCCTTTTTAAATTTTCTAACCTACCTGCCCGATTAAGGGATCTGACATTCCACGCTCCGATCCGTAGAACGCCAGTTTTCTTTCTCCTGATTACGACGTCGTCCTGAGTAATCCCCGCCCGGACATCCGAATGGGGGACTATTTTACCTCCGGAATATTTTACCCAAGAGGACGCCATCATCATTTAATCATACAGTAAAGCTGCATGCCCTCGGGAAAAATTACGGCCGTAGTTTCCCCTTTCTTTCAGCCGTTCACAGTATCAGCACAGCAAGGCCGTTTTGGTTAGGGTTACAAGGCCAGATCAGTCAATCATCCAGACTGTTGCCCCTGCAACTACTGAAAAGGCTGCTGCCCCTCTTCAGGAACCATACGTTTGTCTGGCCTCTCAACAGATACCCCTCCGTTGTGGTTCCACCTACCGTACTCTTGAAAGGAGGATATAAGATGAACATCAACAAAAGCAAAACGAGGATAATGGAATGTAGTCGAATTAAGCCGGGTGATGCTGAGGGAATTAGGTTAGAAAATGAGACACTTAAAGTAGTAAAGGAGTTTTGCTATTTGGGGAGCAAAATAACTGATGATGGTCGAAGTAGAGAGGATATAAAATGTAGACTGGCAATGGCAAGGAAAGCGTAGAGAGAGAGAGAGAGAGAGAGAGAGAGAGAGAGAAATTATACCCAAAGCAGCAAATACTTTCTGAAAAATCAATGTAAATTGTGATGAGAGAATAATTAAATCTGGAATAACTTACTCATATTCTTCCAGCGAAACTTTCTTTCCCTTCCTCCTTCTGAATGCAGCTCACCATCTTCAAGTAAGAGTTCCTGCAGTAAACGCACATTTCGTTGATCATCATCTAAGACTTGTCGCCTGAAAAATAATAATAAATATGTAGATGGACTTCTCTTCAGAATTATTCAGTTACCTGAAGCCACACACTTTGTTATCTTTTCATTTTTCTAAAGAAACATACAATACTTACAATTCCTTCTAAAATGTTTATACTTGTCGTATAAAGTATTAAGTCTGTTAACAAGATTTTCCTTCATTTCAGATACAAGTCCACTGATGGGTCTTTGGGAGGTTTCAGATCTCGGAAACAAAAATCTTAATAATGTGTGATTGAAGGGTTGTTTTATGTGATCCTCCTGAGGCTCTCAACAAAATAGTATATTAGAGGTCATATGACTATATTGTGACACCTGCCTTAGTAGAGTACTGTTGAAATAGAAATATTCTAGAATTCCATCTGACAAGACACTCAAGAATATAAGAGAATACAAACCATATCTTCACATATAGTGCAGCCTGTTTCCACAGAGGAGGTTACTGTAACAATTTCCAAGATGATACTTCTATCTTATAATGTTGACTCCTTTCTAAAGTAAATCTGCCAAAAACAATGATTGATGTTATCCTTTCCTCTTATTGTAAGAAAGAGGACATAACAGCATTTCAAATTATCCTCTATTCCTAGTAGGAGAAAATGGTAAATATAATGGAAGAATCAGTGTTCCTCAGCAAAATATGGACTGGAAACACAGAAAGCTCTCTTTCCCTAGAGTTTATCGCTTTGTACCGGGACAGTCATTTTCTTAATTTGGCAAATTTATTTCATTCCATTTGTCTGTCATCACAGACACCAGTTTACCCAACAGAGGTATAGGAGTGGATAAAAAAATATGGAAGCATAGCAACAAATAAATGCTTGGAACATAAATACAGATCCTGACCAAGCCTGAAGGTGGCACTGTTGTATTTGACCATGAACAACACCTGTGTAATGTCCTCAACACGTTGCAGGTGTCAGTTGTGGTCAAAACAGTGGTCTGTTTGGTTGTGGATGCATAATGTCGGAGCTCAGTGGCTTCAAAAGTGCGAACATGGGCAAACTACTGGTGCTTGTAGGGTGGGTGCTTTCGCAATCAAGCTAACCGAAGTGTTCGGTGTTTCAAGAGGTACTGTGTCAGAGATTTATACCCCACGGAGGTATAAAGTGGAAAAACATCACTACTAAGTCAACACACACAAATGTTTGTATCGAGTGATCGTTACAGTAGGACATTGAAGAGGATTGTGATGAAAAATAAAAAGGTAACAGCCGCATAAACGAGTATCACACTTGTTAACCACGTCAGCACCAAAACAACACGAAGGGAGCTCTAGAAACAATGAATTGCAGTGCAAGCTGGAATTCCAAAACCACTCATAAGTTATGCAGATGCCCACAGCACGAAAACATGGTAGCAAACCTGGACTATGGAAGAAAGTTGCTTGGTTGGATGAGTATTGTTTCACAGTGTTTCCAACATCTGGCCAACTTAACATCCCAGGAGAAAACACAGCAGAGGTCCAATGATGATTCGGACAGCCGTATCGTGGCATTCCATGGGCTCCACGGTTAACCTGCTAAGGTTGCATTACTGCTAAGAATTATGTGACCATTTTGGCTGTTCAAGTACATCCTATGGTACGATGTTTGCTCCCCAAAGGTGAAGTTGTGTTCCAAAATGACAGGGCCCTTTTCACACAGCTCGTACAGTCCAAGACTGGTTTTGTGAGCAAAAGAATGAATTTTGATTCTCCCCTGGCCACCTTAGTCACCAGATCTTGCTTTTACTGAGTCTGTGGTCTGCTATGCAGAGAAGGGTGCATGATCGCTATTCACCGCCATCATTCTTATCTTAACTTGCTATATTTTGCAGGAAGAATGGAATAAAATTTCCTTGAAAGTCACACAGAACCTACATCAGGTTTGCCACAAGTTTCCCCAAGTGAAATTCCCTGATATTTCCATGATTTCCAGACACATTTTAGAATTTCTCCCTGACAAATTTTGAGATTGATCGATTAATTGAAGGGATTTATGGGGCCAAATGGTGAGATCATCAGTCCTGTAATTCCAAAGTTACTCACAGAAGAAAGAGGTCAGCTAAAAGTGGATGGATCTAGTCAGGCGAGTAAAACTATAAAACAAGGAAGTTAAAACACACACAGTAAAAGGCATAAAAGCTTATACCAAATCTGAAAATGGAAAAAAAGAGTGTTCTTTCCACGGGGGACTGGTTACGGGGTCCCAAACCGAGAAAATGTGAAGAGAGATCCCAACCACAACCACCCTGCCTCTGCTCCAGGAGTAAAGCAAAACCCTATATCTGGAAATAACCACTTTCACAGAAGAAACTGAGGACCAGTTCAACCATCCATGAATTGTCTGCTAATATTAAAATTAAAGAAGACTATACTTAGCATGAAGGGGACATTCTACCAATATGTGAGATGTTCTCAGTCTGGCTCCACAACCATTTTGTGGCGATGGTTCATTACACAGGAGGACACAATGGGTGAGCCTGATATGACCAATGCATAGATGGCATAAAGTAGTGGACTACTTCCAAGAGCAGCAGAAGGAAGAGCACCAAAGTGCAGCAGCCTCCTTGATTGTGCGGAGTTCATTACTAAGAGCAGCTGCGCACATTATGTCATTCCAGTTTTGGCCAAAGAGAGATTCGAGACAGATCTGCATATCCGTATCTGCAGTCACGAAAGGGAATGAAGCGTGAGTATCAGCTTACCTAGCCAAATGGTCAGCCCGTTCATTCCCCGGGATACCCACATGACTTGGGTCTCAGAGAAAGGCAACTGAGAAGACGGCACGGGCAAGGAAGGAGAGGTCATGGACAGCAGAGACCAAAGGACAACGTGAGTAGCAGGCGAGTCGGTACGTATTAAAACACTGTGGAAGGAGACCTGAGAAACAAAATGGAGGGTCCTGGTAATGGCTAAAAGCTCTGCTGTGAACACACTACATGATTCTGGCAACAGATGGTGTTCTAAGCCAGTAGGAGACATGAAGGAGTATCCCACTTTATCTATCGCCTTAGGACCATCAGTGTAGATGATGGTAGCACCCTGGAACTCTGCAAGAATGGAATGCGCAAGACGCTGGAAGATCATAGGGGTGACGGAGACCTTAGAGCTCTGGACTAGGTCAGTCTTAATCCATGGTCTAGGCACCATCAAAATGGGGGGAGGGGGGGGGGGAATGAGAGGAAATACACGGGATGCATTTCAGTGAATGGAGATCTCGACAGAAGTGAGACGCATTCCAACCGGCAATCCCATCCATGGGCGGTGATCAGCAGGGAGATGTTCCTTGCTTGCAAAGAGGACAGGGTACAAGGGATGGTCAGGGAACCTGTGAACGATGACTGCGTAAGAAACAGGGAGCTGGCTTCATCACATTTGCAGAGAGGGGAATCTCCACTTCTGTGAGAAGATTGTCAACGGGACTAGTGCGAAACGCACCCGTAGCCAGACGCACCCAAAAACGTGAACAGGATCAAGTATTTTCAGAGCAGGAGCTACTGAGCCATAAACCTGACTTCCATAATCTAGTCTGGACACTACCAGAGCACTGTAAAGATAGAGAAGAGAAGCATGGTCTGCACACCAAGATGTGTGGACCAGGAGGTGGACAGCATTAAGCTTCCACATGCACATAGTCTTCAGGCAGCGAATATGGGGCAGCCACATCAGCTTTTCATCAAAAAAAGGCAGAAGAAACAGGATTGTGCTGTAACATCTAGGAGCTGATCACCTAAATAAAGTTCTGAATGAGGGTGTACTATGAATTAATGACAAAAATGCATAACCCGCATTTTGGAGAGAGAAAAGTGGAAGCCATGGGAGACAGCCCATGCAGAAGACCGTCGGATAGCGCCTTGGAACCAGCACTCAGCAGACACAATGGGAGTTGCACCAGATGCAAAAATCGTCGACTGACAACACCGGGGTAACCTGAGGGCCAGCAGAGGTTTCAAGCCCAATGATGGCTATGAGGAAGAGTACGACACTTAATACATAACCCTGAGAGATACCATTCTCCTGAATCTGAGGGGTGCTGAGTGAAGTGCCAATTGGAACCCAGCAGAGCTGGTGGGATAAAACATCGCAAATAAAAACTGGAAAGGAGTTGCAAAAGCCCCAGTCAGGGAGAGTAAATAAAATGTGATGGCACCACACCATGTCGTATGCCTTATGTAGGTGCCGACAGTTAGTAAAAGCCAGTCGGATTGCGGTTTCGAATCTGAGTAATCAGTTGGAGATTGTTCTTTCCGGGAATCACATTGATACGGGAACAAAAGGCCGTGAGATTTGAGTACCCAACTTAATCGGAAGCCAACCATCCTCTCAAGCAGTTTACAAAGTACATTCGTCGGGCTAATTGGGCAGTAGCTGTCGAGAGACGTTGGGTTCTTCCCAGGCTTAAGAACAGGGATAACTATAAGATCTCGCCACTGTAAGGAGAAGACACTCATGAGTCAAATGGGGTTGAAGACCCTGAGTAAATATTGCCTCTGTGAAATGTCCAAGTGTTGGATCCTCTGGCTGTGGATGGAATCGGCCTGGGGATGTGTCATGTGAAGATATAAGGGCCTACTCAGCATATTCCACAAAGAAAAGGGGTTTGGTGGTGACAAAAGTCTCCCTGTTGGTCCTGGTACGGACTAGGAACTGTGGATAGGGTCTTGCCCCAAGCCAAGCACATCTGGCCCTCCTCCCAGGGTGTATCCAAGGAACTGAGACAGAACTACGTTAAGGAAGATACGCAGCCACAGTAGAGCGGCCAGAGCATTTAACACATTTCATGTGCCAAACGTCTGCCCTGGTACCACCCACTTAGAACAGGGGCTCACCTTGTGGGCGCCACCCAGCCACAGCAATGGCCGCCTGGCAGGATGGTCATTGCCGGGAGTTATGATGCCCTGAAAAGGTGAACAACTGCTCCTAGGCTTGCACAAGGCATTCACAGCACAGGTAGCTGCAGTTTGATCCCTGTGGTATCCGGGGACTCAGTCAGATGGGTACGTAACAGCCCCACCACAAGGATCAGCTGCCGAGCTAGTAACCTAGCAAGGAGCCAAAAGGGCATCAGGGAGGGTAAGGAAGGGGGAAAGGGAGAGGGGAAGGGGGAGGGGGGAAGGGGAGAGGGAGACGGGGAGAGGGAGGGGGACAGGGAGAGGGGGAGGGGGGAAGGTGGAGGGGGAGAGGGGAAGGGGCAGGGGGAGAGGGGAAGGGGGAGAGGGGAATGGGAAGGAGAGGGAGGGGGAGAGGGATGCATACCAAAGATGCTAGCAAGGGAGTTCTTCCCCATCTGGCTCGCAATACAGATTTCAAATTCAGAGATGTAGGTCAAACATCTGAGGGGGACCAAAAAAGAAAAGCCAAAAAGGAGGAGGAGGAGGACAACCAACCAAAACCGCAAGATCAAGCAAAGTCATGAGGATACCCAGGCCAACATAAAGAAGAACACCAAGAGAAGGAACGAAAGGGCCAAGGGGCAAAGGGGCCAGAGAGGGGCAGAGGGGGCAAAGGGGCAAGGGAAAGCAGCCCATAGAAGAATAAAGGCTGCAACAGCTCAGGGACCCATGTGCGCGACACATGTACCCACCAAAGAGCTGTTGGCCCTGGGGGGGATAAATTTTGAGATCTCAAGTTTAAGTAAAGACATACGCTGACAAAAAAATGCAAGGACTTCTGCATTTCTAAGCATGTCAGAAAAAATCTTAAGTACTAACATCAATATCTTTTGCAATGAACTGTTTTTAATTGGAGAAAGCAAGTCAAATGTTATATATGTTTCATTAAGACCACAGATGCTGTTTTATTCAATAAAACAAATTTGGTGACAAAAATATGTATTTCATTGAAATCACAAGACAGATTCCAAATATCTTCACTGGTTTCATAAATAACCTCAGAAAAAAGCAAGCCTCCTGAAAGAAGTGTATAAGGCAGGGGAGAGTTGTGTAAACCAACATTATAGGTGACTGCCAATAAAATGCTGTTTCTACTGTGTTTGTTACTGTCAGTTACTACCCACTGTGTTATGTCTGTTATTTTACAAGTACTGTGTGGTTTTTCTTTCACGAAATAGTGACTGCCACTATTTTCTTCCTTTTATCAACCATACTTTCTAATATATAAACTACTTTCAAAGTTTCCAGAATGACTTTCAAAGTGCCAAAATATTCTAGAATAAATAAAATGTCAACAAAATGCCACACTGTACAGTGGTCTTGCGGTGAGACAGTCACAATTCCTGAAATCCAATGCCCATGGCGGCTGGCCTGCCGAGGAGCACCGCAGTCCTGAGTCCATGGATAAACCACGGAAATCTGCCTCATTACACCACACACAAACAGATCTGGCCTGAAGGCAGATCAGTGAGACTAGATCTAATGGACAGGGCCTGCACATTAGTGAGAAATGATGGGCTTCGGATAGGCTGACCCAAACCATTAGAAATACCCACAAAAATGGCCTGCGGTTTTGGCCAGTCATGGAAGTCCACTGATGTGGCCAGCTATTTACATGTCACAGATACCGTGTTGACAAAATGAGACTGTAGTTATCAATCAATGCAACAGATAACTTACGTGAATACTCTGAAAATCAATACTAATGAGGATAGGTAGCTACTCATCGTACAGATGATCACTGATCTGCAGACAGGCTCATAGAAAAGACAATCACACTCTCACAACTAAGCTTTTGGCCATAGCCTTTGTCAGAACACAAGAGCACACACACTTCACACAATCATTCAGACAAAACTCATGCACACACGACTGCTGTCTCTGGCCACTGCATTAACAGTCTCTGAGAATCGGATCCAAGCAAACACCTCCTCACACCTCCCTGCCTCTCGTCGGCAGATGCTAGGCTAGCAGCAAGAAGTGGTGGCAGCACTGACTGAAAGCAGAGGGGAGTGGCAGAAAGGGAAGAAGCAATAAGAATGAGAGAGTAGAGAAGCAGCTCATGTACTCAGCTGCACACATCCAGTGACAATGCATGACATCTCAGTAAACAAACCATTTAATCTACTGAGACAAAACTATATTTTTTCCATCCTTTTTTTTTTATCAAATTTCCCTGACACTTTTGGAATTCCCTGATTTCCAGAACTTGTGGAAACCCTATGCATCTAAACATTCTGAGCTGGTAGCTGTTTTAAATACCAACTGTTTTCCTATACCATAGTTGTTGTTGTTGTTGTGGTCTTCAGTCCTGAGACTGGTTTGATGCAGCTCTCCATGCTACTCTATCCTGTGCACGCTGCTTCATCTCCCAGTACCTACTGCAACCTACATCCCTCTGAATCTGTTGGGGTATTCATCTCTTGGTCTCCCTCTACGATTTTTACCCTCCACGCTGCCCTCCAATACTAAATTGGTGATCCCTTGATGCCTCACAACATGTCCTACCAACCGATCCCTTCTCCTAGTCAAGATGTGCCACAAACTTCTCTTCTCCCCAATCCTATTCAATACCTCCTCATTAGTTATGTGATCTACCCATCTAATCTTCAGCATTCCTCTGTAGCACCACATTTCTACAGCTTCTATTCTCTTCTTGTCTAAACTATTTATCGTCCATGTTTCACTTCCATACATGGCCACACTCCATACAAATGCTTTAAGAAACGACTTCCTGACACTTAAATCTATATCCGATGTTAACAAATTTCTCTTCTTCAGAAACGCTTTCCTTCCCATTGCCAGTCTACATTTTATATTCTCTCTACTTCAACCATCATCAGTTATTTTGCTCCCCAAATAGCAAAACTCCTTTACTACTTTAAGTGTCTCATTTCCTAATCTAATACCCTCAGCATCACCCGATTTAATTCGACTACATTCCATTATCCTCGTTTTGCTTTTGTTGATGTTCATCTTATATCCTCCTTTCAAGACACTATCCATTCCGTTCAACTGCTCTTCCAAGTCCTTTGCTGTCTCTGACAGAATTACAATGTCATCGGCGAACCTCAAAGTTTTTATTTCTTCTCCATGGATTTTAATACCTACTCCGAATTTTTCTTTTGTTTCCTTTACTGCTTGCTCAATATACAGATTGAATAACATCGGGGAGAGGATAGAACCCTGTCTCACTCCCTTCCCAACCACTGCTTCCCTTTCGTGCCCCTCAACTCTTATAACTGCCATTTGGTTTCTATACAAATTGTAAATAGCCTTTCGCTCCCTATACTTTACCCCTGCCACCTTAAGAATTTGAAAGAGTATTCCAGTCAACATTGTCAAAAGCTTTCTCTAAGCATACAAATGCTAGAAACGTAGGTTGCCTTTTCTTAATCTAGCTTCTAGCATAAATCGTAGGGTCAGTATTGCCTCACGTGTTCCAATATTTCTACGGAATCCAAACTGATCTTCCCCAAGGTCGGCTTCTACTAGTTTTTCCATTCGTCTGTAAATAATTCGCATTGGTATTTTGCAGCTGTGAGTTATTAAACTGATAGTTTGGTTATTTTCACATCTGTCAATACCTGCTTTCTTTGGGATTGGAATTATTATATTCTTCTTGAAGTCTGAGGGTACTTCGCCTGCCTCATACATCTTGCTCACCAGATGGTAGAGTTTTGTCAGGACTGGCTCTCCCAAGGCCGTCAGTAGTTCTGATGGAATGCTGTCTACTCCCGGGGCCTTGTTTCGACTTAGGTCTTTCAGTGCTCTGTCAAACTCTTCAAGCAGTATCATATCCCCCATTTCATCTTCATCTACATCCTCTTCCATTTCCACAATATTGTCCTCAAGTACATCGCCCTTGTATAGATCCTCTATATACTCCTTCCATCTTTCTGCTTTCCCTTCTTTGCTTAGAACTGGGTTTCCAACTAAGCTCTTGATATTCACACAAATGGGTCTCTTTTCTCCAAAGGTCTCTTTAATTTTCCTGTAGGCAGTATCTATCTTACCCCTAGTGAGATAAGCCTCTACATCCTTACTTTTACTCTCTAGCCATCCCTGCTTAGCCATTTTGCACTTCCTGTCGATCTCATTTTTGAGACGTTTGTATTCCTTTTTGCCTGCTTCATTTACTGCATTTTTATATTTTCTCCTTTCATCAATTAAATTCAATATTTCTTCTGTCACCCAAGGATTTCTACTAGCCCTCGTCTTTTTACCTACTTGATCCTCTGCTGCCTTCACTAATTCATCCCTCAAAGCTACCAATTCTTCTTCTACTGTATTTCTTTCCCCCATTCTTGTCAATTGTTCCCTTATGCTCACCCTGAAACTCTGTAAAACCTCTGGTTTAGTCAGTTTATCCAGGTCCCATCTCCTTAAATTCCTTTTTGCAGTTTCTTCAGTTTTAATCTACAGTTCATAACCAATAGATTGTGGTCAGAGTCCACATCTGCCCCTGGAAATGTCTAGCAATTTGAAACCTGGTTCCTAAATCTCTGTCTTACCATTATATAATCTATCTGATACCTTTTAGTATCTCCAGGATTCTTCCATGTATACAACCTTCTTTTATGATTCTTGAACTAAGTGTTAGCTATGATTAAGTTGTGCTCTGTGCAAAATTCTACCAGGCCGCTTCCTCTTTCATTTCTTACCCCCAATCCATATTCACCTACTACGTTTCCTTCTCTCCCTTTTCCTACTACCGATTTCCAGTCACCCACGACTATTAAATTTTCATCTCCCTTCACTATCTGAATAATTTCTTTTATTCCATCATACATTTCTTCAATTTCTTCGTCACCTGCAGAGCTAGTTGGCATATAAATTTGTACTACTGTGGTAGGCGTGGGCTTCGTGTCTATCTTGGCCACAATAATGCGTTCACTATGCTGTTTGTAGTAGCTTACCCACATTCCTATTGTTTTATTCATTATTAAACCTACTCCTGCATTACCCCTATTTGACTTTGTATTTATAACCCTGTATTCGCCTGACCAAAAGTCTTGTTCCTCCTGCCACCGAACTTCACTAATTCCCACTATATCTAACTTTAACCTATCAATTTCCCCTTTTTAAATTTTCTAACCTACCCGCCCGATTAAGGGATCTGACATTCCACGCTCCGATCCGTAGAACGCCAGTTTTCTTTCTCCAGATAATGACGTCCTCTTGAGTAGTCCCCGCCTGGAGATCCGTTTGGGGGACTATTTTACCTCCGGAATATTTTACCAAAGAGGACGCCATCATCATTAACCATACAGTAAAGCTGCATGCCCTCACGAAAAATTACAGATGTAGTTTCCCCTTGCTTTCAACCGTTTGCAGTACCAGCACAGCAAGGCCGTTTTGGTTAGTGTTACAAGGCCAGATCAGTCAATCATCCAGACTGTTGCCCCTGCAACTACTGAAAAGGCTGCTGCCCCTCTTCAGGAACCATGCGTTTGTCTGGCCTCCCAACAGATACCCCTCCGTTGTGATTGCACTTACGGTACGGCTATCTGTATCGCTGAGGCACGCAAGCCTCCCCACCAACGGCAAGGTCCATGGTCCAAGGTCCATGGTTCCTATACCATGTATGGTAATGTGTTATGTTTTGGTGCTTCCACATTTTTGTCCATCCCCTGTAAGTCTCTTGCACTTTCTGTCTGTGAATAATGTATAAACTATATTCTGGGTGTTGTCAATTAACTTTTATGTGCATATATAATATTTTCTGAGGCAGAGATTCGGAGACAGCCCAGCCCTTGCAGAAAGAGCATGTAAAACTGCCTAAAAACCACACTCAGATTGGGCAGTATCCAATACCTACTTCTGTTAATCCACAAAGCAGATTCCTCACAGGTCTGGTTCACTTCCCTGCCTCACATGTTAGCACATTGTGTGCAAAGCTATATGAGCTGGTCATCTCAGAACACACAAAGCTAATGCTTTAAAAAATCAGAAAGTGTAAAGTTAAACTGGAAGGGAATTAGAGTTTAACATGTAGTTATTAGAGTAGGAGCAGAAATTTCAGTTGGACAACAATAGAAGAAAAAAGTGGCCATAGCAATTTCTAAGGCATCATTTCAGAATTAGCCATAACTCATTTAGAGAAACCATTGGCAAGTCAAGTCAGTTGAATAAACTGCTTCTGAGCTAGCTACTGTGAGCAGACAGAGGTCCTCAGTAACATGACCAAAATATAATACTGGTAAACGTAATACAGGATCTCAAAAGAATAGTCAATAAATTTAATGTATTGCAGCTTCACCAGAACTACAAAACATATACTAATGAGCAAAAACATTATGACCACTTGTTTAATAGCGCAGTTTTTGATCTTTGGAATGCAACACAGCTGTGATTCTGTATTGTATGGAATCAACAAATCCTTGGTAGATTTCAGGAAATCTGTGGCACCAGATGTCTACACACAGGTCACACAATTCCTGTAAATTGCAGGCCAGTCACTTGTTGTCACAGAGCTGGAGCCCTATAGCATCACAGATGTGTTCCTTTACATTCAGATTCAGTGAGTTGGGTGGCTAAGACATCATTATGAGTTCACTATGCTATTCCTCACACCACTTTAGCATAAAGCTGGTGTATTGACAGTCACCTGCCACTTGGGATGACATCAATTTTGAAGGGATGCAAGTGGTCTGCAATAATATTCATGCATTCAAAAGCCATCAAGGTGCCACTGATTTTTATCACAGGTCTCAAGGAAGCTCAGTAACTGTCCCTCTGGGGATAATACTGGCTCCACCAACCTGCATCCGTAGCATAGTGTGTGTTTCAAGTAGTCATTTGCCTGCATGACGGCATAGGTGGACACAACCATCAATTTGGTGTGACAAGAAACATGGTTAATTCAACCATGTGACATGAGTCTAACGATCCATGGACCAATATTGATGATCCCATGACCATCACAATTTTAATAGATGATGTGATTAGGTCACCATGGGAACACACAGGGGTCGTCTGCTGCAGAGCCCCAAGTGCACTAACGATGTGCTCAGGAACACTTGTGCCTGCACCAGCATTGTACTCCATCATCAGATCTGCCACAGATCATGTTTCCTGCCCTACAGATGCTCTGTGGTAAGACTTGGATGTCCAGCACCTTAACACCTATCTATGGTTTACTGTCCTTCAACCACTTTCCATAGACGCTGACCACAATAACACATGAACAGCTGACCAGAATCAACATTTTGGAGATGCTCAATCCCAGGTACTGGCCCGTAACAATATGCTCTTTGTCCAAGTTGCTTATTTTCCTGATTGTGTCACATGTCCATAACATCATAAGGCAGAATTCAGCCTTGTGGTAAGCAGTGGCCATAATGTTTTGGCTCATCAGTGTATATGAATAGATATTGGCTTCAGTAATTCATTCACTTAGATAATATTTTTGCGATTTTGTTCCAGGCGAGATTAAGAGTGAAGTTCAATTATGACTCTTAGAGGAAAGATATGGTGTGTGGAACCGAGTAATTAGAACAAATCTGGCTTTGAGGTACAAAGGACTTCCAACAACAGTACAGCTGATACAGCAATTAGAAGCATGTAGACAGTGGTGATGTGAAAGTGGTGATGTGAAACAACACTCTAGTTAATGAAGGGAAAGTGAATCAGAGACAGAACTCATACATGTGCCTGTCCAGTGTTCATCATGCAAGTCTCTTCTAAAAGCTCTATGGAGCTCCTAATCTTTAAGACAACTACATACAGTGAGCTTCATAAGCTTCACAGTTGTTCCTATGATGACTGCAATGTTGCAATGTTAACAGCCCAACGCTAGTCCACAATGCATGCAATTTGTTGAGCACATTCTCGAAGGTTTTGCATCATGACTGATAGCAATTCAAAAAGAGCAGATGCAGACTTCTTTGACACTTCAAGGCACCAGGAGACGATTGCCACTGAAGAGTACAGTGGGCGGAGTCACTGATATCACGGCCCACAAAAGATGGTCACTCCCTAGACACACTTGTGGCCTTTATGCAGTGTAGTACTTCCATCAACCAGTTCTCTGTACAATGATTTCTGCAATACAAACTTGATTTCTGGACCTACAATGGATCACTGATTGCCCTTGACAATCTAGTCTACAAACTACCTCAGAACGTAAGCCGCGAACGCATTAAGGTAAATGTGCTTTGAACCTTGAGCTACACATGGACTGTCTTCCATATTTAGCCTGTCCTGCTGTACTATGCGAACAATTTGTAAATCAGCAGGAGCATAGTCATTGCAGTTTAAATAATTTATTTTTCCATGTAAATGGTATGGTAAATACAAACCTAATGCTCTTGTCTGGGGAAATGTTAATCTGTATACTGTAATGAAAATAGGATTGGTGTCCCTAAAGTGAATGTGTGCTGTATGATGATCATACAGTTGAACGATTCATTCTTTTTTCTTTAAAAAAAGTTAATCCCATCAACTATCTTGATTTACTACATCTGTATGCTTTGACACAAATACTTGGCCATCAAATAACACATATTTTCCAAGATAGTACACCACCACACTGGGTCAAGACTGTGCAAGATGTGTTGGATCAACGATTTCCTGAATGTTGGATTAGATTGGCAAAGGACATCCAATTCCATGCCTCATATGTTACCTGACATTAGACCCTTAATTTTTTTTTTTTTTTTTTCCTTTGGGGGTTTGTCAAAGACCAAGTTTTCCAACTGCCTACAAATAACATCAATACAGGAAGGCAACTCTGTATCACTACAAGAAAATGGTGAACATCTTATACAATTTTATGAAAAATGTACAGTCTAGCTAACATATTTGTATTGTAATGATTTATTTTGGTTGACTTCAGTCATCTTCAGATCTGAAGTATGAAGTTGATCTCTATCATCAATTCCAGGGGTCTGTGTCATCAATATAACATGCACCAGTTGATTGTACTGTTGCTACATGATGTGCATGCTACTAAAGAGGAACTTACTGAAATAGATTAAAAAAGCTATTTTTGAGTTTGTGAACCTGACAATCCGAAGATATTCATATATGAGGGCTGGAACCTAAATAGTGGCAACTATTTGTTCACAACCAATACAAAAGAGTTACATGTTTGCACCTGTTACTGTCCTTCAAAGTACTCACCAGCATTGTGTTGAACCCGTTGCCAGCGATGTGTAAGGCGTAGTATACCTTTAGCAGAGCCCGTTCTGTTGATGGTGCGAATGGAGCGGTCTATTGCCTGTCGAATCTCTGAAACAGTTCTGAAGTGAATGCCACGAAGTGGTTCCTTCATCTTCAGAATCAAATCAAAGTCACAAGGACTTAATTCCAGGGAGTATGGTGGATGGTACAGTACTTCCCAGTCCCATCGACCGAACAGAGCAGCCACAGCTTGCGCTGTATGCGCCTGTGCATTGTCGTGCAAAATGATAGGTGGGTTGCACAGAAAGTGTCACCGCTTCTTTCGCAAAGCTGGTTGCAGGTGATGTTCCAAAAATGAACAGTAATACTGTGCACTGACAGTCTGCCGTGGAGGAACGTAATGCATTAGGATAACTCCATCAGTCATATACGAGAACCACCATAACTTTAAACCACTCCATTCGCACCATCAACAGAACAGGCTCTGCTAATGGTATACTATGCCTTCCACATCGCTGGAAATGGGTTCTATACAACACTGGTGACTACTATGAAGGACAGTAACAGGTGCACACATTTAACTCTATTAATTAATAGTTGCCACTATAAGTTCCAACCCTCGTATACCACATAGTGCAGATACTGAAACACAGGGTGATTTCATGATTATGGTACAAACTTTCGGGAACGATGGAGAAGGATAAATGTACCTGTTTGAGGTAAGAGACCCTCATCCATTCATCCATAAACATCCGAGATGAAAGTTATAAGTGAAAATGGGAAAATGTAGCTACACCCTTACCATCAACAAAAAGTGTATGCTTCGTTTCCTGATGACCTTGGACCTTGTGTCTTGCTCAGCCAATGGTTCTTGCAGCACCTTACTAATGATCATCACTTTCTTACATTTGTGAATTTTCACTTAAATGCACCATTGTTCACTGTGCACTACCCAGGTACATGCAAGGTGATCACTTGTTATTTGTCAACCGATGTGGTTCCAACATTATGAAGCCCCACCACACCTTGGTCTGAGGGGTTAGGAAAGCCCTAGATCAGACATTCCCCAAAAAACTGATAGGCAGAAGAGGTCAGTCATTTCACGGGCAGCATGTTCGCCTGATATCAGCTCACTTGATTTCTTCTTGTGGGACCATGTGAAGAGTCTTGTGCATGAGACATCTGTAGACACTGAAGGGGATCTCCTGGCAAAGAATTCTTACTGCCTTCGAGACTGTTCAAACAACACGGGGGATATTAGAACAGGTCCAAAGAACTTTGTGCCACAATACCATTCCTACACGGACACTGGGGGATGCCTTTTTGCACAACTGTTGTACATGTAACAGCTCATGAGACTTGTGCAGGTAAATGGAATTCATTATTATAGTACCGTAGATTTAGGATTTTCGGTCTCTCTGACATCAAGTTATGTGCGCCATTACTAGTCCATCAACAGGGGAAATTATCGAGAAGGTTTTGGGGAGTATTCAGCAGGAATTCTGTATTTTATGGTGAGGATTTCTAAACAGGTGCCGTTCATTTGAGCACTGTACAAGGCTAAGGTGGAACTTGAGTAGATTTCACTTATACCTTTCATCTCAGTTTGAAGTAAGAGACCCTAGTCTGGAACTGACATACATTTTCCCCTTCATCATCCTTGAAAATTTGTAATATCATTATAGCTAACCCTGCATATCAATGTTGTAAAGTACCAATTGGGACACTCCAGTACTCGCAAATCAAGAGTGATAATATGAGTCATCTAAGACATCATGGGCAATGAGATAAATTAGAAGTACCAAAGCTATTTTAACAGAATAAAAATTGAAATAAAACAATAGAAAGGGGCTTGATGTGGTACAGTTGTACTAGACATGTTAAGTCCTTGCCTTTCTCCAATCTAGGAACTGAACTGCCCAGCCAGTTATAGGGGACATAATACCTTATAGAAAGATCTAAGAACTAAAAACAGTGACAAAAGCCACAAAGCCAAACATTGCTGTTGGAACTTCAAAAATAAATTCATGGAATAAAGTAATAATGTATACAACTAAATTATTAATAAAAATTATACAGGGAGAAAAAGTAAGTTGTCAAATAAGTACACTACCAGATAAGTAATTTTGATCGTACATTCAGTGGAGAAAAGCAGAATAAAATGCCATGACATATTTTTAACGTTTAGTAAGTATGAAGGTGTTATCAACAAACTTAAGTGAGATGCAAAATATTTGAAACTCTAAGAAAAGAAAATCAAGATTTAAGCAGAGTGATATATGAAACTTTATCAGTAAATACGAGGGCTATCCACAATCTACATTACGTTTTGGAATTAAAAATAAATAAAGTATTGGAATTTTTTTTTATTATGTACAGATGAAAGCCACACTTAAATACTACTTTTCTACATAGTTGCCATTTAAATTAAGGCACTTATCATAGCGATGGACGAGCTTGGAAATTCCTTCGTCGTACAATTCGGCCGCCTGCGCCTTCAACCACGTGGTTACCTCTTCTTGAATCTGTGCGTCGTCATCAAAACGCTGCATAGCCAACCACTTCTTCATTGCTGGGAATAAGTGGAAGTCGCTCGGTGCCAGGTCGGGACTGTACGGCGGATGAGGAAACAACTCCCACTTAAAAGATTCGAGAACTTCATGAGTGGCATTTGCCGTGTGGGCCCGGGTTTTGTCGTGAATCAGCAAGATCTTTGAGCCCAACTTTCCCCTGCGCTTGTTTTGTATTGCTCTTCTGAGGTTGTGCAGAATTTGGCAATACCTTTGAGAGTTGATTGTAGAGCCGCTTTCCAGGAAATCCACAAAAATCACACCTTTTCTGTCCCAAAAGAAGAGGTAACCACGTGGTTGAAGGCGCAGGCGGCCGAATTTTACGACTAAGGAATTTCCAAGCTCATCCGTCACTACAATAAGTGCCTTAATTTAAATGGCAACTATGTAGAAAAGTAGTATTTAAGAGTGGCTTTCATCTGTATATAATAAAAAAATTTTCCAATACTCTATTTATTTTTAATTCCAAAACGCAATGTACTTTGTGGATAGCCCTCGTAATTGGCATTTGTTTATATTTAAAGGCTTGCAGCTCAGAACAAAGCTGCACAATGCAGTGTGGTTTACTGATAGTTTACTAAGTCACAGAAGTCCTTGTTCTGCTCCAGTTGGGCACTGACTGGGAGGGGGCAAGGGGGGGGGGGTGAAAACAAACAAGAATGGTTTCAAATACCATTGCTCCCAATGGATGTGGAGTGAAAGGTGCAATTTGATTTGTGTGTGTGTGTGTGTGTGTGTGTGTGTGTGTGTGTGTGAGAGAGAGAGAGAGAGAGAGAGAGAGAGTGAGTGAGTGAGTGCGCAAAAGAATCCACAAATGATCAAAGTCTTCATTAGCTGCCCCTAGTTTAAAGGCCTACAGTAAAGACTGATGGAAATATTAGAGAATCATGTAACAGTTTTAAAACTGGCCACACAAATTTGCACGAGTGCAAGAGTGGAGTGTCAGGCTCAGTTTACAGACCAGTGAGATTGTGCAAAAAATGGATTAAAAATAGTCAGTGAAAGACAAATGGTGCTTGCTGATGAGTTTTCTCAAGTTGTTGCAGAAAAGGTCAGATGACACAAATTGTATGCAAGACAGGTATCTAATAAGCTCAACAACACAAAGGAGCAAAAAATGTCAAGCTAAAAAGTGTTTTGGGACTGGTATTGACAGTTTGAAGATGATCTGTTTTCCCCAGACTGTTACAGGAAACACAATAGGGATGTCCTGCACACAAAAGCAGAATCTAAATAAAGCAATGGTACCATTCAACTTCACCAACACTGAAAACTTTAAACAATCTTGTCATTCAAGACAAAAAATGAAGGTGACCATTTAATGGGAACAAAAGGCCATTCTTAAAAATAGCCACCACATTGAGATGTCCAATACAAGATCAGTGGTGGAGGAAACTGTCATCTGGGATAGTCCTCTTCTCCAAGAAGTGGTTTTTGCACATGACTGTTAAGACCAAGGATAAAATTTAGAATTTCCACTGGGCAGTTTGCTATCGCCCATCCTAAATGAAACCCTCACATCCCGTGACTATTACCTCTTCCTGCACTTGAAATAATCACTTGGTGGACAACAGATTACAATGGACTCCACACCATCATTGTCAACTGCTCAATTCCTAGGCAGAGAACATTTATACAGAAGAAGTGAAGAAGCTGGTGCAACATTAACAAAATGTGCTTAGGAGTGAATATGCATGGCCCTTACATTTCAAATGTGCCTTATAGTTAAGAATTACATCTGCAAAAATAGAGAATACTAGTACTAAACAAAAGTTCTAGAAATCTGGGGAGTTATTAAAATCACATCAGAGCAACATTGTAGTCCGAAGAGAATTAAAATTACAGGTAATTGATTTAAGTTTTTCACTGTGTCTCCTGAACCAATTTAGAAAACTGTAATTTATCTTTTTTCCTGAGAGTCACTTGTTTTTGATAAATTATACGTTATGAAGCAGACTGATAAAAGACTGAAGCAGTACCAGTGAGCACAACCTGTCATCTGCTAAGTCTCTTATGACACAATGATGAAAGTTGATCCATGTTTTATCACTCATACAATGCCTCTTAAAAATCACCAGCTAAATTCAACACATGCTTCTTTGTTATATCATAATTCTGCTACTCAAATTCCCCTATAGGTGTTTCACTGAACATGAAAACAATGTTAAACACAAAACATTTTCTTTATGTTCTACACAATATTATGTACCTGATCATGAACCGGCTGAATATCACAATCAAAGCTAAAACTGTGTGTGACACACACAGGTACTGCTCATAAAGATGCTTAAGATACATAAAATTATGAGAAAAAGTGTTAACAAAGGAAATTATTACATTTTTTATGCCACACAGAAACCATTACATTCTATTAAAAATGAAAAAGTTGAATTTACAATTTTAATCCAATATTTGCATACATCAAACTTCATTAAACAGAGGAAAAAAATGAAACTGAGTTTGGTAAACCTGCAGTCTGTGTAATGTGCTTACTGACTTCAACAATATGACATAAAATAGATTATTCCTACTCCTCTCTCTCTCTCACTCACACACACACACACACACACACACACGGCCACTATCATCTCTGCATGCTACGGCCCAACAGCAGTGTGCAGCCATCTCAGCTATGTTGGGTAGTGGAGGTAGAGAGGAGGCATGAAGACAAGAGGGAGAGGCATAGCAGGGTAGGTGTAGGGAAAAATGCTGTAGTGCTGCTTCAGAGTGAGCAGAGACATGTCTAAGACAGGATGGTTGGATGCTACATACAGTAGCAGAAGGCTGTGCAGGGAAAAGGGTGGGGGGTGGGGGGGGGGGTGGGGGAACTATGCAGGGCTACTGGAGGAGGGGAGGAGGGGGAGATAGAATGCTTATGCAAGACTGGAGAAGGTGGGAGCAGGGAAGGCAATAGGTGTGTGAAATACAGGGCTATAGAAATTTGAGGCCAGGGGGGGGGGGGGTGTTACGGGAACAAAGAATATGTTATAAAGGCATTCCCACACAAGTAATTAAGAGCTGGGAAGAATCCAGATGGCACAGGCTGTGAAGCAATCAAATTCTAGGACACTGTATTGGGCAGCACACTCAGCAACTAGGTGATCCAGTTGTCTCTCAGCCATAGCTTAGCAGTCACTATTCATGTTGTCAGACTCCGTGTTGGGGGTCACGTGCACCTAGAATGCTGCACAGGGTTGCAACTGAGTTGGTAGAACACGTGGCTACCTTCACAGGTGGGGTAGGAGGCATTTTCGACAGGGCTGACATAGATAATAATGGGATGATGACTTCATGTAGTTTTAGTAACACAATGATGACTGTGAAATTTTACGTTCTGTTAACAAAACCAGAAAGACAACCTTACTGAAAATATGCAAAATCAATAAACATAAGTCTAGAATGTCAGTTTAGTTTTAAATAATGAAACACAATTCCATTTTCCCTAGTGTCAAATCAAGTTTGATTTTTAAAGATACAGATTACAATTGTAAAATCAACTTAAATTTTCACCTGTTGTTAAATTTAATGATATCCACATATAAATTAACTTTTTGATTTTAATTAAATTTAAATACTGTAATTCTTCATGACACAGGAATGTAATGTTTTTCTTTGTAATCCCTTTACACTGATTAGCCAGAACATTATGACCACCTAACTAATAACTTTTATGTCACCTCTCACATGGATAACAGTGGCAATGTGTTGTGGCACGGAAGCAATGAGGCCTTGGTAGGACGGTGGAGGGAGTTGGCACCAAACACACACACACACACACACACACACACACACACACACACACACACGACATCTAATTCTTGTAATTTTCAGGGAACATCCCAGATGTGTTTGACTGGGTTCAGATCTGGTGAGTTGGGGGTCCCAACACATCAACTGGAACTCGCCACTGTGTTCCTCGGACTGCTCCATCACACTCTGGGCCTTGTGACATGGCGCATTCTCTTGCTGAAAAATGCCACAGGTGTCAGGAATCATGATTATCATGAATGGATGCTTGTGGTCTGCAACCATTGTACAACACTCCTTTGTCATCATAATGCACAAGTTCCACTGGACCCATGGAAGCCCGTGTGAATGTCACCCAGAGTATAATGGAGCTGCCACCAGCTTGTCTCCACCCTTCAGTACAGGTGTCAAGGAGCTGTTCCCCTGGAAGATGACGGATTCATGCAATGCACAGCGCTGATGGTCATGTGCCCATTTCAGTCAAAGTAGCCGATGTCGTGGAGTTGACATGGGCACATGTGTGGGTCGTTGGCTGCAGAGGCCCATCGTTAGGAGTTTTCGGTGCACTGTTTTCACACTCACTCATACTCTGCCCAGTATTTAAGTCTGATGCTAGTCCTGCCACTATTCGCTGCTTGTCCTGTTTCACCATTCTGCCCAGCCTATGACATCTGTGGCTGCATAACCCCATGACGTCTGGATGTGGTTTCACCTTGGTTTCGCCATATGAAGGTACTCATCACACCACTCCTCGAACACCCGACAAGTCGTGCAATTTCCAAAATGCTCATGATGAGCCTCTGGGCCATCCCAATCTGCCTTCAGTAAAACTCAGATTGATCATGCACCTTCCCCGTTCTATACACGGACAGCGCGCTCACTGATACTACATGCATCATGCGTGTATCCGACTAGCTGTCATTCCTCGCCAGGTGATGCTGCTATCGGCTGGATAGGTTTATTTCGATAGTAGATCGGTGGTCATAATCTTCTGGCTAATCAGTGTATATATTATTGTCTCACGTACCTTCCATATCTGTATGAGTAGCTTAAGCTGCAGTGACATTCAGTTGCCATCCGACAATAGATTACGCTGAAAGATGGTTTGTGACTAAATAAATAATATTTTAGGGGCCATTTGGAAAGTGCTCCATATTTAATATTAATAATACAGTGTGTTTCCGTACACACCTTTACTGCAGCTGGCAGCAGCTCCATTATGCTCTGGGGAATATTCACGTGAGCATCCATGGGTCCAGTGGATCTCATGAAAAGCACCTTGATGGCCAAGGAGTATCCTATACTTGTTGCAGGCCATTCATAACCCTTCATGACGATCGTGTCTTGGCAGCAGTGGCAGTTTTCAACAAGAGAACGCACCAAGTCACAAGGCAAGGAGTGTGATGGAGTGGTTCGGGGAACACAGTGGTGAGTTCTAGACTAAGGCACACAATTGTAATATATTTGGAGTGATATTTTTAAGTCACACAGTAACAATTTAAAAAAGCTAGCTATAATTCCATAAACATGAAACTGGTCTGTGAAATACATTACAGGATCTACGAATGGGACTAAAATAAACTATTGTAGATGAATTTGTATTATACAGGTACTTACAAATCCAGCAATGATTCACAACTGCGAAATATGTCAGGGAATTGAATGTATGTCCTAATCCCCTTCTGCCCCCTTTCCTGTGAATCTACTCATCACCCCTCTTTTTGTCTATCTCCTCCTTCTCCTCCTCCTATCTCTATCCATCTCCTCCTCCTTTTCTCTCTGTCCATTTCCTCTTCCATCCTCTCTCTGACCTTGAGCTTTTTTATTGTTATTTAACATGAAACCTTGACTGGAAATTGAATTTGCTGGTGGTGGAAGGAAAGATCCAGATGGCTCAGGTAGTGAAGCAGCCATTGAAATCAACTGTGTTACATTCAGCTGGATGCTGTGCCACAGGGTGGTCTACTTCGATCTTGGCCACAGTTTGGCAGTGGCCACTCATCCTGGTGGACAATTGGTTGGTAGTCATCCCAATATAAAATGCTGCAAAATGATTGCAGCAGAGCTGGTAAATGACATGGCTGCTCTCACAGGTGGTCTGGCCCCTGGTGGGGTAGGATCAACCTTTGACAGGACTGTAACAGGAATTGCTGGGTGGGTGGTTTGGGCAGGTTTTGCACCTGATCCTGGAGGCAAGGGGTTGGGATTGGGAGTGGCATAGGCATGGACTTGGTTATGGAGGTTGGGTGGGTGATGGAACACCACTTTATAGGAGGGGTATGAAGTATCTCAGGTAGGATGTCCCACATTTCAGGGCAATATGATATGTAATCAAAGCCCTGGTGAAGGATGTGGTTCTGTTGTTCCAGTCCGGGTGGTACTGGGTAATTAAGAGGCCTGTTCTTGGTGGTGGTGGTGGGAGAATTCGGGATTGTGAGGGGAAATGACACGGGAGATCTGTTTGTGAACTAGCTCTGGGAGTAGTGCCTGTTTGTGAAGGTCATTGAGAGATCCTCAGCATAGTGAGCGAGGGAGTTTTTTGTCACTGCAGATATGTCGTCCATGGGTAGCAATGTTTGGTGTGAAAGGAATCACAGTTATCAAAATGCAGGTATTGTTGGTGGTTGGTGGGTTTAATGTGGACAGAGGTGCGAATAGAGCCATCATTTTATTTCCCAGACTCATTCTTATGCACATGATCTCTCCAAATTAGGCATTGCCAGATGATGTGTAGTACCAGTTGCTGTAAACTGTTTAAATTTTTTATATTTATATGCAAAAAAATCTATTTCAAACTATCTCTTATATAATAGTTCATCTGGATACAATTAGCTATGAAATAGTATTTATGAAGTAATTTAATGTTTTCATTTTTTGAGGGAGACCTGCACCAATATTTATTTGCCTTTATCACAAATTGCAAATTTTTCAGGTCTCTAGTAATGGAGGGAAGCATTATGGGTAAAGATTTTAGTGAGACACCAAGGCTTCACTACTAGAAACAGATTAAAAAGCAAGCAGACAGCCATAGTTATACAGAGATGAAGAGACATGCACAGGAAAGACTAGCATAGAGAACTGCATCAAACCGATCTTTGGAGTGAAAATGACGATGGCAAGGCCAATGTTGCTAATCCCAGTTACTCCTCACAATTTTTACTAAAAAATAATGATGGACTTACTGAGACAAATTTTGTCACTGTAACATAAGAACAAATTTTAAATCTATAAATATGGAGTACATAAGCTGACTTGCTTGATAAGACCATGGAGTTTACATAATTTTCAACAATACATATTCATTTTTCTGACAAATACACAATAATTTAAACTTGTCAAAAAGAAATTCAACCAATTATTAAGATAGTCCACTGAATACCATAAAAAGGTTTAGACACTTCACACAAAAACAAACTTACATATGTATTTTTCCCAACTGTTCCTTCAGCTTCTTCTGATCTACATTTTCATCATCACCTTCTTCCCATTCCAGGTTATCTAAATCTCTCTCATCTTCGTCTTCACTATCCCATTCAGATTCTGACAGCTCTGCTTCATTTTCAAAGAATTCCTTTGCTGCTAATGTTCGAGGAACACGTTTGGGGTTTTCAGCTACTTCATTTTCTTCTGAGTCATAATCAACAATGTCTTGTGGATTATCTGTTTCTCCCATCTCCTCATTGTCAGTCTCTCTGTCTGAAAGTACATTATCCTCCTCTTCCTCCTCATCTGTTAAGAACACCAAAAAAAATAACAAAAATAAATCTCTGGAACAGCTCAAAAGTCAACTGGATTATTAAGTTTAGCAAAACACGAGTTACTTGGATTTCAGCAACTGGTGAGTCAATGATCCTCTTTAATCATTAATA
This sequence comes from Schistocerca nitens, assembly GCF_023898315.1. Classification (NCBI taxonomy): domain Eukaryota; kingdom Metazoa; phylum Arthropoda; class Insecta; order Orthoptera; family Acrididae; genus Schistocerca; species Schistocerca nitens. The sequence continues at coordinate 288,613,031 of NC_064618.1, read as the reverse complement.
CTGTTGATTTTACAACTTTATAATTTTCATGTGTCAGCATCACAATAAAATGCTTTCTCCCATGGGTTTCATGCATGGAGTTAGTGAGTGATCAGAAATTCAAACATAATATCTGTGGTGTAATGTAATAACAACCAATGTCAACTCTTCATGAAACTGAGGTACGTGATGTAATCGACCAAAACGGTGACCAACTTATATACGTAAGAATAACCAAAATCTAATTTTAACGGGAATGACAAGACATAGTTTCTGGAAATGCAATGTCATAGTATAAACACCAAAGTATTTCATGCTATAATAACCAACATATACACTGGTTAATAATCTTCAATGTTTTTCACTGCTAGAACAACCAATGTCAACTTTGGTTAAAGCATTTAGTTATGTGGCTGAGACGCCACTGTTCATTCTTTGACTGCAGCTTGTCATCGTTTAACCTCTGACTGACATTAGAACAACAGGAAATGTTGTAAAAACATATTTTTATTGTAATAAGATGTGATGCAGAGGTTAGCAGACATTCTTTAGGAAAACAATGGGGTAGGTTCAAAGTTTTCAATTTTTTTGAGGGAAATTATATGTAGTGTGAGTTACATTAATGTCAGCTCAAAAGTTGTGAGTTAGTTCAGTTCATTTTTGCTAGATTTGAGACATCTGGTTTGAAAATGACTTCTTCTTTCAGACAAAGGTGTTGATTTTTCTGGCAGTTGATTCTATGAACACTAAACACATGATATAACTACTACTGACATATCTGCACCCTCTACATCTGAATGTGGTACAACAACATAATAAAGGGGAAGAAATTAAACCCTGTGTCAAACGCAAAACATCTGCACGATATAAGTGCATATGAGACAGCTGGTTCAGCTGATTCACTGTTTTTAGATATTGCATCTGATACTTGTATCATTATGCTACCATATTACGTCACCAACATATATTTTGTACTCTGTCAATTATTTACCTTTTACCTAGGTAAACGACGATTAGCTAGCAAAGGTCAAATAAATAAATAAAATATCAGAACAACAATATCTGATTCTTCTGATTTTGCAATCTTACTATTCAGCAATAAACAAAGTAAGAGAAAATGGTATGCCACAGAAAGTAACAGCAATACTGAGGATAGATTATCAGCTGGCGAAACGGCAGAGCAATATTTTCATGGAAGAAGTGCACAAGAAAGCAAACATCTGACCTAGCAAAAAGGGCTTGTAATATTCGAAAAATATTCAGGATACAATGTAAGCAATACTTTTGACAACAGCAGTACAGCAGCTGGGCAAGAGACTGAAACAACCACGTAAATGTTGAAGAAAATGCTTTAAAATTTAATAAACATGAATGGGAAAAAGTTTTTAGAAGATTTACACACTATTGAGCAAGGCACAAAATCAACAAACAGCAATATCCAAAGAAAACCATTCAATTAAGAGAAAGGGACACAATACATCCCAGTGGATGCCACTTTCAAAGAAAATACTTCTTGCAAAAATTTAGTGTGGAAACAATTCAGGTGTGCCAGACAATGTATCTAAAACTAGTAATTGTGGCATTTCCCACAAAGACTGTTGAGGAAGACTTTGAGGATAAAACTATGTGCCAAAAGATGCTAAACAATAAAATTTCAAATCACATGGCATATTTACTGTTTACTGTAGTCATTATTCAACACTCCACCCACAAAAGAAATGCTTAAATTCTGGTTTACATATATGTAAGCTCTGCAGATTACACATGACTCACTTTGAAAAGAACAAGGCTATTTAAGGCTATTTAACTAAAATATTTGTCACAAATTTTTAACTTTTTCTTCTATAGGCCCGAGAATGATATACGTAAGAAACATGACATGTATGTCCTTCCATTGACCCAAGAATGATACACGTGGTAAACATGACATGTACAAACCTCAGCTAAAAATAACCCATCATGAGGGAGGTAAAAAACAAACTAGAAAGAGAAAAGACAGCTCATTTTAATCAAGTTATGAGCAGAATAAGATCAACAAAGAGAAAAGTAGGGAAAAAGAGATCATTTATTTCCTATGCTTTGATTTGCTAGTTTGCTCACACACCTTTTATACAGTGTGGTAGCTTTCTACCACGTCCGCTGTGCCCTCTCAATTTAACTGTGTTCTCTGTCACCAACAAGCGCAAATCTACTCAGTGTTATATGTAGGATGAAACTATTACTGGCAATGGATAAAAGAAACAGTTTCTTGTATTCACAAGCATATTTTACCTTTACCTGAAGAAGTCTGAGTTCAATATGTTTAGTGACACCTGTGCTGGTCAGAACACAAATATTAAACTCATGTCATGCTCATGAATATATTTCACAAGGAAAAATACTGGCGTAGTAAGTTGGAGGTTAATAAGTTCATTGAATGTGGTCACAACCAAATGTAAGTCCACTCCATTCATACAGCTATCAGACAGGGTTACGGGGACAGAAAAGAAAGAACTCTAGAAATTGATATACCTTGGAATTGGGCTAATTTGATTGCATTAGTTCCTGGGAACTCATGAATAAATGTAGTTGAACTTGAGCAGAATAATTTTCCTAATTTTGGTGACCTACTTCATCCATGTTATGTTCATAGAAAACATAACGTTTTGTGAGTCACTTCCTCAGTATCAGATAAAAAGGTTGCCATACAGGTGTAATTCACCTGGGAGTGCATATTATAAATTTCCCTTCAGTCAGCAATTATCTGCAGAAAAGGTCAGCAACATTCACTCATTAATGCCCTTTATACATTCACAGAGTAGGGCATTTTGCCAGAACCTATTAGCAGGCCATCTATGAGACTATGTAGAATACTTACCAGATGAAAGTGATGACGAGTAATGTTACAGAGAGAAAATTAAATTTCAGTTGGGTTTTAAAGAGTTGTAATCTCTCTCAACTATGAACTGATACACACAGTAATAATTTCATATGGAGAATTCCTTCAAATATTATAACACTGTTTCTCTTTGCATCAACATATGGGGATAGGAATGAAATGTAGAGCATGCACAAATTCTAATTACACAAGTACGTGACATTATTACATTGCCTAAAGCAACAAAGTTAGGCTCGTTTCATAATTAATCAGTCACAATAAAAGAATATACAAAAGTTACTGAAAATAATTCAACATAAGAACAATGTCAAAAAAATCTAATTAAGAAATATGCTAGCAAACTTTTAGACAGCATAAATAATAGCATTTATAATCATATTCATTAATGCCAAATAAGAAACTGGAGAATAAAGTATAAGCAGTATTAATGGCACTGTAGCGCTCTCTAAATTTTAATGCTCGAGTCCAACAAATAAATATTTTTTTGACATTGGTTGTTCTTTTATTAAGCCACAGACATAGCCACCACTCAAATTACTACAAAAACACACAAACAGCAGTGGTTTCTCCATGTTTTGAGAGTGCTAAAACTCTGTATGGACAGTTTAAAACATTTGTAAAATTTACAACATTTAAATTTAAAACATGTCAAAATATAATTACTTTTAATGATAAAAAATGCCAATACCAGAACTTTAAATTTATCAAAATGTACAGTTTTTTTAAATATGTAATCATGACATGCCCATTTGTCCTATGACTTTATTGAGTACATCATTTTTAAATGTACTGGATAACCAATTTCGTAATCATCTGATGTTGCTTCACCATAGCACAAGGTAAACCATACTTTTCCTTCCATTTCCAATATTTACACTGTGCAGGTGTAAAATTGAAGCTTTTTTTAATGCTGAAATGACTACATTCCTATTACCTACATCTGTATCTACATCTACATGATTATTCTACAATTCACACTTAAGTGTCCGCCAGACAGTTCAGTTCATCGGACTGGATTGTTCCACTCTGTGTGCTGGATAACACACACTTGAATCTTTCCACGGGAGCTCCTGTTTCTCTTATTTCATTACAATGATCATTTCTCCCTATTTAGCTGGGTGTCAACATAACATTTTCACATTTGGAGGAGGAAGTTGGTGATTTAAATTTTGTGAAAAGATCTCACTAAATTTTGTGAAAAGATCTCACTGCAGTGAAAAACACCTTTGTTTCAATGACTGCCTACCCAACTTGTGTATCATGTTCATAACGGTCTCTATCCTACTTCTTGATAGTACAAAATGAGCTGCCCTTCTTTGAACTTTATGCTCATTCAGTCTTATCTGGTGCAGATCCAAAATCATGCAGCAATATTCCAGAAGAGCACACACAAGTGTAGTGGTGAGAGACTCTTCAGTAGATCTGGTACATCTTCCAAGTGTTCTGCCAATAAAAAACAGTATCTGGTTCACCTTTTTCACAACATAATCTATTGGTTGTTGTCTGTAATTGTAATCCCTTAGGTATTTAGTAGAAATGACAATCTTTGGGTTTGTGCGATTTATCGTGGAACCAAAATTTAATGGATCCCTTTTAGTACTCATGTAATGCCTCAATTTTTATTAGTCATGGCCAATTGCCACTTTTCAAACCAACAGATATCTTGTCTAAATCATTTTGCAATTGGTTTCGATCTTCCGATGACTTTGTTAGATGATAAATGACAGTATCACCTGCAAACAGCTTAGGAGTTTCGCTCAGAGAGTGTCCGAAATCATTTATATAGGTTAGGAATAGCAGAGGACTTATAATACTTCCTCGGGGAACACCAGGTATCACTTGTCAAACAATGAAAACTCCAGGTGGGAATATCAATAACGTAGGAAAAGACAGGTTGCTAATTACCATAAAGAAGACACGTTAAGATGCAGACAGGCACAATTAGACACATACTACTTTCATCCAAAGCATTCATCAGTAAAAGAGACACACACAGTGTTCATACACACAAGCAAGCACACCTCACGCACACATGACCACCAACTCCAGCACCTCGGGCCAGATCAATATTTTCTTTTCTCACTCTGTCGTGACTACATGTCAACTGATCATTTTCTTCGAGGTAATTAATAATATTCGAACACAGTATATGTTCCAAAACCCTACTGCAAACTGACATCAGTGATATGGGAATGTTATTCAGCAACTTACGTATTCATCATCTTACTCATACTTCCTTTCCTGAATAACAGTGTGACCTGCGCAACTTTCCAGTTTTTGGGCAGGGATCTTGCATTACGCAAGCAGTTGTGTGTGATTGCCAACTATGGAGCTATTTTAACAGCATACTCTGAAAGGAACCTACCGGGTATACAATCTGTACTGAAAGACTTTCCTTTATTATGCGATTCAATGTGCCTCATTACACCAAGGATATCTACTTCTTATTTACTCGTGTTGGCAGCTGTTCTTGATTTGAGTTCTGGAATATTTACTTCATCCTTTTTGGGACAGGAATTTCAGAAAACCAAGTTTAGTAACTCCGCTTAAGTGTGCTGTCATCAGTAACATCATCATTGCTCATGTGCAGTGAAGGTGCCTTACTGCTGGTATACTTTATATATGACCAGAATCTGTTTGGATTTTCTCCAAATTGTTGAAACCATCAAAAGCATATCTTGCATTGAAGTTGCACTAAATTTTGAGCTTTGAGCTTACATCACCAATCTCACAGTTCTTGCACTCTCTCTCTCTCTCTCTCTCTCTCTCTCTCTCTCTCTCTCTCTCTCTCACTCTCTCAATTTGGCATGCTTGTAAATGCAACAATGTTCGGACCTGTTCTGTGAACCATGGAGCATCAGTTCCATCTCTTATTAATTTAACTGGTATAAATCTCACAAATGCCACTGATACTATTTCTTTGGATTCAAGCCACATCTTGTCTATGCTTAGAGTTAATTTGGAAGGAGTAGAGACTGTCTCTCAGGAAGGGGTCAATACTGAAGTACATGGTTCCGGAAAAGAATATCTCAGTTATAAATTTTAATAAAATCAACTGTAAGCATTTTAGTGTGTTGGTTCAAGGTCACAAAGTATAACTCAAATAGTTTTAGGTAAGCATATGCACAAGTATTGTTTTGCTGTTTTCCCACTTGCAGCACTGCAAATGCTACGTACACAAAATGGGGGCTCTTGAATATGAAGAGTTTTGTGTTCTGGAGTTTGCTAAGAAAGAATCAGTAATTTCAGTTCAATGCACATTTTGTTTTAAGTTTAATTGTGATCTCCCATATGACAAAAACATCCACTGATAGTATAGTCAATTTGAAACAACTGGGTGTGGGCCTGAGGGGAAAAGCATGGGATGACAAAAAGTGTATGAAGGGGATGAGTAAGAGAACCTTATCTTCATATTCCTCTTAGCCTGTTCAGGAAGCAAGTCTTGAACTTCAATTGCCAAAGGTGACAATGTGGAAGGTTTTCAGAAAATTTTAGCACATTCGACCATACTAGTTGCAGTTGGTACATGCTTCAAATCCAGACGACTATGGTGCACACTATAATTTTACAAGTGAAATGCTGCAGTGGGAAGTTGACTTTCTTGATCATGTGATGTTCAGTGATGATGCAACTTTTCATGTAAGTGAGAAGGTAAATAAATCCCTTAGTGTTCCTTTCTAAGAGGCAGAACATCCTCACGAACGGTAGTGATTCGAGAATTTCTGTGTAAATTCTAGAACCACTCAACTTTCTACCGTCTCGAACACACAATATTCCACATACGAGTGTGGGATAGTAAAATCCTACCTACTGCGCATGAAATGTTTGTGTGTGCAAGTTTAAAATCAGTCGCGGGAAGAAAGTAGATGCGGCGATCGAACGGCACCGACAAGTACCTGTCGGGCAATCCATAGATGTGTTAGTGAGTTTGAATGGAAGAACCATGGAATCTATATGCAGCTTTGTGCTTATGTGTCACTGACTATTATTATGTGAAACAATACAAGTTGAAAAAGTGCTCTTGTAGACTCTTGACTCAGCCTTGGTAGAGGCAAGGCATATTTTCTGATTCATTTTAAGAAAGTCATGGTAGTCAAGCCACCTTTCTTTCTAATGTAAATCTGTTTGTTTCTAATGTTCAATGGTATGAGGTACTTGCAGAAAGTTAGATATGTATGTTGAAAGTGTTAATTATATTGTGCATGAAAGTCAAATACATCATTGACGAAAAGTGAAGTTTGCATGGCTACTTATTTCACGAGTAGAAAGAGGATTGGAAGTTCCTGTACCTAGCATTATTCGACGGAGAAGAAGTTAAGAGAGTTTCCAGCAACTGGCTTGCCAGTATAGAAGAGTGGCTGCAAACCCCAAGTAAGTCATCTCGTAAAGAAGTGGAAAGTGGTTTGGAGAAATAAATCAGTATAACCCAAATTCACACTCACACTTTAAGTCGTTAGAACGTCCAAAGATTGCAGGTTCGAGTCTTGTCACAGTCGCCGCATTCTAACATTCTGATGACAAAGTGTGAGTGTGAATCTGGGTTATACTGATTTATTTCCGCAAACCACTTTCCACTTCTTTACAAGATGACTTACTTGGGGTTTGAAGCCACTCTTCTATACTGGATAGTCTGCTGCTGGAAACTCTCTTGACTTCTTCTCCGTCAAATAACGCTAGGTACAGGAACTTCCAAGCCTCTTTCTAGTCATGAAATAAGTAGCCATACAAATGATGTATTTGACTTTCATGCACAATAAAATGAATCAGAAAATATGTCTTGCCTCTACCAAGGCTGAGTCAAGAGTCTACAAGAGCACTTTTTCAACTGTTCTTGTTCCACATAACAATAGTCAGTGACACAATAAGCATAAAGCTGCATATAGATTCCATGGTTCTTCCATTCACACTCCCTAACGCATCTATGGATTGCCCGACAGGTACTTGTTGATGCCGTTCGACCGCCGCGTCTACTTTCTTCCCGCAACTGATTTTAAACCTGCACACACAAACATGTGACGCACAATAGACAGGATTTTACCATCCCACACTCGTATCTAGAATATTGTGTGTTCGAGACGGTAGAAAGTTGAGTGGTTCTAGAATTTACACAGAAATTCTCGAATCACAACAGAACCTGTACAACATCAAAGAGAGCCCCCCCAAAATTAAATTTCTCTGTGCTGTGTCCAGCTGTCAAGTGTATGAACCATTTTTATTTTTTTCTGCTGAAGCTAGCATAACAGGTGTGTCTTATATGGATGCGTTGAAATTAGAAAGTGAACATGAAAACTTTATTTGACAAAAAGATACAGCGCCTCCCCATTGCCATCTCTTTGAAAAAGAGCGGTTTAATGTCAAATTCCCCACGCATGGGATTGGTCATAATGCTCAATATGACTAAGCTCTTTTCCACTGGCCTCCACATTCACGTGATCCCAAGCCATGTGATTTTTTTTCCCTTGGGACTTTATAAAAGATCGTGGCTATGCGCCGCCACTACCCAATGATTTGTGAGAGTTGAAGCACAGAATCAAAAAGGCTATTACTTCCATTATTCCAGATTTATTACTCAAATTTTGGGAAGAATTAGATTTTACGCTGGATTTGTGCTGTATAACTACGGTATTTAACAGTAGTAAGGAAAACTAGGTTGTTTTACCTTCAATTTGATGTCTGATTTGTTGAATAGTCTAAATTGAAATTATATAATATGCCCTTGAAAATGGAATATTGTTTTATGGAAACCTCGTATTTAAATATTCCATATCCAAGTGTTTACAATGTCAGTTCCAAATATTAAAGCTGAAAATAGCTGTGGAGAGCAAGAAAGACCTTTTAGCAGTTGGAATAGATATTCGTTAATTTAGCCACAAAACTGTAAAAATGTAATGGGAGAGGAAGTCTGGGATTACAAGTAAAAGTAACTGTACTGGATGGCAGCCAGTCAAGGAATATTTTAGGGAATCGGTTTAAGAAATCTTTACAAGTTTTCTCCCAGAGTAATTCACGACGTGTCTACGTGACACAAGTCGCTTGCCTTTCAAAACCGAGGCAGTTCTGTCCAGTTAAAGCTGCTGACAGAAGACACCCTGAGCCCTCTGCTGCAACTGCTAGCGAATTCACGCCATGGATTTTAGCCAATAGTGTGTGCAGGACACTGATCACATCTGGTGGACTCCAGAGTGTCCTGGGGAGCAGAACACACTTGCTTCACTCTCTTGGAACCTAGACCTCGAGCAGAATAGACATCTTCTTGCAAGGCAGAGTCTCCGGCTCTGCCTTTCGCGACCGGCCATCAATGTAAGTTAACATGAACTGCTTCCCTTCCATTGCCCATTTTAATTAGTTATTCGACCTCCTAGACTTGCCCAAACCTGCTAACTTCTGACCCTAGGCGTGCCCTTTGTACTCCATATATTGAAATATATCCTGTTCACTGTACTTAATTTCCTGTTTTGTCATTTAAGGGGGTAGGACGTCAAACGGGCCGACTTGGAGCAGGAGAGGCACCACAGGACATTTTAATTTCCACTGTCTATACTTTTACAAATAAATTCATAAAACTTTGAAAGCATGATCAGGAAGGATTCAGGATTCATACTCATAGCAGTGGAAGCTCAAAAACGTAACAAAATACATTTTTATACATGTGAAATTTCATCATTTTTTCACTTACTACTGGCTGCATTTGTTGCTATAGGTACACTTTTCTTCCTAATTAAGAGAGATTCTTCGATTTATTTTGCTCAGCATACAAACTATAGTTACATGTGTATGAAACTCTAGAGTTGATTTAATTTATGAAAAAATGAATGAACCGTAACATTTTAAACTTCATGTTTAGAAAAAACTCAAATTTTATAGTTAATTATCTCAATTTTTACCACAGTTTTTAATAGATTTGGAAAAGTCTAGAATTTCATACACCTGTAAGTACTGCTTGTATGCTATGCAAAATTCATCGAAGAATCTCTCTTACTTAGGAAGAAAGTGTACCTACAGAAACAAATGCAGCCAGTAGTAAGTGAAAAAAATGATGAAATTTCACATGTAAAAAAAAGTTATTTTGCTATGTTTTTCAACTTCCACTGCTATGAGTGCGAGTCCTCTATCCTTCCTGGTCATGCTAGCAAAGTTTCATGAACTTATTTGTAAAAGAATTTAAAATGTCCTGTGGTGCCTCTCCTGCTCCAAGTCGGCCCGTTTGGCATCCTACCCCCCCCCCCCCCCCTTAACGGCAGCCCTGGATACCCACTATCAAATCCTGACCGCTCGACCTCCTGCACACTGCCGCCACGAGGCATATTTAACAGCCTTCTTCCCCCTACCCTGCCAAGCTACACATTAAAATCAGTTGCAGAATTCCCTTGTAAACTTTCCCAATTGACATAACTGTCAAACAACGGAAAATCCAGGATGGAATGTAACAATATTATGAAAGTTGCCACTCACCATCGAGTGTGTGTGTGTGTGTGTGTGTGTGTGTGTGTGTGTGTGTGTGTGTGTGTGTGTGCGCGCGCGCGCGCGTCCTCTAGTTTCCACAAAGGTCTTGTTGGCGGAAAGCTTATATTGTGACAGCCTTTTTGTTGTGCCTATCTGCAAATCAGCATCTCCGCTAAATGGTGAGTGGCAACCTTCTTTTCATAATATTGTTAAAAGAAAGTATATAACCCCTTCATCACTACCAGATAATGTGAAGGTCACAGCCTACTACCATACGTGAAATGACAGTATATCTCCAAACCTCAATTGCTTTCCACAACACTATCCCAACAGCTTTATTAATATCAAGTGTGTGCTCTGTTTATCAAAATACACCCGATTTCTTTGAATCTTATCTACATTCCTGGCTTTACACTACTGAGTACAACATATGAAATAAATGAAACTATTTATTGAACTTTACGCGACTTGATTATAGCCCTCAAATAAATTTAGTTGTCTGGAGAAAACTGTAAGATCATGTTATTGAAAGAACACTGGAATTGAAATGAAAAAGATGTTTCTGAGTGTGGTAGGTACTCTTTCCAATAAGACTCGACACTGAATGTAACAAAGCATTTTTCACAGTTGTATTATCTGCATTATTTCTTACTTTTCCAAAAGCTGCAAGAATGGAGGTCATGTTCCCATCCACTCCTAATGTGGTGGTATGTACTGGGGAAGTGTCCACCCAGATGCTTTAATCAAGTTGTGATATTTGTGACAGGTCTCCTTCCAACTATGCATAGTGTTTCTCCATAAAACCTATGAAACAACTGCCTAAGAATTTCACTGATTAGACACTTCAGACCAAAACCAGCACTCCCCATTCTTGTTTAGAACTGTAGTCTAATGAAGTATTTGGTTGAATTATACTCACAACTATCAAGAGAGAAGTGACCAGGACAAACAGGTTAACATGCCTGGTGAACAATGGAAGCATTTAGCCTGAACAAGGTTAACATGTTAAGGACAGTTGAAGGGGGAAAACAAGTAAAACTTGTGGTCTCATTTCCACACAAACTATTATTAGCATCTTTCAATTAACTAGTGAAGTGAGCACCACTTTAAAAAGGGGGAAGAGTAGTTTTTTTGTATAATCTACAAATCCTGTAAATTATAAGAAAATTGAGGGACACAAAACAGCTTCCTGTCTTAGAAACTAATTCTTAAAATTGTGTTAAGAAACTGTATTAAAAGCTTGAAGCCTTTCATTTTGGAATTGTGCAATTCATACAAAAGCTGATATTTTGTATAAGCAGCATACCGCTGAATGCCTCATGATAAAGTGCCATGAAAATAACAAAAAAGTCAAGTGATTTTGTTTTCTTAATTTTGATTGTTCATGAAATCATAACTTTTGTTTTATCAAGGATGATGCAAATTTTGTTGTATGAATGAGACACATGACTGACTCCATCAATTACTGCATCATGATAATACTTTAATATTAAAGCCTGAAGGTTCTTGTGTGCTATGGAACAAATTTTTTGTGGTTCTTATTCTCAATAACTATTATTATCTGCATCTATAATTTTTGTCACTGGATGAAGCAACAAATACATAATCTCATTCAAAACAGACTGTTGTTTGAATCAACATTTTACATTTTTCCTGAAGCGACCTGGGGAAACCACTGAAAACTTAAATCTAGATGCAAATCTAATATTCTAGCAACAGCACCACCCTGCTCAATTTGTAGTTTCTTGACAACTTTTAGTTTTGAGACATAGGCCGTGACCTCAAGTGTTATTTTATCGCTTGCATTTTGTTTAATTCTGCAGGATACAACTTAAAGGACTATGTAGATTGCTTCCAACACTTTCTTCGATTTGGCCATTATCAAGCCTATTTCCTCCCCCAAGCCAGAAAAACTAGTTGCAACAAATCTATCTACATTACATCTGCCTCATTAAAAATGACAATAATAAGTGTGAAAATTGTATCACAAACAGAATTCTGGGGCATATACATTTAAAAAAGAAAAGAAAACCACACTTGCTATACAACTGCATCTCAAAGGTATAGCTTGTGTCAATTTGTATTATTGTAGCAATAAATATTTAGCTGACTTCTTTCTTATATTAGGCTGATTTCTGTGACAAGTTTTTATAGGTGAATGTGAATGAATACCTGAAAAATCTAACTTCTTATTCCTTTTTTTCCTTTTTGTTGTAGCTGTGTCATCGCTTAATGAATCTTCTTCATCTGATGACACAATTTGTTTTGGAAATTGTTTTGCCTTGACACTTACATCTCTGTAAAAGAAAAGAGAAAAAATGTAAAAAGGAGATTTTGATATGTAATAGTCCTTAAGCGTGTTCAAAATTACAGGAACTTACCCTTGCGAAAGTTTTGAGGATGCTGTGTTTTTTAGGGAGAAGCTTTTGTCACTTGAGAGGGTGGATCTCAGTTCCTGTGTGTTTTCTATACTCTGTGTATCATCAAATGCCGCAGCATCATTTCTGGACTCTTCTTCTTTCTCCAGAGATCTCATACTAATTGGTTGTGTAGGAAATTTTCCAGAACAAAGGTCCAGGAGATCTTTTTCGATATCGGGTTGCTTCAACTCATTCAAGTTCTCAGAGTTGGTGCGAACTTTAACAATATCAATATAAAACAAATAAATAAATAAATAAATAAGAAAATAAAAAAGTGCTTTCATAAGTTTACTTCCATTCAGTTACAAAATCAATAAGTACTAAATTAAACTTTGCTGACAATATATGCTTATCCTTTATTCATTTATAAAGAGCACATACACCATAGAGAAAAGCATTAGTAACTGTAACGTCCTGAAATCCAAGTTTCTTTCACCTAGAAGTAAATTTATGTTATAATATCTTGAGGGCATATGGGGTTTACATTCATCTAGAATCATGTCAGTGGCTAAAGAACTGTTATTATTATAGAAAAAACGGTGCTATGGAATACAGCAGATTTGTGACTATAGCCCACATCATGTAGGAAGGCACTTCCGTGCATAGTGAGAGCAATAGGGGAGTGTGGAAGGGTGAGGTCTGCACATGTGTGGTGGCAGAGAGCAGGCATCTACAGGACAGAAACATTACTTCAAGTCTAAGTTGCATCCACTGCTCCACAGCAATCGTTCGCACAATGTCGGAAGGCAAGATACTGCTTTGTAAAGATCATCGAAACTGGTTGTAATAATCATCACTTATTGTGATTTGGACTTAATTTATTATAAATATAAATGTAATATACAACAAAATTAATTTCAATCTCAAACCAAAATCTACTCCACACACACTGTGTGTGGAGTGGAAGCAGTTGTCAAGCAAATATAATGATGAGTATAATGTGTGTAAGTGTGTGTATGTGTGTGTGTGAAAAGAATCACTGGCAAGAAAGACTAATGCACACAATATTGTAAAAATGGTCACTTTGTTGTTATATTTTTCACTGTCTTTGGACATTATGAGTGTAAACTAACTCGTTCAACGTTACAGTGAGTGATCGCATTTGTGTTCAATTCAACAAGCAAACAATTAATTCAAGAGAATACTGACTGATAACATTGAAAACCACTGATAACTCAACAGATAACTCTCCCTGACACTTTAACACATTTTCCAATTTGTGTCTTGAAATTTACAGAGGTTTACTCAAAGTATTGACGAATTTATCCGACCACATTCTCCCAAGTATTCAAGCATACAAGAAGCTGGGAAAAGCTTAACTTCCCCTTTGGCAATCTGGTGAACATTATGGTCTTCATATTTCATAGGGTACAAATTCTTAATCAATAAAGGCTAGGAAGTTCTCATATACTGTATATGCAATTGATATGTTGACAGAAACTTTTTTTAAAAACTGTGAGTCTTTAAAGCCAAGAAACATTACTACCTTACTTTGTTCCTAAGTCTACATCATAATACCATCGTCACTGCTTTCTGATTCTCTGTACAAACCATCTCATTGTAAATCTACGATGACAGGTTCGAGGCTTATATACATATTCACCTTCCTATCAATTTCTTCTTTCTGAAGCTTTTCAGTGTGGTGCACACAGTGAGCCCACACTGAAGAGGGAATGGATATTGTCTACTGTTTCACACACAAGTGCTACAGTGACTGTCATCTTGAATGTTTTGTTCCCCTTCCCCTCACTTCCTTTAACCTGTTCCCAAATTAATTTCACTGGATTATACTGACGGTGATATGTGGGTAAACACAAAACAGTGTGATCACATTCACATGCAAGAAAGTCAAATTTGTGCATTCTGTCACATAGCTTGTTTATATTAATGTGCTACAGGTGGACAGCACAAGACTAGCTTATACTGTGAGAAACATTTTTATTTTTAAGCCAGAGTACAAAATCTGTGTAGTCACTGCTATTTTTCTTACACCTAAATACAAGTTCACTCACAGGAGCAAAACCAAAACAAGAGCCAGAATGCAGAATAATTATCTGAGAACCTTTTCCTATGGCAACTAACTATCACTTACTTTCCATCAGGTATTCATGCAATAATTCTGGTTCACCAATGTTTCCTCAATGTAATACCCTGCTGAAGTACCTTTCCTTTTGTATCACACACCTTTTAAGGGATGTAGTTTGTTCGGCACCTACGTCACATCTTTCAATTAAATACTATCTTCCTAACATACTTGAAATCAACACATTTCAAAATTCTTTGCACTGGCAAAGTGAAGTGGAGCCAATTGGGCATTGTATAGCAACAGCTGACACTGCAGTACACTAGCGGGAGGATGGAAGCCTTTCCTTCTCACTCGCCACCAAGGAAGTTTTTAAAGCATGTGCCTTAAGCCCTAAACGAACTTAGTCCGGAGTGTATATGTACTCAAGCAGTCTTGTACTAAATCATTCTCATCTCAGTGTCACAGCCTACACCACACACCTGGGACACCCGAACAACATCCTGGAATGCAGCATGGGTTCCGTTGTTCGACCACAAGACAGGGCAGCTTGCCCTGAGTCACAAGGGAGCCACCCACTCATTGGAGGGAGTTCATAGCCATCATCAGCTGCACCGCCACACTGTCATCAAGGCCTCAGCCGGAGACATCGCTGACAGCAGCATTCAAGTGATACCACACTCAGTCCTACTCTCTGTGTTCTCAGCAATGCCGGACGTCTTTGTTTCGCACAAGAGGCAACTGGAGACCTCCATTAAGCTGTTCCCAATGCACTATGGCTGAGGGCCAGAATAAAGAATTTAATTGAACAAATTTACTGTCATCCTGATGTCTCAGTTCACTCTCCGCGGATGACAGTCTAAGTATCATTAACACTGGCGTCAGAATATTGACGACGCCTTCTTAGAGCAGCGTCTGAACAGTGGGGGGGGGGGGGGGGGGGGAGTTCTTAGTACATTTTGGTCATAGAGAAGAAGTTTGGCAGTTCGAATTTTGTAAAGTAGATTTTATTCCAAGTAGAGAACCAGTGGATTTGTATAGTTTTAGAGGTAATGGAAGTCACGATTGGTTAACGCTTGTTAGATGTTCACAGTGTAACTTTGAGGGTCACTCAGCACAGCGTATGAAATCAGTTCCAGTAAAACAGTATACATGTAATCGTTGGGGGCATACGGCTAGGCAATGCCGGGAGTTGAGATTGCTCATGATTAAACGCAAGAATTAAGTTAATGTATTTTGCTTTCTTGTCTTGTGAATGTTATTTCTCAAAACAAGTGTTGTCAAGGGCAAAGCTTTGACAGAACCAGAGATGCACGGTGTTTCAGAACTGGAAGCAGTATGCATATTGTTAGAAAAGGTAGTAAAATTAACAATGAATAATACAGAACCGCATGGGTTGGTAGAATCACATTGTAACAAGAGGGTGTAGATCTACCACTCGCAAACTTAACTGCTCCTTTTTGTGGTAGGGCAATTGAAAGCGTGCAGGCCTTTGTGGGAGACCTTGGAAATCTGGCTCAGATAGAAAGTTGGTCTGATAAGGAACTGCAAAATTGAAACTAACAGGGGAAGCAAAAACGTATGTAGGGTATACAGAAGCTCATAAGTGAGCCACAACAGTCGAAGAACAGGGGATCCAATGGATTTGCACACAGCAGTGAGGTTAGCTATAAAGTGTGAGCAGACCAATTTATTAGCTGGAATCCAGGGTAAATGAACAGTGTTTGCAGCTAATATAAAATATTTCAGGTGTGGACAAACAGGGTATGTAGGGAGGCAGGGTTGCCAGCTTCAGAGTGATGTGAATAAAGTAAGAGGGAGCGGCAGTTTTAGAAGTAGAGGACCAGGGAAAGGAAAAAAATAAGGTGTTAAATCCAGTGGGAGCCCCAGATCCACCTACAGACATACCCAGTGAGATCTGGAACAAAATCATATGCAGAGGTGGATTGTGCCACAAGAAGAATAGTACAAAAAAAGGGATGCAGGATATTATTGGATACAGGGGTGTATATGTTGGCTGCCAGTAGTGAAACATAAGTAGTGGGACCCACCATGGTACACACCAATGGAGGTGGGTAAAGATGTCACACCATTAGGATCGATGGACATAGACTTTTACTTGCATATGGTTCAATTTAAACAATGTGTAAAGATTGTGCCACACATGAGTGAGGGATACTGGGATTAGATTTCTTATATCAGCATTGTGCCATAACCAATCTTTGGCAACATAGGGCGGAACTTGATGGAAAAGTGTTTCAGTTAGGTGAAGCCATTGCTAGTGTAGGCATGTCGCAAGGGGAGTCTCTCACGAAAGACGAACCAATTAAACTGTGAATGACTCCATTAAGACTTGATTTGCATGACTGTGTACCTAAGGGTACTGGGAAATCACTTTGGGTCAGTGGTGAGTCCAGCTTGCCCGTAGGAATTTTGTGTGTGGTGGAACCTTTAGAAGAGAATAAAGCATTAGATCAGTCAGTTTGCTTATTTAAAAGAGGTACTGTATGCATACAGAAAGTGTGAAAAGAAGGTACCTATTTCTATAGATAATTTTAGTGCACTGGACACAGAATTAACAAAGACGTTATTGATGACAAATATGGATATACTGGAGGAAGAAGAATGGGACACGATGGGTGTTAACCACTGACAGCTGCCGGCTGCTACTGAAACTGCATTACGAGAAAACTGAAGCACTTATAAAAAAAGTGATACAGAACATGTGGAAAAATTACCTTTTGAATTCAAGGATTTATTTTTTCCAAAAGGGCCATTATCAGTTATGCATATTACACATCTCTGCTTACCAATGGGAAATAAATCACTAGTCTACTGCAAACCATACAGAACACCTGGGTAATTGCAACCAATTTTGGAGGAATTTATTGATTAACAGCTGAAAGATGGAATAACTGATGAAAGTAATAGTCCATGGGGGCAGGAACAGTCATAATGCCAAAAAGATCAATGGATGGAACACGAAAATACTGGATTTGTTGCAGTTATAAACTAAAACAGCCAAAAGTCACAGGAACCTTGGACCATTTAGCGCAATGCAAACATTTTTCAACAATAGATTTGAAGAGTGGTTAACCCCCATTACCGACTGCACCACAGGATCGATACAAAACAGTATTTTTTGGCATCCCAGGGACACTACAATTCAGAAGAATTCCATTTGGATGAAAAATGCACCTACGGAATTTCAGAGATTGTTGGACAGAGTGCTCAGAGGATTGAAACCATGGCAATGCTTAGTGTATCTTGATAGTATTGGTGAGAAGTGATGGGGCGAAAGTTTACTTTTCCGTTTCTATACCCGTCACAGGGAAACAAGCATATTAAGAGTACTACATAGTTCATGCGTTTCCTGTCAAGTGGGGGATATTGAAGAAGTAAAACCACAGTGACTGCTATTAATTGCCAAAGGCAAGGGAAGATATGTAGAAATGGAGGAAGCAAAGTTACAAAAATACCACTGAGGAGAAACTACAGTCTGTCCAAATATGGTAATAAGAGAGGAGCAGGATTCCTATACAATGAAATTGCTAATGGGACAAAAGCAGGTAAGAAATGCAATAAAGAAATGATCAAATGGAATTGTACTTTCGGCAGGTCGAGGCGCATTGCCTGTACTTCACTTTTGGCAAGATGGTAGTAGAGCCTAGTTGTTTCGAGCAGGGAAAGCTTAAGTCAGCAAAGAGGCTAGAATTAAACAGGAGTGGTCTGTTCTAAATAGAACAGGGTGCAAGATAATGGGACCTACTTTCCGCCTGCCCACTACGATTTCAGGGATAACACACCTGAACATTTTGCAGCCTCGTTTGTACTGGACAGCAAGTATTGACCGTATTCGGTCAAAAAATATGCCAGAGAGGAAGTGAGGGAACCAGCCGCAAGCAGGCGAGAGTGTTAAGCGTTGCATAGTGCAATATAGCAACAGCCAACATTGCAATATGCTAGCGGAAGGACGGAAGTCTTTCCTCACTTGCCACCATGGAAGTGTTTAGAGTAAATGCCTTAAGCCCTAAACAAACTTGGGCCGGAGTGTGTAAGTACTCAGCCATTCTTGTAATCCGCTTACACCATGAACCTGTGACAACTGTAGAGACATTTCTAAATGCAGTATGGTGTCCACTGTTCGTCCACGAGGCAGGACAGCTTGCACTGAGTTACGAGAGAGCCGCTTGCTTGATCGAGGAGGTTCATAGCCATTGTCGGCTGCACCGCCACTCTGTCATGACAGTCGCAGCCGGAGACGTCGGTGACAGAAGCATTTGAGTGATGCCACACTTGGCCCCGCTCTTTGTGCTGTCAGCAATGCCGGACATCTGCCTCCATGATGTGCTATGGCCGAGGGCCGGAATAAAGAAATTAATTGAACAAACCTACTGTTGTCCTGACATCTCATTTCACTCCCCACGGGTGACGACCCAAGTGTCATTTAACTGCTAGGCATGTAGTGTAATAGCTGAAGTCTGAGAAGCCTACAAATGCACAACAGTCACAAGTAAAGGTAAAGACCATCTACGTTACACTGAATATTATACCTCAAGCTGTAAGCAAATAAAGAATGAAAGTGAAAATTTTTTAAGTGCCCTTTCTCCTCCCCCCCCCCCTCCCTCCTCCTACATACACACACAAATTGGACTCTCAGTACTACTGTGTTCTCAGTACTCTATTCGTGTCTGTTGTCTTGAACCAGGTGACAAACCATCGAGAAAGTCTTTCAAAGATGCATTAGTAAATGGCGCAACATTTTTGTGCCAAGCTGTGCCTGGAGTTCCAAAATTATAGAAGATATGAGAAGGGGTTTTCTGTCGAGTTCAGTTCTACTAGTTAAAAACCTAATGCTGTATTTCTGTAATTGTATTATCACAAATAAAATGTAATGCCTCAGTATTAATGATACTCTGAACAAAAATGTTCCTGCTATTTTATAGAAAACTGACATATTTCATTCTTGCAAAGAATAAAACAGCAACTACCCACTGTTAAAAATGCTATTTATTCACACAAATAACGTCATTACCAGTCACATTAGTTGTTGGGATAAAATTACTGATAACTAATGTAAAAGAACAGCCAACAACTAATAGAAACAACAATAAATTTTATATAAATGCGAGCAGCTGGTGACAGTGCTATTTGTGTAAACAGCATTATTAACAGTGGCTGGTTGCTTTTTTCTACTTTGCAAGAACCAACTTGCAAAAACTTTTTTAGTGGCTCCTGGTAAGGCACTTAAAACATTCTCAATCAAGTATTTATTTTCTAATTTGTCTCATTTTTTGCAGCAATGCAGTGAGCAGCAAAATTCTTTACTCCCCCCCCCCCCCCAGGAGACATATCAAATGTGTACCAACAGAGGATACATTATTAGGATTCTATACCTCCATCAATAAAAACAGAACAATTATAGGATTGCTTTGTTGCTTGTCTGTCTGTCTCTCCAACAGTGAAGATCCCTTTTTCTCAGAACAGGCAGAGTTACGAAGTTCAAACTTATGTCAGGTACTAAGGCACACTGTTTCTTGGTGGGGTTAGAAAAATTTAAGATTGTAAGTCAACGGAATCAAAAGATACAGCTGGATATGTCACTTATTTTGATACTCGCAAACTAGTTCACAAAAATACTGGGCTATTACAAATGATTGAAGCGATTTCATAAATTCACTGTAGCTCCATTCATTGACATATGGTCACGACACACTACAGATACGTAGAAAAACTCAAAGTTTTCTTCGGCTGAAGCCGCACTTCAGGTTTCTACCGCCAGAGCGCTCGAGAGCGCAGTGAGACAAAATGGTGACAGGAGCCGAGAAAGCGTATGTCGTGCTTGAAATGCACTCATATCAGTCAGTCATAACAGTGCAACGACACTTCAGGACGAAGTTCAACAAAGATCCACCAACTGCTAACTCCATTCGGCGATGGTATGCGCAGTTTAAAGCTTCTGGATGCCTCTGTAAGGGGAAATCAACGGGTCGGCCTGCAGTGAGCGAAGAAACGGTTGAACGCGTGCGGGCAAGTTTCACGCGTAGCCCGCGGAAGTCGACGAATAAAGCAAGCAGGGAGCTAAACGTACCACAGCCGACGGTTTGGAAAATCTTATGGAAAAGGCTAAAGCAGAAGCCTTACCGTTTACAATTGCTACAAGCCCTGACACCCGATGACAAAGTCAAACGCTTTGAATTTTCGGCGCGGTTGCAACAGCTCATGGAAGAGGATGCGTTCAGTGCGAAACTTGTTTTCAGTGATGAAGCAACATTTTTTGTTAATGGTGAAGTGAACAGACACAATGTGTGAATCTGGGCAGTAGAGAATCCTCACGCATTCGTGCAGCAAATTCGCAATTCACCAAAAGTTAACGTGGTTTGTGCAATCTCACGGTTTAAAGTTTACGGCCCCTTTTTCTTCTGCGAAAAAAAACGTTACAGGACGCATTTATCTGGACATGCTGGAAAATTGGCTCATGCCACAACTGGAGACCGACAGCGCCGACTTCATCTTTCAACAGGATGGTGCTTCACCGCACTTCCATCATGATGTTCGGCATTTCTTAAACAGGAGATTGGAAAACCAATGGATCGGTCGTGGTGGAGATCATGATCAGCAATTCATGTCATGGCCTCCACGCTCTCCCGACTCAACCCCATGCAATTTCTTTCTGTGGGGTTATGTGAAAGATCCAGTGTTTAAACCTCCTCTACCAAGAAACGTGCCAGAACTGCGAGCTCGCGTCAACGATGCTTTCGAACTCATTGATGGGGACATGCTGCGCCGAGTGTGGGAGGAACTTGATTATCGGTTTGATGGCTGCCATATCACTAAAGGGGCACATATCGAACATTTGTGAATGCATAAAAAAACTTTTTGAGTTTTTGTATGTGTGTGCAAAGCATTGTGAAAATATCTCAAATAATAAAGTTATTGTAGAGCTGTGAAATCACTTCAATCATTTGTAATAACCCTGTATATAGATGAACTATCTATGTACATGTTGGACCTGGTGGTCTAGCAGCAAAGTTAAGTGCTCAGAAACCGAGAATTCACAAGATCTAATCTCTGTTAGTCTACAGATTTTTTCTTTGTTTTAACTTGGCTTTCACCTCTAAATGATGTAAGCAGTCCCACAAACAATATATTGTTCAGTTTCCAAATTGACTGTGGTAGGTTATAAGGACACACAAGTCGCCGAATTGACATCCAATAAAAAAGAGTTGCACCAGGCCAGGTTGTTCCCCCCCTCCCCAGAAGCACTTCACTGTCTGCCATGCCTATCCTATTGTCCCTCCGCGCGTGTAACTTTCCTTTTCATAATATTGTTACATTCCGTCCTGGATTTTCCCTTGTTTGATGAAAAGTTTCCAAGAAATACACTAGAGGTCACAGCACCAGCGTGAACAGAGCTGCGCTATCATTGGCTACAGAAGGAAAACACTCACATGTGATATTCCAACATCTTTCGCCGTACTTCATAGTTTTCAGTTTCATTCATCATGTTCCTCAATTAACTTTTTTTTTTCCCCCTCGCTGAACACAAAGGGAAGGTCTCTCAAAAACACGTTTTGACGTATACTTTGCGGTTGTAGCATGTTGGAAAATAGCTCAACTAGCTTGCATCCAGATAGAGTGTTTCAATCTTTTGTCGAGTTTCTACTTGCTGTTACACATTTGTGATTTTTTAAGAACTGGTGAAATTCATTACCACAAATTATTGTATAAACATTGTATTGCACATTTAATTCACTTCACTTACACAGATTTTTACAATGTATTGGAGAGGATTATGATTTTTAATCATATATGGCAATTACATATGTTTTAGCTTGTATATTCAAGATTTTAATGTTTGGATGGAGGACGAAATGGGCTGTATCCTTTCGAAGGAACCATCTCAGCATTTGCAGGGAGTAATCTGGGGAATTTGCACAAAACCTAAATCGGTGATTTGAACCATCATCCTGCTGAACATAAGGCCAATTTGCTGACCACTGTGCTACCTTGTTCTGTGATCAGCACAGAGTGTAGCAGCGGCATATCTTTGCACTGTCTGCTTATAGAGTGGTTATAAACCCAAAGGTTGGTTTGAAGACCATTGTGATTTACTAGGCAGGATCCTTTTGATGATGGTATGCCCTTGCCTTCCTCCAGCCCTTGTCTTCAACATTTGAACTGACTTATCAATCCGTGTATATGGGTAGCAACAGTTTAAGGTGGACTACAAACCTTGATGCAACTCTCTATTCTCACATTAAATAACTTCAATAGAGCTGAAAGAAAACAAATTATGAATGATTGAAGATCAAACCCTTTATCTTTGAATCTGTAGTCCAGCATGTAATAACAACCGAGTCACATCATTATCTGCTTAATGGATGAAAGACAAGTCATTACTGATTGCTTACTATTTCAGTTCATGACCGCATGCACACTATCACAGCAGTTTATGCACAGTGCAAGTGGTCATTACGTAAATTATCATCAACTTGTGAACACTGACTTGTGTAGAGTTTAATACAAATTGTGTAGTTACTGCTATTCAAGTCTAGAAGGTATTTTTGCAAGAAATATTCAACCATTATAAGCTGGTTTCAAACTCCACATATTTGTTATTCGCCACACATTATGAGAATTTCCCTTTCTTACTCTGCCACAAAGTGTCTATAATATCCCCTCACACTTTTTCACATTAAATATGGATCATGTTCAAGAACTGTTACGGAAATAAACACCATCCGCTCTCACTATCGATATCACTGATTAACCTCCTTAACCTAACTTTACACATTAAAAAACTCCAACTGCAGCAGTATTGGAGTGTTAACAACAAATTCTTTATTATCTACTACTTCTCAGCTTGTACTTGTGAAAAATGGAATGTTTTTTTGTAGTGTCAGTTGGGTGAACTGACTGCAGTTGAATCTGACTCAATTAACAAAATTTTTCAAGACAAACTTTGCTTCAGTTTGTGGCTCTGAGCACTATGCGACTTAAGCTTCAGTTTGTGGCAAAATAAATTGCGATTAACTTATATACAACGCAAATACTTGAATTCAACTTAATCTGAGTTCATTTTTGTGTTGATGTAAGATCGACTACTTTACACAATTGGCCCTAAGATTGTGTGACCGTATTTCCAATATCAAAATTACAACTTGACATGAACTGATATTTTGTGGAGTCTTTCATTAATAGTATATCTGTACAGTGACTTTGTCTTAAAATACTTTGTTTATGCTACAAATATGTATATCATTGTACGATCTTTCTCATAAAACTCTCACTAAGAAAGTCTCAAAATACTTTGCATTACTAATAGAGTAAATATTTTACTGTCTCATGTGCAAACAAATATGAGAAATAATTTCTAGCTTTGATGTTCTGATTTCTGAAATAGGAATTCAGCTTTACTTTCATCAGTAAGCACACACTTTCTTTTTGACATTTCTGTGAAAAGTTTGAATTATATCAATTCAAGCAACATACCCTGTGATTCTCACAGTCTAAAATCACACTTCTAAATCTGGCATCCTGAAGCAATAGACATTTTACAAAGAAAGCACTAGTGACAAGCTGCACCCCAGGTGAAAGTATTACACAGTACCAATGTCAGAGATTCAAAAATTGTACCCATTCAATTTGGTTTAATCAAAGAGTGTATTTTCTTCATTATTTGGGTTCCCATTTGGTTCTTCTACATATTAGTTAAAAATTTGCTATTTCAAAATGTCACATATGTATTCTCTCAGGACAACACAACACTTAAGCTAAATAGGGGATGACGACGTAAAGTATAGGATATCTGGTCACCCTATCCTAAGAATGACAACATACTTTCAGGGTGGGTCAACTCACAACATATTTAATCATCAAAAATATGAAACTACAGAAAGATTCTGATGAATGGAAGTTACAATATGGCATAAGGATATTTGAATTCTTCAGATCAACTGAGAAACTTAGAGAGATTTGTCATAATATTGGATAGTAGGTCACACAATGGTAAAGCCGTCCTCTCATGGGACATGAAAATGCATGTGAACAGAAATGTAGCCAGTTTGCGTCCACCTACTGGCAATTTTTCTCCCTTTTTTTCTATCATTTGTTTTCTAAAAGTTTCTGGATCTCTTTTATTCATTTAATAGAAGTAGTATCTCAAAAGTCAATGTTATTTACCACCAATAATGTACTTGCTGCGATTCTTGTTCCAAAGGCCAACAACTGGAAAGTTTCCCCTGCTGCCAGAAATCTTAATGTGACTGCCAGTCTTCATCACAAGGTAAATCCAAGTTACACATTGGAAGCTTTTCTGTTATGAAACTTCCTGTATATATATATATTTGTGTGATGATGTGACTTACCAAACGAAAGCGCTGGCAGGTTGATAGACACACAAACAAACAAACACAAACATACACACAAAATTCAAGCTTTCACAACCAACGGTTGCTTCATCAGGAAAGAAGGAAGGAGAGGGAAAGACGAAAGGATGTGGGTTTTAAGGGAGAGGGTAAACCAATCCCGGGAGCGGAAAGACTTACCTTATGGGGGAAAAAAGGACAGGTATACACTCGCGCGCGCACACACACACACACACACACACACACACACACACATATCCATCCGCACATACACAGTCACAAGCAGACATTTGTAAATGCAAAGAGTCTGGGCAGAGATGTCAGTCGAGGCGGAAGTACAGAGGCAAAGAGGTTGTTGAATGACAGGTGAGGTATGAGCGGCGGCAACTTGAAATTAGCGGAGGTTGAGGCCTGGTGGGTAACGGGAAGAGAGGATATACTGAAGGGCAAGTTCCCATCTCCGGAGTTCTGACAGGTTGGTGTTAGTGGGAAGTATCCAGATAACCCAGACGGTGTAACACTGTGCCAAGATGTGCTGGCCGTACACCAAGGCATGTTTAGCCACAGGGTGATCCTCATTACCAACAAACACTGTCTGCCCGTATCCATTCATGCGAATGGACAGTTTGTTGCTGGTCATTCCCACATAGAAAGCTTCACATTGTAGACAAGTCAGTTGGTAAATCACGTGGGTGCCAAGGTAATCCCATTCCTGATGTCCAGGCAGAGCTTCAAGAAATCCTCAGAACCTTAGGTCCCCTACAAAACCTTTCACCTGACTCCATCAACCTCCTGACCCCACCGACACCCCGCAACCCTACCTTCTACCTTCTTCCTAAAATTCACAAACCCAATCATCCCGGCCGCCCCATTGTAGCTGGTTACCAAGCCCCCACAGAACGTATCCCTGCCTACGTAGATCAACACCTTCAACCCATTACATGCACTCTCTCATCCTTCATCAAAGACACCAACCACTTTCTCAAAAGCCTGGAATCCTTACCCAATCTGTTACCCCCGGAAACCATCCTTGTAACCATTGATGCCACTTCCTTATACACAAATATTCCGCACGTACAGGGCCTCGCTGCGATGGAGCACTTCCTTTCACGCCGATCACCTGCCACCCTAATTAAAACCTCTTTCCTCATTACCTTAGCCAGCTTCATCCTGACCCACAACTACTTCACTTTCGAAGGCCAGACATACCAACAATTAAAGGGAACAGCCATGGGTACCAGGATGGCCCCCTCGTATGCCAACCTATTCATGGGTCGCTTAGAGGAAGCCTTCTTGGTTACCCAAGCCTGCCAACCCAAAGTTTGGTACAGATTTATTTATGACATCTTCATGATCTGGACTCACAGTGAAGAAGAACTCCAGAATTTCCTCTCCAACCTCAACTCCTTTGGTTCCATCAGATTCACCTGGTCCTACGCCAAATCCCATGCCACTTTCCTTGACATTGACCTCCATCTGTCCAATGGCCAGCTTCACACGTCCGTCCACATCAAACCCACCAAAAAGCAACAGTACCTCCATTATGACAGCTGCCACCCATTCCATATCAAACGGTCCCTTTCTTACAGCCTAGGTCTTCGTGGCAAACGAATCTGCTCCAGTCCGGAATCCCTGAACCATTACACCAACAACCTGAAAACAGCTTTCGCATCCCGCAACTACCCTCCCGACCTGGTACAGAAGCAAATAACCAGAGCCACTTCCTCATCCCTCAAACCCAGAACCTCCCACAGAACAACCCCAAAAGTGCCCCACTTGTGACAGGATACTTTTCGGGACTGGATCAGACTCTGAATGTGGTTCTCCAGCAGGGATATGACTTCCTCAAATCCTGCCCTGAAATGAGATCCATCCTCCATGAAATCCTCCCCACTCCACCAAGAGTGCCTTTCCGCCGTCCATCTAACCTTCGTAACCTCTTAGTTCATCCCAATGAAATCCCCAAACCACCTTCCCTACCCTCTGGCTCCTACCCTTGTAACTGCCCCCGGTGTAAAACCTGACCCATGCACCCTCCCACCACCACCTACTCCAGTCCTGTAACCCGGAAGATGTACACAATCAAAGGCAGAGCCACGTGTGAAAGCACCCACGTGATTTACCAACTGACCTGCCTACACTGTGAAGCTTTCTATGTGGGAATGACCAGCAACAAACTGTCCATCCGCATGAATGGACACAGGCAGACAGTGTTTGTTGGTAATGAGGATCACCCTGTGGCTAAACATGCCTTGGTGCACGGCCAGCACATCTTGGTACAGTGTTACACCGTCCGGGTTATCTGGATACTTCCCACTAACACCAACCTGTCAGAACTCCGGAGATGGGAACTCGCCCTTCAGTATATCCTCTCTTCTCGTTATCCGCCAGGCCTCAACCTCCGCTAATTTCAAGTTGCCGCCGCTCATACCTCGCCTGTCATTCAACAACATCTTTGCCTCTGTACTTCCGCCTCGACTGACATCTCTGCCCAGACTCTTTGCATTTACAAATGTCTGCTTGTGACTGTGTATGTGCGGATGGATATGTGTGTGTGTGTGTGTGTGTGTGTGTGTGTGTGTGTGTGTGTGTGTGCGTGCGCGCGAGTGTATACCTGTCCTTTTTTCCCCCCTAAGGTAAGTCTTTCCGCTCCCGGGATTGGTTTACCCTCTCCCTTAAAACCCACATCCTTTCGTCTTTCCCTCTCCTTCCCTCTTTCCTGATGAAGCAACTGTTGGTTGCGAAAGCTTGAATTTTGTGTGCATGTTTGTGTTTGTTTGTGTGTCTATCAACCTGCCAGCGCTTTCGTTTGGTAAGTCACATCATCTTTGGACTGGCTCATGTTTGTATCTTGGCAGTAAATATCTCTTTCAATTTTAGTGTGCAGCAACAAGTTTAAATTAAATTAAAAGTCATTGGTCTGCAGCTTTGAAAAATTTCCTCTTCCATTCGAATGAAATGATGAAACGTGAAACAAATTTTGATCTTGAAATTTATGTGATAAAGTATGTTGTTTCAGAGTGTTGGTAATCAATGCAACATTGAGAATATGGATACTATGTACATGCAAACTGACATTAGGCACTACACCTTAACTACATTCCATTTAAAACCAAAAACAAATAACTTCTACATTCTATGTACCAAAGGTTACTGTTGTCCTCCAGCAATCTGCTGTTCAAGCAATCATTGAGTCCAAAGTCATCTTCATGATTTTCTTTGCTCTTCTTCGACATCTATTTTACGCATGTCCTTTTCCATAAAGAAACTGTATTTTTGCGAGCCAAATAAAGCTGACATTGGCTGCTGGAGAGCACTGAGAGCACAAATCATGTTAACAGGCTCGCCCTGTGTGCCGATGGCACTATCTATCATGATGTCAGATTTCGCATCCATTTCAATGTTAGGTGCCTCATTCATTCTGAGGACAGCTTAAAGGTCTTGCCTAGATAATGCATTAAGAAACTCTTTGTGGAAGAGAAGAAAGGGGAGGGTGGGGGGAGGTGAAGATAGTCACTAAAGAGCGGGAATAATAATATTTTAATAACAGTAAAAAGTATCCACCGCAATAGTTTTTGGGTGCTGTATTAGCTACAACAGCTTATTCAAGTCACACTAAGTACTTATGAATAACAAACAACTTCTCAGGGAAGATGAGCAATTACAGGAAGGCTGACACACACACACACACACACACACACACACACACACACACACACACACACACACACAGTGTGGTATGTTCTCATTCACCAACTCTCAAAGGAAAAACACTCTAATTTTAAATAGAAGTCTCTGATCATTTGAAAATGTTGCATTCTCAGCTACATAAGTTTTGAACTTTCAGTTGTGGGAACTTCAACACTGACATTATTCTAGACATCTATGGCTGTACAAGGAGCCTGGCCAAGTGACACAGTTATAATCCAAACTCAAATTTCGAAGTTACAAATCATTACTCGATGGAAAAATTGAATAGACTGTTACGTACCATCCATCCAAGAAGTTTGTGGCATATAAGCTATGTTAGTGCAGTAACTATGGCGACAGCTTGAACTAACAATTATAATCAACAGATGCACTTTTGATAAACCACTTGTGAACAGGCAGTGTTAAGTAGTGGACATAGTGTGTCAATAATGCCATGTCACAAACCTCAATGGTGCAATGAGTAGTGATTCAACTTAGTTTCACTTGATGAACCGGCTATGGAGATATCTGTGTCAATGAAAAAGGCTTACAGCAATAATTGTTTAAGTCTTGCACTAGTATTTCAGTAGTTTAAACATTTTAAAGGAGGACAGTTGTCACTTGACGACGACAAGAGGTTAGGGGGTTCCACCTCAAGTTCATTTGACATCTTTTGAAAATCAGCTGTCGTCTCTCATGCAGAGCTATCACTAATGATCTAAATATCTGTAAGATATTCTCCAGAATGTTTGAAGAACAAGAAAGTGTGTGCAAAGTCTGTCCTACACATCTTAGCTCCCAAATACAAATGACGCACAGCTTCCTGGTGTGACTTAATGAAATAAAAAAATCTGGACAATTCTTATCTGGAAAAAAATAATCACAGGTGACAGGACTTGGTGTTATTAATACAGACCTACCACAAAATGACAAAGTGCAGAATGGGTCTCCAGTTTGCCAAGACCAGAGAAGGCCTGAATGAAATCAAAAAGTGAAGACAATGCTGATTGACTGTTTTAATGTTCATGGCATTATCCACAGAGAATTTGTTACCACTGATACCACCATAAATTTCCAGTATTATTTAGGTATCATAGATTTATTGTACAAAAGGAGTCAGAGGTTTTCTCCACAACAATGTGAGGGGAGGGGAGGGCTTTCTTCTTACTGTAGGACAAGGCACCCTCTCACATGGCTGCAGTTGTAAAAAAAAGGACCAGTTCTCTAATAGTCTCCATTCTCCATATTCACCCAATTTGGTGCTGAGTGGCTTTTCTTAACTCCCAAAAATAAAAATTCACATGAAGGGTCAACACTTTGACAACATAACCAATATTCAAGCTACTACAACATGCGACTTGGACAATGTCCCAAAGAAGGTCTTTTCTTACAGTTTCACATGGTTGTGCGAACATGCTTGTATTGTAGAGGCTATGTAGAACACCTGAAGCATTAAAACCACCATATTATCTTTTCTCTATTATTTATTAATCCAGACTCTAAACTTTTTAAAATGACAGGGCACATTTAAAATTGAATTTCAAAGTCTACATGTCAAAGTTATTTAAACTCTTGATCTTGCTATACTTTCAATTTCAGAAAAAATTAAAATTCTACATTTTGACTTAAAAACAAAAAGTTGTGGTTTATAAGGCTTGCGACCTGGTCTCGAGCAAAACTGTAATGACAAAGTCACAAGACAGAGAAAATTAATTCAACTTCTTGGAAAATATTTTCTCCTTCACAAACAACACAACACACCGAAGAAAATAGAAACAGTCAATTAACTGCATGGAATCATAAACAAACCATTGAGGAAAAAAACATTAATAACATTCCATAAAACAATAACAATGGCAGCATCTTCCATACAATTAGCAACAAGACAGTGACAATAACAGCTGGAAAAGGACACACGATTTATGCTGCAAAGATCAAATTTTTTTAAGGGTTATCAGACAGAATAAACAACACGACAATCAGACAAGAATATAGTATTTATGAACACATTAAGGAGTGTAGAAGCAGAAAGAGGCAAAATCACAAGAATACCAGAAGAACAAGAAGAAGAATTATCAGATCAGTTAATGATTAGCACCAGTCATCGATCAAACTCTAAGAGCCTTCCATAAGTGATGTCTGAAAGACTCATTTGTCATTCCATATCTTTTCAAATTGTGGAAAATAATTAAAAAAACTGTACCCGTCATTGGAAAGTCTCCTGAACAGAACTCCATTAATTCATCCATATTTTTCTGGGTGTCAAATGTGCCAGCTAGGAAAAGTTTCTTACAGCCTTCTTGAGAAGGTGCAACATTTGGAATACCAAATATTGATGAGGCAGCACATGTTGTAATGTCTGAACCTTCCAGCAGCTGGAAATAATAATAATAATAATAAAATAATAATAATAATGACAATAATAAAAATAACAACAACAACAGCAATAATAATTTGAAAGGTCAATCAATGTAGTACATTGTTTATCTCTGTTAGCAAAATATGGGTGTGAAGTCTCATGGCTAGCAGATTCCTTTAGCAAATACACTTGGATAGAATAATAAACTTAAAGCTTTGGTCCGATTTTGTCCCTCAGTTTACTTTTGCAGCACTGTAACAAAGGAGACGATCAGTTAAGGGTTCTAGCTATATCTAATACTCGTGTAACGGTGCTTAAGTATGTATCTTATTAAGTCTCAACTCCATAAAAGTATGGTACAACTGTGGTTAACCAAACTAAGGAGGGAAAGGGGGGGGGGGGGGGGATGGAGCCATTTAAGACAACACTTTTTTTTGTTAAACCACAAACATATAATATGTTCTACAGTATTTTCTTTTGAATTACAGTACGTATTTTTGAAAGGTTTTGAAGGAGAAAAACTGTTTCTCCAATTTCTTGCAAATTGTCCGCAACAACCCATTCATCCGCCATGCACATACCAGGGTCATTTATTTACTTCAAAATAAACCCTTAGGCATGTCTTTCTGTCTTTTGAATGTCTTTCTGCCATAATATGTATACATATGGTTCTCAGTCACCCAAAAGTGTCTCACATGTGATCCACTTTCCTTGTATTTGGGAGACCTGGTATACTATATTAGTTTCATTCTCATGTGCTTGCAATGTCATTTCCTGTCATCGTCAGCGGGAGCGCTGGTGATCATTTTTCAGCCCATGTCAAACCTCATCACAGTAGGACAAAAGTAGGACAATCATTCAGATGTCCAAGTGTTGAATTTCTAGCCTATTCCAATGTAGTGAGAAAGCAGCCAACAATGCAAAGACTGTTGACAGTGGAATGCCATTTCCTTCTTCCTATCTTTGAACTGACTTACCCAACCACTTATAGAGGGACCTATAGTTTAACATGGATTCTGGACCTAACACCAACTTGGCATTTTTCACATCAGCAAACATTGCTTGAGGTGAAAGAAGTGGTAAATACAACTGATCTCTATTTCAATCCTTGGTGTTTGAGCAGCTTACTAGTTTTATCGGTTGATAAACGGGGACATTACACTCATGTCTCACCAAGAATGCAGTGACTACCAGTAAGGACACTATCTTCTACGTATTTCTGCTTATCAGCTGTTCAAAAGTAATCCAACAAACAAAGTGAACAGGATGACAGCAGAAAAAGACATCACTCACATATATGGGGTGTAAAGTCAATACATACATTGTTTGGACCAGACTCTTCAACAAATGCTTGTTGTTGTTGTTGTTGTTGTTGTTGTTGTTGTTGTTGTCTTCAGTCCTGAGACTGGTTTGATGCAGCTCTCCATGCTACTCTATCCTGTGCAAGCTTCTTCATCTCCCAGTACTTACTGCAACCTACATCCTTCTGAATCTGCTTAGTGTATTCATCTCTTGGTCTCCCTCTACGATTTTTACCCTCCACGCTGCCCTCCAATGCTAAATTTGTGATCCCTTGATGCCTCAGAACATGACCTACCAACCGGTCCCTTCTTCTAGTCAAGTTGTGCCACAAACTCCTCTTCTCCCCAATTCTATTCAATACCTCCTTATTAGTTATGTGATCTAACCATCTAATCTTCAGCATTCTTCTGTAGCAACAAATGCTTATATTATTATTAAAACAAATGCTTATACTTAAATAATAAAATTATAAACAGCTGACCAGTTGCAATGGATAAAGAAACTCTTAACCTAGGTTTCGACAAATATAAATTTGTCTTCTTCAGAAGGTATCCTAAGGGCAATGAACATCATAGCTTACATTAGAAAAGTATGAAACTTATAAGCCAAAAATAAATTTTAAGACAAATTAGAGAACTATTGCATTACAGACGCATGATAACGACGACTGGTACTTACAATTTTACATTAGTAAGGACTAACGTACCATCGCCATTTTTACAATTGTCGGCATAGATCCATGTGTCAAAAATAAAATATAGCCCTAGAATTAGGGTTTGACACGTTAATATAAAATAGCTCATGGATCTTGTAGAGCTCACAACTGACTGAGTGTAATCGGCGAGCGTAGTCACTCTGAAAACAGGGCAGGTGATGCTCGTGCCGAGAAACGTGCCAATTGGCGTACAAAGGCAATGTGTAAATTATCAGTATTAACAACGTATTTAGGTAGAGTAACAATAAAAAAAGGAAGAAAATTAACACTTCCATTTTAACAGTATGGAAGCATTAGTACAAATAATGTAGTTATACATCAAAAAAGGCAGGTGGCGCTTACGCCGAGAAACTTACGCCCAGTGGCATATACAGCCAAAATATAAAAAAATTACATTACTATATTAGTGAAGCCCACAAACAGTATACATGTCAGAACTTTAAAATTGACAATAATGGCTCTTGTCAAGAAAGAATTACGAACACTGGTACATTATCCTGTTAATACCCATTCACAGGAAAAACAATTTGTTTTCTCTCTCTATTTTAGCCACATTGTATGCAAAAATGGTACTGTGGCAGAACAAAATCCTGCAACGGTCAATCTTTTCTCCACTGCTGGATCCTTTCAAAACAACTATGTCGACATAAAACAGTATACCAATCCATGGTAACTTTTTCTTCTCCTTTGTTGCATAAGCGTCATTAGGAAGACCCAGATGCAAGGTTGTTTCTTGACATGGACTAAAATTGGTTCGGGAAATTTTAGTATCAATTATGATGTTATGTGCAGCAGTAAGTGATAGTAAGGATAAAAAAAGAGCATTATTTTCTTCTCCAAATTTTGCAATATTTTTCTTGCGACTACCACTGCGCCTCAGTGGCTCTTCAGCACTGGGGATGAATCCTACACTTGGCTCCATTGAGCTAGGGACGCTATCCATGGGGCTGTTGAGCAAGTAATGCTTTCAGAAGGTTCAAAGCCAAGCAATGGGAGAGCAGAGATTGGTCACGTGGGGTGTGCGGACTGACCGGCAAGACAATAGCCACAGCAGTGGATCATTCTTTGTCTACCAGCCCTCCTACCTTACAGACGTGTCCGCCTGCTCCTTCCATTGAGGGCAAAATGCTCTCCACTGCTACGCACAGTGCTCTGCACAATCATAGCAGATGACAAACCAAATGTACCCCATAGAATAGGAGAAGGAGAAAAATCTCCATTTTCTGGTAACTCCCTTTTTCATTCCATATGCAATAGTGAATAGTATCAGTCCTGAATGCCCACTTATGCTCCTTAACCCATCCTGACAACTACAGTTAAATACTGTTTGAGACCCAAAAGAATTAAGCCCCTTGATATATTTCTGTAGAACTCCAAACATAAAATCTCCTTCCTCTGGGAAGGTGATAAGATTCTAACAGATTGCAGGCTTTCCTGACTTTTAAGAAGCAGTCACAAATCCAATTCTGCGAGAACAATGAATATGCTGATTATGTGCAGCAGGCACTCTCTTCAATCTTTTCCAGACATGAGGTCTAGTTTCTTCAATAGTGGTTACTGTTCCATGTCCAGACTGATTTCCATCTTCAAGATAATTACCTTCAATCAAAGGCTATGACCATGGAGAACAAAACTCCAAATGCAATTTTTCAATGAAATTTACATATAACTCACTTCATTGCATAAAAATGTTCCCTTTTAAGATTTCATGACTGATAATGAATATCATACCAAGCATTACAACACAGGCCTTTTCACCACTTCTAACAGCCACGTGTTAAAATTAAAATGTTTGTTTTTTATAAATTCTTTTACAACTGAACGGTGAGCACTATACTAATAAATGACATGATTTAGGTACGTCAAAGAAAGAGGATTTATCAACAAGCATCAATATTTGTGGCCTGCTGCCTGACTCTCTTCTTCCCCCACAACAGGCAGGCTTCAGGCAAGAACATTCGACAATGGATCGCATCAGCAGACTTGTCAGCACCACAACCAAAGTGCTAAACAGAGGAGACTGTGTTTTGACAGTGTTCCTGGATATTGATTTCCTCTGCATGTTGTGCACTTCATCTGCTCAACCAATAGATTGGCAGTAGGATCACTATGTGAACTATCCAGCAAATTTAGCCCTGCAGCAGGAGTAGCACAAGATGCCATCCTCTTGGCCGAACACTACAGCATCCACATGGCAGATATCCTGTGCCACATTAAATGGGGTGAATACTTCACTCTTTATGTAGACAACACCACCTACTGGTGTATGGCTCCATGTGTGCAAGGTGCAAGAACTTTAGCAGTTATATACATTTTCAACATTGAGCAATGGAGGCTGGTAATGTTCAGGCACTGAAAACTTGTGCAAAGTGGAAGGTTTATAATAGATGATCTATCTGTAACAACTCAGCAGTAAAGCATGGACCCAATTTGAAGTGCAAAATATCTAGTAATGGTACTCAATCATGCCATGCCCTGGAAACATCATACGGATGCAATCATCTGGAAGACAAAACAGAGGATGAAACTAGTAAAAATGCTTTAAATTCGGCAGTGCCAACCCAGAATCGGTGATCCACATGCACAAAACTTTCAGAAGGCCCTTACTGGAGTACAGTGTCTGCTTATGGACAGCATCAAAAGCCCAATACGAAATAGTAGCAGCTAAACGGCTGAACTTCACCACACCGAAGCAAATGACACCATTTAAACTAATCAACACACGACCAAAGCTAGAAGAAAATCACAATGAAAACAGGAGATTATGGGCTGAGTAGAGCTAGTAAGAAAGGTTTAATAAAAGACTTTACCTGCAAGCCAATTTAAGAATTTAACATTACCCAGCTCCAAGTACCCTTACCCTTATGATTCCATAGCTTTCTCAATTCAAAGGACATTTCCAAAAAACAATTAAATAATCGAACATGTAAGAAGGAGAAGACTACAGTGACATACACAAACCTTATCCCACTATCCCAAAATCCACCGTAACAGTCATAGGACAGTGAAGTGAAGTGTGATATTCCAACTAATTACCTCTTAACTGAGGTAGAAAACATTCCTTCCCATAACCCCAAACCCAACTCAGACACACCTATGACAGTGATGTGTAGTTTAACATTGAAAATGGCTATCTATATTCATAAGTAGAAAATACACAAACCAAGTATACAGAACAGAACTAGGATACTTCAGTAACATGGGTACTACAACCAATTTCAAGCATTCAGCAACTACAGAGAACTTGAAAACAAGTAGGGACAGTTTCATACCAATGACAAACAAAATACATCATGACAACAGAAAGGTCATAGCAACCAAAATCCCATCCCAGCTGGGGTTTTCTCTGGTGGTTTTCCCTAGTTGTAAGGTGAATACTGGGATGTGAAACTCCACCAGGCTGAGATAAATATCAAACAAAATGGCATGAGACAAAGACAGACAAGCAAATTACGCAAGGATCCCTCCAAATGAAAAATAAATAGTGCCCCAACATAACAGCACTAACCCTGGCTGAAAGGGACATGAGTCCTATATAGCTGCCATCACCTGTAAGCATGTGGCAGTCCTTTCCATTGTAAAATTAAATAAATAAAATAAAATTTGAAAATTTCAATTCTTTCCTCAGCTTATTTCACAACATATTTGTCAACATGGACGATACCTACACAATTAATATCAGCTAATGTGCTGTTGTGTTCCTGTAGTCATACTAGAAACGGACTTTTTTTATGGAACTGAAATGGGGGAAAAAATAAATTCATACTCTTTGTGGAATGATTCATTATGCCAATATAATTTGTTTACATGTCTTGTAAATAGAGACTTTCAAGTCTGCAAGGATATTTCCAAATTTGAAGCAGCGTCATAAGCCTTCTGACTAATCTGATGCGACCCATCATGATTTCCTGTCCGGAGCCAATCTTGTTATTGCAAGCTGCTCTTACACTCAACCTCTTCAACATATCTTTATGAAAAAAAAGTCATTTTAATGAATTCAAATGTCATAGGATTGTATTGTCTGCTATTCCATACGCTTGTATTTTGTTCACTATGTGGCAGTGGTGCACTGTATCAGATATCTTTCAGAAGTCAAGGAACCTGAGCACCTGTTTCTACCTTCCTGGATCTAGTGAACACAGAGAGAAATGTGTTTCACATGATCGTTGTTCTTGAAACCCACGATGACCCTTATAGATTTTCAGTCCCCCAAAATGTAACACGCAAGCATAAAACTGTTCAAAGTGCTACAACAGAGTGACGACAGAGACTGTTCTTGAAAATGGGAATTACTTGCACTTTTTCCAATCATCAGGAACACTTCGATCCTCCCATGATGTATGGTACCCTGTTGCCAGAAGAGCTAGTTCTTTCACATAGTCTATGTAGAATCATACTGGTATCCTGTCAGGTCCAGTGTCCTTTCTTCTGTCAAGCGGTTTCAATTGGTTTTCTATCCCATGGTCAGTTGTTTCAACATTTGTCATTCCGTTGTTTATTCAACAATTTAAGGGAGGAATTCCAGTACTATCTTCCTCTGTGAAACAGTTTTGGAAAAAGACATTTAATATTTCAGCCTTCTCTCTGTCGTCCTCCATTTCAATGAGAGAGTGTCCAGACAGATGGCTTTAATCTGTTTACTGATTTAACATAAGAACAAAACTTAGAATTTTCTGTCAATTTGGTAGACGTTTTGTCCAGGACCCCTGATAGCTTGTCAGTTTTCATCTATGTTATGAAAGAGAATTAAATCTCATCTCCAAAGGTCCGCGCTACCTAATATTGCTAGCTGTTCCCTTGCAATTACTCTTATTATTACAAAAATAAAATGAAACATATTTATCATCTATAAAAGATGACATACCTGTTGACTTGCTGACTCCTTTGACAGCATAATTTCTAAGGTAGGTGAAGGAGCATTAACTCTCTCTTGCGTAAGCTGCGAAATCTGCGATTGAGCTCCACCAGGTTGGTAGGGAGGGATAGTAAGGTTTGACACTGTGGAAGTATTGGCATCATCACCTGAAACAGTGAACAATAATGTGAGAGATAACTACCAAAATAAAATCTGTAATTATAGAATACAATGAAAGCAAGTAGTATGACATCTACATGTCTCTGCTTTGGGTTTTCAGGTACAAAACAGTCATAAAATGTCTTCGACACTTTGTTTGCTGGTGAGACTAAAATATTTGTGACCTCCCACAAAGCACTTAAGGAAAGCAGAAACGATCCAGGAGCTAGCTGAAGGCCTGTGCCAACATTACCGGAAACAGAACAACACAAGATTTTTCAGGGAAAATGTAAACAGTTTGGTACAGAAACAAAAGAAATCGGTTGAGTCCTTCTCAGATAGAATCCAAAACATCAATGTGCAAACATTTGTGCTGAGGAGAAATGCAGAAGCTGACACATCACCTTACATGATGCTTAGAATAGGTCTTGTAGTGTCTTCTTATGTAATACCCTGTGAACATGTCACAAATGAGTCGCGACAGAGAATCCTTATGGTCTGACCCCAGCTATTAGAACTGCCACACAGCTGAAAGAAATAGATACTGCTACAAGAGGACACAATGACTGTCGAGCCTTTGCCTCTGAAGTCAAATGTTACAAATGTGAACATCAGCACCATATGCAAAATGTCTTCTATCGGAATGTTATGAGTGTAGTCGAGTCAGTCATAAGGCTCGAAAATGCAGGAGTCAGAGGCAAGGAAAACAGCAACCGAAAAAATGTCCATTAAATGCATACAGTAATGCATCATCCATCAGAAAGCATTCCCAGTAGAACATAATACTGTAGAGGTGTATGTGGAGACCGACAGCTGTTTGTTAGGCTTACCATACAGCAAGGAACATAAATTTTTAATACACGCATATGTGCATGAGTTAGTCATTAACATATCAGCCAACATTCAAAAAAATCAGGCTATTCAGTTTTAAAAATCAGGAGATACAAATGATCGAAAAACAACTCATTTTCAGTATAATCCCGAGACAACTTATGTGAGTCTGTCCCTACAATGTGAAAAAGCTAAATAATACCTAAAAAACACACATGAAAAAACTGGAACAATGCTAAATGTTGATTCCATGCCTACTATCTGTAGCACAGCCCAGATGATTGGCACTAGTTGGGATGTTTTCTGGATTTTAAATACAAAAGTACTCTTCCCATAAAACA
The DNA here is from genome assembly GCF_023898315.1 of Schistocerca nitens. NCBI lineage: Eukaryota > Metazoa > Arthropoda > Insecta > Orthoptera > Acrididae > Schistocerca > Schistocerca nitens. The sequence continues at coordinate 288,573,666 of NC_064618.1, read as the reverse complement.
GTGCCTGCCACATTCTATAACATAATTATACTTTTTTTTACCACAATGGAAAACAAAACACCAAATTAAAATACTATGAATATGATGAATAAGGTACACATGAAATAACTGTTAACACAAAAATAAAGCTTTTCTGTGATTCAGGTAACAAACTAACACTCATCACCAACCACATCCGAAATTTGTACCAATTATAATAACATTGAATAATAAGCAACTTCACTTAAACTTAATGTCAACACACAAACACATATCCAAACAGAGCACAACACTCAGCAAGATGAGTATATGTTGTACAAAATACACAGGAAAGAAGAAAAATAACTATCTACAGGACATCTGTGACTTCCCCAGTTCCATCAAATTCAATACATATATCACTTAAAAATGACTAATGAGCAAAGGACTTCTGACCATTGGCCATAACAATTGAAATGGCAGTTTTCAAAAAAGATGTTTGATGACAATTAGTTAAAAACTAATAAAAATACTGGAACAATTGGGCGATGGGAGAAAAATTGTAAAATCTGTCATCTCCCGCCTACATCAGGAGAACTGACTGGTATAAGTTAGTATGAACCTCTTAGGCAGGAAGAGGCTGGGGTCTCCATATGACAGGTTATGTGGGGTATATGACAATGATGTGAAGTTATTATGGACGACACTGTTAGACTTAAGCACTGGAGCTAAGGGTTTTCATGAGCACATGGAAGTGCTGCCACATGTTGGTGAAGAGTATTCTGCGATTCTTGGACTGGAATTCCTTGATAAACATCAAGCTAAAATTGATCTTTTGTGGTACACAATTGAATCTGATGGAACTTGGTTTCTGCTGGGGACATCAACAGCAAGCAAGGCAATGTCGCAAGGTACACTGATCATGAAGGTGTTGCCAAGTAAACTGTGAAAATGTACACTAAGGAGTGGTTCCCATATAACATATCATCAGGCATAGGGAAATTAGTCTGGGTTCCTGTAGATACCATTCTACAAGAGGTATTACGTGTGGTGGTTATACTGGAGAGTAATGAAGAAGTGGATAAAATGCATTGTTTTGTGTGCAGAAGTGTGACGCACATTTGTAATATAAATGGTGAATTTATGGTTCCTGTTAGCCTAGACAATTTTGGCATGATTGAGGTTAGTTTGCTAAGTGACTGACATTTTAGATGTTATAAGTGACCAAAGCCACAAGCCGCAAGCAAAATGACAGTTCGCAAAAAAGTTAATCATTTAGAAGGGAGTTATTGTAAGCGATGGAAGCTTTACAACTACAAGTCATGGATTTGTTTAATACAGATAGTCCATTAGCAGCAACATCTGTTACACAACAACACTATATACCCAAGGGGAACAATACTCCGGTCTATAGGAAACCATAATATGTCCAAAGGCATCTGAAACTGTTAATGGAGGAATTCAATGATCAGCATCTGGCAGAAGGAAGAATAGAACACCATTACAGTCCCAGAGGGAGTGGGGGGCAATGGCAAGTGTCATCATCCTCAAAAATCATCAGATGGTACGATGAAATACAGATTATGTTGTGATTACCAATACCTGAATGCCAAAACTACCACTGGTGCATATCTCATTCCCAATATTACTAAGACTGGACAGTTTAGGCCAAAGTAGGTATTTTTTCACAATGAAGCAAGTATCATCAGCTTGAAGTAGTCCAAGAAGATAAGCCAAAAACTGTCTTCACAGCACATGGTTTCATTACCAATATCACAGAATGCCATTTGGACTTACGAACACACCAGCTACATTTCAAAGCTAGGGATTTCTCCGTGGCTTTAAGCCTAAGAAATGTGTGGCCTACTTAGACGATGTCATAGTATTTTCGAAAGATAAGGAAAAACGTGTGAGATTCTTAGAAGAAGTATTAAAAAAAAGCATGTTTGACATTCAGTGTGGATAAATCCCATTGTACCTTGGACTGGAAGTTAGTGGAGAAGTTATGAAAATCGATCCCTGATTAATATCAGCAGTGCGTAACTTAACACCACAAACAACAAAGCAATTGCTATCATTCATTGGCTAATGTAATTATTATCGAAAATTTGTCAAGAACTTCACTGAAATTGCAGAACCACTGAACCACCTGTTAAGAAAGGTGTAAGGTTTGAGTATTCGACAGAGTGTCAAAGGGCATTTGAAACTGAAGAAAGACTGCACATCAGATCCAGTACCGATATTGCCTGATTCTGAGAAAGAACTCATCCTTTCATGTCACGCCAGCAATAGTGCAGTTGGTGGTATTTTGATTCAAAACATAGATGGTAACGAATACCAAGTGGCTTATGTCAATAAACAAGGTGGGGCAGACCTGTTTTACAACTGAAAAGAGGATGTTAGCAGTTACAGAGTGTACACGTAGACTAGGGAGAAAATTCCCTGATTTCCCTGTTAAAAATACACTTCCCCCCTCCCCCCCCCCCCTCAGGACCATAAAACTTATCGATCCTTTGCATGGTTAAGGTACTATACACAGAAGGCACTATACACAGGTGTAGAACTTCCCAGCACTTTAGGAAACGAAACCCAGCAAAAAACACATTTTCGAAAGATCTTTGAAGTGCAGCAACATGTACACTGCATTTTTTCATATTATGAAAGCATAAATTCGAATTCCACCAAACACAGCACATTAGTTTCCAAAGAACTGAAATCTGGATTGCAATTAGCTTTTATAAGCCAATCATACCTCATATCACATGATCTCACCAGCCGACGACAGCAGATATTCGGAGCATAGGACATGTGATGTAGTCAGCCAATAACAACATCACTGTTAATTAGTGCAAACATACAAATAGGAAAACTTAATGGTTTAAATTAATATAGTTAGTGTAGCTACAATAAAAGCTTTCACGTATAAGCTTTTCTTTGCAGGTTTTACACTTTAAGATGCATCGCACAAATGTGCCAGTAAATTTTAAATAATGCCATAAATGTCTGGTTTTCTGGTCTTGAAATTTTTTCTAATTTTCTGGTCCTCATAGTGTTAAGTTTTAAATGAGAGTCAAATGCTATGTGATTTAAGAAATTAAGCCAACATTCTCACACATAACATAATTCATCTTGCACAAAAGGAAATTACTTTGAAAGTAACACTTTTCAAACCACCATTCGCAATATGTTTCTGCGACCTGTTGGAAAGAGATTCGTTTCAGCAGTTGCCAGAGAGCACCAGAAAATAGATATTACTGTGTGTGCACAGCTAAGATGCTGTAGGAAGCCCATACGTTCATACGTATAAAGCATTAAGATATCTTACATTACATCATAAAAGAAACAGGACATCAGAGGCCACCCCAAGAGTATCGGAATTTGGCAAATCATAGTACAATGCATAATTCGGCTTAAAGTGCACATTTGTATGCCCAAATTCACAATTAAGTAGGCGCCAACCTGATATTAATAAGCTTTACAGTGTGGTTTTCAGGATGCAAATTTGCTTGGAGTGCCAGTACTGTGTTATCTCATGTTTGGTTCATTATTATGGCATAATGCCATATATGCCAGGAGATGAAAACATGCACTTGAAGCTAGCCAATGGTGTGGAATGAAACACTTCATTCCAAATAAATTGACTGTCTCAGCACAAAAGATTAACAAAAGACAAATTTCTTCAGCAAAATTGCAAAAATAGTTTCACTGTTCTGCAAGGCAATTAATGTTAGACTGACAGGAATAAAATGAAATCATAAAATTGAAAAAAATAACACATTTTAGCCTTCATAATTAGGTGAATGTATTTAAATTCATTTGGTAGCTTCCAGCCACAGAAATCCATTTTGTTTTCATTTGAAGCGAGAGCTTGAAATGAAGACGAAACCGCAAAATCACTAAACATAGACACAGATCACCTGGAGACTTTCTCCTCCCCACCACAACTCAGACTGCTCTCTGCATGCGCGAATCTGGCAGCTTGAGCGTGTCAGAAAAGTCTTTTTGGGCAGCACCTGACTGCTTGTTTACTAGTGGCAATACAGTTAACAGCCACACCTCCAGTAGACAGAAGCAGGAGAAGGTACCGCTCATACGCGACTGAACTGTGTATGTGCGTGAGCCAACTGGCAACTGCTCAAACTAAGCTAATGTAAACAACTGTGATGTCATACTCATAAAAAGCAGTTTATTGTTATGAAGTACTGCATAGTCTTTATCCTAAATCCTTTGACACATTTTGCTGTTAGCAGATGATTGTGTGTACACTGTGTTTTGTTGTTGTAAATGGCACATTTCTTTTGCAGCTTAAATTTTTTTCTCTGATTTATGCTTTATTGTTCCAGTATTATTCTACAGTAGCAGGAAACAGTAATATTCTTTATTAGGATTTCTGTTCTTACCAGTCAAAATTACAACATTTAACTGAACACTGAAACACTGGAAAATTCACATAATTCTAAAAAATTTCTGTGTTTTTCCCAGTTTTCTCCTGGATAAAAAAATTATTGGGTTTTTCCCGGACTTCCTGGTTGTTCCAGGGCACACACACCCAGTTTATTTACTGGATCACCTATTTCTGCTGCTATTTGTATGGTAAAAAATTATAGATTGCAACAAACCACATGTCGCAAAATGGTTGTTGGAATTGAAAGATGCTTCTAGCATGGTCACTCAAACTGAGCAAATTTGATTACAAAGTTATTCATAAACTTGGTAAGAGGCATACCAATGCTGATACTTTAAGCAGAAAAATCACAGTATTACAGACACTAGACAAAAGTGTGACTTTGGCAGAAGGCACAGGCATCTGACACACTGTCATGCAATACTACAGCCACAGTTCATGACTCACGATGGTTTACTCTGTGCAGACCATGCATGATGGTTCCAACAGCTTTCAGTAATGAAATTTTGCAAGAAGTATCAACCACTTAACACAGTAGCACGAGCTATGCTAAACAGTTGGATCTCAAGTTTGGTGTACCTGATACCATAATTACTCAGCAATAAATTTCATTTCCAACCTAATGAAACAACTGCGCAACTTGCTTCGCATTCAGAAACTCTGCACAATTCCTTTTCATCCACAAGGAAATGGACTAACAGAGAGGGTGCACAGAATTATTTCTAGAATTTAAGCTACTATATTAATAGCCTACACAGCAGTCAGGATATATATCTTAAAGTCATAGACTTGGCATGCAACTCAACATTTCGCCATATGAGGTGGTTTACGGTACAAAGATGCCATCTCTCTGTGTCATAATAAAGCCCAAACTTAGAGCCAATAGTGAATAAGTAAAAGAACTTACAAAACGTTTACACAAAGTTCAGCAAAGAGTAAAACAAGCTGACACAAAAGCCTTAGAACTTCAGGAACAGAAGGGGGCAACATGTACGCAAACTTCCACAGAGTCAAATTGGTCAGTAATTACTGCAAACCAACCTATACTCTCCTAGATGTAACCAAGTATCATGATCTATACCAAATTACTGAAATTAGTTCAGCAGTAATTGTTAAATTACAACTGTTCATGTACGTAGAGTCAAACCACTCAAAGGAGCTGTGGATGCTTTATCACAAGTTCCATCAGTCACACCACTAAAGTGTCTAAAAGAATTCGGAAACTGCCTCTTAATGACAATCAAGTTACTCACAGCGTATCTCATACACTCAAGCCACTGGATAAGTAGTTTGTGATCAGATTTTCAAGTTGTTCTGGAGTTTTAATATGCATTTGCTGTCTTTACTTTTTTTTAAGTATTACTATGAATTTATTGATTTATTATGTACCATGGGGTTTGGAAGTTTTTCTGTCCATTATTGTTCAATAAGTAGGGTTCTTAGGCGGCATGTGGCATACCAACATGGACGTCAAGAAGGATTATCATAGTCCTGATATTGCTACACTCCATCAGGAGAGGGAAAGGAATACTATTCTCCAGACTGCCAGACATCTATTAACTAGCGACTGGTAGTGATTAAGATTAACTTTCAACATATGGAAGTAAGAAACAAGGTTTGCATGTTACAAGATGCACCACTGGAATTATGTACTGAAGCACAGAGAGAGAAAGATTTAAAAAAAAAAAAAAAATACAGAACAAGTATCAAGAGTTGGAACACTCATACGAAAAATCTAGAGCTCAGCTGAAACAATTAACAGAAACAGTATCACATGCACTAGTACTAAGACTTGGGAGAATGTAGTACTAAGACTTGGGAGAATGTTTAAGAGAAAGCATTATGATTTGTCCACACAGAGCGACACAGACTAACACTTTAGTGTGTGAACTGCAACTGTTGTTAGGGAAAACGGAACTGGCAGAGTACACAAGAGAAGTGCTGGCTCCACAACTTAAGTTCCAGTAGGTTGGAATGTACTGGATTTATTCAGTTTTCTCACCAGAAGCCATAATCATGAATAATTACAAGAACAGAAAATCCAAGGGAGTGACAAAAGTAGAATTAAGAAACAGTGGTATACTGATAAACGGTACAACTTAAGATACAGTCCGAACATAATTTCACCTTCCACAATCCAGTTATCACAATCTCCATTCTGTTTGCTGGAAAAACCTTTACAAATATTACCACCATAAAACAATGTTTCTAAAGATCCTGAACCATGACTTATTATAATCATCTTTGGACAAACTTATAACATTGCAAAATGGAAGAATTACCTTGAAACAAACGTTCTAGCATAGTCAACAATATAAACAACAGTATATCATCAAAACTAAGCATTACTACTGGTGTTGCCTTATTTCTAGCGGCACTTTGAGTACTCTTCTTTTGTTTTAAATGGTGAACTAACTACCCCCCCCCACCCACCCACCCCCCTCCGACTTACCAGTACATCAGATACTTGTCAAGTAGCTAACTAGTGTAAATAAAAGAGAGTGCTACCTAATAAAATTGTAAACTTTTATAATACACTTGGTGTATAATTAATTAACAGCCAGTGCAGAATTAAGAAGCAAAACAAAGACTTCATTAATCAGCTTCCATGAAGATTTAAGTGGAAAAAATTTGTACAGTGTATAACTGTTCACGTAACAGGTACGTAATAAGCCTGTTTCAGAAACAAACCAATGAAAATTAAGGGCAAATTTTCTAATGGATAGACAAGTGTTGTACCACAGAAAGCTTTACTTGGTGAATGAAATTTTTAAAAATTTTTCCCCAACCAGCACTGAGCCACAGCAAAGCAGGCTCAAGAGCACTGTCGCAACTGGACTGTCAAACAAGCAGGAGAGTCGATACTGCAATATTGTAGCACACAACTGCGGCCATTGCCCCACACAGCTTGAGGGAGAGGTATGAATCACCAATTCAGCAAGATGACTTCATTGTGTAAAGATCATAATGCCATTTTGACAGTGCTTCAATGTGCCAAAAACCATGTAAATCTTCACAAGAATACCTTACGGACTGCTGATATTGCAGAAAAGCATCAACTAAAAAGCTGAAAGCCGGGGTGCAGTGGAGACCGCGGACGAACCTAGAAAACAAGACCGCATCTGCCAACACATAATGTCACTGCCTCAGGCAGACAATTATGAATATTCATGCTCCTGAGCTCCTCTATCTTGCAGCTGCAGTGACTCCGCATCAAGGCACAATGTGTGATATGCCATCTACCATTGTCAGGTGACTACTACTTTTGAGACTGCAGCCAGCCTGGTCTGCTGGACTTAGCCACTGTGAGCTGGCAACCTCTCATCTGCTGATATGAAGACCAAAGAGTCTTCTACAATTGGCTCATGGAGGTCAAACTGGTGGTGCTTGAGGCACTACCACAGTCATGCTGTGCTCAGGAGGTGTACTATTTGCTGCTGCCCCTCAACCTGTATCCATGAGATAGAAGCTGATTGGAGCACTCGCTACAAGGTCCTCAAATGTGCCCTGGTCAAAAGCATAATCACGCTGGTCGGCATCGACGCCACATGAGCAACACCTGCAGCCAGCTGGGCAAGCTATCCTGCACAGTACCACACAGCTCCATGAGCCACCATTACCTCACCAAAGGCCTCGAGAGACTGCTGAGCATGTGGTTCAGCGAAGTCCACTCTGCCTAATTCACTTATGCTGTCTGCCTGGCTGGTCATCATCACAGTGCTCCACCCTTCAACATCCTGCATCCACAGGAGTCACACCCAAGCGACCTCTTGTACCCTGTAGTTGCCATTTCTGGTTGAATAGAGATTTGGGAACAGAAGAAGTGTCCTGTTGTGTTTGTACATCTTCATCATCAGGCAGGATGGGAACATTATTGAGAATAGCATCACTCCACACTTAGGCACTATTACTCCCCTCCTTTCCTACTGTTTCAAGAGCACTTTGTACACTTGTGGAGCTTTTATAGTTCATTACAGTTACTGCTTCATAGCAGTTGCTGTCCACAAAATTTACACTGTTTTCACACTTTTTTTCATTTTCCACTTTCTGTGGACTGCTTTTGTACACAACTTTTGTCCACTTATCTAAAGAAGTCTCATTTTCTCAATCGGATTTCATCATATCCTGCTTCAACATCAGTTCACATTTTCCGAATGTAAGTTGTTAATACTGCTGAAATCGCACAAGTTATTTAGTAGATACTAGAAAAGAGCCAGTCCTGACAAAACTCTACCATCTGGTGAGCAAGATGTATGAAACAGGCGAAATACCCTCAGACTTCAAGAAGAATATAATAATTCCAATCCCAAAGAAAGCAGGTGTTGGCAGATGTGAGAATTACCGAACAATCAGTTTAATAAGCCACAGCTGCAAAATACTAACACGAATTCTTTACAGACAAATGGAAAAACTAGTAGAAGCCGACCTGGGGGAAGATCAGTTTGGATTCCGTAGAAATGTTGGAACACGTGAGGCAATACTAACCTTACGACTTATCTTAGAAGAAATATTAAGAAAAGGCAAACCTACGTTTCTAGCATTTGTAGACTTAGAGAAAGCTTTTGACAACGCTGACTGGAATACTCTCTTTCAAATTCTAAAGGTGGCAGGGGTAAAATACAGGGAGCGAAAGGCTATTTACAATTTGTACAGAAACCAGATGGCAGTTACAAGAGTCGAGGGACATGAAAGGGAAGCAGTGGTTGGGAAGGGAGTAAGACAGGGTTGTAGCCTCTCCCCGATGTTATTCAATCTGTATATTGAGCAAGTAGTAAAGGAAACAAAAGAAAAATTCGGAGTAGGTATTAAAATCCATGGAGAAGAAATAAAAACTTTGAGGTTCGCCGATGACATTGTAATTCTGTCAGAGACAGCAAAGGACTTGGAAGAGCAGTTGAACGGAATGGATGGTGTCTTGAAGGGAGGATATAAGATGAACATCAACAAAAGCAAAACGAGGATAATGGAATGTAGTCGAATTCAGTCGGGTGATGTTGAGGGTATTAGATTAGGAAATGAGACACTTAAAGTAGTAAAGGAGTTTTGCTATTTGGGGAGCAAAATAACTGATGATGGTCGAAGTAGAGAGGATATAAAATGTAGACTGACAATGGCAAGGAAAGCGTTTCTGAAGAAGAGAAATTTGTTAACATCGAGTATAGATTTAAGTGTCAGGAAGTCATTTCTGAAAGTATTTGTATGGAGTGTAGCCATGTATGGAAGTGAAACATGGACGATAAATAGTTTGGACAAGAAGAGAATAGAAGCTTTCAAAATGCGGTACTACAGAAGAATGCTGAAGATTAGATGGGTAGATCACATAACTAATGAGGAGGTACTGAACAGGATTGGGGAGAAGAGGAGTTTGTGGCACAACTTGACCAGAAGAAGGGATCGGTTGGTAGGACATGTTCTGAGGCATCAAGGGATCACCAATTTAGTATTGGAGGGCAGCGTGGAGGGTAAAAATCGTAGGGGGAGACCAAGAGATGCATACACTAAGCAGATTCAGAAGGATGTAGGTTGCAGTAGGTACTGGGAGATGAAGAAGCTTGCACAGGATAGAGTAGCACGGAGAGCTGCATCAAACCAGTCTCAGGACTGAAGACCACAATAACAACAACTAGAAAAGTGATGCAACAGTATTTAACAGCAACTGAAGAAGACAATTCAGAAATCCAAGAAAAACCAAAAGGCAACATGGTCAAGAATAAAAGGTAAAGCAGAGCTATCCTGTTAAGTGCATAATGGGAAAACTATATGAGAAGAAATTGGCAACATTTGATACACAGTGCCTATAGCAGGATTTTAAAGGCTTAGCTGCAAATGTGCTATTGCAGTCTGAAATAAATAATACATCACAAAAACAATAGAGTACAATAACATACAGCGCAGGCAATGACTGGTAGGATGTTCCCTGCTGTATTTGACAGATGCTCAGAGAGGCACTTCGTGTATTAATTCCGATGCTGATGTGTACTCATCTGAAATTATTGACTTGCTTATCTAGAGTATATATCCCCTACTGATATTTTCTTTTATCTTTTTGTGGACTTCATCTCTTTTGTAGTTTGGCCTAAGCTGGAAGTGGAATAGCACTTATCTATTTCCAAAAAGCTACTAACTAACAGAAGTTACTCTTGAAGACGAGTGTAGCCAACTATAAGACTTCAGAGCAGACTGACTCTTCTCACTGACATGCCGAAGTCCATTGTCATGGTGTGCTCTATTCCATAAAGTGCAGCAAGTCTCCAAGGCAGGAGTACAGCTGCATGGACTAATCTCCAAACCAGCAGGTGTTGCAAAGTGTGATCGAACTGGCACCATTGCCCTGTCTTGCAGAAACAATGAGCCCATCTGCACTCAGTTGAACAGATAGCACGAAATCTCCACAAAATGTGCATGTTCAAAATTACTAAACCAACTAATAAAAATTAATTTTATGTTTGGCAATTATTATTTGTTGGCACTATAAACATTGTGCAACACATAATTTCGCTGAAATGTTATGTTACACCTCAAAGGATTATATGAAGTAACATATCATGGAAATCTAATACAGTAAAGATGTAGTATTGAAAAGATTACCAGACATTAGGAAACACTGAACCAGTGAAAAGAATGACAAACAAAAAACCACAAAAAGCTCAATATAGGAATAGGACAGACATTGACAATCCAAAAGCTTATTAACATACGGTCAAATTATTAAACTAGTAGAAGTGTTTTATCAAAATGCCTCTCTTCATTTTCAAACCACTGGGACCAGATATTTAACTGTATGGAAAGTTGCTGTACCACTGCGCTCCTGACATGTCATAGACTTTCGCAAGAATTTTATTACTTTGATACATGGCATGTCAAAAACATATTCACTGTAAAGCAGAACCACGTCATAAAAATAAGACCCAAATGTAAGAAATTAACTCTAGCCTATAGAGGAATCCAAGCTTTCACACACACTATAAATGATAATTCATGATACAAACCTCCTGATCAACAAAACCAAATAAATGTAAACTATGATCAAGGATGAGCAATCACAAAATAACACACTAAGAACTTACCTTCATCTTCAGAGTTGCTTCCCTGTGAGTCAAACATGTCATGTGTCATTATTCTCTTAAGTCTGGTAAGTTTTTTTCCTTTCTGCAGATTTCCATCCACTGCAAAACACACACAAAAGAAACAATGACAACACAGCCACAAGCTATATAAACCCACCACATTATATGTGTAGTTCAAAGTAATAGTAACCACTGTCAAAACTAACTTTTCACATTCCAATCAATATTAATAATAAATTTTGAAGTTTTCCTACTATCTTAGTATTTTTCACCTTCTTGTAATATGGGTCTACAATTTCTATCATTTTTTAGAAGTACTAACATATTAATATACTCTAGAAAAAATGGTGACATTCCGAGAAGGTACTAGTTTCACCAGACAATGTCTGATGCACAAAGTGACAAAACTAGTTGTATCTACTGGAATCCCACTGAAAACAACAGCTGAAAGTGTTGTGACTCGCCGATCATTCAAAGCGCCGCCGCGCAATTATGCGCGTCCTCTACGTGCGGCGCTGTCTGCCAGCCATGCAGCAGCTGCGCCACCTAAGCGGCCAGCCGAGCAGCAGCCGCTAGACTGGGACTCAATGCTCATTCGAATGCTGACACGTACACGTGTCTTGCTTGTCAACTTACTCTGTGACTTATATGTGTTGTGTCATTCTGAAATATATTTGTTAAACTTGACGTTATAACAATTGGCGACGAGGTAATGGATTTTTCCTTTTCACCGTTGACCCACAGGGTTCCATGGCTACTGTCGAGCAACTATTGCAAAATCTCCTTGAACAACAAACGCTTCTAACAGCGACAATTCGCGATTTCGTCGCGGCGTCAAATGCGGGGCGTTTCTCGTCGTTGGCTGTACCTCCTTTTCCTCCTTACGACGAGACGGTGGCAGACTGGTCTGATTATGAGAAACGTCTTCGACAGCACTTCTTGGCATTTCATGTCACGGATGAACAACCATGTAAGTCTCTGTTCCTTTCCTGGATTTCACCTCAAATGTATCGGTTGTTGTCGCAATTGGCTCCTTTGAAGGATCCTGCATCTTTGTCCTTTGCTGAAATGTGCTCACTTCTGTCTGTCTATTTTCAAAAGCAAACGCATGTGGTAGCCTCTTGTGTTGCCTTTTATCGTTGTCAAAAACAGCCACATCAATCCTATTGCGCTTGGGCTGCTGAACTTCACGGCCTCAGTCGAAAGTGTCAATTTGTTACTGATGTTCACAAAGAATCCTATGCTGATGCCATGGTACGGGATGCTATTATCTGGTCGGCACCCGACAAAGAAGTTCGGCAACGTGCCCTTCAGTTGGCGAATCCGACTAGATGAAGTTCTCTCCATTGCGCAGTCTTTTGAAATTTCTCGTGCCGCTGGGGCGCAAATAGAGGCACGGGGTGATGGGGAAATACAACCTCTGTGCGCTGTTGACGACGCATGCAGCGCGTCCCCGCCGGCCGATGTGGCCGCAGTGCGCTCCCACGCGCAGCCTCGGCCTAGCCGTAAACAACCCGCTAAGAAACTGCAGCAAAACCCACGGCAACTTCCTTCATGTCCGCGGTGTTTTACGAAACATTCACGCGAGGATTGTCCCCAACGTTGGGCTGTGTGTCACAATTGCAAAAAGAAAGGTCATGTGTCTTCCGTTTGCAAATCCGACCGCATACATGATGTTCATGAACATGATGCTGATTCTGATTGTGTGTTGTCTGTCAATTGCACTTCTTCCCTTTCAGGGAAGTTATTCCTCACTGTCCAAATCCTTGGTCGAGATGTTAACATGCAAGTGGATACCGGTTCTGCTGCCACTATAATTAATTCTCAGACGTATCTTCAGTTGGGTTCTCCACTCCTGTCACCTGTCACTCGGCAATTATGGACGTACAATAAACAGAAGATTTCTCTCTTGGGACAGTTTAATGCTGAGGTATCTTACAAATCCGTCGTTCGCACTGTTCCCATATTTGTGGTCGACCAGAGCAACGCAGAAAATCTTTTTGGTTTCGATGCCTTTCGCGTTTTTGGGTTCTCCATAGATGACTCTGTCAATATTGTCTCTGATGCCATTCCTTATGCTCAACTGGATTCCTTGTCGACAACATTTTCGTCCCTTTTTTCTCCTGGGTTAGGCCATGCAAACGACTTTGAAGCTCATATCACGCTCAAACCCACTGCTCGGCCTCAGTTTTTTCGGGCTCGGCCCATTCCTGTGGCCCTTCGTGATCAGGTAAAACGGGAGTTGGATCGTCTCACTACTTCAGGGGTCTTGCTTCCTGTCACTTCCAGTGAGTGGTCCTCTCCTGTCGTTGTCGTTGCTAAACCAAATGGTGATATTCGTCTCTGTGGCGATTTCTAAGCCACTGTAAATGCACAATGCCTCATCGACACTTACCCTATGCCCCGTCCTGAAGAACTGTTCACTAAACTTGCTGGAGGCCAGTATTTTTCTAAAATTGACCTGTCAGAAGCTTATCATCAACTTCCTCTCGACGCTGCTTCCCGGCAGTTTCTGGTCCTTAACACGCCATTCGGCCTCTATCAATACCAACGCATGCCATTCGGGGTTGCCAGCGCCCCTGCTCTCTTTCAGCAATTCTTGGAACAATTATTGCTCCCTGTCCCTGTGTGTATCAATTACATGGACGACATTGTTGTCACTGGCTCCACCACTGAAGAACATCTTCCAAATCACCACACACTTTTTCGTGTCTTACAGACTGCTGGTCTTAAGTGTAATCTTCAGAAATCACAATTTTTTCAGGCATCTATCACGTACTTGGGGTTTCAACTCTCTCGGGATGGTATTCGTCCGCTTCAGCAAACTGTTGCTGCGATCGATGCCCTTCCTCGCCCTACATCTGTTAAGGAACTGCAGGCCTTCTTGGGGAAAATAGCATACTATCACAAGTTTTTACAGTCTGCGGCTTCGGTGGCTCAGCCGTTGCATCGCCTGTTGCATAAAAACGTGCCTTTTCACTGGTCCGCGTCATGCGATGCGGCTTTCCAGAAATTGAAGACTATGCTGAAACAGGCCCCGTGCCTGGCTACTTATCGAACTGGCCAACATCTTGTTCTTGCCACAGACGCCTCTCAATACGGGGTCAGTGCAGTCCTGGCGCACCGTTTTTCTGATGGTTCGGAACAACCCATTGCTTATGCCTCCAAAACGCTCACAGATGCCCAACAAAAGTATTCTCAAATTGAAAAAGAAGCTTTGGCCATTATTTATGCTGTTCATAAGTTTGGTGTTTTTCTCTATGGCTCAAAATTTCATCTTGTTACGGATCACAAACCACTTGTTTCCTTGTTTCATCCATCAACATCACTTCCCGACAAGGCTGCACACCGCCTCCAGCGTTGGGCTCTTTACTTGTCTCGTTTCAATTATGAGATTCATTTCCGGCCAACGGCTCAACATGCAAATGCTGATGCTCTGTCTCGCCTTCCCATGGGTCCTGATCATGCATTTGATAGGGACGAACTTTTGTGTTTCCACCTGGATGTTGCCGAGCAGCGGGTTGTGGATGGGTTCCCCATCACTGGGGACGGGCTGGCGGCTGCTACAAGTTCTGACCCTACCCTCTCCCGGGTTTTACGCTGTATTCAGAAGGGTTGGCCAGATCACCCGTCCGCTAAGACTTCTGATCCATTGCGGAACTACTACGCTTTGCACTACCGCCTCACGGCTAGGGATGGTATTATCCTCCTCTCCACTGACAATGCTTCGGTCTTGCGCCTCCTTCACGAAGGGCACTGGGGTGTGTCTCGCACAAAATCTCTGGCACGCCGTCATGTGTACTGGCCTGGCATCGACTCTTAAATAGCACACATGGTAGCTGCCTGCGGCCCTTGTGCGTCACAGGCCGCTGACCCGAAGTCATCTTTGTCACTGGGGCCTTCGCCTGAGAAGCCCTGAGAGCGCATTCATGCTGACTTTGCGGGACCCTTTTTAGGTACTTATTGGCTCCTCGTAATTGACGAATACTCTAACTTTCCTTTCATTGTCTGTTGCACGTCGCCTACCACCGCGGCAACCAACCAGTGTTCTCGCCCGCATTTTTTCCTAGGAAGGCCTCCACTCTACTCTTGTTACTGATAATGGTCCGCAATTTGCCTCTTCCAAATTTGCGGATTTTTATGCTCGTCACGGCGTTATGCATGTCACAGCCCCGCCGTTCCATCCACAATCCAACGGTGAGGCTGAACGACTGGTCCGCACATTTAAGGCTCAGATGCGGAAACTTCTGACATCTTCTGCTGCTGCTGAAGTGCTTCTCCAGTTTCTGGCATCTTACAGTTTCACCCCCCTGGGCGACCACAGCCCGGCTGAGCTCTTAGACGGCCGACAGCCCCGCACGCTACTTCATCTTCTGCGGCCTCCCACCTCACGGCCGCCTTCCCTTGGCCGGTTCACCGCCGACGACCTTGTCTGGGTACGGGGATATGGCAGGCGGCCAAAATGGAGCCCGGGTCGCATCTTAAGACACCGTGGCAGACGCCTGTATGAAATCCAGACGGACAAGGGTGTTGCAGTGCGTCATTCGGACCAGCTTCGGCCTCGTGTGCCAGCAACGCCTGTTCCGAATGCCACTACACCACTTTTGGCCCTACCTGACGCTCGGGATTTTGGCATCTCTCAATACTTCACGATAAAGGATGACAGCCAAAACAGTTGCAGGATAAAAACTTTTTCTTAAAATTAATTAATTAAGAATTTTAATAAAAAAATTTTATCCTGCAACTGTTTTGGCTGTCATCCTTTATCGTGAAGAATTTCAAAAGTTGCTGTTGCAGCCATGTTTAAAATCTCTCTCAATACTCACAACGCAGCCCTCTCACTGTCATCG
This sequence comes from Schistocerca nitens, assembly GCF_023898315.1. Taxonomy (NCBI): domain Eukaryota; kingdom Metazoa; phylum Arthropoda; class Insecta; order Orthoptera; family Acrididae; genus Schistocerca; species Schistocerca nitens. Next base: position 288,557,386 of record NC_064618.1, on the reverse strand, counting down.
CGATGCCAGCACAAGAACGGACGCCACCAGGAGACATACCCATGCAGGAACCGGATGACCATCCTCTGTCAGAGCAAATCTACTCGCCTCCTCCTCCAACGGATGCCGACACATTGCCCATGTCTCCTGTCATATCAACTGGACTTGCCGCAACGGGCAGATTGGTGCAGGGGGGCCCCAGCAGATTCGACCCCTATGTCTCCTGTCATCTCAACCCGTTATCATCAGGGACATTTCCGTCCGTAAGGGAAGCCTCCTCCTCGAGACTTTACGGCGAGTCAAACAACGCCTATGGACGTTAGCCATCTCCAGGACACCTCCATCAAGTCCAGTGCAACAATTTCAAAGGGGGAAAAAGTGTTGTGACTCGCCGATCATTCAAAGTGCCGCCGTGCAATTACGCGCGTCCTCTACGTGCGGCGCTGTCTGCCAGCCATGCAGCAGCTGCGCCACCTAAGCGGCCAGCTGAGCAGCGGCCGCTAGACTGGGACTCAGTGCTCATTCAAATGCTAAGGTGTACCCATGTCTTGCTTGTCAACTTACTCTGTGACTTATATGTGTTGTGTCGTTCTGAAATATATTTGTTAAACTTGACGTTATAACAGAAAGGAAGATCACATCATTTCAATAATCTTGGTATCTTTTGCAAGATAAATGGTAAAATGTTTTGGTAAGATAAATCACACATCTGTCAAATTTTACAAGAGAATTAGTTCCACTTTCTACTTTCTACTATCTTGCCATCAGGTGAAGATATGGCACTGTAAGAAATAAGAATGTGAAATGTTTCTTGTTTTGCGGTCAGTATGCTGTTTGTCATTTGGTAACATGTGTTGATTTCTTCTGTGAAGCGACTGTTGGTGTAAAGGGTTAAGATGGGTGAAGTTTTCTGTACAAAATGCAATGGCTACTGACGAGAAAGACCATGCAGCACTGCTGGTAAAGTTGTTTTATCAGAACAGAAGAAATAGCAGCACTGACAGAAAAAGCTGTGAAGAGGCACCATGTCAATAAATGGGGTAAAGAATATGATCAAGAAATCTGGAGAAACAGAAAATTGGGTGGTGCAACAGGGAGAGGTAGGCAGCCCATTCCCATGGCATCTGATGAAGTGGGTGTAGCAACAGCTGACTGTGCAGTACATGCCTCAAATTCTGCAACCATTGCTTGAGCTGTATCACAGGAATTCTCTCCCCCCCTGCTCAACATTTCAAAAGATTTTGCAGCCCATTTTACATTGGTATCCCTAAAATACTCAGAATGTACTAACAAAGCACCCAGAGAGGCTACAATGCTGTGACTTTGCCCTTCATTTTTTGGCATGCATGGAAATGGATCATACGTAGCCAGGAAATATTCTTTGGATAGATGATGCACATTTTACACTACAAGGTGACATGGATGTACAGAACTGTCGCATGTGGGTTCTATTCTGCCACATGTTGTGCAGGAACATCCACTACACTCACGGATGACACCTCACAGGTCTGTTAGGTGTACAGTGACATCTGCAAAATATAAGTACCTCCTTGTGCAACACGTGATTCCAGCTTTGCAAGACTGCAACTGTGGCAACACCACTATTTTCATGCAAGAGGGGGAGAAACCACATGTCACTTGCAAGGTGAAAGATTTGCTCCAAACACCTTCATTAACAACCACATCATCTCTAGGCAATTTCAAGATATGTGACCTACTAGATCCCCTGACCTAAATCAATGTGATTTTTGGTTTTTGGCATACCCAGAAGATCATGTCTATCAGGGATGTATCCGGACTCTCCCTGATCTGAAAGACAGCAAACGATTGCATATTACTCTAATTACATTAGATGTGCTGCAAGCAACTGTCAACCATGCCATGTTACAGATGCAGCATGTTGCCGAGTCGGAAGACCATACTGAATACATGTTGTAACTTGTGACCACATCCTACCAAAGTGCCAAAACCACCACTATCACTGTTTGATCGTTCCTCCCTTTTTCCTGCCCCCACACCACATTCTGACTGCTTACAGCAGCGTGTGTTCACCTGGTGGCACAAGGAAAAACTATTATTTTTTCGAGCATATTCTGCGAGCGCGTGGATTAATGAATATACCTACAATGTTTCAGTGTCTTGCAATGAATACAGCCCACACTGCAGCACTTGGAATGAGGTCAGTATAATTAACACCACCCGGTACATGACCAACTAATGAGCTTTTAGTCGCTATGAACACACATGGCCATAAAAGAATTCCTGTCAAAAGTGAAGCACAAAGACAGATTCATTAAACCCTTAGATAGGCACCTGAACACGTATCTATTTCTGGCAAAATTCACATCTAAATTTTTGTTTAGTTGTAAATGATTGGACTACAAATTTAAAGGTTTTTGAGCTATTTGCATGATGACAATGCCCTAGTACTTTGAAAGTGACTGTTTATAAAGTGATGATTGGGAATCTTTCTCACAAGGGTGTTTGCTTTTCATAAAACTTCAATAGATTTGTCCAGAATGGTTCTTCCACATTTTGTTCTTTTGGCTCTATTTAAGCTTTCAACAAATGATTGTTTCTGTTGAGCAGCTGTAGTGTTTTCCCATTGGTGCAAAAAGTGCTTCTCCGATTTAAGTTGTTCCCCAACACTATTTTTCCTTTTGCCACCCAGTTTGATAATTACAATATCTGAAAAATATAGATTTCAACCTTTCACAGGCATTCATAGCCACGCAAGCCATGCTTGACAATGTTACAGACAGAATGGGTAAGGGGATGGAAGAAGAACTGAAAATAACTCTATTCACATATAGGTAAAGACTTTTGGCATAGTCGAAATACGTTAACAGCTTTAGTTTTCTGGTTACTATAGTACGGCGTGTGGTCGCTATAAACTGGCAGTAAGCTATGAGCATAAACAAGCTAGCATTACGATTGCCAGATGACCAAGGGATAGGCACCCAGCACCCAGCAAACACCCACATTCTGTGTAACTACATTAGCAGAACTGATATACGGTCATAGTGACTGCCGATCCATTCTGGTGTTGTGACAGTTGTAATTTAACTCTGTGATGGACCAGGATTTGTCTCTTCACCCGTTTCAGTGCAAGAAAAGAAAACAACAGGCAGTTCACAATACAACACATTTGGTAATGGCTACCGTGTAGTTAGATACAGAGGTGGGCAGCATCATAAACAAGATAGTTTAGGCCTGACCGCTACTGATATTTGATGCAACCACTGTTCAAAAAAACACCTGCCATCTAAAACTGCGACTTTAAAGTGTGTGCATTACACCGACTTTTGAACTTTAGTTAGCAGACACACAGACGTGATTCTTGGTTCTAATATAATTGGTTCCATGGCTAAGGCCTACCTTTCTTACATGACAAGAATCTCACAAACCATTCAACTGCCCAAACCTGGCATGGCTCCAGAGCATCGAGCACACTAAAATGTCGTCGTGTCCATGCACTTTTAATTTTCCAAACATGTTTTTACACACATTACCTTTCTGAAATGGGAAACGAATAGGAAACCTGAGTCTTTATTTGGAAAAGAATTTAATCCTGTTCTTGATGTGCATCAAACAATGGAAAGCCATGGATGGAATAACAATAATATGCAACAGGTAGACTGCTACTCACCACACAGAAGAGTCATTGAGTCGGAAGCAGGCACAGTGAAAAAGACAGCTACAAACTAATCTTTCTGAGAAAGTCCTTCCAAAACAGAAAACAGAGAGACATTCACACAAATACAACTCATACACACAAATGGCCACTGTCTCCAGGCACTGGAGCCAGACTATGACTGCATCTGACATAAGTAACAATCTGCCAGGTTGGATGGTCGTGGTAAGGAGGGGTCATGGGGTGAGGACACAGAGGGATAGCAGAAGAGGGGTAGAGGAAGATGCCATGCTGCTTATGGGAGCATGAACAGACAGGGTGGGGACAGGATAGGGCTGCTAGGTGCAACGTCAGAAAGCTCTGCTGGGGGGTGGGGATGGAGGGCGGGGATGGAGTGGAAGGGGACAGAAGTACAGAAGGGGAGAAGAATAGTAGGAGTGTACTGGTGGGATAGAAAGTGTGTGTAGTGATGGAGGGAGCAGGAAGAGGATAGGTGCATGGAGGACAGGGAGTAGTGAAGGTTGAGGCCAGGGGGCTTACAGGAACGAAGGACATGCAGGAAGAGTTCCTACCTGCATATCTCTGAAAAGCTGGTGCTGATAGGAAGAATCCACATGGTATAGGCTGTGAAGCACTCATTAAAGTTAAGCGCATTGTGCTGGGCAGCTTGTTCAGCAATTAGGTAGTCTAACCATTTCTTGGCCACAGTCTGGCAATTGCCAAACATGAGGACAAACAGCTTGTTAGTTGTCATGCCCACGTAGAAAGCAGCGCAGTGGTTTCAGCTTAGTTTGAGGATCATATGTCTGCTTTCACAGATAGACCTGCATTTGATGTGGCTGGAGATGCCTGTGACAGGACTGCAGCAGATGGCAGTGGGAGGACTTAATGGGACAAGTTTTGCACCTAAGTCTATTGCAGGAATATGAACCATGGCAAGGGGTTGGAGTTGTGCTATTCAAGTCAGATGCAATCACAGTCGGGCTCCAGTGCCTAGAGACACTGGCCATGAGCGTGTATGTGAGTTGCGTTTGTATGAACATTTGTGTGCTTTTATTTCAGAAGCACTGTATCAGAAAGCTCAATATTTATAGCAGCCTTTTTCATTGTACCTGCCTGCGACCCACTGCCCCCTCTATGTAGATAATAGTAATCTATTTTTTCCATATTATTGTTCTCGATGTGGATCCACTGTCTTACCCCTTCTGCTACCTCATATGAAGTTAAAGCCACCAGCAGGAATGTTACATCATAAAGAAGCAGTTATATTGTAACAGTCTTTTTCATTGTACCTGACTACAACTCATTGCCTCCTCTATGTAGAGAGTCGTAATCTATCCTTTCTATATTATTATTGTTGATGCGAATCCACTGTCTTATCCTTTCTACTACCTCAAAAAGAAGTTAAAGCTACCAGCAGAAATGTTATAACATCAAAAGAAACAATTAGGTTTCTTAATGTATTGATGCTAAAACTGCATCTTCTTCAGCCATCAAAGGCTGTGGAACCCACATACTGCCGACAGAATGAGCTGGTGTGACAATGTGAACACGTGTCCTCCTCTTTGTAAGCAGAACTTACTCTATTCAGACAGCTATGCACTTTCAGAATATTGCATATTTCTTTAGAATGAGACCATCTCAACAGGCCAACAATGTGAACTTTGCATTTTCTGGGAGCTCATTTCATCAGTTTGAATTTTCAGTATCTTGATTTTATTTTTTATTTAATACATTGACACACTACAAGAAACTTTCAGAATTGTTACGTATTTCTCCAGTTTATAACCTCAGGCCTGTCTTTCCCACTATGTTATTTCAAACATCAATATATCCTTCCATGTGTTGTCATTTCCAGGAGCAGTAAAATATAAGCAAACACTTATCACAGTAATGCATCACTTGTTGACAGTCACTACTCTTCTATTCTGGGAGACACCTTGGACTTCCTTGACATCAATCCTTTCATTATATTTTCACAAGTATTTATTTTGAAAATTCCAAATAAGTCAGTCACTTACACTTCTTGCACTTTAATGAGAGGTGCACTGCTGAGTTGGATCTACAGACATAGTCTGCAAAAACAGTTCAGGTGAGAACATCCTGATTCCTTAAGGGTGTACATAATTTGGGAGACCACCCACGAATAGCAGAAGCATCATGTCGTCGACAGGAAGGGGGGGGGGGGGGGGGGCGATGAAAAAATAAATAAAAAAACTTGCTAGCTTTCAGAATCAATCCTTTTCCAAGCTGAGGAGCATGAGTACCAAGTGGTCAGTTACTGGATTGGGCAGGTCTTGCATGTGGGTTTTCCAAGCTGAGGAGCATGAGTACCAAGTGGTCAGTTACTGGATTGGGCAGGTCTTGCATGTGGGTCTTCCATGGGGATACAATTCCTGTGGCAAGGAGTTGAGAGTGGGAGTGCACCGGAATGGAGTAGGATGTCGTGTAGGTTGGGTGGGCGATAAAGAGTACCACATTAGGATGGGTAGGAAGGATCTTGGGTAAGATGTCCCTCATTTACAAGCCTGATGATAGTTTATCAAAGCCCTGGTGAAGGATGTGGTTCAGTTGTTCCATTCTAGGGTGATACTAGGTGATGATGAGAGTACTCCTTTGTAGACTACTCTTGGGGGGCGGTAGGAAGATTAGGAGTGTGTGAGAATAAGGCATGAGAAATCTGTCTGATGAGTAGGTTTGGTATGTAGCACCTGCTTGTGAAGGTGACCTGTACACCTGTCACTCCTCCCTCCTGCATTACTAGCAAGCAACCTGGGTGCCTCCCTCCGAGCAACTACCCACCCACCCCCTATCTCTCCTCCTGCCTCCCACTTCTCTCTCCAATTACCCATCCCACACAACCCTTAATGCACCCAGTCCACCTGAACTGAACTGCAATCACAGCATTGTGCATACAGTCGGCACTATGTAGATGCACAAGTGTGTGTGTGTGTGTGTGTGTGTGTGTGTGTGTGTGTGTGTGTGGGCGCGTGCACATGCGTGTTTTAGCCCTGAAGGAAGACATTATTTGAATGTCTCAGCAATGTTTACCGATCTTGTTTATCGGCCTTTTGTGTGCTCAATGCCTTACAATTCTTTGTATCCTATCCAGTACTACTCCATCACAAATTATTACTTTGGCCATAAAACTGAGCAACAAATAATGTCTGTTGAGATTAAGTAAGGAATATGCACAATAGTTTTATACCTTCAGTAGCATTTTCATCTGTAACTTCCATTTTATCTGGTTCTTCGCCACAGTTTTTCTTGCGTAATTTACTGTCCTCAGTACTATTATCATTATCTTCTTCTTCTTCTTCTTCTTCTTCTTGGTTAGCATCAGAATTATCATCATCACCACCATCATCATCCTCATCCTCCTCATAATCCTCATCGTCACCAGATACTTCAGCTTCATCATCCAAAAATTTATTCTTTACAGTTTTCCTCCGCACAACCTTTGTATTTTCTTCCTCCTCTTCCTCCTCCTCAGATTCTGATTCAGTAAGTGGTTCTTCAGCATCATCATCTTCATCAAACATACCACAGTCACTCTTTTCATCTGCAAACAGACAAGATAATGTTTACCATTAACTTAGAAAATATAAATTGGTTTGAGACAATATACACTAATATTTAAGAAAACTCCAGCAGTCAGAAATAAAGGCCCAGACAAAAGCAAATGGAAATGACGTGTAAAACAGTGCGGTAGCATAAGTGTTAGTACTCCAGGCGAAGCTTTCCAGCTTGATTGCTCACATGGAGGCAGCCTGATGACTGCAGGCAGATGTGGATAGGAGTGAGCAGTCAGGTCATGGTATACTCTGTTGAATGCCTCAGCTGACGGTCCATCGGCAGGGGTGAGCATTTACCTCATGCGAGGTTATTTCCTATGAGTTGAGTTTATTTTATTTTATATAGCACCTGCACACCAACTTCACTTATTCAAAAAACTTTAAATATTGGGGGACTGGATGGAGATCCTAACAACAATTAATAATTGTGACTATAGAAGAGTAAAGTGTAACAGTTTGATGTACCACTGAATGCAACATGCACTCTTAACTATGTATTTAGGACACTCAGTAGGTCAACTTCTACATTGAGAAGGTTTTTGGGTGAGAGATGCTACCCATCCTTTGAGCAGCTTCACGTACACATTTCAGCACAACAATGCCCACTGACATGTGGCGCGGAATGTGCAAACTTCTTCAAAGAAAGATGAGTAACACTGCATTGCTGGTCTGCACTTTCACCTGACATGTCACCTGCTAAAAATGGCTGGAGTACAGATGGCGGACAACTTATTTGTCAGGCTTTCAGCAATTACTGTAGACACTTTATGAACTGAAATAAAAATCTCATGCTGGGAGATTCCTCACAAATTTATCCAGGCCATTTCTGTTCCCACAACATAACATTTTAGAGGTTCTAACTGCACTACATGAGCAATTAACTGAAATCCTTTAGTCAATGATATGATGTATACAATTATGTAACGTTAGCATTTGTGTATTGACATGTACCTAATATATGTTGTTATGTTCATTACACTCATGCATATCCTTATTTGTTTAGCAATTTCCTGACACAATAATATATCTTAGTATGTCATCCCCAAAAACTTCAAAAACACATTCTCATTCATTACAGCTACTGCATCGCTTATAGCAAAAATATTAGCAGAGAATGCTTATTGGAACAACCTTTACTTACAAGGGAACCTCCCCATCGCACCCCCCTCAGATTTACTTATAAGTTGGCGCAGTGGATAGGCCTTGAAAAACTGAACACAGATCAATCGAGAAAACAGGAAGAAGTTATGTGCAACTATGAAACAAAGACAAAATATACAAAGTGAGTAGTCCATGCGCAAGATAGGCAACATTAAGGAACCGTGAGCTCAGGAGCACCGTGGTCCCGTGGTTAGCGTGAGCAGCTGCGGAACGAGAGGTCCTTGGTCCAAGTCTCCCCTCGCATGAGAATTTTACTTTCTTTATTTTCGCAAAGTTATGATCTGTCCGTTCGTTCATTGATGTCTCTGTTCACTGTAAGAAGTTTAGTATATGTGTTTTGCGACCGCACCGCAAAACCGTGCGATTAGTAGACGAAAGGACGTGCCTCTCCAATGGCAACCGAAAACATTTGATCGCAAGGTCATAGGTCAACCGATTCCTCCAAAGGAAAACACGTCTGATATATTATATACGACTGGTGACGGCACGTGTGTCACATGACAGGAATATGTTGTCGACCCACCTAACTTGGCGAATGGGTAAAAAGATTCTTCTACCTTGCCCGATTTAGGTTTTCTTGTTTAGGTGTAGCGTCCCCATACTACGGCGCAGTTACTTCGCATCGGAGGGACGGATAGTAATTGTCTGAAAATAAAAAATTAAAATTTTCACACGAGGAAAGACTTGAACCAAGGACCTCTCGTTCCGTAGCTGTTCACGCTAACCATGGGACCACGGTGCTCGTAAGCTCACGGTTCCTTAATGTTGCCTATCTTGCACATGGACTACTCAGTTTCTATACTTTGCTTTTTTTTCATAGTTGCACATAACTTCTTCCTGTTTTCTCGATTGATCTGTGTTCAGTTTTTCAAGGCCTATCCACTGTACCAACTTATAACTAAATCTGAGGGGGGTGCGATGGGGAGGTTCCCTTGTTAGTGCTACTGACATACACAAGAACACAATCAAAGTAAATAAACTAAGTAAAGAAACTAAGTAAAGAAACTCATTTTACTTTAAAAGGGAGGAAATAAATAAGCTATCACTGAAAGAACAAACCATCAATGTCTTCTTCATTATCAATTTTAAATTCCTGCTGCTTCTTCAACCATTCCTCTTCTCTCTGCCGTGCCATTTTTTGTTGGAGCTCTTCCTTCAGTCGCAAGAGTTTGGCACCTGGTTTGGCTAATTCAGGATCTTCAGGTGACTCTTCATCTAATGGTACTGTTAAAACCTCTTTCACTACGTTTTCCTCTCCATTTTCACTTTTTTCCACACTTGAAACACTGTCAGATAAAAATCTCATAAGAGCATTGTACTACTTGAGAATGAGGTCATTCAATTTTTTGCACCAATAATTAATATATTTCAGCATTAACAACATGGTAATTAGATAAAAGGTACTTAAATATTTTCCTACAAGACTCCTACAGAAATCTCACTCCTTTTAAAAGGCCTCAGCTTAAGAATCAAACCTAGATTTAACCATGATGGACTTCTTAGAAGCCTACCCTCCTTCTCCTGTTCTCTTCTGACGAAACATTTATTCACCATCAACCCTACTGGCTACTTCCAGCCCAAGGAGACCAATAAATATTGTCTTTAATACTTCCAATCTCCTTACAATAATGTTCCCCCCTCCATTTCCACAAAAGCACTCTGATAATCTGCCAAGAATTTCTCACCTTCAATGTGGCTACACCTTTCTTCTTCATATACAGTCTTAGTGAGCCCAACACCACAGCTACTGAACATCATCTTAAATTAAAACCGATACTGTTTTTCCCCCCTATCAAAAACTTCGTCACTAACTTTATGGAACTCAGTGACTATATGAGTGAGAAGTTCTTTAAGTTTTCTGACTCCTCCACTAACAATAATATCACATCCCAGAAATCCAACATCACCCAAAACTTAGATCCATCTGACACCTGAATCCATTTCCTCTTCACACAGGCAACTCTCACCTTACATCAACTTTGTATCTGCTGTCAAAGCTCACAAACCAAACTTCACAGGTTACTCCTATTGTGGCTAACCACAATGCTTCCAAAAAACTATTCTGTGCCTGGGCTGACCATTACTTTCAACCTCATGCCGTAGTCTTCATTCATACATCCATGATACTTATTACTTTCTTCTCCAGTTTTTCACAGTTCCTGGACCATTCTAATTTACTGTTTTTAACTGGACACTGTGTCACTGTATACCAACATCCTTCGTGTTCTTGCAGCCATACAACACAACTTGTCACAGCACCATCCTGATATGAAACCCACCACCTCCTGCCGAAGTGTATCCTTTGAAACTAAATCTACAAGCAAATCCATAGTACTCTGAAAATACTCATGTGACTATCTGTTAGCAGGCCTCTTACATGAAATGTTACTAACATATTTAATATCTTAATCTGCAAGCTGTGCTGACTTGTGGACATCTTCATGATCTGGTCCCATGGCAAGAATACCCTCCGTTCTTTCACACATACTGTCAAATTGAGTTCACTACGTAGAAGCTGATATCCACGTATCAGATGGCTCCATAAAAACTTCTGTTCACATCAAATGCCTCAACCACCAACAATGTCACCCGTCCCACACCAAAAGGGACTCACCAACAGGCTCAGCGCCCATATGCATCTTATCTGCAGTGGGAAATAGGAGTTATACAAACATGATGTTAATCTTGCCAAAGCCTTTAAATGCAGCCTATACACTGCTCATTTGGTCTAGAATATGGTTTTCCACATCACTTCTTGTGCTGAAACCAACAAACCGTGAACCAGTCACCAACCACTATTCCCTATGTCATCCAGACACTGAAAAATTCGAACAGATCTTCCAAAGAGCCCCAGGTTGATTAATAGCTCCTCTCATCCCTCAAAGTAATAACCCATCATCCACCCAACCTATGAAATATCAAGACCCACCAAGGCCTGTTCCATATACTAAACTCATCATCACCCACTTCAGTCCAATTACAGTGCTTCCAATCAGTTACAGAAATTACCTACCAAATCAAAGGAGAAAGCGCCAAAAGAAGCACAATCAGTGTCTTATGCTGGATGTCTATACAGAAAATACCATAAAATGCCTAACAACCAAGTCACCGACAAGATTAGTGAACCCCACACCAGCAATAACTTCAACAGATGGCTCAATAAGCTATGTAATACAGATTCTGAAACCTCCCAAACCCAACACCAGTTCTTCTATACTACAAAGATAATTGCCCGTCCACCACATTGTTCCAGTAATCCCTCTTGCCTACACCTTCAGAAGATCTTGTCTTCAGCTAATCTCTTCCTACTCCATTGCCTTACCCTTTCTTTTCCAGTCATATGCCATTCCATTCCTACACTGCCCCACTACTGCACTCTTTCTTCCTCCACACTTCTCACTCTCATGATCTACCCATGCAGTTTTGTGATTGTTACCTTATTTAATCCTGAGTTTCCCACCACCATTGAGAATCACAACTCCACATAGCATGCCTTCAAATGCTTCCCTATCCCTTATTTACTTCTCATATCTCATTTCATCCACCCCAACCCCTCCTCACCCTACTAACATGCCTCATCCATTTTCCTTAGCAACCATTCTTAAACAATTGTGTGGTCGTGTAAGCATCAACATGTCGCAGGCGCATGGTTTTCTTTCATTGTTTTTGTTCACTGTTTCCATACTGGAATTTCCATTACTATAACAACCATAAATAATTACTCTTACACAGACTAAAGCTTATTAAACATACACAGATCCTTACCTGACTTCCAAATTTTTCTTGTCAACAGGTTTCTTCTTGGCAGCCGAATGTTTAATAAACCTCTCGATAAGTGCATTGACACCACTGGGAGTTTTTGTAACACATGCATCCAAATCAATAATCTCATCAGGATCCCCTTTGAGTTGTGGTTTAAAGAATGTATTAATCCTGCTCTGAAACTTCACATTTTTAGATTTATTTGAAGTACAAGCTCTTACTGCTTCATGTGAAGCATCTTTGCTGCCACGATTGTCTGTCACATCATTATTGCTCTTAATGCTGTCCATAATTTCTGTCTTTGCCACCTCGATATTTATAGTACTTTTAAAAGGGTCATTATCCTGCTTATGTAGATTTGTAACACTGGTCAAACCATTAGTCTCAATTTCACTGGTCCTTGCACCGCCTAGTTCCTTGACACTTTCACTGGCATTTGCACAATTATCTGAAGAAGTATTACTAACAGAACCCTCTGCAATTGACGCCTCTAGATCTGGACACACTTTTCTAGATTCATGGGAAGAATTCGGTAAAATCCCTTCTGTGTCTGACTTCGGAGCTCCAGATGTGGATACTGAACTACTATCAGAACTTTTCTGTATTTCTGTTGCAGATAGCTTAGTTTCAGTTTTTGTCTCTGGCTCAGATGTAACGTCACTTGAATTCAAGGGTGGCCCCAGTGTTTCTGACATTACGTCCTTGTCTTGACACAAATCAACTGTGTCACTTACAGTGTAATGCAAGACTAAATCCTGTGAACCTATGTTAAATACATCCAGCATTGAAACATTTTCTGAATAACTCACTGTGTGGTCATCTACAGTACAATCACAAGCATTATCATCACATATCATGCCACAACCTACAGTTTTTTTTGTCACCTCACTTCCTTCCTTTTTGTGTAGTGTACATTTACTATCAGAAGTGATATTTGGGTTGCTGACAACATTACTTTTTTTATCTGCACTCCTGACATCGGAATGATCTTTACTAATTTCATGAGATTGGGCACTGTCAGTATCATATGTAGCAGAGGACTTCTCTGCACTGGTTGGCATTTGATCACACTCCAGTCCATTTTGCTTAACACTACAGTTCGTATCAGATTGATCAGTATTTCCATCATCAACTTGCCCAGTTTGTGTAACTAGTATGTTTGATGAAGTAACATCATTAGCAATTTGTGAGGATATGGAAACTCCTTTATCAGAAAAATTTTCACCTGTATTATTTAGATCAGACACCTTGGGTTGTTCATCAAGTACCTTATTGCTAGTATCACTGTCAGAATCCTCCGATTCAGATTTATAAAAAACTTCAGCCTCTTTCTCTCTCTCTTCAAGATCTTTCCTGCAAAAGAGCAAGACAAATTACAATTTAAAAAATGAAACAAACGTGTTCACCACAGTCCTGAAAACCTCATCATGCACAATGGAAAATAAAGACATTACAACTGTCAAACAGCAAGGTTCTGATCACAACAGAGTAAAACTCAATAGTTCACAGTTTGACAAAGATACAACTTTGTTTAAAGGTACCTTTCAGACAGTGTTCTGAAAATGGACATTGTTACACTGTGGATGCAGACAAAAAATGAGGAAAAATGTAGAAAAAACACAATGACAACTTGTGCATCCATAAGCAGGATTACACACAGAACTCATAAGTGGCAGTAAAATGAAAATGAAGTTGCTGGAAAAAAGTAAGTAAACTGTTCATTATTTCAAAAGTAATCGCCATATCTGATAATACCTTTATCCTAGTGAGAGACAAGACAGTCACCATGACTGTACCCAGGCATGCACCTCTCCATCTGAATCAAACCAAAGGCCACAAATGTCTTTCTTCAGCGCTCCCACAATACAGAAATACCATGGGAAGAGATTGGGAATGTATGGAGGATGTGTTAGGACTTTTCATCTAAAAACTTCTGCACTGTTCTCTAAACAGCCTTGGCAAAAGTTGAGCCAAGTAAATTAGACAGAATACTCTGAAAAAAGCTGCTTTTCCTCGAGTACATTACATAGCTGCTATTTCTCTCCCATTGGTAACCTAATACTTACTTGGTATTTTTAAAATACAATACTTACATCTGTAACAACAGAGGCCTGTTTACGGTGCACTACTGCTTGTCACACAGCTTTACAATGAATGCTATTATTTGTCATGAAGCTAACAGAACTTTTTCAATCCAAAAAATTTAGGTATTCATGTAATTTGTAGTAGCTAATGAGGTACACTTTTAATTTTCTTTTGAATAAGCAATTTTCAATTTCTTGCTTTTCATTTGATGGGAGCTTGTCACACACACTCTGAACTGCAGACACACAGGCTATGTCTACATGAAAATTGTTTATGTGTGTTTGATTGCAATAGTATAAATCACAACTCAGCTGAAACAATGTTTTCTATTTTGTCAGTAAAGAATTTCACGATCCTTAAAAGGGTCTCTGCAGAACATGTGGTTATCTGCTTTATGTAATTTCCTTACTGTTTGCTTCTGCTGGATAAACATTTTATTTACTCGTGATGCACTGCTCAGAAGATAATTCTACAAGACAACAAGAAGTAGAAATATACAAAATCTGACAACACTCTTGTTTTCAAGTCAACACAAAGAGAGAGACTTCAAAGGACAAAACATGCTGAACTGAGCTTTGTGATTAGTTTATCTATGTACTGACTCCATTTGAACTAGTTATACAGGAAGACACAAAGAATTTTACACAGTGTGCTCCATTTATTGTAGGACTTATAATCTACTTCTGGTACTAGCAATTAATTTTTGCTTGTTTGAAATCAAACGATGAGTCTTCATGAGATTGAGACTCAGAACAGTGAACCATTTACCCTATTCAGTTATCATTTGAACCATGTCTGGTATGGTCGAGTTTGGACCCTTGACTGATATGCCTCTTAATATTAACAAAAATTATAGTTTCAGAACCATCCTTTAAATACATTGAATGATCATTTTTGTAAATTAGAAACAATAATTGATCCAGATCCTCAAGGGCCCCCTCATGCTATGTCTCCCTGTTCTGAGAACAGTTTCTTACCTGTGAAACAGTCTGATAGGCTGACCAACTGCTTTTTGTTATGATAGTAAGAAACCATTTGCAAAAAGAGATGCATCAATGCCATAACACTTTAGTTTACCCAGAAGAATTTTTTAGGCGCAAAATCAAAGGTTTTGGCAAATTCACAAAATATATTAAGAATATAATTTTTCCTGTTTAGCTCTGCCGGGACACCATTTGTGACACATTACATGTTGAAGAATACTTATGAAAGAAAAGATAAAGTGAAAGGCAGTTAACAAGTTCTGATCAGATGAATGAGTCAGTATTCTAACAATGTAGGCCACTTTCTCAAACACCTGAGGAAGTTGGAATGAGGTAAGTGGATCAGTAATGAGAGAAGATTTGATTACCTCTAGTTACAACAGAATATTTAACTCTGTCAGGAAATATGCCGCGAGTCACTGATGGTTTACAAATGTAACTTAAGGGTAGTCCCATCAAATCAGCATGATACTTTAAAATTATCGTCATAGCTAGCAAATTAATACCTTTTAGTCACCTGATGAATTTTGTAATCTCCATAGGAATTACAGTTTCTGAAACTAATATCTGTCAGCACCAATACACTGCACAAATAATCTTTATTTAGCAGTTTATTACTGGGAGTAATGTTTGCAGCCGCAGTGAGGAAATAATTGTTTTGTTTACTGGTCAATTATTTCAAAGTGTCATCATTTCTACAAGATATATTTTCTAAGGGCTTGGTTTCACCCAGATCATAATTTTATTTTTATTTTTTTGTTTCATTTTTGTTTCTTGTTTAATAATGTGCCAAGTGATTTATGCATTTTATTTCTTTGAAGATAGCGCACAAGTTTTGTTTTTCAATAACATACTAGAGGCTTTTAGAACACTGATGGTACTGGAGTTTCAAGTCTTGATTACAACTTGACCTCTGAATCTGTTAGAGCTCTCTCCTCCTAGCACAAAATACTTTACTCCCAGTAATTACTCTTCCTCCTTCCAATTTTACACTTGTTTTTCTATGGGAAAAACTAAACTTAAGTGCTGTAGGAATGTGCTCTGATATGCACAAAACACATCATCTATTAACATTCCATCTATTCTTTCTATTATCTCTTCTCAGACTGCTACCAGCAACATGCCACCAACCTTGCAGGTGTGAACTCCTGGCAGCTGCAGCTCAGGACATCTAGCTTCATGGCCCTGGAGATAGATTAAAACAGTCTAGCATTGACACAACTACACAGAGTTGTTTTCAACCCAACCTCCAGCAGCTGCCACACAGCAATGCACATACCATAGTAAACAGCACTGAATTGCAGACCCATTTCTCTTCTGAGAATTCACGTTCCTCCTGAATGCCACACGTGTATCCTTGCACCAAACAGGTATTTAGGGTACCACCCACTCACTCTACAGCCAGTGCACATTCCGGGCTTGTGATGTCCATGCTTAGCAGCCTATCAATCAAAGTTATCACTCAGCTCTCATGCACATTCCAGACTTACACCGGCCATGCTTAGTAGCCACCTATCACAATTCACTGTCAAATCATCATCTCCCGGAATTTCATCTCTGCCGTCTTCGATCTCACGCGTCGCAGGACCTCATCTTCAACTGTCCTTGAACTCACCATCTCACTGGACCTCACCTTCAACAGTCCATGAGCAGACTGTCATGCTGGATTACAATGTCAGTGATACACATCCAGTAAAAAATGTTCCAGTGCAACCAAGTAATGCAGATTTAGGTCCCAATAAATTGTGCTGTGTGTATTTTGTTCATTAGAGTTAACAAACATATCATTGCTCCCGATTACATCCACTGGGTCATGTTTTCCCCCTCGGTCCCAAATGCAAAAGTGGCTATCAGACATTCTTACACTTGTGATGCTTTCTCTTTCCACTTCATAGTGACCCATGGATCCACCAGTTCTGCAATGCAAGCAGAAGTTACAGCTCCGGGTACAGCAACAACACTTTCAGCATGACCTGATGCTGAGGCTCCTCAAACAGAATGTGAAAGTAGTCCGTTCTTACAACATACTGGTGCCAGTCTCGGCACCTGAGGAGAAGCCATATCCTCCAGTGCCTTCTGACATCACTCACGTGTTTTGACAAGTCTCCAGCCACTGCTGCTCCAGCTAAGCCCGTCGCCCATTGGCCGCAGACACTTGCTGCCATGGTACCCCCCATTTCTCCCATTCCTTTGGTCTCACTTTCTGCCTCTCTTCCTGCACCCACTGCGCGCACGGATCAAACTGACAGTCAGTCATTCCTGTGCCAGTTCCCCAAGGATTCTCACCTACTGCTCTCTTACCCTTGATAGAGTCTTCTTTCTCATACATCGCCAAGGCTCTACCCACATCTCCAGTCCTCCTGGGACCTTCCCCTTCATGCTGTGGATATCGCATCAAATGTGACATATTCAATGCATCTACCCTCACTCTGTCAGAGGCTTCTCAGTGACCTCACTTGCTGATAGTGTGGGTATCAAGTCTTCATCGGCGCTCTCCAGCATCCTCACCTAGTGAGGGTATCAAGTTTACATTGGCATTCTCCAGCATCCTCACCACACTGTGGCCGTTCTGCTGCCCCATGGTTCTATTCGGCAGTTGCTCTCATTTGGTGTTGCAATCGCCCATCCCAGGGATCACTTTCCCAGCCCCGGGAGCCCTCCTCAATGCAGCTGTCACATGGTCTCCAAGATGGCTCCTCCCCTTCTTTCTTATGGGAGGTGAGTTATTGTTTCCTCTCAGGCTGCCGCATGTTACATATATCACTAACCATACAGGCACATTCTGTGGGCTACAGCAACTATGTGATATGTTCATATGGTCTGTTTGCATACGTATGGTTTACAGCTGCCATCAATTCTCAATTTTACCATCCTGCACTTGAAACCAGTTGTGGAAGTAACCATTGCCCAGATACTTTGGCTTCAAAGTCCTTTTTCCCCGTTGCAACAGCTGTATCACCCCTAAAACTTACTTAAAAAAAAGATCTACTATTTAATACTCTCAAACTCTTCTTCTCTGCAACATGTATATTACACTCCAGTTACAAAATGTACACTGCATTTAATAGTAGCTTACAACTTCAAGCTATACAGAATTTTCAATTACAAACTCTCTTGTACATCATCAGAAGTGCCAAGCAACGATTAACTTCACATCACTGAATCAGCAACAGCAATGTCTCTAACTCCCGGTGGTTCCACAAACCGGAGTATACCAGGTGTACTGGTATGAAATGAGCGTTAAGATACAAATGTGTCGATAGGGAACATTTGTTGTGAACGAGCCTTAATTTTTTTTGGTTGGTTGGTATGACACCTGTCAAAGATATTTAGTATATATCAAGTCATGGAACAAACAACATCATATGTTTTCATCGTGTTAACAATGTCAAATTTTGTACCAGAAAGTGATGATTGTGGAAAGCATTAATTTTTTGTTTTCATTTGAAAAAAAGTGCTGCAGAGTCACATCGTATGCTTGTTGAGGCAAATGGCTATCATGCTCTATCAGAAGCAACATGCAAAAGATGGTTTCAACAGTTCAGAAATAATGATTTTGATGTAAGAAATGAAGAATGTGGAAGACCACCAAAAAAGTTCGAAGACGCTGAATTGCAAGCAGTATTGGATGAAGATGATACTTTGAGTCAGAAGCAAATGGAAGCAATGCTAAATGTTGCACAACAAACAATTTCTGACCGTTTGAAAGCTATGGGAAAGATCCAAAAGTGTGGAAAATGGGTGCCACATGAATTGAATGAAAGAGAGATGGAAAACCAAAAAACCATTTGTCAAATTTTGCTTCAAAGACATGAAAGAAAATCAGTTTTGCATCAAATTGTTAGTGGCAATGAAAAATGGATTTATTTTAAGAATCCTAAACCGGAAAAATCATCGGTTAATCTGGAACAACCATCAACATCGATTGCAAAACCAGATCATTCGGCAAGAAGACAATGCTCTGTGTTTGGTGGGATCAGAAATGTGTGGTGTATCATGAGCTTCTAAAACCCGGTGAAACTGTGAATACTAATCGCTACAGACAACAAATGATCAATTTGAATTATGCATTGATAAAAAAAAAAGACCAGAATGGGCCAGAAGACATGGCAAAGTAATTTTTTTACATGATAATGCACCTGCACACAAAGCAAAACTGGCTCAGGATATAATCAAAACACGTGGCTGGGAGCTGCTACCCCATCCGCCGTATTCTCCAGACTTGGCCCCAACTACCATTTGTTTTCATCAATGGAAAACACATTGGCTGAGGAACACTTCGATTCCTACGAAGAAGTCAAAAATTGGGTGTCTGATTGGTTTGCTTCAAAAGACGAACATTTCTATTGGCGTGGTGTCCAAAAATTGCCAGAAAGGTGGTCAAAATGAATGATTTTTTTTTTTTCAATTCAAAATTGTTTCATTTTCACAAAAAACGCTCATTTCATACCGGTACACCTGGTATCACCTAGGCAGGATATCTGCATCATGGAGTAATCGCTCACTGCACTGGCAGCCTCAATGCACCATAACATCACTGTTCATCACCCCATTCCACAGATACGCTGCGTTCACCGCAGCACGTGGTACACACACAAAGAATACCAAACATTCTGCACACAGAAAGCAGGTCACACAAGTCTACTAAAATAACATGAACATCCTTTTAAAATTGGGTGTCTGATTGGTTTGCTTCAAAAGACGAACATTTCTATTGGCGTGGTGTCCAAAAATTGCCAGATTCATTTGATTGAAAGATCAAAGTAAAACAAATTAAGCAATCTGTTACACTTCCACGTCCACTAGCTACATGGCCCTCTGGAGTTCGATGGCAGCAGTATGGCAAAGACACAACCACAACCTTTTATTTTCAACCTAACCTCCAGCAGCCATCACAATACCACAGGGTGCCAGCTTCATCTATAGCACCGCGTGTATCACTGTAAATGGCGCTATATGAGGTGCGACAATAAAGTAATGAAACTGGTGTGAAAAAAAAAATGTTGCTTACTGTTTTAGTAAGTTTAGTGTTGTCTCCTTCAAAGTAGTTCCCTTCTGATTGCACACACTTTTTCCAGAGCTTCTGCCATTGATGGTAACATTTCTGGAACTCACCTTCTGTAATATCCTCTAAGACCCTCATCACAGCTTTTCGGACATCTTGTGCTGTTTGAAAATGGTGTCCCTTGACCACCGATTTGACACTTGGAAATAGAAAAAAGTCGCACAGAGCGATATCTGGTGAATAAGGTGGCTGTGGTAGCACTGAAATTTGTTTTGAGGTTAAAAATTGCTGTACTGACAAAGCAGTATGGGATGGTGCATTATCATGATGCAGAATCAAATTATCAGCAATGTTGGCATGGACACAAAGAACTCTTTTATGAAGTCTTTCTAAAATTTCTTTGTAGTAATATTGGTTAACTGTTTGTCCAGGAGGCACCCACTCTTTATGAACAATTCCTTTGGGATCAAAGAAGCACACAAGAATGCATTTCACTTTTGACTTTGACATGCAAGCTTTTTTGGTCTGGGTGATCCCTTTGAGCACCATTGCGAACTTTGGCGTTTTGTCTCTGGATCGAACTGGGGGGAAAAAAAAAAAAAAAAAACTTTCATCACCAGTGATAACACGGCTCAACAATTCTGGATTGATTTCCATTTGCTTTAACAGATCAGCTGCCACATTTTTCTGTGTTTCTCGCTGTTGCGGTGTGACATTTTTGTGGACCATTTTTGCACAACTCTTTCTCATACCAAGATCTTCTGTTCTTATTAGACGAACCATTTCTCGATTGATGTTCAGTTCTTCTGCAATCATTTTCTAGGATAATCTTCGATCAGATCGTACGAGTTCATGCACCCTGGCCAAGTTCACATCCGTCCATGAGGCTGATGGTCGTCCACTGCAGTCTTCATCTTCAACATTCATTCTGCCTTCACTGAACATTTTATGCCAACGAAAAACTTGAGCTCTTGACATAACCTCCTCTCCAAAAGCCTTCTGAAGCTTACCGTAAGTTGTCGTAGTGTTTTCACCTAATTTAAGAAAGAAATGGCGTACCATTGCACAATATTATGCGGTTCCATTTCCGTGACAAGAGACACAAAAACACATTAACAACTCACGACTGAGGAGTTGCATCGATGTGCCGCTTAGACTAAAGGCAGCTTATAGACCAAGGTCAAAGATATTGTACCTACACAAGCCTGCATTGTTGCCACATCTCGCACAGAACTCAGTCTCATTACTTTATTGTCGCACCTCGTAATTGTGGGCACTGCTTTTCTTCCATGAAGTCATGTGTCTGCTAATGCCGCACTTGTATCCTTGTACCAGGCAGGTATTTAGTGTGCAGCCTGGTTACTCTGCAGCCAATGAACACTCCTGGCTTACTTCAGCTTTGCTTAGCAGCCCACCAATCAGAGTTCTCACACAGCTCTCGCTCATGCTCTGGGCTTACACCAGGCATACTCTACAGGCCATCAATCGGCATTTCTACTCAAGCAATCGCCTCGCAGGAGTTCGTCTGTGCCATCCTTGAGTTCATGCCTTGCTGCACCTTATATCTGTTGTCATCGAGCTCATGCCTCACTGAATCTCGTCTTCAACTGTCCGCAAGTTCAACACCTCACAGGACTTCAACATCAATGACAGACTTTCAATCAAGAACATTCCAGTGTGATGTTAGTGTTGCCTTTTAGCTAACTAAATAGTGTGGACTCGTGTTTCAAGGAACTGTGTTGTTGTATTTTGTTCATTAGATGTAATAAACATATCACTCTAACCGCCTACCCGGGTAGATATGTCGTGGTGAGCTGTTTCTTTTGATGAACTGTGCAAAAACAGAATCTTATGTGGAATGTCGGCTTGAATTCAAACGAAAATTTCCCAGTACAAGTTGCCAATGATTCAACGATACGTACATTTGGAGAAGGAATTTCAAGAGACCAGATCTGTGATACACAAATAAAGATAGATAACCTAGAACCTAGTGTTTTAACCAAAAATAAATTAGATGAGACAGGGGGGTCCCTGAAAAGACATCCGAGAAAATCTCCGCGCAATTTGGTACTTTATATTGGTGTGTCAAGACCATCTGCTCGTAGATCTTTGCACAAACTGAAAATGAAACCATACAAAAGAACAGTAGCACATCAACTGAGGAACTCAGATACTGTTGCTCAAGCTCATTATTGCTACTGGCTATTACAGTTTGTGCCTGAGATGCTTGTTTCCGATACAGTATGGCTGTATTTGTCAGGATACATAAATTCTCAGAACACAACACTGGAGCTCTGAGAATCCTCATGAGTTCATCAACAACCTCTGCATGACGCAAGGAGTGTGGGTTGCAATTAATGCAAGAAGAATTATTAGACCAAACTTTTTACATGAAACAATACATTCTGTGAGGTATGTGAACAATATACTGCATCCTCCCCCCCCCCCCCCCCGAAGACTAACACCTAGTGAAAAGATATGCGGTTATTTCATGCAGTACAATGCAAGACCCACACTGCCAATGGTTCTAGTAATACGAAATGTTTTTGATAAGATAATTGACTGGTCTCCTCATTCTCCAGATCTAAATCTGTGTAATTTTTATCTTTGGGGAATATTAAAAAACTAAGTGTATGCGACCAATCCCCACACACTAGCATAGTTGGAAGACAGGTTCAGCTCATCATTTCCCAGATTTTGGCATCCGAAATTCATCAAGCGTTTGCTAATGTGTTCAGGAGATGTCAGGCTGCTCTTCCTACAGAGGGACATTGTTTTGAGTGCACACTGTACATAAAGGTAAGTTTAAGTTAATCTAATGCCTATTCTGTTTACGATTAATTCAGAGGAAGCACGTGCGCAATCGACTACCAACAGATTAGTGTCCAAGAGTCAAGTGCTGCTGCAGCTAGCAGATGCATTGGCGGCAGCCGGTGGCCATTCCAAGTGACTTGTGCAATCCCTCCTAGGCATCTTTCATGAGACACGCTGTATTACAATGATGAAATTTTGCACAACTGTTGAGCAAAGATGCTTATTTTGAATGGTATGCCATTGTCATGCACTGAAAATAACAAATGTGTCAGTTCTCTGTATGTCCATTCTTTCAGAGATGTTTCAGGACCCATCTGTTCACTACAGGATGTCGAATCAAACACCTTTCAGCCATCTAATGTCCAAACTTATTTTATTTAGTTACCAGTTTTGGCAATTTATTACATCATCTTCAGGCCCCTGACTGATGTGTGGGAGGATTCCACCTCAGTTCTGCTCAAAATAGGCGCCAGCATTCAAGTACTGGTATCTACAGATTTCTGCTTGCTATAGCAATCACTTCCACCATCACCTGCTGGCCCCTATTTTGGCAGAACTGAGGTGGGACCTTCCTTCACATTTGTCAGGGGCCTGAATATGGCGTAGTAAATCACCGAAACTGGTAGCCAAATAAAGTAAGTCTGGCCATTAGAGGCCTGAAAGGTATTTGATTTGACACAATGGGTCAGTTTTCTTGTCCCAATCAGCTAGCCTACATATTTATTTTATTGTAAAGAAAATTCTCATTTGTCCCCTGTACTCAAATGATTATACTATACAAAAATTTCAAACAATAAATTATTTCAGTCTGGAGTTAAAAAAAAGATGCAGTACCAGATAAGTCCAAGGTTTTTTGTAGCCTCCGAAATTTCTTTTACAGCTGGTACAATAGGTTTCCGCCTTTGCAGGAATTCCTTAATACTGTGCTGCTTAGGGCGATGGTACGGCAACGACAAACGAGACTGGCGAAGCAATCTCTGTGTTTCACTGTGAATGTTATCTATTTCACTCTTTGCAGCAGTTTTGGCCTGTGGAAGGATGATTGTGAGCATCATTATTTGAAAAGAGAAATTTACAACTACGAGACTGAACATGACAAATTTAAAACATTCACTCAAATGACTGAACTACACCAATCAGTAACATATTACACCACTTAAGAATTAAAAACAAACAAAATTAATTGATTCATTGTTGGTGTCTTGCCTTCCGAGATGCTGGTTGTCTGGTTGGTTTCATGGGTTTCTTTAACTTCTGTGAAGATGAGAGTTCAATATCCGCGGAGGTAGTGGTAGGAAAAATCTCCTTTTCATCCTCATTGTTACTGCTCCCTCCAGCACGGCTGTCTCTGATGTATGTAGAATCACCTTCTTTGTTTTCACCGTCATCACTATTATCATCATCTGTGCTTTCAGCATCATATAAATCCTTATTTTGGAACAGTGACTGTATATGGAGGAACATTAATTGAGCAAAGTTTATAAAATCAATCTATTACTATTTTCAAAAGTGGTTTCCTTCTTAGAGGAACAAGTAGAAACATATATTTAATTAAATACAGTAACAGCGGCAAAATCAACAACTAAGACAGGAAATTCTCTCTTAACTCCTTCGCAGCTTCTTTAGAACGAGCTAAATACATTATCTTACCCACGTTACAGTAAGATACATATCAATAACAGTGAAGACTAAAATAATGAGGAAAAGAGAAAGTGAGATTTTTGTTTAGCCCAATGGTGCAACTGATTTTGTTTAGCCCAGTGGTGTGGCTAATGGTATAAGCTGAAAGCTATATTCAGTATCTCACAAATTCATAAAAATACTTTTGTACAATTAACACACTTCTGATGAAAGGAAGACTGATAAGGTTCAAAGATTTTAACATAAAAGAATTAAAGTAATATGTTTGGTTACACTACTAGATTACCAGTAACAAATGAAAAGCACTAGTTTGCTTTTGTTCTACAGCAAAGCAAACTAGTGCTTTTCATTTATTATAATGTTGTTCTACCAAGAACGTACTGAAGATTCAGTTAACCAGATCACCAATACCTTAACATCCCACAATAAACCAAACAGGGTAGCAAAAATCACAACGTGAAGTACCAAATAGGTTTACAGCAATGGAACAGTGTACTGGCACAAACAAACAAAATAAAATTGTGGTTCAGTGTCCTCAGTATGTAACAAAAATTAAGAGTTTACTGTTCTGCCAACATCAATGTCAATAGAATGGGAACAATAACTTGGCTTGTGTCCAGATACCAAATGCACCTAAAATATGAGCTTGGGAGATTGTCTCAGTGATCGACTACTAGCAAAAGAAGATATTTCGATGCTGGGAGATCAGAAGAGAAATCTGCCTAAAAGCTATATCAGGAACAGTACCAGTCACAGCAGTGTTTCTCTACTGCCCATAGGTTGGCAGCACCTCAATTTCGTGTATTCAATCGATGATATTTTCACATAACCAATGAGATGTGAGGAAAAAAGTAATGAATTTCAAGCACGCAGTCACAAATATTTGACCCTTTTCTTTTCTTCTTTTTCTTTTTTTCCCTCTCTTTTTTTCCCAAATATGTAACAAGCTACAAGGTTGGGTTAGTTTGGGACCTAAGAACACAGATTAAATTGCTGCAAGTGAAATGTGGTTCAGAGATCACAGTAAACTGTCAAGTCCCCCTATAACTGGTTGGGAAGAAGGCAAGAGCATATCACCTCCAAAAGGACCATGCAAAACTGAAGTTACTATTTACAGTAAGCATTACAATGTGTGTTCAAAAAGTAAGGAGACTTTATATTTTTATGAAAAAATATTTATTTACTCATCAATATTCATGCTGTCTCCTTCAAAGTAATCCCCCTCAGATACAATCTACTCATGCCAAGGCTTCATGCAATCCTTGAAGCACTTCTTATAAGCACTTCTTATAAGCACTTTTTGGTACTGCCTTGAGTACTGCCAGCAATGCAGTTTTTATTTCCTCAATCGTTGAAAATCTTCATCCTTTCATAGGTCTCTTCGGTTTTGGGAACAAATCGCAGACAGACAAATTCGGTGAATATGGTGGCTGAGGCATGATTGTCATGTTTTTGGCCAAAAAAATTTCTCACAAGCAACAATGAATGAGCAGGTGCATTGTCATGACGCAAAAGACATGAATTGTTTTTCCACAACTCCAGACATTTTTTGCGTATTGCTTCTCACAAACAGCGCATAATGTCAAGGTAATACTCTTTATTGACTGTACGATCTTGAGGCAAAAATTAATGATGCACTTCGCCACAGTAATTGGGGGGGGGGGGGGGGGGGGAACAGTGAGCAAAACTTTGACATTTGATCAAACTTGGTGTGCTTTTTTCGGTCTTGGCTCTCCGGGATGTTTCCATTGGAACAATCGGGCTTTGGTTTCGATGTAATAAACGCAAACCCACATTTCATCACCAGTTATGGCTGTTTAGAGCAAATCAGGGTCATCAGCGATGTCATTCAAGGGCTCCTGAGCGATGCTCATAGAACAGTTCTTCTGATCAAAATTGAGAGGTTTTGGAACAAACTTTGATGACACACATCTCATGCCCAAAACATTCAAAAAAAAAATTGCATGACACAAGCCAATATCCTCAGCAACTTCTCTTACAGTAAGTTGACAATTTTCCAAAACAATCTTCTTCACAGCTTTGACGTTATCATCTGTTGCTGATGTGCTGGGGCGTCCAGAGCAGTTCGTCATTGGCAGCTTCTCAGCCATCTTGTACCACTTGTAAACATCTTATTTTTAAC
This sequence comes from Schistocerca nitens, assembly GCF_023898315.1. Classification (NCBI taxonomy): domain Eukaryota; kingdom Metazoa; phylum Arthropoda; class Insecta; order Orthoptera; family Acrididae; genus Schistocerca; species Schistocerca nitens. The sequence goes on along the minus strand of NC_064618.1, from coordinate 288,530,604 downwards.
TTAGAGCAGACTCACGGTATGCCACCATCAACATTTCAAGTATTTTAGAGCATTCGATTCCATTTTCACACAAAATTTGATGCAAATTCTTTGCTCCATTTTTTATAATGATCGAAAATCGCCAAGCACACTAAAACACGTCTAACCTTTCCATCTGTCAAAGACAAATGAAGTATGCGGTACACTTGAAACTGTTAAAATATGTTCAGGACATGTGTACCAACATAACAAAAAAAATATCGATACTCGAATGTATGTTGCCCGCACAATTTGAAAGGTCACCTTACTTTTTGAACAGCCGTCGTACACTGCACCATGCTTAAAATTCATAAACAGGCATGGTACAAGGGGAAGGAAGACATTTGACTACTGAAAAACGTCAATGAGGAAAGTTGAAAATCAAAAAATGGAAAATCCAGGATTTGATTTTTGCCCGATGGCTTTTCTTCTATCCTAACCCTGTACTGTTTTCCTTTGTAACTACTTTCTTTTGCGTCGCTATACTCAATGAGGAAAGTTGAAAATTTATGTCAGACCTGGACTTTAACCTGGATTTTTCCATTTCTCGCAACCGTTCACATTGATCAACTCGGCCATCTGAATATGGTCCCTGACCAATTAAAAGTTTCCAACTCATCCACACACTACTGACATAGTGCCCCTCTGCATTACCCTTGCTACTCACTGCGATTCGCTGATTCCCATAAGAGTTTGAGAGCGTTGTGCATCTACACAAAAAGGATCCCTGGGTCGTCCAGCTCTAGTTATATATATGCAGTGTCTGTTCTTTCGAACATGTCCGAAAGAAGACTTTTTTTTGACCATGCAACCATATATATGAGTATGATAAAAAAGTAAAGCAAAACATTAGCTGCTATTGGGCACGGAAATACATCGATTGGGAAAGTTGAAAATTTGTGCCGAACCAGGACTCGTACCTAGATTTTCCCATCCGAAAGAACAGACAGCACACATATATATATATAGCAGGCAAAAGTACAAAGCTACTGTATCATTCCCTATAATGAAAATACAAAACTCTGTATCTCCAGAAAGATTAAATAGAACCAAACAATGGAAAAGCCAGGATGAACGATGACAATATTATGAAAAGCATAGTTGCAACTCACCATAGAGCAGAGAGAATCCCCAACAGGCACAACAAAAGGACTGTCAAACAAATATGCTTTCATCCAGAAAGGCCTTCATCGGAATTAGACAACTCTCTCTCTCTCTCTCTCTCTCTCTCTCTCTCTCTCTCTCTCTCCCTCCCTCCCCCCCCCTCCCCCTACCCCCTGCAAGTGCAATTCACACAAACATGATCACAGTCTCTTGCTGCCAAGGCCAGACCCTGACATACATGAGTTTCTGCACAAATGGACTACAAGAAAAATACAAGTAGAAGTTCTTTCCAAATTTCATCACCAACTCTATATAGACATGGATAATTAATCAAAGACTTTGCACTTTTTATATATCACAGTTAAGGTAACTGAACAACACAGCACCTCACACACATAGAAAACATCATGCATAAATGGCATAGCTCATAGAAAACACACTTGCAAATGCAAATCATTTCCTGAAACACTTCATGCAAAGAACAGATAAATAGAAAATTATGACTTGTAATAGAAAAGTTATTCCATAGCGAAACCTATTGTTTTTAGTCACAGGCTTTCACCAAGCATTTTTAATGGATCAAATCAAACTAAATCAAGATGGCCAGGTTAATATTTGAAAGCACTCACTCCTAACAAGACTTGAGTATCTTAACTGCTACTGCACTTGAATCGGTTACTGCATTCATACAATAATGTATCAGGTGACAAACTCGAAATAAAAATAGATTTGGACTATTATGCAATGTTTGTGGGGGCAGTAGCATCATTGATGGATTGCCAACTTCACAATCTACAGTCTTACATTTCTGGAAAATTTGTCTGATTTTGAACTGTTCCTTAATAGTGGGATAACATTCCAGCAGGTGATGTTACATCGTACTTTTATTAGCAGACTGCTTTTACTATTCACCAGCTAGCTCATTTTCCTTGATAACACAAGCTATGATTCAATATAAGACAAAAAGAGTGAAATTTTAAGATGAATTTGGTTCCACGTAACACTAACTGAATGTTAGTATCAAGAGCGTTTTGACTCTCAGTGATTCACTATTACTCAGTTTAAACTGTCCTTTTTGGCATTCCTAGAGCTTCTTTGTAGCTCTGTATCAATAAGCATAGTGGCTTGAAGGGAGACAATGGTTTACTGGCTAGGAGTTTGGGAGTAAGGGGTGGCAGGTGCACAAGCTACACACGTGATGCATGGGTGATGGGAGCTCGGAGCTGGTGGAGAGCAGCACAAAATGAAGGTTACATGGAGACATGAAATGGAAAGGAATGGTACGACAGGGGAAGGAGAAGGGGAAACTGTCAGGTGAAGTGAATGGGGACAGCGGGTTAACAGATACTTGAGGACAGCAGAGTTACAGGAGCGAAGGATGTGTTAATAAGATAACACCATCTGCATAGTTTAGGAAAGCTGGTGGTGGAGGGAAGGATCCACATTACTCGCATTGTGAAGTAGCCATTCAAATCTAGCAAGATGTGCTCAGCTACATGTTGTGTCACTGTGTGTCCCATTTTGTATTCGGTCGTAACTTGGTGGTGGCCATGGATTCTGGTGGACAGCAGGAACATTTTCATATCACCGTAAAAAGCTTGTGGCAGAGTTGACTTATGACACAGGTAATTTTAGAGGTGATCCTGCCTCTGATAGAAGTAGGATGAGCCTTTGACCAACTAGAATAAGAAGTGCTGGTGGAGAGCATTGGGCAAGTCCTGCACATGAGTGTCTTCCACTGGGATATGGACCTCATGGCAATGGGTTGGGAGTGCTTCTGGGATGGACTACACACCCTGAATCCTACCAAATGTGTGTGAATTCCTAAGTGGCCAAACTGCTTAGGTCATCGGTCCCTAGACTTACACACTACTTAAACAAACCTATGCTAAGACCACCACACACACACACACACACACACACACACACACACACACACACACACACACACACACCAAAGGGAGGACTCGAACCTCTGGTGGGAGGGGCCGCGAATTCCTTGACAAACACAGCCACTCCGCGCGGCCCCGAATCCTACCACCATCCCCCTAGAATCAGCCACAAAAGGAGTGCCCCCTCATCACCCAATAGCATCCTGGTCAGGAATGGCTGAACCATATCCTTCGCTAGGGCTCTGATTATCTATCATCATGCTCTGAGATGAGGAACTTCATGCCCAAGAGACTTCCTACCTCACCTATCTATCATCATGCTCTGAGATGAGGAACTTCATGCCCAAGAGACTTCCTACCTCACCTAATGTGGTATTCTATTGCCCATTATCCATCCCCATTCCTTCCACCCCCCCCCCCCTCCAGTCCACCTGACACAATTCCCACCCAACCAAGACCAGGTGCCAAATGGCAATCACAGCATTGTGCGTCTAGCTGGCACTATGGAGGAGTGCAGGCTTGTGTGCACATACGTGTACGTGTGTGTGTGTGAGAGAGAGAGAGAGAGAGAGAGAGAGAGAGAGAGAGAGAGAGAGAGAGAGAGAGTGTGTGTGTGTGTGTGTGTGTGTGTGTGTGTGTGTGTGTGTGTGCGAGTGCGCACTCGTGCAGTCTAGCTCAGTCTAGCAGTTTTATTTTTCTTGTGTGTGCCTTGCAAAGAACTCGACACTTTGCTATTCAGTGAGTGGTCTCCTTTACTCCTAAATTATTTACATTCTACCAGAATTATCATACCATATTTAAAACTCAAGAGTTTTCATGTACTCTCCCTGAACTTGAGTTCCTTTCCAAATTTCCCTTGGTTTCCTTTATTGCTTGCTCAAAGTATAGACTGTATGACGTTGGGGATTGGCTACAATGCCTTGTATATTCCTACAGTTCTCCAAAACCCAAAATTATCTTCCCTGACATCGGCTTCTACCAGTTTTTTCCATTCTTCTGTGAATGATTTGTATCAATACATGACTTATTAAACTGATGGTTCAATAGCATTAACACCTGTCATTGCTGCCTTCTTTGGAATTCTAATTATTATCTTCTCCCTGAAGTCTGAAGGAACACTGCCTGCCTCATATACCGTGCACACAGGTGGAGTAATTTTGCCGTGGCTGGGTCTCCTAAGGATCACAATAATTCTGAGGGAATGTAGTCTACTCAGGGGACTTGTTTCCACTTGGATCTTTCAGTGCTCCATCACATTCTCCTTGCAGTATCATATTTCCTATTTCATCTTCACCTATTTCATCTTCTCTTTTCTGTTTGTTTTCTTCACATAGACTCTCTCTATAGCCTTTCCACCTTTCAACTTTTGGGTTCCTTTTTTTTAGTGCTGGCTTGCCATCAGAGTGCTTGATGTTCATACAAAAAATGGCTCTGAACAATGGGACTTAACATCTGAGGTCATCAGTCCCCTAGAACTTAGAACTACTTAAACCTAACTAACCTAAGGACATCACACACATCCATGCCCGAGGCAGGATTCAAACCTGCGACTGTAGCGGTCGCGTGGTTCCAGACTGAAGCGCCTAGAACAGCTCGGCCAGCAGCCGGCCCGATATTCATACAGTTGCTTCTTTTTCTGCAAAGGTGTCTTTTTCTTATCCTATAGGTGCCTATACAATACATACTTCAGTTACCTACATAAGCTCTGTTATAGAGACAAAACTGGCAATGACAAGCATAGACCATAGTCTTCAAATGTTGCTTTATAATTATCAGCAGAGTACTTCCAACATGTGAATGAGTATAGTCTTTCATGTAGCATACACACTTACTTTTACATAACACTTCACAAGTCTTTGTACAGTGTATCATACTCGTACAAGGTACTTCTAGTATTTGAAGGACTATAAAATGCACCTCAATTTTTAAGCAACTGACCTTTACAATCCCTGAAAATCATCATCTGAACTTTCTTCTTCTTCTTCCTCCTCCTCCTCGCCATCGTTGTCCTCTTCATATGGTCTTCACTGTCATCGAGAGCATTACTTATGCCACACTTCTTGAAAGATTTAACAATAATGTCTTCTCTCACTCTAGACCACAACTGTTTCATCAACTCACACACCTGTTTGACTGTAGGTTGTTTTAAGGCTCCCTTCACCAAGAATTCATGTTGGGTTTCATCAATCATCCAATTGTTCCAGTCCTCTCTCACATATACTTTAAATGGTTTATTTATCGAGACATCAAGAGGTTGCAACTGTGAAGTAAGTCCTGGAAAAACAGCAAGCTCTGCATTTCCCTGTCTCTGTTTCTCTTTCACAGACTTTTTCACATGACTACTAAACTGATCCAGCACAAGAAGAGAACTCTGCTCCAATAAAGCACCTTTCTTCTCTCCCTCACTCTGTTAATCTATAATTTCATACCAACCTCGTCCACCCCACCCATGTCACTAATGCGAATGACACCTGGAGGTATTTCAGGAGGTTTTGGGATTTTCCTGTGCTTGAAAATTATCACTGGATTAAGTTTAGTACATGCCAACAGTTCTGTTAGATCCACACTGGTTTTCTATCAACATTGAATAATACAGCTACAGAAATATAATATTTTCTCTTCATACTCTTGTGGCATTTTCCGAGATATTTTGGTTTCAATTTTCATGGTACGTCTATGACACATTTAATCTCCCTCTTTTTTTTTTCAGTTGTACATGACACATTTAATCTCCCTCTTTTTTTTCAGTTTTTCTTTACTAGCCCACCAATCGTGAATTGTTTTTCTCTGTCTGTGTAGGGCCAAAATTCCACTTAACTGCTCTGTTTCCATGTTTTTTGCAAATCCTATTAGTTTCAATTTACAGTCCACATCACATGAATATCTCTTACTTTTTTTCATTCCATTACGAAACCAGCTACTAACAAAAATATTGTACAGTTACCGATAACACAAATCACTTTCAATTCATGTTCACTGGCACTGTAGACAGCAATGACATATTGTAGGCTAAACAATATTCTGGGTTTGTCCTGGTGGGTCAGGAGGGAGACAGTGTTAGTAAGCTTGTGAAAACCCGCGACATGTTCACTGCAGCGATGCACTGCTGCTACCAGTTGAATCCAATGTTGTCAGACTGCTAGACAGAGACAGGTTCCCACGGCATCGAATATATAGCCTTTTTAAGACTGCGGGAATTTTAAATCAAACATTGGACATTTTTACATTAATTTTGAGTATAAGATGCACCTGAATACTGGAAGCAATTTTTCGAAGATAAAAGTGTGTCTTATAGTCCGTAAAATATGCTAGTACCAATACACAGCACCCAGAGACAGTGGTCATGTGTGTGTGTAAGTTGTACTTTTGCAAATGTGAATGTTAATGTGTGTGGGTGTTTTCTACATCAGAAGAAGGTCTTTTAGCTGAAAGCTAAAATGTATAGCACTCTTTTCATTCGGCTTGTCTGCGAACTCAAATGTCCTTTGTATAAAATATTAAACTAAAACCACCTTTGGCCATCTGTATTTTGAATGTAATTAATTTATGCAGCCAGTTTCAGCATTTTGCTATGCCATTTTCAAGTCCCTGTGTAAAGATAACAACAATAATAATTGTGTGAACTACATAATAAAGGGGCAGTGTAGAATTTAAAAAATCAGTTCTATACAGTGGTAATATGTAGTAAACATTTACAAAAAACCAACCTGTACAGGGTGTGACATCAAAGTAAATAATAAACTAAGAAATAAAATGAGAAACCATTTGCACACTGTATGAATATAAACTCAGGAACAAAATGCACATATGCCATATAACAGTAGAATGAATGTACTAATCTGAGGTCAAAATTACATGTCACTCTTAAATTACTGTGGTGTCACATATTGACAAATACCTAAAAGTAATGCTTATGTCAAAACCTATAAACTGATTGAAGTAAAGCAATCGCAGTTGTAAACTGATGAGGACAAGCTAAAGGTAAATCATTTACATGTTGTCATACATTAGTAAAATATAAAACCATTTTTGAGCGGTCAACTCCATGTTAACTATTTGTATCACCATATACCACAAACTAATAAAAACAGGAATTTAACATTATGTCAAAAATAATATATCAATCACAGATTCAAAAGGTGTCACCTATTAAACAAAAACATTTTTAATGAAACAAAATGTAAAGCTAATGTATTACACTGTAACGAATTCCCACTATGTAGAAAGTATCAAAATATCATATACAAAAAGTCGTAATCAACATCTTCAAGAAGTGGGAATTCCGCTGGTAAATAGGCGTGTGGATAGGGATTCTCTCAAGGCTGTCTTAGGAACTGACATCTATTTTTTTAGAAATCTGATGTTTTCTTTTAGTTGTTGTTCATGACTTTTAAAAAAAATCAATGCGTTTACTTAAATGGCATGGGCATTTTGTTTACAGGTGTGTCTTCAGTTTTACTGGCTTCAAGCTATCATTATCTAAAACCTTCAAACAAAGAACACATTGAGGCCATTCCTCATTTTTCAAAATAATACTGGTAAACCCTAATTTAGTTTCAGGTAATCAACTTGGTATTTATGCATTTCAGTTTGGCATTCAGAGGTAATGTTGCTCATAGAAACAGAGGAAGATGCAAAAGAAGAATGTACTTTAATGAAATTTGGATCTTTTTCCTTATTAAAAATGCACACTTTGGAAGGAGGTGAAACATTCGGTGAATGACTTTACATAGGACCTCTTGTTACAAATTCCAGTAAGCCACTTATCCATGGGAATGGTGGACATTGTCTCACTTTATTGTAAAACCTTTGAACTATTTATGCTTCCAATGAACACATAATAGAAATCAACTTTTAGGTAACACACTACCTTTGAGCTGACTCTTGAAGCTTGCCTGAAATTGAGTGGATAGTCACAATGGTTGTGATCAACAATCTATTCTTGCAGTCAAAAAACACAGATGATGTGACTTACTGAACGAAAGTGCTGGCAGGTCGATAGACACACAAACAAACACAAACATACACACGAAATTCAAGTTTTCGCAACAAACTGTTGCCTCATCAGGAAAGAGGGAAGGAGAGGGAAAGACGAAAGGATGTGGGTTTTAAGGGAGAGGGTAAGGAGTCATTCCAATCCCGGGAGCGGAAAGACTTACCTTAGGGGGAAAAAAGGACAGGTATACACTCGCGCACACACACACACATATCCATCCGCACATACACAGACACAAGCAGACATTTGCTTTACAAATGTCTGATTGTGTCTGTCTGTGTGTGTGTGTGTGTGTGTGTGTGTGTGTGTGTGTGTGTGTGTGCGCGTGTGTGTGTGCGTGTGCGTGTGTGCGTGTGTGCGCGCGCGCGAGTGTATACCTGTCCTTTTTTCCCCCCTAAGGTAAGTCTTTCCGCTCCCGGGATTGGAATGACTCCTTACCCTCTCCCTAAAACCCACATCCTTTCGTCTTTCCCTCTCCTTCCCTCTTTCCTGATGAGGCAACAGTTTGTTGCGAAAGCTTGAATTTTGTGTGTATGTTTGTGTTTGTTTGTGTGTCTATCGACCTGCCAGCACTTTTGTTCGGTAAGTCACATCATCTGTGTTTTTAGATATATTTTTCCCACATGGAATGTTTCCCTCTATTATATTCTTGTAGTCATTGTTGTAAGAAAGTGAGAGTCACACTGTCAAGTGGTTTATTGTCATTAGAGGTTGTTAAATGTTTGGAAAGTAGATAACCCAGTGGGTGATCGGTGACAACTTTTCTCAGCATTCTTGCTGACAAAGTCTGCTGGTCGGAGCAGCTTCTTAACTTATCTCACTAAAATGAGAACCAAACGCTAGCAAATTTTTGTTCACTGCAAGTCTTTTTCTTACACAACATCACGCACACGCACACGCACACACACACACACACACACACACACACACACACACACACACAGAGAGAGAGAGAGAGAGAGAGAGAGAGAGAGAGATGGCTCCTCTATACGATGAGTAACAATCTTTTTTCATAACACTATTGTTATTTCATCTTACACTTTCCACTGTTGGTTAGTACTCACACATACAGAGTGGCAGCATTTGGCTGACCCTCTTTATACATACATGCTAAAAGTAACATTCCAAAAAATTTAAATATACTGGGGTGTTGAGAAGCTGGTAAAACTGATTTACAGTCCAACTTGCCATGTTACCTGTTTTACTGCAGTTGCACAGAGACTGGCACAACCAGTTTCGTACCATACAGGTACATCCTCAGGCACATTTCTGAGCAAAAGTTTTTATACAGACTACTGAAACACTTGTCAAGTTACTCAAATTTATCTGGATGGTATTGTTACTTTATTTTCTATTATAATTCTTAGAAAATTTCATCAGGGCCCTTATTTTCATTCGTAAGCCAAATTTTTGATAAATGTATGGTAATTGGAAATTCAAACCAAGACACTTTCGGAAGAGATCATAGAAGATTTGTGACACCGACGACGATGATAGAAGTCTATAACTTAATAACTAGATTTGCCTTATAGCTCCCTTGACAGTACACTGCTGGGCATCAAAATTTCAAGACCATGAAGACAACCCAGGCAACAAATATCAGACTGGCATGAAGTGTACTACACACTTGTATATGTAAATGACTAGCATCTCAATGTGGCTGCACAAAGCAGGAAATTGTAATACCATCTAACTCTGTATATAAGGAAAGAATAAGCAGCAGGTTTCTCAATCAGAACGCAAATGTCTACGACTGTGTGAAGGAATTCAGCAGCAGCAGGATGGTGGCCTATCGAGACTGATGTTGAAACTTCCTGGCAGGTTAAAACTGTGTGCCTGACAGACTCAAACTCGGGACCTATGCCTTTTGTGGCAAAGGTCCTGAGTTAGAGTCTTGGTCTGGCACACAGTTTTAATCTGCCAGGAAGTTTCATCAGTGCACACACCGCTGCAGAGTAAAAATTTCATTCAGGAGACAGACATTCATTGTTCCGCAATATTGCTGATGGCATTAGTTGAGATCCTATGACTGTTGTACTAATACGTGCAAGAGACCAGCTGGATCTCAGTGACCTTATGTGGTTAGTGGTTCAAAATGGTTCAAATGGCTCTGAGCACTATGGGACTCAACATCTTAGGTCATAAGTCCCCTAGAACTTAGAACTACTTAAACCTAACTAACCTAAGGACATCACACACACCCATGCCCGAGGCAGGATTCGAACCTGCGACCGTAGCAGTCCCGCGGTTCCGGACTGCAGCGCCAGAACCGCTAGACCACCGCGGCCGGCCTATGTGGTTAGTGCCTGAGAGGGCAGAAATACAGTTCACTTGGCCACACAGGATCGTACAGCCGCATCATGTACTTTGAGTAAGGAAATGGGCTTGTTTACAGCAAGCAAGAGGCCACACAGACAGTACCATGATGTCCAGAGCAGCACAGACTGTCAGCATGGTGACCACTGTTGCAGCTTTCCTTAATGCAGCACGGAAAGTTGTGTACCCAACAACAAAACTGAACACAAGTGGAATCACACAGTCTCTCTCAATTCTGTGTACAGCATCACAATGAATGTGTCTGTGTGGTGATGACACGTGGAGAATGAACATTGCCAGATTACACTTGTAATAATCATAAAGGCACAGCACATGGCATGACATTATGGGATACACGGTACAATCACTTTTTGTGCATGTAGCCGGTAATCTGGAGTGCAGACAGGACATTTATAACATGTTAAGGCCAATAGCTGCACCATATCTTCAAAGTTTCCGTGACATTATCCTCCAACAAGATAATACAGGGCTACACATTTCCCCTGCTGTTCTGTCCTGCTTCGATATAGGGGGTGTTCGACCTTTGCCCTGTTTAACATGTTCTTTAGTTTTCTAGGCCACTGAAAATATCTGTTGATGGGTTGCCGCGTCACATGCACACCACCACTAGCCAGACACTATGATTGATTAACTCTGGCATAGACTTGAAGCAACATGGAATGAAATACCCAAGTTTGTCATCCATACTCAGTTCAACTCAGTGCCCAATGAGGTTAAAGTCACTGCTACTGCCACAGGTGGCAGCTCTGTATACTAAATTTTGCACCATGTACACCCTCAAATCACATACAAATTTAATTACAAATGGCAGGGTATTTGTGCTCGCATACGCAAGCCATTAAAGCACCCCCCCCCCCCCCCAACCACCACCACCATAGCCCAATTAACACCCACTCACACTGTTGGTATGAACTAAAGGTGCTTTCTGCAACATTCAGAATCCTACATTCACTAGCTTTCCTCTATTCAGGGAGGAAAGAGGAATTAGTTTGATGGAGCAAGAAAGGAGGGGGTGGGGGGGTGGGGGTGGAATGCATGATCACTCAAAACCCAGGCTAAGACGAATCCACTTCCACTCTATATGACAAAGGAGGATGGCCAAGATGAGCATGAGAGAGAGAGAGAGAGAGAGAGAGAGAGAGAGAGAGAGAGAGAGAAGATAAAAGATGCCATCATCTTTTTATCTACAGTACTGGCTGTTACGCCCAATAAAGGCAGTACTGGCCAGCCTGTCGGTGAATGTCACAATTTTCTTAATTGAATTTTCCATTCTATACATTCACTAGTTTTTCACTAACTGCAAATGCTTCATACACCACAAGAGAAGGGAAATTCTTCAAATCCCTTCCTCTCTCTGTTATCAGATGAAGGGATACCAGCTAGTGTGCCAGCTTTTGCATGTGATTATCAGTCAACCAGCTGTTTGGTATATAGAATTTTCTATTAACCTTTACTCGATTTGAATTGATGTTTTCAAAAGTGATAAATACACTGATATAAAAAGTAATGAACTTTAATATACTTACTTTCTGGGTGGACACAGAGCTTTCTCTAATGGTGCACTGCTGCAAGTCAGGAGTGCTCAACTCAGTAAAATCAGTCTTGTTTCCATGATCATCATCACAGTCAGCATTTACATTACTGTGGCTCATTTCATCATTGCCTGAAGTGAAACCCTGTGGCTCATTATCCACTGATTCAGTCTCTTCATCACTATCGAAAAGAAGTCTTTTTGATTTTCGTTTAATTTTAACAACTTCATCATCAGTCCAGTGGTTCTTCATAGCCATTACATCAACCATATTGTTGCTTTAAGTGGAATGATCTGGAACACACAGAGATATAGAAGTGAGAAATATAAAACTGAGCAGTCTGGCAGACATTTATGGAGTTCATCATCATCATCATCATCATCATCATCATCATCATCATCATTACAATTATTACTATTATTAAACTGACTAAAGAAAGAAATATTAAGTGTCATATTTTGAAGGCTTATAAAAATGAACTGATGCAAGGTTACCATAAGTGAACTGAATGTTCACTTCAAAACAAAAGTGTCTCTTTTCAAACTAACAGTGTCTCTTTAAAAAAAATTGTTGTGCTGAGGCTGTATATTATTTAAATAAGTTGCTTTATATCACTATTTGCTTATTTCAATCAAGTGGTTACTTTCAAATGATGTTCCTGTCCTCAGACATTTACTACATTAACTTTAAAATGACCATTTGGTTGATACAGCTCAATAGTGATCGCATATCTTCTTAAAAAAATAAAAAAAATAATGTACAGCTTCTTCAGAATTGTGAATTCTTTTCATTGACATTTCATGGCTGTTGTCTCAAGCATAAGGAAACCAATTTAAAATATGTCTGTTGTGCTAATGATTAATTTCTTAATACTATTAACTGGGGGGTTTCGTACTGTTGATTCAGTTATAAATTGTTGTAGTTCTTGACCATTTTAAAAGAATTCAAACATGAGAACTTTGAAAGGACGTTTGCATTACGCAACATGCTGAACTACAAGTTTATTTAATTGGCCTGCTGCAGCACAACTCCCTCCTCCCTCCTGGACAGCTACAGTAGCAAGTGTCATGGCTAGTATATAACTAAAATTTAGATGCAAGTAAGCCCCACATGTAATTATGTTTATGCTTTTAAGCAGGTCACATACAACTCATTCACAGTCCATAGTACAAAAACTTTCAAAATTTAACTGTATTCAAATGTAAAAGATATTGAGTCACATATTCTTGTACAAGTCTATAACTTAACAGTGAAGCTGCATGTTTATGCAGACATACTTATTTATATAATTTCATGTGGCATACAGACAGAACTACCAGAACAAAAATTTTGGAGTTAATAATCACACAAAAATTTGCCAATAACTAACAAACTGTTTCTGGTGCCAAATCTTCTAAAGAAAATACAGTAATACTAACAGAATGAAAGCAAGCAACCTTTATTACTATTTTTTTCAATTTAGGAAATATATACCTCAATTGATAAATGTTGACTCAAAACACATTAGTGCACTGTTTACATTATTTCATGGCATCTTCAAAGGATCAACACAGAGCATTTGGAAATTATAGGCATTTCATCACACACACATATATACAGGGTGTCCCATTTATCTTGACCACCCTAAATAACTGTTTGTCCAGATGCAAATTACAAAATGTTTCAAGCAAATGTTCTTTTGCTATCAGGGGGACATCAATCAGCATGATTGCCTTCGTTGTAGCTTTGTTTTTTACAAAGACATGAACAGTGGTATGACTTTTCTAAATGGCGCCCTGTAGTTTTTATTCGGTATTTCATTTCCTCTCCTAAAGACCTATTCAAAAATGTATCACAGTGTACCATTCACTGAAACACAATGTTATTAATTACATAACACAACACTGACTTTGAGCCTGGGATCACAAACTCATCCACTTGCTGGAGTTGTCAGAAAACAAATGAAAACCAAGTAAAAACATAACACAAAATTGACTTTGACTGCCGGCCGGAGTGGCAGAGCGGTTCTAGGCACTACAGTCTGGAACCGCGCAACCGCTGTGGTCGCAGGTTCGAATCCTGCCTCGGGCATGGATGTGTGTGATGTCCTTAGGTTAGTTAGGTTTAAGTAGTTCTAAGTTCTAGGGGACTGATGACCTCAGATGTTAAGTCTCATAGTGCTCAGAGCCATTTGAACCATTTTTTTGACTTTGACTCTCCTGTACCATTGACTAGGAGTAGAACATTCAAAGGTGCTCAAAGTGGTGACCCTGGACACCGATACACTGGTGCACTCGTTGAATGAAAGAATTATTTACTGCTTCCAGTGTTGCCTGCTGAAGACAATTACAAGCAAGCACGATGCATACCTGCATGTCCTCTGGAGTTGTTGAAATATCGTGACAGACTACGTTTTTAATTCATCTGCAAAGAAAAAAGTCCAGAGGATTCAAATCAGAAGACCTAGCAGGCCAAGTAACTGTTCCTCCTTGACCAATCCATCTGGCAGGATACCTTCGGTTCAGAACACGATGTGCACGCAATGCATTATGTGCTGGACATCCATCATGTTGATACTACATAAGCATTCTGGTTCTTAGCGGCACTTCATCCAGAAGAGGAGGAAGAATTCGTCCGAGTAAGTTGGCATACGCTGTGCCGTTTGAACTATTATTGATGAAATAAGGGCCAATAATTGTAGAACCAAGCATCCCACACCAGACATTGATGTTCCACCTGTTTAAGCCATTGTGGGTTGTCACTGGACCAATAATGCATGTTCCTTGTATTTACCTGTCCTTTGTTTGAGAATTAACATTCATTGGTAAATAGAACATTGGAGAAGAGCTTTGGGTTGGTGAGGATTTTTTGCTGTGCCCACTGACAGAACTGTACACGATTCTGGAAATGCAGTTTGTAGGAAGGACACTCTTTACTGTATGCCTACTCTACATAACAGTATTTAAAAGGACTAAACTACTGTACTAAATGAACCCATGCATAAGAAAACAGTATTGCAATTACTGTTCTGCTAAGTTACATTCCCCATAGATGAGTAGCATTTCTACCTTCTCTCTGTTGGTGTACATTCTACTCACACAACTCTTCAACTGATGATGGTTGACGGAATGACAGGTGTGCATTCTACTTATGTTTACATTTGTCTTCTGTCAACGTCAGCACATGGGCGTGTTCCATTACCCCAGGTACCTGCACTAAGCACTGGGAGCATCAACGCCACTGTTGTGTTATTAATAATGTTGTGTTTCAGTGAATGGTACACAGTGATACACTTTTGAATAGGTCTTTAGGAGAGGAAATTAATTACGGGGTATAAAATACAGGGTGCGATTTAAAAAAAAAGTCATACCGCTGTTCATATCTTTGTAAAAAACAAAAGTTACAATGAAGGCAATCATGCTGATTGATGTCCCCCTGACAGCTAAAGAACATTTGCTTGAAACATTTTGTAATTTCCATCTGGACGAACAGTTATTTAGGGTGGTCAAGATAAGTGGGACACCCTCTATATGAGGTAGTCAAATGAAGAAGAGATAGATAATACAATGAGCATGGCATGTACATTGGCAATGCAGTTAGGTCTGTGTTTAGCAATGCCTATTCAAGAAAAAACACTGAATGTTCACCACTACGCCATTTGTCTGTTAGACTTGCTCAAAGTGAGGGCAGCATGTCAACTGTGTGTCCAACTTCACTGTGGAGGCTGGGAAAGAGGAACAGCATGGCATAGTGTCGTTTCTAACAGTGAAACAAGTGTCAAGAAATGAAATTCATGACTGAATGTCATGCTGCAAACAGACCACAGCAAGCCACATGCATGTGGCACTGGTGTCACTGAAAGGCAACAGTTGGCCAGGTTAGGATCCTTGTGTCATTACCCACTTATGTCACTGCTGCAGTGGATGCAGCAGCTGTCAGAAATGAGCAACAACGGATGGTGGAAGACATTTCGCTCATGTTGGGCATCAGTCACGCCATCATGACAGAGCATCTCCAGTTCCAGAGAATCTGTCCACAATGCATTCCCCCACAGCCTGACAGAGGAACAGAAGTTGAAAAGAACACCAACACCGCAATGAAGAATAGTGTTTCCTGTCCCATATTGTAGTGGCAGATGAAACATGGTGTTGTCACGTCTTCACTTTGAGCCAGAGAGCAAGTGTTAAGGCAAATGGAAACATATGGATTCACACTAACTGAAAAATACAAAGCCATGAATGAATGCCAGAGTCATGATGACCATTTTCTTTGACTGCAAGGGCCTGCTGCTCATTGATTTTCTGGAACATGACGTCACAACTAACACGCAATGTATGTGGACACTTTGCAAAAATTGAAGCATGCCATCATGTCCAAATGCACAGGATTGTTGACGGATGGCATCATTCTGTTGCACAATAATGCTCGCACACACATTACCAATGTTGTTTCGATTACACTGCAGAAGTTTCACTGGGAAGTCCTAACACAACCTGCATACAGTCCTAATCTCTCCCCAAGCAATTTCCAAATTTTTGGAGCCCTGAAGGAAGAAATTTATGGCCATTGTTTGCTTCGATCGAAGAGGTGCATGCCAGAGTACAATCATGGTTCCGTATGCAACTGTAACATATTTTGTTAAGGCACTGACCGTCTTGCCTGACAGTGGGATAAATGTACTAACAGTTATGGAAGTTACTTTTGGAATAATAAACAGTCTACTTACTTTTTTCCACCCCTTGTTTTCATTTGACTGTGCCTTCTATGTGGATTGTAAAACAGAAAATGAACATATGGTATCTCTGAAACACTTTAATGTATTCCTCTACATAATGCCTTTAACAGCAATACATTGACTTTTATCTCATTACCTGTTCAAGTAACCCCTCCTCACACTACAAATGTATCTGAAAACTCAGTCAGTCCATAAAGCATTCTGGAGGCCCTCATTATCCCTATAGTGTTTGTTAAAATCACCTCCTGAGAAAAAAATCACATCAGTGATATATGGGGATGGGCACAAAATCTACATGATCAAACTCACTTCACCACACCTTTGATACTAACAAGGGAACCTCCCCATCGCACCCCCCTCAGATTTAGTTATAAGTTGGCACAGTGGATAGGCCTTGAAAAACTGAACACACATCAATCGAGAAAACAGGAAGAAGTTGTGTGGAACCGTGAAAAAAATTAGTAAAATATACAATCTGAGTAGTCCATGCGCAACATAAGCAACATCAAGGAGAACGTAATTTTAGGAGCGCCGTAGTCCTGTTGTTAGCGTGAGTAGCTGCGGAACGAGAGATCCTGGGTTCAAGTCTTCCCTCCACTGAAAATTTTACTTTCTTTATTTTCGCAAAGTTATGATCTGTCCATTCGTTCACTGACGTCTCTGTTCACTGCAATAAGTTTAGTGTCTGTGTTTTGCGACCGCACCGCAAAACCGTGTGATTAGTAGACGAAAGGACGTGCCTCTCCAATGGGAACCGAAAACATTTGATCGCAAGGTCATAGGTCAACCGATTCCTCCACGGGAAAACACATCTGATATATTCTATACGATACTTCTGACGGCATGTGCATCACATGACAGGAATATGTTGTCGACCCACCTAACTTGTACACTTAGCGAATGGGTAAAAAGATTCTTCTACCTTGCCCGATTTAGGTTTTCTTGTGGATGTGATAATCACTCCCAAAAAAGTGATGAAAACATAGGCGTTTGTCACATAAACTGAAACTAAAAAATTAAACTTTTCACTCGAGGTAAGACTTGAACCTAGGACCTCTCGTTCCGTAGCTGCTCTCGCTAACCACGGGACCACTGTGCTGCTTGACTCCCAGTGTCCTTGATGTTGCCTATCTTCGCATGGACTACTCAGTTTGTATATTTTACTAATTTTTTTCATAGTTCGACACAACATCTTCCAGTTTTCTCGATTGATCTGTGTTCAGTTTTTCAAGGCCAATCCACTGTGCCAACTTATAATTAAATCTGAGGGGGGTGTGATGGGGAGGTTCCCTTGTAAGAACTATTTCTGGACCCTGGCTGCATTTGTGACTTTTTCCACTATGAATCCATAATCCATATGTGTTGCATTTCGGTCAGTGAGAATTATAATCACTGCTTTTACTGTCACAGGTAGTTACACCACATAGACAAGTTCACACTGTAATAGACCGGCCTCTACCCCTTAATAAATAAAGAATATATGAGTGGCCTTCAGAAAGCTCCGCAACAACACCACACCCATATTCTTGATTTTCTTAATGTCTCTTTACAGTGGACTACCACAATAGCAGAAGTGTGTCATGTGACTGACATGCACCTGACATGGCTGACTGCTGCAGCAATTGTGCACCTATGTGTCCCACGTGCACTCAACAGCTGTGAGAATTTTAAAATTAAAATTTGTCTATCATCTAATTCCAGAAGACTTCTGTGCCAAACTGATTGCTGGGTTACTGGTGCACTCTCACCACACTATCCCATTGAAGTCAAAACCAAGAGGAAGTACTTTAATTTACATAGAGGACTAAGCTCATGTACAAGACTTCATCACCACTTTGGTACATTTGATATCTTCTGGTACGGTTTGCATTATGCTGACAAGGAGTTGATTCTCAACAATTCCATAGTGTGTGTCTTGGTTTTTTCTTTCTCTCTCTTTTAAGGGTGCAAAAACAAGAGGGGTCATTGGGGGCTGAGAGGAGGTCGGCCAAGTCGTTGGGAGAGGTTTAATTCCCCAAAACTTGTTCCCTTGAAGAGAAGACCTGTGGTGATGCCAATGCGACAACACCTGCCAACAGACAGCAACACGGAGATAAGAAGAAGGAACTAAAAAGCTGGCAGGCTGAGGTAGCAGGACTGCAGCCTTGGCAGCAGCATCAGTAGCCCCATCTCCCGTCAGACCAACATGACCAGGAACCCACATAAACATCACCTTTTGCACTAAGGGACTGACTGTGTACAGCACAGAAGAGGATCTGAAGGGCACACAGAGAACTGGAGCACATGACAATTAAAAAACCTGTGTTGCTTTATGTACTGTGTGGCCTGACAGAGGGCAAAAAACTCTGCTGTAAATATTGAACTGTGTACTGCAAGCCAATATCAAAAATAATCAGTGCAATGATGAAGGGACACCTGACACTACGTCTGCCTTAGAGCCACCGTGTACACAAAGGTACTATCACCAAGTGAGAAGGTCGAGAAACTGACATTGATAGATTGAATCTGGAGCTGTGCCCTTGGGAAGCAAATGAAAACTAAGATGAACACAGGTCACCACACAAAGCCAAGGTGTTGAAAGGTTCACACCCATCGGGAACATGGCAGGTAACGTGATGTTAAGTTACTGGAGAAATAGCTGAAAGTGAAGTCCAGGAGGTTACAGAGAAGAAGGATGCGCCCCATCCTGGCGGTCAAGGAAGTCGTTGAGGAAGAAGGGTATAGGATGTGTGACCAGGCATGGCAGACAAATGACGTGCATATCCGCTGAGGAGAAATCACACCGGTATGGTAGCCATAGTTTGACATCTTATGTATAGAGACTCTCAACTGGGCTAGTGTAAAAGGAGCCAGTGGCCAAACAGATTCCACAACGGTGGACTGTAATAAGTTAGCATAAGAAGGATGGAAGCACAGATGCATAAACGAAATATCCAATCCACTCCCCAGGAAGTACCAGTACCACTTAGGGCATGTCGGACATTGAGGGACCATGTACAATGGGCAGCCAGGTAATACATGTGGAAGAACCAAGAAAGTTTTCTATCAAGCATGAGACCAGGAATTTTGTAATTTCAGGGAATGGAACAGCAACAGGCCCAAGATGTAAAGACAATGGACAAAAGAAAATGCACTGCCAGAAATTCAGACAAATGGTTTTGCAAGTGGAAAAGCAAAAGCCACTCCACAAGTAAAGACAATCGAGACATTGCTGAAGAGGCTGTTTAACGAGACGAGCCCAAGAGACCTGCAATAGATTGCAATGTCATTGATGAAAAGGGAGCTGGAGATGGGTGGTGGGAGACAGGCCATAATATGGTTTATGGCTATAGCAAAGAGGACAACACTCAGGACAGAGCTCTGGCACACAACGTTTTCCTGGATAAAGGTGTCTGACAAGGCCAAACTCACATGTACCTTTAAAACACGGTCTTTTAAAAATTCCTGAAAGAAATGGGGCAGGCAGCCTCAGACACCCCATGTGTACCAAGGGTACCAGTCCTCCAACAGGTATTGTAGGCTTCCTCCAAATCGAAAAACATAGTCACAGTCTGGTATTTCCGCAGAAAAAACATTCATAACTTGGGTTGAGAAAGTGACAAGATGGTCAACTGCAGAACAGCGTGCTCAAAATCCACACTGTGCAGTGGTTAGTAGATTGCAAAATTCAAGCCACCATACCAATAGCCCATGTATCATATGTTCCATCACCTTGCAAACATAGCTGGTGAGAGAAATGGGGCAGCAGCTGGAAGTTTGTGTTACTAGGTTTAGGTATGGGTATGACAGGGGCTTCACACCAGCATCTGGGAAATGTGTCATCTGCCCAAATGCAATAGTACATACACAGGAGACAGTGCTTGTCCGCAAGAGAAAGGTGCTGCAAAATCCAAATGTGATCATCATCCGGCCCTGGGGTGGAAGATCAGGATGAAGTGAGAGCATGATCTAGCTCCCTCATAGTAAAGGCAGCATTGCAGCATTCACAATCCTGAAAGGAGAGGGGTACCACTTGAGTCTCCTCCATTTGTTTCCAATGGAGAAAGGTGGGGTGATAGTGGGTGGAATTCGAAATCTCCACAAAACAGCAGCCAAAGGTGTTTGAGATAACAACAGGGTCCACAATGACATCATTTGCTACGGCCAGGCCAGAAACTGGAAAATGGACATTGGTTCCAGAAAGCCATCGGAGGTTGCCCCACATAATGGAAGAGGGAGCGGTATCCTTGACTGCCAGCATGGGGCACATCATTCTTCTCTGTTACCTCCTGGAGTTCACTTTTGGCTATTTCTCCAGCAGCTTAACTTCACGCTATCTGCCACATACCCGACGGGTGTGAACCCTTCACCACCTTCGCTTCATGTGGTGATCTTTTTAACTAGCAAATGAAATCCAGCTAGCTTTTTTGCTATCTTGAAGAATATGACGACATTGTGAACGCAACTGTTTATAACAAATACAGCTCGCCATCTAAGGATGACAGTTAAAAACCCTGAGAGCATGTCTCCACATGTGAATCGCATTGTTGCATGCATCAGTCCACCAGGGGACTGGAACATGGTGTGGTCAAGGTGAAGTGCAAGGTATAGAATATTCTGTGGCAGCAAGGATAAAATTTGTAAGGTATTCTACCTGGTCATCACCACTGGGGAAATTTTGTTTATTGAAGGTCACCAGGGAGGAGTAAAGCCGCTAGTCAACCTTAGAAAGCTGCCAATTGGGTTCACCGTAGATGGGATAGGGGTCAGCAAATGGATAGCACATGGGAAACAGTCGCTCGAGTACTTGTCAGTGAGAATAGACAACTCAAGATGACAAGCAAGCTGGGCAGTGCCGAAAGAGAGGTCCAAATGGGAGTAGTGTGTGTGGAGTCTGCAAGGAATGCAGGTGTTCCAGTGTTAATGCAAATGAGGTTGAGTTGATTGAGAAGGTCAGCAAGAGGGCACCTCTGGCAGGTTCTGGAAGAGCCCCAAAAAGGATAGCATGCATTTAAATCGCCAAGCAGAAAAAAGGGGTGAGGGAGTTGACCAATAAGCTGGAGGAAGTCTGCTCTGGTGACAGCAAATGACGGAGGGATACAGATGTTGCAAAGAGAAAACGTGAAGCGAGGAAGGATAATGTGGACTGCAGCAGCTTGCAGTCAAGTGTTTAATGAGATGGTTTGGCTATGAACATCATTCCACACGAGCTGCACGACTCCCCCACAGTATGGAATGCTGTCCTCAGGGGAGGGAAGGTTGAAATAGACCGGATGGAAATATGAGAGGTCACAGCAGTTGCAAGGACACATTTTGTTTCTTGGAGAAAGAAAACAAGCAGACTGTGTGATTCCAAGAGCAGCCGTAATTCCTCCTTGTTGGATCTAATGCTGCAAACTTTCCACCAGAGGAGAGGGATGACGGGATAAGGGGAAGAGGGAACAAATGAAGGGTTGTCACCTTGGCAGCTGCCGAGTGTCAGCCTTTGAAGACTCACTGATACAGCATGAAGAGGCTGGAGGACCTGTTCCATGAGATCTACAGAGGCTTTAGCATTCTCACTGGATCAGCCTGCAGATTTCACGGCAGAAGAATGGTAGGCGATTCACACCAGTGAAATGGAGGTTGGCCAGGTAACAGTATCACGTGGAAGCACGCTTGAAAAGGATCTCCAAAACAGGGAAGAAGTCAGTCTGTCTTTGATTTCTTACAGCCTTTGTGGTTGGCACTTGAAGATGCAGATGGTTGTTGGGTGGAGGGACATAAGAAGTCTTCGCGGGAGTGTTCTTTTTGTCCTTTCCAGCCTGCCAGTTGTGAAGCAAGCGATTTCGCTGCTGGGACCGAAGATCTGGTGGCCTGCTGCGCAGCTGGAGGAGAAGGATACAGGGATACTACCATGATACTGGGCGATTTCACAGCTGTAGTGCTGTATTTGAGGTCGCAAGTCTGTGTGGCTATCTCCTTCCTGAAGCGATGCACAGCATGAATGGTACTGCAAGTTCCAGATGGTAAAAAGCAGGGCTTTCGACTAGCCAACAGCTTGCGAGTGACAGGGTTAAGTTACTTTTTCCTTTACCCCTATCTCCTGGACGGCCTGCTCATTGAGATAAATGAGACATTCTCGGGATGAGGCTGCATGGATGCCACTGTAACTGATACAGCAGGGACATGGAGGCAGGCAATCATCCTCATGAGCATCCTTACCACAATAACATATATGGCTGTGTTTTACACGACATGCAAGTGGTGTTGTAATGTTGGCACCTATAGCAACAAATCGGGTTTGGAATGTTCTGTTGTACCGTGATGACTTCATAGCCTACTTTGATCTTTGATGGAAACGCTACTCTACCAAATGTGAGAGAAAGAGTGTGTGTAGGCTCTAAGGTTGTATCAACCTTTTTCATTACCCGATGGACTGCAATGATGCCTTGATCAGAGAGGTGAGTTTGGATTTCTCCCTCGGTCAGACCACTGAGCAGCCAAGAGTAAATACCACCACGTGAAGAATTCAGTTTTCGATGAACCTCAACATGAACAGGATAGCCATGGAGTAGCGAAGTTACAAGCGGTTGTTGGACTTGAAAATCACAACTGGTCTCCAAAAGCAGTTCCATTATCTAAAAGAGAGCAGGATTTCACACAGCTCGCTATTGCATCAACACTTATCTGAGTAATAAGCAGATGGATTGTAACAAAGCACTGACCTCCTTCCGTACGTGATAACATGAGGAACCGAGGTGCAACTGGGAGATTCTTTGAATCTTTAACCTCATTCCATTTATATTTAGTAAACACAAACTGAGATGATGATTGGCTCATTGCGAGAAAATCTTCCCGATTGCCAGTGCCTCTGATGGCATGCTCCTTCCAATTGGGGGCCCTTCTTGGGCTCAACCAACTTAGGTGATTGTTCACATCTCAGGTCACACCTTCCAAACTCCTGACAGAGGAACCAATTAGCGATTTGGGAAGGTAACAGCTCAGGCAATCACCCCTTCCTGAACCTGGCCTCTACCAGGGTTATGTATGAACCCTGCTTATCGACAGTGGGCTGGGAATTATGCGTTACCCAGCCACCTGTTATGTGTCAAATGCATGTGCCGGCCTTCAGGAGTGCACAGGGAGGCAGAAGAAACACAGAGGAAGGATCATAGATAGAGAACGAAGAAAGAAATGAGAAACAGATGAGGGGCAGTTCTGATGTCAAGCTATTAACAACTCAGAAAACATTCCCAAAAATATCCCACACATATTCCCCAAGGGAGGGGAAAAATATGACAGAAGGATAGACATTCAGCACAGAAAGGGAAGAGGTGCTGCAAAGGCTGGAGACTCACAGTAGCTAAGCACGAACTCGCCAAAAAGGGGCACACTGAATGGGAGCCATAGTGTGTGGGGAGGACCAATAGTGTTTCCTATCGAGCATGAGTCCCAGGAATTTCATAGTTTCAATAAACGGAAGGGTAACAGGCCCAAGATGTAAAGATGGTGGGAGGTGGGAGCAACCAACTGCACCGCCAGAAATTCATACAGACAGTTTTGACAGTGGAAAAGTGAAAGCCACCATCGATGCTCCAGGAGTAAAGACAATCAAGACATAGCTGAAGACGTTGCTGAGTGAGACAGGTCTATGGGGAACTGCAATACATGGCAAAATCATCAACAAAAAGGGAGCCGGAGATGCCCAGTGGGAGACAGGCCTTCATAGGGTTGATGGCGATAGCAAAGAGGACAACGATCACGGCAGAATCCTGAGGCACACCATTTTCCTGGATAAAGGTGTCCGAGAAGGCAGAACCCACACCCAACTTGAAAACTCGGTCTTGTAAAAAAAAGAGGAGGCAGGCACCCACAGAAACCCCACGTGTAAAGAGTACAGAGGATACCAGTTCTCCAACAGGTGTCATAAGCCTTCTCCAAATCGAAAAACATGGGCACAGTCTAGGATTTCCGCAGAAAACCATTCCGGAGCAGGGTGGACAAAGTAATGAGATGGTCAACTGCAGAATGCTGCACTTGAAATCCACACTGTGCATTTGTAAGTAAATTGCAAGACTCGAGTCACTATACCAGCTGGGCATGAATCATAAGTTCCACCACCTTGCAAACGCATCTAGTGAGAGGTGTGGCGGTAGCTATAAGGTAGGTTTTTGTCCTTACCGGGCTTAGGTACCGGTATGACAGTGACTTCACGCCAACGTCTGGGAAATGTGCCTCTGCCCAGATGCGGAAAGTGCTTGCTTGCAAGAGAAAGGTGCTGCAAGATCTGAATGTGGACAGCTTCTGGTCCTGGGGCAGAGGATCGGGATGAACTGAGAAAATGATCTAGCTTGCTCATAGTAAAGGCGGCACTGTAGCACCACGATTCGGAGAAGAGAAGGGTATCACCTGAGCCTCCTCCACTCATTTCTGATGAAGAAGGTCCAGAGTGATGGTGGGAAGAGCTCAAAATGTCTGTCAAATGGCGGCCCAAGGTGTTGGAGATAGCAACAGGATCCACAATGACATCGTCTGCTACTGTCAGGCCAAAAATTGGGGAATGGATCTTGGTTCCAGAGAGTCATCAGAGGTTGGCCCACATGACAGAGCAAAGGGTGGAACTGTTAAAAGAACTAGTGAATGAAATCCAGCTAGCTCTTTTGCTATCTCGAAGAACTCAACGACACTTTGCACGCATCTTTTTATAATGAATGCAGTTTGCCATCGTAGGATGTCGGTTAAAAACATGGGGAGCACCTCTCCATGCACAAATTGTGCTGTGGCATGCCTCAGTCCACCAACTGACAGGGACACGACAAGGTAGAGGAAGTGTGAGGAATGGAACATTCTGTGGCAGTAAGGATACCGTTTTAGAGATATTCCACCTGGTCATCACAACTGGGGAAATCTTGTTCTTTGAAGGTCGCCAGGGAGGAGTAAAGCTGCCAGTCAGCCTTAGTAAGCTGCCATTTGGGTGTGCATGCACGTGGGGTCAGAGTCAGCAAACGGATAGCACACGGGAAACGGTCACTCGAGTAGGTGTCAAAGAGAACAGTCCACTGAAGACAATAGGCAAGCTGGGCAGTGCAGAAGGATAGGTCCAAACAGGAATAGGTGTGCCAGAAGTCAGAAAGGAAAGTGGGTGCTCCAGTGTTAAGGCAGAAGAGATTAAGTTGGTTCCAATTTAAGTTGTTCGTAATTGTAATTTCTAGGTATTTAGTTGAACTTATGGCCCTTAGATTTGATCAATTTACCATGTAACCGAAGTTTAACATATTTCTTTTATCACTCATGTGGATGACCTCACACTTTTCATTATTTAAGGTCCACTGCCAATTTTCACACCATACAGATATCTTTTCTAAATTGTTTTGCAATTTGTTTTGATCTTCCAATGACTTTACTAGATGATAAACCAACAGCATCATCTGCAAACAACCTGAGATGGCAGCTCAGATGGTCTCCTAAACCGTTTATACAGTCAAGGAACAGCAAAAGGCCTATAATACTACTTTAGGAAATGCCGGAAATAACTTCTGTTTTACTCAATGACTTTCCGTCAGTTGCTACGAACTGTGACCTCTGACAGGAAATCGTAAATCCAGTCACATAACTGAGACAATATTCCATAAGCAAGCAACTTTATTACAAGCCAATTGTGAGGTACAGTGTAAAAAGCCTTCTGGAAATACAAAAATACGAAATAAATTTGAAATCCCTTGTCAATACCACTCAACACTTTGTGTGAGTAAAGAGCCAGTTTTGTTTCAAAACAATGATGTTTCCAAATCCGTGTTGACCATGTGTCAATAGACCATCCTCTTTGAGGTAATTCACAACGCTCAAACACTATATATGTTCTAAAATTCTGCTGCATATTGACGTTAATGATATGGGCCTGCAATTTAGTGTGTTACTCTTATTGCCTTTCTTGAATATTTGTGTGACCTGTGAAACTACTCAGTCTTTGGGTACAGATTTTTCATCGAGCAAGCGGTTGTAAACGATTGCTAAGTATGGAGCTATTGCATCAGCATACTCTGAAAGGGCGATGGTGAGAAGACTGAGTGATAGCCTGGAGGCCACTTATTGAGTCTGTACATAACACAACTCAGGTGGGGGAGGATCGTTTAATAAAACAGAGGGTCCAATGGATGGCCATCAATTCTGCCGTAAACACCCAGCACATGGCAGGCAAGAGATATTGTCCCGTGCCAACAAAAGATGTGAAGGTAAACCCCACACCATCAGCAGATATAGAGCCATCGGTATAAAAAACAATGGCATTCTGAAACTCCCATAAGAGCATTCAGAGCAACCAATGGAACACCATGGGAGCAAAGGATGTTTCTGGACCCCGGAAGAGATGGAAAACACGGCGAAGAGAAGCAAGGTGGAATCCAACCAGTAAACCCCCCTGAGAGCGGGCAGCAGCCAGGTGACGGCCCGAAGCCATGAAAAGAGTACAATAGAAGAGGTGAACAGTGGAAGAGCGGATAGTGAAGGCACAGGAAACCAGGAGCTGGAACCACCAAATCAAAATGGGAAGGATGCCAGTGTTAACCAGAAGACTAACGACAAGGCTAGTGCAAAAAGCAGATGGTGAAATGGGTCCAAAAGGAGCATCGAGAAAGGGGCAGCTGATCCATAAACTTTACAACCATAGTCCAGACATGTCAGAACTGATGTTCAGTAAAGGCGAAAACATTTTAAACGATCCACGTCTCAAGATGCGTGGTCAAGGAAGTGAAGAACATTGAGTTCATGAAAGCAACCAACCTTCAAATGACAGATACAAGGCAACCAAGTAAGCTTGTTGTCATAAAGATGGCCCAAGAAACGGAACTGGGGGACCACTGTCAGGTGTTGGGAATTGAGGTAAAGCTCCAGATCAGGATGGTCTGTAGTATGGCAACAGAAATGGACTAACCTCAATTTATGGGAGTGTGCTGAAAACCGTGCGAGAGCGTCCATGTGGAAGCGAGTTGGATGGCACCCTAGAGCTGTCATTCCGCAGAGACCACTGGGTTGCAGCTAGCCTAAATACAGAAATCATCCACATACAGAGCAGGGGTGACCAACAGTCCACAGCAGAGGTCGTAAGTCCATTACTAGCGATAAGAAAAAGGACATCTAAAACCGAGCCCTGTGGAACGCCATTCTCCTGGGTCTGTGGAAAACTGAGAACGGTGACAACCAAAACTCTAAACATCTCTTGGGACTTGCTCTGATTAAATAATGGACTCTAGCGCAAAGACATTTAAAGATAAGATTGGCAGAGGATGGGTGTCGCTTAAGATGTTGCAAGGCATGACTACAATCCCGGATGGTGGTAGTAATGGCTGTGCTCCATCACAGAACTGACCAACAGTGAACAGGGCTCATCAAGTGGTGAACAGCAGTGACAACAGCACATATTATCTTATCGGACAGATCACAGACAACTTCATCAATAAAATCTGACAAAAAAGTGTAAACGTGACCTGGGATGGAAAGCCCAGCGGGTGCGATAGATCATATTTTCGTTTAGCCATAAATTATATGTCATCTAATAAGTATCGGAACACTGAGCGGAGCAAAGATGCAATAGAATCATGCCTGTGCCAAAGACATATGTATGAAAAAAAGATGAACATATATCTGTATTCCAATGTTTCCAAGTCAATATAAAATTTTTCGCTCTTCAACTATCTGTCTCTTCCCCTCCGTGATTCTGGGTGGGTGTATTGCATGTATGTCAAACCACACACCTTGAAATAATCCACACAGTTCACACTTCCTTATGCCCTCAGTACTTAAATACCAGTATATGGGGTAACCGAGTCAACAGGAGGTGGGAAGGGAACAATAGAATTATATATGAAGGTAGTATCTGTTCCCAAATGAACAGATACCATTGGTGACCATGCAGCTTCTCTAGAATGAAATGATGATTATATTGACATCCAAGCTGCAAACAGGCGTTGATACACATCATTGGGGACATGCTGAAAATGTGTACCCCAACTGGGACTCAAACCCGGGATCTCCTGCTTAAATGTCAGACGCTCTATCCATCTGAGCCACCGAGGGCACAGAGGATAGTGCGCCTGCGGGGACTTATCCCTTGCACACTCCCGTGAGACCCACATTCCAACATGTCCACTCCACTACATTCATAGTGCGCCTAGTAGATGTTTGCCCACCACACTCATTACTCGAGGCAGATTAATCTACCAAGTCCCGTACGAATTGGGGCATAGCGTGTGCGTTCGCACAAGTAGGTCAATGGCCGGGCAGCCATATTTTAACTGTATATGAAAGTAGTATCTGCTCCTGAAAGAACAGATACCATTGATGACCATGCAGCTTCTCTACAATGAAATGATAATTAAATCGACAGGGGGAGGGAGGGGGGGGGGCAGTTAGGGCAGCAGGTGAAGGTGGCCTGTCGGGAAAGGGATTGCAAACCTGACCACTGGGTCCAAGTGGACCTGGACGGCAACTGCTTCCAATGTGGTATGAAGTGGGATCCATGTACTAACAATGACCATACAGACCTACATGAGAACGCTACAGGAAGCCCTCAAAGGGCCGGCCAGGTTCTTAAAAATCACAAAACCCACGAAGGGTTGGCGAGTGAACCTCAGTAAAACGTGGTTCCTAGAGAACAACACAAGCAGGCAAATAAAAGGCAATAAGGGATTGCAATTCTGTGGGGTGAAGGTAAAATCCATTACAGTTCCACTGAATAATCACGGAGCAGTTGTCCAAATGGGAGGCGAACGGGCTGGAGCCACTCACACAGCCAGGTCACTACCTGTCACCAAATAAGGATGGGATGATACCTACAAGTAAGAGGCCAGACTCACGTGGCGAGGGGTGAGATGATACCTCCAGGGACACTGGAAGAGGAGGGGGGGCAGAGGAAGGGGTGCAGGGGGGAGGGGAGGAACCAGGGGATGGAGGGAGAGAGGCTTCGGCAAGATCAAGAA
The DNA here is from genome assembly GCF_023898315.1 of Schistocerca nitens. NCBI lineage: Eukaryota > Metazoa > Arthropoda > Insecta > Orthoptera > Acrididae > Schistocerca > Schistocerca nitens. Next base: position 288,501,076 of record NC_064618.1, on the reverse strand, counting down.
CTGAAAGAGAACAGGCAACTTTGGGGCACACAGACTGTGCCTATAGCTGAGTAGTGGTAGCAGTTGTGGATGCTGGGGAGGAGAGATCCCCAGAGGAAGCCCCATCACCAGCGGGAAACAAAGAAGTGGGACACTTCTCTGGCCGGGGAGGGGTATGACACCTGGAGGTGAGGGTATGGAAACTACAGAGGTGGGGGAGAGGAGGGTGGGGAGAGGACTGGGGTAAGGAAGAGGGAGGGGGAAAATACGTAATTGAGGCAACAGTAGAAGTCATCGACACAAGTTTAAGTTGCTCAGATTTCTGACAAGGCTCAGCATAAGATGAACAATCAAGAGACTTATACTCCTGTATTTTCTTTTCCTTCTTACATGCCGGGCCATCTGGTGAGTGTGGAGAGTGACGGTCATGACAATTAACACACATGTGTGGTAGAGCAAAGAGGCTCCTCTCGTGGAGTGGCTGTCCACATTAACCACACATAGGCACTGCCGTACATTGGGAAGACATGTGCCCAAAACGCAAGGACCAAAAGCACTTTATGGGTGGCGAGACATACGGCTTCACATCACACCGATAACACATACCTCGACCTTCTCCAGGAGGGTCTCTCCCTCAAAAGCCAGAATAAAGGCACTGGTATCAGTATGGTTGTCCTTAAGATCTTTCTGCACACATCAGACAAAATGAATGCCCCATCATTCCTGTTGGGTCTGGAGTTCCTTATCAGTTTGAAGGATGAGGTACCTATGAAAAATGACTCCCTGGACCACATTCAAATACTGATGCAAAGCAGTAGATACTGGGACATCGCCAAAATGAGCAAAGCACGAAGGACTGCATATTGGGCAGCAGAAGCAGTTCTGATCAACAGTGAACCTGACTGCATCTTACTGAGAGACTCCATTTCACCAAACTTGTCTTCGATATTTTCAACAAAAAATAATACCTTTGTGGCAATCCACATCCATCCTAGCTGGTAGCAGGAAAGTGTTTCATCCCAAGCCAGCAAGCCTGGCCCTCCTCCCATGGTGTAGCCACGGAAGGGAAGGCTGCAGGGTCACAAGCACCAGCAGCATACAATGATCCATTCCCAACCAAATACACAGCTGTGGAAGAACAGCCAGCTTTTCAGAGTTTGGTGTGTTTCATACACACAGCATCCACCCTGATACCATCCACTCTGATCAGGGGCTCTTCCCATGGGCACCACCCAGCTGCAGCGAGGGCTGTCTGGCATGGTCGCTGCAGGGAGTTCTGATGCTCCAGAATGACAAGCAATAGCTCCTATGCATACATGAGGAGGCAACAGCTCAGGTATCAGAAGTGTGATCCCTGTATTATCAGGGGGCTCAGCCAGATAGGTACGTAACAGCCCCACTTCACAGACTGGCAACATGGGCTGGTGACCTAGTGGGACGGAGGACGAGAAGGAAGGAGGGATGGAATGGGGGCAGAGGTTTCTACAATATAGATGCTAGGGAGAGAGTACTTCCCAAAACAGCTCACACTACGGCGAGAAAATTTAGAAGCGGAGGTCAAACCCTGAGACATACACATTATAATATTATGTAGACTCCCACAATTTCGTGATCACAGAACGTATAGGTCTACATATCGCCAACTATTAATACACAGCAGTTGTTCTGATAATACATTAGTGGCAAAATTTAGAAAATAATTCAATCATATGAATGTATCACCAACTTTTCCCTCTGAAATACATTAAATTAATATATTACCTTAAAAATAAAAGCTTCTATTGATCTGATGATGCTTCCAAGAGAGTACTAAAGATTTATTCCGATATACAGTATGCACTTTCTTATCTGAAAGATGTAATGCATCACTTACTCAAGGCATTTTTCCAGAGAGATTGGAATATGCCACAGTTAAACCCCTCAATAAGAAAGGTGATATGAGAGATGTCAACAGCATCACTACTGACATTTCCCAAAATTTTTGAGGTGGTGTATTCTCGAATAATAGCCCACCTGAGCAACAATAATATCTCCAGTAAATCACAGTTCGGACTTCAAAAAAAAATTGCTAACTGAGAATGTCATTTAAATGTTCACTTCACAAATTTTACAAAATTAACTAACAAAACAGCACCAGTTGGTATTCTCTATTACCTGTCTTGGGCATTTGACTGTGTGGACCACAATATCCTCATAGATAAACTGAGGTTTTATGGAATTAATGGTATAGCCAACAAATGAATAGTGTCATATCTAACCAAAAGAACGCTGAAAGTTGTACTTCATAATTCAATCACTGGGAGAGGCAGCCCTGAAAAACTTCTGCCATCTGGTGAGCAAAATGTATGAGAAAGGCGAAATACCATCAGACTTCAAGAAGAATATAATAATTCCAATTCCAAAGAAAGCAGGTGTCAACAGGTGTGAAAATTATCGAACTATCAGTTCAATAAGTCACGTCTGCAAACCCCGAACACAAACTCTTTACCAATGAAGGGAAAAACTGGTAGAAGGCGACCTCGGGGAAGATCAGTTTGGATTCAATAGAAATGTTGGAACGCATGAGGCAATACTGACCCTACGACTTATCTTAGAAGACAGATTAAGGAAAGGCAAAACCACATTTCTACCATTTGTAGAATTGGAGAAAGCTGTTGAAAATGTTGGCTGGAACACTATCTTTCAAATTCTGAAGGTGGCAGGAGTAAAATACAGGGAGTGAAAGGCTGTTTACAAATTGGACAGAAACCAGATGGCAGTTATCAGAGTCGAGAGCCATGAAAGGGAAGCAAGGGTTGGGAAAGGTGTGACACAGGCTTGTAGCCTATCACAGATGTTATTCAATCTGTATACTGAGCAAGCAGTAAAGGAAACAAAAGAAATATTTGGAAAGGAATTAAAATCCACGGATAAAAAATAAAAACGTTGAGATTTGCGGATGGCATTGTAATTCTGTCAGAGACAGCTAAGGACCTGGAAGAGCAGATGAATGGAATTGACAGTGTCTTCAAAGGAGGATATAAGATGAACACCAACAAAAGCAAAATGAAGATAATGGAGTGTAGTCAAATTAAATCAGGTGATGCTGAGGGAACTAGATTAGGAAACGAGACAAAGTAGTAAATGAGTTTTGCTATTTAGGAAGCAAAATAACTGATGACTGTAGGGAGGTTATAAAATGTAAACTGACTATAGCAAGGAAAGTGTTTCTGAAGAAGAGAAATTTGTTAACATCGAGTACAGATTTAAGTGTCAGGAAGTCGTTTCTGAAAGTATTTGCATGGAGTGTAGCCATGTATGGAAGTGGAACATGGGTGATAAATAGTTTGAACAAGAAGAGAACAGAAGCGGGTCGACAGAAGTGTCCGATCCCATGCGTCGGCTTAGACCTGTGACGTAAGGGTGTTGTCATGTGTGACGTCATGACGGCGTAGAGATTGGTTTGTGAGTGTGGCGTGTTTGTAGATGTTGTCGTGTTGCGGTTTGTTGTGCTCTCTGGTGGTATGTTCAGGGTTTTCGTTTGTGTGGTGTAATGGGCTCAGTTTGCTTTTGCTCATTATCCAGAATTGTTTGAGTGTCAGCTGTGTTTGTAGTGGAATTCGTTTCAGTGAGTCAACGATTTTGTGTGAAGGTTAATTTAGTGTTGTTCACTGTACAGCGTGTGGTAATTTTAGTAAAATTAATCAGTTGTTGTTTTTGTTCAGGAATGGATATGACGGATAAAATTAACAGTGCGCAGGTCAAGGGAAGTGTTCGATCCCAATGTGTGGCTGTGTATGTTGATATTGGTATCGGGAGATGTTTTTGAGCTATATAGGCCAAGGGAAGTGTATGATCCTAATTTATGGGATCGGGAGCTGCTGTTGAGCTATATGGGTCAAGGGAAGTTTCCGATTCCAGATGATATTGTGTTTTGTGATATTTGGGGCGTTTTGTGATGTCAGTTTTTTTCGTTGTTTTGTGTGGTTTTGTATGGGGGTGGGTGTCTAAATTTATTTATATTTAGTTTGCCCCCACCCAAAAACACCCCATTTCCAGCACTTGTCCCGTTAGTGTCATTAGGCTTTTTGTGGAAAGCGTGTGTGTTTGTTTTACGATGTATTTTCATCCTCATAATGTGTATGTACCGACTTTTTGTGTGCCATATTGCAATCGTGGTTTATGGTAGTTTCCACCATATTTGTGACGTCATGGGTCAAAGCAGACGGGTGGGATCACACGCTTCCGTATTTCCACAGCAGCTCTCAAAATGTGCTACTAAAGAAGAATACTGAAGATTTGATGGGTAGATCACGTAACTAATGAGCAGGTACTGAATAGAATTGGGGACAAGACGAATTTGGGGAACAACTTGACTAGAAGAAGGGAATGGTTGATAGGACATGTTCTGAGGCATCAACGGATCACAAATTTAGTATTGGAGGGCAGTGTGGAGTAAAAATCATTGAGTGAGACAAAGAGATGAAAAATGCAGATTCGGAAGGATGTAGGGTGCATTAGTGGTTGGTTGGTTGTTTCGGGGAAGGAGACCAGACAGCGAGGTCATCGGTCTCATCGGATTAGGGAAGGACGGGGAAGGAAGTCTGCCATGCCCTTTGAAAGGAACCATCCCGGCATTTGCCTGGAGCAATTTAGGGAAAATCACGGAAAACCTAAATCAGGATGGCCGGACGCAGGATTGAACCGTCATCCTCCCAAATGCGAGTCCAGTGTCTAACCACTGCGCCACCTCGCTCGGTCGTGCATTAGTGACTTGGAGATGAAGAAACTTGCACAGGATAGAGTAACAAGGAGAGCTACATCAAACCAGTCTCTGTACTGAAGACTGCAACAACAACAGCAATCTGGAGAGATTCCATTGACGGGAGAAATCACACATGCAGCTCCCCTAGGCTCAATATTAGGTCTGCCATTGCCAGCCGGGGAGGCCGAGCGGTTCTAGGCACTACAGTGTGGAACCGCGCGACCACTACGATCGCAGGTTCAAATCCTGCCTCGGGTTTAAGTAGTTCTAAGTTCTAGGGGACTGATGACTTCAGAAGTTAAGTCCCATAGTGCTCAGAGCCATTCAGGTCTGCGATTGTTCATCATATATGTAAATGATCTCTCATATAACACTCAACCTATATAATTTGTTCTGTTGGCTGACAATGCTAGTACTGTAATCAATACAAGCATACACACAGCAACAAAAGAAATGATAATGTTCCTAATGGTGTTATTGACTGGTTTTCCATGAATGGTCTCTCTCTCAATTTTAAAATGAGTCAACATAATCCGTTCTGCACATGTAGAGGAACCACATCAATAACAAGTGTAACAAAAAGTGTCAACATAATAAACGGTGCAGAAACATCAAAACTTTCAGGTGTCCATGGGGATGAGAATTTTAACTGGAAAAAGCAAACTTTGGAACTCGTAAAACAAATTCATTCTGCCACATCTGCACTTAGAACCACTGCAAATCTTGGGCAAAAAGAAATCAGTAATTCACGTCTTTCAGATTTTCAGTCAACAATTCCATAAGCCTACGGAATAATGCTTTGGGGTAAAACAGCTTTAAGAAAGTAAGTCAAAGTTGTTCAAGAATGTGCTGTAAGGGCAAGATTTGGTGCTCATCCATAAGAGTCGGGCATTGTGTCTACTGCTTTCCTACATATTTATCCCTCGTGAGGTTTGTTGTAAATAATCCAATGCAGGCCTAACTCAGGAGGGACACTGATGTACATAATTGGAATATGAGGAGAAAAAATAACTAATTACCTCACATTGTTACTTGTCTTTAGCCCCAAGCATGGGGCAAATGCTGCACCAAAAATTTTTGGTCACTTACCCAGTCATAGAAACTGTCTGACAGACAGCACAGTTAAGTTTGGAAACAAACTGAAGAAGTTTCTCCTTGAGAACTCCTATCCCACGCAGAAATTTCTACCATTGTAATATGCAAAAGGTAGTGAGTATACTGACCCACATCTGTATATTCAAAAAATCTTGAAATTCTTCAATATTTTGTTACATTTATACTTGTTTCACATCAATACGATCAATCGTTCAAACGATCCAGGGAGCATTAAACTATTACAATTTGGAACTATGCTGCCTAAACTATGTCTGTCAACTTGTTTTGATATGCTTCCCCAAAACTTGTCATTCAAAACACATCTGCAGAAACTCCGTAAAAGAGAGCTTCAGTTCCATACATTATACAGCAATGAAGAATATGTAGCCCACATGAAAGTGGTTCACAGTATGACAGCGATATTGCTCTCTGTGTTATTTCACGTACAAGATCATATGCTAAAAAATTACTGGTAAGTTCCCTCACCCGATAACAGCGCATAAACAGTCAGTACTACAGAGGAATATGCTTAATATAGATACCTTACTTATATTCTTTCAAGATCCGCAATTCCGCTTTCTAAACCAATCCACATTAGTCACAAGCCGCAACACACAAACACGTTACGTTGTGTTTTAATTCAATAATTTTCATCTCCCGCCTTTTTTAGTGAAAAAATCTGCCAGTGGTGGCTCTGCGCTGTGGTATACAACCAGAGGTTGTATTGTTCACACATTAATTTGTTTATCTTTGGACTGAATGTAAATATGTGGTGACTGGGATAGTGTTGGAGTGTTTGTTATTGTTTATATTTAGAAAGGCGAGCTTAACAGTGACCCGTGCTTAATTTGTCTGTTTATGCCATTTAATTAAACACGGTCTATGAATCAGGACGGCACGCCATTGTTTTTTATGTTAAGAATAATTATTTATCTGATCCATAGCAATATTGCTTATCGAGTTCACTAAGGTTTGACATAAATATTAGCTGAAGCTATGGATTATCAGCACGATACGTAGACATATGCTGGTGTGCCAACGATTTCTTTTTACAGGAAATGTCAAAAACTTCCTCTAGTACGACGCATTCCGAAACCCAGATAAAATTAGCGCAGTTACAAGTTGAAAGAATAAAGGTAATTAGCATATATTGTGTGATTTAATGAATGCAAACGGTATTTGGGTCTTCGACCCATGGCACGGCTTATACTTAACGTTAATAGATGCTTGATAAGAATTATGTGATTTTGTTACTTTCCAACTGTAACCATTTGAAAATACTCGTGTTGTAGTCATTGTGTTTTTAATTTTGAACGTTGATTTCGAAACTGCCTACGACTGTTTGTAGATTTAATGTATCCACACTGAAACACAGCAAATGCCAGTTCTCTTGGAACGCAATTGGTTAATGTTGGGGATTATAATCCGTTATCGTGGTGCGAGAGCACAGTAAAAAATAAAACTTTTTCTTATTGTACGATCGCTTTGCAAAGCAATTAATCAGTGCATTGCTTCACATGACCCCAGGGATACAATAAAGTTGTGTCTAGAGATTATTACAATGAAATATCAAAATTGAATGAATCCGAGGAATAAAACCAATGACGTGGTAAAAACTTCAAATGTGTACATTTTTTAAAGTACATTTCATTGGAATATGCGACGACATCGTTCGGTGAACAATTTCTTAAGCTCATCTATGTTTCTCACAACATTTAACATACTACAGAAAGTTGTTGAGAGTATATGTGCGTATAAATCTTGACTCCTTTTGTGTACAAATGGTAATTCTTGCTCTTGTGATGTTGTCCACTATTTCTTTTGAAAACAGAAATGACAGAAGACAATAATGACTATATGTGCTGTGAACCAGTTATCAGAAATCGAATTGTATTTTGCTTATTTATTTTAAATGTTAAAAAAAATTATTCTACTCTCAAGACTAGACGTAATTTTTGTAACATGTTTTGGTAAGTTCTCTGTGAATATTGTTACCCCTGTAGATGTTTCTGGAACTCTTTAGTCGAATGGAAAGATACATAATAAGCTAATTTCTAAATCACCTTTGTTCTTAATTCTGCTTACTGCTAATTTAATTATGCTTACTGCTAACCCCCCCCCGTGTACCATGGACCTTGCCGTTGGTGGGGAGGCTTGAGTGCCCAGTAGTTGCAGCAGTCTGGATGATTGACTGATCTGGCCTTGTAACACTAACCAAAACGGCCTTGCTGTGCTGGTACTGCGAACGGCTGAAAGCAAGGGGAAACTACAGCCGTAATTTTTCCCGAGGGCATGCAGCTTTACTGTATGGTTAAATGATGATGGCGTCCTCTTGGGTAAAATATTCCGGAGGTAAAATAGTCCCCCATTCGGATCTCCGGGCGGGGACTACTCAAGAGGACGTCGTTATCAGAGAAAGAAAACTGGCGTTCTACGGATCGCAGCGTGGAATGTCAGATCCCTTAATAGGGCAGGTAGGTTAGAAAATTTAAAAAGGGAATTGGATAGGTTAAAGTTAGATATAGTGGGAATTAGTGAAGTTCGGTGGCAGAAGGAACAAGACTTTTGGTCAGGCGAATACAGGATCATAAATACAAAATCAAATAGAGGTAATGCAGGAGTAGTTTTAATAATGAATAGGGAAATAGGAGTGCGGGTAAGCTACTAAAAACAGCATAGTGAAAGCATTATTGTCGTCAAGATAGACACGAAGCCCACACCTACTACAGTAGTACAAGTTTGTATGCCAACTAGCTCTGCAGATGACGAAGAAATTGAAGAAATGTATGATGAAAGAAAAGAAATTATTCAGATAATGAAGGGAGACGAAAATTTAATAGTGATGGGTGACTGGAAATCGGTAGTAGGAAAAGGGAGAGGGGGAAACGTAGTAGGTGAATATGGATTGGGGCTAAGAAATGAAAGAGGAAGCCGCTTGGTACAATTTTGCACAGAGCACAACTTAATCATAGCTAACACTTGGTTCAATAATCGTGAAAGAAGGTTGTATACATGGAAGAACCCTGGAGATACTGACAGGTTTCAGATAGATTATATAATGGTAAGACAGAGATTTAGGAACCAGGTTTTAAATTGTAAGACATTTCCAGGGGCAGGTGTGGACTCTGACCACAATCTATTGGTTATGAACTGTAGATTAAAACTGAAGAAACTGCAAAAAGGTGGGAATTTAAGGAGATGGGACCTGGATAAACTGAAAGAACCAGAAGTTGTACAGAGTTTCAGGGAGAGCATAAGGGAACAATTGACAGGAATGGGGGAAAGAAATACAGTAGAAGAAGAATGGGTAGCTTTGAGGGATGAAGTAGTGAAGGCAGCAGAGTATCAAGTAGGTAAAAAGACGAGGGCTAATAGAAATCCTTGGGTAACAGAAGAAATATTGAATTTTATTGATGAAAGGAGAAAGTATAAAAATGCAGTAAATGAAGCAGGCAAAAAGGAATACGAACGTCTCAAAAATGAGATCGACAGGAAGTGCAAATTGGCTAAGCAGGGATGGCTAGAGGACAAATGTAAGGATGTAGAGGCTTATCTCATGAGGGGTAAGATAGATACTGCCTACAGGAAAATTTAGAGGCTTATCTCATTTATCAATTTAGAGGCTTATCTCACTAGGGGTAAGAGAGATACTGCCTACAGGAAAATTAAAGAGACCTTTGGAGATAAGAGAACCACTTGTATGAACATCAAGAGCTCAGATGGAAACCCAGTTCTAAGCAAAGAAGGGAAAGCGGGAAGGTGGAAGGGGTATATAGAGGGTCTATACAAGGGCGATGTACATGAGGACAATATTATGGAAATGGAAGAGGATGTAGATGAAGATGAAATGGGAGATACGATACTGCATGAAGAGTTGGACAGAGCACTGAAAGACCTGAGTCGAAACAAGGCCCCCGGAGTAGACAACATTCCATCGGAACTACTGACGGCCTTGGGTGAGCCAGTCCTGACAAAGCTCTACCATCTGGTGAGTAAGATGTATGAAACAGGCGAAATACCCTCAAACTTCAAGAAGAATATAATAATTCCAATCCCAAAGAAAGCAGGTGTTGACAGATGTGAGAATTACCGAACAATCAGTTTAATAAGCTACAGCTGCAAAATACTAACACGAATTCTTTACAGACGAATGGAAAAACTAGTAGAAGCCGACCTCGGGGAAGATCAGTTTGGATTCCGTAGAGATACTGGAACATGTGAGGCAATACTGACCTTACGACTTATCTTAGAAGAAAGATTAAGAAAAGGCAAACCTACGTTTCTAGCATTTGTAGACTTAGAGAAAGCTTTTGACAATGTTGACTGGAATACTCTCTTTCAAATTCTAAAGGTGGCAGGGGTAAAATACAGGGAGCGAAAGGCTATTTACAATTTGTACAGAAACCAGATGGCAGTTATAAGAGTCGAGGGTCATGAAAGGGGAGCAGTGGTTGGGAAGGGAGTAAGACAGGGTTGTAGCCTGCCCCCGATGTTATTCAATCTGTATATTGAGCAAGCAGTAAAGGAAACAAAAGAAAAATTTGGAGTAGGTATTAAAATTCATGGAGAAGAAGTAAAAACTTTGAGGTTCGCCGATGACATTGTAATTCTGTCAGAGACAGCAAAGGACTTAGAAGAGCAGTTGAACGGAATGGATGGTGTCTTGAAGGGAGGATATAAGATGAACATCAACAAAAGCAAAACGAGGATAATGGAATGTAGTCGAGTTAAGTCGGGTGATGTTGAGGGTATTAGATTAGGAAATGAGACACTTAGAGTAGTAAAGAAGTTTTGCTATTTGGGGAGCAAAATAACTGATGATGGTCGAAGTAGAGAGGATATAAAATGTAGACTGGCAATGGCAAGGAAAGCGTTTCTGAAGAAGAGAAATTTGTTAACATCGAGTATAGATTTAAATGTCAGGAAGTTGTTTCTGAAAGTATTTGTATGGAGTGTAGCCATGTATGGAAGTGAAACATGGACAATAAATAGTTTGGACAAGAAGAGAATAGAAGCTTTCGAAATGTGGTGCTACAGAAGAATGCTGAAGATTAGATGGGTAGATCACATAACTAATGAGGAGGTACTGAACAGGATTGGGGAGAAGAGGAGTTTGTGGCACAACTTGACCAGAAGAAGGGATTGGTTGGTAGGACATGTTCTGAGGCATCAAGGGATCACCAATTTAGTATTGGAGGGCAGCGTGGAGGGTAAAAATCGTAGGGGGAGACCAAGAGATGAATACACTAAGCAGATTCAGAAGGATGTAGGTTGCAGTAGGTACTGGGAGATGAAGAAGCTTGCACAAGATAGAGTAGCATGGAGAGCTGCATCAAACCAGTCTCAGGACTGAAGACCACAACAACAACAACACAGGAAAATTAAAGATACCTTTGGAGAAAAGAGAACCACTTGCATGAATATCAAGAGCTCAGATGGAAAACCAGTTCTAAGCAAAGATGGGAAAGCAGAAAGGTGGAAGGAATATATAGAGGGTCTATACAAGGACGATGTACTTGAGGACACTATTATGGAAATGGAAGAGGATGTAGATGAAGATGAAATGGGGGATATGATACTGCATGAAGAGTTTGACAGAGCACTGAAAGACCTAAGTCGAAACAAGGCCCTCTGGAGTAGACAACATTCCATTAGAACTACTGACAGCCTTGGGAGAGCCAGTTCTGACAAAACTCTACCATCTGGTGAGCAAGATGTATGAGACAGGCGAAATTCCCTCAGACTTCAAGAAGAATATAATAATTCCAATCCCAAAGAAAGCAGGTGTTGGCAGATGTGAAAATTACCGAACTGTCAGTTTAATAAGTCACAGCTGCAAAATACTAACGCGAATTCTTTACAGATGAATGGAAAAACTGGTAGAAGCCGACCTCGGGGAAGATCAGTTTGGATTCCGTAGAAATGTTGGAACACATGAGGCAATACTGACCCTACGACTTACCTTGTGAAGCTAGATTAAGGAAAGGCAAACCTATGTTTCTAGCATTTGTAGACTTAGGGAAAGCTTTTGACAATGTTGAGTGGAATACTCTCTTTCAAATTCTGAAGGTGGCAGGGGTAAAATACAGGGAACGAAAGGCTATTTACAATTTGTACAGAAACCAGATGGCAGTTATAAGAGTCGAGGGACATGAAAGGGAAGCAGTGGTCGGGAATGGAGTAAGACTGGGTTGTAGCCTATCCCCGATGTTATTCAATCTTTATATTGAGCAAGCAGTGAAAGAAACAAAAGAAAAATTCGGTGTAGGTATTAAAATCCACGGAGAAGTAATAAAAATTTTGAGGTTTGCCGATGACATTGTAATTCTGTCAAAGACAGCAAAGGACTTGGAGGAGCAGTTGAACGGAATGGACAGTGTCTTGAAAGGAGGGTATAAGATGAACATCAACAGAAGCAAAACGAGTATAATGGAATGTAGTCTAATTAAGTTGGGTGATGCTGAGGGAATTAGATTAGGAAATGAGACACTTCAAGTAGTAAAGGAGTTTTGCTATTGGGGAGCAAAATAACTGATGATGGTCGAAGTAGAGAGGATATAAAATGTAGACTGGCAATGGCAAGGAAAGCGTTTCTGAAGAAGAGAAATTTGTTAACATCAAATATAGATTTAAGTGTCAGGAAGTCATTTCTGAAAGTATTTGTATGGAGTGTGGCCATGTATGGAAGTGAAACATGGACGATAACTAGTTTGGACAAGAAGAGAATAGAAGCTTTTGAAATGTGGTGCTACAGAAGAATGCTGAAGATTAGATGGGTAGATCACATAACTAATGAGGAGGTATTGAATAGGATTGGGGAGAAGAGAAGTTTGTGGCACAACTTGACTAGAAGAAGGGATTCGTTGGAAGGACATGTTCTGAGGCATCAAGGGATCACCAATTTAGTATTGGAGGGCAGCGTGGAGGGTAAAAATCGTAGAGGGAGACCAAGAGATCAGTACACTAAGCAGATTCAAAAGGATGTAGGTTGCAGTAGGTACTGGGAGATGAAGAAGCTTGCACAAGATAGAGTAGCATGGAGAGCTGCATCAAACCAGTCTCAGGACTGAAGACCACAACAACAACAACACAGGAAAATTAAAGATACCTTTGGAGAAAAGAGAACCACTTGCATGAATATCAAGAGCTCAGATGGAAAACCAGTTCTAAGCAAAGATGGGAAAGCAGAAAGGTGGAAGGAATATATAGAGGGTCTATACAAGGACGATGTACTTGAGGACACTATTATGGAAATGGAAGAGGATGTAGATGAAGATGAAATGGGGGATATGATACTGTATGAAGAGTTTGACAGAGCACTGAAAGACCTAAGTCGAAACAAGGCCCTCTGGAGTAGACAACATTCCATTAGAACTACTGACAGCCTTGGGAGAGCCAGTTCTGACAAAACTCTACCATCTGGTGAGCAAGATGTATGAGACAGGCGAAATTCCCTCAGACTTCAAGAAGAATATAATAATTCCAATCCCAAAGAAAGCAGGTGTTGGCAGATGTGAAAATTACCGAACTGTCAGTTTAATAAGTCACAGCTGCAAAATACTAACGCGAATTCTTAACAGATGAATGGAAAAACTGGTAGAAGCCGACCTCGGGGAAGATCAGTTTGGATTCCGTAGAAATGTTGGAACACATGAGGCAATACTGACCCTACGACTTACCTTGTGAAGCTAGATTAAGGAAAGGCAAACCTATGTTTCTAGCATTTGTAGACTTAGGGAGAGCTTTTGACAATGTTGAGTGGAATACTCTCTTTCAAATTCTGAAGGTGGCAGGGGTAAAATACAGGGAACGAAAGGCTATTTACAATTTGTACAGAAACCAGATGGCAGTTATAAGAGTCGAGGGACATGAAAGGGAAGCAGTGGTCGGGAATGGAGTAAGACTGGGTTGTAGCCTATCCCCGATGTTATTCAATCTTTATATTGAGCAAGCAGTGAAAGAAACAAAAGAAAAATTCGGTGTAGGTATTAAAATCCACGGAGAAGTAATAAAAATTTTGAGGTTTGCCGATGACATTGTAATTCTGTCAAAGACAGCAAAGGACTTGGAGGAGCAGTTGAACGGAATGGACAGTGTCTTGAAAGGAGGGTATAAGATGAACATCAACAGAAGCAAAACGAGTATAATGGAATGTAGTCTAATTAAGTTGGGTGATGCTGAGGGAATTAGATTAGGAAATGAGACACTTCAAGTAGTAAAGGAGTTTTGCTATTGGGGAGCAAAATAACTGATGATGGTCGAAGTAGAGAGGATATAAAATGTAGACTGGCAATGGCAAGGAAAGCGTTTCTGAAGAAGAGAAATTTGTTAACATCAAATATAGATTTAAGTGTCAGGAAGTCATTTCTGAAAGTATTTGTATGGAGTGTGGCCATGTATGGAAGTGAAACATGGACGATAACTAGTTTGGACAAGAAGAGAATAGAAGCTTTTGAAATGTGGTGCTACAGAAGAATGCTGAAGATTAGATGGGTAGATCACATAACTAATGAGGAGGTATTGAATAGGATTGGGGAGAAGAGAAGTTTGTGGCACAACTTGACTAGAAGAAGGGATTCGTTGGAAGGACATGTTCTGAGGCATCAAGGGATCACCAATTTAGTATTGGAGGGCAGCGTGGAGGGTAAAAATCGTAGAGGGAGACCAAGAGATCAGTACACTAAGCAGATTCAAAAGGATGTAGGTTGCAGTAGGTACTGGGAGATGAAGAAGCTTGCACAGTATAGAGTAGCATGGAGAGCTGCATCAAACCAGTCTCAGGACTGAAGACCACAACCACAACAACAACTGCTAATTTATGTGAACTAAGTCCAGGTTGTGTTCACATATTTAATGTTGTTGAGTGTGGATTATTCATCCAGTTTCTGTTCCATTTCTAGTCCCCAAAATTGAATATATCTCCTTTTATTGGTATTTTATTTCTGATTTTATTATAGTTGCAGGTTCTGGCACCTTGTTAGAAGTAGGCTACTGCAGTGCATATACTGTTACCAGAAGTTAATAATAATCTGTTTTCTTTCAACTGTCTGTCTTTATTAGCTGTCCATTCTATCAAAAGACAGATAATCATATCACTTTTTGTACATGTCTAATACACATATTATAGACCTACAGCCAGCTTCTTGTTACATAGTGGGTAAATATTGTGATTGTAAGAAATGTGAGAAAGGACATTCAGAACATTTAGTAACTAAAAACAGACCATAACAGCACATTATGGTGATTTGTAATAAACAAATTTCTTTTAAATGTGTTGTACCTAACCAATACCAGATGTCGGCTTTGACTCGTAACGTAATGATGATGTGGAATGTGATATGATAGATATTCAAACAGAGAACATAGCACTGCCAGTATTTATTTTTCTTCTATTTTTTGGACCATAGGCTATTGTCACATACTGGCCTGTAACATAGCCCACGGTCTGAGTTATGTTGAAAGACATCAGTTTGTTTGTGAGCTGGCAAATCCAATGAATGTAATGTCATGAGAATAACTATAACTCTTGTTAGGGCACATATATTGTACATGATGTACTGGTATTGAGAAGACTATGTGATTCAAACCTGTCTCTAATGTTGATGTTAAGTCCCACAATCCAGTTGGGAAGCCTCTAATGTCTATTCTGTTGAGGTGACTGGTAAAGTTGTGATCCAAACACATCTTCATTATGGAAGTTCAGTGCCATCTTCTGCACCTCCAACCCATAAACCAATATCTTCTGGATGCAGTAGTTTACAAAGTAGAGTTCTGGCAGTTTCCATGCTGTCCTATTTCCTGTTCTTCGTGCCCTATCTTTTTATTTCAAGGATGTGTCAGATTCTTTACAATTTGGATTAATTATGTACTCATTATGTGTTTCATCCTTTGTGAAGCAGCCCACATAGGCCTACATATTTCATTGGATGCCTTGGTGCTCTGGTGTGCAGAGGAAGTTCACCAAAGTTCCAAAGAGCTGTTGCTCTGTCCCTTCTGCACTTTGTTCATAAGAACATCTTTTCTTTCCACATTGCAGGGGTAAGGTGGTATTCTTAACAAGTCAGATAGGATGAGGATCTCATTTTCATAGAGCTTGATAAAATGGAGAGTTTGCATGATGGTCTAGCTTCCATAAATACTGACATGTTCTGAAGAGGGGTATTTGTCCTTTCTTCTTGGTGATTAGGACAAAAGAAGGCACTGCCTACCTTGTCTGATTAGTTATTTTTTTACTAGTAAGTGAATATTTTAATCATATCTGTCTGTTCATTTGCAGAGCTCTGGTGAATATATGGTTCACAATTGATGTATCAAATTTGGTAAGGGAATACCAATTGGATGAAATAAGCAGTGGATAGGAAGGAAGTTTCCTATTGAATAGTGATTGCTCTTTGGTAGCATCTTCGTGTGTGATTACAACATAGCTGTCTGAGTACTTCATTGTTGACCTTGTACTTTTCTTCGAAGATGAATTTTGATGATCACATCTCCATTTGCTGATCAATAGAGAGCAAACATGCACATCAGAATATTGGGAAGTAGCGGTATGGCAGTGCATAGTGCTGATCACCTGTCTGAGTTTTTAAGTTATTGGTTCTAGTGTGAGGAATGTAACTTCTGACTTAGAAACAGTTAGGCTTGGAGTGAATGGGCGGTAGCCAGTAACTATGTTAAGCAAACTATTCTCAGCATGGGAGGAGAAGATAACTCATCATTGTTTTTACTGGCTCAGTTGTTTAGTCTCCCATCATGCAAGCCAAGTATTGAATATGATTGACTATTTCAATGCATTTCATTTGACAGCTGCAGAAACTCTGTCTTCAATGAATATATGTTATATTTTAATTTTGTATCTCACTCTCTGAATCTTTAAATCTTGCCAGTAGAAATTTCAAAACCAGGCTGATAAACCTCGTCAGAGTTTTACTACAGCTGCATATTTCCTGATCAGTGTTGAATATTAATGTTCAAATCACAGCATTGCGGCTACAGGATGCACCTAGTTCTGTAGATGTGAATTTACATTTGCTGACTGAAAAGCAAACAAATTGTAGCAGGCACAGTTGAAGTATTCATGTAATATCAGTTTTATCGATGACATGTAGTTATGAGTCAGGTGGTGACCTCTGTGGTAGCAGCACCAGGCCAGTTGATCATTTGTGCGTCCATTTTACTAGCTTCTAAATGTACGTGAGTCATTCATTTATAGTTGTCTGTGTGCTTTTGTAATTCAGTCCTAAATTTCTCACATGTTTGTGTAGTGTAGTTTTCCACTGTCTTTAATGTGGATACGGACTGTGATTGCTGTGTTCAGAAGCGAGCTGAGTCTATGAACCTTCACTCACAACAACAGTTGGTGATGGCTTCAGTCACACAGCTTGAAGCTGTTGCCAATGGGCACCACTGTGTGGGGCCAGATGTAGTAATCCAAGGGACATCCCATGTGTCCCCCGATCAGTCCATTGCTGGGTCGAGCCTGGTTACTGCCCACATTGAGATTGCCCCTTACACAGGGTGAAGTGGGAGATTGTTTCAAGGTGTGGCAGGCAGTGAAAGATTTTCCATGGGCTGATCAAAAACCCTCCCCGGTTCATCTGACACATAGGTATCAGAGATTGATAAAGATACTGAGCCAGATACAGCCACTTTTTCTGTTTCAGAATAAGTCTCTCAGCTTGTAAAATACAGAGGGTGGGATTACTGGTAGATAGAAGCTCTAATATTAGTCTTGTAATGGGAATCTTTGGGGATATTGCTGCCAAGAAGGGGAAGAAGTCAAGTATGCATACCAGAGGGAATTGTACCAGGTGTGGAACAGGTCCATCCGGATGCCATGAAGAGCATAGGTTGCAGCCAACTGCAGGTGATAGAACATGTCGATTCAAATGATGTATGTCATTTTAGATCAGGAGAGATGCTCTGTGGTTTCCGGCAGCTGTCTGAAGTGATACAGACAGCTAGTCTTGCTTACAAGATGAGGGCAGAGCTCGCCATCTGTAGCACTGTAGACCGGACTGCCGGTGGACCTATGGTACAGAGCCAAGTAGAGAATCTGAATCAAAGGCTAAGATAGTTCTGCTACTGTGTAGGCTGCATATACCTTGACCTGCTCTACGGGATAGTGGATTATCAGGTTCTGCTTAATAGACTGGGTGTCTGTTACACAGAGGAGCCAGCTACACAGATAGTGGGTGCTGTGTGAAGTGTACTGGGTGGTTGTTTCAGGTTAGAGATCTGCAGAAGTGTAGAAACAGGTGTTCAGTCTCAAAGAGTGTAAGTCGAACATGTTGTAGCTGTGTTGGGAAAGAACCAGAGCTCCTAATGCTCCTGGAAAGTTCTGAAACAGAAATTGTTGTTGTGGTGGTGGTGGTCTTTTCAGTCCACAGAATGGTTTGATGCAGCTCTCCATCCTACTCTCCCCTGTGCAAGTCTGTTCATCTCTGAAAAACTACTGCTATCTTCATCTCTCTGAATCTGCTTACTGGACTCATCTCTTGGTCTCCCGCTACAATTTTAATCCCCACCCCCCCGACCCCACACACTTCCCTCCAGTACTAAATTGGTGATCCCTTGATGCCTCAGAATGTGTCCTATCAACGTGTCCCTTATTCTAGTTAGTTTTTGCCACAATTCTTTTTTCCTCCCAAGCCCTGTTCAGTACTTCTTCATTAGTTACACGGTCTACCCAAATTTTCTGCATTCTTCTGTAGCACCGCATTTCAAATGCTTCTGTTTTCTTCTTATCTGAACTGTTTATCATCCAGGTTTTGCATCCATACATGGCTACATTCTACACAAATACTTTCAGAAAAGACTTCCTGACACATAAATCGATGTTCAGTGTTAACATATTTCTCTTCATCAGAGACACTTTTCTTACCACTGCCGTCTACATTTTACATCCTCTCTATTTTGGCCATCATTAGCTATTTTGCTTCCCAAATAACAAAACTCATGTACTACTTAAAGTCTCTCATTTTCTAATCTAATTCCCTCAGCATCACCTGAGGCCTTGCATGTTCCTACATTTCTCCGGAATCCAAACTGATCTTCCCTGAGGTCAGCATGTACCAGTTCTTCCATTCTTCTATAAAGAATTTGTGGTAGTATTTTGCAACCATGGCGTATTAAACAGATAGTTTGGTATATTCATACCTGTCAGCACCCGCTTTCCTTGGAATTGCAATTGTTATAGGCTCTGAGAGCTGACTGCAGCCAGAGATAAGTTCAGCTGAAGATTTACCAAGGACCTGATTGGTGTTCAGAAAGTACAGATTGAATTCAGATGCCAGTGGTGTGTTTGTTGCTGTTTAAAATAGTTTATCTTGTAGTGAAGCTGAAGTAGATAGTTTCTGAAAGTTAATTTGTCTAGAGGTTATACTTGACAACAGGAATAAATTAATAGTTGGTTCCTTTTACTGACCCCATGACTCCAATGATATGATTGTTGAAGGGTTCAAGGAAAATTCAAGTCTCATCTTGTGCAGGTAAAATTATAATTTTTGGTGACTTCAATCTACCTTCGAAATGTTGGTGAAAATACATAAGCAAAGTCAGTGGTAGGCATCAAGCATCATCCAAAATTGTACTAAATGCTTTTAAAAAACTATTTTGAGAAAATTAGTTTGGGAACCCACTCAAAGTGTAAACAGTTGCAATAACATACTTAACCTCTTAGTAACAAATAATCCTAAGCAAATAGGAAGCATCATGAAGGACACAGGGGTCAGTGACCACTTGGTCAATTTAGCATAATATCCAAATTCACGAAAAATAAATATAAAATGTATCTCTTTAAAAAGGCAAATAAAAATTCACTTACTACCTTCCTAAGAGTCAGTCTCCATCCCTTCCACACTAACTATGTAAGCGTAGACAAGGTGTGACTTAAATTGTAGGAAATAGTATTGAAGACAGTTAAGAGATTTATACCAAACAAATTAATAAGAGGCGGAACAGATCCCACATGGTACACAAAACAGCTCAGAATACTGTTGAAGAAGCAATGAAAAAAGCACGCCAGATTTAAAAGAACGCAGAATCTCCAAGGTTGACCATGTTTTAGTAGGGAATCTCAAAATTTAACTTAGCGTTCAGTATGAGAAGCTCTAAATCTGGAAAATCCAAAGAGATTCTAGTTTTATGTAAAGTATATCAGCGGCAAGACCTCCGCTGTGTGATAGCAATGGTAATGTTACTGATAACAGTGCCACCAAAGCAGAGTTACTAAACACAGTTTTCTGAAATTCCTTCACCAAAGAAGATGAAGTAAATATTTTTTAATTCAAATCAGGAACAATAGCCAATATGAGTAACTCAAAAACAGAAACCCTCGGGGTAGCAAAGCAACTAAAGTCACTTAATAAAGGCAAGCATTCTGCACTAGATCGTATACCAATTAAGTCCCATTCTGAATATCCTGATGTTATAGCTCCATACTTAGCGATCATATACAGCTGCTCACTCAGCAGAAGACCTGTACCTAAGGACTGGAAAGTTGCACAAGCCACGTCAATACCGAAGAAAGTAAACAAAAGTAATTTTCTATATTACAGGTCTGTTTCACTGACGTCAACTTGCAGAGTATTTTAGAACATATAATGTGTTTGATCATTATGAATTACTTCAAAGAAAACTATCTGCTGACACATAGTCAGCACAGATTCAGCAAATATTGCTCTTGTGAAACAACTGGCTCTTTGTTTACTAGAAATAATGCATGATGCTGACATAGGACCTCAAATTGATTACACATTTGTAGATTTCCAGAAAGCTTTTGACACCATTCCTCACAAGTGGGCCGGCCGCGGTGGTCTCGCGGTTCTAGGCGCGCAGTCCGGAACCGTGCGACTGCTACGGTCGCAGGTTCGAATCCTGCCTCGGGCATGGATGTGTGTGATGTCCTTAGGTTAGTTAGGTTTAAGTAGTTCTAAGTTCTAGGGGACTGATGACCACAGCAGTTGAGTCCCATAGTGCTCAGAGCCATTTTTTGAACCTCACAAGTGGCTTCTAATCAAATTGTGTGACATGGAGTTTAGTCTCAGTTGTGCAACTGGATTTCTGATTTTCTGTCAGAAGGCTCACAGTTCATAGTAATTGGCAGAAACTTGTCAAATAAAACAGAAGTGATATCTGCCATTCCCAAAATAATTGTTACAGGCCCCCTGCTGTTCCTGATCTATATAAAAGATTTAGGAGACTGAGCAGCCCTCTTAGTGAGTTTGCTGATGGTGTGCCATTTACTGTGTAGTAAAGTCATCAAAAGTTCAAAACCAATTGTAAATTTATTTATACAAGATATTTGTATGGTGCGAAAAGTGGCAATTGATCCTGAACATTAAAAAGTGTGAGATTATCCAAATGAGTACTAAAAAGAATATATTAAACTTCAGTTACATGATAAATCACACAAATCTAAAGGCTATAAATTCAACTAAATACCTAGGGATTACAATAATGAACAACTTAAATTGGGATGATCACATAGGTAACATTGTGTGGAAGGTGAACCAATGACTGTGTTTTATTGGCAGAACACTTAGAAGATGCAACAGATCTGCTAAACTTACTGACAACACTACACTGATCCATCCTCTTCTGGAGCATTGCTGGGCAGTATGGGATCTGTACCAGATAGGCTTCACAGAGGATATTGAAAAATTTCAAAGGAGGACTAGCTCATTTTGTATTATTACAATATAAGGGAGAGTGACAGTTATTACATACGTGTAAGGGTAGCTATCATTAAAACAAAGGATTTTTCATTGTAGCGACATCTCTTCAAGATATTTCAACCACCAACTTTATCCTCAGAATGCAAAAAAAAAATTTTTGACTCCCACCTACATCAGGAGAAATGATCATTGTGATAAAATAAGAAAAAATCAGAACAAACACAGAAAGATTTAAGTGTTTGTTATTGCAGCATGAAATTCGAGAGAGTAATGGTAGAGAAATAGATTGAAGGTGGTTCGATGAACCATCTGCCAAGTACTTCGTTGTGAATTGCAGATAGTCAGCTAGATGCAGACACTGGTCATTATCTCATCCTAGGGAGAATATGAAAGGATTTCTTCACTCTCAAAATTTTCCCGACGTCACTTCGCAAGTAATTTTGCAAATAGAAGAGAATATACATCTTTTATTCCTGAATGTACTAATCAGACATAAAGTGAGTGCCACATTGGCCATAGCAGGTATCCTAGAGGGTGAGGCAGATGAAAGTGGTCCATAGAACAGAGTTCCAGGGTACAAAGAAACACAGTACTAACGTGACTACAGCAGACTTTGAAAGCGACCACCATTCATCTCTTGGCAAGGTGCCAGGTGGAGTCTGGAATTTATGAAATCTCATCTGAATTGTTCTGCTGCAGTTCTTGAAGACTATGAGGATTGTTCCTATACATGTTAGACTTGAGAGCTCTCCACACAAAGTAATCAAACATTGACAGATCAGGTGACCTGGGTGGCCAGCTATGGCCATGACCAGACTGCCCTCTGCTAAGAACTCTGTCAGGCGTGAATGTTGTGTAAATGTGCCCCAAGGTTCGGCCAACTGTATGGGCAGTTGCTCCATCCTGTTGGGGTGTGGTTATATGCATACATTCATGTCCAATCACATCCACTCGTCTGGGCCACTTTTATTTGCCCCAACCTGTACAATATTGGATAACCTCTGCTTACTTGCCTCCCTGCAGCATAGTGTTTTGCAGTCATAAATCGAAGTAATTCCCATTTTAGTGTTCTTTACATTGTGTAATGCAGAATAAAAGGATGGTAGAAAATGGAAGCTAATTTCCCAGTCTGATGACCAAGCAAGGTGACATAGTGTTTAGCACACTGGTCTCACATCCAAGAGGATGACGGTTCAAACCTGCATCAGGCCATCCTGCATTAGATTATCTGTGATTTCCCTAAATTGCTTCAGGCCAATGCTGGGATGGTTCCTTTGAAAATGCACGGCCAGTTTCCTTCCCCATCCTTCCCTAATCCTAGAGTTTGCTCTGTCTCTAATGACCTCATTGTCAGTGGGACATTAAACACCAATCTCCTCCTCCTCTCAATTTGATGGACAAATCGTCATTAACGGTATCACATATTCTCATTCCATGAAACACCATCTCTCCTGTCATTGCTGGTCAGATATCAATAATGAAATTCCTTCCACGGGTGGGCCTCCAAGAGCTACCTCCAAGTCAAATATCATCACCATAAAAATAGTTAGAGACTTTAATTGCAGTGCCAGGCAGTAAGAAAATTATGATGCTTGTGATGAAACTTGGTCGACCTCTTAACCACGTTGGTAATATTACTGTACAACCAACACCATAATGATGTGTGTTATCCAGCTTGCCTCTGAATATACCTCCCTCTCTTTCTGTGTGTACTAAAAAGTTTCCAACATTATTTTGGGCTTTCTTTCTTTTTGTGATTTTTTACATACATTGTAGATTTTCTCCTGTACAATAGAACGTAATGTCTATCAAATTTTATGAGAACCAGAATGTGATTATCTTATTTCTCCAGAATCTTATGTTTTATGATATCATCATTTATGTATTACCTTTCTTAACAATCCCAGCACATAACAAATAATGTAAGACACTTTTTCATAACAATCAAGGCATTTGTTAATAAGGCACCTACTAATTGGAAAAAAATTACATATTGTCCCTTAAGATTGAGTGGTTTGTTGAGTTTGTATTTTATACAACTCAGTTGCACGGACATTACACAGTGTTTTAACCGGTTTCGACCAGTCTCATCTTCAGACTAAAAGCATATGCTGCAAGCTGTGATGTAATATTCCAGTCACATTGTCAGCCATATTAAAGCTCTCTTGGTTTCTGTACACTGCTCAAGTACAACGAACCCATACATTGTGAAACAATACAACAGGAGTGTCACATCACCAATTGTAGCATGTGCCTTAGTCTTAAAGATGACCTCTAGCTGTTTGAAACCAGTTACGTCATTGTGAAATTTGCATGTAATTGTGTCATAAAAAATGTTAAAAAATAAAACAGCAACTACTAGTGATGGTATACTGTTTCTGCCACTCAAAAATTGTAACTGCTGATGTGTCGGCAGCTGGGCCAACACCTTGTAGATAGAGGTGGCTTAAAAGGCACGCTAGACTAACGCAGACGGGCGTGAAGTACTGGAACAGGATACGTAATTAATGCTATGAAGAAAAGTACGTAGCTGGTATAATACTTATCTTTAATCAATCATTGTGGTACATCGCACAAAGGAGACTTTAATTACAATCACTGTAAGGCTAGTGGCGCCTTGCTAGTTCGTAGCGATTAACTTAGCTGAAGGCTATTCTGTCTCTCGGCTAATGAGAGAGAAAGGCTTCGTACGTCTAGTCGCTAGCTCTGTCGTCCGTACAACTGGGCTGAGTTCGAGTCAGTCTCTCGAGACCTGCCTTGTGGTGGCGCTAGGTTTGCGATCACACAGTGGCGACACGCGGGTCCGACATGTACTACAGGACCGCGGCCGATTTAAGCTACCACATAGTACGAGTGGTGTCTGGCTGTGACACCACATTCCTCCCCCGCAAATCGGCGAACGGTCGTGAGATAAGGCTTCCGCCCGCCGTGGGGAGGACCCCATGTTGACGTATGCGATGAGGTGGGGAGCCTAACAACAGGCGAGGCTGTGCCACCCGCACCCGGCCATTCGGTCCGAGGGGAGCTAGGAAACGCCTGAAAACCTAGTCCAGGGTGCACGTCAACATGCGGTGTATGCGCCCGTAAAGAGACAGGAGGGGCCGAAGGGTCGACTTCCATGTGGTCGGAGAATCCGACGCGCGATGACGACATCTGGGCCGGAGCGGGCAAGAGTTCCATGGCGGAGGACAGCTGGTCACGGGAAGCGATCGGCGGCGCGTGACCCAGGGAGGCGCGTGGCGGCTGCAGCGAAGCGTCCACTGCGGGCGGCGCCGGAGGCGGCTGCAGCGGCGGCGCGACGCCATGAGGCAAAACGGAAGGCAGCGTCGGTAACACCTGGGGATGAGGCGAGCCAGTAGATGGGTCCCCAGGGCTCCGTCGCTGAAAGCAGACGGGGAGCGGCAGAACCCGGGCGACGACAGAGGCGCAGCTGATTGAGATGCCGACGCACCTCACCAGAGGCCCCCAAAACCAAATACATCGCGCGGCCGAGGCAGCGAAGAATGCGCCCTGCGAGCCAACGCCGTGAACCACGATAGGTGCGATAGAAGACAACGTCGCCAGGAGCAAAAGCAGGAGTCTGCCGCTGCACAGGAACCTGATGCGGCGGATGCAGCAAAGACATCAAGGTTCGATGAGAACGACCATGGAGCAACTCAGCCGGCGAGTGACCATCGGGGGGCTGAGAGCGATACAAGGACAAAAAGAGCAATAATGCGTCCTCCTGAGAATGCGACTCTTTCAATTTCAACATCTGTGACTTGAAAGTCCGGACCAATCGTTCCGCGGCACCGTTTGACTGAGGCGAAAACGGCGCGGACGTCAGATGTTGAATACCATTGGCCTTGCAGAAGGACTGAAATTCTGCGGACAGAAATTGTGGGCCATTGTCGGAAACAATAGTCTGCGGAAGACCTGCAACGCAAAAGATAGCAGACAAGGCTTGGATTGTGGCAGAAGATGTTGTGGAAGACATCCGGACAACAAAAGGAAAATGACTGAAAGCATCGACCACAACCAACGAGCATTCCAGAATGGACCAGCAAAATCGATGTGCAAGCGTTGCCAAGGGGAAGTGGCTTTCGGCCATGCAAAGAATTTCCGCGGCGGTGCGGATTGTTGTTCGGCACACGCCACGCAAGAGGAGCACATATTCGTAATCGCAGCATCGATTCCAAACCAAGTACAGTGCTGACGAGCAAGTCGTTTCGTACGCACTATACCCCAATGTCCGTGGTGAAGAAGCCGTAAGACAGAGGACTGTAACGAACGTGGGACCACGACTCGGGACTGATCATTATCAGAACGCAACAACAAAACACCACGTCGTACAAAAAGTCTCTCCTTGTGAGCAAAAAATCGGCGAACCAGCGGATCCTCGATCTGTGACTTGAACAAGGGCCATTGTGTAGCAACAAAATGCAAAACGGGAGCAAGGACAGGGTCAGCAGCCGTGGCTGTAGCGACACGACGAAAATCAATCGGAAACGATGCGACCACGTCATCGGTTTCCGCATCAATGAACATGCAAGCAAGTTCGGAAGAATCGAATGCTTTATCCTCAGCAACAGGCAAACAGGACAACGCATCAGCGTTTCCGTGCTTAGCAGTGGACCGATACAAGATATCGTAGCGGTACTGCGAGAGGAAAAGAGACCAGCGAATGAATTTCTGCGCCGTACGCGGAGGTACCGGCTTGTTCGGATGAAAAAGCGATGTCAAAGGTTTGTGGTCCGTGATGATGGTAAAGTGACGACCATACAAGAAATCGTGAAACTTAGTAACACCAAACACGAGAGCTAAAGCCTCTTTCTCTATCTGTGAAGAATTTCTTTGCGCAGATGAGAGCAATTTTGACGCAAAGGCAATAGGGCGATCATGCGATCCATCTTTGTGCGCAAGCACAGCACCGATCCCGAAAGCCGATGCATCTACCATCAACAAAAGGGGTTTCTGGGGATCGAACGGCTTAAGGCAAGTATGTGAAAGCAACGCCGATTTCAACTGGCGAAAGGCGCGTTCGCATTCCGTCGTCCAGACGAACGGAACACCATTACGGCGTAAGCGATGAAGCGGAGCTGAAATGGAAGAGGCATGGGGAACATATTTATGGTAGTAATTAATTTTCCCCAACACACTTTGCAGCTGTTTCAAGTTCTGCGGTGACGGCAAATCCTGTATGGCACGGAGGTGCTCTGGACTCGGATGTATTCCTTGGGCATTGAGGACATGGCCCAGGTAGGGTAAATCCCGAGCAAAAAACACACATTTGTCCTTCCTCAAGCGAAGACCATTTTGTCGCAAGACCTGAAATAATGTTCGGAGATTTTGCAAATGTTCGGCTTCTGTCTTTCCGGAGATCACAATATCGTCCAGATAGTTCGCAGCAGTAGGGACCGACGCACAAATACTTTGTAAATACTGCTGAAACAATGCAGGGGCGGATGCACACCCGAAAGGCAGTCTTTTGAAGCGATACAAGCCAAGATGCGTGTTTACCACCAAGACGCGCTGGGATTCTTCGTCCACAGGTATTTGCAAGTACGCATCTGCTAGGTCCAACTTTGAAAAATATTTTCCCGGGCACAGTTTGTCAAAAAGATCTTCCGGGCGGGGCAAAGGAAAAGTAGCAGTTACTAGTTGTGGATTCACAGTTGCCTTGAAGTCCACACAAAGTCTCAATTTTCCGGATGGTTTTGGCAAAATTACTAAGGGTGAGGCCCAGAGAGAAGCCTGCACACGTTCAATTACACCTTGAGATTCTAAATCGTTTAATGTTCTTGCGACCTCATCACGCAATGCATGGGGAACATTGCGCGCTCTGAAAAACTTCGGTTGCGCGTTTGCTTTCAGTTCCAAATGTGCTTCATAGTTCTTAGCGCAACCAAGGCCCGGTGCAAAAATGTCCGCAAATTCTTCACATAGACTAGAAACACTGGCGGAAGGCACAGTCTGAATCACTGAGAGGACCTGATTTACTATAGACAAGGGAAACAACTGAAATAAATCTAAACCAAACAAGTTCACTGCAGTAGAAGAACGAAGAACGTAAAATGACACAAGTTTTGTTTGTCCCTTGTATGTTGCAAGAAGGCTGCACTGTCCTAACACTGGTATTTTCTGGCCTGAGTAACTATTGAGCTGAACATTTGCGGCACGCAACGGAGGTTTGCCCAGTTGGTTGTACGTGTCGTGATTGAGCAATGAAACTGCAGCTCCGGTATCGAGCTGGAATGGTATCACTTTGCCTGCAAAGTCTAAGTCGACAAAAAGTTTATTGTCCTGCTGACGACAAAAGCGACTGTGTTGTGCAACTGGAACAGACACTGGGACAGAATCACGTGCGACGTGACGGGACTTCCGTCGACGTCGACGCACACTTTTTGTGGAATGAACACTGTCACCGGACGGGGTGGAATGAACTACATGAATATCCAAGGGCGAAGGTTCACGAGCCTTAATTATCCTTGGTTCGATTCCGGCGCGAAGCAAAGGGCCTGGAATTGGTGTGAGTGTCTGACCTGAGCTTTTTCTGGCAAACACTTTGGACATGTCCTTTCTTATGACAGTAAAAGCAAATAGCTTGGCGTGACGGGCAATTTTCACGCGAATGTCGAGTTGCACACCGCGGGCATGATTTCACTGCATTAGCTTGCTTACGCGGCGCACGTGTTTGCGAGCTAGGCTGCCACTGCGCTGACGGGCGCAAGGGCCGCTGAGCGTCCCGTGCAGCGGGCCCGGCGGGCCGGTTAATGTGACACACTGCCGGCGAAGTTGCAAATGAGTCCTGAGCAAAGTCAAGTGTGTCTTGCCTATCCAATATGTCTATCACTTGTTGAAGGGAGGGATTAACTAGTTTCAAAATCTGTTCCCGTATGCGAACATCAGAAACGTTCTGTGCTATTGCATCACGCACCATAGTATCTGAATAAGGAAGTCCACATTCGCATTCAAACGCACACTCCCTAGTAAGTCCTTGCAATGTCGCAACCCACTCCCTATTAGTCTGACCGGCCGTACGTTTTGTACGAAAGAACGTATACCTTTTTGCAACGACATTTACTGTTTCCTTGAAATAGGCATCTAAAGCAGACAAAAGTTCTTCGTAGGACAGAGTTGCTACGTCGCGCCGGGGAAACAACTTCACTATCACACGGTAGGTGGACACACCGACACAAGAAAGCAAAAACGGCTGCCGCTCATTACCTTGAATTCTGTAGGCGGCGAGGTGGAAGGCGAATTGATGGGACCACTCTTGCCAGGACTCGTGGATTGCATCAAAGGGTCTGAATTGAGGTGCAACAGCATGTTGTGGCTGCGGTAGCGATGAAGCGGCGGCGGCCGCATCGGTGTGCAGCGCACGTTGACCCTGGACGAGCTGTCCAAGAGCATCCAATAACGCCTGCGTCTGCTGATTCTGCAAGCGATAAAATTCGGACAGTACATCTGGAGATTGTGGCGAAGCCATGACACAAAGAAATTAGGGCAAAGTAAAACACAAGATCCTTTGTAGACTCGTCGCCATGTGATGTGTCGGCAGCTGGGCCAACACCTTGTAGATAGAGGTGGCTTAAAAGGCACGCTAGACTAACGCAGACGGGCGTGAAGTACTGGAACAGGATACGTAATTAATGCTATGAAGAAAAGTACGTAGCTGGTATAATACTTATCTTTAATCAATCATTGTGGTACATCGCACAAAGGAGACTTTAATTACAATCACTGTAAGGCTAATGGCGCCTTGCTAGTTTGTAGCCATTAACTTAGCTGAAGGCTATTCTGTCTCTCGGCTAATGAGAGAGAAAGGCTTTGTACGTCTAGTCGCTAGCTCTGTCATCCGTACAACTGGGCTGAGTTCGAGTCAGTCTCTCGAGACCTGCCTTGTGGTGGCGCTAGGTTTGCGATCACACAGTGGCGACACGCGGGTCCGACATGTACTACAGGACCGCGGCCGATTTAAGCTACCACCTAGCACGTGTGGTGTCTGGCTGTGACACCACAACTGCCAAATCTGTGTAATCAAAAAATGGCTCTGAGCACTATGGGACTCAACATCTTAGGTCATAAGTCCCCTAGAACTTAGAACTACTTAAACCTAACTAACCTAAGGACATCACACACACCCTGCGACCGTAGCAGTCCCGCGGATCTGTGTAATCTTTTTTAGTTAGTTTACAGCCACTGAGAGTGAAAAATCCACTTTGTAACAAAACCAAATTGCCACTTTCCATGCCTACCCCATATTTGTGACCTAAGTTTAATACATAAAGGCAAAAAAATTGATATATCAGTAACATGAGCTCCCTGCAAAAGACTGCACATTCAGATAATGGATCTTTTGATTCCCAATGTGCAAGTGGGAAGTACTTAAGCCAATGTAAAAACACCAAGACAGCAAATAAATTTATAAAAGAAGACTTAGAGAGGAAAACCATGAAAGAATAATAAAAACGCAATTGTGTAATGTTATGAATTATGTAGTGAATCCTTTGAGGAAAACCCAAAGTGAAACCCAGTCAGATGGTTAGATGAGGTCAACATAGAGGAAAAAAAGCTCATTGAATTTAATTTGAGAATATTAAGACAGAGGTTTAAAAATCTTAGAAGGAAACAGTTCAAAATGAATTTCTCTAGTTGGCTAATTAAAAGAAAAAAAGATGGGAAATACAAAATCTAAAGCTTAAAGAACGGACCTAAAAAACTTTCTACAAATACATTTCACATTTTTAGCCGCATTCAGTTTTGATTAATCTTCTCTCAAACAACGGGAGTACAGCATGTTCTCTTCTCTGAAGACAACCTCTAACTGGTTGAAACCAGTTACATCAAAATTACATATCTTTACAGTAAAGTTGTAATATCTGTAAAATGCACTTGAAGTGAGATCCACTTTCTGTTGTTTTATTAAGAGTTGTTTTCTATTGTCCACCCAATTTCTCTAGCATTCTTTAAGCTTGTGTGATGATCCAAATTCCTTTCTTTGCCTTCAGTTCATGACATCATGTTGCAAAACTTATGTAAAATATCCTCTCCTTAATTTTTGATTCCTTTATTATTTTAATTTTCCCCTCATAAAGCTGCCATTAATATGCTAATATCTCAGTTGATACTTTTTGTTTTAGTTTCTCTTTGTGAAATGGGTTTTATGCCCTATCTCCTGGTTATCACAAGAAATTGTCTTAACCATTAGTTATCTGATCACACAACTAAAACTGATTCAGAATTTCATTGTCATTGATCTACGTTTAAATAACACCGCAAATACTTCACAAGCCACTATACATTGCATGGAGGAGGGTTCATCGTACCAATATTATTGATTTTCTTTCTTATTACGTGTGTGTATTGAGGGAGGAAAAAATGACTGGTTGAATGCCACATATTATATAGTTCAGCCGGTATGAGTCTCGTCTCTTTAAGTTGCTTTCACTTTTTATTCCCACTTGCTCCTGCTTCTACCTTAAATCCCAGTGCTCTGTCTCTTTTATCATCATTTTATTATCCTTAACATTCTTCCTGTGACCTTTTTCATCCATTGTGGGAACCTCATGGTTCTAACTGCTGCAGATTTGTTAAAGTTTTTTTTCTAATGTTGATTATGTAATCAGCTCACATTCAGCCAGTACCGTAATTTACACTGTTGCAAATTTCGGGCCAGTAAGCTCCCATTCATAAACTGTTTGGAGCCCACTCCTTTTGTCTGTCATTTTCAAACAAAAGCCTTGTAAACCATTTCAGTCTGTAATTCAGACAACAAATTAGAGTTCTAAACACTGTCAGAATATATTAACAAGGGAGCTTTATACAATTAACTGAGTATGGCCATAATTCTGCTTTGGGTCACTAAATAACAAAAATCCACTTGTTATAAAAATTGTACTGACGCATTTGCCATTTACAGGACAGTGTACGAATTCTCTTTTACTCTCATTGTTCAAGGGCACTTACGAGCTCATACAGCAACAGTTGGATTACGTAAAAAAATTTCACATATCAGTCAAAAGTGACTTTATTGTTTCACTTATGTATAGTTATCAGCACTGTGGTCTTTACATGCTGATGTTTTCTTTATTATATGCTTTCAGGATGAAGATGAGCAATGGATATCTGGAGAAGAATTGTACACTGAAGGCAGCAGTGATGATGATGATGCTGCATTGAGAGCAAAACGCAGGTATGATGAAAGACATGCAAGAGCACCGAAAAAGAATGTTAAATCTTCATCAATTAAAGACAAAAGTGATATCCTCGAACAGAAGAGCTCCCCAGCAAAACAGTATGTAGAAGCTTCACCTGCTGAGAGTGTTCAGAGTACTACTGAAACAGTAAATACTGTTGGTATTGCAAATGAAAGTAAAACTTTCAATAGTATTGTTGTTGTCAATGAAACTGGGGCAGTGTGTACTACTGTTGAAGTGGGTGAAACTGGAACTATGAATACTGTTGGTCTTGCTGTAGATTCACAAGATTGTTATGATCTTCAACAACCAATTCCCAATGATAATGATGGCTGTGATTTACATGTGGAGGCTGATGATTCAGAAATTTCTTGGAGGCCTAAAAGAGGTAGTATTAAACTTCCCAATGTAACAGTGGAAGGAAGAGTAGTAGAATTGTTAACCAATTCACAAATGTAGCATTATTATATTTTTGTACTTACAGTTACTGAGAAAAGTTGCTGTGGCATTAATATGGTATTTTAACATATAAAGAATTTATAACTCATCATGAAACTGAAAATGTTTGAAAGTGATGCAGAACACAAAATAACAACAGAAAAAAGTCATGCTACAATTTGTTTTGTATTGAAATAATTACACTAATTTTTCCTTCGATTAAAGATATACATTTATATTCAGAAGAAATCAGAATATTGTTATTCATGTAAGGCAAAATACTTTTGTTATTGACTGGTTGTCTGCTTTCGTGAAAAGTTATGTAAATATTAGTAATATTATTTTTATTATTATTTAATGTCATACTCATATAAAAAATGTTAATCCAAAGATTTCAAGTTTTGTTTCTTTCACCACTCTCCAAATACAATAATTATTTTGTACATTATTGAAGTAACTGTATTTAACATTCCTACACATATGGTGTCACTTTCTCAGGTGTGATAATTATTTTGAACTTCATATTTGTGTCTTTACGATTACTTATCTAATGTGGAAAAATCAACTTGTGGGCTAGAAAATAAAGCCTATCATATACACCACAGGTCATACAGTGGGAGCAGATATTGTCTTGTACCAGCAAAATCAGTGTAAGTATTTTTTGGTGACGTGATTGTCAGTGTACAACATGTACTTACGTAAGCATACCACACAAACCTAGCAGTTTTTACTCAGAAATATGAGATTAAGAACAGGCTGGTTGAGTAGAAGTGCATTAAAATACCAGATAATGGTTATCTAAAGTTCAGGGGACCTGTGGTCCAGGAGTGTTAGACTTCTAAATTCACAACTGTCATTTGTGAATGTTGGTTAATTGTTCTCATTACTCAGCTGGAAAATATTTATCACCTAATGTCAACTGTCTATGTTAGCAGAGTAATTTGCTGGAGATACCCAGTAGGAATAATAAGATTTGTTATACGCATATTAACAAGGTAAAAACTGTGACAAACTTTTGTACAAGTCAATGCAAGGAATAAAAATGTAGTGTCCATAGTTACCCATAAAAACACAAAAGATTATTAAATAAGCAGAGCACAGATCCTAAATTATCACATCCCAACTAGAATCATGCCTGCAAGAGAGAGATAGAAACTACATTTTCAGTACAAAATCTTGTTGCAGCAGGTGATTGTGAGGCTTTGCCAAAGGTTTGTCATCATGTCTGCTAGCATTTGGTCCAAGTATTTGTGGTCTACAGTGACTTGAGCTGATTTTATTTTGTCTCTTATAAAGTGCTATCTTCTGTCTGCATGTTTGATTTGACTCTTGTAGCCACTAATCTTAGAATGTCCAATTGCTTCTTTGTTGTCACATAGTAGTTTGATAGGATCCTTCTTTGGTTGGGAGAAATTTCACTGCATCAAACCAGTCTCAGGACTGAAGACCACGACAATGGCAAGGAAAGCATTTCTGAAGAAGAGAAATTTGTTAACATCGAGTATAGATTTAAGTGTCAGGAAGTCGTTTCTGAAAGTATTTGTATGGAGTGTAGCCATGTATGGAAGTGAAACATGGACGATAAATAGTTTGGACAAGAAGAGAATAGAAGCTTTCGAAATGTGGTGCTACAGAAGAATGCTGAAGATTAGATGGGTAGATCACATAACTAATGAGGCGGTACTGAATAGAACTGGGGAGAAGAGACATTTGTGGCACAAATCGACTAGAAGAAAGGATCGGTTGGTAGAACATGTTCTGAGGCATCAGGGGATCACAAATTTAGCATTGGAGGGCAGAGTGGAGGGTAAAAATCTTAGAGGGAGACCAAGAGATGAATACAGTAAGCAGATTCAGAAGGATGTAGGTTGCGGTAGGTACTGGGAGATCAAGAAGTTTGCACAGGATAGAGTAGCATGGAGAGCTGCATCAAACCAGTCTCAGGACTGAAGACCACAACAACAACAAACAACCTTTGAAGCCTTAGAGCCTTTTGACATGCCGAGATCAGGGCCATATATTCTGACTCGTTTGTAGATAGAGCCACTGTGGGCTGTTTCTTATTGTGCCAGGATATCACTGAGATTTAAACAGTATTCATTTGTCGACTTAATATCTTCAGAATCAATCTCCAACTCAATCTACATCACACTAATTTTTTTTATTTTATTTACATGTCAAGTTCTGTAGGACCAAATTGAGGAGCAAATCTCCAAGGCCATGGAATGTGTCAGTACATGAAATTATGGACCCGAAAAAAGTCAAGCCATAAGTTTTAAGTAAATGCAATCAACAGTACAACAAGAATCAGCTTAATTTTTCAAGGAACTCCTCAGCAGAATAGAAGGAGTGACCCATGAGGAAACTCTTCAGTTTTGATTTGAAAGCGCGTGGATTACTGGTAAGATTTTTGAATTCTTGTGGTAGCTCATTGAAAATGGATGCAACAGTATATTGCATTCCTTTGTGCACAAAAATTAACGAAGTCTGATCCAAATGCAGGTTTGATTTCTGCCGAGTATTAACCGAGTGAAAGCTGCTTATTCTTGGGAATAAACTAATTTTGTTAATAAGAAATGACAGAGTAAGGAATATATATATTGAGACCAATGTCAAAATACCCAGACTCGTGAACAGGGGTCGACAAGAGGATCATGAACTTACTCCACTTATTGCCCGAACTGCCCATTTCTGAGCCAAAGGTATCCTTTTAGAATGGGAAGTGTTACCCCAAAATACACTCCTGGAAATTGAAATAAGAACACCGTGAATTCATTGTCCCAGGAAGGGGAAACTTTATTGACACATTCCTGGGGTCAGATACATCACATGATCACACTGACAGAACCACAGGCACATAGACACAGGCAACAGAGCATGCACAATGTCGGCACTAGTACAGTGTATATCCACCTCTCGCAGCAATGCAGGCTGCTATTCTCCCGTGGAGACGATCGTAGAGATGCTGGATGTAGTTCTGTGGAATGGCTTGCCATGCCATTTCCACCTGGCGCCTCAGTTGGACCAGCGTTCGTGCTGGACGTGCAGACCGCGTGAAACGACGCTTCATCCAGTCCCAAACATGCTCAATGGGGGACAGATCCGGAGATCTTGCTGGCCAGGGTAGTTGACTTACACCTTCTAGAGCACGTTGGGTGGCACGGGATACATGCGGACGTGCATTGTCCTGTTGGAACAGCAAGTTCCCTTGCCGGTCTAGGAATGGTAGAACGATGGGTTCGATGACGGTTTGGATGTACCGTGCACTATTCAGTGTCCCCTCGACGATCACCAGTGGTGTACGGCCAGTGTAGGAGATCGCTCCCCACACCATGATGCCGGGTGTTGGCCCTGTGTGCCTCGGTCGTATGCAGTCGTATGCAGTCCCAAGGCAGAAGCGACTCTCATCGCTGAAGACGACACGTCTCCATTCGTCCCTCCATTCACGCCTGTCGCGACACCACTGGAGGCGGGCTGCACGATGTTGGGGCGTGAGCGGAAGACGGCCTAACGGTGTGCGGGACCGTAGCCCAGCTTCATGGAGACGGTTGCGAATGGTCCTCGCCGATACCCCAGGAGCAACAGTGTCCCTAATTTGCTGGGAAGTGGCGGTGCGGTCCCCTATGGCACTGCGTAGGATCCTACGGTCTTGGCGTGCATCCGTGCGTCGCTGCGGTCCGGTCCCAGGTCGACGGGCACGTGCACCTTCCGCCGACCACTGGCGACAACATCGATGTACTGTGGAGACCTCACGCCCCACGTGTTGAGCAATTCGGCGGTACGTCCACCCGGCCTCCCGCATGCCCACTATACGCCCTCGCTCAAAGTCCGTCAACTGCACATACGGTTCACGTCCACGCTGTCGCGGCATGCTACCAGTGTTAAAGACTGCGATGGAGCTCCGTATGCCACGGCAAACTGGCTGACACTGACGGCGGCGGTGCACAAATGCTGCGCAGCTAGCGCCATTCGACGGCCAACACCGCGGTTCCTGGTGTGTCCGCTGTGCCGTGCGTGTGATCATTGCTTGTACAGCCCTCTCGCAGTGTCCGGAGCAGGTATGGTGGGTCTGACACACCGGTGTCAATGTGTTCTATTTTCCATTTCCAGGAGTGTATAATACCACACGACATAAGCAAATGAAAATAAGCAAAGTAGACTAATTTTTGTGTCAAATGATCCCTCACTTCAGATACTGTTCTAATAGTAAAAATGGCAGCATTAAGTCTTTGAAGAAGATCCTGAAAATGGGTTTTCCACTACAGTTTACTATCTACCTGAACACCTAGAAATTTGAACTGTTCAGTTTCACTAATCATATGCCCATTCTGTGAAATTAAAACATCAATTTTTGTTGAATTGTGTCTTAGAAACTGTAAAAACTGAGTCTTATTGTGATTTAGCGTTAGTTTATTTTCTACATGCCATCAACTTATGTCATGAACTGCACTGTTTGAAACTGAGCCAATGTTGCACACAACATCCTTTACTACCAAGCTAGTATCATCAGCAAACAGAAATATTTTAGGAATACCTGTAATACAAGAGGGCATAGCATGTATATAAATAATGAACAGGAGTGGCACCAACACTGATCCCTGGGGCACTCCCCATTCGACTGTACCCCACTCAGACCCCACACCACAGCCATTCTCAACACCGTGAATAATGACCTTTTGATGTCTGTTGCTAAAGTATTTGGTAGTGTTCCTACTTCTGGAGCAGTATTTTGTGATCAACGCAATCAAATGCATTAGTTAAATCAAAAAATATGCCTAGCATTCGAAACCTTTTGTTTAACCCATCCAGTACCTCACAGAGAAAAGAGAACATACCATTTTCAGTTGTTAAACGACTTCCGAAGCCGAACTGTACATTTGATAGCAAATCGTGTGATGTAAAATGATCAATTATCGTTACATACACTTTAGCAAACACTGATGGCATAGAAATAGGTCTAAAATTGTCTACATTATCCCTTTCTGCCTTTTTATAAAATGGCTGTACTACTGAGTACTTTAATCGTTCAGGAAACTGAAACGAAAAATTACAACTATGGTTAAATATAGGGCTAACATGTGCAGCACAGTACTCCAAAATATCCATGAGAGTCCTAAGTCTTCAGCAATTTAATTATTGACTCAATTTCCCCCTTGTCTGTATCGCAGAGGAGTATTTCAGACATTAATCTCGGAAAGGTATTTGCCAAGTTATATGATTCCCTGTAGGAACTAAATTTTTATTTAATTTACCAGCAATGCTCAGAAAATGATTGTTAAATACTGCACATATATCTGATTTATCAGTAACAGAAATATTTTTACTATGAACTGACTTTATACCGTCCGCCTTGTGCTGCTAACCAGACACTTTCGGCACAACTGACCATATGGTTTTAATTTTATCCTGTGGAATAGCTATTCTGTTTACGTACCTCATACCATGTACCACATACATACATACATTTGCCTTCCTAATAACATTTCTAAGTACCTTACAGTACTGTTTGTAATGAGCTACTGTAGCTTGATTGTGACTACTTCTAACATTTTGATATAATTCCCACTTTGTTCAACATGATATCCTTATCCCACTAGTCAGCCAGCCAGGCTGACTTTTACTTCTAGTACCCTATTTAAAATATTCTAATGGAAAGCAACTCTCAAAGAGCATGAGAAATGTATTAAGGAAAGTATTATATTTGTAATCTATGTTATCGGCACTATAAACATCCTGCCGCTCTTGTTCCTTACAAGGTTTAAAAAACTCTCTATTGCCGTTGGATTAACTTTCCTACATAGTTTGTAATTATATGTGACATTTGTTTGAGTACAAAAGCCTTTTAGTGTTAAAATTTGTGCATCATGGTCTGAAAGGCCATTCACCCTTTTACTAACATAATGCCCATCTAGTAATGAAGAACGAATAAAAATGTTGTCTATGGCTGTGCTACTGTTCCCCTGCACCCTAGTTGGAAAAAACACAGTCTGCATCAGATCTTATGAATTTGGGAGATGTACCAGCAGCCTGTTTCTTGCACCATTGTATACAAAATTAATACTGAAGTCACCACATATAACTAATTTCTGGTACTTCCTATAAAGTGAACCAAGAACCCTCTCTAGCTTGAGCAGAAATGGTCTGAAGTCAGAGTTAGGGGACCTATTAAACAACAACAATTAGAAGTTTAGTTTCACTAAATTCAACCGCCCCTGCACAACATTCAAATATTTGTTCAGTGCAGTGCCGTGATATGTCTATGGACTCATATGGAATACTGTTTTTTACGTACATTGCCATGCACATCTATTATGTGGCAAGCATCTGCTTAAGAAAACAATAGCTTCATATCCTCGGTATCTTGTTGACATCTGCATAGTCTTGTCTTGCTTCAAAATTCCGATCATATGGTTGGTATAGTCGGTACATTTCATTTGCTAATGATGCACTAACAACCACATTTTTGGTTGTGTTGTAAATATGTCAGTTTTCCCTGTCATATAAAATTGGATGACCATTTTCTACTGTTTTACTAGCAGATAAAGAGATTTGTGCTTTGTTGAAATATATACAGAATATCATCTACTTTAATTCTACCTTTCTTGTTATTTGTGAGAACATCTACAAATGAAGATACTATTCCTTTTACAGGTAATGTGCCATTATTCCTATAGCGACATGGAAGCCTGTAATTGTTTTAACATTATTTTTGTAACAGGGATATTTGGATATGAGCACTCTACATATGATTCTATCCATGTATATTTACCTGCAGCTGTGTTTGAAAAGTTTATTTTTTGTGATGTGGGAAGTATCCTTCACATGTATCCTTTTGATGATCAGTTTTCAGATTTGGTTGTCAGCAGTGTCTTTAATAACCCTAGATCAGATGAGTCCAAAATACAGACTTGCTTTTTAGCTTGTCCCACACTTCCTTATCTGTAGAGGTATCTTCTGTTCTTTAGTGCCACCTGCTTCTTGCTGATAGGTCCTACTGGAACACCCCCACAATCTGCTCGAACACTGTATGGGGGTGGTGGTTTCTCTTGAAACCACCTATATGGTGTCTCTCACCACCACTGGTGACTCATCCTGGAATCCACTAGGCAACCTGTGTGTACTAATCTGAATTGAATGTTATACATTTCTTCATTGTGGGTAATAGTCACATTGGGCCTACGAACTGTAAGAAAAGTATCTTATTTTCAGCCTGTTCCATGCCTTCTGCATGGTTAGCTATACATAATAACTATGTATTTTAACGGTATGGAAATACTTGTTGAGGTGTGTTCATGAGACCTGTGCTGTAGACCATGCTGAGACAAGGCAGCAAAAACTATCTCAGTCATTATATTACAACAAAAAAAGGAGGTGATTAGATAATTAAGTGTAGGAGGAGCCACTGAGTGCAGAAATGGTAGGGAAGTCGGAGATTAGAATATATCCAATAAATAACTGAGGAGGTTGAGCATAGGTACTACTCACAAATGTAAAGACTGACACAAGAGAAGAAATCATGGGCAGTTGCATCAAATCAATTAGAAAACTGACAAAAAAAGGGAGACATTGCAACTGTATACAAAGAGTATTGCTACATTCAACGTTAAAAGTTAAATAGCACTACCCCAGCAGCCAATCACAATGAAAGAGCCCCTGTAAAGTGTAAGGAACTGTTTTTGCTTTCATCTTCTTTGCTGTCTAGCTTTTCGGTCTTCTTTCATCATTCTCTCTATGAGGGCAATACAAATAAATCTGAGGCAACAATGAAAGACTGTTGTATTAGTGGTATAAAATGCATGTGATTTATATTGTTGCACAAACTGTGACAATAAGAAAAAGGATAATTTTGTTGGTATGAAAACCAAATCTGTACAGGGCTCAGTAATTTTCACCATGCCATAATACAGTTTAATGTTGCTGCTTCTCATGCGACCAACATATAGTGTCAGTCCCTGAATAAGAGAATTTGTATAATTCATGACTGACAATGTATGTTTTCCATTGTTCTTGTGAATTTTTGGAATTTTCAACTTCTTGATGGTACTTGCACTGTAATACAAATCTTCACTTTGAATCCTAGGCATGAAAAATAAGTCTGCATGAAAATTATTTTAATGGCTGTCTAATCAGCTGTGTGGGATGTGCAATTACCTAACTAACATAATAATTATACTGCTCACTATTTCTCAATAAATACCTTGTGTTAACTGCACTGTCTGCTAAAATAACTCCATAATACAACAGGAAATTTGCTACCATCTGGACTTCTTGTTAAGACACTGTACTTCCATTCAAGAATGGGGTTCAGATCCCTACAGAGTCATCTAGATTTTGGTGTTTTATAGATTTTCTAAATCAATTGAGAGAAAAGGGATTCCCTTCCCCCTCTGTATCCAATCTGAATCTACACTGTAATGACCATGAGCTGATAGAATCTTACACCTTCACCGCTCTTTCTCCATTCCATCCTTCCCCCCTCTCCTGAAGGCAACACAGTAAAACAAAACATTCTGAACATCTTGATTAATTTATCTTTGGACTGAATCTTTTAGCTCGTTATAAAGCAGTAATCAAAGAAATTTTATACATACTACCTCACTTAGTAAAAGATGATTAATGACAATTACGGGCACAGATAATTTGTTATCACATAATGTGCATCTTCGTGCGATTTAGTCAGTAACTGCTTGCTGTAAGCCAGTTGTAGACATGATCAACTAATCTGGGCTGTGTCTGTCAGGGATGAGTTTCAGCCTGCCATCATTCATATGCTTATGTCATCAGCAAACATTATAGTTTATGAAGAGTCCACTAAAACCACTGGACTGTAGTTTATGTAGAACACTCCATACTTATATTCCTCACTTCTTATTTAGTTTTATTTCTTGTCAATATGACCACCTGCACTCTCTTATGAAGGTAAGGGCCAATGACATTTACTGAACACTAATAATCTTCAGTGACAGTGGATTAAAATTGAATGGGTGAGTTGAAAAAGGTACACATTCCAAAAA
Organism: Schistocerca nitens; assembly: GCF_023898315.1. Lineage (NCBI taxonomy): Eukaryota > Metazoa > Arthropoda > Insecta > Orthoptera > Acrididae > Schistocerca > Schistocerca nitens. Next base: position 288,459,954 of record NC_064618.1, on the reverse strand, counting down.
CATAAACTTTCAGGAAATAAAAAAAGTTGTTTTGTGAGAAAACTGGTTGTTATACAGAAAAATTTACTATTGTGAATGTGTGTAATTAAGTGTATCAAACACATTGCACGTGGTACCTATGTATAAATATTTGTTATATACCATGTAACTGCATAAATATGTTCAGGAATATGTACCTTTTTCAGCTCAAAGTTTTTAAATGCACAAACTTCATCCGAATTTGTGGATTATGCTAAAAAGGTTTCAGAAATAAGCAAGTAAAATTATTCAATCTTTGTAAAAAGGCAAAAAATTTATTTCAAAACTGTTGGCTACATATATTTACAAAAAAAATAATGTTTTGTGATTAAACATTTTTCATTGTTGGACTTTTCATAGTAGACAGTCGTCAATCTTCTTATTCTAGTCGATCAGCAGCTGAAAAAAAGCCTTGTTTGAAAAACATTATTAGAAATGTTCTTTTTCATTTTTACTATCATTATTATTTTTAGTTTTATTTAGTAGTATGCAATACATCTCCCATAAATATTACTTTAAAATATGTTTTTATTACTCTTACCTTGTAGGTGGATCAGTTGGTCATCATCATCATCAGCATCTTCATTAACATCTCTTGTATCTCTGGTTGGTCAAGAGAGTCTTTCATCAAAAAAAGGTCGATGCTTATCTGGGATGTAGTGTTTAACTTTCTGGAGATCCTGCAGTTTCTCTTTCTTTATGGAAACCTTTTCTGTTGGATATGCCTTGTTGTCAGGAATTTCAACAGTGTTTGTTTTCTTCAGCTTGAAGGTTCATTTTATGGGGTTGTCAATATAGGTGGATGTTTCAACAAACCCTTTTGCATCACTTTTGAAAACAAAGTGTCTGTATGTGCTTATTTTGAAAGTAACTGCTCTGCTTTCTACACTTCTAGGCTGTTTCACAAAGTACTGTGGCCACCAGTTCTTGAATTCCAAAACTAAATCACATTGCATAGTAGTCACTTCGAAAGTAGGCTGTGTTTTCTTCGCACTACCAATCATTGAGTTGTACTGTTCAGGTGAGTAGGCACGATCATGTCGCCGGACTTCACGCTTCACTGTGCCAACAATACGATCACATGGCATAAAGCTATGCCCTCTAATGGGATAATACTGATGTACAACCTTGAATCTACTGTTCATGGCCAAGGAGCACAAAAGTCTGCACAGAGCATGATTTCTATTTTGGCCTCCACATGCATCGCTACATTCTTCCGGAATGTGATGTGCGATAAAATCCAAAACCATTGAACATACATCATTTGGCCCTTTGTTTCCCTCACCTTCTGGGTAGGTATAAAAATAGGCCTTGTCATTTTTTATCTCATAAACACTGAAGACATAGAACCATCGTTTTCTAAGGTAAAATATTTCTTGTACAGGCAGCAGTGGTAGTGGCAGGTTTTGCATATAATCGAAAGCAATTCCCATGACATCAGGCCTGGATTTTGATAGTTCTTTTATTTCCTGCATCTTGTTATAAAAACGCTTAGCACGTCTGTTATGCACCATTAATTCAGCAGATGCTACACGTTTTGCATTGTCATTAAGCATGTTTGATTTAATTTTGATCTTCAGGTCTTCACAAGTACTGCAGACATCGACCTGAGGTCTGCCAAATCAGTAACTAAAGTTTTTCTTGAAATAATCCAAGTAAAACTGATACTTAATTACATTCTTCATGTCAGGAAATTTGTATATGAAAAGTTCATGCATTTTTGCCACATTAAGTTGAGCATCGAGATATGTGACTAGTGTAGATATATAGCGAGCAACATATTTTGGAAATGAATCAATATGTTCATGTACTTTAACTAGATGTGAGGCTGGAACAGCATTAGAACGGTTTTCATGTTTATCTCTCATGTCAATAGGGGATTTCCCAGAGGCCAAAATATGTGTCAACCTAATGACAACTTTGTGTGACTCCGCATGTAGGCTTATGTAAGCATTACGACATACTTCAACTCTGCTTGTCCCTTTCATGGCAACGTACTTGAAAGAAGACTCGTGTGGTTTGGAGTTTTCATTTGATGGCCTGTGCCCTGCAACCTCATACCTCTCAATTAGGCTCATTAACAATGTGTCCTGCTCGTTCTTAGGTCTGCCACTATATAGGGTTTTAATAATGTTCTCCTTTTCCTCAATACAGAAACTATCCATGCATTTCTTCCTACACTTACAGTTAGGGCCGGTTGTTTTGGCTGGACCACGAACGCCTGCTGAAGTTACAAACTCCTCACCACGACGCCTTGCTAACTTTTCCATCTCCCATACATGTTTTTACTTTGTGATGTCTTCCCTTTTTACGTCTTGGTTCACCGCTGTCACTGTCTATTGCTGACATTGTTACTTGGTTAAAGTAAACCAAAAACTAATAAACTTCACTAAACTAATTTTGGCACTGTAAACATAACATACATAACCTTAAACAGCTCACTCATCTGCTACACTACACGCCAAACACATGTCTGAGCAGCGAGCACTAGTGCTGGTGGTGGGTGTCGCTAGCAGGCTTTGAGTTGAAGAAGGAACATATTCCAGGAATATGTCTCTTCTTCAACTCACTTGTATCTAATTATTGTTGGCAAGCGCATTTGAAGTAGAGGAAGATGTTCTTTTTTATGCTCAATGGATGTCGATACGTCCAAAGAAGAAAATGGCTATCTCAGTTAAATTTGTGGAATGTGTACCTTTTTCAACTCGCCCATTCAATTGTTCATCAGTCCACAAATATTGTAGTACAAGGTTTGTACCAAAAGTAAGGTTCCAAATGAGCTACAGCCTCGAGAGAAGGTGCTAGGATAAATCCAACAACAGTGCCGTGTGCATTGGTTCCCCCACTCCCAAGCTCACCCGTCTGTGATTCGCTACCTCACTCAGAGTTGGCTTGGCAGCCGTCAGAAATGGAAATATTGATAGCCGCTCCCACCAAGTGCGAGGTTCAAGCAGTAATCCAGTTTCTCCATACAAGGAAGTTACCGCCTGTGGAGATTCATCAGCAACTGACTGAGGTTTATGGTGAAGAATGCATGTCCATTCAGCACAACCGCAAATGGCGCAGGGCTTATGCTGAGGGTCACATGGAAGTTCATGATAAAGAATGGAGTGGAAGACTGCCAGTGTGATTGTCCAGAAGATCAACAGTGTGCTGCTCACACCCCAAGATCGGAGGGTCACTGTCCATGAACTTATTGAACACGTTCCTGAAGCTTCCCAAGGCACAATTGAAAGAACTTGAACAGAAACATTGGGTTATCACAAGTTGTGTGCTCACTGGGTCCCCTGGACAACAATCTTGTCAGTGGCATCACTCCGGTTCACCCCCACCAAAGAAATTCAAACAAATGCAGTCGGCAGGAAAGTTTATGGCGACTGCGTTTTGGGATCAGAAGGGGGTACTCCTCATCGATTTCATGCAACCTAGGATGACAATAAAGTCAGGCAGATATTGTGAAACATTGACCAAACTCTGGGGAGCAATCCAGAATCGCCGGAGAGGACGAATGACGGAGGGAGTAGTGCTTCTTCATGACAACACTTGACCCAACGTCGCTCGTCAAACACAGGAGCTTTCGAAGAAATTTGGGTGGACTGTTATGCCCCATCCCCCGTACAGCCTCCAACGATTATCGCCTCTTCCCCAAGCTAAAGGAACACTTCGGTGGCAAACGCTTCAATAGCGACAATGAAGTCCGAGCAGAGGTCACATGCTTCCTCAATGGTTTGGCGGGAGACTTCTTCGACTTAGGAATACAAAAGCTGGAGCACAGTCTTCAAAAGTGTGTCAAAACAAATGGAGACTGTGTAGAAAAATAGACAAAAGTGTAAGCTTCTCAACAATGTATAAATTAATTACAATAAACAATGGTTTCTATTTGTAAAAAATATGGGAACCTTGCTTTTGGTACAACCCTAGTATAAGCCAACTTCCAGGTACTTAAATAATGTGCAATAGTTTGTGACTGAATTTGTTATAAGTTAACATAGAGCATCCATTATGAAAACCAAATTGAGAGTCATTTAACAAGTTCACTTTGAAAATGAATCAGTATTCTGTTACAGGCCACAGACTAAAAAACTGGCTGAAATGAGTTAGAAAAGTGAAGTGGGCCAGTAGTTACAGGTATTTTTCTTATGTCCATGTTTATAGGTGTATCACCCCTCCCCCCTTAATCATGACCTTGCCGTTGGTGGGGAGGCTTGCGAGCCTCAGCAATACAGATAGCCATACCATAGGTGCAACCACAACGGAGGGGTACCTGTTGAGAGGCCAGACAAATATGTGGTTCCTGAAGAGGGGTAGCAGCCTTTTCAGTAGTTGCAGGGGCAACAGCCTGGATGATTGACTGATCATCAAACAAAACAGCCTTGCTGTGCTGATACTGCGAATGGCTGAAAGCAAGGGGAAACTACAACCGTAATTTTTCCCGAGGACATTCAGCTTTACTGTATGGTTAAAGGATGATGGTGTCCTTTTGGGTAAAACATTCCAAGGGTAAAATAGTCCCCCATTCGGATCTCCGGGCACGGACTACTCAGGAAGATGTCATTATCAGCAGAGACAAAACTGGCGTCCTATGGATCAGACCATGGAATGTCAGATCCCTTAATCGGGCAGGTAGGTTAGAAAATTTAAAAAGGGAAATGGATAGGTTGAAGTTAGATATAGTGGGAATTAGTGAAGTTCGGTGGTAGGAGGAACAAGCTTTCTGGTCAGGTGAATACAGGGTTATAAATGCAAAATCAAATTACAGTAATGCAGGAGTAGGTTTAATTATGAATAAAAAAGTAGGAACATGGATAAGCTTCTACAAACAACATAGTGAACGCATTATTGTAGCCAAGATAGATACGAAGCCCACGACTATCACAGTAGTACAAGTTTATATGCCAACTAGCTCTGCAGATGGTGAAGAGATTGAAGAAATGTATGATGCAATGAAAGAAATTATTCAGATAGTTAAGGGAGACAAAAATTTACTAGTCATGGGAGACTGGAATTCAACTGTCGGAAAAGGAAGAGAAGGAAAAATAGTAGGTGAATATGGAATGGGGGTAAGGAATGAAAGAGGAAGCCGCCTGGTACAATTTTGCACAAAGCATAACTTAATCATAGCATAATTTAATCATAGCTAACACTTGTCTGCAGCTCGGGGTCTCGCGGTAGCATTCTCGCTTCCCGAGCACGGGGTCCCGGGTTCGATTCCCGGCAGGGTCAGGAATTTTTCCTGCCTCGAGATGACTGGGTGTTGTTGTGTCGTCTTCATCATCATCATCATGATCATTCATCCCCATTACGGTCGGAGGAAGGCAATTGCAAACCAACTCCACTAGGACCTTGCCTAGTAAGGCGGCGCGGGTCTCCTGCGTCGCTCCTCTACGCTCTGTAAAGGAGTATGGGACTCATCATCATAAGCTAACACTTGTTTCAAGAATCGTGAAAGTAGGTTGTATATGTGGAAGAGGTCTGGAGACACTGGAAGGTTTCAGATAAATTACATAATGGTAAGACAGGTTTTAAATTGTAAGACATTTCCAGGGGCAGATGTGGACTCTGACCACAATGTATTGGTCATGAACTGTAGATTCAAACTGAAGAAACTGCAAAAAGGTCGGAATTTAAGGAGATAGGATCTGGACAAACTAAAAGAACCAGACGTTGTAGATAGTTTCAGAGAGACCATTAGGGAATGATTGACAAGAACAGGGGAAATAAATACAGTAGAAGAAGCGTGGGTGGCTTTGAGAGATAAAATAGTGAAGGCACCAGAGGATCAAGTAGGTAAAAAGATGAGGGCTAGTAGAAATCCATGGGTAACAGAAGAGATATTGAATTTAATTGATGAAAGAAGAAAATATACAAATGCAGTGAGTGAAGCAGGCAAAAATGAATACAAATGTCTCAAAAATGAGATCGACAGGAAGTACAAAATGGCTAAGCAGGGATGGCTTGAGGACAAATGCTAGGATGTAGAAGCATATATCACTGGGGGTAAGACAGATACTACCTACAGGAAAATTAAAGAGACCTTTGGAGAAAAGAGAACCAACTGTATGAATATCAAGAGCTCAGATGGTAAACCAGTCCTAAGCAAAGAAGGGAAAGGAGAAATGTGGATAGCGTATATAGAGGGTCTATACAAGGCCTTGAGGGCAATGTCATGGAAATGGTAAAGGATGTAGATGAAGATAAAAAGGAGAGAAATGATACTGCAGGAAGAATTTGACAGAGCACTGAAGCACAAGTTGAAACAGGCCCCGGGGGTAGACAACATTTCATTATAACTATTGATAGCCTTGGGAGAACAAGCCATGACAAAACTTTTCCATCTGGTGAGCAAGATGTATGAGACAGGCGACATAACCGCAGACTTCTAGAAGAATATAATAATTCCAATCCCAAAGAAAGCAGGTGTCAACAGGTGTGAAAATTCCCGAACTATCAGTTTAATAAGTCATGACTGCAAAATACTAATATGAATTCTTTACAGAAGAATGGAACAAGTGGTAGAAGCAAACCTCGGGGAACATCAGTTTGGATTCCGTAGAAATGTTGGAACATGCAAGGCAATACTGACCCCATCCATAATCATAGAAAATGGGTTAAGGAAAGGCAAAACCACATTTCTAGCATTTGTAGACTTAGAGAAAGCTTTTGACAATGTTGCCTGGAACAGTACCTTTAAAATTCTGAAGGTGGCAGGGGTAAAATACAGGGAGCGAAAGGCTGTTTATGATTTGTACAGAAACCAGATGGAGTTATAAGAATCAAGGGCATGAAAGTGAAGCAGTGGCTGAGAAAGGAGTAAGACAGGGTTGTAGCCTATCACCGATGTTATTTAATCTGTATATTGAGCAAGCAGTAAAGTAAACAAAAGAAAAATTTGGAAAGGAATTAAAATCTATGGAGAAGAAATTATAACTTTGAGTTTTGCCAACAATATTGTAATTCTGTCAGAGACAGTAAAAGGAGCTGGAAGAGCAGCTGAACGGAATGGACAGTGTCTTGAAAGAAGGATATAAGATGAACATCAACAAAAGCAAAACAAGGATAATGGAGTGTAGTTAAATTAAATCAGGTGATGCTGAGGGAACTAGATTGGGAAACGAGACAAAGTAGTAAATGAGTTTTGCTATTTGGGAAGCAAAGTAACTGATGACTATTGAAGTAGGAGGATATAAAATGTAGACTGCCTATGGCAAGAAAAGCGTTTCTGAAGAAGAGAAATTTGTTAACATTGAGTATAGATTTAAGTGTCAAGAAGTCTTTTCTTAAAGTATTTGTATGGAGTGTAGCCATGTATGGAAATGAAACATGGACGATAAATAGTTTGGACAAGAAGAGAATAGAAGCTTTTGAAATATGGTGCTACAGAAGAATTCTGAAAATTAGATGGGTAGATCATGTAACTAATGAGGTGGTACTGAATAGAATGGGGGAGAAGAGGAATTTGTGGCACAACTTGATCTGAAGAAGGGATTAGTTGGTAGGACATGTTCTGAGGCATCAAGGGATCACCAATTTAGTATTGGAGGGAAGCGTGGAGGGTAAAAATCGTAGAGGGAGACCAAGAGGTGAATACACTAAGCAGATTCAGAAGGATGTAGGTTGCAGTAGTTACTCAAAGATGAAGAGGCTTGCACAGGATACAGTAGCATGGAGAGCTGCATCAAACCAGTCTCTGGACTGAAGACCACAACAACAACACAATTGAGTATTTAAACATGTCTTGAGCCACTGAATAATTAAAAAAGTATCTTAAGGATGGTTCTAACAAATCGAAACAAGATTTTGATACTTTGCTACAAATGTCATTAAAGCCAAATCTAAAGATTTTCGTAATGTCCTTAGAGGATTTGTTTTGTGAATTAACACTTAATACATTGTTGGACAATTACCTCATACAACATATTCAATAATACATACATAAAACAAAAATTTTAGACTACTTGGTTACAGAAAGACCCCAATCGTTTTGAGTGTGTCACCAATGAGAAATGGATTACCGAAAATGATGCTATTACTTGAACAATTGTCACCAAAGAGAAAAAGGTCATCAAGAAAGCTAAAATAGTATTTGTATTTGGGCAAACTGTGACAGACACTCACATCCTTCTTAAAAGACGAACTCAAAACAGTTAGTTCAAATCTGAAAAAGCAGAAAAGTTGTGGCAGTAAACCAAAGACATTGTAAGCCACCATCTACATAATAAATAAAGTAATACGAGGTGGAAAAGTTCCACCTAGGTTTAATGGTACCACACAGAGAAATGCAGAAATATCCAATCGGTATAGACTGTTGCACGGCCTGCCCTTATAAATTATTTACATCCACATATAGGAAGTAATTCATTTGTGGGTAATTTGCCTTCAGGTACCTAAGCACACACTGGCAGTCCTTTGCATTTGAAAAAGAGCAATATGTTTTATGCTGACACATGTTTGTTTTAATATTGAATCCAACAGAAGCTATGGTGTGGTGTAACAGATGGCAGGATCCAGAGTGTACGTGCATCCGTCCAGAATTTCCTGTTACAAAAGAGACCATGTGCTTGAAAAATGGCACAGGTAATTTAATAGCAACTCATACACCTGGAAGAGTCTACAACAATTACCATAGTCAGATACTGCCAAAATATCTATCAGAATATATGAGGGACTTATGATCAGATGTAAACTCAATGAACAGATCCAAAACTTCCATTCAGTCTCTCATGAACATATTTTGGTGAAGCTGAAGATAAGAGAGAGAAAAATTAAACTCCATATTTAAGAATGTATTCATGCATGAGGATACTGCCATGCCAGCATTTGCATTGCACACTCATAAATGAGAATTATTAATGTAAACACACCTGGTACTCAAAACAACAGCAAGCAAGGCACCAGTCGCTGGGATTGCAATTAAAATTTACATTGAATATGCCATAGAATTAGTCACTTTTGTAGTGCATATTCATTGAGAAACTTCTTTAAGCTGTAATTGGGAACCTCGTGGAGTGAACTGTCAGGCATTATTGAAAAATAGTGGAGATTACTCTTGTTTACAAAAATGGTAAGAGAATGGATGCACCGACCATTATCATTGAAGGTGACCAATATCATTGAAGCACATCTGTTGTAGGATCTTACCATTTATTCTAGGCACATGTTATGACATACATTGAGAAGCTTCTCTCAGCAACATGGATTAAGGAAAAATCTCTTCATGTGAAACACAGCTAGCTTATTCACACAAGCTTCCTTGCAAACAGCAGATGCATATGAATAGTTGAATCCGTTTTTCCTGATTTCCATATGGTGTTCAACATTGCACTGCACTGGCAACTAATACTCAACATACAGTCATATAGTCAAACAATTGCCACAAATAAGCTTTCCCAAAAATAGACCCCCCCCCCCCCCCCCCCACACACACACACTCTCTCTCTCTCTGTCTCTCTTGTGGCCTATAGCTTATTTGCAACAGTCTTTTTGTTGTGCCTATCTGCAACTCAGCATCTCTGCTCTATGGTGGGTAGCAACTTTCCTTTTAATAATATTGGTACAATCATGTAGAGTATCTTTATGGTTAGGCAACTGACTCAATAAATATTTGGCTTGGCAATATATTGGACTGAGAATATTCGGCAGAAACAATGGCAGCATAGCATATGCAGCAAGGAAGCAGAATACGACATCTAATATTTTCAATATCATCCATAACTCATTACTCAGATAGTGCTAGCTCCCTCTCAGATCATTTGCTGATGATCCTGTTGTCTACAGGAGGGTACCATTGTCCGACAATCATAAGGAAATGTTGAAAGACTTGGACAAAATTTCCACTTGAAGTAATGAATAGCAGCTCTCTATAAATGTGGGTAGGTGCAAGATAATTCCTCTAACAAAGAGAGAGGACAATTGCAAGATTTACTTATATGGATATGGTGTCTGTTCTTTCAGACATGTCCGAAAGAACAGACACCACTGATGACCTGCAGCCATCTAGAACAAAATTAGAATTATGTCAATACCTTCAGCTGCTGACGGGCATTGATGTATATCAACGGGGACAGGTGAAAATGTGTGCCCCGATCGGGACTCGAACCCGGGATCTCCTGCTTACATGGCAGATGCTCTATCCATCTGAGCCACCAAGGGCACAGAAGATAGCGCGACTGCAGGGACTATCTCGCGCACACCTCCCGTGAGACCCACATTCTCACCTTGTATATCCACACACTACATTCATAGTGTCTCATCCCAACACACTCATTACTCGTGGAAGACATTCTTACCAAGTCCCGTAAGAGTTTGGGGAAAGTGTGTGCATCTGGACAAGAGGAGGAGGTCATGGCCGGTATTGCCAGAACAATATACTTATATGAATATGCTGTCTGTTCTTTCGGACATGTTTGGGCACACATTTTCACCTGTCCCCATTGATATATATCAACACCGGTCAGCAGTTGAAGGTATTAATATAATTCAAATAATTGCAAGATTACTGACAAACATTTGTAACATGTCACTGAGATGTTCCAAGAAGCAATAATAAATGCTGTGAAAACATAAGATCAGTATCAGAAATGCAAATGGATAACTTAGTTTTATCCAAAAGGTTCTAGCAAAGGGTACTACATCTGTGAATAAATCACATACAAAACACTCATACATTCAATTCTAGAATACTGACCCGGGTCTCTACATGTGTACTATGATTGTGACAGGGCAGTACAGCTCATTCAAAATTATAACAGATGCCTGGAAAACTTAAATGGGACTCTTTGGTAGAAAATCAGAGAACCATTATGTGAGGAAGACTTTTCTGTCACTACAGCATACCTTGTGTAAGGTTCTTAAGAATAAGGCAAGAGGGGGTTGGTAACTTCTTACCAGAAGCATTTAGGTGGCAGACCACACAGCATAAGCTACAATTGAGTGTGATAATTTCTCACTGACATGTGTGGGGAACAGCCCCCTCTCATAAAAGTCTTGGATCCCCCAGTTACACATTCTGCAGAATGTTTCATCCACAGCTTTTCGTACCATTCAAAAGAGTGATATGAATTTCTCATCAGTGTGAGGAGCATTCTAAACAATATGCATGTTGATACCCTAAATTGGAAACAAATTCTTGTGACTTATGTCTACCTGATTTTCACATTCATTCTGTTAGTTCATCTACTGTTCCTTATTATTTTGTGTTACTATGTTATCATCATCCCATTTTGTTCCCTTTTTTTCCATTCCTACAGTTGTCTTCAAGGCAGGAAGGATTCGCCAGTCACATCCAGTAATGGTTAATGAAGTTTGTGTGATCGAGTTCAAGTAGTTTTACCATATTTAGTGAAAGGATATTTTTCTTTCCAAGAGGTAATGTTTAACAGTAATGGAAATTCCTGGATGGAATAATATGTTATATTTTGCAAAATGTTAGGTGTTTGAAAGGAACAGTTGGCATAAAAAATCATATCTGTAACACTTGCCCAATTTGAATTGTGTTGTTTTATGCCGAGTTGACTGTAGTCATTCCCTTTCCTATTCCATTCACAAATGGAACAAGGGAAAAATCGACTGTCAATATGCTGCCGGCCCTAATTTCCTGTATCTTGTCTTTGCGGTCCTTGCACAAATTGTACACTGGCAGCAATAAAATCCCTCTCCAGTCAGCTTCAAATGATTGTCTCTTAAATTACCACTATCTGGTGCCCTGAATCAGGCAATGAATAGTTTTTGTTGCCTCATCCAAGTGCAAACTGTTCCTCGGCATTTAAGCTATTTGTGTCTCGACTTCACAGAACTGAGTACGACTCCTAACGACTACAGTGTATGCAATTAAGAAGGCAGCTATGTGATGCATTCTGTGAACAGAAGGATGGGGAATTCTTTGCAGCAACGCTACTATCCTCTCTGTCTCTTCTCACGCACCAGCTGTTTCCTACCAGGTAACTGGAAGTGCTGGTGTAAGTGCTAAACCTGGCCACTGTTTTTGCTTTTGACTCTCCTTTGAACAATTTATAAGCTCATAAAAAACCATTGTCATTTCTTCTTAACATAATAAACACTTTTTCCTTTATGTCACTCATAAAGAACTCTTCATTGGCTAAATAACCTCCTCATACCTAAACTAAAATGAAAATCAACCCACTCCAATCACATGCACCCAAGTGTAATTATGTTCACACTTCAGGTATAAAAGGCAGAACAATACTATTGGCTGGAGCGTCAAGTCATTCACTGCTCCTTGTCACTGCACATTGTCCCACGCCACCTTCTTATGTGCACACCACTGTGTCAGGCAGTCACCAACTCTTTTGAAAATTCCGTAATGCATTACAGTTTGTAATATGATTTACTGGAAGTTTCTTAACTTCAAACCTGTGTCCTATGAGGCATATTAAAGCTGTATTATCAAACTCATTAAGCAGTAACATTGAGTTCCAACAGTTTACTTCTTACTGACCCATAAAATAATTCAAACTTCAAGTTGCATAGACTTTTAAAAATATCATGACTAATATAGAACTCAGCTGGCTTACCCTTTCCTTTACATACGACATAATGTTGATGTTTCTTCATGTGAAAGTTATTGTATAAGAGTCTTTACACCGCAGTTTCCTGTATTACAATACCACTCAATGTTACATTTAACTTTCAAGACTTTTCTAGAATCAAGATCAGACCTGTTACCATAGTAATATGAATGTGCTGTGTCGACACATTCATATAATTGATTCGCCTTGATGGGCAATGAGTCCAAACCTTCAGTCCACATGCACATTTCGTTCAACCTTCACCAGGAACCTAGAATTAGTGAGCACGGACAGGGATGCAGATACGTTGCACTAGGTGGGAATGCAAGTCAGCCAGGGCGTGTGCCAAGCCAGTTCATGCAATTGCAATAAACACTGTGTCCAAGTGGTGCAGTGGTTAATACAACTGCCTAGTAAGCAGGAGATCCAGGGTTCAAATCCCAGTCTGGCATACATTTTCATTCATCGCCAATGATTCCGCACAAAGTCCTGATGCAGCTGATATTAGTTCCTTTCTTTCCCTTTTGTTTCTCCCCCTCTCCACCTTCAATTACACAATATATTATCACAGTTAACTGGTGAATCATACTTGGATCCATCTCCTTTGCTTTCCAGTTGTGTGTCAGTCCAGCCACACCTACCCAAGTGTAATTAAAATATATTTTTAAGTTAAATTTCTTTCCACTTGACCTGAATTTAGAATCGGACATTATTAGCTACATCAAGATGAAGTAGTCTATCACACAATAGTTACAAATGAAAAAACAAAGGTCTGCATAAGACGGCTATCGGTTTGGTGTTATAAACATATAAATCCTAAGTAATTTCACTATAAATATTTATCAGAGTTGAGAGTATTGGAACACTGATGAATTAGTAGTTTTCAAATACCTGGTATTAACAGTGTAAACTACTACAGTGTCATTCGAACACAAGAAGTTGATATAAATATCCCTGAAATTTATATAGCTATGACAGAGAGACTACATGTCATACAATTAAAGAGTTCCCTACTAATCAACTGGGTGAAAACAGAATTACAAAATCATGGACAGTTCTGGAAAAATTTGAAGTGAACAACTTGCTTGTAACTTGCTTGTAACACAGTGTATGGATTTATGGATGTGTGTGTGTCGGTGTGTCAAAAGCAGCTAGTTTGAGAGAAACTACTGCTCTTCTTACACTACTCTGGTATTGCTTTTGTCTTCAACTTCATACTAAGTACTTCTGTGATGCAAAGTTAACAAGAAACAATAATTAAAATTAGGCCCTACTTGCCTAACATACTGTTACATGGGAACAGTATGCCTTGGCTCCACATTGTGTCCATAGTTCTATTGCAGAAGAGGAAGAAAAGTAGAAGTAACTCCCTGAAAGCTAATGTGAATATTGCACATCTACAATCTCCGAATTTTGCTGATTGAGTACTAGGGTATTGTAAAAATGAAACCTTGGTGTATACTTTTTAGTTTACAAAATTAAATAATAGCTGTAACTTTTACCCACTTCATAGCCCATTCTGTTGTCTGTAACCGCAATTTTTATCAAATTTTCCACCAAAATTTGGACACCGACTGCAGTTTGGTTGCTATGCAAAACTTCATGTACACATCCATATTGCAATACAGTTTCAGATATCATCAGCTTGCACTTCACCATCATGTCTTCAAAATTTTGACAAATGCTCCTTTGCATAAAGTGTTGCTTAAACTACACGACAAAATTGACTAAAGGAGTAAAAACAGAACAATAGAATATTCAGACACACAACAAAAGTACAAAACAATGCTGCACAAATTTGTTAGGAAACAAAATAGTGAATGTGGCACATTACCAACACATCATCTTGCACAAAAAGCAACAACAACATTTCTATTAATGAAGTTTTTTGGAGCTTGTAATATGTGCTGCTTTTCATGTCACTCAGGATGAACATTGGGAGTATTTTAAAATTTCCAGGGACATGGATGCCTAAATATTTTGCATCAAGACCTCAGATTTCTATATGATTTGTGTGTGAATATTAATGAATCAGGTATTTAAAAACTGGGGGGGGGGGGAGGATATATATATATATATATATATATATATATATATATATATATATATATATATATATATATATATTTTAAATGTATTGACTTTATTTGTGCGCCAGATTTATTTCATTCAGTCTGTGGATCACACAATGCAAAATAATTTCTTTACTCTTCCATTTTTCCGTCAGTATTGTAAGTGCTGTCCCCTCAGTCACAGTCTGATTACATTAAAGACTTAAAATATTGCATAAAAATAAGTTCCTGTAACTGCTTGAATAGTTTCTTGTCCCTTTCCAACATACAGCAACCAAGTAATTCAGTCATTGGTGGCACATTGGCGAAAGTCTGTAAGATTGCCCACCTTGTATACCCTGCTGTCTGTTTAGTATATAATCATTCAGCACATTTTCCACAATGCTGATGAGTCATTACTGTCAGTGCAGCTTTTTATAACAGCCATGAATATGGTTGGAAAAGTAATGTTGAAAGCAGCAAACAGAAAAGAATTTAGAAACATTTTTATAGGTCTTTTTCACCACTGCAGTGTCAACTTCTGATCTTTATAGTCCTCTTTTACGCTACTTATTTCATTGATTCTTTCTCAGTACTACTACATTTTTCTTGTACGACTCCAGCTGCACTCTTTCAGCAATCTTTCTTCAAGACTGGAACAAACTATTCAGATAAGCTGAAACTGAAATGCAATGAATATTTAGTGACAGCTGAAAAATTTGTGCTTGACTGGGATTCGTAAATGACCTATTATTTCCAAACACTAATACCAGCTGCTCTTCAGACATACCCCTTAGCAGATATTCTAAACGATGAACAAAAAATGCAGCAGTTTAGAATAATCAAAATAATGTCACCATTTTGGATGCCTGAAGAAAAGTGCAAGACCAATTTCTCTTGAAGGGCTGCAGAAACGAGCAGCAGTTTACTTCGTCCACACCACCATCTGGCAGTGGCGCAATGTTAAAGAAATTGGATATACATATACAACTACTCAGATTTACATCGTCTGTAATGCCCTTATGTCAATTCAGGCAAATGCCAAATACTTGCATTCCCCATTATTTTATTACCAAGTGTCTGCCACCTGTAATAACGAGTCACCCTTTGTGGAAGCCTGTGTGTGGTGCAAAGCAGTCTTCCTCCACTCTCCTCTCTAGCAGACCTAAAGCAGGTGAATGTGTTTCTAGCGACTGGCTCTTTTTAGTACAATGCCACTGGGAAGTCAACTTCAGTCATGCTGCAGTATCAAGCTCAAGAAAGGTGGATATGTTTTGGGTAATAGAAGTTATCTGGGTAAGTTTTTGCAGAGTTTTCAGTTCCTGCGAGCAGACTTAAGTAGAAGTTAAATATATATTTTTCCTCAAAAGCACATTCCATACTTATAAGTACAAGGATATAATTGTGAAAACAGTTTAAATTACATTCACTGAGTGCACGCATTATGCAGCTCTGTTTTTGTATGGATTCTCAGGTTCAAACTTCTGCTACGTTGACATTGAGTGGACTGCTGATAAAATAATAGTGTATCAATTTGAGGACTTATGTATAAACAGTTTAATCTTGTGGTTTCGTCATTATTCAAATGCATATTTCCATTGGAGCACTATGTATTAACCACATACTAACATGCCATTTCCCACCAGGCTGCCAACGGCCAGAGCAGAGCCTTGTCCGACGATGTGGTCTGACATGGCCTGGTGGTGAAACATCCATCACTATCCAGTCAGCAGTCAAATTGTTAAACATATTAACAGGAAGTTAATGTCTACATGGTTGGTTCTAGAAAGCGTCACTTGCCAATGATATAAAATAATTTGAAATTTAAAATATGGCCAAAATGTTTCTCATAATCGAAATCATCTTGAAACAAAACAAACAGCGCTCATTAATGGATGTTATTGCACAGCAACACTGAATGCCAAGGCTGTCAGTATTTAAGAGACAATTGTAGCCTTTAGTTTTCAACCAGCATTGCCCTAAGCAGCCTACAGGTCAAGAAAATGTTAACAAAATGACACCATTTAGACTTTGCAATAATATGCACAACTAAAATAAGTGATGTGCCGTATGATTCTAGCTTTCGAACTGTTTGCGAAAAACTCTGAAGACATATCGTCCACCTACTCTGCGAGCATACGTTACACACACACCCAATTTGGTAGAGTGGGGAAGGGAACTGGCAACACTTTCTGCAATTACCGTATCAGCATTCGTCTACCATACAGTGGAAAAAAAGTTGATTGCCCAATGGAAATTTGAGCCCCATTCCATCCCAAATACAACTGTTGCCCGTAACATCACTTAGTTTCATGTGGGCAAGTAAGTAACAGTTAATTTAATTTATATTTAGTTAAATCTAACTGGGATCATTTTCACAATGCATAATTGCTTCTTCGTTATTTCTCCCTCAATCATCACACTCACATTCAGCTTTCACTATGACCACTTCCATTTTGTTCCAAATGCACTCTCCCTTTTAGTCCAACAGCACTCATTTCTATGCATATTTCAATGATTAGTTCAAGACCACGAGTTCTTTCATTTGACTTATCTCCCAACTCAGCATATAACAGTTGTTGTTAAAGAAAACTACCATTCTTCTTCTTCTTCTTCTTCTTCTTCTTCTTCTACAAAGACACAAATGACTCAACCTTTTTTAAGTAGCAAACTTTTCTCCCCCCCCCCTTCCCCACCCGCGCTTCCTAATCAAGTGGACATATAAGTAATGTTTGATAATTTCCACAATGTGCTCACTATAATTTATCACACACTGGAAATACAAATTTGCCTTTTATTAGTTCTCTAAATCAGAAATGAGGAAAAACATTCAGAACAGAATACACAGCTATGAAACTTTTCTGCACAATTATATCCCACACAAAACTGATACAAAAATAAAACATTTGCACCTGAAGTAGAGCCCTAAGGACAGAAACTGTACACCTGCCTTTAATATTTTATTTTTAAGTGTATCAAAAATTGTAATTAGAAAAATACTATAAAAATAATGAATATCATCATTCACATTAATTGATACAGCAGCTTCCAATATAAGTGCAATTTACAATCTACTGTACTTCACATACTGCAACATTCTGCTTAAAGCTTTCCCTTGCCAGTGATATATAAGATGTGGATAAACTGACAAATTAATGCCTCTCCCGTCATTCACTTTCAGGATCAGATCTCCCTGTAACAAATATACAATTATATTGCTTAGAAAGTACAGGCACACACGTCTTGTTAGCAGAGAAAAATATGTTACAGAATATTTATATCAGTCAAAGAGCTTGGAATCCCATATCAGCAGTCCGGAATAAGCAACAAACAAAAACAATTCTCCACATTTGATTTAGGTAGTACAAATATACAAGCCACATACGATCCCAAAATTCAAATAACTAAACAAAACTTTCACACTACTGTGGCTGCATGATAGCATATTATGATACTGGATGGTATCAGATCCCCGTTCCCTGAAATTTTGTTTGTTGTAACAGATTGACCATTAGCATAGCTCATGGTCTAGGTTAGGTTGGAAGGTGATAACATAATTAACAATTGACACGGCCAATTAACATGAATGCTACATAATCATGGTTCTAACAGACTGACCTGCCCGCAGCATACTTTAATGTTT
This sequence comes from Schistocerca nitens, assembly GCF_023898315.1. Taxonomy (NCBI): domain Eukaryota; kingdom Metazoa; phylum Arthropoda; class Insecta; order Orthoptera; family Acrididae; genus Schistocerca; species Schistocerca nitens. Next base: position 288,441,718 of record NC_064618.1, on the reverse strand, counting down.
ACATTTATGCCATATGTAATGCACTTTTCATAACAAAAACTACTGGTAAATTAGGCAACCCTGTATCAGATTATACACATCTCCAGTAAGTACCTCAATGCATATTATTTACCTAGAGGCTTAATGACCTACCATAAATGGAAAGGGGGGGGGGGGGGGGGGGGAACAGGTCCAATGTGGAACTTGTGCCATGAATTTTAGTGTCAATAAAAGTTGGAAATTAATGTCTCACTTCAAGATAGTCCATAGAGGCTAATCCTAACAGTCTATGATATGTTATTTTTTCTCTCCATGTTATATTTTAACAAATTGTCACAGTACCTTTAATTTTTCCTCAACAGTGCACTGGTGTGTTCTAACATATACAACACTACACTAAAAAATGTAAGGATAACAGTCCACAGGATGTGTGCCTTAATCTCTACCAGGTCTACATTTTTTACACTACCTCAATTCTAACTGAACTTAGAATATGTTAAATATGTCCAGTTGCAATCTAATTCAGAACTCATTTTAAACTCTAGCACTGACATTAGGCCTAGTGGCTCTAGGGGTTAATTCTCAGAACACACAAAGAAAGATACCATCCCCAACGAACATTTACACTGATAATCTAGTGTTGAAATCAATGCTACGTGGCAGCTACTTCGTTTATAGTACACCATGGATATTCACATTCAAAGCCCCATTTCCATGTTAACTCAAAAGTTGGCATATTTTTAAGAGAAAAATAAAATATAAAAACATACGAAATGTTTGCTGTTCCTGTTTTTTCTCCCTGCATGCATAAGTAAATATACTGTACAAGAAATTTACCACTCTTCACAGCTCCAAAGTGATCTTGCACAAATTTAAAAAGGTTTACAAATTAGCTTTATTTGCCCATTAAAAAGTACATTTCATATGTTTTCATCAAATTTGCGTTTCTCATGAAGTTAACATGCACGAGACCTGACAAGTTTCTTCAGTCAGTCACATACCATTGAAATGTCTAAAAACACACACACACACACACACACACACACACACACACACACACACACACCTTATGAAAATAAATACACACTCAACTTCTTCACAGAAAATAATATCAAAACTCCATCTGTAATCACCCTAGTTAGTAAAGAGAGGCACTTTGAAAGTGCTGATATTGTGAAGTATAAGTATTAGACCTATGAATGCAATGCCCATATGATGTAGACTATTCCTAGGGATGAGATTTTTGTCAGTCTGCTCATATCAGTTTCACTATGTAAGCTTACAGAATGCAGTTAGTCAACATGTGATCATGGATATGATTAAATTATTATCTACACTGGCATTAAAATAAACTTCACCTCTTGGCAAGACACAATTAATAGAGTCCTAGATCTGTTTACTAACTCAACAAACATTCTGAATGTAATGTTAAGTTCTATAAACATTTAAGTCATCTAATCTACTACATATAACTCAACTGCCAAGACAATCACCTGCCTTTAAATTACAATTTTAACAAATGTGTGCCATATCTAACCCACGTCTCGACAGAGAGTAACCAATGTTCTTTGTTTTCAACACAAATACAGTACCATACGTATTTCGCACCAAAAAAAGTTAAACCAGCATTTGAATTTCAGTTTTAAGAATGTTTCAATAATCGTAGGTCAAATGCTGATTTCGTTTTGTGAATTACGTGATGTACAGTCCTTTACTCGGTATGGCAATAACAGGGTTTGGTGTGTCTTCAAATTAACGTAGATTACACTAGATCTTGCTCAGGTTCTGTTTTACTCCTTTTACTATCTGACATATCCAAGTCCAACTTACGCTTCTTCCTCACTAAATGGGTGATATTGGACACCGGCTTTGATTCAGTGGATGAAGCTGATGTTGATAGCGATGCAGACGAAGTACCAGCCTGACCAGAACTTCCCTGCTGATCTTCACAGCGCTTCTCAAACATCGCCTTCAATGTTTCATTTTTGAAGTCTTTCATATCCTGAATTTTGTCTTTAATCTCAGGCAGTAAAGCCTTTATTTCTGTGATTTCACCGTCTATAGTATAAAATGCATCAGATTTGGATTCTTCCGCCACTTCACTGCCACTGTCCTTTCTCTGCTCCAGGATTTTAATTCTTTCTTCCAGCACCTCAACAGCTTCGGAAAAGTACTTTATAGATTCGTCGAAATTGCTTGCAAGTGAATGAGCTAAGCCTAGCTGGTACAATGTTTCCGCTACACACCTATCATCGGTTTTGAGAAGTTTCTTTCTAATTTCTAAACATCTATTTATATCTTCTATAGCTGAAGTATAGTTTTCAGATTCTAAGCCAATCTCGCCCAAATACATGTGTACTTCTGCAAGTTTAAGTTTAATGTTTTGGTCGTTGTCAGCTTGTCTCTGAAAAATAATTTTTACGAGTTCCAACATTTCCCACGCCAATTTCAGATTACTCACTGTCTCAGCATCATCCTCATCTTTCTCACCATCAACCTCTACATTATCCTCGCTACCAACAGGTTCGCTATCTACAGTGGGAGCACTATCCGCAGCAGTATCTTCTACTTTCTCGTTTTCATGTTTTGCAGATTCCTCCTTCTCACAATTATCTTCCACACCAGCTTCTTGCTCCTCCTGCTCGTTCTCTTCCTCTTCATCGTCACGTTCTTCAACAGCGTCGCCTAGCACACCGTTCTCTTCTCTTGCGAGGCCGAGTAACGCTTTTCCGTAACTGAAATAGGCATCCCCACACTCATTTGCAGCTTCACCATACACTTCAGCCAATAGTTCACACGCAGTTGCCAGACATCCCACTGCTTCGAAGTAATCTTTAACGAGGTAATGCCTTTTGCCCTGAGCAAGAAGCATAAACGCCTTTTCCTTGGGGCTCATATCTTCTTCCTTCTTCTCGACAGCTGTATTATCTGTATTCGTCTCCATTTTCAACAGGGCAGGGCCTATAACAAATCGTACGCGTTACAATACGAAACTTTCACTACACTGAATCAAGAAATTATATCATTTCTACTGACCGCCTTTAACGCACTAGACACTTTGAATTACTGTACTTCACTTGCACCCCGCGGATCTTTTGGCGGCAAATCAAAGAGTCTTACGCACACCAACATGGTTGCCAACAGCAATCAGTAGGATTCCCATTCACACTTGAAACATGCCAACATAACCTACAACCTCATTGCATATGCTACCGCGTCACACCGCAGAGGATAATTAACTTCTGATTGAATTGTCAATATTGTGTCAAATGAAATATGAAATTCATACAAGAAATTAAGCTTCGAATTTTACCTACAGTATTCAGCTTACGTATTAGCTCATACTTAAAAAAGCACCTATTTAACATTTCACTTAAACAGTGCTACGGCGAAGTTCCGCATACTTTCTGTTGCAGCTGCGAGAATAGTATTTCTAATAGCGACCGATAACCTACATATACATAATATGAAACACCAATAATCGTCCAAACATTAACTGAAATGTACCGGGCAGTTAATTAGCTACTGTTACCGCACGATTCGTACTACATTCCTGCCACTTTCTACCACTCGCAGTTATAATTATACTGATAACTAAACTGATGGATTCCACTAACTTTATTATTTAACTGTAACCCTATCTGGAGAATTCGGTAGTGAAAAATAACTGACAGTTATTAATAAACGTTAAAAATAACGGTAATAAAAAATAGCTGTAACCGTGATAACAGTTAGTTCAAAAAAATCGTTTGTCCAATCATGGTCCAACCTCTACCCTCACGCAATTAAAGTCACTTCAAATCACGTGATCTCAACTCGCATCCTCAACTGTTCTTTCGCGGTAACTGCGATGTTCGCAAGATGATTTTCAACTGTTTTTACGCGCGATGTGCTCATATAAAAAGCGGTAAGTTATATGTGCGAATCATGGAGGCCAGTCCACATTGACATGTAATGGAATCAACTGGTTTGCAAGTGGCAAGAATAGCTTGAATATTAGAGAAGGACTACTGAAGTGCAAAACAACACAAGGAAGATGCGTGGCTCCGAAATAAATGTCATTACGTGGTACAGTTACGAGATGCCATCACATCTCGTGAAAATTTGGTTTAAGGTTAACTTTAGTTGCTAGTCCAGTACAATTTTTTGTAAATTAGTCATATCTCCCTCAATACCTTTCCCTTAAAGATATAGAGCTGTTCTTTACATGTTGTATTTGGCTTTTAGTAGTGCAAGCGCCTTATACCGAGATTAGCTAGTGAAACCACGTAAATATTGACCACTGATGCAGGCAAAACAGTTTCACACAGTTCAGAGAGCTGCTTAGCACTAAATAGGTCTGCCACAGATATATATTTAAAGAAACAACTTGCAATATCTTAAGTTTTCAGTGCATTTCCATATATAACATTAAAAATGCCTCACAACATAGAAATTACACCTACTAAATCTATCTGAATTCAGACTGCTGTCTCACTGCTTCCATTAATTTGTCGTCATTTACTATAAATTTTAACAAAAGAAACATGAAACGAAACAATTTATAACAATTAAAGAACAATAAACAACTAATATCAATCACAGAAACTACGATGAAACAAGATACAGAGATCTACCCATGTCAGTGTATTGGAAGGAAACGAGGTTGTGGGTCACGTGATCAGCAACGGACTGATGACATTACCCATTAAAACTTTTCTCCAGAGAAACCTTGATGGAGCTATGGCGTGAGGGGATGGCCAGTGTCGATGCCGACATTTGAAATGTGTTGTGGAAAGTTTTGACGGGACATGACGTGACAGCCAGTCAGTCTTGTAATTGACTTCCTCGAGAAGACTCCACAGATTAAACAAACATTTAGCCATTCGTGTTGCACCTCTCTGTATACGTTCAATATCCCCTGTTAGTTTTAACTGGCACAGGTCCTGAACACTTAAGTAATGTTTTAGTTCTGGTCACACAAATGATTTGTAAGCAATCTCCATTGTACTGTAGACTGATTGCACTTCCCCAGCATTCTACCGACAAAACGAAGTCTACCACATGCTTTACCCAAGACCCATCTGATAATTCCATTTCATACCCTTACAGAGTGCTACACCCAGATATTTGTAAGAGTTGGCTGATTACAATAATGACTCAATGATATTACAGTCATAAGGTACTTATACTTCGTTTTTTCGTTTTTTGAAGTGCAAAATATTACATTTCTGAACATTTTAAGCAAGTTGCCAATCTCTGCAGCTCTTTGAAATCTTACCAAGATCTGACTGAATATTTATGCAGCTTCTTTCAGAAAATACTTCACTGTAGATAACTGCATCATCTGCACTAAGCTTGATCTTGCTGTTAATATTGTCTGTAAGGTCATTTTTATGCAACAAACATAAACAGCAACGGTCCCAGCACACTTCCCTGGGGCACACCTGAAGTACTGTAAAAAGGGTAGGATCACTTTTCACGTTCAAAGACGTGTATCTTCTCAACCAAATGATGTAAAGCGATGAAACACAAGCCATTTTATGTGTCTTTATCTGTAGTTTTGGATCCAATATATGTCTTTCTCTTTATTGTTTATGGCGAATTTTAATAATTTTTTAAATGCTTTGATTCTATTGTTCTGGAAGTTGGGGTGAATATGATCCATCATAGTATTTTCCCAAATTATTTCATTAAGACGCTTGTTTTGTGATTAGGATCACTGGTTTATTTTTTAAAAAAGTAAAAGATGATTGCAAAATAGAAAAAAGTCTACATACGATTATAATTATTTTATTGAAAACAAGAAATACATTTTACATAGAAAACTTAAAATAATGCTACAACTTTTTCTAAAAACATGGATCCACAAAAAAGGTGTGTCAACCCGTTTGAATGTTAGTGACTTTTATCTTTCTCTTCACTTGTATTGGGATCATCCACGTCCGGGAAAACAAAGACAGTGTTCTTTTTCCCAACCCTTTTTCGAAGGCCCTTGACAGTCATTGCTGACTCAGTTACAGTGACAATTGTGCCTATGAACCTCATGTGTCCCTTTATTGCGATCCTGTGTTATTTCTATTGTTTTAAAGTTTTTCCATCAGAATTGATCCTATTCACCCCTATGACCCCATTCACCCCATTTTGTGGTAAGTTATATATATCTGACTATGACTCTCCATCCAACAATGACAAAGCCGCCAGGCTCAAGTTCATAAGGCAAAAAGACTTCAGATCCACTGCTTGCACTTGTGCTCTCGCCTGGGTTCTCACATTCGTTGGTGGAGAGAGTTGGTGAGCCATTATCTCCAGAAACATCGTCACTTTTGTCTGAGGCGTCACTCGTTTCGTCATCAGGGAAATCATGTACTGACATACTTTTCCCAACCTGCACTGGAACCCTGGTTCGCCGTTGTCTCACAGGCCTTTCATCACCCCCTCGAAATTCTTGGAGCAATCTATGAGGGCTCCATCAACGTCCTGTGGATTTGTGGGTCCTTCGCCATCATCTTCAACACCAGGAACTCTGATAATTACTCTCTCGGGATTGAACGGCAGAATCCCACATTTCTCGGTGCCAGCCTGAACGTTTCTTACAGCATTTACTTCGAGAGCCCTCACAAGCTGGTTTAGTAATCGGGGGAACATATCCTTTGGAATGGTGCTCTCCTTACAACCAGAACCCAACTTCCATTTTTTGGAGAATACTTCGCCAGCTGGTCTTCATTGGACGAAAAGATGTCACGTCAAAAGGCTGAGAGAGATGCATAGAGTTTTTGGGAAGAAAAATCATTCTTACACCATTCTCTTCACAAGCCTTGACTGAAACCACTGAAAGATGAGTGGAAAGGTTGTCGCCGATTAAAACTTTGGTGTCTTCTAACTTCCTATAATAAGGTAAAACGATTGTGGTAATCCAGTCATCAAAACACTGAGCATCAAACCACCCACTTTCACTTCTACTAAATCTGGTGTCTTTGGGAGCACCATCCACCCATGAACCATCAAGTGCTTTGGAGGTATTCACAACTCTCTCAGGATATTTTGATCCTCTTTTCGTAATCACTTTCGCATGTCACGGATCATCTGCTAAGTTCGTTTCGTCGAAATTCACAATATTACTTGGGGGATCATCTTTAATTTCCTTCTCCAAATTATCAAAATATTCCCTCAGGACAGCTCTCGACACAGAAGCATGTGCTCTTTTTATGTTCTGGCTCAGTCTTAGACTCAATGTTTCTTTGTGCCTCTTCAAAAAGCTAACAGTGAATTCGTGACCAGTTAAATTATTTTTGACTTTTCTAACAACTTTACCTCTCTGGTCCAAGAATCCTTTGACAAAAAACCGCAGAGTCAACTGGTCAAAGGGAAAGCCCCACTCAGCACAAATAGTGAGCCTGCCCACAATCAATGCCACTTCATCTGTGGAGAGTGCAGTTGGTCCCCTTGGGGGTGCACATTCTTATTCCTCTAATGTTGGTGGAGAACTGTGATTGGAATGCTGAAATTTCTGGCAGCATGCTTCATGCTGCTCCCTCCTTCAACAACAGCAATGGCTTGGGCTAATTTATTCTTAGTTCTCGTTGTGTAGGATTTCCCTTGAGGATCAGGCATGTAATGTCTTGGCATTTTAATCAGTCTGGAAATTAAATAGAACGAAACATTCAAACCACAAGCAGGCAGCATCCCATAACCAAATGTAAGGCCGATAGTAGTGTCATTTTATACTTATCCTATTCACCCCATTTTTTTTAAAGTGCGTTCGTTCGAGCGAAATAAAATGAAATAAAGAAATATATTTAATACTCACCAAAAACAAAGGAGGACCTAAATTCGGAACACAATTCTTGGTGGAAGGACTGATTTTGATGATACACAACTCCCGACCACACACCCCTGTATACCAAGTTTTCGGAACATACATAAACTTGGGAATCCCCGCCCACATGTTTACAGTGCTCTAGAAGCCAGGGTAGCCACTACTGAAACACAAAATGTTCGTGAATGTGTTCCTCAAGGGTAATACTGCCAATTGATGCACTGGTTTCCATATTTTATTCCGATCCTGTGTTATTTCTATTGTTTTAAAGTTTTTCCATCAGAATTGATCCTATTCACCCTTAAGACCCTATTCACCCCATTTTATGGTAAGTTATATATATCTGACTATGACTCTCCATCCAAGATACCATTCTGTGTCCTCCCTAACAAAAAGTCCTCAATCCAGTCACAAATTTCACTTGACACCATATATAATCGTACTTTTGATAATAAGCGTAGTTGTGGTACTGAGTCAGCTGCTTTTCAGAGTCCAAAAAATGTTGCATTTGCCTCGTTCCCTTGATCTAAAAATTTCAGTTTACTGTGTGAGAAAAGTGCGAGATGGGTTTCACATGATGGATGTTTTCGAAATCCATGCAAGTTGGCATGGAGGAGGCCATTCTGTTGAATACACCTCATTGTGTTTGACCTCAGATTATGATCTAAGAGTCTACGACAAATCGATGTCAAGGATATTGGATGGTAGTTTTACGAATCACCTCTACTTCCCTTCTTGTGCCACTAACAGCCCTTGCATATGACAATGAGAAAGAGGTGAGTGAAGAGCTCATTCAAGTCAAAAAATTGTATTTTTTGCAGAAATACATATTAAAATTAGACTGTTCAGAGTGTAGACAAACAAGTTTTCAGAACAAACCGATCAATTGATGCTGCCATTATTCAGTACCTAAGTAAAGTCCTCCATGAGGTAAATACCATATTTTATAAAGTTATTTATTTTTGTCTATTTAGCAGATTTGGATGTACATACTGTATATACTTCAGGTCCAAGTACATATTTACAAATTTATATTCACATATACTATTTAATTATCATAGGTGTGCGATTTTAACACAAAAAGAGTACATATTACACAATTTGTATCTACTGTATAATCTACCTTCACACATTTCAGTTCCATTACGCCAGTACACGTCTTGAATCTATACTCATTTACGTAAATACATATAGATTTTATCGCACTGTGAGTCCATTAGCAATTTTTTGAAATTACTCGATATTCACTGACTAAATAGAAACGATTTCCCACAAGGAACAGTTTTATAGTTTGTTTAAATTTCTCGTTTAAGCTAATATTTAAAATCTGAAGTGGTAAACAATTGTAGAGTTTTATTGCCATAAAAACAGTGCTACATTCAAGTTTAGCTGCATTATTTTGAGGAACTTTTACTGTTATACAGTTTCTGGTAGCATGACTATACTTGCATATCTCTTCATTTTTATTGAATTTATTTTTATGTTCCTATGCAAAGAGTATATATACTGGTATACATATCATAGAAAACTAGAATCTGAAGTTTATTGAACAGTGGATTGCAGAAAGAATATTAAGTTTACAGAAGAGCAGCTTAAAGCTGCCATTTCTAATTGTATTAGCTGTTATTCTGATTTTAATTGTACCACTTTAACGAACACACATTTCTATTCCACTGAGCATAATAACATTAAAATAAAATAAATACACCATCTGCCACTAATTATTTGGAGAGAACAAATATGTCAGAACTTAGTTTTGCAGTTGTGGTAGCAATGTCGTCTTTCCATAGTTATCTACATTGAGGGTTAAGAAAGTTTTGAACTACATTTATACCCAGTGCTTGTAACTATGAGGAGCCCTTTATTCTTCTTCTGTTGTTCCCGCACACCACTATTTCAATTTGATCATTATTGAGACTCAGCCTTATGGTTTCTAGGCATTGAATAGTAAACTCCAATATCATTTTTCTTTTGTTAAGATACCCTGTAAATTTTCCTTAATGGCTGTGGTGGGAATCGTTTGCAAAAAGAATCATTTCATTTTCAGTGTTAAGAGATAACTCATACAAACAGACACAGACTCACACACAAACACACACACACACACACACACACACACACACACACACACACACACACACAGGGGATGTCTCTCCCAAGAGATGTCAGGGGCATTTTCTCTGGTGTTTCGGAAGATATCTGCAATTCGGATTTGAAGTGTGTAGATGAAATTAGCCTAAACTAATACTGTTCATCATATGTTTTGTGCAACCCCTGTATCAACAGAAAGTGTCAGTTTGTTTCTTGTTACATACAAAATTATTTTTAGAGCAGAATTCATTTGCCCATTTGATAGAACACTCCCAAACTGTTTACTGCGCTATTTGTTTTATTGATGTGTATTAACAGTAGCAGAACAACATGAAAATTAACCAGTACTGCAGCAGTAATAGCACTGCCCTGGCCCATGCTGACTGCTACCACCATGCGAAAGCACTACTCACTTGCTACTAGATTATCAGTTGATCTTCGTATTTTACTGCCCCTGTTAATACATATCGATAAAATGAATAATGTGCTAGACTAATTTGGAATCGCTTTGTCTAATAGGGACATAAAATTCAATTTTAAAAATCATTTTGTTTGTGATGGGAAAAAACTGACAGTTTCCATCGACACTGGGCCTTACATGAACGTATGATAAGCAGTATTTTTTTGGGTTAACCCCAGCTAACATTACAAAATCAAAATTGTAAATATCTGTTGAATCATGTATATACATATAGTAATTTATGGTGTAGCACAATGTCGCATATATATATTTGCTACACCATGAGTTATTTCTCAACAATTTGCAGGTATGATTTAATGATACTGAGAGTTTTCCTCTAATCCTATAGTGATCATGTGTCCTTATTAAAACATTCTGGGCAACTAGGCTGAAACTATTTGATAAACCACAAAATATACCAAGAGGATTTTGGCTTTGATACAATACCACTGATATTATATTTATACATTCAAAAGCAGGTGAATTTGTTTGTTTTTCTTCCTGGAATGCAAACTGTATACCACCCTAAAGAAAGCATTTCTTTCAAAAAATGATATAAATCTATATATATTACTTTTTCAATGGCTTTTGAGAGAATGGGTAGCAGGTTATGTTGTCTGTAGTTATCCAAGCACATTGGATCTCGTTTTTTGTGTAGTGGAAAGACTAGATACAGATAGTCCATCTGCAAAACTACCTTCTGTCAAACAGGAATTAACTATGTGGCAAAGGACGTTGGCCATTTTACTTGTAGATAATTTTAAGATTTTGTTTGAAATCCCATTTATGCCAGTGGAAGTTTTATTATCAAACTTCTTTTAACTTTTATTATCTCTTGCCCTGTTGTAGGAAGTAAGTAACATGAGCTAATGGCAGAGTCTTGATTGTATTTAAGTAGCTGTATGGCTTGTAGATAATCACTTTTACTACTTTATGTAAGTCTCTGATATATGTGGTAAAATATTTGCTGAAAGTACTACTGACAATCACACGGTCTTCTTTTACTTATCATTTAGCTCAGTTTGAGGCTTTCACTATTATTCTCTTTTGATTTACCTGTTTCTTTGTTAATTTTTTCATATAGTCCTTACTGTGTTCAATGATTGAGCAGTGATGATTCCTACAACTCTTTGTAGCTTTTAGTATCTTACTGTAAGTCTTTTTGTGAATTTTATAATATTCATCAAAATGATCAATCCCGTGTGCAGCTTTGCTAATACTATAAAGATGTTTCAGTTTCTTACAAGATACAAGTAATCTACCATCAATCACAGCACACAGTTTCGCCTTTCTTCACTGTCCAAATTTTACTTGCTAAGCTTCTGTAACATTTAAGTAAATGTCCAGTAAAACATTATATTTATATCAGAAAGGTAGAATTTTTGCCGATTTTCATTTTCGAATTTTTTCTTTAGAAACAATTTGTTAGAGATACTAATGTCTCTGTACAAGAAACAGTATTGAGTCTCTACTTTCCCAGAATTTCGTATAATTTTAGGTGGTGAATTATGGTCTGTCATTTCATTTATCAAGCAGTGGATTCAATATTTGTAATTACGAAATCAATGGCAGGCTAAGTGTTCTTGTTTATTCTCTTTAAAACTCTGATTAGTAGTATTAAAATTACATGTTGTAAGTAGAGTGACAAACTCCACTTTAAACCTTTGTCTGAAAGGGTTGATATTTAAATCCCAACACAACAATAGTTTATTATTCCAGAGTAGCATGTGCATGATTTGTACGAATCTTTTGGAAATATCACTTGGTGTTGGTTGGTTGGTTTGGGGAAGGAGACCAGACAGCGTGGTCATCAGTCTCATCGGATTAGGGAAGGATGGGGAAGGAAGTCGGCCGTGCCCTTTCAGAGGAACCATCCCGGCATTTGCCTGGAGTGATTTAGGGAAATCACGGAAAACCTAAATCAGGATGGCCGGACGCGGGATTGAACTGTCGTCCTCCCGAATGCGAGTCCAGTGTCTAACCACTGCGCCACCTCGCTCGGTATCACTTGGTGTCCTATACACAGATATTACAATACAAGATCCTTTTTTTTTATTCAATTTTTGCACCACTAAATTCAATGTAGTTTTCTAGAATATATTTACCCATGAGAGCGTTGTTATTGGGCAGTTATCCAATAGATGGATCATACCAGTAGCAAACACCTTGTGCTATTCAACATTTTTGCTATTATTGATTACAACATATTAATTTACAAATTCTGATATAGGCACCTGAGACTACTAATAATATGGCTAATACACTGTAAGGGCAATTCACACTTGTCAGAACGAAAATCAAGACATTCCACAATGCATTTCACTGGCATTTACACTGGCCATCAGTGAAACAGGATATCAACATAAAGGTTTCATGTGAAGAAAATATTTGCTGGCATTAGTGGTAGAGAGGGTTGACTCATCTGCTAACATCAGAAGTTAACCTATTCTCACCACCCTTGCTTAAATAATACTAATGGATTTCGTGAGTTTGCGTGTTCTTAGTCTTCTTTTTATTGTTTGCCTTACTTCCTTAACACAGTGTAATCGGTTATTTTTTCACTGCATATCCTTTTACAAAATAACCCATAGGTGTAATTGAAAAAGATTTATATTTTACAATGCTTGGTCAATGAAAAGGCCTCAGTATGAATAAATAAAAACATGAATTGACAACACAATTTTCATTAAATAATACAGTCTACGATAACAGAGGTCTCACTGATGTAGGAACTTTATGCATTATTCAGTTTGAGTCCATATACCGGATGATGTTTACTGCTGGCATGCTTTTTGGCCATTTCCCACTTACATAAACATACTGCTGTCACGCTAACACACTGTGAGCAGTCCAGTATCAACAACAGCTTCATTCAATTTATGTTAAGCAAAGCAGTAACATGCCATTTAGAGGGGTACCACACTTTTATAGAGTTAGGATGGTGATTTTACTTTCAACAGGTCATACACAGGAAGATGTTACTGATTTATTACATGCCACTCAAAGTGGTGCGCCTAAAGTGTGGAGAAAGCACAGTGAGATGGGAAATCTGAACGAGAGAACCCTTAGTGGTCATCTTCGTATGACAACGCCAATTCAGGATTATTTCCTCCAATTGTCAGCTGCAGTCGCCCAACACCAAATGTTTAGAAATAATGGAAATGATTTCTCCCAGGCAACAGGGTTCATATCTCAGACCAAACAGTGCATAGAAGATTGCATCTGGGTGCTCTTCATTCCAGAAGACCAATGAGAAGTTTTGTACTGTACCGACGGAACCGACACAATCGAAGGACCTGGGCTCTTGCACATCAACATTGGACAGTTGCAGAATGGAGTAATGTCATGTATATTGATGAGACCAGGATTGCTTTGTGACTGGACACTAAACATGTTAGGGTATGGAGAAGCGCTGGACAACAGCAGAAACGCCGATACGTTCAGAAAGTCCATCCATTTGCTGGTGGAAGTGGAATGTTCTGTGCAGCAATAATGGTGGGATGGCGGACACCTCTAATACCCACCTACACTTTGACTCGTCCCCAGTACCTTCAAGAGGTCCTACAAACGATTGTAATGCCCTACAGATGTGTAGTTGATGACAACTTCATCCTAGTCGATGACAATGCAAGGCTGCGCTGTACTCTAGCAGTTTTTCAGTACCTGCAAAGATGCAACATCAACTGAATGTATTCGCCAGCACAGTCCCCATACATGAATGCAATTCAGCATACATCAGACCTGGTGAAGGTGGCAGTTGCACAGTGTCCGAATCCGCCTGACACTCTTCAGGACCTCACTGAAGCTGACAGAAAGACGAAACCCGTATTTCAGAAACCGTTTTTCACTGACGTGTTTACATGTTAAGATCTGAAGTGGATTTGCTAGCCCAGTTAAATATGGCGCCTGGAAAACAGCTGATATAGTTTATGATTTAGTCAGCACAATCGTTATTTCTTTTCAGTTAGACGAGATCTAATATATCTTCTTATCCTTCACTGTACAAAAAGCCATTCCACTCATATTAGCTAAGATTTTTATAAACAAGACGAAACCTAACAGCCCAAGCATGTTCCAAAACCGGTTACATGGGAGCCAAAATCGATTGCGGAATTGGAAAACCGGCAACTAGAAGCAGATTTCCAGAATCAATATTGAAGTGTTTACATGAACACTCAGAATCGGTATTGGTAAATCGGTTTACGAAATCCGGTTTTGGGCGACCCATGTATACGGGGTGAAGGAATGGACTCAAACCCAAAGTCCGCAGCTGGTTGTCTCACGGACGCGTTCTCGCTTCCGAGCACGGGATCCCAGGTTCGATTCCCGGCGGGGTCAGGGATTTTCACCTGCCTCGAGATGACTAGGTGTTTGTGTTGTCCTTATCATTTCATCATCATTCCTGAAAATGGCGAGACTGGACTGAGCAAAGGTTGTGAATTTGTACGGGCGCTGATAACTGCGCAGTTGGGCGCCCAACAAACCAAACATAATCATCATCGTCATCGTCAAACCCAAGGCAAACTTGATAGTCCCATCTAGAGCATGCCTCACAGTGTGGAAGAACTCGTCCATGTGCAGGGAGGACATACTCATTACTAAAGACTGATAATCATCATCTGAGATAAAATTTTCATTGGTTTTGTTTTCAAGATGTATGCTTAGGAGAGAGCCTGCTTTGTTTGTAATGGTTTTTTGCAACTAACCAAAATCGTTCATTTTTCAGAAGGCATTATGTTTATTTTGTTAATAAGGTACCGTACAAACCTCAATGGGTGTACTATAAGAAGTCATAGCTGGCACCTCACAACAGAGCCACAAGCTGAGGACAGTCACTGCCAGGTGTAGCCACGAATGAGAGACGTTGACAAAGATGTGCCCTGAGGAATTCCATACGCTGCTGTTGCTACAAGTCCACTTGTGTCAGAGTGCAGTGCCACTCGCTCCTATCTTTGATAGCCCACTCTGATAGCGACATAACTGTAATTCAGATACAAGAGCGAACTCGTGTCTTTAGTCAGAACTGTGTAGTAAAGTTCGTAGTTAAATGCAATGTGATAAGTGACTGTCATTCAGTTGGCAGCCCTGCAGCCAGGCGACTAGCGCGAGTTTTGGTGTTCTCGTAAAGATAAGTCATTTTAGATTATAAAACACATAAATTAGTACTGAATACGTGGTAAATAAGTGTATTAGTGTGCCGTTTAAGTCTACCATTAAAGGTTTCATTTTTCTTTACGTAATATAGCAGAAAACACGAAAAGACCGTACAGTCGTATTTTCTGTTTACGTTCTGCTGAAGCAAATCTATAGAATTTCGTTTAGTTGTTCCTTGCTCTCTCCAGCAATTTAACTTAGCGTACCTCTTCATTATTTAACTAGCATTTCCGGAAAGTAGCGTAAAGTTTAAGTTGTTGTCTCAGAAACTTTGCACTTTTGTTTTTGTTTACACACAGTTGTGTAAACAGTTGCGTATAGGCCAAATTTGTGTAACCATATTTTCGTGTTTATCTGTAATTTAACTGACTTATTCTTAATAAACTATTACGTTTATCATGAGTGAAAAGTGCTTGACTTGCCGTAGAATTGTTAGGTCGGGGCTTTGGTGTGATGGGTGCTGTAGTTTTTTCCATGTGGGTGACTGTAGTGGCGTGGGAATAGGGGAAGTAAATGAGACTCATCAGTGGTTTTGTAGGATTTGTAGTAGAGATAGGAAGATAGTAGAACAGGAGGGGAAAATTGCCGCCCTTCAGGCTGAGTTAGACAAGGCCAGGGGAGATCTTGACAGGTTAAGGAGGGAGAAGGGTAAAGAGAGGTGGGAAGTGGCAACAGGCAACAGGAGGAACAGGCCCAGAACTTTGTCTGACAGCTTTATGGTGAATGTGGAAAATAGATTTGACCTGTTGCTTCAGTTAGAAGCTGGTGAGCCTCAAGCAGTTGCAGGTGTAGACAGGGCACAACAAACTTTCAGCAGCAAATTGAAAAGTAAGAATGTAGGGAAATCAGTAAAGAGAAAGAAAGTGTTGTTGTTAGGTAGTTCCCATGGAAGAGGTGTTGGCCAACTTTTGCAGGATGAACTAGGATCAGAATACCAGGTCACCAATTTTTTTAAACCTAGTGCTGGTCTGGAGCAGGTGACAGAGGATTTAGGATCACTTTGCAAAGATTTCACTAAGGAAGACACCGTGGTTATAGTGGGTGGGGCAGGTAACAGTATCGACAGAGATCCTGGGTACAGTATAGAGTGTGACCTGGCGAAGATTGCATCAACATCGAAGCATACTAGTGTTGAGTTTGTATCTGTTCTTGGGCGCCATGACCGACCTCATTTGAACTCTTCTGTCAGGAGAGTTAATTTGGAGCTGCAACGGCTGCTCATGTCGGGTGCGGGGTCACACATTGGTGTGGTTCCTGTTGATTCTCTCAGTAGGTGGGATTATACTAGGCATGGCCTTCACCTCAACAGGAAGGGGAAGGGTAAATTGGCTGGAGAAATAGCAGGAAAGTTAAAGGGGGGAGGCACTGTCATGAGTGGTAAAATACCAGTGGTTATAGGATTCAGAAAAGACCCTTTTTTAGGGTAGGGAGGACAGAAAGAAAGCAAATTTTAAGAGAGGTTAGAACTGAGACAAATCTACAGTTTGAGAAAGAAATCAAAAAACATAATTCCAGCTTATTACATCAGCATAAACAGCCATTGGTTACGAATTTTCAACTGTCAGCAGATATTTTACCTCCACCCAATTTTAACTCAGTCAATGAGAAATGTCAGCTATCTTTATTGCATCAAAATATTCGAGGACTGAGAAATAAAATTAATGAATTAACTATCTGCATAGATGAATTAGAGTCTTCAAACCCAGCTGACATAATCTGCCTCTCTGAACATCATGTGACCACTGGTATAGAACTTTTAAGTGTTACAGGGTTTAGGTTAGCATCTCACTTTTGTAGATCAGAAATGGAGAAAGGAGGAGTTGCCACATTCATCAGGAACTGTCATAAATTTAAGAACATAGACATTCATAAATTTTGCCTAGAACAGCATATGGAAGCATGTGCAACAGAATTAGAATTTCACAAAAAATCCTTCATAATATTAAGTGTATATCGAGCACCTGCAGGTAACTTTAATCTGATTGTCAACCACCTTGAAGCTGTATTGTCCCATTTAACAACCAAAAACAAAGAAATAGTGGTTGCTGGTGATTTCAATGTAGATTTCCTTAAAGACTCTCCCAATAAGAACTTGTTTCAGTTAGTAACACTATCATTCAACTTAATTCCCACAGTTAAGTTCCCCACTAGGATAGCCACTTGCTCACAAACAGCCATTGATAATATCTTTATAGAAAAGTCCAATGAACAAAATTATATTACAAAACCAATAGTCAATGGCCTCTCAGACCATGACATGCAGTTCCTTCTGTTAAATGTTAATACTGAACAGGATATAAAATCTGTTAAATCTGAGCTCAAAAGGGTAATCAGTAAGCCAAAAATTGATTATTTTAGGACACTCCTGAGAGACATTCACTGGACTGATGTTTACAGCGTTCATGGCATGAATGAAAAATATAACATTTTTGCTAATAAAGTGCTTACCTTATTCGAACACTGCTTTCCCCCAAAACTTACCAAGGTTAGAGCAAAGTCTACAAAGAAGCGATGGATTACTCGAGGAATAGGGGTATCTTGTAAAACAAAAAGAAAACTGTATCTGTCACTCCGAAACATTTCCAATGTTGATGCTATAGCACATTATAAGAAATACTGCAAAATATTAAAGACTGTAATACGGATGTCAAAGCAAATATATTACAATGAAAAGATAGTCATATCAGATAACAAAATAAAGACAATATGGGATATAGTGAAGGAGGAGACTGGTAGAACCAGACATGAAGAGGAACAAATAGCATTAAGAGTAAATGATACATTGGTGACAGATGTGTATAGTGTTGCAGAACTTTTTAACAAACATTTTATAACTGTTACTGAAAAGATGGGGTTGTCAGGTTCGGTAGATGCTGATATGGATTACCTTAGACCAGACATTTCAAGTAACTTCCTTAATATGAATTTGACCCTCACTACCCCAACAGAAATAATGTCCATCATAAAATCTTTAAAATCAAAAACATCTAGTGGGTATGATGAAATATCAACAAAGTTAATTAAAGAATGTGATTCTGAGCTAAGTAACATATTAAGCTATCTGTGTAACCAGTCGTTTATTAGTGGAATATTTCCTGAATGGCTGAAATATGCTGAAGTTAAGCCACTGTTTAAGAAGGGAGATAAAGAAATAGCATCAAATTTCCGTCCAATTTCACTGTTGCCAGCATTCTCAAAAATTTTCGAAAAAGTAATGTACAGTCGTCTTTATAACCATCTTATCTCAAATAACATACTGTCAAAGTCACAGTTTGGATTTCTAAAAGGTTCTGATATTGAGAAGGCTATCTACACTTACAGTGAAAATGTGCTTAATTCATTAGACAAAAAATTGCAGGCAACTGGTATATTTTGTGATCTGTCAAAGGCATTTGACTGTGTAAATCACAATATCCTTTTAAGTAAACTAGAATATTATAGTATAACAGGAAATGCTGCAAAATGGTTCAAATCTTATATCTCTGGCAGGAAACAAAGGGTGTTATTAGGAAAGAGACATGTATCAAGCTATCAGGCCTCATCCAACTGGGAACTAATTACATGTGGGGTCCCACAAGGTTCCATTTTGGGGCCCTTACTTTTTCTTGTGTATATCAATGACCTTTCAACAGTAACATTACCAGATGCCAAGTTTGTTTTGTTTGCCGATGATACAAACATTGCAATAAATAGCAAGTCAAATGTAGTCTTAGAAATATCAGCCAATAAAATATTTGTGGACATTAATCACTGGTTCCTAGCCAATTCTTTGTCACTAAACTTTGAAAAAACACACTGCATGCAGTTCAGAACTTGTAAGGGGTGTCCCAAGAGTATATGTCTAACATACGATGACAGGAAGATAGAAGAAGTGGACAGTGTTAAATTCTTGGGATTACAGCTTGATAATAAATTCAACTGGGAGGAGCACACCACAGAACTTCTGAAGCGTCTTAACAAATCTCTGTTTGCAATGCGAATTTTGTCAGACATAGGGGATATAAAAATGAAAAAGCTGGCATACTATGCTTACTTTCATTCCATAATGTCATATGGGATTATTTTTTGGGGTAATTTATCAAGCCAAGCTAAAGTTTTCCGGGCACAAAAACGTGCAGTGAGAGTTATATGTGGTGTGAACTCAAGAACATCCTGCAGAAGCCTGTTTAGGGAACTAGGGATACTAACTACTGCTTCCCAATATATTTATTCCTTAATGAAATTTGTCATTAAAAATATATCACTTTTTCAAACCAACAGCTCAATTCATGGAATCAATACTAGAAATAAGAATAATCTTCACAAGGATTTAAAGTCACTTAGTCTTGTACAAAAAGGTGTGCATTATTCAGGAACACACATTTTCAATAACTTGCCAGCAGCCATAAAAAGCTTAACAACCAATGAAATTCAGTTTAAGAGAAGCCTAAAGGATTTATTGGTGGCCAACTCCTTCTACTCCATTGATGAATTTCTTAGTAAAACCAACTAATTTGTATATAAGTACAACATAACTTCTGCACCATTTCAGTGCAGTAATGTGTTCATTGAAAATTTGTGTGTGTGTGTGTGTGTGTGTGTGTGTGTGTGTGTGTGTGTGTGTGTGTGTGTGTGTGTGTGTGTGTTAGTATAATCTAACTTCTGCACCATTTCAGTGCAGTAATGTGTTCATTGTAAATAAGTATTACAGTAGTTGTATTACCTTATAAATAAATAAAAAACTTTTTTATTTTAAATTCAGTGCATTAGTATTTGTAAAATGACTCTTAGTGTTCATTAAAAAATGACGATCATTCCACTTGGGACCTGTGGAGTGGTACATTAGCTTATTTGTTTTAGTTGTAAATATTTGTCATGTATTGTTGTTTTTCTGACATGTTCCACATCCTGGAGGACCTCCTCACTACGGATCAATTGGAATGAAAGTAAATCTAATCTAATCTAATATCCAAATGTGATAAACAGTTATCATTGTATTCTGTGACAGTACTAAATGTATATTGTCCCTCATGTGGACATTGATGCCTTCCAAGTTAAGTATTCTGTATTAAGTTGTTTTACTGAACGGAACTAATGTTCAACACATATCGTAGTATCCATTCGATCTCCTCCAGAATTCCAACCAATTGAACTTGCTATGACATGTATAAAAGTTCGCTTCCCAGCTGTCTACCATACAGACTTTGACAAGTACATACATTATGTACTTTTAATTTGGACATTAATAAACTGTGTTCCTGACTGTACCTTAAAGCTGATACTATACTACAACTATATGTATCGCACATGGTATCTCATAACCTCACTTTCAATTTTCTATACTGGGATAAGGGAAGTAACTTTGTGTTGACATTACAGCTAGTGCGAATATACATAGCCTCAGTTGCTTGTGATGTTCACTGCTGTTTCTTTCCATTCTGTTGACATGTAGGGTGAATTGGCCTTTACTGAGTGGACAGAAATAGCTGATTGAAATTCAATGTTATGAACATACAATTTTAAATAAACTTCATTCCGACTATCAGATAATCGACAGTGATGGATTCATCACTTTGTACGTCGATACATTTTATTCAGCTGTAGAAAAATACCTTGATGTCAAATAAGTATTGTTAAAATATTATTCACTTAGCAATGACGTGAGTCTTAAACAGTGGTAATTTTGTAACAGTCAAAAAGTCTATAACAGTGTCTGGAAACGGTTTGTAACACGTCGGACGGCAGCCACTTTCGCCAACGCTCCACGAGCCGTCGAGGAGGAGGAGGAGGAGGAGGAGGGTGAAGCCGGCCTCACTACGGCGAGCCCCCGGGTGCAGTCGTTTTGCAAGCGCACAGCGGGAACCCGGGCCGACGTCCTCGCCTCGCTCAAGAAGGGACACAATGCGAAGGGCCCGTCTGACAACGAGAGGCGTGGCGAGAGCTGGTGGACACCTGCAGCCTAATGACGGAACGCCAAGAATATACACTCGAAAGCATCTGAGTTCTTCTGGCCTTGCGGCAGTCATTTTATCTGCCTTAGAAAACAGGGGTGTGCCGACAATTCCAACACCCCACGGACACAGGGAGAAGTGTGCAAAGAGCGCGGAGAAATGGCTCTGGGAGGCATGTGAAAGAAGCCAGCATTCTTAAGAATATGTTTTCCTCGACAGTGAGGGCATTCCTTGTAAATGACGGACGCCGGCAGATTTTGAGACGGAGCCCAAACATGAGCATGTCCAGGGCTCACGCAGAGAGAGTGAAGTGTTGTGTAGCTGCTCTCCCAACAGCCTCGGAATGCAGGAAAACATCTTAAGAATTTGAAATCGTGAGAAAGATACCGATTCACGAGGCACACCCCAGCCCATATAAGATTGAGAATTTCCATCCTGCATGGAGAGGCATGTCCATGAAACGGCGACCTGTCATTGGGCTACATTAAAAATTTCGTCCACCAATTACAATGCCGAAAGAAAAAAATATTTCGATGAGGAGCTGAGCTGGGAGATGGATGAGAAGAAAGAAAGGGGGAGTCGTGGAGACACTGCGGAAGCGAGAGGACATGGGCGCTCTTCCACCCATCGCCAACATCCGCCTTCCGATGCCGTGATAGCACAGCTTCGGCCACGCAACCGACGGGCAGACAATGAGGAGATCGTACCTGGGACCTGCTTTAAAACCGCGATTGCTAATGAGAGCAGCCAACCCGTGCAGCACAGCTCTGACGCGATGCGCCGCACCGACGCAGCGCCTGCCGCCGACAGCAGTATACGACGAACGGAAACGAGAATGATGAGACGATTCGTTCCCTCCTTCCACATAATAACTGAGTCGTGTCCACGCCCAGTCAAATCGGCCCTGAGATTTATAATTTTGTTTTGTGTAAACAACACGAAAATATGGCTCTGAGCGCTATGGGACTTAACTTCTGAGGTCATCAGTCCCCTAGAACTTAGAACTACTTAAACCTAACTAACCTAAGGACATCACACACATCCATGCCCGAGGCAGGATTCGAACCTGCGACCGTAGCGGCCGCGCGGCTCCAGACTAACGCCTAGAACCGCTCGGCCACTTCGGCCGGCAACACGAAAATAAATACATTCCTTTCATGTTTTGATCATATAAGCAATCGTTTACATTCATTCATGAATTCCTTGATTACGAACCATTTCTGTTTGATTTCATTTAATTTCTCGTGTTCACTACATTTTTGGCGCCCAACATGGGGCGACCTCATTGATAATTTTCATGGTAATCAGATGTCACAAAATACTTTCTCGAGTTCACTACAACTTTTGGCGCCCAGCCTGCGGCTCGATTTGTTGTTTGTGTGAGAACTTCTAAGTTTCGAGACACGATCAGAAAGAATCCCCATTCCAATATTAGCAAATGTTAACCTCATTGTGTGAGATGTCAGGCGCACGGATGGTGTGTTTGTGTGAGCTAAGTGCGTTGCAAATGAGCATATAAAGTAGATTAAGGGGTAGATAGTGATGTCAGTTTTGGTTCTCATAGACTCCTCGTAATTTTTGGATGTAGTTTTAGAACGTTTAGTTTGTTGTGAATATTCTGTTCCACGATTTCTGTTGTTCTGTTTGCTGTTACCAGCGTTGTCATCAGCGTTGTACTGTCTCTGTTCGTTCTGTGGAGTGCTATTAGTTTTTAGTTTAGTTTCTCTATGCAACTGGGGTCTGGTACACTGATAAATATGGAAACAGTAAAGACAGGGCGTGCGAGGAAACACAAGGCACGTTTATGGGGGATATGTAAAGTCAGAGTCCACAAGATCGGATTCTCGCGATATTAGAAAACCACACATCACAGTTAACAGCCATAAGGGAGGAGAATAAAACGCGGTTTGAAAGACTCGAAACGGGGCTAAAACTTTGCAATCAAAAGCTTGATCGGCAGATTGCTAAGTTAGGCACGAATTGGAGACCGAAACCGAAAATACACGGACGGAGGTCATCAACAACATAAAAGAAGTGAGGAAAGAGTGTGAAACGAAGGTTGACAACTTGGAAACGCGGGTAAACGCAAATGTGAGTGATCTCTGTGCGCCTAGATGAGGAAAGGAAACACAAACACGAGTGTCAGTCCTCGAGCAAGAAGTGTCTGCAATGCGATAAGGTAATGGTCTCGTACCGCAGGTCACGCCAACGAATTTGCAAGCCGCACTACCGATGCCTGGGGTGGACATACCACTGCACAAGTTCGGCCGAACGCGCAGCACTCACCAGAAGGCATACCTAAAGAATTCAGACGCCTATCTGCGTGCACCTGCCAGCACAGGCGAGTGCAAAGATGAGTATATATCGGGAACAGTATGCGCCACAGTCACGCCAATCCATGGCAACCTAAGCTGCTCACTTTGTCGTTCTGGCGGGATACTTGGATGACAAAATGCCAGATGAGGTATGGTGCAGCGCGATGCGCTCACATTTTCCTGCTCATGTACAACGTGCACTCGTCGGGGCTCTGTCGAGTGAACAGTTCCTCGATGTTTTAACATCCTTGGACGAAATCGAAGAGCATGAGAAGCAAAGGACAGCAAATGGAAACGCAATTAGGATAGAAAATCGGGCGCCGCAAGGGATTGTGAACCGCAATGACAGACAAAATTGGCGCAATAACAGACGAAGGAGAGAAGAGGGGAATAGGCGAGAGCGAGATAGACGTCATGGTCCACACCACGGAGGACAAGGCAGAAACGAAGTGCCAAACCAAAGACGCCACGTGAACTGCGTGCAAGCGTTGCATCATGGGAGAGACCGTGATAATAATGCAGGTTCACCACCTCTGACCCCACCTCAGGCAGAGGAGCGTGAGATCACGAAAATGAAAGATCAGAGAAAATGAGATATTGCAAGGGACGCCACGGTAGAGAAGGGCCATCACATACGCAATATGCGGTACTGGCAGCCACAAGCGTAAGACGACATTGACCAGTACTGTGATGACCCAGAGGTGCCGGAAAAAGCGGACAATCAGTGTCCCCTCATTGAAATAACTGTGGACGGAATTAAGACGAGAGCATGTCTGGAGTCTGGGTCGCAAGTGACAGCTTTTTACTCAAAGCTGGGAGAAAGTAGTAGTAAATTAGCTGAGATACCCGTAAAAGGAATCTCACTAATTCCCACTTTTCGGGCGAAAAGAAAGAAGGTCGAGAAACAGGTCTTGGTGTCGTTAAGCGGCGGAAGAAGTACCTTCCAGGTGGACGCAGTTGTCATCTCTGGGTTGTCACTCGATTTTATAATCGGGAACGACATACTCTCCAGAAGACCGGTGATCATGGGTTGGACCACCAAAACCGTTGTCAGTTTGAAAATCCGATCGCATGGGGTGCAGAGGGCACAAAGGGCTCAGTTAATTTAGGAAAATGTAGGGGCCACGGGAGCTGAAGGGTAATTTACTAGAGGTAACAGGTGTTCCGGATGAAGTCACTTTGCCGCCAGCAAGTCGTGATGAGAATTCCACGAACAAAGCCGACGAAAGTGAATCTGACGGACATGATGTGACTGGTCGTGGATTACAGACCCTCGCCGGTTCTAGGTGCTTCAGTCCGGAACCACGCGGCTGCTACGGTCGCAGGTTCGAATCCTGCCTCGGGCATGGATGTGTGTGATGTCCTTAGGTTAGTTAGGTTTAAGTAGTTCTAAGTCTAGGGGCTGATAACCTCAGATGTAAAGTCCCATAGCGCTTGGAGGAGAGACCCTCACACTTGGGCTATTAGCGTTTACAGGGCCAGAGGCCGTAATTGAGTACGCTCCCGTGACGCCCCATGCCACCAATGCAAATATAGATAACTCGTTCAAAACGGAACATAACGATATACAGAGAGAGAGACCAGAGTCAAATGCCGTGACAAGAGTGCCGAGACAATGAGAAACGTTGAAGGTGAAGCCCCTACAGCCACAGAGAATCTCAAGTGGAGTGAAAAATGAGAAAGCGATTGTAGAGTGGCAGAGATGAACTGTGAAGTGCACCACAGAAGTACTAATGCCTAGTCGCCAGCAGTAGAAGACGATGTTGTTCCCTCCACGGTCGCAATGTTTGCAAAAGTCAGACGGTTTTCGGAGGGTCGCAGGTGTTTCCATGCTTCCAAGTGGCGAGAAAAACTGACGTCTCAATCGGAAGCAGGTGAGACTGCAGACAACGATTGCCTATGCTATTTATAATGACGAGAACGCCCGCAGCCTGAGAGCGTACCTGTCTCAACAGCGTATTCCACGGGCAGTAGTGGTACAGAAAATCGTAGATGTCAGTTAACACCACACTGTGTCTTGTAAGTAGATTTTCTGTTGTGATAATTAATACATAGTTTCTGTGCTTAGATAGTCGTTTTTGAGTGTGTCTGGACTGTGAGCCACTGGGTGTGAATATGGAGAGAGGATATGACGGTTGCATGTGTGTGTGCCTGGGTCGCAAGGCTGAGAGGAGCCGCTCGCATTTGACAGAAAATGCTTCCCGTAGCCCGGGATTATCATGCAGCTCACGCAAACGCATTGCCGATTCCATGTCATTCAATTTTCGTGTTTTTATTTGTTGTATGTATTTAACTGCAATTCAGTGCAATGGACCCATGTTATCGTATTACCATGCGAGGTATTCAGTGTAATGACTATAGAGTGAAAGGTGAAAACCAGACACGCACCTTTACTTGATGAGATTTCTATTGCAGCATACAGAGGCATACCAAAGGCATCTACCAGTTGGCGAAGAAAACATTTTACCCTTGCAGAGTAGTGCTTGAAGGGTTGATTGAAGCATGTTAGTATTATTTCGCATGTTAGTATTTAAGGGTCGGGTAAAATACAGCGAATGTACAAAGTAACGTACACAAAAGATTTGTTTTTAGTTTAGAGACAATCTAGGCGTCGGCACGGCTCGAACAGCTGACACTATTGAACTTAGTTAAAAAAATTGCATGCTTAAGTTAAGGGAATAGAAAGTTAAGTACAGGAACAATTTTTTATTTATTTTTTTTTATGACGTTTGAGTCCGTCCTCGCGGCTCGCACAAGACACTACGCAACCTAGTAAATGAGAAGGAGGCCTCCCAAAGATCAGTAATAAGTACTTTATACATATTGTTTGTGTGTTCTGTGGATGAATAAAATGTACAAATCTTATTTTTGTACATTTTATAAGGTAAAAAAACATGTGCGCAGGTGACGTAAACGTGAAGGTGCTACCCATCCCATCCTATCTATCATATCCTTATCAGATCAATAAAGTGTGTCACTGGAAAATTTATTGTTTTGTGTCACCAGATGTTTCAATTGACATCTATTCTGTATCGATCTTATAGAGCTCTGTGATGAACAATGTCACTTAAGCTCAACTCTTAAGTCACATGCCTTCGTTCTGTCTTGTGTAATTTCCATGTTGGCATTACTGGCAAATAAGTCTGTTACAAACATTTTTTCCTTGTAAAGTGCACTTTTGTTTCACATGTCTTAAGTCTATGTGTCGTCTAGATGTATAGTATTCACATCTGATATGATGAACAGTGTTGTCGTGGGCAGTTGCGTTTTCTATCAGTAGCCTGAAGCAATTTCTGTCATGTATTATTTCTTCTGTAACACTTATTTTGTTGGCCTATTTCTTTACAGCTTCTGTCCACCTTACAGTCTTCTTCAGCATATTAATATAATTAATCTTTTTTGTAATTCGTGTTTCTTTCATTCTTTTTAAATGTCAATACAGTTTTAGCTGCCTCTTCCTCACAGTATCTGTGATTTTTTCTGTACTTTTATATAAATCTTAATTTCTCCTTTTAATCCATATATTTTCATTGTTTTTCTCAGGACCTAGAATTTTTCTTACAAGGGAACCTCCCCATTGCACCCCCCTCAGATTTAGTTATAAGTTGGTACAGTGAATGGGCCTTTAAAAACTGAACACAAATCAACCGAGAAAACAGGATGAAGTTGTGTGGAACTACGAAAAAATAAGCAAAATATACAAACTGAGTAGTCCATGTGGAAGATAGGCAACAACAAGGCCACGGTGAGCTCAGAAGCGCCGTAGTCCCGTGGTTAGCGTGAGCAGCTACGGAGCGAGAGGTCCTTGGTTCACGCCTTCCCTCGGTTGAAGTGTTTAATGTTTTATTTTCAGTTTATGTGACAAACTTATGTTTTCAACACGTTTTTGGGAGTGATTATCACATCCACAAGAAAACCTAAATCGGGCAAGGTAGAAGAATATTTTTACCCATTCGCCAAGTGTACAAGTTAGGTGGGTCGACAAGATATTCCTGTCATGTGACGCACATGCCGTCACCAGTGTCGTATAGAATATATCAGACGTGTTTTCCTGTGGAGGAATCGGTTGACCTATGACCTTGCGATCAAATGTTTTCGATTCCCATTGGGGAGGCACGTCCTTTCGTCTACTAATCGCACGGCTTTGCGGTCGCAAAACACAAACACTAAACTTATTACAGTGAACAGAGACGTCAATGAACGAACAGACAGATCATAACTTTGCAAAAATGAAGATAGTAAACTTTTCACTCGAGGGAAGAATTGAACCAAGGACCTCTCACTCCGCAGCTGCTCACGCTAACCACGGGACCACGGCGATCCTGAACGCACACTATCCTTGATGTTGCCTATCCTGCGCATGCACTACTCAGTTTGTATATTTTGCTTATTTTTTGATAGTTCCACACAACTTCTTCCTGTTGTCTCGATTGATCTGCGTTCAGTTTTTCAAGGCCTATCCACTGTGCCAACTTATAACTAAATCTGAGGGGGGTGTGATGGGGAGGTTCCCTTGTTAGTATTTTCCTCTCTCTTTTCGGCTTCCTAGTTCAATGTTAGGCACTGCGATCCATACATTGCTTTTATCCTAATAAATGAATTATTATGTCTAATCTTTGCTTGGATGGATAGTGATTTCTTATTGTCATAGTTTTGTGTGTCTTTTAACTTTTCCATACTTTGTTTTCATAAATTTGTAACTATTGTGTTTTTGTTCTGTATACTCGGTTTTTTCATAGGATATTTTTAGCCCAGTCTTTTCAGCAACCTCGTGTAATAGATCAAGTGTAACAATTGCGTCTGTTCAGTTTTCAATTATCAATGCTATATAATCCACAAATGCTAAAGATTTTACTTCAAATTTGTTCTTTCCTTGTTCCATTTATGTACCTTATATGCTGCTATTTTCTAATGTGTTTTCCCATGTTTTTACTGTTTTACCACAAACAAGGATAAAGAGAATGAGGAACAGCTCGTCTCCTTGTCGAACACCTGTTTGATTTTGAACGGTTCAGAAATTTCACCTTGTAACTCCACCCTCGATGTTGTATCCCTGTGCGTTTTTCCAACATGTCTTCTGGTATTTCCATCTATCCCTGATTCGTAAAGTATCTGAAATAATGCTTGTCTGACAACTGAATCGTAAGCCTTCCTGAAGTCTACGATTGTAGCTACTGTGTTTTTATTTTGTATACCTCACTCTCAAAATGGTTTTTAAATTAAGAACCTGTTCTGCACATGACCTACCTTTCCTAAATCCTGCTTGGTACTCTCCTATATTAGATACTACATGTTCCTCTATTCCATTTAGAAGTGCCTTTAGACAATATTTTGTATGTTACTGGTAACAATCAGATACCCCTGTAGCTGTTGGTGTCTGTTTTATCTCCTTTTTTGTGGAGAGGATGGTTCAGTGCTTGTTTCCAGTCACTTGGTATGATTCCTTTTGTCCAAATGTCTTTAATTACCTTGCGAATTTTCCGCCACGCGGATAAGCCCCTAGTTTCCATATTTCTGCTACTACCCCATCCTCTCATGGTGCTTTGTAATTCTGCAGTGACTTGATAATCTTACCTATTCTTCTATTGTAGATGGCTCTGATGGTGGACTTTCATGTTGTGGCTTTTGAAATTGTAATCTGTCAATAGGCTCTTCACAATTTGTTTTCAAAGTATTCAGCTAAAAGTTGGAAGTTCGCTTTATTGCTCAAAACCATGTTTCCATTTTTATCTTTAAAATGTAAACTTGGTGACTGGAATCCTGTTAAAACATTTTTGAGAGTTTTATAGAAGTCCCTAGTGTCGTTCTTTTTAAAGTCTGAATTCATTTCTTCTAGTCTGTCTTTCCAATACTTTCTTTTCACTGATCCAATGATCTTTGCCTTTTTTTCCTTTCTTCTTTAAACTCTTCCCATTATTCACGTTTGTTATTACTGTTCCATTTTTTCCACGCCTTTAGTTGTGTAAAAAAGCATCTGTGTCTTGGTATTCTTCATGGTTGTCCCATTTCTTTCTTCTATCGTTGCTTATTTAATTTTTTCCCATGCTCCCATTTTTCGTGTTTTTAATATATCACAGAATTTATCCTGATTTTGCGTGAGAAATTTAATGTTTACTCTTGGAAATCTTTTTGATTTTGGTTTAAGTTTTTTCGGTTGAAACATGGTCTTTATTTCTGTTAGATAATGGTCTGAGTGTATGTTTAAGCCCTTCCTCACGATGATATCCGAGATTTCTCTGTGATTATGTGTAGTTATTCCCACATTCACCTTGATTTGGATTAAATGATACCCATGTTTTTTCTTTCTTCCAAGTTTCCTGATAAATTTTCTCATACATTTTAGGTTAAGTTGTTTACAATAGTATATGAACCATTACCCATTTCATTTTGTCTTTTCATGTGTTCAATAGTCTCCAGCTACTGATTTAAATTTTCTTTCTTTATGAACTTGTGACCCCCCATGAAACGTGGACCTTGCCATTGGTGGGGAGTCCTGCGTGCCTCAGCGATACAGATAGCTGTACCGTAGGTGCAACCACAACGGAGGGGTATCTGTTGAGAGCCCAGACAAATGTGTGGTTCTTGAAGAGGGGCAGCAGCCTTTTCAGTAGTTGCAGGGGCAACAGTCTGGATGATTGACTGATCTGGCCTTGTAACACTAACCAAAATAGCATTGCTGTGCTTGTACTGCAAACGGCTGAAAGCAAGAGGAAACTACAGCCGTAATTTTTCCCGAGGGAGTGCAGCTTTACTGTATGGTTAGGAGGAGGAGGAGGATATTGGTGTTTAACGTCCCGTCGACAACGAGGTCATTAGAGACGCAGCACAAGCTCGGATTAGGGAAGGATGGGGAAGGAAGGCGGCCGTGCCCTTTTAGAGGAACCATCCCGGCATTTGCCTGGAGTGATCTAGGGAAATCACGGAAAACCTAAATCAGGATGGCCGGAAGCGAGATTGAACCGTCGTCCTCCCGAATGCGAGTCCAGTGTGCTAACTACTGCGCCACCTCGCTGGTGTGTATGATTAACTGATGATGGCGTCCTCTTGGGTAAAATATTCCGGAGGTAAAATAGTCCCCCATTCGGATCTCCAGGCGGGGACTACTATAGAGGACGTCGTTATCAGGAGAAAGAAAACTGGCGTTCTACGGATCGGAGCGTGGAATGTCAGATCCCTTAATCGGGCAGGTAGGTTAGAAAATTTAAAAAGGGAAATGGATAGATTAAAGTTAGATATAGTGGGAACTAATGAAGTTCGGTGGCAGGAGTAACAAGACTTTTAGTCAGGTGAATGCAGGGCTGTAAATACAAAATCAAATAGGGGTAATGCAGGAGTGGGTTTAATAATGAATAAAAATATAGGAGTGCGGTAAGCTACTACAAGCAGCATATTGAACGCACTATTGTGGACAAGATATACACGTAGCCCACGCCTACTACAGTAGTACAAGTTTATATGCCAACTAGGTCTGCAGATGACAAAAAAATTGACGAAATGTATGATGAGATAAAAGAAATAATTCAGATATTGAAGGGAGACGAAAATTTAATAGTCATGGGTGACGAATTCGGTAGTAGGAAAAGGGAGAGAAGGGAAGGTAGCAGGTGAATATGGATTGGGAGTAAGAATTGACAGAGGAAGCCGCCTGGTAGAATTCTGCACAGAGCATAACTTAATCTCAGGTAACACTTGGTTCAAGAATCATGAAAGAAGGTTGTATACATGGAAGAAGCCTGGAGATACTAGAATGTGTTGTTGTGGTCTTCAGTCCTGAGACTGGTTTGATGCAGCTCTCCATGCTACTCTATCCTGTGCAAGCTTCTTCATCTCCCAGTACCTACTGCAACCTACATCCTTCTGAATCTGCTTAGTGTATTCATCTCTTGGTCTCCCTCTTACGATTTTTACCCTCCACGCTGCCCTCCAAAGCTAAATTGGTGATCCCTTGATGCCTCAGAACATGTCCTACCTTCTTCTAGTCAAGTTGTGCCACAAACTCCTCTCCTCCCCAATTCTATTCAATACCTCCTCATTAGTTATGTGATCTACCCATCTAATCTTCAACATTCTTCTGTAGAACCACATTTCGAAAGCTTCTATTCTCTTCTTGTCCAAACTATTTATCGTACATGTTTCACTTCCATACATGGCTACACTCCATACAAATACTTTCAGAAACAACTTCCTGACATTTAAATCTATACTCGATGTTAACAAATTTCTCTTCTTCTGAAACCATTTCCTTGCCATTGCCAGTCTACATTTTATATCCTCTCTACTTCCACCATCATCAGTTATTTTGCTCCCCAAATAGCAAAACTCCTTTACTACTTTAAGTGTCTCATTTCCTAATCTAATTCCATCAGCATCACCCGACTTAATTCGACTACATTCCATTATCCTCGTTTTGCTTTTGTTGATGTTCATCTTATATCCTCCTTTCAAGACACTATCCATTCCGTTCAGCTGCTCTTCCAAGTCCTTTGCTGTCTCTGACAGAATTTCAATGTCATCGGCGAACCTCAAAGTTTTTAATTCTTCTCCATGGATTTTAATACCTACTCCGAATTTTTCTTTTGTTTCCTTCACTGCTTGCTCAATATAAAGATTGAATAACATCGGGCAGAGACTACAACCCTGTCTCACTCCCTTCCCAACCACTGCTTCCCTTTCATGTCGCTCGACTCTTATAACTGACATCTGGTTTCTGTACAAATTGTAAATAGCGTTTCGCTCCCTGTATTTTACCCTTGCCACCTTCAGAATTTGAAAGAAAGTATTCCAGTCAACATTGTCAAAAGCTTTCTCTAAGTCTACAGTCTACTGACTGCCTTGGGAGAGCCAGTCCTGACAAAACTCTACCATCTGGTGAGAAAGATGTATGAAACAGGCGAAATACCCTCAGACTTCAAGAAGAATATAATAATTACAATCCCAAAGAAAGCAGGTGTTAACAGATGTGAATTTACCGAGCGATCAGTTTAATAAGTCACAGCTACAAAATACTAACGCGAATTCTTTACAGACGAATGGAACAACTGGTAGAAGCCGACCTCAGGGAAGATCAGTTTGGATTCTGTAGAAATGTTGGAACACGTGAGGCAATACTGACCCTACGACTTATCTTAGAAGCTAGATTAAGGAAAGGCAAACCTACGTTTCTAGCATTTGTAGACTTAGAGAAAGCTTTTGACAATGTTGACTGGAATACTCTCTTTCAAATACTGAAGGTGGCAAGGGTAAAATACAGGGAGCGAAACGCTATTTACAGCTTGTACAGAAACCAGATGTCAGTTATAAGAGTCGAGGGACATGAAAGGGAAGCAGTGGTTGGGAAAGGAGTGAGACAGGGTTGTAGTCTCTGCCCGATGTTATTCAATCTTTATATTGAGCAAGCAGTGAAGGAAACAAAAGAAAAATTCGGAGTAGGTATTAAAATCCATGGAGAAGAATTAAAAACTTTGAGGTTCGCCGATGACATTGAAATTCTGTCAGAGACAGCAAAGGACTTGGAAGAGCAGCTGAACGGAATGGATAGTGTCTTGAAAGGAGGATATAAGATGAACATCAACAAAAGCAAAACGAGGATAATGGAATGTAGTCGAATTAAGTCGGGTGATGCTGATGGAATTAGATTAGGAAATGAGACACTTAAAGTAGTAAAGGAGTTTTGCTATTTGGGGAGCAAAATAACTGATGATGGTGGAAGTAGAGAGGATATAAAATGTAGACTGGCAATGGCAAGGAAAGGGTTTCAGAAGAAGAGAAATTTGTTAACATCGAGTATAGATTTAAGTGTCAGGAAGTCGTTTCTGAAAGTATTTGTATGGAGTGTAGCCATGTATGGAAGTGAAACATGTACGATAAATAGTTTGGACAAGAAGAGAATAGAAGCTTTCGAAATGTAGTTCTACAGAAGAATGTTGAAGATTAGGTGGGTAGATCACATAACTAATGAGGAGGTATTGAATAGAATTGGAGAGGAGAGGAGATTGTGGCACAACTTGACTAGAAGAAGGGATCGGTTGGTAGGACATGTTCTGAGGCATCAAGGGATCACCAGTTTAGTATTGGAAGGCAGTGTGGGGGGTAAAAATCGTAGAGGGAGACCAAGAGATGAAAACACTAAGCAGATTCAGAAGGAAGTAGGTTTCAGAAGGTACTGGGAGATGAAGAAGCTTGTACAGGATAGAGTAGCATGGAGAGCTGCATCAAACCAGTCTCAGGACTGAAGACCACAACAACAACAACAACCATCAATTTGTGCATTAAGTCCCACTAAATTTTTGATATGCTCTTTTGGTAGTTTGGATATTTTGTATTCTAGAATTGCCCAAAAATCTTCCACTTTTTCAGCGTTTGTTCTATTATGATGGTAGATAGGTGTATGTGCATTTGTAATGGGTGTACGTTTATTGCCTGATCTAAAAGTCAGAAATGAAATGCGGTCTGATGGGGACCTAAAATTAGTTACTGTGTCTGTGAGTTGCTGTTTGACCATAAATGCTGTTCCTAACATAGTCATATTACTGGAATTTCGAATGGCTACTATGCTTTGTAAATTTTGTATCCATCTGACTCAATTGCATTTTCACCCAGATACCTTGTTTCTTGAAGTACTAATACAAGTATGTTGGATTTATTGAGGATGTCAGTTAAGTTTTTAGTTTTCCAACTTTCATAAGTATGGTGACGTTCAGTGTGCCCAGTAGCTGTTTTTTCTTGGGTCTTATCTTTGAAGAAGTTCTAGGAAGCTCCGACTCTTCCTTACACAATGTTCTAGGCTCTTCAGAATCCAAAGGCCTAGCTGCACCGCCGTGTCTAGCGATGGAAGATTGGTTACTTCCTGGAGTAGTTTTCCTTTTGAAATTTAACATCAAGACTGAGGTTAAAGTTCAGTTTCGGGAAAGATAGTTGAATCTCTCCATGGTTAAAATTTAAGCATTTAGCTTAGAATTTTAAACGAGGCTGCTGCTAACATGTGGAACAGACGCCTTTTGTAGCAGCCCACTGTGGGAACAGACGCTACATCTTGTGATTTTCTTGCGCTTTTATATAAAAGCCTGCCTCTTCCGCCAATGCTGCCGTTCTGATTATATTCATCTCCACCTTCACAGCTGCTGAGGTCTTCGCCGCCATCCTTGCAAGGAACGCTTACATGTTACTATCACCTGGATCAGATGAACCAACTTTTTTAACGTGGTGTTACTCCTCCCTCCTCTCCTTTTTCAGCCGGGCTTGGGATCAAATTTGACAGAGTCTCTATTTTTCATTGTATATACAGGGTGGTCCATTGATAGTGACCGGGTCAAATATCTCACGAAATATGCAAAAAAAAAAACAAACGAAGAAACTACAAAGAACGAAACTCGTCTAGCTTGAAGGGGGAAACCAGATGGCGCTATGGTTGGCCCGCTAGATGGCGCTACCATAGCTCAAACGGATATCAACTGCGTTTTTTTTAATAGGAACCTCCATTTCTTAACACATATTCATGTAGTACGTAAAGTAATATGAATGTTTTAGTTGGGCCACTTTTTTCACTTTGTGTTAGATGGCGCTGTAATAGTCACAAACGTATAAGTATGTGGTATCACGTAACATTCCGCCAGTGCGGACGGTATTTGCTTCGTGATACATTACCCGTGTTAAAATTAACCGTTTACCAATTGCGGAAAAGGTCGATGTCGTGTTGATGTATGGCTATTATGATCAAAATGCCCAACGGCCGTGTGCTATGTATGCTGCTCGGTATCCTGGACGACATCATCCAAGTTACCGGACCGCTCGCCGGATAGTTACGTTATTTAAGGAAACAGGAAGTGTTCAGCCACATGTGAAATGTCAACCACGACTTTCAACAAATGATAATGCCCAAGTAGGTGTTTTAGCTGCCGTCACGGCTAATACGAACATCAGTAGCAAACAAATTGCGCGAGACTCGGGAATCTCAAAAACGTCGCTATTGAGAATGCTACATCAACATCGATTGCACCCGTATGATATTTCTATGCACCAGGAATTGCATGGCGACGAACGTTGTGTACAGTTCTGCCACTGGGCACAAAAGAAATTACGGGACAATGACAGATTTTTTGCACGCGTTCTATTTAGCGACGAAGCGTCATTCGCAATAGCGGTAACGTAAACCGGCATAATATGCACTATTGTGCAACGGATAATACACGTTGGCTACGACAACAGGAACATCAGCGACCTTGGCGGGTTAATGTATGGTGTAGCATTATGGGAGGAAAGATAATTGGCCCCCATTTTATCGATGGCAATCTAAATGGTGCAATGTATGCTGATTTCCTACGTAATATTCTACCGATGTTACTACAAGATGTTTCACTGCATGACAGAATGTCGATGTACTTCCAACATGATGGATGTCCGGCACATAGGTCGCGTGCGGTTGAAGCGGTATTGTATAGTATATTTCATGACAGGTGGATTGGTCGTCGAGCGCCATCTAGCGGGCCAACCATAGCACCATCTGGTTTCTCCCTTCAAGCTAGACAAGTTTCGTTCTTTGTAGTTTTTTCGTTTGACGCTTATTTCGTGAGATATTTGACCCGGTCACGATCAATGGACCACCCTGTAGACACTTTCCTTATAGCGTTTTATTCATTGTTTAGGTAACTATCATGTAAATTTGTATATATTGTAAATAGTAGTGGAGTGTATAGTTAGGTTTCCGTAGTTAGTCATTATTTCTTCCTCTGTAAATTTTCTTTTATTTTTAACTTCCTTAGCGTGTTAGTTTTATCCTTGTAGTGCAGATTACTTTATTTTAATAGTAATTAACTTACATAAAAGAATATAGCTTATTTGTCGGTTAGATGTGAAGTTTGCACTGCATCCAGCCTGTTAAGTGGGGTGCTGGACTGAACTGTTTCTGCGCATGCACTGACATTGCTGACCTATGTGTTAGCTCCTAAAACGCCTGCGTGTCCTCTCCATCTCGTAACGCCACATCTCGTGTTTACATCTCAAGTGCATCATCGCATTGTATTTGGGAAATGTACATAATGCAAAATGAATTGACACCACTGCGATGATGTTTGATTTTCAGGCTTCATAAAGTCTTCTGACATTAAACAGAATCTTATTACTATAACTTGCCTTGCTTCCATTTAAAAAAATAAATAAAATGAAAACTTTCTCTTAAAATTAAGTGAATAGTTGTTATATTCATATTATATCGAAATATTTCATTTGTTCATGTACGATACTTCAAGTGAGGTATGACCTCTGACCAATCCTTTTAGTGAACAAACTCTCTTGGATACTTGTATACATAAAGTCGCTTGCCCTTTCCTATGGGTACGCTAATTTACATGCATTTTAATAACTACAAATGTCCATGTGTACAAAAGCTGCCATTTTCGATTGAGCTCCCATATTTTGTAGATTTAGGGTGCGTTCGTAGTAATATCTCTTATCCTACTTGAAATTGTATGGTGCGCCCTAATCTTTTGTCATACGACTTTTTCCTCTGTTCAGTCTTTTCCGCCAGATTAATCAAAGCCTGGCGTACTTTTTTTTACAGTAACATCTCCCCCCTAGGTGTAATGAGCAATGGTTTTCCCACTAGTCGACCTCTCTCCTTTTAAACGTCAGTTCAATAGGTTTAAAACCGGTTGAAGTGTTTGGTAATGATTTGCTGAAATGGTGAGCCAAACTCCGCACTTGTCGTGTGCTGCTGTGTCTCATAGGCACGTATAAACCTGTTAAATTCTGTGAATATCCTTTCTATTGGGCTTACCTTGATATGAAATCTGGATACTAATATGTGTTTTAACTTGCTTATGTTAGTAAATTCCTTGCATCTATTGCCTATGAAGTACGACGAATTGTCCGTTAACAATATTTGCGGCTTCTCCACTCTCGAGAGATAATCTTCTGTAATCCTCCTAATAATAGAACCTGCGGTCACAGATCGCACTGCATACAACTTAACATATTTTATGTAACATCATACAAGGCAATAACATATTTGATACCTCCCTTCCCTGCAGATAGTGTCCGGCAGCATCCAAGGTCACCAATTCTAAAAGCTTTGTGAGCACTTTAGAATGTGTTTCTATCAACTTGGACTTGTTTGACGGCTTCGTCATTTGGCAAGTAATGCTCTTTCAAATTATTTGGAGAACTCTTCTCCGCAAGTTGAGAAAATATCAGTACGTATTTGTCTTGTTGGTGCATTTAGAAACCCCTTGGTGAGCCCACACATTGTGAGTGTCAAGAATGAAATCATCTACGTAACTTTCTGGTAAATATAAATACCACTGTTCTTCATTCCGTGTATGCCGATGAAACAGGACTCCCTTGTATATAGTATAGAATTTCTTCAAATTCTCGTCGTCTTTTTCAAACACTTCCGACCTTTCCTTTCTCCATCGCAGGTCTCTCTTCTACAGTTGCTCCAATCTCTTACACGTCTTTACATAATATGGTTGTTGTGTCTTGTTCTGCATAAGCAAAACCCTAATTTCAGAATTCTGTTCTGTGAATTCTAAGAATAGATAACCTTGACAAGGCGTCTCCAATTATGTTTTGCTTACGCTTGATGCATACGATTTCGAAACTAAACTACTGCAAGTACAGTCGTGCTCAAAAATATCCGAACGACCTGAATTGCATTTCGCCTGATTCGCATACAACCCTCATAACGCAGCTGTCTAGCAGGTCCTCTAATCGCTCCTCGGTACAGTCGTTTGACTATTGAAAGTGGCTAAAACAAATCACCACTAGAAAACACTGCTCTGTATCGTAATAACTCAAGATGTAAAGTAATACCACGATACTACAAATGTCAGGGAACACCTTATCACGGATAAGACTGTCCTGAAGGCTTGTAAGCTCACATTTATTACAATAAATGACATACCTGAAATGTTACCACTTTCATTATTACGTCAGATAGGTAATGCACGTATTAAGTTCGTCGTATTCATGATTTCCTCTCCAAAGTAACATACCGTACTTATTATTTAACACATGACGACATAAAAAATTTAAGTTTTTCACGAACTGTTTGTTGAGAATATGTATGAACTTCAAATGACACGACGAACCGTCTCGTTCTGCATATGGATTCAAACCCAGGTCATGCAGACTAAGCAAAGATTTCGTGACTGACGGAAACTAACAGTCATTCCTGACTAGGCATACAGAGAGAGATATACCTCGATTTTAGACAGTATCAGTTAAGAAATATCAACTTTAAATTACATAATGTAAACATTTTTAACGGACGCGAATTCCTAACTAGCATCTATTGTCCCTGTTAGCGAACTACGAGAGATGTTAAATATTGCTTCTTCACAAGTAACTAACTTGAAATGACGTGAGGTAAAGCTTTGTGTTGGACAGGGATTCGAACCCAGAACCTAATCGGATTGTTGTCGAAGCACAATCAACTGTGACATAGCGGATTTTCTCGGCAGTAGCAAGATGTTTTAACTGAAATGACAAGACGAAACAATTTTTTCCTCCACAGGACTCCAACCCGACACCTATCGCTGTTATATTCTAGAGAAAACGAACGTTAAATATGGGTTTGTTACTCCAGCAGCAACATGTGATCATGTTTGAACTAGAAATAATATGACGAATAGTTCAGTGCTGACTGGTAAACGAAACCCACACATATCGTTGTTGACTACACACAAAGAGACATCAACTACTGAATATTTCTCCACCAGCAGCTCGGAATAACATCATTGAACTTAAAGCGATCTCGCAAATAATTCTGTGTCTCGCTGAGAGTCAAAAACGTCAGATATCGTTAGTGTTGACAACGCATGAAAGTACATTAAAAATCAAAATTATTATCCACCAGCAGATAGGTGTTCTCAGGCTAGATCTTGATAACACATAATGAAAAATTTATTGCCGAGCCAGGATTCGAACCCATTCACGCGCAACATGTGGAGATGTTGAGGAAGCCGCAGTTTTGAACAAACATCAAATTTTAGTCGAGCTGTATTCTCACGTAGGGATCAAATTCCGCGTTAAGGGCGGTCTGAGTTGCATTCCCAGTTCAGAACCAATTTTATCGACATACAGAAGCTCAAATAAAAGATGGAATAAGTGTCCTGTGACCCTACATAGCGTTTGTTTCGTCACTAGAAATAAATAACTAGCATAAGAAAGGTTACTACATGTCGCCACACCTGACTTTATTGTGGTTCAACATAATGTCTGCTTGATAGAGAAGGAATATCATGTTTAATGTGAATTTCAGACCACAATGCCATTATACCTTCTTCACTAAGCGTAGCCAGAAGAGAACTGAATCTGTCTCTCCTTATTAAAAATCATCCACAGAAGTTGGAATCGAACCTTGACCGTGAGTATATGAACCTATCAGCAATCCAACAGGCCACCAAACCCTCTTCTCTGTGTCTCGTTTTTCTATTGTAAAACCGTCTCGCCACACTGGATGAGAATTCTGACACACAGGCTCCCTGTAGTGGTTTGCAGCACGTTCAGTACATTCATTTACTTGGTTGACCGAATCGCCATGAATTAACTGCCTCGGCTACCCAGTGCATACATTCGCCTCTATTTTGTAATCACCGAAATCAAATCACGTAACTGCCACCTACACAGAACTGCCAACAGTGTAGGACGTATAAATTTAAATAGGAAGTGTTCCTTTCCACTTGAGCTACTCTATTGCGCTACCTGATTGTTGAAAACGTCGTGCAGTGCAAAAGAAAAGCTGTAACTGTTTATCTCTCAGAAGTCTACATCCGGCTATATGCATTATCTCACAACACTGTGGAATGCGGAAGTTCTGGAGGAATTGTTCTCGACTTCTGGAGGTGTTATAGCTAAGGTTCAGTTAGTAGTGTAACGGTAAGTGTAGTGGACTGTAGACAAAACATTGCGAGTTCAAATACGTTCACTGCTGCATTTTTTAAAACGCAATTCTGCTGTCCGATGAAGTTATCAATTTAATGGAACTTACATAATTCCCTTCACTTCTCATCCCAAAATAGTCGCATGTGGGAAAAGGGCAACTACCGCGACATTTGGTTCTTTTCAGATTTAATAGACGGCCAGGCAGAAGATGTACCTCGAAACTTTTGTATTATGTATGGGGAGAGTGCATCGTGCCAAATACGTCAGAAAAGTATTTTCTACATTAGCTGTCGTGTGGTAGTGCCATTTTATTCTTCTTCAAACCTTGTTTGACAGTTTTAACTCAGAACAAGTTTTCTACATGCATGTAATCAAGAAACTGCATGTGCATTGTCAGAATGTTATAGATAACATCAGAGAATACGCATATATCATTGATGATTAATTTCTCTCTCATGTTTACTATTGTTTAAACAACACTAAAATAAACCCTATGAAAATAGAGCACTGTATTATAAGAAATGAAATAAAACTACCCACGATAACCTTACAACGAAAGTTTGTTTTAATAAAGCTGTGTATCTATACACAAGCGTGCCTCTATCTGACCGAATTAGTAAAATACTACTCACTTAGATTGCGATTGGGTCTTTCTTTAATTGGTATTCTGTGTCATACTCAAGAGGTATCCAAATGTAGCATTTCATAAATAAAGTTATGTATTCCTAGAAACCAAAATTTGCTTGTCAGCATTGGAAAGAGGCATTACAAGTTTTTCACTATTGCACTATGAGCCGAAAGTATTTTCTTGCGTTTTCCTTATCGATGTTTGATCTAAATGCTTGTAGCTCTCTCACAGAAGGGATAAAAACGTCACAGTCAGCGAGACTGGAACAGCGAACCAAAACAGACAGTCCTTTATAGCTCAGGTTGTTACCACAGAGCTAGTGAAGAGGTTTGTGTGCAGGATTCCTATTACGAGGCCAATAGTGACTAGAACTCGTATATTGCTATTTAAAGGACAAGATTAGTTGCGATTTCCACGTGCAACGACTTTCCTGGTCTGAAAAGCGTCAATGTACAAGCTATTGTTACATCTCAAGTGATAATAACTCGGATTACTCAATGGAAATGACAGGGAAAATCAAGTGAACTTTGAGGTTTAATTCCGTTCACACCAGGAAGTAACTCGTCGATCACAGAGTTGCCAAACATACCTTGCCTTGTTGCCAAATCTCAGTTACAGTACCAACAGGAAGAAGATGAACCGATGTGTTCCTACAGAGGGGTGGGAAGTGACCATAGCTTTCAAAGACGCGGCTGGCACAGCCTGGAATACGTATTGCGTCTGATTCGGACTTCTGTAACTAGGTTTAGGGACTAGAGCGTAGAAACTAATAATACTCAGAATTGACTGTAAACTAAGCATCATAAATCAGTAACTCTCATAGTTGTTTTTTTATTTATTTCGTAAGTGTACTCAAAATTATGAAATTGATTCATGGACGTTTTCCTTCCTGGCTGATAGTCAAGCACAACAAACAAATAAAAATCAATGTTTGTGTGTGTGTGTGTGTGTGTGTGTGTGTGTGTATGTGTGTGTGTGTGAGAGAGAGAGAGAGAGAGAGAGAGAGAGAGAGAGAGAGAGAGAGAGAGAGAAATAGAGATAAATATGAAAAAGAATCAGATAGAGAGTTATTAATTGTTGTAAAGAAATTGTATCATTATATGTAAAGAACTCTTTAATTAAAATGACACATTGCACATCATTACAAAATGTCGTATTCATGATCTATGGAATAAATATTATCGAATCAAAACTAATCTAAACATATTGCTGACTAGTCATGAAGAGTCATGAATTACCGAAATTTTCGTCAATATCAGTAACCAAATCTAAACTTGAAAATAAAAGACCACAATTTTTATAATAAACCGGGACTTCTATCAAGACCCTTTCGTCTGTTTTAACTAACCACGAAAGATGTCTGATATACCTCCATTCTGGAGTAACAAAGTGTGCATGCATTTAAAGATGAAGCGCATGATGTGAAGTTCTGTGACGGAGATACGAACCCAACACGTAATCGGATTGTTAACTAAGTAAAATCAAATGTTATGTATCTTTTCTTTCTAGCTGCTAGGTGTTTGAATCTAAAATAAGGATACAAATTTTTGTGCCTAAGCGACAATCGAACAGCACACCTGCCGTCCTTCTTCATCATCCACGAATATAGCTTAAGTATCAATTGGTTGCTCACCAACAGTAAGATGTGTGCGTGTTTGACCAGAAATAACGACACCTATTGCTAATGTTGACAACACACGAACAGGCACTAAAAATGCATGTAGATTTCACTAGCAGGCCGGTGTGCACGTGAGAGGGCTTGAAATGAAATTATGAATATTTTTGTACTGGATCAGTATTCTGACCCACTTACCTACCTTTGGAGGAGACCTAGAGAAGATTGCAGTCTTGGAAAAAGGAACGAAATGACTGAACTATATTGTTCCTAGAGATTCAGATCCTCGTGAGAGGAGATACGAATTCAAATCACAGCCCAGTACTAAATTTTTCAACGTCTGTACTTCTATCAAGTGCAAGTAAAATAAGAGCCCTATTCCTTTAAATGGCTATCGCTTCATCAAATAAAATAAAACTTTCTAATGTAAGTAAATTTACTGACGACATTTCTGTTTACCATGACTTCCGCCTATGTCATTTCCCAACGTAAACCGGCTCTGAACAGTTGGTAATGAAGGAAAGTGATGTTTAATGCGGACTCTGAATTGTAATGTCTTTCTCTTGAGGTTACCAGAGGTAAAGTAAATCCGTTTGTGCCTCTTAAAAGTAAATGCCTGAGCCCACGCATTGCACCTGTGATAGTTCGTTCCACCAGACCATTGTGGCCACATTTCCCAGCTCCAGGAGTGTGCTGTAACGGATCAT
Organism: Schistocerca nitens; assembly: GCF_023898315.1. Classification (NCBI taxonomy): domain Eukaryota; kingdom Metazoa; phylum Arthropoda; class Insecta; order Orthoptera; family Acrididae; genus Schistocerca; species Schistocerca nitens. Next base: position 288,398,163 of record NC_064618.1, on the reverse strand, counting down.
ATACTTAACTTACAAAATTAGTCACGGTGGAAACCATGCGAGTCTATTAAATGGTTAAGTAGAAACAAGCTTCTGACGCGGAGATTATGCTATTCTCATGTCAGCATGAAATTCCAGTGTACTTTTTTCTCATAAGACGCATAATGGAAATGAAGATTGAGGCATCAAAGAGAGACCATTTATGTTGTTTAATTTTTCTCCTTTTTTGTTTATGCCAACTTGAAGGTACTACATTCAATTCAGTTCTCTTTACTTTGGTGCAGGGACGCGCAAGTGCCAACGCATTCACAAACAAGAGACCATTAATTTTAATGCCAAGCAGAAGCTACATGGCGGCAAAGTGATAAATAGCAAGACTACGAGTACGAAGGTCTCGGCTTCGCTCTCTGGTCAGTCACACGAATTTTATCTCCCATTTTACACTTATTTCCCGTCGGGCAGTGTTTGTTTATGTGAATAATTCCGACTTGCACTGTGGTCCGAAAGCCACGTTGAACTGTATGTTCCCCTTTTAACTGCCTAGGCAAGTCAACTCAAAGGTCGGAGGAAAGCAACGGCATACCACCTTCAACAGGACCGTGCCTATTAAAGCACTGTGGTGTTCAAACCAATCTTCTAACTGACGACTGCTTTACTTTACTCTGGGTTCCAAAGTTAATTATCTTCAGTTTAATAGCATTTTCGTGTTTTCATGCTGTATCTTTGATACCAGTAAACGTAAGTAACCGGCCGAGCACTGTCGCCGTTCGAGTTGTCAAGATAGTAGACGGCGATGCTCCGGCCGCAGTGGCCGAGCGTTTCTACGCGCTACAGTCTGGAACCGCACGACCGCTACGGTCGCAGGTTCGAATCCTGCCTCGGGCATGGATGTGTGTGATGTCCTTAGGTTAGTTAGGTTTAAGTAGTTCTAAGTTCTAGGAGAATGATGACCTCAGCAGTTAAGTCCCATAGTGCTCAGAGCCATTTGAACCATTTTGAACTACGACGTTGTCGACCCCAGTTACAATCTTGTTCGTGGCTATGTTTCAGTCGCATACCCCTTTGTGCTTTTCTGTGTATTTCAAGATATACTTTTATACACTTGGGACGCATCCACATTGATATCTGATAGAGCTGTATTTAGCAACATGAATCAGATATGTTTTCCGAGCAATATATGAGACAATACGTCAGTTTAGCGAGATTTCGTCTGTGTGTTGCGCATGGTGCAAGAAATATTTGTGTTTTGCTTGCTTCTGTGATAGGTTTCACCCCACAGAATGTGCGCAAGCTCACGAATAGACTATCAATAATTGGAATTACGCAAAAACACATTTAAAAGGTGTGTTTTTGTATTATATAACCCGATGAAAATAACTGTAAATAGATTATATGCCTACTTGCTTATTACTCGCGCTTCTTGATGCTTTCCTTAAAAAATCAAAAGAAAAAATAAAACGAGAGAGAGAGACAGAGGGAGAAAACAGAAATGTATTTCAAATATCAACTCGGTGGCGCCATGTTCGTCTCGTGATGTAAAGCAAGGATAGTTGATAGGTAATATCTCGTTGCACTAGAGATATGTATGGCTACAGGGTTCTCTCTTTTCCCTCTGCAAACAACCCGAACAGAATTCAGTAACAAAGTGGTAAGAACACCTATGCAGTGCGCCAATTAAACTCAGCCTTTCTTGGTTATTTTTTAAATCGTTAACAAGTGTCTGTAATGCAGTAAACATAATTGATTACTGATTTGTTACTACGACCTTTGTTATTGTTATTCGTCATTTCACAACAACTTTCCTATCACTCATTGCTGCCGATGTACGTAACGAATGGATCAGGATAAATGGAATGTGAGATGTTTCGTCATGGAGAATATACACATTTATCTCGTCGTCTTGTGTTCAGGGTAATATGAAAATCTCAGTAAGAGAAGACAACAATGGGATGTCGGTGACGCAGGCAGTAATACCCAACTATTTCTGTCAACTTTACGCCATGACGACAGACAAATTAGTGTCTCAATGTATTTTGATTATACTTCGTTAGCTTTCTTGCGACCTCGTTCTAATACCTCGTGGGAATAGGCATAAAATTTTGCTTTTTGAACACTGAGCAAGAACACACAAAGATAGTAGATGGAAGGATACAAAGAAACAATGAGACTCATGGGTGTGGATCTAGTTCATCATTAGAAGACTAAACAAGAGGGAAACATTACGAAAGCAATGAATACGCTGGTTAGTATACATTAATTATTTGTATAGCTCTGAAGACGAAAAAGCGCAGATCTGCACAGTGCCCGCATGTGCACTTTAGTTTCTGTCTTAATGGGCATAGTTTTTAGTTTCTTCTCTTCTGAATTTTCAAATGTATTGATTATTACGTGGCACAGAATAATTAGTTAACTGAGTTTCTTATACCTTCCATTCCCACCAACATTTTTCTACATTCTCGTGCAATTCATGAAATTCTACTTCTGTTATCACAAGACTGCACATAGATGCAATCGATTTCGAGGTGCAAAGTGTTATCTTACTTTTCGTGACATGTGGTCAAAGTTGATTTCTAAAGACTTTTTATTGTACTTAAATAATCTTTTGTCACAAAGTAACAGGATAAGTGTTTTATTCGTATTTATTTTGTGGGAAACTGTAATCGTGATGGAAGTTTGTACACCTGAATGTTTGACACAACTGGTAGGAGAAAAAAGCTGCATATTAACCAAACGCTGCGCCTCCGCTCCTTATCCTCCTATGACACCAGCACGTGATTCTCCTCGAATACCGCCACAGAGCTGTTCGTAGCACGCTAAATTCACTTGATATTTCCTTTCCATTTGAATGACTCGTGCTATATAACCCCTACTCACTGAGACAGAAAAGTCAATTTTTTGGCTAAAGAAATGCTATTCTTCGCGTAAGTCACAACTTCTAGTATCGTTCACAATGCGTTATGAGGCTGAGCGACCAATACCATTATGAGTGTGGCGTACTGGCAGCAGTGTGTCCGTATCCCCGTGCACCCGCCCATATCTCGTGTCGCAATGGCTCAATGAGTCGTCAGTTCTAACTGTGGCTGGGATCGGCGTGTGCGTGCTTTTTTTCTGAATTATTTTATGGAGCTGCGAATTTCCAGAAAAAATTCTGTAACGAAATCTAAAGATAACCTTTACACATCAAGTCCTCTTGGTAGCTCGACACAGCAAGTTGTGTTAATGGTCATAGATTTCGGCTTTCTGACTGCCAAGCTGCTTCACAATACAAGCATCTCTGAAGAAATTCGAATCGACCGTCACCGATATGAATTTCAATATTGTTCTTCACTTAAGACTCACATGCCAGGGTGATAAGTATGAAGGATATGAACCTCTTGATTACTATAGGGCCTCTATGCTAAATTTCCACAGTAGCAATTAGGAACTCTGTAGACATTTGGTAACAGCGGCTCTAGCACCCTACTTTTTCACTGGGTAGCTTCAAATATGGGCAATTTTGTCGTCTTAAATCCAATTGAATATTTCAAATATCACTTTTAAACAGCGTTCACTTCTCCATTAATTAATGTATGGACCTCAAAACAAGCAATTTGCCTGAGTAGCTATAGAGCAGGTTCTGAAATGTATTGACACAATGTTTCGCATCCATTTACCATGGGGAATCAAAGAAAGAAATCAAACACATTACATTGCATTTACTCTCTGTACCTTGACTAACACATATGAATCCATGACAAAAATAAATTATGTGAAGAATCTCCTGTGAAAGTAAAAAGAACAGGATGTGACGCTTTAATTATAACACACTGGATCAGGAGCAATGAAATTAATTCTGTGCCACATTGATGTACTGCATACTAGTGTAATAAAATACTCATAAAATAAAAACGGTTTTGTGCCTCCGTTGCTATCGAGTGTAAAACACAAATCGTAGACAGATTTTATGGGTCACCACTCAACAACATTAAAGCATGTTACACCGTCGAGAGTGAGGAGTGAAGCAGACAATGTCGGCATAAGGCGAGGCAGCGCAGTGTCACAGTCCCCGCTGGTAGGCAGCAAACAGGACCCAGAGAACTAAGGCGCATGCGGTGTTCACAGTCAGATGGGCAGCCAAGAAATGTCTCGCTAAAATGGTGTTAAACCAAACTGTTATTACCAATGTGACAGAAAGCGAAATATATTGTAGACTCAGTTGAGTTACACTCCTAGCTTCAGCACCGAGAGGAAAGGTGTAATGTTGTTGCTTTAATTTGTTATGAAAGCGGTGCTGATAGACAATAAAAGCGGGTTAGAAGCTGTGAGCTGTCTGGGCAAGTTAACCTTGCATTACTGAGCAACTGTTTCACCAGGTATATATATATATATATATATATATATATATATATATATATATATATATATATATATATATATAGTTAGAGGTTTTTCTTTTGTAAATTGCTTTTCGATCTAATTTATTTTAATTATCAAAATTATTGTGGAGTTACACTCTTTGTGTAAACCAAGTTGACCAAGTGAAGCATGCGGTGTAATCATCAAAGTAGCCCTCAGCTATTCTTTTCAGGAAGATTTCACAGAGAGTTAGTATGAATTTAGTATACCAGTGTGTGGTAATTACATGACGGACAGGATTGCGCTACGAATGTAACTTACCGAGCGAGGTGGCGCAGTGGTTAGCACACTGGACTCGCATTCGGGAGGACGACGGTTCAATCCCGTCTCCAGCCATCCTGATTTAGGTTTTCCGTGATTTCCCTAAATCGCTACAGGCAAATGCTGGGATGGATCCTTTAAAAGGGCACGGCCGATTTCCTTCCCCATCCTTTCCTCACCCGAGCTTGCGCTCCGTCTCTAATGACCTTGTTGTCGACGGGACGTTAAACACTAATCTCCTCCTCCTCTTTTATAGAGAATTTAAATAAAAAGAAATAAATCAGTTCATATTTGGAAATTTATTTTAACATTGATCATTGAAATTTCAGCATATTAAACTTGATTCATAACTAAACTGGTGCCTTATTTAGGATTTTGAAAATTTGAGTTTGTAATCTTACGAAACACATCAAATATGGAACCAAGATTGGGAGACTGCATACAACACTGCATTCATAAAATAACACACGAAGAACATTGAAACATGTGCAAGAGGAAATTAACCACAACCAACCGATTCAATTTGCACTCAAAGAAGTTACATTCGAGGAGGAGGAGGAGATTAGTGTTTAACGTCCCGTCGACAACAAGGTCATTAGAGACGGAGCGCAAGCTCGGGTGAGGAAAGGATGGGGAAGGAAATCGGCCGTGCCCTTTTAAAGGATCCATCCCAGCATTTGCCTGTAGCGATTTAGGGAAATCGCGGAAAACCTAAATCAGGATGGCTGGAGACGGGATTGAACCGTCGTCCTCCCGAATGCGAGTCCAGTGTGCTAACCACTGCGCCACCTCGCTCGGTAAGTTACATTCGTAGCGCAATCCTGTCCGTCATGTAATTACCACACACTGGTATACTAAATTCATACTAACTCTCTGTGAAATCTTCCTGAAAAGAATAGCTGAGGGCTACTTTGATGATTACACCGTATGCTTCACTTGGTCAAGTTGGTTTACACAAAGAGTGTAACTCCACAATAATTTTGATAATTAAAATAAATTAGATCGAAAAGCAATTTACAAAAGAAAAACCTCCAACTGGTTACTATCGTCTTACTATTAACCTGATGGGTCAAACAATTGTATAAGCACATGGTACTGGTCTCACAAAGTACACCCCATGTGGGTTGAACATAAAGAAAAGTTGCTATATTGAAAAATATTGTCAAGACGAGACGTTATAATCTCACGCACATTCGCATGTAAGATTGATGATCTTAGTTAGAGTTACTGATCAAAACGTGGTTCCACTTTACTCACAAAGTAGTAACAAAGCAACTACTGGAAGATATTCTGAACTTCACACTCGAAATACACTATGTTGCAATTTAAGATAACATTAGATATTTTAGAGCTATACCTGAAATAAAGGTGATTAAATTTTCAGTTAGGCTGAACTTAAGAAATCCATTGTCCTACGGACTTAGCAGAGACGCGCTTAGCCGGAGATCTTAACACTTGAGACGCTCGCCGCGGACAGACTGACCTGGGCTCCTACCGAGCGTGCTTAACCGATACAAACGGAAGTGACCAGAGAGGCAGCTTGCTATACCAACATGACAAGGGACAGACAGGACCATACTAAGAATAGAAACCTCTTTGCTTCTAGAAAGCGTAGCTACCTGTTCCGACGTTGGTCCTACTGTTCTCTAGCAGACAGGCTTGTCTGCTACCATCAAGCATGCAACTGGAAATACGTTTGCTCATTCATTCTGTCACACAAAAGGGAAGGGAGATGACAGTATCTTATCATATACAGTATATAAAAGAAAGCGGATGTAGGTTCCGTATGAGACTGTGTGACATGAATTACATATAAAATGTGTTTTAAAGTGTAGTAGTGTGACAGATTGTTCTTGTTTATGTGTAAAAGTAACACGTTTCACTGCTCAGTCTCCTCCCAGATAGTCAGAAACACCACAGTAAATTTAGAAGAGGGATTTATGCCGTAAATGACAACCGATTTAAGAAATTAACATGAAAGGAATCCAACAGAGACCTTTCAAAGGGGCGATAAAAGTTTTGTCGACGTGTGCTTTCTGTTGCCAGATGTCGTACTAGCTAGTCTCATGTTTTACCTCAAGACAACGGTCGTAGTCAAGACTGATGTACTCAGACTGCAGTCAAGACTTCCTCCGAGAAGTGCCATAGTGTACAATGTTGACAGATCGAGCATATTGCCGGACATAAAATTCTGATGGGAGCACGACTGTATTGTCCACCTTACGTCAACGACTCGGCGGTCTATTTTTTGGTCTAAGACTATATCTACAACACATATTGCACGCTTAAGACCCAGAAGAATTAAAAAAAAAAACAAAAAAACAAAATTACTTTATGAGAGCAACGTTAACTATAGCCTTCGAAGAATTCATAGTATTTGTATACATGTGTGTAAACGCCTTCCAATGCCCGCTCAGGGAAGACAAGGATATACAGTCTAGCTTCAATACTATAAATACGCCTTAGTTTGTGAATGAACTCAGTCTTAGATTAATAATCATTTTGAATATTTAGCGGTACTGTACCCATTGGTATTAAACTCGTTTTCAACCAATGATTCCCACAGCTACAGGAACACTACTTGTGATACCTCTTAGACAAAACATTTATGCAGTGCTATCAGTCGAAAAGATCAACCTGACACAAACTGTGGGAAGTTCGTTTTACAACCTTCGTACTTGGATGAAGAGCTATTCCTATTTGAGGTACCTGTGAACGTTGCTGCATAAGACGATTTAAGAAGAAACTGAATTCCTTCAGCTACGACAATGTTTAAAGAAATCGCCTTAATGGCACTACATCGTGGTTTGTGAATCGTTTACCAGCCGTACTCTGCCGCATTTCGCTGGTTGGAAGGCAAAAAGGTTACTGTCAAATTTCACAGAAGGAAATAGGGGACGAAATGTCTCCCACTCGAAAGTCATGTTTTATTTAAATGATTACAGAATCAGGTAAAACGAACAGTGAGGTTGTCAGTAAAAGCACATTACTGTTGTCAGTATGATGTTGCACTGCCCAGGGCCTGTAATGATAAAGGGCCCGTTTAGATCAGGCGTATTGTATACAGAAGTGGAAGAGAGAGCACCACTAAATTCTACAATCCGTATGCATTGCATACACACAAAAATTACTGTTACAGTGTACTTATGGAGCCCAATGGGGTAATAGAGTGTTTTCCGGTGAGAAAGAGCACTGCAAACAGTCTTTCGCTACATTAGGTTACTTAAACTGGTGTCACTCTGAGCTAGAATTTATAATCAGCGACTAAGTGTAAGGTCAATGGGTCGGATGCGGGTTTTGCAACTATGAAATACTTTCCCACATTACAGAAGCGAATATTAAATTTGAACTAATACTGCGAAAATTTTGAACTTGGATAGCTTAGAATGAAAATCGTTCTGTTTATTGCAAAGGAAAACAACTGATTTTCTAAAACATTTTCTGTCATACACAACTTGAAACAGGTCACGTCGACCGAATCATATGGAAGAACTGACAGCGAGGTATATCGAAAGGCAGTAAGAACCCTTGGCTTTTGGTTTGGCAGTATTCGACAGCCATTTCCAGGCGCAAATAAATGAAGAAAGACAGCGCGTTTTTGTTATCAATCATCAATTACTTCAGTTTTGATGTAATCTACGAGTAATTGCTAATGTTTGATATTAACATGAAAAGAAATCTGTAGGCAGGGAAAGACCTGTTCTTGGGCAACTACTTGAGTACACTTACGAAAGAAATATAAAAACAACTATGAGAGTTACTGATTTATGATGCTTAGTTTACAGCCGGCTGGGGTGGCCGAGCGGTTCTAGAAGTTCGCCGGCGGACGGCGTGGAGGTAGAACGTAGTGTGGTGTGCGTTGCGCCGTCTGTGCTTCCGCGTGGTAAGTCTCGCGCTTGCTGCAGCTTAAAGCTCTGTTTATCGAACACTTCGAGAAGTAATGAGTAGTATGCAGTGATGGCTCAACCAAGTCGAAAAGATACGTTGAAACTTACCTTTGGTTCTCGATATGCCAGACCTAAGTCGTTTGAAGTACAGAATTGGTTAGAAGAAAATGTGAAGCTCTCCTTTAATGATATAATCGGGATCCACCTGTCGATTGTAGCTTGTGTCGTGTTTGTTAAAATGCGTAGTTCCGAGTTGTGGGAGAAAATAGTTGAGTCTTCCGAAGTTGTCATGAAATTTAAGCACTCAGATGGAAACGTAGGTGAAGTCACCGTTGCACATGCTGGTTTTGGCATTCGCACAGTTCGAATCTTCGAGTTGCCTTTTGAGATTACAACAGGCCAAATTAATGCCGTAATTTCACCCTTCGGGAAAGTGCTCAGCAACTTTGCCGAGAAATGGTCAAGCGCGCATATATTCCCAGTACTAAATGGAGTACGGCAGCTTCGAGTAGAGTTACAAAAGCACATCCCGTCGTACATCAATGTCTGTGGATATAGAGGGATTGTAATTTATGACGACCAACCGCGAACCTGTGCCGTCTGTAACAAGCCTGGGCACGTTAGCGCAGAATGTATACAGCGGCGCGTTGCACAGCTGCCGGTCGGCGAGGCCGACAGGCCACCTGCGATGACAACACTGCCTGGAACTTACGCCGCCGTGGCACGCGAACGGCCGACTGCTTCCTCAGCCCCTGAATCGTGTGCAAATACAAATTCTCCAGACACTGAAATTCCGATGGATATCAGTGCCGTCATAGCTGACGACCTACAAGAGTCCCACCAACCTACGACAATAGTTGAAGTTCCACAGAAACCGGCACCTGCAACTGTTAAGGCAGCAGACCCGCCGGAAGTTGAAGACCGACACACCTTGCAGGAAAGCAAAACTAACTTGGATACTGAAGAAAGTCCGTCGAGAGGCAATTCTACAAAAAAAAAAAAAAAAAAAAACGCCGGCTGGCGCGCAAAGGTGCAGAGGAGACAGCTGACAGCTCCTACACTCCGACATAAAGCAAAGGAAATAGGTAGTAGCTTAAACCAACAGATGGCTGGTAACACGAAAGCGACACCAGTTTCTGAGAAGCGTTCCCCTTCTACGCTGGAAAAACGGGACGTCCAAGGAAAGCTAACAAAGAAAGGATCCACCCACCCTCAAGAAGCGAATCACTCTCCTGAAGATTCACTCGTCCCACCCACGACGACAACGTCAACCAGCTGGGCAGACGAAAGCGATCATAACAATGCGGATGAAGAAATGACAGAAGTTTCAGAAACTAAAACATACTGTACTCCAGCCCCAAAGGCGGCTGGTCTCTTCAACGAAGACGTCTCCGTGAACGAACTTTCTAAAGAACAAGGACACATCACTGAAACATTTGCTACCAGTGAATATTATTAAAATGAGTTTTAAAGCTGACGCTTACGAGACAAAACGGAAGAATGTTGTTTAAAGTTTGATCAAGTAGAACGAACAATGTCTGACATACAAGCGTACAAGATCGCTACAGTAAACCCTAATCAGATTCATAGTTCCTTTAAATTACAGAACTTAAAAGATTTTACATATGCTTCTGACAGTGACATCCTTTTACAACAAGTGAGAGACATTGAGCTCGGTAACGTACCTGGCTTCAACGCCATTATAAACCCAGGGCATGGAACGGAAATGGGCACAGCTCTGCTCGCAAAGGAGGGCATAGTAGTCCAAGATGTGGTAACACTACCAAACAGTAAAGGCATAGCGGCCACAATAAATAAAATACGAGTCATTAACGTCTATGCCCCTTCAGGATCCAGCAGCAGGCACCACAGAGCGGAGTTCTTTAAAGAAGAAGTTGTCCCACTCTTTGGAACTCGATATGAACACCTTATCCTGAGAGGAGATTTTAACTGTGTTTTGCATGCCAAAGACCAAACTCCCAATTTCAACAAGTGTACCGAACTGGAACGTATAGTTAATGACCTAAGACTAATAGACTCATGGGAGCATATGCACGGTGCAGCCCCTGGCTTCACACACACCACAAGTCACTCGGCGAGCCGTCTAGACAGGATATATGTAACTCATAATTTGAAACACCACATTTTGCAGTCCGAAATATGGCCTACCGTTTTCTCGGATCATGCTGCGTAAATATGCACAATCAATCTGAAAAAACAAGGGACCTACCGAGGTAGAGGCACATGGAAGTTCAACATGTCACATCTGGAAGACCAAGCTTGTCAGGAGGCATTTTACAAGTTATGGAGAGAGTGTGAAAGCAAATTTAGCTCGTACAACTCTGGCACTGACTGGTGGCTGAAACATGCCAAACCTCAAATACGGAGGTTTTTCATAAATTACTCAAAAGACAAAAACTTTTGGTACAAATCAACTATAGAATTCTACTTTCAGTGTGTAAGGGATTTGTACAAGTCCGATGCAACAGTTGTGGACAACTACGAAAGAATTAACAAAATTAAAGCAAAAATTTTGGCTCTTCGGCGTAAACAACTGGAAGGCTACCAAATACGGTCGCGTGGCCAGAATATAGCACAGCACGAGGTCACTTCCATTTATCATGTCATTCGCGAAAGCAAAAGGGCGTCTCGCAAGATATTCTCTGAAATAACAACTGATGATGGAAGGAAGCTGCCGAAGCAAAGAGAGATTAAAGAGGCAATCATACAGCATTTTGGATCCTTAATGTTTAGTCAACGAGTTGCCGAACAGCTTCAAGACGAGTTAATGAACAACCTCCAGGGCAAAGTATACCACGCGGAAGCACAAACTCTCATCTCGGAAGTGACTGAAGAAGATGTCGAAGAAGCTATATATGGAAACATGAAAAATAAGGCTCCAGGAGCAGACGGAATTCCGGCAGAATTTTATCGCAAATTTAGTGACCTCGTAAAAGCCAAGTCAACTCTCATCTGCAACGAACTACTAAACCCTGAAAATTACATCCCGAAAGAATTTCGTGAGGGACTCGTAGTGTTAGTGCCAAAAACCACCAACTCGAAAACTGTCAGCGCTCTGAGGCCTATTACGCTTTTAAACAGCGATTACAAACTCTTTGGCCGCATCCTCGCTCGCAGGCTGAAAACCACAATGACCAGCGTCACTGGCACTTATTAAACAAGTGTGGACAAAGATAGGAGAATTCTCCGGACCCTTTGTGATTACAGGGACCTAATCTCAACGGCTGACGTCTGCAAAATAAAATGTGCACTCATCTCACTCGACTTTGATAAAGCATTCGACAGGGTAAATCATCGTTTTCTCCTTCGGACCATGGGCGCAATGGGCTTCCCTCCTAGATTCATTGCAGTAGTAAGAAATACATTAACAAACAACTCAGCCAGATTTGTCATCAATGGGCACATTAGTCGCCAGATTGACGTCAACAGTTCCATTAGGCAAGGGTGTCCAATGTCAATGGCACTCTTCGCCATCGCCATCGAACCCCTGCTTGTCTCCCTTATGAAACATCTACAAGGGCTACAAATACATGGAGAAAAGATCGTGTGCAAGGCGAACGCTGATGATGTTGGCTTCCTAGTCGTGAATGGCACTGAAGTAGAGAGCGCACTACAAATAGTAACAACATATGAACAGGCATCTGCTGCAAAACTTAATAGAACAAAGTCGGGGATATTCAACATCGGCCGTGGAATTGGGACGCAAACGCAGGGTTTGTTACGCGAGCTTGTAACCATGAAATGTCTCAGCATAGATTTTAAAAGAAATATCAAGCACACTATTGCTGCGAATTATCGAAAATTACTTAACAGCATACGCACCTCTGTACAAGCACATAATATTAGGAAACTCGATGAACTTCAGAAAGTAATAGTGGCAAATGTATATATCACATCCAAAGTTAATTACGAAGCACAAGTCCTGCCACTACCTGCGCCTTTCTCGAAAAGTATCGCATCTGCACTAGGACATTTTGTCAGCTGCGGACATATTTTCAAAGTCAAATATGACATTCTGATGTTCCCTACGAAATGTGGGGGATTAAATCTCACCGATATCAACAAAAAAGCGCAAGCCTTATACCTTTCAACCACATACAAACAATGGAAAGAACCATGTGGCACACTTGCTGCACATTTGTTAAATGAAATAGCTCCTGCTGACGTCAGTGCACCTATAAATGTCCAACACATACCCAACGGACTATACCACTTGAAATACTTTTTAGTGGAATACAGCTACATACAGGCAAGGATCCCTGAAAAAGACATCATGAAAGTGAAAGAACTTTACAATTTCCTTTTCACAGGAAGGCATATCTATGTTATTTATGTGTAAAATCAAGCAGCAGAAGCCTACTTTAATTCATTACCTTTCTGAAGAAGAGAATTTTCTTATCAGCAATAATCAGTTTGCTTCTTTGCGTTTTTCCACGCACGGAGAAAGAAAGTTATAGATACAGTTACGTTTCCATAATTATGTGAAAGCCTTCTCAATGGAATTTACATTTATTTTTATTCAAGCCATGTTGTAAACAAAGGCACCAGAAGGGGCATACTTAGTTTGTCGGTCAGAAGAAGCGCGTTTCCACATCATCAAGTTACATTCTCTCTTAAAGGCGGAGAAACTGGGCCGAGAAAGCAAAAACTGGCGAGCGTAAAGGACAGGTTGAAGGGGAGGAAGGAGACCCGCCAATAATAATAATAATAATAAAAGCGGTTCTAGGCGCTACAGTCTGGAACCGCGCGACCGCTACGGTCGCAGGTTCGAATCCTGCCTCGGGCATGGATGTGTGTGACGTCCTTAGGTTAGCTAGGTTTAAGTAGTTCAAAGTTCTAGGGGACTGATGACCTCAGATGTAAAGTCCCATAGTGCTCAGAGCCATTTGAACCATTTTTTGAGCTTCGTTTACAGTCAATTCTAAGTATTATTAGTTTCTATGTTCCAGTCCCTAAACCTAGTTACAGAAATCCGAATCAGACGCTTTGCATATTCCAGGCTGTGCCAGCCGCGTCTTTGAAATGGTCACTTCCCAGCCCTCTGTAGGAACACATCAGTTCGTCTTCTTCCTGTTGGTACTGTAACTGAGATTTGGAACAAGGCAAGGTATGTCTGGCATCTCTGTGATTTAATGATATTCTCTTAAAATTGAATCGAGCTTCACGCTGGGTGCCATTTTAACGAAATTACTGGAATGAATGATTTGAAATTTCGTTGAAATAAAAAAAGGAAATAATAATTTTATTTCTTGCTTAAAAGTTAATTTGCCTTAGTGCGAACTTTGTTGTAGAACCACTCTCTTCATTACGTGTGGTAATAAAAAAAAAACAAATTTTACTTTCTTAAGGATTACGTACATTTAAAGGAAATTATTACGTGCACTCATATTAATTGGATAGTACTATCTGGATAAGAACTGAGTCTCTTAAATCATTCGGCCTTGGCATACACTTTCCAGAATGCAGTGGGTTTTTCTTTTTGTGAAATATTTTTACTGACTTTTATCCCGGCACTAGCCATAGAACACAAGAATATTTTAATTAACAGAAAATGTCTTAATTATTGCCAAGCCGACATTTATCACTGATCAAACCTACTACATTACGCATGTGATTTATAGATGACGTGGGCATGCTCATTTACATAAATAATTCACACTTTTAATGAATACTAATATATTTAGCCCAAACAACAAGTCAACTCACATTAATTCGTACGCTTTGATTAAAGGCGGCAAAGTCTCGACAGATACAAAAGAAGTACATCTTAACTCTGCTGGATAACCACGATGCATACACAACCTTTAGTGCCCACAATGCGGGTTAATGAATCAGGCGCGTCTAATGGGCGCGAGCGTAGCTGCACATCGCGTCTGCTAGAGCGATCAAGGATTAACACTTCCTCACTTCTTCCTCACTTCAGCTGCTCTGTCCACAACTGACCCTTCCTCACTCTAGCGGCTCTGTCCACACAACTAGCTGCTCTGTCCATACAACTGACCCTTCCTCACTCTAGCGGCTCTGTCCACACAACTAGCTGCTCTGTCCACAACTGACCCTTCCTCACTCTAGCGGCTCTGTCCACACAACTAGCTGCTCTGTCCATACAACGACAGAGAGTCTCCACATGCCAAAGATAAACAACGGCACGACTATTACGATTATTAACATTTCTTTGTAAATCGATTTCTAGCAAATATCGCTGATACCGCAAATACTGACACTTTTACATTCACATAATAAATATAGAAATTTCCTATCCTAATACAGAGAAATGTTACAAAAAAATATAATAAAAATAACAAACATATTTCATACCACATTCAGTAATCTTAAGATATATATATATATATATATATATATATATATATATATATATATATAACTTGCCCAGATCGGCGTATATGTTACAAATAAATTGTGAAAATGCCAGGGAACGTTACAGTGATCGACGAGTTACTTCCTGGTGTGCACGGAATTAAGCCTCAAAGTTCACTTGATTTTCCCTGTCATTTCCATTGAATAATCTGAGTTATTATCACTTGTGGTGTAACAAAAGATTGTAAATTTACGTTTTTCAGCCCAGGAAAGTCGTTGCACGTGAAAATCGCAACTAATTTTGTTCTCTAAATAGCGATATACGAGTTCTAGTCACTATTGGCCTCGTAATAGGAATCCTGCACACAAACCTCTTCACTAGCTGTGTGGTAACATCCAGAGCTGTAAAGAAATGTCTGTTTTGGTTCGCTGTTCCAGTCTCGCTGACTGTGACGTTTTTATCCCTTCTGTGAGAGAGCTACAAGCATTCAGATCAAACATCGATAAGGAAAACGCAAGAAAATACTTTCGGCTCATAGTGCAATAGTGAAAAACTTACAATGCTGCACAACAGGTAATGCCTCTTTCTGTTGCTAACAAGCAAATTTTTGGTTTCTAGGAATACATAACTTTATTTATGAAATGCTACATTTGGATACCTCTTGAATATGACACAGAATACCAATTAAAGAAAGACCCAATCGAAATCTAAGTGAGTAGTATTTTACTAAATCGGTCCGATTGAGGCACGCTTGTGTACAGATACTCAGCTTTATTAAAACAGACTTTCGTTGTAAGGATATCGTGGGTAGTTTTATTTCATTTCTTGTAATACAGTGCACTATTTTCGTTGGGTTTAATTTAGTGTTGTTTAAACAATAGTAAACATGAGAGAGAAATTAATCATCAATGATATATGCGAATTCTCTGATGTTATCTATAACATTCTGACAATGCACATGCAGTTTCTTGATTACATGCATGTAGAAAACTTGTTCTGAGTTAAAACTGTCAAACAAGGTTTGAAGAAGAATAAAATGGCACTACCACACGACAGCTAATGTAGAAAATACTTTTCTGACGTATTTGGCACGATGCACTCTCCCCATACATAATACAAAAGTTTCGAGATACATCTTCTGCCTGGCCGTCTATTAAATCTGAAAAGAACCAAATGTCGCGGTAGTTGCCCTTTTCCCACATGCGACTATTCTGGGATGAGAAGTGAAGGGAATTATGTAAGTTCCATTAAATTGATAACTTCATCGGACAGCAGAATTGCGTTTTAAAAAATGCAGCAGTGAACGTATTTGAACTCGCAATGTTTTGCCTACAGTCCACTACACTTACCGTTACACTACTAACTGATCCTTAGCTATAACACCTCCAGAAGTCGAGAACAATTCCTCCAGAACTTCCGCATTCCACAGTGTTGTGAGATAATGCATATAGCCGGATGTAGACTTCTGAGAGATAAACAGTTACAGCTTTTCTTTTGCACTGCACGACGTTTTCAACAATCAGGTAGCGCAATAGAGTAGCTCAAGTGGAAAGGAACACTTCCTATTTAAATTTATACGTCCTACACTGTTGGCAGTTCTGTGTAGGTGGCAGTTACGTGATTTGATTTCGGTGATTACAAAATAGAGACGAATGTATGCACTGGGTAGCCGAGGCAGTTAATTCATGGCGATTCGGTCAACCAAGTAAATGAATGTACTGAACGTGCTGCAAACCACTACAGAGAGCCTGTGTGTCAGAATTCTCATCCAGTGTGGCGAGACGGTTTTACAATAGAAAAACGAGACACAGAGAAGAGGGTTTGGTGGCCTGTTGGATTGCTGATAGGTTCATATACTCACGGTCAAGGTTCGATTCCAACTTCTGTGGATGATTTTTAATAAGGAGAGACAGATTCAGTTCTCTTCTGGCTACGCTTAGTGAAGAAGGTATAATGGCATTGTGGTCTGAAATTCACATTAAACATGATATTCCTTCTCTATCAAGTAGACATTATGTTGAACCACAATAAAGTCAGGAGTGGCGACATGTAGTAACCTTTCTTATGCTAGTTATTTATTTCTAGTGACGAAACAAACGCTATGTAGGGTCACAGGACACTTATTCCATCTTTTATTTGAGCTTCTGTATGTCGATAAAATTGGTTCTGAACTGGGAATGCAACTCAGACCGCCCTTAACGCGGAATTTGATCCCTACGTGAGAATACAGCTCGACTAAAATTTGATGTTTGTTCAAAACTGCGGCTTCCTCAACATCTCCACATGTTGCGCGTGAATGGGTTCGAATCCTGGCTCGGCAATAAATTTTTCATTATGTGTTATCAAGATCTAGCCTGAGAACACCTATCTGCTGGTGGATAATAATTTTGATTTTTAATGTACTTTCATGCGTTGTCAACACTAACGATATCTGACGTTTTTGACTCTCAGCGAGACACAGAATTATTTGCGAGATCGCTTTAAGTTCAATGATGTTATTCCGAGCTGCTGGTGGAGAAATATTCAGTAGTTGATGTCTCTTTGTGTGTAGTCAACAACGATATGTGTGGGTTTCGTTTACCAGTCAGCACTGAACTATTCGTCATATTATTTCTAGTTCAAACATGATCACATGTTGCTGCTGGAGTAACAAACCCATATTTAACGTTCGTTTTCTCTAGAATATAACAGCGATAGGTGTCGGGTTGGAGTCCTGTGGAGGAAAAAATTAATGTTTTGTCTTGTCATTTCAGTTAAAACATCTTGCTACTGCCGAGAAAACCCGCTATGTCACAGTTGATTGTGCTTCGATAACAATCCGATTAGGTTCTGGGTTCGAATCCCTGTCTAACACAAAGCATTACCTCGCGGCATTTCAAGTAAGTTACTTGTGAAGAAGCAATATTTAACATCTCTCGTAGTTCGCTAACAGGGACAATAGATGCTAGTTAGGAATTCGCGTCCGTTAAAAATGTTTACATTATGTAATTTAAAGTTGATATTTCTTAACTGATACTGTCTAAAATCGAGGTATATCTCTCTCTGTATGCCTAGTCAGGAATGACTGTTAGTTTCTGTCAGTCACGAAATCTTTGCTTAGTCTGCATGGCCTGGGTTTGAATCCATATGCAGAACGAGACGGTTCGTCGTGTCATTCGAAGTTCATACATACTCTCAACAAGCAGCTCGTGAAAAACTTAAATTTTTTAATGTCGTCATGTGTTAAATAATAATTACGGTATGTTACTTTGGAGAGGAAATCATGAATACGACGAACTTAATACGTGCATTACCTATCTGACGTAATAATGAAAGTGGTTACATTTTAGGTATGTTATTTATTGTAATAAATGTGAGCTTACAAGCCTTCAGGACAGTCTTGTCTGCGATAAGGTGTTCCCTGACATTTGTAGTATCGTGGTATTACTTTAAATCTTGAGTTATTGCGATACCGAGCAGTGTTTTCTAGTGGTGATTTGTTGGAGCCAATTTCAATAGTCAAACGACTGTACCGAGGAGCGATTAGAGGTCCTGCTAGACAGCAGCGTTATGAGGGTTGTATGCGAATCAGGCGAAATGCAATTCAGGTCGTTCGGATACTTTTGAGTGCGACTGTACATGCACCTTCTGGCTAATCTTCGATGCAATAATTTGCATCTCAACAGAAAAGAAAGTGCTTGATGGTCACAGTAGACTTTGGTGTGCTTGCCCCATAAGAAGTACTCAAATTTCTTAAGTGTCCATATAACCCTGAGAGTTTCGAGCTCTGTCACGGAATATGACTACTCGAATCCAGAAAGTGTTCGACTAACGAAACTGATTATTTTAGGTGTCGGTTCCCCATATCATCAGTGATCTCGAATAAGCATGCTCCTAGTCCCTGTGGAGATGCATCTGTACTCAAGCAAAAATCCTATGACATTTCAGGGTGGTGTAGTATATTTACGCGTAATGAGTCTTCCTTTATTTTGTTAACGTCTGCTTGGTATTGATGAGTCCGTATCCGTGGATTGTTTTTTCGCAAAAGATTCAGCAATATGTCATTATTCAGTAACTAATCTGGAATGAATTTTCTAAAAAAAATGGTTCAAATGGCTCTGAGCACTATGGGACTCAACTGCTGAGGTCATTAGTCCCCTAGAACTTAGAACTAGTTAAACCTAACTAACCTAAGGACATCACAAACATCCATGCCCGAGGCAGGATTCGAACCTGCGACCGTAGCGGTCTTGCGGTTCCAGACTGCAGCGCCTTTAACCGCACGGCCACTTCGGCCGGCGAATTTTCTAAAAAATGAAATCAAATCCAAATATGCCTTGAGTTGCTTTTTATTCTGTGGACGTTGGAAAGATTAGATTGTATCAAGACACCCTGGATCAGGTAGCATACCCTGTGGCGAGACAATACGACCCAGGAATTTTACTTTCTCTTTTGCAAACGCCGACTTCGTTAAATTAGCTGTGATCCCATACTCTGCAAATCGGTATAATACCTGTACCAAAAGCCTCACATGTTCTTCCCATGTGGGAGTAGCTATTAACTGGTCATCAATATAGAGAATGACTCTACTGAGGAGTTCTGGTCCCAGAACTCCGTCCAGTGTGGAAATGCAAACATTCGTGCTCACGTTTAAGTCATGGCAAAACTCAAAACTCATAGCTACTGCCTACATATACAAAGGCTGGTACTCCTTGCTGTCTTCATGTAATGCTATTTGCCAATCCAAAACTTTCAAAACAATTATAGTGAGGTATTTAACGTTGTGAAATTTCAGTAACTGTTCTTAAAAGTTTTCAGAGCTTGTCCTGGCAGGAACAATGTTCTTATTTAAACTTCGTGCATCAAGCATAAGTCTGACGCTACTGTTGGGCTTGGCGACAGCTAAAATAGGTCTCCCATATGGGGAATAGGGACGTTGTGTGATCTTCCAGTTTATCATCCTTTCAGTTTATTTCCTCACAGCTCTTTTTTATCCAAGGAACTGTATATGAAGAAAAGCAGAATGTCTGTGTGGCTAAACGTCCATTTTATACTCGTAACCATTTAGTACCTCAGGGTGTCTTCTAAATATTTGGGCATACCAAAGCAGATCCTCTGACAAAAAAGAAGATTCACTTACCTTGGTTCGGACAGTCTCCGGGTTCATGTCTTCTTCAGACAGCTGTTCACCCTTTTGTGTACATTGGGATATGACGCCTGTACACTGATATCAGTACTCAGTTTGAGTGTGTTTTCAGTTGTGCCAGTTTTAATTAAATTTACTGATAACCTCTGTTCATTGATTATTAAAAAAAACATATTCCTTGCCTTATGTCAATCTGTACTTTGTACTGCCTAAAGGCATCCATTTCAATAAGACAGTTTACTACAAGTTTGTCCACTACCAGAAAAATACACAAATGCCTTAGAGAAAAATTGCTGATGGTAAAGGGTATTTACGCCTGAAGTTTAACTCCTTTTGACTAGCTCCCCACTGTGGTCAGAATACAACAGTTCTGCCGAAGTTGTTTACGTCTTCCCGACACAGTTCTTCTTTCATATCTACCCCTTGATCACATCTGAGAAAATAATTTGGAATAAATTTCATGCCCCCACCCCTTTCATTGGTCTGCGAATGGGGGCTTATCGCGACCTGTTCGAGTTTTCCTGACGGATCGAGAAGTTAACCTCTTCATTGTGAATAATTTCAAGTACTTGTACTCTACGCTGCGGGTTTGACCTCGTCAGTTCATGTCCTGTATTTTCCTGGAATTAAATTCTCCTTGACCTTGTCCCCACTGGCTACATAACAGCTATTCCATTGACGTAACTTGCGGGTGGAGGACTGCCGGATGGTCTATTTGCCGTCGGTTCCTGCTAGTTACGGTGTTGGTTAGTGCCGCCTGCAGGGGGTGCGTTTTGAACTTGTTGGCCATAGCCCCTCTGATTGGTATAAGCCGTTCTGTTTGTGATTTCCTTTGAAACTTCATTTGTAGTTTTGCTTTCCTCTGTTACAATAATAATTTCTTGTATTGTTGTTGTTGCATGGGGCTTACAGGTGCTAACCATGTTCATTATTGCCATCGTCGCCATTCTGCTGTTTACTATTTTGCAGAGGCGCACATTGCGTATTAATGTTCTCTGGTTACGACGGCCCCTCTTCAAGTGCCGGCCGAAGTGGCCGTGCGGTTAAAGGCGCTGCAGTCTGGAACCGCAAGACCGCTACGGTCGCAGGTTCGAATCCTGCCTCGGGCATGGATGTTTGTGATGTCCTTAGGTTAGTTAGGTTTAACTAGTTCTAAGTTCTAGGGGACTAATAACCTCAGCAGTTGAGTCCCATAGTGCTCAGAGCCAGCCTCTTCAAGTATTAGGTCAATCGAGTCGAGTATACACTACGTCATTTTCAGATGTAGTGACCAGATTTTCCCTGATGGGGGTGGGTAGTTGACTTTTCGGTGTTTTCAATACGTCCACATGGGAAACTGGGTTTGTCCAATGCCTAAGTATTTTTCAAAAGACTTCCTCTGTCCTCCACGTTTACTACTGAATTTTGTTTGAAAACCCCTCGATGTAGCGTCTCTTAGACTGCTGTGGACCTATATTTGTCCATGAAAGCCTGTTCAAATTGCTCATAGGTACTGCATCTTTCAGCCATATCTGTTGGCCACAATAAAACATCGCCCTCTGTGTACCCCACAACAAACAGGATCTTCTGTGCTTCTGTCCAGTTGCGGGGTACATGTTGCGAAAAACTCTGATAAACATTAAGGTGTTCGCTCTCTTACCTTCTGTTGAGAAAATCGGAAACTGCTTATCGTGGAGTAGACCCTCGGCCGCTGATAAAGTAGACATACACGTAGTAGTGTCTGTTGTCTCCAGGGTATTGTCCAGATGCATGTGATTATACTCTGGATAAGTTTCTTGAACTGGTATTGACATTGGCAGTGCCTGTTGCATTTCGTAATTCCTTTCTTCTCCGTCTCAAGGGCTGGTAGTAAATGGTTGATAAGTATTACCACTATCTGTCCTGCCTGACTGAAACTGATTGCTTCCTATTGGTGTCTCTCTTGTGACATCCGGAAAATTAATTAGACTGCCCTGCAACTTCTCTTCCGCTGACTTTAGGCCTAGCTCAGTCCTAACAGTCAATTCGTTTTCTCTTTGCTTT
This sequence comes from Schistocerca nitens, assembly GCF_023898315.1. NCBI lineage: Eukaryota > Metazoa > Arthropoda > Insecta > Orthoptera > Acrididae > Schistocerca > Schistocerca nitens. The sequence goes on along the minus strand of NC_064618.1, from coordinate 288,376,154 downwards.
ACTACTTATTCAACTGCTTCAACATTGGTCTTATGTTCTTGTATGACCTCCTGTGCAGGGGTCGTACCCTTACCTAAAATTTCCGCATAGGCTCTTTCCTTTAAAATCTTTACCTCATTTTCGGTTTTTCTTTAGCTTTCTTTATGAAATTAGTGCGTCAATCTAAATTACTCAATTTTACCGACAGCTCCTGTACTTCTTCTGGCAAATTTTTACGTAAAGATTGCACCTCATTAACAGTACCTGTCTTAGTATCTAAATGTTTGAAAATTTTCAACTGAGCCTCATACATCTGAGTCTGCATGTTACTTTCGATCCTTAGCTTACCTACCATTTCCTATAGTGCTGGTCTGTAGATGACACTTTTTGAACTACGTTGTTTATCTCCTGAGACAAATCAGTGAATAATCCGTCTGTAATTTCTTCCACATATCGGCAGGTTTGCATGTTAAAAAATCAGAACGGTCAGTTCGTAGATTTTGACATAAATCATCGAACCTCTATGACAGGGATTTCTTAAAACCATCAAATGTTTGCTTTTGTTCGTTTTTAAAATCACGAAATCTATCATCAAGCTGTTCAGTTTGTTGGGAAGAAAAATTATTAAATAAATTCATTTGGTCAGTGGAGCCTTTATACATGTCCTACATTGAATGTCTTGATGATACCTTAACGTCTTGTGTACCCACTGTGTCTTTTTCCGTCACATTTGAAACAAGTTCTCGTGACATGGAGAAATTGAAATTTGCTGATTCCGCACGAGAGCGTCTTTCACTGGCTTCATGCGGGGAAATGATTCAATGAAAGAAGACATCACTGTCATCAGCATCAATTGAATTTGTGTATCATTCCCGGCTGCCGTCGAACAGATCGACGTTTTCGGTGTCACTGTCATTTCTCAATGCACCCATTTGTATCTCTACACTATTTTCATTAGTTGGTACAAACTTTTTAACTGTTTCCATTTTGTAAATCGTTTTTAGAGTTATAAATAGGAAATAAAATTTAATTTTAATCTTAAAACTGGTTATGAGAAGTTTCGCGATCAGAACATGATGTATTCTATACCAATGTTACTGCCTATTGTTGGCGTTTACAATTTTTGTATCCACTTTTCAAAAAAGCAAAATAATGTTAATCCAGATCTCTATTGTTTTAAAAAAATGCTTCAAATTTATGACTGGGTAGGGTAAGGTACTGATACTCTTGATAACGGCATTACCAAGTGCAGTCCTGTGAACTATAAGAAGGAGTTCTTTCCTACTTTATATGCGACATTCTTGAATTTTGTTGGTACAATTCCTCCTGTTAACCATTTGTAATTACGTATATCATGTGGTGTTTAACTTTGATTTTCTGTCAGCAATGAAACAAAGTAAATAAAAAACAATTAGTTCAATAGAATGTTACACAACGTGTTTTGTACCATTTAACACGTTCGCTGCCATCGGCGCACCAACGCGCCCGGCCTATACTGGTGCACATGCCGTGGATGCGCCTGCGCGGCGAGAGACTCAGCTGTTGCGAGGAACCACGGTGTAATCGGTCACAGCCATTCGGTGTTGTTTATTGCGCAGGCACTCTAAGAACGTATTGTTTTCAATTTTTACGGTTGCGGTTCGCGTGTTTTCCCTACAATTTTTCTCTGTTGTGGGACTGAAAATGGAAAACAATCGTGACACGACGGGCCTTTCAGAACCCAAGAACCGAAAAAAAAAACATGTGAAATCTTATGGGACCTAACTGCTAAGGTCATCAGTGCCTAAGCTTACACACTACTTAACTTAAATTATCCTAAGGACAAACACACACCGCCGGGATCAGCCGCACAGTCCATGACTGCATTGCCTTAGACCGCTTTTTTTTTTAATCTCATTTTGTTCGTTTTCGTTCGTTGTATCTGCTCGAGGCGGACGTCGCAAGACACCAATTTCAGTTCGTCGTTGATCCATTAACTCAGTTTTTTTTTTTTATCACAGAGGGTAGCTAACCCTCTGACCGAACTCGCTGAGTTACAGTGCCGACTGTCCGCTCGGCTAATCCCGCGCGGCAACCCAAGAAACGTAAAATACGGGACGCAGTAAACGTACAAAAACTAAAGGATGCGGAATTATTACGAATATTAGAAGAAAGCGATTCGGAAACGGAATTGGCCAGTGGAGAGGACGGGTGGGAATCCAGTGAAGAGTCTGACGGAGCCGAGTTTGCTTTAGATGAGACTGTAGAAATGGCTGTGAATCCAAGCGACAGGGAAAGGGCAGAAGTAATGGTAACAAGTGGTAACGTAGCTGATACAAGTGTTGCATGGGAAAGCGAGCCAGTTGGAGTGGTAAATTGCCCGATTATAAAAAATGAGGGACTGCTAATTCAACCAATGGGAAACACTTCTTTAGATTATTTTCGTGTTTTGATGACGGACGAATTTCTATTGAAAGTTGTAGAAGGAACAAATCGAAACGCAATTGAATTATTCCTTTCTGCGGGAACCAAAGAACAATCAGGAATAAATTGTTGGAAAGATGTGACGGTTCGCGAATTGTTAGTGTTCCTGGGAGTTTTCCTGCACATGGGAAATGTAAAGATGAGGAAGTTGCAGGACTATTGGAAAAAGGACCCTTTATTTCACTTGCAAGGAATTGCCGATAGTGTTTCACGAAATCGTTTTCTTATAATATTACGTGCATTGCATTTTTCTGAAAATCTAAAACAGGGCGAACCAAAACCATCCAACAGGTTCTATAAAATACGTCCACTTATCAATTTTTTCACTGAAAGGATGTGCCAGGTGTACTACCCTGGACGGGAATTGTCACTGGGCGAATCAATGATCCTTTGGCGTGGAAGATTACTTTTCCGCCAATACATCAAAAGTAAAAAGCGCAAATGTAGCATAAAGCTATATATTTTGACAACTCCCACTGGAATGGTCCTAAAATTAGGGTATACACTGGCATGCTGGACTATTTAGGAGGAAGAGGCCATGCGCAAAAAACTGTTCTTCATTTACTGGATTAAAAGTTGAATGCTGATCACCACTTGTACATAGACAATTACTATAATAGCTACTCATTGGCTAAGTTGCTCCTGGATAAGAAGACTCACTGCACGGAAACTGTGAGGGCGAATAGGAAGGATACACCCAAGAAAATACAGATGGCAAAATTACGAAAAGGCGAAGCCATTGCCAGATTTGCGGAAGTTATGATAGGTAAGTGGTGTGATGAAAGGGAGGTTTGCTACATTTCTGATGCATTTAAAAATGAAATGGTTGAGGTTGAAATCAAAAGAAAGGAGAAGAAATCAAAGCCCTTGGCCATTGTAAACTACAATATATTTCTGTCGGGAGTTGATCGGCACGATCAAATGTTATCATATTACCTCTCGGAACAAAAAATCATTCGCTGGTACAAGAGACTTTTTATCCACGTTATGGAACTGCTCATGCCCTACACAATAAATATTCTGCCACAAAAATGTCCCTCCAAGAATTCAGACTCAGTCTTATAAGAGCACTATTGCCACAAAATCAGGCAGAACGACCAGTCAGAAATCCCCAACATGTTGTGGTAAAACGAGAATCAACTGGAAAATCAAAAACACCGAGACCGTGACGGTTGGCCGTGGTGGCCACATACCTTGCATGTCCTTTTTTTTTTTTTTTTTTTGCATTCGTTAGTCTTCGTGGTATTGAAAGGGATGTCTGGTTGTCAACAGCTATATGCAGGATGCGGGATTTATGGTTTTGTGTAGTGAAAGACACAAATTGTGTTTGCAACAGTGACGTAGTGATATGGTGAATTGCTACAGTCATTTTTGGGAATACAGCCTGGTTGAAGGTCGGATTCACGACGAAAATTCAAGCGCTCCGCGATAATATCAGAGCAGTATAAATGACTAAGTGTCTTTGGCGATAGTTTCCGTATTTCATGATCTGTAGACTACTTATACGTGGTTTAACTGTTATTGCAATATGAGTGCTGTATGTTTTTCGATATGTACAAAACAGTCTTCCGCTGAAATTCTCGCAACATAACCTTCTGTGGAAAGTGGAGGACAGTGCTCCCACAGCAGCATCGGCATTTTGCTGGGTAAATTTAGTAAGAACCAATCGAGATGCTCCATTCACAGAAAGGTTCAACAGACTGTTTCGAACAAAACAAGGGAAGAACAAGACATGTACGGAAAGTTCCGTAACGTCAGGGAGTCAAGTGGTGTCTTCTTTGTTCGAGTGTTCAGAGACAAGTCCAAGCAGACCAACCTCCTCTGTTTCGGACACGCGGGCCGCTGTCTCCAACCTGCCATTGTGGCTTTAGAGCATCTCCAGACCAGCAATTGCAGGACATCGAAAATTCACCGAAAATTCCAGCCAATTTTCTCATCTGTAGGACAGTACGTCGAATTCTAGAATAATCTTTTGGATATCCGACCTGGTGTGCCCATGTGCGATATTTGTTTTTTTCGCGATCTGTTGTGGGTTTCGAAATATATTATGAACTTTTAGATATGAAATTGTTCTGATTTCCTTGTCTATGCTTAGATACCAATATGTGTTTCCCGTTTTAGAGTTTATAATTACCTGTTTTAGATGTGAAACTTCCTGGCAGATTAAAACTGTGTGCCCCACCGAGACTCGAACTCGGGAACTTTGCCTTTCGCGGGCAAGTGCTCTACCAACTGAGCTACCGAAGCACGACTCACGCCCGGTACTCACAGCTTTACTTCTGCCAGTACCTCGTCTCCTACCTTCCCAACTTTACAGAAGCTCTCCTGCGAACATCCCCCAGGCTGTGGCTAAGCCATGTCTCCGTAATATCCTTTCTTTCAGGAGTGCTAGTTCTGCAAGGTTCGCAGGAGAGCTTCTGTAAAGTTGGGAAGGTAGGAGACGAGGTACTGGCAGAAGTAAAACTGTGAGTAGCGGGCGTGAGTTGTGCTTCGGTAGCTCAGTTGGTAGAGCACTTGCCCGCGAAAGGCAAAGGTCCCGAGTTCGAGTCTCGGTCGGGCACACAGTTTTAATCTGCCAGGAAGTTCCATATCAGCGCACACTCCGCTGCAGAGTGAAAATCTCATTCTGTTTTGGATGTGATTCTCAGATATATTTAGTGGTGAGGCGAGTGTTTTTATACGATTTTCACGCTATGTATTTAGAGACTTTTTTTAGTTTAGGAGTGCATTTGCGAGTGTCTTTAGATGTATTTCGACTTGTAAGTGAAGACGGCGTCATACAGAGGTATTTATTTCGACTCGTAGGTGAAGTGAGCGTCCTATTTAAGTTACAGAGATATTTATTTATTTCGACTTGTAGGTGAGGTGAGCGTCCTACATAGAATTACTATTTATTTTGAGTCTTCCTGCTACTAGTTTCGAGTGGTACTGTGATTTTTTTCCAGAAGGATAACACTAGTTGTTTGACGTCGTCAATTTCGATATGTATTGTGACTTTAGGTAGCTGTTGTGTAGCACTGTGCATATAGATGTATAATTAGAAACGATCTTTATGATTATTTACAGAATTCGGACATGCATTAATTCTTACACCAACAGCTGAGCTTATTTTCCAATTTCGAATGGTATTGTGGTCTAAGTCACAGTCGTGATTGGCAAAACTGGGGACCAGGCGGTACCTGAAAGTGAAGGCATGGGGTGGTGGAGTGTGGGGGGTGACTGTAGAACAGTTTTGAGCATCATCTGGAGGTTATATTGTGAACTAGGCCTGTCAGTCCTCAAACTTCAAGGTGAACATATACACACACGGTTGGAAAAAGTGGGGATAGGGGCGGCGGCAATTGGACGTTGGGGAGCTGTGGAGTGTGGGAGGTGGCTGTAGAACAGTTTGAACTTCCTCTGGCAGCTTTAGTGTGAACAGGGCAGTCAGTCTTCAGATTCCGAGGCAGACATATACACACATGATCGGTGAAAGTGGGGGTGTAGGAGGCGAAAAGTGGGGGGAGGGGAGGTGGAAAGGGGTGAGCTGGGTGCAGTGGAGTGTGGAGGACAGTCTAGCAATCAGGTTCCCACCAAAGTAAATAAAATACACGAACTTAAAACTTCTTCCCCTGCAGCTGCGCAGGAACTGACTGTTTCCCGCAATTTCCAGGGACTGGGTATTGGGGCGGGTGCGATTGACGTTATAAGAGTGGCGAGAGTTAGCCTAACTGCCCTATTTCCGGCCAAAAATTTCCCGCCATTTCCGAGGGTTGACGGGGTATGAGAAAGGGGATGGGGAAAACCAAGCCACCATTTTGAATAAATTATTTGACCCAGGACCCCCATTGATCCACGACTTTCGCTGTAACCACGCCTTGGTGTGACGGAAATTTGATACTGGCGTAGACAATACGCTCCCTAAAAACAGAATGTGATCTGGCACTGCATTTAATTGATTTCTCACATAAGTTTAATGAACATGGGATGTCTAAGATTTCCTGCAGATTTCTATCCACTACTCACCTGCAGGGTCCATGTTTATCATACATCATGAACGAAGTCTCTGCTGTGAGTTTCTAGGATGTTATTCACGTATGACATTCCAGCACAATAAACCACTGAGCAGGATTTCACTGTTTTTATGATGTCACCCTGCAGGTACTAACCTGTATTGTTCTAAGAGTAGAATCCAAGATGGTGACCTATGACATATTCGATGACGTCAGAATACAAGCTGGCTGACCTAAGGATGTGAATGAAGTCCAAACTGTAGGGCGATACATATAAACCTCAACTACTTCATGAGTAATAATTTCCCTCCGTAAGCTCGTAGAAAGGGGTAAGTTGTTTTAATTATCTCAGTAGGTCTAGGAGAATCAGAAACATCGCCCATTGTTGGGAAGTTGATAACTCTTTCTGCGCATGAGGTCCTTTATCCAACAAAATGCTGCGCTCGCCCGGCTCCTGTTAGTTTGTTTCTAACCTCGTCAGTCGCTGTTTGTGAAGTCTGAGTGTGTAGATCGGACCGCATAACAATAACGAGCATATTAGTGACTCGTTCGTAGTCTTTAAATGGCAGAAACATGCACTACATACTTCGTGAGTGTATTTTTATTGTCAAAATATATTGGAATACACACTCATTGGTTACAGCACAGGCATTCTGGAGAGAGTTTAATGTGCACAGTGTCCCAACAAAGGAATCAATTTTTTCGATTGTAAGGAAGCTGGAGTCAAGTGCTGTACTGAACAGTGACAGTGGTAAATATAGACCATCACTGAGTGTAGAGATTACTGATAATGTCTCAGTACATTTGGAGGATTCTCCAAGGAAATCATTGTGTCGACTTAGCCAGGAGACAGGCACTTCATGTGACACGTGTCAGAGAGCTGCAAAGAAATCGGCAGTGCGATAGTACAGCGTGTACATGATGCAAGTGCTGAAAGAAAAAAATCATGAGAAAAAAATGTGTTACTGTCGACGGTTTCAGGGGTTTCTTATTCAACGTCCTGGCATTCTCCCCATAACTTGGTTTACGAATGAGGTATGGTTCCATCTATTGGGTTACATCAATAGACAAAACAGCAGATACAAGGCTTGTATCAACCCCCATATTGTCCATGAAGTACCACTGGTTGATGAAAATGTGTCGCACAGTGTCAGCTTCCAAGATTGTTGGTCCCATTTTCTTTGATACAACCATAGACACTACATTTTGTACAAGCACTCTCATTACATTTGTGTATCAACTGGATGTCTCGATCTTACTTAAGGTTACTTCCAACAAGATGTAGCAACACGTCACACAGCTAATGCTTCCATGTAATTTGTAACCACGTTCTTAGACGAACGAATAATCTCAAAAACACTGTCCCCCCCCCCCGCCCCCGCAAATCATCTGATCTAACCACCCCAATTTTTTCCTTGTGGTGGTATCTTAAAAGCAAAACGAGAATAGACTACAGACAACTGCAGAACCCCGTGAGGCCATAACGCATTAAATAATTAATATTAACGATGATACACAACACAGAAGATCACGGATTATGGTGAGAAGAGTATAGGTGCGCATCGATGCTGGTGGAGAGTACTTCCAACATTTGCTGTGAGGATAGTTTACGTATGTATGTTATCTCCCAGTTATGTATTATCATCTCCCAACATTGCAAATGTGTCCCATTATTTGTTCAAATGTTATGACTCATTAAATTAATTCAGGTTTTTACGTGCAGACTGTAGTTGTTTCACTTCCCATGGCACTGTGGTCGTCTACCCCACCGCTCATCATCAGTGTACGCTGACAAGCCATCTACCGCACCCACCACTTCTGCTCTGTACCCCTCAGTGAAAGGCTCATCATCATCATCATCATCATGGAATCATCATGAAGCATCATCAGAGATCTACCACTCCCAGACAGAAGGAACTGACTCTCACATGGGATTGTAAGTATTAAACCATTTCTCTTTCTCCACGTTTATTTCTCATTATTTTGTAAAGCCTCTTCGCCAGTTTTGTAAAGCTTCATCGCCAATGCTGTGGAAGCCGACTCGTAGTTTGTGAGTTCGTGAACTGGGTTCTGTTGCAGTACACCACTAAGACAGCTTTTCCCTGCCACTATTTTACAGCTATGTCTCAGGGTCAGGTAACAGGATAGGACGACGAAGGTTCTACAACACTCCAACAAATTAGTAACAAAATCACACAAACGAGTTAAAATGTTTACTTACGTTTGTGACTAGTTGCAATATGAAGTCTGCAACACTGTTTGTAATGTAACACGAAAAAGGCCCTCAATGGCTACGTACAAATAATCGTAGGTAAACTTCACAGTACATAGCAAATGCAATTTTCAACAACTGTCTGTTCAGTTCTAAGAGTCCACTAAACGACATTCCCTGTCTAAGTCAGTTCTCGACGATGATCTATAACAAAGTGGCCGAGAGCTGCTCTTCTATCTTCCGAGTAGGTTTCTGTTCGTTGTCGTCCGGTCATCGGTGGATTGTACTCGGTAGGCAATTGGCCGAGGCGAAGTCGATATCTTCATCCTCTGCGTCGCCCATGGCGCTAGTGGCACTCAAGGAAGTGACGAGTCTCTATGGCCCTGCCACCAGCTCGCTCGCACCTTTGCGCCTGTGGTGCTTTTGCCCTGGCTGTGTCTTGTTCGGACGACATAGCAGTTGTGTGTGTGTGTGTGTGTGTGTGTGTGTGTGTGTGTGTGTGTGTGTGTGTGTGTGTGTGTGGATGTCTGTGCGTGTGTATGTATGTGTTTTTTCACAGTCTTCTTTTATTTTGCCCTCAGTTCAACAGCTCCCTGATATAGATAGTGCAGTGCCTGATACATTTGAGGAGCAGTAACAGCAGCAGGAAATATCAAGCCAGCATGCAGACATGCTCCTTGATGCAGCTGCCAACATGCTGGAGTGGAAATCAAGTGAGCATGGAGAATTGTTTCCATACGTTAAATTTCCACTACATCCACCACCAGCACAACCAAGTCAGCATGAAGACCAACTCTCTGATGCACCACCTGCATTGTTTCCAGTCTCTGACTTTCCACTATATCCAACTCCTGCACCATTCACCAAGTCTCAGCTAAGTCGTTATAGAATGCTGTTGTTCAACACTACCTATCAACTGACCTCCAATGGACTGGAGTATGTTAATGTTTGTTTAGCATCTGACACAGACTTAGTTATAGGGAAAATAGAGAATGTCCAGTGGGGTGCAAAAGTACTGTGCAGTGATATGAAGTGGGATCAATACGCAGCAAGCTGAAATACATCGAGGATTGCATCACAACTGAGTACAAATCATTGAGTCAACACATTAGTATCTTCAGCAACTAGAACACATCCATCACCGTGTTTGGGGGTGGTATGATGAAGTTTATGTCTCAAGACCCAACACAATTAGTATATTTAAAGCAACCAAGTGCCACAAAACTGCGTGAGCTATATGGATCTATGTGACCTATTATGGATCACCAGGGACAGACACAGTTTGTGGCGAAGGTTTGTTAAACTGCTATTTGATGATATTGTCAAGTATCTATTGGAACATGACGTGTGGTGAGGATTTAGGTGTGTGTATACATTTGTGATTGTGTGCTTTACCTATGTCTGCTAGTATTACTCCTATAAACAGAAATTCCATACAAGTGGAGTTTACAGATGGTATTCCTAAACCAATTAGTATTCCAATTGGTTTGCATGAAATAAATGTTGCATTTAAAGTATATAAAAACAGATCGCTATGGAGGGACTTTATACACATTGGGGAGAATATCTTACATCGCTGCAAGTCGACCACTTTTGCTGTTCCACCTGCATATGGAAAAATGGGAGAACAAATATATGCCTCTGTCAAGCAACTATAACCAATCAAGTGTGGGGAACTAGTGTGACTTGTCCTCTGCAATATGGATCGCTATAGAGAGACTGAATCTGTGGTATACGTACCTTCAATTACTCTTCCATTATGTTGTCAAGTAAGTGTTCGTGCTGTTTCTGGTGTGTATTGTGTGTGTGTGTTAAATGCTTTGATGCTTCCTTGCTCCAATATGTTTTGGTGGGTAGTAAGCTTGCCTACCACACATTGTGGAGAATATCTTATATCACTATTAGCAGGTTCCTTTTGCAGTTCCACATGCATATGGAGCAGCAGGAGAAGAAATACATGTCTCTGACAAGTAACTTCAGTTGTTCAAGTGTAGTGAACCTGTGTGACTTTTACTCTTTAATATGTATCGCTATGGAGAGACTCAATCTATGGTGGTCATATCTTAACTGCTCTTCGATTATGTGTTAACTGTTTGTTGGAATACAATGTTAGTGTTCCTGACTTCTGGTTGGTGTTAAATACAGGCAGCGCTGTGTTCTAGCATCTGACACTGGTGACTGTTATTCCTAGTGAAAAGTCATGTATTAGATGGGAATGGTCTACCACCAGGAGGATGAATGTGCATCTCTTGATTTTCTTGACACACACATTGAGAGAGAGAGAGAGGGAAGTAGTTTCGTCCCTTTTGCTATTCCACCTGCATATGGGACTATGGGAGAACGAGTATGTGCCTCTACCAAGCAACTTTAAATGTTTGAGCTTGGTGACCCTGTGCGACTTGTACTCTACAATATGGATTGGTATGAAGAGACTTAGTCTGTGGTGGACATATCTTAAACTAGTCTTCGAGTATGTTGTCAAGTATGTGTTAGAACATAAAGTTAGCGTTCCTGATTTTGGTCGTTGTTAAAGATATGGAATGCTGTGATCTGGTCTCTGACACTGTTGGCTGTTTTTCATGTTGAAATGCGCTGTAGTCTGGTATCTAGCACTGGTAACTGGGGTGAAATGTCATGAATAAGAAGGAAACAGACTATTACTCTCGTAAGACACCGTTGATTCGTCACATATGTTTACCATCCCTGACGATCATTTTATAGGGGATGATATGAGCATACCATAATTTTAGAACCGTAATGGGATGTGAATTGTGTAAACAGTTGCTCATATACGCATCTGAAAACCGATAAACTGTTTGCGTCAGACAGATTCGATGTTGTATTTGGTATAAAGTTCAGTAACTTCATTCTCTCGAGTCTGCAACCATTGTGTTTGTAGCCCTGTAATCATATTGCCATCCTCATCATTGAGTAACGATACTGTAGTGAGGTGCTTACATGCTCTGTAAAGTTTAGAAATACTGTTTCACGAGATGAATGTCCACAGGCCTCTGAAGTGAGTCACCATAAACATAGTGTGGAGCATTTCTCGTCCAAGACATGAAACATGATTCCCAACAGAGCATCAAACATATCTATACCACAATTATTTGTCCTCCCCCACAGATAATCTTAACATGATAATTATGTGCATATTTACTTATTTTCAACGTAAATTCAGTATTTTCACTAGAAAACTCGTTTTAAAATCGGAAGACTACACCAACTTTAGGTGAATATTTCGTCGATTTCGATACATAATTCGTTGATTTCACCATAAAATTTCAATGACTTGCTGTATGTATGCCAACTGTCACCTATGGCATAGAGCTGCGCAGTATGTCCTGGTCAGCGATCTAGAGCGCGTCGATTGTGGCGGGACACATGGTCTGTATACACAGGCGCCAACACCATGGGGCCTGAGGGGGCCCAAACACCCTCAAAAATTCGTTGGTGGGGGGGGGGGGGGGGGGGGGTGCGAGCCTCTCCAATAATTTAAGAAAATGATTAGTTATATTATAGCACTCCGTCTTCAGGCCACGAGTGGCCTACCAGGACCATCCAACCGCCCTGTCATCCTCAGAGGAGGATGCGGATAGGAGGGGCGTAGGGTCAGCACACCGCTCTCCCGGTCGTTATGATGGTATTCTTGACCGAAGCCGCTACTATTCGGTCGAGTAGCTCCTCAATTGGCATCACGAGGCTGAGTGCACCCCAAAAAATGGCAACAGCGCATGGTGGCCGGATGGTCACCCATCCAAGTGCCGGCCACGCCCAACAGCGCTTAACTTCGGTGATCTCACGGGAACCGGTGTATCCACTGATTAGTTATATTATGCTTTGTAAAATCACAAAATTATGTTGGATTTTTTTATTTTCCTTGTTTGACGATAGTTACCTTTTAAAATACATTCAGTAATGAGTTAAAACAAATAATTATTGCAGTAGTAAGCAGCTTACGGTGCTGCAGGCACACTTAGAATTGCCCCGGTGCGCGAACCTTCAGGTAAAGGCTGGCGCCGGCGGGGCAGCGCTGCGGCCGCGGTAACATCAAAAAGAATGGAGCAGAAGCGCCTGGTACCCTCCGCCTCACATCGCCTTGACACTTCGAGACATTACGACGCCGCAGCTATATAAAGCCCACCCTGCTGTCGCAGTCATTCAGTGTGGATATTTCGTTCAGTGAATGCTGCGGGCATGTTTAGTGTTCCGACTTTAGTGTCTAGTGGACTATATTATATGACTATATTTTATTCGTTTACTTTAGTCTCTTAGTGTATTGTGAATTAAGTTTGCAATGGATAAATTTGTTACCAAAAAGGCGCGCTTGGAAGTTGATTATACTGCAAGTCAACCTCAAACAATTATTGTGTCGTCAATTACTTCGTCGTATTCAGGCGAGAACTGTTCACAGCCGAAACCTGGACAATCCGGTAAGGGGAGATCATTTCAGAAGTCGTGGTTGATCAAATATACATGGCTAGAATATGAAGCATCTGCCGAAAAAGTTTTTTGCAAAACCTGCAAAGAGACAGATGCTAAAAATCTATTACAATTTTCTTCAAAAAAAGAATATTCATTTACTTTTCTAACTGGAAAAAGGCTTTGGAAAAATTCCGTTTTCGTGAAAATATGTTTACGCATAAAGAAGGTGTTGTGAAACTAAATTCTATCAATACCCGGAGTGTGGCCTCCCAATTGAATCAACAGTTAGATAGTGATATGAAGAAAGGCCGTTTAGCTCTTGAGACAATTTTTACTACCATGCAATTTCTATGCCGACAAAGACTAGCAATTAGAGGGCTCGAAGATGTAAACTCAATTTTTTTTTAATTGTTGGAACTCTGGGAGAATGACATACTTGAGTTTAAAGATTGCTTATGGCATTCGGGGTGTAAGTGGACGTCCCACGATATTCAAAACGAGATCATTGATCCACTAGAAAAGTCTGTGTTGAGAACGGTATTGGCTTCAATCAAGAAGACTGAACATTTTTCTATTATTGTTGACGAAACAAGTGATTCTTCGATTCACGAACAAGTGTCATTTTGTATTCGTACTGTCAATGATTCCTTAATCATCAACGAAGACTTTATTGACTTCTATGAGACCCCCAACACTGAATCACAAAATCTGTTTAGTATTTAAAAGACTTTTTGCTCGCCTTGATTTATCAATGGATAACTTAAGAAGACTCGAATATGAGAGGTAAGTTCAAAGGACTAAAAAAGTTAGTTTTGGATATACAACCAAAAGCACGTTATGTGCATTGCACTGCTCACAGTTTAGACTTGGCAGTTGTAGGCAGTCTGCGCCATCTTATGTCTATGAGGGATATTATGACTTTAGCCAAGAACTTAATAAGCACCGTAAGGGAATCCAACAAAAGGATGGGGCTTTTCAGAAGCACACACTGTGAGAGCGCCAACGACCAAGCTGGTCTACGACCCCTTTGGCCAACTCGATGGACTATGCGAGCTTGTAGTGTCTTGAGAATATTGAAGAACTTCTAGAGGTTTTTGAAACATTTTCTGCATAGGACCAAACAGAGGCAGGTTACAAATGTGCAGGCTCTTTTCGGAATTGTGTTTAAAAGAAAAACCTTCACAAGCTGATGATCATTCGCTTCTTCGAAATCGAAGTACACCAAAGAAGTATGAAAACAATTAAGCTAGTTGACCGCACACTTTCAAAATCTCAAAGGAATACTACAAAGTTATTTACATTGAAGTTTGTGAAACGGTGCAATCTTGCATTACTGAGCGGTTTGCTTCAACTGGACTCACACAGGTCACTGCAGTTGAACAAGAGTGCTTGCTTTTAGTAAACAGAGGTGAAACAAATTTGGGAAAATCAACTGAGTTTTTCAAAAATGACCTAGACATTGAGAGACTGCACCTAGACTTGAAAATGTTAGCCGATATCGCCAATAAAAAAACTGATCTTAAAAAACATGTGTGATGTAAGAAAGTACACTACACAAGAGCCTGCAGTTGGAGAAATGTTATGTGAAGTAGTGAAACGCATTAAGCTTCTCCAAGTAGTTCCATTCACGACAGCAACAGCAGAAAGATCATTTAGCGCCCTTAGACGTCTGAAGTCATATCTCCGATCAACAATGGGACAGAAGCGATTGAACAATTTGGCTGTTCTTCATGCCCTCCGAGATGTTTTGGATGAATTGGATATCCGACCAGTCATCAACGACTTCATATTCAGTAATCGAGTCAGACGGTCGACATTTGCACCTTTTTAAAGACACTCTAGCCCTAATAATGGCATTTAGAGCAATATTAAAAATCTTTATAAAATAGAGAATTACATACATACATAATGTTAAATTTTCAGTTTCGAAATATTAGTACTAGTTTAGTACTGTATTACTGTAGTATTGTATTAATTATTTTCAAATACTAAAATATTTTTAGAGTGTAAGACCCAATTAAAACCCGCTATTTACATATTTTTTGACTGAAAGTATTAGGCATACTGTATTAACTGTATTAAAGCATTAACTTTGAGATATTGTTTCTATTTAAGGAAACCTGGGCCTTATTCAAAGTAAGCTTAAATTAGCTATTTCACTTATTTATCAAAGTGCTATTACTGTGCGACAGCAATATTTTATGTTTTATTCTTTTAATGATAGTTTAGGATTTATTTAAATATAATTTCAGTCTTTTCAGAGCTACACATTCACTGCTCTGTAATAGTCTATAGCATGATTATTACTGTAAATTAAATAATCAGCTTTTTTACGAAAATACCATGTCTGTTTATGTTTTATTTCTATTTTCAAAGCCAAAAAATGTCAGGCTTGTCGAGTTTCCCGGAGTGTTGAGATTTCGCTGTTCTAATGTTGATCATATGACCCTAAAATGCTTAAAAAACTTTAAAACTCACAATTTTTCATCTAAAATTTAGAAAATTTCCCGGGGCAAGATCCCCAGAATGCGCCCCCCCCCCCCCCCCCGCCAACATTTTTTGTAAGTCGGCGCAGAAGGCGAGATAAGTCAGTTACACTTCTCACTGTATGACGTGGCGGCTACTGCTCTGAGCTCGTACTGGGGAGGTGAAAGCGGCAGATACGCAGGACCTTGCACTCCACTGGAGTATATGATGGTCAGTTATGAATGTGACATGTGCAGTGTAATTGTTTGGTTTGTGGCAGCAGACTCCATCCCTCGACAGCAAGGAACGTGATGCGGCATTGACGAGTCAGTGTGCCTCTCCCATTTTGCTCTCCATGGCAGAGCATGACCGTGGCAGTCCCAGTGAGGGTTTTCAGGCATTCAGGCAGTCAGCAGGTGGTGAACTTACTGGAATAGCCCTTCCTACGCACGCCCCCCTCCCCCGTCACAGCATAGCGTTTGTTTAAATGAAGAGACAATTGTTCAAATCCTATTTCTACTAAATGTGATAGTGACAATCATACAGGTTGCATCAATGGACTATTCAGTTTTAAGGTTATGACATGTGCCCTATAGTTCTGACAGCCAGCAGACTTCCTGTCATCTTAAACTTGATGTAAGTGGATTTTCTCAATCATTTTGAACTTATGATGGCTAGTGTAGATGGGGAATTGTTTAAACTCGAATGTCAGAAGGTTGATGGACACTGTTTAAGCATAGCAAACTTGTGCTTCATGTTTCACGCCATTTTAACTTAGGCCATATGTGCTGTGCCTGCAGTGCTGTCACAACAGATTACTAGCATGGGGAATCGAAATTTCTATGCTCTACTCCATGTCCAGTAATCAGATCAGTAGTATGTGTGCATGTTCCTACACGCTTTGTTGCCATGTGCCTATGCTGACGTGACTCAATGGAAAAAGCAGGAGACAATGTTGTCAGCTAGCCTGTAGAGTCACAGCACAGTGTGATTTGATGTTTATATGGAACGATGCGACGTCTGTGTCTGCAAAGACCACGTATGCTACGCCAGCTATGGAATTTTGGAACCAATACATTGCCTTCCTCTAACACAGCAGGATGCAGTCTTGTTCTAAAATTAGTCTACGTTTAATTGTAAAATCGTGTAGTCTTAGGAATACATGAGAAAGCTTGTGGACTGTCATGTATTCAATTGGCATCGTGCCATTGTAATGTAGGTAGAATGTGAATAACTTGGCTGTGGCATTTTGGTGAGAGGGTACTAGACAGTTGGGCCCAGATCGTTCATGCAACATGTGAGGCATTCAGTGCCACAAGTTGCAGGTGAGATACTGGCTGGTGGCTGCTGCCTGGCCTATGGCGGCGTCAGCTACACGGCCTGGAGAGGCCAGGGTGGGGGGGGGGGGCGGGGGGGGATCCAATGACATCATCAGTGATACACTTTTTGCCAGACCCCGCCCATCATACCTACTGACATTATAGTTTGTCGTCTGTAATAATAGACTCTCATGGGATTCAGGATTTCATAGAAAACAATTTTTACTAAAATTTTTCTAGCGGTTTCCTCCGTCTTCCCCTTAAGGTTAAGCGGCCTAGCTCTGAATGACGACTGATGTGTGCCTTGTAAAGATAAAAAAGTAATTCTACCTGTTGAATGTCAAGTGACGTCCAAGTTGGCTGGACAGAAACCGCCAATTTTGTTGTTACCCAGCAGCTTCTGATGACACTTGTTTGCTCTTGTGAGTCTGCAAATATCGTTTCGGAGATAGAGGCAGAGTAATTTTGAACTGTTATTTATCGTTCTAACTTGCTGCCCCGTATTGTCCACGAATTGATGCAACGAATCAAATTCGTTTCCGTTGGAAAAATCGAGAGCATTGTATGTGAATTTCGTGATGAATGGAGTACACATGACACCATTCTGCACACTTATATTTACACAGAGGACACTAAATGTAAACACATCTCTTCTACTGAACATGTGCTCATAGCTCTTAAGGTACGCCGCGCGGGATTAGCCGAGCGGTCTCAGCGCGGCAGTCAGGTACTGTGCGGCTGGTCCCGGCGGAGGTTCGAGTCCTCCCTCGGGCATGGGTGTGTGTGTTTGTCCTTAGGATGATTTAGGTTAAGTAGTGTGTAAGCTTAGGGACTGATGACCTTAGCAGTTAAGTCCCATAAGATTTCACACAAATTTGAACATTTCTTAAGGTACGCATTTTATAGCCCATGTTTACCACATAATTCTTTTCTTTTTGTGCTCCATACTGCCTCTTCTCAAAATATGGAAAGCAAAGAGTTTGCAGCAGAAGAAATTTGTTTCGCAATATCGAAGATAAAAAAGTGTACATAGCTCTTAAGGTACCATAAATTGTGCTGGCTTTGATTACCAGGTGACTTTGTCCCACCAGTCAGTAAAAGATGAAAATGATGCTATCTGTTGTCCAACAGGAGTAGTTGATGTAATTTTCTTCGTATTCTATAGGTAGGGCTAGTGGTTCGAATGGGAAATGTTGAGGCAACCCATCATGTTCGTATTGTTGAACCTACTGCGGTTTTCCTACTGTTTACGATTTCTAGTGCTTTATGTTGGCCTCTGGCTTTCCGCTGTAACAGTTGGTAAGACTTCTTTGTTGAAAGCGCTAAGTAGCTGTTTTTATTCCATAATATACTGCGCTTGAGAAAACATCATAAGTATGCATTGTAAGTCGAAATTAAATGATATACATCGAAAAATGTAGATGGCGGCATTTTGGCAGCAATTTAGGGTGCCTTGGTCTCAGCCAAATTTCCTAATTAAGCTTAAGGTTATATTCACCTGGTCTTTGGCGTATTAACTGAGATGCTTTCGTTTTGCGCCTACAGTGACTTTCGTGATGTCACACAATTATATTCGATCTGAGGATAATCGGCCCTACAAAAATTACGACAAAGTAACATTGAACAAAGTTGTAGAAGATTTTTGACAGCAAACAACTCAGCCATAAAAAGCATCAGCCACGTACAAAGTTGCCATCACTACCATGAAAAACTAATTAAAAGACATTCACAACAAGAAACTAGGCTGTCAACAAATTTTTAATGATAAAGGGGACACATCGTTTGTTATCTACCTCATCAAGCCACCAGAGTATGGTTTTCTTCCAGATGAAAGTGATTTTAGACCAATTGTGAGACGCTACTTACAACGTAGAGGGGTAACTGTTAATAAATGTAAGAACAGTGCAGCAGGCTGTGATTGGATTAAATCATACTGAATTGTCTATGAGGTTTACACAAAATACAAAGAGAGTGATGCCTGGTGCGTCAGAACAAACCATTAGCGCATACTTAGTGCATACTTGGCGCATCTATGTAAAGAGGTTTTGGGGGACCCTCCCAGCAAAATTTTTATCTATGACGAGACAGATGTGTCAGATAACCCTGGAATTAAGTGGGCAATTGTAAAACAGGGAGCTAAATATCTGAAACGCATATTTTACCACAGCAAGACCTCAACCTCAATAATGTCTTGTGACAATGCTGATGGTGAATTTTGCCACTTTATGTGGTTTTCAAAGCTGACCATTTGTGGTCCTCCTGGATACAGAATGGTCCACCTGGATCTAGATACAGTCGCACCAAAAGTGGATGGTTCGATATTGTTCTTTTCGAGGACTGATTCATTAGCCTGTTTCTACACACTGTGCATTATTTGTAACGAGATATTGTCCTCACTGGAGACAACCTGCCCGTACACATTAGCAGTAAAGTGTTAGAACTATTTGAGAAAAAACGAAACAAGTTCATTTGTCTGCCACCAAATGTGCTGTGGCCTTCTCCACCAGACATCACGGCGCCTAGAGTATCAGCAACCAAACTGACAGCCTGCAGCCGCGGGTTGCCCGCCTTCGCAGGCACACCGGAGCATACGTGATGGAAAATAGTTCCGAGGTACTCATCCGCCGAAGCGCTATAAAGGCCGGCGCTCGGCCGCACATCGGCACGACCCATCAGTCTGCTGAGCGCGCTCAGCAAGATCGTTGAGAAGGTAATATTAAAACGACTCACCAGGCACTGTATCACAAACGACACCCTGAGACCGGAGCAATTCGGTTTCAGGAATCACCACTCAACAACACAACAACTTCTCCGCGTCGTTGAATACATAACACACGGATACAACACAAACAAAGCGACTGGGGCGGTGTTCCTGGACATCGAAAAGGCTTTCGATCGTCTATGGCACAACGGCCTAATACGCAAACTTAGCGACGCAGGGTTCCCCGACGGGCTCGTACGTCTCATACACTCATATCTCACGGACAGGAGTTTCAACACCGACGTGCAGGGCAAACAATCGACACGACATGGTATCCAGGCAGGATTACCCCAAGGAAGCATCCTAGGGCCCTTACTGTTTAACCTCTACATTAACGACCTCCCAGCTACACACAACACGGCGGTGGCAATCTACGCGGATGACACCACCATCCTTGCGCAAGATTGGAAGCCGTCTAACATTAATTCACGACTACAGACTGCACTCAGAACGGCGGAGCCTTGGCTGGTGAAATGGCGTGTTAGAGTAAACTTCGACAAGTGCGAGGCCGTTATGTTTACTAGAAGACCGAAGCAACTGCGCAAACATCAGCACTGCAACCCAATAACACTACACATACGCCCAATACGTTTCCGCGAGAAGGTCAAATACCTCGGTGTCTGGCTGGACAGGAAACTACTCTGGGGGGCCCACATTCAACACGTGACCAACAAAGCTAACGCGAGGCTCAAACAAATCTACCCTATGCTTAACATGAGTAGCACACTTAACAGGAGGGTGTCTAGGTCCATGTACATGACACTTATTCGACCCCTGATGACGTACGCAGCCCCTGTCTGGGGATACGCTGCGCCAACTCGTCTGCGCCGTCTGCAGCTCATACAGAACAAAGTACTCAAAATCATAAGCAACGCTCCGCGCTACACACGCATCGCGGACCTTTACCGGGAATACCGGCTAGATACTATCTTGTAGGTATTCCAAAAACTCTCCACACGACTGTACAATAACACGAGACACTCGCGCAACCCGTTTAGTCTTTCTCTGGGTAACTACGACCACAACCATAGATGGAAGCATGACAGACCAAAGACACTACTGGCTAGGAACTAAACATCTATGGTCCATAGCACGCTAACACGACAGTACTGGCGAGCCCCTGCAACACAGCTACTACTGGTAACCCCTGATGTTCGACCAGCAGAAAACAGGCAACCGCAGGGAAACCGTACTGTACACAGCACGCAAACCAACCACACACACCCCTACACCGTCTCTGAGCCGATCTATGACCGATCGCCCACTAATGTACAACGACCTTGAACTGTTGCAGGGACGCAGCAACTGCAGCAAGCCCCGCAACGAGCTCCAGCAACGACAAAGGTAACGATGCACGATACCTCGCACTAACATAACCACACCTTGCATGCACTGTCGTAGATAGCAAGCCGCTACTGCCCTTACTACCCGTCCTACTGTCGCAGAGTTTTTTTTTCCCTTGGCGCTTGCCTTGGCACTTTTTTTCCCTCTGCCCTTACAACCGCTACACTTCGATCGCTTTCGTCCACTTTCTATCTCCTGATGGACCATGTTAATGAGTAATCTTACCCAGACGCATGGATAACATCACAGCCCGCATCCTGTGACTCTTGATTAAAAAACTAACATGTTATACGGAGGTGACAGTAGAACTTTTGGTTTGGTCACCACGTTGGTGTGGGCGTGGAGGGGCCCCATCCTTTATGCACATCGGCAGTTCATCGACCGCCAGCAGGCTTGGATAGCTGCCACCCAGGCAGCCCGGCTTGGATCTTCTTGCTGATCTCTGGATTTGGCTTGGTATGGCGGAGACTAGTAGGAAATTAGTTCAGTTGTTTTCTATCTTATTCTTGTATGTAAGACGGATCACTGTTTTGTGTTGGTGTTATACTTGGAGAATTTGTTTTGGTTAATTGAACAGTCCAATAAATTGTTTCGGACTTCGATCGTTAGTTTCTTCTGCTTACGCAGACATATCAAAATGTAATCGATCTACTCCAGCCTCTGGATGTCAGTTTATATGGGTCACTCAAGTATGCTTGGTGAAAAATTTCATCTATTTGGAGAGACTCTGGTGGAGGATTACAGTTTCCAACAATTATAAAAGATCAAATGCCAGGTCGTTTAAGAAAACTGGTAGATACAATTGAGCCTAACCAGCAACAAAATTTGATTTCCAGTTTTACAAACTGTGGGATTGTTCTTATTGACAAAGATGTCGCATTAGTGCAGCTTCCAAGCAAAGATGCAAATTCTGAGCTCATTGGAGGAGCTTTCATGGATTCATTGATTGCTCATAGAAATGAAATAGTTGCGAGTGATCAGTCTAAGCAGAGAATGAAGTAGATCAACGTCCATGCCAGGAAGAGCGTCACCATTACAGATGTTGTCCAGCTGCCACAAATTAAACAACTCAAACTAAAGACCGACAAACCCAATCCACGACTGAAGTGTTCTACACCTCATGAAAAATCCTATAAGATGGTGGCAAAGATGTAGATATGGTCCTCTATGAGTCAGACATGGAGCTAGAAACATATTCTGAATCAGATGACCCTAAATCACTAAAGTATTTATGTGGGGTTGATGATTTATCATCATTAAATATGGTGAATCACCATATCCAGGTAAGATTGTTAAAGTAACAGCAGACGGTCCAACAGTTGGAGTTAAGGAAGTATAATTGGCATTGACCTGAGAACTGAAACACCTTGCAGTCTGAATGGAAAACGTTAAGAACTCTGAACCTCTGCAGCCGGTTTTTGCCAAGAGAAAAACTCTCTGTGGTTCGAGAGTTCAGTGAGTACATTCATCAAGGCACTTTATGTATGTTTTCTGTTTGAAGTAATTTTGTTCTGAGAGAAAGTTTTCTATTTTAAATGTGTAAAAAAAATAAAAATAAATAAAAACAATCTGACAATTACGATAAAATTTTTCTATTAAAATGTAGCTTTTTGATTTTCACAAAATAACTTTTTTTATCAAACGTATTCATCACTGCATAGTAACAGTAGGATGACATTAACTAACTTGTCTTTCTACCTATTATGTAATGTATTTCGTGTCTTGAACCAATGTCACGTCATGTGGAGGTGAAATTGTCTCACATTTATGAAAATTAAACATTTGCAGTTGTGAAATAGCTGTAGTTTTGAAAATGGGCTTTGTGTGTTCTGTTACATCTTTCTTAACTATGGAAAATGTTTGCAAAACAACACAATAAAACTTATGGTACCCGAGCAATTTTATGAAAAAATGACATAAAAACTGAGTCAAAGCCACTCCAGTTTACGGTACACATTTTATAAACCATGTTTACTAGACTTTTTTGCTTCGAATGATTGTTCTTGTCATATCCCTGAATACTGATCATTAATGCTGGGACACCCTGTATATCGATCCATGTTTCAAGAATCTGAGAATGGCATTAAATGCTTCGATAAAGTACATCGCTGCAACGATTCAGACGATTTTTGTACCTGATTAGGCCTAAGCACAAATATAGTGTAACATCCCGAGTTAATGCACAATAACAGTCGTTGCTATACAGCCCGCAGTATTGGAGCCGGAGGCTGTGAAGGCAGCTGCAAGTTGTGTCCTGTCAATGAGTCACGTACACCTGCTGCTACTGCAGCATGTGAACACGCCAGCGTGTCTCTTCAAGCAGCAGTATATTCATGTTACCCATGAACCTAAATAAACTATATTAAATATAATTCAATCATTTTCAAAATTGGTTCACTACGTTTTGTCATTCAGGAGAATATTTTATCAAAATTCCAACATACAAACTATCATAGTTACAGAGATAGAAAAAATTGCTAAAAAAGCCAGACACTTGGGGAACTACATTCAGTTTGGAAATATAATAGTTTATATTTTTCTATAACTGGAAAATATAAACAGAACTCTCAGTGTGCAGAATTAATTGATTGAGAATTTCATATTAAAACTTTAATTATTTTTCGTTTTTGTAACATAAAAATCAGACAAAATTATTATTTATGTCTAATATTGTTGTGGGAGTAAATGTGAGTGAATGAGAGTGTGTACGTGGGACATTCGTCAGATTGTAATACTGCATTATATATTGTCTTAAGTAACCTGTAAGAGTTACACAAGCCTGTCGTGTGAAAATGTTCATAGGGAATTTACCCACTTTGCTGATGACGTATGTCTAGGTGTGATTGCTATTGTAGCTGAGCAGCCAGAAAGCCAGCTGGAGTATTATTTGTATCTAAAGAATATTTTCATAATTATTTCCTTTTCGTTTATTAAACATTACTCAAATATTTGCATGTCAGATTGATGTAAATGCATCTGTGTATAAGGATTGGTGCAGGCCAGTTTTGGCGTGAGTATGATCATGAGCGAGTATGCTGATTGGCAGCGAGTATGGTTAGCCAATCAGAATTGAGACGGTTCCCGCTCGCTACCTGTAGTTATACTGGGAGTGAGGCCACAAGAAGGGAAGTCGCTCGCTAGCTTTGAACGTGAACGGTCATGTTACTAGTGTCAGTCAAAATAATGTGTAAAATGAAGAAATAATAGGCTTTCTTGCGTCCGGATTGTGTGGCCGTAATAACGGTTGCGTTTACAGACATTTTTGTGAAGTTTGGAAGTTTTAGAACAGTTTTTTTGGAATGATATTCACGTGTGAAAATTTATCCTTCGTAGTATCTTTTGTGGCGGCCTTCGTAGCGACAACACTCCGCTGTAGAAACGGCCTACAAAGTCACCGCCACACTTTTAATAGCGGGCCGACCGGTCCACTGGAACAGTGAACAGAAAGATGAAAACCCAAACACTCGGATTAAATGAAAGTCGGTACTTATCTTTATTAACGACGATACAGAACACAGTGGTGAACATGGTCTACAGAAATCTGTCTAGTTCGAGTCGGAGCGGCTTGGTCAGCGTCGGCTGACGACAAACAACAACTCTGCTGCGATGAACACACAACTGACTAGCAGGTACACAATTCGGTGGCGAGTATACAACTGAGCGGCGAATCCAGAACTGTGCTAGCGCTCGCGACTCCAGCGCTTAAGAAGCCAGAAGCCAGCGGTGGCGCGCGCAGACTTGCGGCGATTTCCTGTATCGCTGGCGCTGCTTATGTGGACGGCGTCCGGACTTTGATGCTGCCAACCTTTTTGGCAGCGGGCTCGGTTGGCATTACTGGCTAGGATATAACACTCCTCCCCCCCAAATCCCCGCACCGTCGTTGAATAATGACGTGGCGAGCGTCGACGGCGGGGGAGGGGTCTGGCCGCAGACGTAGCAGAAGAGACCGGGGCGGAGACTGTTGTCGGTGGCAGTCCCCGGTCCGCACCCCAG
Source organism: Schistocerca nitens (assembly GCF_023898315.1). NCBI lineage: Eukaryota > Metazoa > Arthropoda > Insecta > Orthoptera > Acrididae > Schistocerca > Schistocerca nitens. The sequence continues at coordinate 288,351,200 of NC_064618.1, read as the reverse complement.
CATTGGCTGCGCGGGGCCTCGGGAAACACCGACTGAAAACCGAGGTCAGGGTGCACGCCTGTGACTACGGGCGCAGCTTCTGGTACTGGACGCGACGGGGCGTCGGGACCCACGAAGAGAGGCAGCGTCTCCTGACGCTGCGTCGACGGCTGCGGAGTGGGCGCCGGACAAGGCGCTGCGGTGTCAGACTCCTTGGGGGTGCCCAAGGAAAGCGGCTGCAGTACAGGCTGCACAGCCACCGCTTGGGAAGGCGGCCCGGCAGAGGGGTCGACGTCCATCAGCTCCGAAGGCGGTGGCGACTGAAGAGGGACCGCAGGCGCCGGAGCGACCACCTGGGGCGCTCCCGGATGAAGCTGCGCGGGAGGCATCAACGGGACGGGCTGTCGGCGTGGTAGCGGCGACGGCTGCTGCTGCTGCCCTGGGGGCGGCAGCGAAGTCGGAAGGCGCGGCTGGAACCCGCCGCGGACCAAATCTGTGGACAAAGAACGAGCGGCAGAATCCGGGCGGCCAGCGCGGCGCAACTGGTTCTGATGCCTCCTGTGCACCCCAGTAGCACCTTGAACAGTATAAAAACCGCGACCCTGGACACTTATCACGGTACCACGTTCCCAACGATGGCGACCGTGATAAACTCTGAAAAAAACGGCGTCGTTGCGCTGAAAACGCGTGCAATGCTCAGAAGCGGCGGGTCGATCTGGGGGGTGCAACAACCGTAGTAGGGTGCGATGACGACGGCCGTGGAGAAGCTCCGCAGGCGAAGGGCCGTCGCGTGGCGTGGTCCGGTACGACGACAGGAATGTGATGAGGGCCTGCTGACGAGAGTGCGTAGCACGAAGGCGGTCCATATGATCCTTGAATGTGCGTACAAAACGTTCCGCTGCACCATTCGATTGAGGGTGGAACGGCGGAGTAAGAACATGGCGAATGCCATTGGCAGAACAAAAACTTTCAAATTCAACAGAAGTAAATTGTGGACCATTGTCAGACACTAAAACTTCTGGAGGACCCTCAATACAAAAAATTGAAGTCAACGCCTGTATAGTTTGTGCAGACGTTGTAGACTGCATGGGCACAACAAACGGAAAATTACTAAATGCATCTATCACGATGAGCCAACGAGAATTCCAATATGGACCAGCGAAATCAATATGTACTCGCTGCCAGGGACCGGCAGGGCGTGCCCACTCAAAATAGCGTTGAGGCGGAGCAGCTTGGTGTTCGGCACACGTCGAACAATCTGTAGACATCTGCGTAATCTGCTTATCAATACCGATCCATGTACAATGACGGCGGGCAAGCTGCTTGGTGCGGACCACTCCCCAATGACCTTGATGCAACAAGTCGAGGACCTTGGATTGGAGCACTTGGGGAACCACTACACGCAGCTGGTCATTCTCGGTGCGTAACAGCAAAACTCCATGCGAAACAGACAACAGATGACGTTGCGGATAATAGCGACAAACCACAGGATCCGATATGTCCTTCGCCTTGGACGGCCAACCACGTTGAACAAAACGTAATAGTAAACTCAGATGAGGATCCGTAGCTGTCTCACGTGCCACCTGACGATAATCAATCGGAAAATCCCGGAGGGATTGATGCTCATCGGCGTCAATCTGATGGCAAGAGTCGTCAGAGGAATCGAAGACCTCATCCGCAGCAATCGGCAATCGAGAAAGCGCGTCAGCGTTTGCATGCTGAGCTGTAGGGTGATACAGTATCTCATACTGGTATTGTGATAACAAAAGAGCCCAACGTTGTAGTCTCTGAGCTGTCCGCTGAGGAATTGGTTTAGACGGATGAAACAGTGACGTCAGGGGCTTGTGATCTGTTACTAAATAGAATGGTCTACCATAGAGGTAGTGATGGAATTTTGTGACACCGAACACAATAGCCAACGCTTCCATGTCCAATTGGCTATAATTACACTGAGCTTTGTTTAACAATTTAGATGCGAACGCAATAGGACGTTCGGTGTTACCGACTCGGTGAGACAACACAGCACCGAGACCGAAAGAAGAAGCATCACAAGCTAACACCAGAGGCTTGTTAGGGTCGTAATGGACCAGACAACGATCATTCAATAAAGCCTCTTTAAGCTGCTGAAAGGCTGATTGGCAATCAGCTGACCACACAAACGGAACATTCTTACGGCGGAGACGATGCAACGGTGCAGCAATCTGTGATGCATTAGGTATAAACCTAATATAATATGTCAATTTGCCAAGAACTGCTTGCAATTCATGCAGATTGCGAGGGGCGGGCAAATCACGAATAGCTGCTAAATGTGACTGGGAGGGATGAATGCCTTGAGCATTAATAACATGTCCCAGATACTCCAACTCCGTAAGGAAAAATGAACATTTATCGATGTTGCAACGTAGGCCTGCCTGAGACAACACTGTAAACAAACACTCCAAATTACGGAAATGTTCAGCAGGCGTCCGACCGGACACAACAATATCGTCTAAATAGTTGCAACACAATGGCACATTAGCCAGAAGTTGTGACAAAAAACGCTGAAAAACAGCTGGAGCTGACGCACAACCAAAAGGCAAACGCAGAAAACGGAACAACCCCAACGACGTGTTTATGACAAAATACTGTTGTGATTGCTCGTCGAGGGGCAATTGCAAATATGCTTCACGGAGATCAATTTTGGAAAAGAAACGAGCTTCCCCTAACTTATCCATCAGCTCGTCCAGTCTAGGTAAAGGAAAAGAATCAATGACAGTCTGAGGATTAACTGTCAACTTAAAATCAGCACACAAACGTAACTTGCCAGACGGTTTCTTTATAATAACTAAGGGAGAAGCCCACTGGCTCGCTGAAACGGGTTGAATAACACCGTCGTTTTGCCAACGACGAAGATCATCTTCTACAGGTGCCCGGAGGGCGTCAGGCACTGGACGAGCACGAAACAATCGAGGCTGAGCATTATCTTTTAACGTAATATGAGCGGCAAAGTTCGCAGCACAACCGAGTTCGTCTTTAAATATGTCACTGTATCGTTTACACAAATCGGTTATGCTGTCTTGAGGAACAACAACAGAATTAAGTTGCAACACATTGTCTTGGATAGACAGGCCAAACAAGTCAAAACAGTCTAATCCGAAAATGTTGACACTGTCTGTAGCGCGGAGCACTGTGAATGAAACCGTTTTTGTGTTGCCCCGGAATGTGGCTGGCACGCTACATACACCTAACACAGGAATTTGTTCTCCACTATAAGTAGCCAAAGAATGTTTTGCCGCTGAAAGTTTAGGGCGGCCGATAGCCGCATACGTAGCACTATTGATGAGAGTCACAGATGCACCAGTGTCTAATTGAAAATTGAAGGTCTTATCCTGGATGCGTAGCTTCACAAATAGTTTATTACACTGTCTCTGGATCGGTGCAGTGGAGGCGGAAGACACAAAATCAGCGCGTTTAGCGCGTGTTCGCTGCCTACGACAACTCGTGGGTTGGGCGGGTGGAACAACAACTCCCGCTTCACTTGCAGTCTGTACATTACTTTTTACAGCGTTTGAATTACGCTTGGGTCGCATAGCAGAGGGACGGGTGGGTGGCTTATTGCGAACAAGTTTATTACCCACACGAACCGTGGAAGAGTCTTTAAACCCGACCTCCTGGGCGGGCTGGCTTTGAAGAACATGAATATCCATGGGCTGGGCAGCACTAGAACTGTTCTTGCGTTTATGCAAACAAACAGTCTGGATGTGTCCTTTCCTTTGACAAAAGTGACAAACCGCGTTTCTTAACGGGCAACGTTCACGAGGATGAGCAAGAACACACTTAGGGCAAGACTTAACTCTATCATTTTGCACACGTGGCTGACGAATGTGTTTAACATGACGCGGCCGGCTAGTGTTTACAGTCTGACTCTGCCGGTGGGGCCGCGGGCATGACATAACTTGCTTAGCACAGGCAATGTGAGAAATACATGGCTGATCTAACTCACACTCAGCATAGTCAAAAGTATCTTGGGCTTCAATAATGTTCATCACAGTCTCTAATGACGGGTCAGGCAACTTTAAGATAGCAGCACGAATACGAGAATCTGCAATGTTTTGAGTAATAGCGTCTCGTAATATGACATCACTGAAGGAAGCTCCACACACACAATTAAATCGGCACTGACGGCTGAGGCCCCGTAAATCTGTTAACCACTGTTTATTAGATTGATGTGGCAGTTTCTTTAATCTGAAGAACTTGAATCTGGCTGCTGCCACATGAACTCGCGACTCGAAATACTCAGCAAGCTTGGTAACAACAACGTCATAGTCTAAAGCTTCTGGCTTGGATTCCAGGAACAACTTACAAAGTAGTCTATAGACTTCCACGCCTGCAGTGGAAATTAAATAAAGCTGCCGCTCATTACCTGTGATTTTGTAGACTGACATGTGCGCCTGCAACTGCGTGAAATATTCTTGCCATTCTTCTCGTGATGCCTCAAAAGCACGAAAAGGCGGTGCTGCCTGTGCTTGTTCCTTGTGTGGTGGTGGATTAGCCGCTTGTTTGGCGATTGCTTCCACCAGACTTTGTACACTCCTGGAAATGGAAAAAAGAACACATTGACACCGGTGTGTCAGACCCACCATACTTGCTCCGGACACTGCGAGAGGGCAGTACAAGCAATGATCACACGCACGGCACAGCGGACACACCAGGAACCGCGGTGTTGGCCGTCGAATGGCGCTAGCTGCGCAGCATTTGTGCACCGCCGCCGTCAGTGTCAGCCAGTTTGCCATGGCATACGGAGCTCCATCGCAGTCTTTAACACTGGTAGGATGCCGCGACAGCGTGGACGTGAACCGTATGTGCAGTTGACGGACTTTGAGCGAGGGCGTATAGTGGGCATGCGGGAGGCCGGGTGGACGTACCGCCGAATTGCTCAACACGTGGGGCGTGAGGTCTCCACAGTACATCGATGTTGTCGCCAGTGGTCGGCGGAAGGTGCACGTGCCCGTCGACCTGGGACCGGACCGCAGCGACGCACGGATGCACGCCAAGACCATAGGATCCTACGCAGTGCCGTAGGGGACCGCACCGCCACTTCCCAGCAAATTAGGGACACTGTTGCTCCTGGGGTATCGGCGAGGACCATTCGCAACCGTCTCCATGAAGCTGGGCTACGGTCCCGCACACCGTTAGGCCGTCTTCCGCTCACGCCCCAACATCGTGCAGCCCGCCTCCAGTGGTGTCGCGACAGGCGTGAATGGAGGGACGAATGGAGACGTGTCGTCTTCAGCGATGAGAGTCGCTTCTGCCTTGGTGCCAATGGTGGTCGTATGCGTGTTTGGCGCCGTGCAGGTGAGCGCCACAATCAGGACTGCATACGACCGAGGCACACAGGGCCAACACCCGGCATCATGGTGTGGGGAGCGATCTCCTACACTGGCCGTACACCACTGGTGATCGTCGAGGGGACACTGAATAGTGCACGGTACATCCAAACCGTCATCGAACCCATCGTTCTACCATTCCTAGACCGGCAAGGGAACTTGCTGTTCCAACAGGACAATGCACGTCCGCATGTATCCCGTGCCACCCAACGTGCTCTAGAAGGTGTAAGTCAACTACCCTGGCCAGCAAGATCTCCGGATCTGTCCCCCATTGAGCATGTTTGGGACTGGATGAAGCGTCGTCTCACGCGGTCTGCACGTCCAGCACGAACGCTGGTCCAACTGAGGCGCCAGGTGGAAATGGCATGGCAAGCCGTTCCACAGGACTACATCCAGCATCTCTACGATCGTCTCCATGGGAGAATAGCAGCTTGCATTGCTGCGAAAGGTGGATATACACTGTACTAGTGCCGACATTGTGCATGCTCTGTTGCCTGTGTCTATGTGCCTGTGGTTCTGTCAGTGTTATCATGTGATGTATCTGACGCCAGGAATGTGTCAATAAAGTTTCCCCTTCCTGGGACAATGAATTCACGGTGTTCTTATTTCAATTTCCAGGAGTGTATTTGCTGACTCTGTAACAAGATCAACTGTTGTAATTCGGCAGACATAGTGAACACAAATTAAACCAGCCACCAAAATTCAATCTCAAGAAACAAGTTGAACCAGCCCTGCACACGAGTTCGGAAGTCCTCGTCGCCAGTTTTGTGACGGCCTTCGTAGCGACAAGACTCTGCTGTAGAAACGGCCTACGAAGTCACCGCCACACTTTTAATAGCAGGCCGACCGGTCCGCTGGAACAGTGAACAGAAAGATGAAAACCCAAACACTCGGATTAAATGAAAGTCGGTACTTATTTGGTCAGCGTCGGCTGACGACAAACAACAACTCTGCTGCGATGAACACACAACTGACTAGCAGGTACACAATTCGGTGGCGAGTATACAACTGAGCGGCGAATCCAGAACTGTGCTAGCGCTCGTGACTCCAGCGCTTAAGAAGCCAGAAGCCAGCGGTGGCGCGCGCAGACTTGCGGCGATTTCCTGTATCGCTGGCGCTGCTTATGCGGACGGCGTCCGGACTTTGATGCTTCCAACCTTTTTGGCAGCGGGCTCGGTTGGCATTACTGGCTAGGATATAACAGTATCCATGTGACATATTTCAGTATTCAACCACTGAGAATACTTGGCGAGCAATTTCTTTTTTGAAATCCACAAAAAGGACCGAATGTAATAACTCATATTACTGGTGAAACTGACTGTGAGAATGTTGTTTAATTCGGGTCGGATTTGGACAGATTTCTGGCTGCTGTGCATGCGAAATGAGTGTATGAATTGTGAACTTGGCGAAAATAACCAATAGTTTAAATGTGGACTGAATAGTTCCGTTTCTTTGGTTATAAGAACAAATAAATATTTTTGTGTGGAAATTTCGGACATTATTTTTCCAGAAACCAATCCATTATCTTACCGCCTTTTATGACAGTTTTTTAAACTTTATTTCATTATTAGACTTGCACGGCCTCAGTAATTGTAGATATTAGATAACTTTCTTTTTTTAATCAACGCTGCTTGTACATCGTAAGAATCTACGTTGTCGATTGAAGGTACATCGCGCAGACACCGTTCTGAGGTAGGTGAATTTCTAATTTGCAGCCTGTACACGGAAAACTCAAAAACACCGTCACGCCGCAATAGGTACCAGCAACCAAGTACAACAATCAGCAAGAAAAAAAAATATATGGAGCACTTCAACAGCACAAAATCACAAACTGTTAAGCACTCGAGCTCACTTACCGTAGTACCGTACGCAAAGATAGTGTCTTCCACACTGTTTTCCGCCATCTGGTCTAGCAACGAGACCCAAGGTGATTTTCTGACTCTCTTGTGACCTGTTTAAAGTATGTATAGACTGATTTTGCAAAAGAGTGCTGCTTTGGTGTTGGGGAAATGCAACACACGCATAAATCACCTTCTGTTTTGAAAAGATCTCTGAACACCAGAAAAGGGACATCTGACAGTAAAACAGAAGACCTTCACGACAGCTGATTAGCTGAACATTGCACGGTCACTGTTGTTTCCGGCAGCAGCATTTAAAAACTTTTCGCCCCTAGGCACCCAAATTATATGAACGCCCCCCCCCAAAAAAATGTTTCAAATAATAACTATTACGGGATCGCTTCACAATTGCCGTTTTGGGTGGGAGTGCTGTGAGCTGTTTCCGTGCTCTCCTATTCGTTGTTCTCAAGAACGCGTCGGCGGTCTAGTCGCGCTCCATCAATATGTAATACGGTTCCTGAACTGTACTTGGTGTACGGCAGCGCATAAAACAAAATTAAAACTGCTTTGTGTTAACACATGCTTCTGTCTAAAGACAACAGAAACGAACGCAAGGAAAATAACTTTTCTTTTATAGTCCAAAAATTCACCAGAGCGTGTAGGAGACAAGCGATTTTTGTTATACATTCACTTTTAATATGTTCTCTTACACGAAACCGTTGAAAATGAAAATAAAAAGTTGTGTTATGATCTAAAAATTGAAGCGAACGTGTCATACATTAGAAATTAATACGTATTTTTACAGCGAAGCGTTCAAAATAAAGATTAATCGTCGTTTAACGATCTAGTAACTTGAATGTGTAGCAGATAAAATATACACGTTCGGTATTAATAAATGAATCTATAGGAAAGCATAAGAAATGAAAATGAAATAGAGATTTTGGTGCACGAACTAATAACTAAATACAGACGATCGAACACGGAACTGGGTTTGCTATTACATAATTTTATAGACTAGTGCAGAAAAATCAAATTTGTTTTATAATCTAATAGCTAACGTGCAAAGCATTAGGGTCTGTGTAGCTAGATGCTGCATAATAAGTGTACACAATATCTTTAATCCATGAAGGGCTGAACAGTTTTGTACTGCAGCTACTGCTCTTATCATAGTTCTTTCTAACGGTATTAGCAAAGCTAAAAGTATTTGTCGACAGAACTAAACTAAGTTATTTATTAACACTTTTTCATCTGAGCGTACTCTCCAATAACGTATATTTCCGCGATAACTATACATTTCAGCAGACGTCAAGAATACGCATCAGTTGTAATATACTACAGTATCAGTATGAATACAGCGAGAGTCTTGGGTCATTCGAGCATTGTTTAGTATTGTTGGGCGCCTTCGGTGACCTGCATGTTAACGAGGTTTGGCACCGCGAGTTGCCATCGGCAATTGTAAAATAAACAGATAATACGTAGTTTGTAAATCCAATGAATGTTCTCTAAGTTATAATAAAAATCACATTATAGTCTTAAATTTTTAAAACTAATATGAATAAATAAACAAACTCGCCAGCCAGCAAAGTTTCCGTCTGGCTTCGACGGCAGAAAACTCGATCATATTTTCATAGTTCAGACGGTTATCAGTTAGGAGATAATAGGCTGGTATTACACTATCAAATTTCTTTGTCAAAGATGTGATCAAATATTCTGTCCAATATATTTGACAAAGATCTTTGACGTAGCGATAGAAGGGGTATTACACTGTCATCAAATTTTCCGCCAAAGTTCAAGATGGCTGACAACAAATTGTTATTAACCACAGCAGTTGTACGTACCCCAATTGCATTGTGTGCACATGCGGAAAAGAAGTGGGGAAAAAATGGAACCATACATACGAGGTTAACAGTCTTAAAAGTCCTGGGATTACAACTTGATAATAAATTCAGTTGGGAGGAGCACATCCCAGAACTGCAGAAATGCCTTAACAAATCTGTTTGGAATTCGAGTGTTAGCAGACATAGGCAACATAAAAATGAAAAACTTGCATTCCATAATGTCATATGGTATAATATTTTGGGGTAAATCTTCAAGTTAAACAAAAGTTTTCAGAGTCCAAAAGCGTGTAATACGTATTATTTGTGGAGGAAATTCACAGACGTCCTGTAGAAACCTCTTCAAAGAACTGGGTATACTAACTACTGCCTCTCAGTATATTTACTCCTTAATGAAATTTGTTGTAAATAATATATCTCTTTTTCCGACAAACAACTCAGTTCATACATGCAATACCAGGAACAAAAATGATCTACACAAGGACTTAAAAGCACTTTAGTTCAAAAAGAGGTCCACTACTCAGGAACACTCATCTTCAATAATTTGCCAGCAAACATAAAAAATTTAGTTAAAAATGAAGATCAGTTTAAAAGGAGCCTGAAAGACTTACTAGTGGCCAACTCCTACTCCATTGACGAAATTTTTAATAGAAACAAATGATGTATTTATTCAAACTATTAGTATTGTTATTTCAGCTTAAAAAAATTGACATGTTCCACATCCACGAGGATCTCCTCAACACGGATCTATGGAACGAAAAACTAATCTAATCTGGGTGAAGCCGTGGGTTTTATGACGACACCACAATCTAACATAACAGTCGCGACACGCACTGCTGTGAAAGTTGTTGCCGTTTGACAGATGGAGCGACACTAGCGCTCCAAGCGGCAGGTAAGGTGAACGTCAGACGCGTCGTAAGCATGTTTGTTTGCATCCATTTCCTACGTAATTTCAGAATTATTCGAGTTATTTTCTTGCCTCCAAGAGTTTGTGTAGTATCAAAAGGCATATATGTTTCTAAAAATGATTCTAAAATAAGCGCAAGTATGGACAAAAACCATGAATAGAGTGGCAAGCTACAACACATTCGTGAAGAAACACTTGTGACATTGGATAGAATTGCAGCTTACCATGTTGATATCAAAAGAATATAAAGACACAGATTCACATGTAAGAATCACAGACATGTACCTCTACATGCAAAAGCGATCAACAGCTCGTTTATCGTTCTGTAGGCCTACTATGTTTGTCATTGTCGCCAGTCCCCACAAGTACGAACTTCATCTTTATATTATTCTAAGTGGGACAAGCAACTGCCAAATGGTGGGAGAAATATACTGAAAACATTATAATGAGCTGATTACATTACATTTCACGAAAAACCAAATGAATAATTTTCAAACAATCTGTCTGTAGGCATTTTCCTTGTCCCATAATAGTTTCGCTGGAAGTCTAGCGATCTGCACATTCTGACACTTCACACGCTTTTGTAAGACACGAACAGCTGCACTTAATCTGACCACTTCATCGTCAAAGCAGGTCTGTGTTGATGATTCACACAAATCTGGCACTGATACATGGAGAGTTGAACTGGATGCTTCTGTGTCATACGACAGTTTTACAGCTTTAGATTGACTGTAGAAACTTGGTGCAAGTTTCCTCTTCATCGTCAGCTGAGGTGGCTTATTTGGAATGTCAGACTCTGTGGGTACTGCATTCCACACGAGTTTGTTATTGTCTGCGTTCATGAACTGGTTTTGTTCGAAATGTAGCGAACAAAACCTAATATTATTATATAGGTAAACTGGTTCTTTCTTCATAAGGTCTTCTTGTCTGCTATTAACTAGCCATTTTCTGCTCCTAAAACGAAAGTCATCGTTTATACACATACAGTTTGCAAGTGAATCCTGACGATACAGTTTAGTAACATGATGGTATTTACCTCTCAGGATCCTTAGGAAACCTAAAAAAGACAGCTGTGGTGTCTTCTTCCTGTTGCTGCTGCAATTTATTGCGCTACAAAGGCTCCCGATGATAAAAACCATTGTATAAATCAAAATAAACAATCACTATTCGCTTTCACTATCGCGCCGAACTCACAGTTCAACCTACCGGCCGCTTGGGGCGCTCTGGCGCTTATGGCAACAAAATCGAGGCGAAGTGTCGCGACTGTTATGTTAGACTGTGACGACACGATAAAAGCAATAAACAAAACTTCTTACGTGAGCTTACAGTGGAAAACGTCAAGTGGTACATCAATTACTTAAGAATGGATGAGCATACATTCCTGTATGTGCTCAGTGAAGTGTATCCTCATATCACAAAGCACAATATCACTAAAGAACTGCTACATCTTCAGAAGACAGGCTCACTGTAATACTCCGATTCCTTGCTACAGGAGAGTGTTAGGTTAGGTCAGGTCAGGTCTCCAATCTTCTTATTTTATTTTTGTATTCAGGGTGCCTCACGTTGTAAAGCGGCTCATCAGCTTCATACATCTCTATTAGTTTTGTAGTTGTCGGCACACACCAATTGTATTTACCGGCAATGTTTATAAAAACACTACAGACGACAGAAGGCTGCAGCGATGCTAGCGCTCCATGTGGTAACATGTTACATTGCAGTGAACAGAAGACAAGCGATTTCTTTGATCAAATCTACAGCGAGGCCCTAGATTTGATCAAATTTTGGACGACATTTGACAAAGCTCCTATTACGCCATCAAATATCTTTGACAAAGATTTTGGACAAAGAAATTTGATAGCGTAATACCGGCCTAAGTACGATTTCAGTCTTTTAAGAGCTGAAAACGAGCGTTCAGCTGAACAATTTGTAAGTGCCATACACAGGAAGAAGAGCAATGTCAACATTCGGGAACACGGACTGTAACCTCTCTGTTCGTAAAAATTTACTCATTTCGACTGGTATAACACTGATCTCAGAAGATTTCAAAAGTTCCGCGAATTGTACACATTCGCTAGGGAAGGAAGTCTCTAAGTCTGTGTCATATGACGCTTGGTCGACTCTAAATTTTTCGCTTCCAGCCTGAAAAACTTCTTCACAGTCCGCTTCTTCGTCATCAAGAAGTTTGCGCAATCGTGATCTTTTATAGGTGCATTCATAGTCCATGGATTTGTTTTATAATAGTCGAACATGCCACGAATAGCTGCAATAAAGCCGGCAGAAGTGGCGAGCGGTTCTAGGCGCTACAGGTTCGAATCCTGCCTCAGGCATGGATGTGTGTGATGTCCTTAGGTTAGTTAGGTTTAAGTAGTTCTAAGTTCTAGGGGGCTGATGACCACAGCAGTTGAGTCCCATAGTGCCCAGAGCCATTTGAACCATTTATTTGATGCAATAAATCCTACAAGTTATTCATATAATTCATGCACTATTTTAGTATCAATATTTACACTTTGCAATTTCAGATTTACACTTTAAATCTCTGGAGTATGTGCTTCCAAACTGTCATCATGAATACTGTTTCTAGTCTGTTGAGTTGATTCAATAAAGCCGGAGCCTCATTTCGCACAAGTGGTTTTTCAAACGTATTATTGGTAATATGTTTTTTTTAGTTTTTGGGGCTTTAAATAATGATAAATCATAATAAAGTCTTCTTCCAAAGACAGCAGTGAGAAAACGAGTGTCATGTAGTGTTACCCTTATTGCAACTTGTCATATTGCATATTGTGTTGTCTCACTGTGAACCATTTAAGAGGCACTTTGTCATTCCAAAGAATCCTTTATAAATCTTGGAATCAGTTTCTTGTCTGATTTTGTACAAGTCACACTATTCTGTACACCCAAGTGTATCCTCTCCATTTAGGTCTTGAAGTAAAGTAGATCTCTGAATCATCTCTAGGTCTCTTCTTGCTATTCCACACTCCTTGGATGGTTTCTTTGTGATTTAGTTGATGGCTACACAAAACAATGGAAGACAGCATTAAAGTTTTCTTCTGTAGTAACAACAGGGTTGCCACAGGTTCTGGAAATCAGGGAATATCAAACACGCCAGAAAAATGGTTCAAATGGCTCTGAGCACTGTGGGAAGTAACTGCTGTGGTCATCAGTCCCCTAGAACTTAGAACTACTTAAACCTAACTAACCTAAGGACATCACACACATCCATGCCCGAGGCAATATTCGAACCTGTGACCGTAGGGGTGGCGCAGTTCCAGACTGTAGCGCCTAGAACCGCTCGTTCACTCCGGCCGGCCACGCCAGGAAACTCAGGGATATATCAGGGAAATTTGAAGAAAAAAGAAAAATTTCGTTTTTGTCTTAGTAGGTGAAATGGTTTGTTTACTGTGATGTCATGCATCGTCGCTGGCTGGGTGCAGTTGAGCACACACACCGCTTCCCTGCTCCCTCATTACTACTGCTTCTCTCCTTCCTACTACTCCCCTCAGCTTGCAGTCAGTGCTGACACCACTTCTTGCCACTAGCCTAGCAGCTGCTGATGAGAAACAGGGAGGCATGAGGAGTTGTTTGTTTGGATCTGATTCACACAGACTGTACACGCAGCAGCCAGAGACAGTGGTCATGTGTGCATGAGTTATGTCTGAGTGATTGTGTGAATGCGTGTGCGCTTTCATTTTCTGAAAAAAGCTGTGGCTGAAAATTTGGTTGTGAGAGTGTGATTGTCTTTTCTACATGCCTGTCTGTGGCACAGCAATCATCTTTACAATGAGTTGCTACCTATCCTCATTATTATTGATTCTCAGAGTATTTGAACAAGTTATCTGTTGCATGATTGATAACCGTGGTCTCATTCAGGATGTATACGCCCTGGGACAACCAGAAAAAAGTTAGGAACATTTTCATCTGAGAGAAAATCAGGAAAAATCTGGGAATTTCTAAGAATTCTGGGAAAGTCCCCTTCTGACTGAACACACAGACTCCAACGGCATTTTCCACTTTTGGAAACATTCGTGGAAATTTTTTTCCTGAAGTGTGTTAAGGACGCTTTCCATATTTGCCTGGATGCCTTCAGTCGAGCCAAATCGCTTCCCTTTCAGTGAAAATTTCAGTTTAGCAAACAGGTAGAAGTTCGCAGGGACCAAATCAGGGGAATATGGCGGTTGTGGCAGCACAGGAATTTTGAATTTGGTCAAAAATTCAACGATGGAGAAGGCACGATGAGCTGGAGCATTGTCATGGTGCAGCACCCAACTCCCGTCTTTCCACAATGCAGACCTTTTCTTCTTCTGCACCTTTTCGCACAAACGCTCAAGGACACATTTGTAGTATTCCTGATTAACTGTCTGTCCTCTAGGGGCAAATTCATGATGAACAATACCAGCAGAATCGAAAAAAAATCGCCAACATTGTCTTCACCTTCGACCGACTTTGCCGTGTTTTTTTTGGTCGTGGTGAACCTGGAGTCTTCCACTGCGAAGACTGAATTTGGTTTCAGGATCATATCCATATACCCATAATTTGTCACCTGTAATTACCCTATTTAACAAATCTGGGTCATTTTTAGTCCGATTAATCAGTTCTTGGCACTCTTCAAGTCGGTATTGTCTCTGGTTACTTGACAACACTTACGGAATGAATTTTGCGGACACTCGGCACATGTTCAGGTCTTCAGTTAAAATTGACTGAATTGCATAGAAACTTAAATTAAGTTCATCAGCCATCTACCTAACTGTAAGTACAATCATACACACTAAGTCGCGAACTTTCAAAAAGTTTTCATTCGTTTTTGAGCTGGAAGGATGGCCGGACTGTGGTTCATCTTCAAATGATTCGCAGCCATTTTTAAATCTGTTGAACCAGACAAAAACATTTGACTGGCTCATACAATTATCTCCAAAAGCTGTTTCTAATGGTTCATAAGTCTCAGAAGCTGATTTCCCAGTTTTAAAATAAAATTTCACACAAGTTCATTGCTCCGTTTTTACGTCCATTTTCACACAGACAGAATCCGGCGATGAGCCCTAACAGACCCATACTCAACCAGCTGCCACAACGAACTGAATAAAGGAAATGCAGTTTCTAGTCAGATGGAGTTCAAGGGCTAGGCAATGACTCACTCCCCCCACTCCGTGTACCTGCCCGCCAAACCAGTAAGCAGCAGCGGATCATTCTTAAAACTTTCCAAGCACAGCTCGTATTACTATATCTCGCTACTGCAGAATAATACTGAGGAATAAAACATAAAAGAGAGAAAAAAATGAAGTAAAACTCTCGCTGTAAAGGAAATGCGCCACTTGCAATAACAAAACACAGTGCACACACAAGTGTCTGCCAACAGCAAAATGTTCAAATGGCTTTGAGCACTATGGGGCTTAACTTCTAAGGTCATCAGTCCCCTAGAACTTAGAACTACTTAAACCTAACCGACATCACACACATCCATGCCCGAGGCAGGATTCGAACCTGTGACCATAGCAGTCGCGCGGTTCCAGACTGTAGCGCCTAGAACTGCTCGGCCACTCCAGCCGGCCAGCAAAATGTGTCAAAGGCTTAGGACGGAGACTGTGCTAAACTTCACAACCACAAATGATAAGCATGTTGTCACAATTGCTTACATTGGATTCATTTGAGCAGTTGTCAGCAGGCTCATGCGCAGTTGAGTCGCGTATGAGCAGTACCTTCTCCCGCTTCTGGCCAAAGTGTGGCTGTTAGCTATATGGGCTGTAGCAACAAGCTGCCATATTCACACATGCACAGATCAGTCTGAATTGCAGAGGGGAGCGGGTAATTCCCACTTGACCACTGTTTACATGTAGTGATTTTGCAGTTTCCTCTTCGTTTATAGCTCTCATGTCAGATGAACATGAAACAGATTTCTGTGGCCGGGAGACATCAAGTGAATTAAAACACATTCAAATGATTGCGGAAGGCTAAAATATGTTGTTGGTTACAGTTTTCTTATTTTCATGTTTTTGGCAGTCAAGTATTCATCGCCTTGCAGAAAAATGAAGTTATTTTTGTTGGGTTGCTAAAGAAATTTGGCTTGTATTAATCTTTTCCATTGAGGCAGTCAATTTATTTGAAACGAAGTTCCAAGAAAATTTACATCCTGAAAACCACAATGAAAAGCTTAATACCATGTTGGGGCCTACTTCATAGAGAATCTGGACATGCAAATATGCAGTTAAAGCCGAATTATGCATTTTAGTATGGTTTACGAAATTCTGATGCTCTAAGAGTATCCTTTGATGTCTTGTTTCTTTTATGACATAATGTAAGATCTATTAATGCTTTATACGTATGAATATACAGGCTTCCTACGTCGTCATAGCTGCGCTAGCGCAGTAATGCCTGTTTTCTGGCGCTGTCTGGCAACTGCTGAAACGAACCTATTTCTAACAGGTATTGCGAATGGTAGTTTGAAAAGCATTACTTTCAAAGTAAATTTCCTTTTATGCAAGATGAATTATGTTACGTGTGAGAATGTGTGATGTATTTCTTAAATCACAGTGTTTGACTCTCATTTAAAACTCAACACTTTGAAAGTTTTACTCGGCATTTGTGTGATATATATGTGAGTGGAACACACTCAGAAAAAGACCAATATTATAAGTGAAGGCTTAGCTTTTCTTGTAGCTTATTAATCTTTGAGACCAATATTATATGAGGAAGCCTAGTTTTCTTGTAGCTACACCATGTATATTAGTTTAAACCATTGAATTTTCCTATTTGTGTGTTTGTGCTACTTAACAGTGATGCTGCTATTGGCTGACTTCATCACATGCCCTATGCTCGGAATATGTGCTGTCATCGGCTGGCAAGAGAGCTATGATTGGCTTACACGAGGGCATCGCAATCTTGATTCCAATGCTTCGGAAGCTGACGTGCTGTTTTTGGTTGTATTCGAATTTATACTTTCATAATATGAAAATATGCACCGTATTGTAATACAAAAATATGCAGTGTACATGTTGTTGCACATCAAAGATCTTTCAAAAACATGTTTTTTATAAAGTGCAGGAAAGTTCTAAATTGGTATATAAAACCTTAATCATTCAAAAGACTGATAAGTTTTACGGTTCCGAGGGAAGGATACTGTCACTTAACATGGAAAACCTGTATTTTCACCCGGTAAAAAACTATTTTTAACTGGAAAATCCAGGATTTTTTTTTCCTTGTTCGTGTATACTCCCTGTCATTTCATCAACATGCTCTCTGTGACTTGTGAATAGCTGGCCACAAGAGTGGATTTCCATGATGGGCCAAAACTGCAGGCTGTTTCTGCAGGTATCTGTAATGGATCGGGCCTGCTGATATGAAGCCATTCTGTTCCCACTAATGTGCAGGCCCTGCCCATCACATCTAGTCTCACCGACCTGTCCACAGGCTGTCTGTCTGTCTGTGTGTGGTGTAATGCAGTGGATTTTCATGGTTTATCCTTGAACCCAGGACTGCAGTGCTCCTCAGCAGGCCAGAGGCCATGGGCGATGGATTTCAGGAATTGTGACTGCCTCACCGTAAGTATGTTGTACAGTGTGGCATTTTACAGACATTTTATTTGTTCTAGTACATTTTGGCACTTCAGAAGTAGTTTATAAGTTAAAAAGTATGGACGATAAGAAAAAGAAAATTGTGTCAGTCGCTGGTGGTTTGTATGCTACGTACTCATGTATTTCTCGAAAGAAAAATCACAAAATATGTGTAAAATAATAGATATACTACAGTGGGTAATAACCAACAATAATGAACATAGTAGAACCAAAATTTTATTGGTGGTCACCTACACTGTTGGTTTACACAATTCTTCCGCACCGTATACACTTCTTTCAAGAGGTCTACTTTTTTCTGAGGTTATTTCCAAAATCAGTGAAGGTATTTTAAATCTGTCTAGTGACTCCAAGGTAATGCACATTTTTGTCACCAAATGTATCTTGTTTTATTGAAATAAAATAACATCATTGGTGTTAATGAAACACAAGCCATTTGGCTTGCTTTCTCCATCTAAAAACAGTTCATTACACAAGATGTTGATGCTAGTACTGAAGATTTTTGCTCACGTCAGGAAACGCCATCTGCTTGCGAGTTCTTTTTTTAAAATTATTTCCTTGTTTGCATTATTGTTTCTTGTACTGTAGCTGCAAAGACAGCTTGTCAACTTATGTCTTAGCTTACCCTTGAGATCTCAAAATTTGTCAGGGAAAAATGATAGAACTTGCTGGAACTTGGTGAAACTTGTGGCAATCCTGAACAAACTTTGGCCTATCAGAATGAGGAAGCTATGCTACCGACCCAGTTTCTCCAATCTTAACTTTAATTTGAGACTATCTTGTCAAGATGGAGCCTGGACATTCATAAAATGTTTCACAAATGAATCACAAACGTAACTGTAATTACAGTCATGTTTCTACAATATTTGCAAAACAAATACCCACTGTTTTGTTGTTCATTTTCTATTCACTGTTTGTAACATAACAACAATCAACATCATCTCAAACTGCTAGTGTCAACTAACTTATGGGTACTATGCACAAGTAAAGTTTACAACTGACCACCACTATGTTACACACAACACAGTTTAAGGATAGCTAGTGACAACTGACTTAAGGGCACTCCGTGGATCTGCTCCAAAGTTCAAAGAAAAATTCAATATGTTAGCTGCATATGCATCAAAGTATCATCTAACATGCAACAAATCTAAACTCACAGCAATTCCTATTTTTCACTGTAAATTATTTGAATTTCATGGGTTGGATTACTTAATTTTGAAGTATCACAATGGCTATGAGCGTTAATGAAAAGAAGCAGTTCATCATGACAAATGGCAGTATAAGTTATGAAAGAATATTCCCCCCCCCTCCCCCCTCCTCCAACCAAATAATTCAAATAATTTCCTTAAAATCATGTGAGAAAGATTGCACAGCAGTGGGAGGGAGCAAGGATGGTGTTGAACACATACTGAGACAGCAGCACCTTTGCTAATGGGCTATCCATTGCTCTGTGTCAAAAATGGCTCTGAGCACTATGGGACTCAACTGCCGAGGTCATTAGTCCCCTAGAACTTAGAACTAGTTAAACCTAACTAACCTAAGGACATTACAAACATCCATGCCCGAGGCAGGATTCGAACCTGTGACCATAGCAGTCGCGCGGTTCCAGACTGTAGCGCCTAGAACTGCTCGGCCACTCCAGCCGGCCAGCAAAATGTGTCAAAGGCTTAGGACGGAGACTGTGCTAAACTTCACAACCACAAATGATAAGCATGTTGTCACAATTGCTTACATTGGATTCATTTGAGCAGTTGTCAGCAGGCTCATGCGCAGTTGAGTCGCGTATGAGCAGTACCTTCTCCCGCTTCCGGCCAAAGTGTGGCTGTTAGCTATATGGGCTGTAGCAACAAGCTGCCATATTCACACATGCACAGATCAGTCTGAATTGCAGAGGGGAGCGGGTAATTCCCACTTGACCACTGTTTACATGTAGTGATTTTGCAGTTTCCTCTTCGTTTATAGCTCTCATGTCAGATGAACATGAAACAGATTTCTGTGGCCGGGAGACATAAAGTGAATTAAAACACATTCAAATGATTGCGGAAGGCTAAAATATGTTGTTGGTTACAGTTTTCTTATTTTCATGTTTTTGGCAGTCAAGTATTCATCGCCTTGCAGAAAAATGAAGTTATTTTTGTTGGGTTGCTAAAGAAATTTGGCCTGTATTAATCTTTTCCATTGAGGCAGTCAATTTATTTGAAACGAAGTTCCAAGAAAATTTACATCCTGAAAACCACAATGAAAAGCTTAATACCATGTTGGGGCCTACTTCATAGAGAATCTGGACATGCAAATATGCAGTTAAAGCCGAATTATGCATTTTAGTATGGTTTACGAAATTCTGATGCTCTAAGAGTATCCTTTGATGTCTTGTTTCTTTTATGACATAATGTAAGATCTATTAATGCTTTATACGTATGAATATACAGGCTTCCTACGTCGTCATAGCTGCGCTAGCGCAGTAATGCCTGTTTTCTGGCGCTGTCTGGCAACTGCTGAAACGAACCTATTTCTAACAGGTATTGCGAATGGTAGTTTGAAAAGCATTACTTTCAAAGTAAATTTCCTTTTATGCAAGATGAATTATGTTACGTGTGAGAATGTGTGATGTATTTCTTAAATCACAGTGTTTGACTCTCATTTAAAACTCAACACTTTGAAAGTTTTACTCGGCATTTGTGTGATATATATGTGAGTGTAACACACTCAGAAAAAGACCAATATTATAAGTGAAGGCTTAGCTTTTCTTGTAGCTTATTAATCTTTGAGACCAATATTATATGAGGAAGCCTAGTTTTCTTGTAGCTACACCATGTATATTAGTTTAAACCATTGAATTTTCCTATTTGTGTGTTTGTGCTACTTAACAGTGATGCTGCTATTGGCTGACTTCATCACATGCCCTATGCTCGGAATATGTGCTGTCATCGGCTGGCAAGAGAGCTATGATTGGCTTACACGAGGGCATCGCAATCTTGATTCCAATGCTTCGGAAGCTGACGTGCTGTTTTTGGTTGTATTCGAATTTATACTTTCATAATATGAAAATATGCACCGTATTGTAATACAAAAATATGCAGTGTACATGTTGTTGCACATCAAAGATCTTTCAAAAACATGTTTTTTATAAAGTGCAGGAAAGTTCTAAATTGGTATATAAAACCTTAATCATTCAAAAGACTGATAAGTTTTACGGTTCCGAGGGAAGGATACTGTCACTTAACATGGAAAACCTGTATTTTCACCCGGTAAAAAACTATTTTTAACTGGAAAATCCAGGATTTTTTTTTCCTTGTTCGTGTATACTCCCTGTCATTTCATCAACATGCTCTCTGTGACTTGTGAATAGCTGGCCACAAGAGTGGATTTCCATGATGGGCCAAAACTGCAGGCTGTTTCTGCAGGTATCTGTAATGGATCGGGCCTGCTGATATGAAGCCATTCTGTTCCCACTAATGTGCAGGCCCTGCCCATCACATCTAGTCTCACCGACCTGTCCACAGGCTGTCTGTCTGTCTGTGTGTGGTGTAATGCAGTGGATTTTCATGGTTTATCCTTGAACCCAGGACTGCAGTGCTCCTCAGCAGGCCAGAGGCCATGGGCGATGGATTTCAGGAATTGTGACTGCCTCACCGTAAGTATGTTGTACAGTGTGGCATTTTACAGACATTTTATTTGTTCTAGTACATTTTGGCACTTCAGAAGTAGTTTATAAGTTAAAAAGTATGGACGATAAGAAAAAGAAAATTGCGTCAGTCGCTGGTGGTTTGTATGCTACGTACTCATGTATTTCTCGAAAGAAAAATCACAAAATATGTGTAAAATAATAGATATACTACAGTGGGTAATAACCAACAATAATGAACATAGTAGAACCAAAATTTTATTGGTGGTCACCTACACTGTTGGTTTACACAATTCTTCCGCACCGTATACACTTCTTTCAAGAGGTCTACTTTTTTCTGAGGTTATTTCCAAAATCAGTGAAGGTATTTTAAATCTGTCTAGTGACTCCAAGGTAATGCACATTTTTGTCACCAAATGTATCTTGTTTTATTGAAATAAAATAACATCATTGGTGTTAATGAAACACAAGCCATTTGGCTTGCTTTCTCCATCTAAAAACAGTTCATTACACAAGATGTTGATGCTAGTACTGAAGATTTTTGCTCACGTCAGGAAACGCCATCTGCTTGCGAGTTCTTTTTTTAAAATTATTTCCTTGTTTGCATTATTGTTTCTTGTACTGTAGCTGCAAAGACAGCTTGTCAACTTATGTCTTAGCTTACCCTTGAGATCTCAAAATTTGTCAGGGAAAAATGATAGAACTTGCTGGAACTTGGTGAAACTTGTGGCAATCCTGAACAAACTTTGGCCTATCAGAATGAGGAAGCTATGCTACCGACCCAGTTTCTCCAATCTTAACTTTAATTTGAGACTATCTTGTCAAGATGGAGCCTGGACATTCATAAAATGTTTCACAAATGAATCACAAACGTAACTGTAATTACAGTCATGTTTCTACAATATTTGCAAAACAAATACCCACTGTTTTGTTGTTCATTTTCTATTCACTGTTTGTAACATAACAACAATCAACATCATCTCAAACTGCTAGTGTCAACTAACTTACGGGTACTATGCACAAGTAAAGTTTACAACTGACCACCACTATGTTACACACAACACAGTTTAAGGATAGCTAGTGACAACTGACTTAAGGGCACTCCGTGGATCTGCTCCAAAGTTCAAAGAAAAATTCAATATGTTAGCTGCATATGCATCAAAGTATCATCTAACATGCAACAAATCTAAACTCACAGCAATTCCTATTTTTCACTGTAAATTATTTGAATTTCATGGGTTGGATTACTTAATTTTGAAGTATCACAATGGCTATGAGCGTTAATGAAAAGAAGCAGTTCATCATGACAAATGGCAGTATAAGTTATGAAAGAATATTCCCCCCCCCCCCTCCCCCCTCCTCCAACCAAATAATTCAAATAATTTCCTTAAAATCATGTGAGAAAGATTGCACAGCAGTGGGAGGGAGCAAGGATGGTGTTGAACACATACTGAGACAGCAGCACCTTTGCTAATGGGCTATCCATTGCTCTGTGTCTGTAAGTCCAATCACATAATAACTGTGAGCCACTTTGTGAGTCAGCAAGCAGCTTACTATATTTTTTTCTGTTCTTAAATTTACAAGCAGCTAAGCTGTTTATGCTACGATTTTCTTATTCCAAGTCAGAGACACAGACTTCTCAAATAAAGGTCACACTGCCCTAGCCCATTAGCACAATCATTTGCAGACTCGCTAGCTGTCGTTTACACGTTATGCTTGATTGTTGACTTCAGGTGTTATACTACACCACCCTTACCACATGGTGGCCACTTGCAGTGGAACTTGCAGCATTACCATTGTACCCTCCCCTACCACACCATATGTACAAAGGCTATTTGTAGATTTTTGTCTACAAAATATAATGTTCTGAGGGCACTTACAGGAAATTAATATGCAAATGGCAGAGATGGAAAAACTTTGTAAAAGCTGATCCCGGGGATCAGGCCCCAGAAACATAGGAGCATGCGAGACAATACTTACCTTATCACTTATCCAAGAAGATAGGGTAAACAAAATCAATCTTACATTTGTAGCTTTAGAGAAAGCTTCTGTCAGTGTTGAATGGACTACACTCTGAAATTCTGAAGAAAGCATGGAAAAATAAAGAGAGCACGAGATTTTTTATGACTTGTATGGAAAGCAGACTGAATTTATGTAAGTCAAAGGGCATGAAAAGGAAGAACTAGTTAAGAAGGAAGTGAGACACGGTTGTAGATTGCAGAGAGTTAATTTAGGAAAGGAGAAGATGTGGTTTACTATATGGGCACAAAATAACTGATGATAGAAAAAGCAGAGAGGATATAAAATGCTAACTTGTAGTTGCAAGAAAAGTATTTCAGAAAAAAAAAGAATTTGTTAGCATCAAATATAAACTAGTGTTAGGAAGTCTTTGCTTAAGGTATCTGTCTATAGTGTATCCTTGTATGTAAGTGAAATGTCGACGGTGTGCAATTCAAACAAGAAGAGAGTAAAAGCCTTTAAGATACGGTGCTACAGAAAAATGCTGAAGAACAGATGAGTAAGTTAAGTAAGGAAGAGGCTGTTTCAATTGACTGTGCACCATAGAGCAAATCAAATGGGGGCAGAAATGCAAACTGCACAAATTGTTGCAGAAGTGCTGCCAGTTGTAGATCATCATGTGTTGACCTATTTTTATATCTTTTGTAGTCTTTTTGATTTTTCCAACATTTACCAAAGCACATGATTGCCTGATAATTATTCCAGTTTCTTTTTCATTAAAAAAGCTCAGAGAATGATGCTAAGTACAGCAGATAATGATGAAGTCAGGGAAGCAGTGCCTCTGCCATGACCAGGGATTGCTAATACCAACACCTTGAACTTGTACTTGGTGTACACTTCTTGGACTTTTTTCCCTGCATTATTTCGCCAAGAGGGCATACATATTTTATTGGTGAGGTAGTATCCAAGACTGCTCAAGAGAGAGAAATCCCTACTGAATGTGACATGCAACTTTATTTGGACATTTACTTCTGGGAACATCCAAAGTGCTGTTTTTCAAAAGAACATGACATGGTATTACCTCCAAAGGGCCTGAGCTATCCCTCAAACATATTTACCAAAATAATCAGAGGACAACATGTAACAATACTTAAAGAATGGAGAATTAGGACTTCCCATTACTGTCCCAGCCCCAATTTTTTAGATACAATAACTGTTGCAATTGGATGATACACTATATATTGTTGAAAAATGAATGCATATGTAAAATAAGGGAAAGGCAACCCCTTACCTATAAAGAACTTAAAGAACTGGTGCGTGGCACACACGAACACATAACAGCAAACAGTTAACATATGCTTTGAGCTCTTGCTTTTTTTTCTAGCAGGACTGCAGGAGTGTGGACACACACACACACACACACACACACACACACACACACACACACACACACACAAACTTCCAAGTTTCTGGTAGCAGCGAAACTGATTACTGAATATTGATTATTGAAAGTAATTGCCTGATAGGTGGACGTGGGGAGGGGATAGGGAAGGACACATGAGGCAGAGAGAGGGTAGGAGGGTAGTGAGAGGCCAGGTATTTTGCCAAATGACTCAGCAGCTGCACAACAAGACGAAAGGAGTTCAGATGGTAGTGTATACATGGGATAGAGAGAGGGAGGGGGGAGGGAGTGGAGGAAAGGAGAGGAAGGTGGTGGTGACGATGGAGAGACAAAGGGAAGAGAGTAAGGGAGAAGGATGGAAAAAAGGGGGAGAGGGGTGGTAAAAAGGGGGAGAGGGGTGGTAAAAAGGGGGAGAGGGGGAAGGGGGCAAAGGGGGAGAGGGGTGGAAAAGGGAGAGGGGGGAAGGGAGCAAAGGCAGGAGAGGAGGTGTTAAAAAGGAGGGGAGGGAAGGGGGCAGGGGGAGAGAGGGGGTGAAAAAAGGTGGTAGGGCAGGGGGAATTGGAGGGAGAGGGAGAGAGTGCCCACATGTGGGGGGAGGGGGCGGGGCAAATGGTGGGAGAAGGCACTACACAATCTGGATGGTACAGAAGTGGCGTGGACAGAAGATAGAAGGGAAAAGGTGAGGTATTAGGAGTAAGGTGTAAGATGAGGCAGTGGGTAACAAGTTAGCGAAGATTTAGGAAGGGGGATAGCAAGAATGCAGGATATGCTGGAGAGGCAGTTCCCACCTGTGTAGTTCAGAGAAACTTCTACTGGAAGGGAGTACGCAAATGACCCATGTAATGAAGTGGTTTTTGAAGTCATTAGTGTTGTGATGTGCATCATGTTTGGCAACTGAATGGTCAAGTTTGCAGTTTGTCACAGTTTGGTGGTGGCCATTCATGCAGGTGGACAGGGTTGGTTACTTGTCATGCCCACATATGATGTATAGTAATTGTAGCGTAGCTGTTATACAACATGTCTGCTTTCACACATGGCCCTGCCTTTTATTGGGTAGGAGCTGCCTGTGACTGGACTGTGGTAAGTGGTGGTGGGCAGATGTATGGGAAGGTCTTGCACCAGAGTCTGTTGCAAGGGAATGACTCATGGGGTGCGGGAATGGGAGTAGGGATGGACAAGGATATTCTGTAGGCTGGTTCAGTGGTAGATCACTTCTCTGGGTGATGATCTTTCTATTTTCTTATAACAATTTCCATGAACTGTTTTAAAAATGTAACCTAAATGTGCAAACAAAAAAACTCATGTAACACAAGGGATGTTTTAAAGACTACTTTGTTTATGATGCCATAGTCAGCATGCATATTGCAACAAACATGAATGCTACCTCCTAGTATCCTTTGCGAACAAGCAGGCACCAGTTGCAGTTTTTAGCTTAGCTGTACACTGAATTGTGCATCTTTGAACTGTTCAAAATAATTGAATCACTTGCCTTGTGAGAGATAGGGTCTGATACATTTTTTGAGTGCAAGAAACATGCTGGATGTGCACATTCATCATTAGCTTTCTGAGGTGTATGGTGGTAATACAGTTGTTAGCTAACCTGTACACTGAATTGTGCATCTTTGAACTGTTCAAAATTACTGAATCACTTACCATGTGAGAGATATGGTCTGTGATACATTTTTTAGTGCAAGAAACATGTGAGTTGCACACAGTCATCATTAGTTTTCTGAGATGTATGGTGATAATGCATTGAACAAAGGTAAAGTGAGAAAATGGGTAAGAGAGTTCAAATGTGGTTGTGGAAATGTTCACGATGAAGAATTCTCATGTCGACCATCTGTGATTCTAGAGATTTGGTGACTGCAATTAACATGAAAATTCAAGTGGACAGAAGATTCACAATAACCACTCTCTCAGTGGATTTTCCTCCAGTGTCTAGGGTTTTACTGTCAAAAATTGTGTGAAAACCTAAACTTCAGGAAAATGTGATGATGCGTACTTAGGTTAGATTAGTGTTGTTTAATGTCCCGTGTAAGTTAATGCAGATGAGTAAGGAGATGAAACCTGTAATGTTTGGATAGAGTATTACTTGAGTCCTGCTTGACACAGTCAAGTTTTTTAAACATCTAGGCATAATGTTGCAGAGCGACTGTGGTAGGGAAGGCAAGTGGTTGGCTTCGGTTTATTGGGAGAATTTTAGGAAAGAGTGGTTCACCTGTAAAGGAGAGTTCATATAGGACACTGGTGCAACCTATTCTTGAGTACTCTCTTGAGTGTATGAGATTGTACCAGGTTGGATTGAAGGAAGACATTGCTGCAGTTCAGAGGCTGGCTGCTAGATTCATTACTGGTAGGTTCGAACAACACGTCAGTGTTGTGGAGATGCTTTGGGAACACAAATGGGAGCCCCTGGAGGGAAGGCGACATTCTTTTTGAGAAACACTACTGAGAAAATTTAGAAAACCGGCATTTGAAGCTGACTGTTGAATGATTCTACTGCCAAAAAACTTACATTGTACGTAAGGATCACGAAGATAAGATACGAGAAATTGGAGCTCATATGGAGGCGTACAGACAGTCGTTTTTCCCTCATTCTATCTGCGAGTGAAACAGGAGGAGAAATAACAAGTAGTGGTACAGGGTACCCTCTGCCACACACTGTACAGTGGCTGTGGCATATTGATGTAAATGTAGATGAATGTAAAGCCCTTTCCAGCAAAAAAAATTGCTACTGAAATAACTTTACACAATAACTTTTATATCACACCTGAAAAGGGGCATTGTTAAATGAAGAAGATACTTCTCCAGCCAAAAAGATTACCCTGCTCTAGTCAAAGTCGATATACACCACAGCAAAAGCCATGCAGTCAGTCTTCTGATAGTTAGTCAGAGGTTGATTTATAGCCGCTCTCCAAGGATATGGAGTGATGTCTTTCAGTCGTCTTGTAACAGTCTGCTGCTGCCAGAAAACTAACGAACCTCTCTCAGCACATGGCAATTGAGGAATGGATTAGCACGTATGTGCTTCAAGAAATATTGATCATCTGCTTCAATAAGCACACAGGGCCAGCCATTTCCTCCTTTCTGCACAATATAGCAACTTTCCTGATAGTCTTTCCACCAGTGCCTAGCCATTCTTTTCAGTACTCCACACTTTTGTCCAGCATCTGATGTGAAGTAGTTCCCATTTTTGATCAGTTCAATCACTCACACTCTAGTCTCTCAGTCCCATTACGGCTGCATTGTAATTGATGCCTTTGTGGTGTACCACACCATTTATTAAGGGGACCGCCTACAATGCAATGAAAAAATGAAGAATAAGAGAAGAAAACAAATATTTTCTCAGTTAGTTGAGAAAAAAAGTTAGTGAAAATGCTTCGTGAAGAATTACTACTAAAAAGAAGAGACATACATTATAAAACAGATAAGACAATGCTGTGAGTCATGACCATGACCTGAGTCACAGAAATGGGAATAGTATTCAATGTGATAAATCATTCAGTTTCTCAGTCTTTTTAGACAGATGGACATACCGCATATCTGAAATTTGGAAAGCACAGTGTCTTGCATTAGACTGTATGTCCAGATCTGATCAAGCAGCTACAAAAATGCATTTTCTTGCCACTAGTGTAGTCACGACAGCAATGTCGTAAGCATTGTTTGCAACTCTGTTGTCATAATAGTGATTTGCAGATGTGGGACTTATTCACCCTGCTACATCTATCTCAATGAAATATTCTGAATAATTCTCACTTAAGATATCACACAGAGATAGTAAAGTAAACTTTACTGAGCTTGAAAAAGTAGCTTCATGGATAAGCTCCCCCTACTCTCATCTTTTATGATGTGAGCTACTTACCTCTGCTATGAGTATGGTAATGAGAGAATGTTTACTGCAGCAAGGTGGTGTGTGCATAGCTGTGCAGTGCTTACTTTCCTAAACAGCAGCTGCTTTCAAAATGAGTTCAGATTTTGCTGCAAAAGCTGTATCTTATCATTTCCTTTCACTACAACTTTAATTGAGCCACTAACTGGACAGTGAAAGTAAGTGCTGAATCTTAACCCTCTATGCCACATGTCCCCTGGCGACCTTGTAGCAGCTTCGAAAGTCAACCACTTCATGATTAGCAAAGTACATCCCCAACAAAACAAGACAAAGTCCCTGAAGAGATTTGAAGCAATTGTCAATTACAAGAATTTGTATTTTCTAATCTCATTACCAAAAGAGATGGCAAAATTATGGAAGCAATGAACAAGTTTGTTAGTGTGCATCATCTATGGCATATCTGGAGGCAAAAGAATATGAAAGTGCACAACTGCACATTTGCCTACTACTTCTGTTTTGTTTCATCTTCAGAAGTCAGATACTCATTTTTTATTGTTTCTTGACATTTTGCACAAGGTAGTTTTGCACTAATTTTTAGTTTTGTTAAAACAAGGCTTCTCCACAAACCGATCAGAATACATGTGCAATTCATTTTTCAATAATGAAAATATTCAGTCACAATCCCAATGACGTTTTATTTCATTACTGGTGACTAGTTTCAATATTTTTAGTCAATTTTCAGACCATGGGTGGCGCCACTGGTGATCTGCATACATGACATCAGCTACATAGAATAATGGAGGGGTTAGGAGTAAGGGAGGTAAGTTATTGATAACATGATACCGATTTGATGTAACACCTCAAGGTACAGATCCAAAGGGGATAGTTATGAAGTCATGACACCCCCACCCCCACCCAAAAAAAAAGAGAGAGAGAGAAAAAAAGTGTGTATTTTGCCAGGTATCACCTTCCTAATGTTTTAGCTAACTTTTGGAGAATGAAGTAATATGGAAAGTAAATCTGAAAAATGGCAAGGAAACATATAAAATTTATCAGTTTCTTGCTCTTATAGTTGGGCTTATGTCCTGACTACTTATGGAGAACATTCCGGCCAGGTAAAGGTGCTCGTTCACAGGCTGACTGTACCTGCTGCTGACGATAAATCTGACATGGTTCAAAAGTCCACAGGTATACAGGCAAGACAGGAAGGGGAGTGGCCTCCATGACGAAAACATTACAGAAAGCTTCACTTTCCCCAATAGGGGCAGAAATGACTGACAGAAACAGCATTCCCCTCATTTACATGCTTAGCTATGTAGTGTACCTAAACTGGGATACCTGAAGTACTGTAATTTTTTTAATTGTTTGCCTCGTCTCTTTCTCATGATTTATAGGAAGATAAACCTGACAAGATTACACTGCATTGTGGTAGAGAATCAATGTTATCTCAGTAATTTCAGTTTTATTTAATATCAACAGTTTTCTTTTATGAAATACTTCTCTTGTTTCGGATGCCACCATGGCAGGATGTTTAATGAAGATGCTCTGTCTTTTGTGTGAAGTAAAAATTGTAAACTTGAATCTCAATAGTGTGTTTATTACACTTTTGGAGTGGGGTTTCATTTAGGAGGAGGAAAAGCCTATGTCCGTTAAGATTCCTACTAAAGTCTGAAGTAAATTTGTGATCCTGACCTCGTGGCCTCTTCTTGTAAGTCACGTTCACCCCCATTTAGAGTGCAGATCTGTATTGAACGAATGCTTTCCAAATACAGTGAAATCTGATTTCTTGGAAAGAGACAAATAATAATAGAATAATAACAAAAACCTTTATATATTTCACACACACACACACACACAATTAGTATTATTATAATTGTAGGCATATGTGACACATCTAAAGTGTGGATGATAAGAAGTTAAAATTTTAGGAAAGAGGAGGATGGAGAGAAACTGTAACTCCTCCAGAACTATCCCGTATCCTTGTGTGGGACACCTGATGGTAAGTGCAGAATATGCTATCATCCCTGGCAGTTAAAGATGAGAGTTTAGCACTATTCAGCATTATTTTAATTAACACATCATGTAATTTTTGACAGTGAGCCAATAAGAGAGAGAACAGTACATGATATATTGCAATTGTTAGTTACACTAAATGTATTGTACACAGTTTTTATCTTACATGTATTTTACATAAATAAAGCAATGGTCTTTTGAAAAATTTACCGTACAGAAAGTCTGACCAATCATTTCTTAAATGTACAATACATTTAACTTTTGATTGTCTTGTCTATGTTTTAAAAACAATGCTTTTCATTTCTTTGTATTTCTATCCGAGACTGTGTATTTGTCGTAACTTTTTGTTGGATCATACGGTTCCCAGCGGCTTGCTGGAAAAATGTGTTTGTTTCTTTCGTACCAGCTCCTTAACAAAACCTTGCCTGCATGTGATTCTTCCTTCTCGACACTTGCATCATTCACTAGTCTGACATCATCATGCACGTCAAATGTAAACAAAGGGCCACTTTTACCACGTGCCTGGAAAACAAAAGAAACTCATAAAACATGTAAAATTGATTAAAACAATATATTTTCCTTACTTCAAAGTATTCCAAAATTACAACTGTGCCTTTAAAGGTTTTGGCATAACAATCACAATTAATGCATAGTAAAAACTTAAATTACAATTTCAAATGTAATATTAGATCAAACACAGACCTCTATTTCATTTCCTGAAACTGCATATATTTGCTTGTTGCTTCACAAACTATGACAACAAGTCTTAAGGAGCTTTTGTTATGACATTTAAGCTCACTGTACATTTTTCGTGAGGAAATCACAAAACCTGATTATGAAAGAAAAATGTGTCATCCATCTGAATCTGAGATTAATCAAGAATCAGTCACATCCTTGGGACCGAGTGCTAAATTTAGTTTGTACAACAGATTTAGTAATGTATTAACTGATTGATCCTAGCAAAGTATCTAGCGACAAATATTATCATTTAAATGAACTGGTTAAGATAATGAACTCAATATTTAAATAACACTATGGTTTATTATCAAAAACATTACAGAGATGTTCCCTACTATACATCGTGTTAACTAATGCTCTGAGTAGGCAAAGTTACTGAAAGTGGCAGAGATGCATAAAATCTGAGACCTAATTCTGTGAGACAGGCACAGTAGCATGACTATGACAATCTTGGTGACTTGTCTGCAACTATCACCCAAAGATCCTACAGAAATGAGGAAGTGCTGACACATGAGCCAGTGGCAGCTGTCTCACAACTGAACCACAACACTCTTGGTTGCCCTGATATGCCGGAGCTGTAAGTGATGTTAACCATAATCTTCTCTGAACTTTAAACAAAGTAGAGAAAAGTAACCCTTGGACTTAAAACTGTAGCTGCAATTTAGCCTCCACAGCTCTCAACTGACTCCTCTCTTCTGCGGCCCAGACACGAGTCCCCCCTCATCCACATCTTTCCAATTGACTAACTTTCTCATGTCTCTCAAAATGAAGTTTGCTGCTGTCTCCCCACCAACACTATGCATCCACCAAACTTGTAAATAGTTGACAGCACTGCCCAATGGTCTAATTGTCTCACAGTCAAGATTTTACGCCCAAAAATGCCAAAACACCCATAGGCCAAAGAATCAAATTCATTCCTCCTACTTTCTAAAAAGTTTGCTGCCATGTGTTATGGCCACATGATGTCGTCACAACTAACACATCAATTGGTGATCATTCTGCCATCAGCTAGCCTCACACTGCAAGTCCTGTGAAAATACAAAAAGCTTGCTACTTGGCTGGTAGCCGACTCTGCTACAGTGTCCATCTGTAAAGTAGGTCTGAGTTGTTTTTGAGTTTTTTTTTAGGAATGCTAGGAGAGGTTTATCTCCTCAAGTATGTCACTTCACAAACTTCCAGCATCTATTGCCCATTGGCAGAAAACTGATTTTTGGAACAAAGGCATTTTTATCTCAGTCACCCAATGACCATCATAATGAACAACGGCTTGTCCACTAGCGCGCTGTCTGCCCAAGCAACCTTCATCCCCCTGGGCAGTCCACCTGCCATTCTTTTCGTTTCTGCCAAAGGCCAGAGCCCCCCCCCCCCCCCTGGCGGCGGCAGCAACTTGTTTCACCAGGCCTAGCAACATGGCACCAGTCTCATGTTCATAGCACTCCCTGCTTCTAATATAAGCCCAGAAAGCAACTGAAAGTACACAGCACCACATTAGATTGTAAGAAAATGAAGAAGAGGAAGTGAACTCATCATATCTTGTCACTGTGATAATACATATCACGTCGAGCTAATTCAACTCCCCTCGATTTGCATAATTAAAGATGCCCAAAAAATGAAGAGAGGCTCACTGAATGGCCTGCTGCATTTCAAAATGAAGTTATTTTTGCAGATGGATTTGTTTAGATCCACTTTAGAACGACCGGACTCTCATTTGAGTGAAGAACTCAGTCAAAAATGTTACAAAATAAATTCCTGAGTAAACTAACAAAATGCCTCTGAATAAGTGCTTTAATAAAATTACCCTTCAATGGCATGTGGCATGTGCTAGTATTCTGTCCTAGTACAACAATGGCTACATGTGAGCCAGTTCACAATTATTTTCCAAGTGTATCACCAAAGTCGTATAGCAGCAAAAATCAAAAACGTATTGGATGTGTAATGCAAGCAATGTCATGTTCCCTGAGTGTGCTGCAAGATTCTTTTAACAAACTATAGGAATAATAATAAAATAAAAATATATACCAGGTAGTGACATGGTATTTTGCACTAACAACAGATAGTGAAATTTAGCAAATGTAACTAGAGAACAACAACTGATTACAAGCATAATGGATGATAACAAGCATAATGGATGATGATGATGATAATGATAATAATAATAATAATAATCCATATTCATCATCATTTATTACATTATGCCTACAGTAGAAAAACAAAAGAAATAAGCTCACTATGAAAGGAAAATACTGTGTTCAACAAAAAAATATGAATTAACACATTACAAAAGCACACTAATAATAATAATAATAATAATTATTATTATTATTATTATAACCTATATCAAACAATAAACCATTAACTGTGGTACGAGAGATTTTAAAAATTAAAATTATGCACTTCATTCCCCATTTCCATAGAAAGATTCTGGATATAACAAACACCATAGCAGAATCAAGAAAGCAACACACTACATGCACAATTCAGACCTACACTTTGTAAACTGAGCTACAAGAAATTAAAACTAATTTCTTGTCACAGCCCTAATGGGGTACCGACCACTCATCATGTCATCCTCTGCCAAAGGCGTCATTTTCCCCACCTTGGAGCAGATAATGCTCACACAAGTACTCCTGAATTGAAATCACAAGGCTGATTGCAGGCCTCTCTGGTCCTCTCACCAAGGAACACTTAGCTACAGAGGAGGACCAGTACTCCTAATTGTGAAACATCTACTTGGGTAATGTAGATTCAGTGGAACAATATTAACATTTTCCTCTTGGTACATGGAAATGTATTCCAGTATGGCTGCTTAAGGATTTCCCAATACAGTCAGACAGTGTGTCATGCGGTGTCCGTGAAACTACAATATTTTGACAGACAACCTATCTGACAATGCTGACTGAAGGAGGCAGCAGCAAGGTGTCAATTGTTGTGGCACAATTCCAAGTATGTAGACACCAAACAACAATCATTAGTAGTAGTGATATTTGAGTAACACATCAGAAGCAACTTTAGCAAGATGCAACCTTGGCAAACACCAAAACAGTCATCATTTAGCTAGACAGTAACAAGCACGTGAATGAGGCCTTCTATTGGCTAAAAATATGAAGGAAAGTAAAACTGAATTGTCACATAAAAATGATGAGCAACAGAAGAAATCTGTTCACAGCAGATGTTGCCCGCATCTCGTGGTCGTGCGGTAGCGTTCTCGCTTCCCACGCCCGGGTTCCCGGGTTCGATTCCCGGCGGGGTCAGGGATTTTCTCTGCCTCGTGATGGCTGGGTGTTGTGTGATGTCCTTAGGTTAGTTAGGTTTAAGTAGTTCTAAGTTCTAGGGGACTGATGACCATAGATGTTAAGTCCCATAGTGCTCAGAGCCATCCATCAGATGTTATATTTTACCAATTTTGCAAGGAATCATTAAATTTTATCACTTAAATTATGCATATCTTTGTGCAATATTCACAACTGATAATGACACATCAACTTAAAATCAGATTATAGGTAATATAATTCACAAGAGGGAACATAAATTCAGATTATTAAGGTACTAGAAATAATTTTCAGAAATGAATGTTTGATATTTGTCTGTCCAAAATTTCATTTAATGATCATAATATGTTTATGCAAAATGGAAACTTCAATACTCTGCCATGTAGCAGGAAAAAAGATTGAGAATTTGTCCAATACAGATCCCTATAAAGCCAATTAACTTTGGGGGTGACTATGGATTTGCAAGGAGAGGCTATTATGAGCATGAATTCTATTTTTATTA
Organism: Schistocerca nitens; assembly: GCF_023898315.1. Lineage (NCBI taxonomy): Eukaryota > Metazoa > Arthropoda > Insecta > Orthoptera > Acrididae > Schistocerca > Schistocerca nitens. The sequence continues at coordinate 288,316,379 of NC_064618.1, read as the reverse complement.
GTGCAATTGATATCTGGCTGCCAGGTAGTTAAATATATATAGATAAATTTTAAACTGTGTAACTCTAAAATTTTTGTAGTTTATATTGATGATAAATAATTAAGAAGAAACAGGAACAACTCACAGAATAGTTGAGGTGCTGTCAACAGCTACATAAACATGACTCTTGATTATTATTTCTGTTTTTCCACAGTCGGCAATTATTTTTATGGCAAAAATAGCTGAATCTAACAAGACTCTTGTTTATGTTCCTGTCATCAACTCATCACAACTACGTGGTAAGTTGTTAACCTTAGTCCTTAAATTATTTACATTCCAACTAGGACTTTTCACTAACATATTCACATTCTTGATAAATGTTATACTGTGGAATGTGTCAGTTAAGCAAATGATCGCAGAGGCAATTAAGACAGTTTGTATTTATAAGGCTACATCTTGACTATTTACAGTTGGAAACTGTCTACTTATTTCCACCTAAGAATTCCTCTTACATATGGAGTTATAAAGAGAAATAACTTTTACCTGCCTTCAAAGACATTTAAAAAATGGAAACTTCAGGTAGGAATATCGACATTGTAGGGAAAGGCAGATTGCTACTTACTGTAAAGAAAAAACGTCAAATTGCAGACAGGCACAATTAAAAGACACTCACATAAAGCTTTTGGCTACAGCCTTCACCAGTAAAACACACACACACACACACACACACACACACACACACACAAAGCAAGCACACCTCATGCACACACAACCACAACTCCGGTATCTCGGTCTGGGATGCAACATCACGTGGGATGCAAACAGCAATGTGGAGGGGGCAGGGAAGGGGAAATGATGGTAGTGTATGGGTGGGAAAGGGGAAGGGGAATGGGAAGGGGAATGGTAAGGGAAAGGTGAAGGATAGTCTGTACAGGTGGGGGGAGAGACAAATGCTGTCTGGTGAAGTGTGCAGAGACTAGACTGCCAACAGGTGCAACATCATGAGGTTGTGGGGCAAGGAGGTGGGGGAAAAAATGGAGCAAAAGAGGAGAGGAGCGGGGAAAGATGGGTGGGTGCATCGGCAGGGGGCAGCAAATAAATATGGTGGTAGATGAGTATGGGGAGGAGATGATAGGATGGGGGGGGGGGGGGCTGTTGGGTGGAGGATGTGGAGACAGTGTGTTGAGGCAGGGATAATTACGGGAGCGGAGAATGTGTTGTAAGGATAACTCCCATCAGCGCAATTCAGAAAAAATGGTGATGGGCAGTGAAGCAGCCATTGAAATCAAGTGTGTTATATTCAGCTGCATGTTGTGCCAGAGTTTGGCAGTGGCTGTTTGTCTTGGTGGACATCTGGTTGGTAATCATACCGACATAAAAAGCTGTAGCTGGTAAATGACATGGCTGCTTTCACAGGTGGCCCAGCCCCTGATGGGGTAGAATAAACCTGTGATGGAACTGGAATATGAAGAGCTTCCCCTTTCTCCGCCATACACTACTATCCCTTCCCCTTTCCTGCCCCCTACAGATTGCTGCTTGCATCCCATCTGATGTTGCATTCCAGCCTGAGATGCTAGAGTTGGCAGTTGTGTGTGTGATGTGTGCTTGCTTGTGTGTGTGTCTTTTACCGACAAAGGCTGTGGCTGAAAGCTTTATGTGAGTGTCTTTTAGTTGTGCCTGCCTGAAAGTTGATGTGTCTTCTTTATGATAAGCAGCAATCTGTCTTTTCCTAAATTGTTCAAAGACATTTCTTTTCCTATCCTACTCTGTGTAGGTAGAACACAATATAAGATCACTCATTCTGGCAGTAATGCAGAGACTTGTGGAACAACAATTGGCTGCCAAGGTCAATGGCGGCAAAGTTCATGAAGTGAATGGCTATCTCAAAACAAGTCCGGAAAATGTTGAAGTCATGCTAAGCATACACAACAGTCCAAGGAGCAATGAAAACCACAAATGTAGTACAGGCGAGGTCAAAACTCTACTGTTCAATGACATAAAGCTAAAGGCTTCAAAGACCAGTGAAAGACAGACTGACGTGTGTCATACTGTAGTATTTTCAAGGCAGTCTCGCATCAGTATGTGACTCCATGTGACATGCTTAATGTGGTGGCACCTCAAGCGGGAGCAAGCTGCAGCTGGAGTATGTAGCCTGAGTATCTCTTACCTGTTCTCCATATCAATACTTGGGCTGGGTGGGGAAGCCAAATCACTGCTGGGTACTAAACCTCTCATCATTAATTAGTACACAGGGTCAGAAATGGCCTGGCCCACATTGACTATTCCCCCTGCGGGTTCGGGGGTAAGAATAGGCCCGCGGTATTCCTGCCTGTCGTAAGAGGCGACTAAAAGGAGTCTCAAATGTTTCGGCCTTATGTGATGGTCCCCTCTCGGGTTTGACCTCCATCTTTCTAAATTATTCCGAAGAGCGAGCCAATTGGGGAAGGGCGCCTTACGTGGTGCACTGTATCCGTCGTGCACTTAGACCTTTAGCCGGCTTTCTCGTCGTTGCAATGGTGTCCCGCTCGTTTTCGATCTCTTGGGCGATTCCCACGCTGCACTCTGCAGTGTTTCTTTTATCTGCGACGACGACTTTGGTCAGTTTTGCACCTAAGATCCAGCACGGTAGCCAGTCCGTTGTGGTGGGGCCGCCATGTACCCTCTTGGTTGTAGCCCCCTGACAACACAGGGATCGCTCTACTGATGCCTGCGCCGTTAACTCCCCACGTATGCCAAGGAGTAGATGCCCATCTCCTTGGGGCATCAGGACTCCCGGCAATGGCCGTCCTGCCAGGTGGCTATTGCTGCGGCTGGGTGGCGCCCGTGGGGAGGGCCCTTGGTCGGAGTAGGTGGCATCAGGGCGGATGACCCGCAATGAAGCGTGGTACATCGTCTCTCGCTGGTGGGCCTCCACCAGCAGTCTCTAAGCGATCGAGGTCTAACCTCAACGGGAAGAAATTTGATCCGAGATCGTTTCCCTCCCTCGCTACTCCATGGGAGGAACGTCTTGCTACAACAGGCAGTGGAGAATATTCACCCCGGTACCTCGTGTGTACACGGGTTGATGGAGAATCGTTTATGTCGACAAAGCCCCAGTTTTTTGTGGAGCATGTAGAGGACAAGTTCGGGGAGGTGGAGGGCTTGTCCAAGATGCGCTCTGGTTCTGTGCTCATCAAAACGGCATCCTCTGCCCAGTCACGGAGGTTGCTCAATTGTGACAAGTTGGGGGATGTTTCCGTTAGCATCACGCCGCATAAGAGTCTCAACATGGTCCAGGGTATTATATTCCACAGGGATCTTCTTCTGCAGTCCGACGATGAATTACGCGCCAACCTCGAACGACGAGGTGTTCACTTCGTCCGGCGCGTCCATCGGGGTCCGAGGGATAATCAGGTAGCCACCGGTGCCTTCATCTTGGCCTTTGAGGGTGATGTTTTACCCGAAAAGGTTAAGGTGATGGTTTACCGTTGTGATGTGAAGCCATATATCCCTCCTCCGATGCGGTGTTTTAAATGCTGGAAGTTCGGGCACATGTCATCTCGGTGTACTTCCAGCATCACGTGTCGGGATTGTGGACGTCCTTCGCATCCTGATACTCCATGTGCCCCGCCTCCTATCTGTGTTAACTGCGGAGAACACCATTCCCCCTGCTCGCCGGACTGTAGGATCTTCCAGAAAGAACGGAAGATAATGGAATATAAAACCCTGGACCGCCTGACGTACTCTGAGGCTCGGCGGAAATATGAGAGACTCCATCCTGTGCCAATGAAGTCAACGTACGCCGCTGCTGCTACGACGGTTCTTCCATCTCCTGTGTCGTCCCATACGGTTGGTTCTGTGATTGGTCAGCATCCAAAACCCCCCTTGCTTGTGGGGGGCACTTCACACCCTGTTGCTCCTGCTCCATCTCCTCCAGGAGCAACACCCTCAAAACCATCGGGGACATCAGCTCCCCCTTCCCAGCCGGAGAAGCGTAAGACTTCTTCGGCTACTCTCGCCAGGAAGGGATCCCTTGGGGACCTCCCTTCGCACGTCCCGACCAGTGGAAAAGCTGACGCCCGCAAGGGCTTGAAACAACCGCCAGTCCCTGGTCGTCGGGCCTCGCGGTCGTCGTCTGTCCCTGAGACTGACCCAGTGAAGCCCATGAAGCCTGAACCACCGAAGGCACAGCGCGACAAGCTGAAAAAGAAGAAAGTCCCCAAGACAAACGATGTTGTGGTGGCACCCATCCCACCGCTTCCTACAAGCTCTGCCTCTGACGACGAGGTGGAGCTTCTTGCGTCCGCTGAGGACCTCGCTATTGCCGGCCCCTCGGACGCAATGGATGGCATTTGCACGGGTGCTCCATCGGAGGCAGCAGGTGACCCTGCGGCGTAATCTGCCTTCCCAGTCCCGTCACGCCTTTCCCAGCCATGGACAACACCATCCTCCAGTGGAACTGCAGCGGTTTCTTCCACCATCTAGCTGAGCTCCGCCAACTTATCAGCCTTCACCCTTTCTTTTGCATTGCTCTCCAGGAAACTTGGTTTCCAGCAATGCGAACCCCCGCCCTCCGTGGCTATCGGGGTTATTTTAAGAACCGAGCAGCTTATGAAAGGGTGTCTGGTGGCGTCTGCATATATGTCCTTCACACTCTGCACAGCGAGTCTGTCCCTCTCCAGACGCCTTTAGAGGCTGTCGCTGTACGCGTGTGGACGCCACAGGCTGTTACCGTCTGCAGTCTTTACATTCCACCGGATGGTGATGTCTCACAGCAAGTCCTGGCTGCACTGGTCGCCCAATTGCCGCCACCTTTCTTGCTATTGGGCGACTTAAACGCCCATAACCCTCTGTGGGGTGGGTCAGTGGCCACAGGTCGAGGCGCCATCATTGAGCATTTATTGTCGCAGCTCGATCTCTCGCTGTTAAATGATGGTGCCTTCACACACTTCAGTGTGGCGCATGGCACCTACTCCGCCATTGACCTTTCAATCTGTAGCCCTAGCCTCTTACCGTCTGTCCAATGGAGTGTGCATGACGACCTGTGTGGTAGTGACCACTTTCCGATCTTTCTGTCACTACCACAGCGCCACTCTTCTGGGCGCCCTAGCAGATGGGCTATGAATAAGGCTGACTGGGACTTGTTCTCCTCCACTGCCGCTTTTGAGCCTCTCTGTACTGATGACATTGATGCTGTGGTTCAATCGGTCACCACCGGCATCGTTACTGCCGCCGAATCAGCCATTCCCCGTTCCTGTGGGTCCCCTCGGCGGCGGACTGTGCCTTGGTGGTCGCCTGAGATCGCTGAAGCGATTAAAGATCGCCGGCGGGCGCTCCAGCGTCACAAGCGACATCCCTCCATCGACCACCTTATCGCCTTCAAACGGCTGCGTGCGCGGACCCGCCTCCTTATCCGCCAAGGCAAGAAGGAGTGCTGGGAGCGGTATGTATCCACCATTGGCCTCCATGTCACTCCATCGCAGGTCTGGGCCAAGATTCGACGCGTCTACGGCCATCGGACCCCTGCCAGCGTCCCTGCGCTCTCACTGAATGGAGCAGTTTGTACTGACTCCGACGTCATTGCAAATCGCTTAGCAGAGCATTTTTCTATGAGTTCCGCCTCTGCGAATTACCCCCAGGCCTTCCGCTCCATTAAAGAGCGGATGGAACGTCGGAGCCTTTCGTTTCGCACCAACCACCCAGAATCTTACAATGCTCCATTTAGTGAGTGGGAATTTCGCAGTGCCCTAGCTGCTTGCCCTGATACCGCTCCTGGGCCAGATGGCATCCACTGTCAGATGCTGAAACACCTTTCAGTGGACTGCCAGCGGCGCCTTCTCGATCTTTACAACCGTCTTTGGGTCGAGGGGGAGTTTCCGTCACAATGGCGGGAAGGCGTTGTCATCCCCGTTTTGAAACCTGGAAAGAACCCTCTGGAGGTGGACAGCTACCGTCCCATTAGCCTCACCAACGTTCTTTGCAAGTTGCTTGAACGTATGGTGAGCCGGCGCTTGAATTGGGTACTGGAGTCTCGGGGCCTTCTTGCTCCGTCTCAGGGTGGGTTCCGTAAAGGCCGCTCCGCCACCGACAATCTGGTGAGCCTGGAGTCGGCCATCCGTACTGCCTTTGCCCGCCGTCAGCACCTGGTCGCTGTCTTTTTCGACATGCGGAAGGCGTACGATACGACATGGCGTCATCACATCCTTTCTACGCTTCATGGATGGGGTCTTCGGGGTCCTCTGCCGATTTTTATCCGCAATTTTCTGTCGTGTCGTACCTTCCGCGTGCAAGTCGCGGCCTCGTCTAGTTCCTCCCACGTCCAGGAGAACGGTGTGCCACAGGGTTCTGTTTTAAGTGTCTGTCTGTTTTTAATAGCCATTAACGGGCTTGCTGCGGCCGTGGGAAATTCTGTCTCCGCTTCCCTGTATGCTGACGACTTCTGCCTTTATTACAGCTCTACTGGCATTGCAGCGGTTGAACGTCAGCTACAGGGCGCTATCCGCAAGGCGCAGTCTTGGGCTGTAGCGCATGGGTTTCAGTTTTCGGCAGCCAAGACCCGCGTTATGCATTTCTGCCGGCGCCGCACAGTCCATCCTGAGCCGCAGCTTTATCTTGCCGACGAACTGCTTGCTGTGGTGGAGACCCACAGGTTTTTGGGGGTGGTTTTCGATGCCCGGTTGACTTGGCTGCCTCATATCCGGCAGCTCAAACAGGCATGTTGGCGGCATCTCAATGCTCTGCGATGTTTGAGCCACACCCGCTGGGGCGCCGACCGCTCTACCCTGTTACGGCTCTACCAGGCGCTCATCCAGTCCCGCCTGGATTATGGGAGCCTGGCTTATGGCTCAGCATCCCCATCTGCGTTACGGGGGCTGGACCCAATTCTCCACAGCGGGATACGCCTTGCCACTGGTGCTTTCCGCACCAGCCCTGTGGACAGCGTACTAGTGGAGGCAGGTGTCCCTCCACTGCGGTTCCGACGCCAACGTTTGCTGGCCGCTTATACTGCCCATGTTCTAAGCTCGCCCGGGCATCCTAACTATCGTCTCCTGTTCCCACGATCGGTCGTCCGTCTGCCAGAACGTCGGCCCCGCTCTGGTTGTACAATAGCGGTCCGCGTCAAAGAGCTTCTCTCTGGGCTTCAGGTTTTCACTGTTCCACCTCCTTTCCGGGCTACTTTGCATACACCCCCATGGTGTGTTCGTCGCCCTTGCCTTCGGCTCGACTTGGCAGAGTGCCCGAAGGATTCAGTCCCTCCAGAGGCCTTCCGCCGCCGCTTTCATTCCATCCTGGCCACGTATCAGGGCTCTGGCATTGTTTACACCGACGGCTCGATGGTTGCTGGTCGAGTCGGTTATGCGCTCACTCTAGGGGACCACTCCGAACAACGTTCCTTGCCGGCTGGCTGCAGCGTTTACACTGCGGAGCTGGTCGCCATCTTTCGAGCCCTAGAGTATATCCGCTCCTGCTCAGGTGAGTCCTTCGTTATCTGTAGCGATTCCCTGAGCAGTTTACGAGCTCTCGACCAGTGTTTTCCTCGTTCCCGTCTGGTGATGGCTATCCATGAGTCCCTGCATACTCTTGCGCGTTGCGGCCGCTCTGTGGTCTTTGTATGGACCCCCGGTCATGTCGGTATCCCGGGCAATGAACATGCTGACCGCCTGGCGAAGGAGGCCACGGGACAACCGTCTCTGGATGTTGGCCTCCCAGAGACTGATTTGCGGGCAGTCCTCTGCCGAAAAGTTTTTACGATTTGGGACGCTGAGTGGCACGATCGGATCACGCACAATAAACTCCGTGCCATTAAGGAGACGACGACTGTGTGGCGGTCATCCATGCGAGCCAACCGCAGGGACTCAGTCGTCCTTTGTCGGCTCCGAATTGGCCACTCCCGGCTGACACACAGTTATTTACTGCGACGGGAGGACCCACCTTTATGTCGCTGCGGCTCCATTTTGACGGCGGTCCACATTTTATTGGACTGTCCACTTTTAGCTGTGCTCAGGCAGTCGTTCGCACTGCCTGACACGCTCCCTGCCCTTTTAACAGATGACTCGGCTATGGCTGACTTAGTTTTACGTTTTATTCGGGCAGGGGGCTTTTATCATTTAATCTGAGTGTTTGATTTATGTTATTGTTTTGTTGATTCTGGCCTTTGGCTTATGCTTTTCAACTGGTTTTTTAACGTGTTTCTAAGTGGTTGGCTTTTCCTTTTTTTATTTCTATGGTCGGCCAACCACCGTCACACTCTGTGTGGTTTTAGTTCGTTTTGTCTTGTCTTTGAGTTTCTCTTGTTCTGTTTCGTCTGTGTTCTATTCTGTTCCTCGTTTTTATTCTCTGTGGGTGTTCTTTGTCTTTGGAAAAAGGGACCGATGACCGTAGCAGTCTGGTCCCTTTCATCCCCCAAACCAACCAACCAACCAACATTGACTATGTTGAGGAAATGGAGAGAGAGAGAGAGAGAGAGAGAGAGAGAGAGAGATATGCTGGAAGCCCCATAAAAGACAGGTTATTGACAAGATTGACATGTTGGATGCTGGTTCAGGCAGTGGGATCACCAACTGATCAATGGGTTTTGGGGCTCAGTTTGGCCCTGCCAGCAAGGGAGTGGGTGGAGGTCATGTAGGAGATGGAAATGCTCGGCCTCCTTGGGCATCTTAGTCTGAAAGATCACCACCTCTATCAATTGTGTGGTGACAAGGGCACTGGTGTTGGTGGGAGCCAAAAGTGGCCTAGAGGGTGGAAGTGGTTCCATCTCCACTGGCTCCCATCAATGGTCATTGTCGACTCACTATCAATGCCAAAGACGACTGATGAGCTTGCAGTAGTAGCAGGCAGGCTGTTGGGCAGATGTGTCTGGGGCATCATTTTGTAGACCTTGCTCAGTCGGTAGCTGAAGGGAAGTGGGTGGGCAAACTGACTTGTAGCGGCAGAGCTGATTTCATTGCATCAACTAGATGCTCCTGGGTGACTGCAAGCTCAAACATTTACCATCCCTTGCTGCCAATGACACTTTGGGTCTACAAAGAGGAACAGACAAAAGTATGAGCCCAGATGTAGGAGTCCACCTGGTAATATCTGTGCGCACAGGAAGAGGGACTCGGAGCCAGATGCAGCAGGACGAAGAGGGTTGCAGGATCTGCTCCTGGGTAAAAGTTTGGCTGGGCTATGTCCATATATGGGGATAGACTGGTGGGTGGCAAGGAAGCTGGTGAGTGTGTCCCCTCAGAGTTGGCTGTCATCATTATTTTGCGCATCTGCATTTTGAAGGTCCTGACTGTCCACTCAGCTCCTGAATTAGATGCAGGATGGAAAGGTGCATTGGTCAGGTGCATACTACTACTGTGTTGACAAAAATCCGGAAATGCAGATGCTGTGAACTGAGAGACTTTGTTGGAAATCAGGGTGGAAATCTGATGAATAGGACTGGGTGGTAGCTCCTGTGATGATGGTAGCCGCTCATGCCACATAGGGACAGTTAGAGAGGGCCTGAAAACTAGCAGTCACATTATTGCCCAAAATGGTCCACACAAGGCAACATGCACTATTTGTCAGGTGTGGTCACCCTGTGTGTGTGGGGGGGTGGGGGGGGGGTGATGGAGTGTGGGCACAGGTCAAGCAATTCTGGATGGTGTGTTCTATAGCTGGGGTCAATACCAGGCCAGTACACATGACACTGCATTACTGCCTGAACTCTGCACAATCCCCAATGTGCAGTACGGTGGAGCGTTTGGGATTGGGGCATTGGAACTACCATCCGGCATTCAGAATCATCCATAACGAACAATACAACACTGGTGACATTAAGCCCGTACAGTAATGAAAAACACCCTGCCAGATCAGAGTGTCCTTAGGCAGTTGCCCTGGCCAATCGCAGCATACAGCAGACAACACCCTGCAGAGTAGTGGATTACAGCCTGTTTCTGCTGCTACTGTGAGTGCCATGATGGGGAATTCATCAAAGATGTTTAGCTGGCTGGAGTCTAAGGCAAAGCACAGTGTCTCATGTCTGACAAACTCTGCATCTGATCCACACTGCAGAAAAGGCTTCTGTGTTTGAGCGCTGCATGATAGAGCAATAATGGATCTTGTAGTTGCACAGGAGCAATGCCCACTGTTGCAGCCACTGCACTGTACTATCAGGAAGTTTTAAATGGGGGCCAAAAGTGAAATAAGGGTTTTGTGGTCAGTGATCAAGTGCTACTCAATACCAGAGAGATATACAAGAAACTTCCTGCTGTATGTGATAGCTAGCTTTCTCAATCTGTGAATAAGTCCTCTGTGCAGAAACGCAATGAGCTGTTCTGTGCCATTGGTGGATTTGTCGGACAACCTGGCACCAATGCCATAATCTGACACATCAGTGACAAGCTTTAAACATTTGCTGGGATGGACCACTGCTAAACAAGGGGCCGACCTAAGGCACTTTTTAAGATGCACAAAAGCTTTCTGGCATATTTATGACCATAAAATTTAATAGCTTTTTTTAGCAAATGATCAGGCTTATGAGAAATCTGGGCTGCATCAGAGACAAATTTTGCCTAATAACTGACTGTGTCCAGGAATGACTGGAGTTATCCGAGGTTCTTAGGAGCTGGTAAATTAGTGATTGCATCCACAAGATCCTGTGTGGGTGTGGTTCCTTGTTTACTTAAGACATATGCCAAATACATTACACTTGGCTCAGAGAAATTGCATTTGTCAAGGCGTCAATTCAGACAATAGGCTTGGAGCTGCTGAAACAGCATCTGCAGGTTCCACAGGTGTTTCTCCTGCATGGCCCTGGTAATGAGCAAATCATCTAAATAATTAACACAGTTGAGCATAGTGATGAGTTGCTCAAGGATCTGAAATAACATGGCAGTGCTTGTGACCCCAACTGCCAACATGTTATAAGGATACATGCCAAATGGCATATTAATCACAAAAAACTGCTTCACTTATTCATCTACAGACAACTGAAAGTAGGCGTCAGTGACATCTTTGAAAAATTATGGCCCCCAGCCAATATGTTCAAAAATACCTCTGGCCTATGAATGGGATACAGATCAACATTTATTTGAATGTTACTGGTGGTCTTCAAATTACAACAAATACGATGTGATCCATTTGGTTTCTTAACTATGACCATGGTCATAGCCAACTGGCTAGACAGTACTGGGGATATAACTCCCATACTCAGCAACCTATCTAGTTCAGCTTTTACTTGCTTGCACATGGTGAAAGACACTGGATGAACTCTATGAAACTCAGGCACTGTAGATTACTTTAAAGATCTGTGGGCCTGGAACCCTGTTTCACAACTTAAAGCACATTCAAAAAATTGTTTATATTGCACACATAATGTATCAAGTTCTCTGAACGGTAACATGGCAGAAACTAGATTCTCCTGGACCTGAATTTGAAAATCAAAAAGTGCAAAAGTGTCTAAGTCAAAAATGTCAGTTGTCATCCAAGAGTTGACTACTAGCACGGCTAATTGCCAAGCTACTTTTTTATACTTAGTTTGGACTGCAATCTGACCCCCCAATGGGATCAACTGGCCACCGTACATCAGCACTTTGCGCTGAGGGGACGTCAGCTATGGGGAACCATTGAACCAAAAAGTTTCCTCATTGATCAACCTGTGCTCAACTGAAAAGCTGCTGTTGCTCCATTAATGTTAAGTTGCAACATGAACTCTGCATCCCACTTGCTGCTACTATGGTCACCGCATGTTGACACCTGAGGTGGTTGTTGCACACTCGGCAGGGCAGACACTTGCTAGATGCCCCAGTTTCCAGCATACAAAACAGGTGATGCAGAAATGGCAGTAAATTCGTGGGCTGCCATTTGGATGCTACTTGATGCCATGAACTTTTGAGGGACCCTTTGACAATGACGGAGAGGAAACTGCTGTATGATCTGACACTCACTTTGCCTTTGGGACATGTTGATGGCAGACAAAGTGCTGATGTTTTTGTGCATCTACTGAAGATGAGGGTGATGGATCGCCGATTACTGCACTAACTACTGAATCTTGTGTCACTTGCCTACTGGACGAACGAGTGCTTGGTAACTCGATGACGAAGTTGATTGGAAGTCATCAGTTGATCATAGAGCACAACAGTGATTAATACTTCTAACAATGTCGACACTTGAAGAATCGTGAAACATAGCTTGCACTGATGCAGTTACTTCCTGAGCTTTGGCAAGTTTTAGCACATCACTCAGGATGGGATCAGATAACTCACAAAGTCTTCACACTAACTTCTCTAACAGAAGCAAGGTGTATAACAACACCATGGATGAATGAGCTGGCATACAATGTGATGTACGGTTTACAGGAAAAATCACACTTGCTTGCTAAGACTTGCAAGTGAGCAGCCTATGCTGTGTATGTATGCTTACATTGCTTAAAACACTGGTTAAATTTGAGCCTAGTTGTGCTTATGGGTTTGGTGACTGTAACAGTCAAACATTAGAAATGGTCAAACTACTGGGGTTTGAGAGTGGCTGTAGTTTTTGCACCACCTTCTACAGTTTATTACTACAAGACAGCGTGCAGACCAATGTCCTGGCTCAGTTACTTGACTTATCTGGCAGTGAAGAACAAAATAATGTAAATAGAGCTCCCAACTCTTGTTTCTCTTGTTGAGGACATTGCTGCTGGAGTCTGTTGGTGGTTTCGCAGCAGTTGTAAAAGCAATTTATGCTGTTGCTGGTGGTAGTCCCACTGCTGTTCGTGCTGCTGCTCTGAAGCTCCCAGTTGTTGTTGCAGTTGTAGCTGCAACTACTATTGCCACAACTTAAGAAACTCAGGATCCATGACTCAGAGGGACAGTTGCAAAGTGAGAAAGTATTTGTTGTCACTTTTGTATCCTACTCTGCATAGATGGAACACGTTATGTTCAGTTGCACTGGAGGTAATGCAAGGATCGGTGGAACAACAGGTGGTTCCAGAGGTTGAAGACTGCGGAGTTCCTGATGCAAATGGCTAACCAAAAACAAATCCAGACCATATGGAACTGTCCAGAGAGCAATCCAGATCACAAACATAGTACAGGCAAAGTCCAAACTATACTGTTCAATAGTGCATAACTAAAGGCTTCAATCACTAGCGAGAGACTGACTGACATGTGATACTTGCTTGGCAGTACCTTGCGTAGGAGCAAGCTGTGGCTGGAGTATATAGCCTGAGAATCTCTGAACTGTTGCCCACAATGATTCTCGTGCTGGGCAGGGAATCTGAATCACTGTTGGACACTAAAATTCTGCTGTCAATCAAACATTTTATTTCCCAAGGCAGATTGTCAAGAGTTTTACAATTACAGATTTCAGTCCTTTCTGTGACACAGTTACATTCCCTAGCAGGAACTACAGACGATTTTTACTTCTTGTACTATATCTAAGGGTATCTTTATTGCTCTCAAACTACCTTGAATTGTCGACAACAAATTTCACCAGTGAATAAATGTTGTGTGAGGCTGTGGTTAATATTTCCATTTTCTTACACACATATCTGCAATACTGTAGTATATCCTTTAACCAAGGGGTGTGACCGACAGTACTGAGACACATACTTTGCAATAACAACATAATTAAATTGCAAACAGCTTCTGACAACCAAAGTCCACACAACATGAAAACAAAAATGTCAGTCCTTGGCAGTGTTTAACAGGTGCACGCTAGGGTGAAGTCCATAAATGTCAATGTGGTGAGGAGCAGCGATGATAAATAATGGCAGCAAGGTGCCATAATGACATGGTCCCACAAGGCGATGAGCTTGTGGCCAGTCACATGCAGATACTGCGAAGCAGTGCGCTCAGGAGTGTCTGAAGAAAGTGCAGTCTCATATTGGGCTCACAGTGAGAGCAAGACAATATCATAATGGGCAGTGGCAGCAGCAGGCACTGAGTCTGTATCAGAGACTTGTAGTGGCTGTTGGTGAGTGGAGCCTGGAGTGTAATTGACTCTTGAATGGTGGAATGCCAATCTAAAATGGCGTCCGTGGAAGAGTACGTGCCTGGTTCATGCGTGCATGTGACTGTGCAGAGACAATTAGGTGCCTGCGACTGCAGCACTGTGTATTGTGACCTCTGTGCCACACATAGGCACAGAGGCGCAGGTGGCGCTCCCAGCGGCTGAGCGGCTTCAAGAGAATTGGCTGTGAACATATCAGTGATTCTTCTATTGATAAACATCCTCCAACATGAGGGTTGGGCCGCACCTGAGCCACAAAATTTTCCTGTAAGTATGATGGCTGAATATGCTGGGGCACAGCCCTGCATACACCACAAATACATGTGTGTGTGAACACCAAACTTGATTTCAATTACTTACTTCAGGGAAATGAATATTTCTTGCCTAAGTGAAGAGTTGGTTAGTTCCATGTTTAGTATATCATATTCACAATAATCATTATGATGTAGAACATGTCAATTGAACGAAAAATCAAAGAGAGAATTGCAATACTTATACCTATACCACAGACGCGCGCACGCGCGCGCGCGCGCACACACACACACACACACACACACACACACACACACACACACACACACGTACTTGTGTGCACACACTTTTTTCAAGAATACCTCTTAATGCTTAAGGACAAACAACTTTAACCTTCGTTTGAAAATAGTTTGCCGCCTGCCAAACATTTTATTTCAAATAGCACATTATCGAAGTTTTATAGCTGAATACTGTACTCCTTTCTGCATCAAAGTATTAGTATTGTATGTTAACCAGGGGCCTAGAAACGACAGAGAGGCTCCATCCCCGCCACAGCCGCAGTGGTCTATAACCCCACAGCGACTACCACAGTCCACTTCACCCCTTTGCCGCCCCACACTGAACCACTCTTTCAGGGTTATTGTGCGGTTTGGCCCCCGTTGGATCTCCCCAGGCAATGTCTCACACCAGACGAGTGTAACCCCTATGTTTGCGTGGTAGAGTAATGGTGATGTACATGTACGTGGAGAACTTGTTTGCACAGCAGTCGCCGACATAGTGTAACTGAGGCGGAATAAGGGGAACCAGCCCGCATTCACAGAGGCAGATGGAAAACCACCTAAAAACCATCCACAGAATGGCTGGGTCACCGGACCTCGACACAAGTCCGCCGGGCGGAATGGAAGACATACACTCATGCTTTGTGTAACATACACATTTGAAAAATATGGCAGGTTTTTGTCTATGAAATCCCACAATGTGTATATTAAACAAACAAAGTCACTCCTTATTGTCAGAATTACTGTTACTTGTATTTTATGGAAAAATTTTGTGGTAAAATGACTGAACATTCAACACAGATAGTAAGGATTTTTACCCCAGTAGTCTTCAAATATTTGCACTCCTTTTTTCTTCTTCTCTATTACAGTATAAACATGTTTGCATGACAGCCCAAACATATTTTTTATTAGATCTGCTGCAAATCTGCACATGGCTACTGTCGGCGGGTAAGCAATATGTGACACAAACCTGCCTCCTACTTAATGCTGGATCATTGTACTTTTCCATCAGGCCCTCTCTGAATATTAATGAGACCCATGAGAGATGCTCCTTGTGTATCAGATGTCTGTTTCCAAAATTCTGTACGAATTTTCTTATACCCTCTTAAGTGAATTCACGTCACTTATCATGGCACTTAGATGTTACCTACGAAAGAATTACGTGCATAAGCGAGTTTGGTTAAACACACACGAAACAGTAAAGTATTAGTAGAGTCAGTAATATCAACTTACCATTGTAAACAGATGAGGTTTTGGCGGCATACTGATTTATAAACACAGACCTGTATCACAACAAACACTATTGCTCATTACCAACATGTCTACACACACTCTGTTGTCAAGGCACCGTAAAAGGAAATACTACCTTGCTCATGCCAATAGCTCTGCACTTACACTATCTAGCGACTATGTTTTCAGTTAAGTTTGATTGTATCTAGACATAATACCGTACCTTCTCTGTGGCATTGGCATCGTCATATACTACCTTCAACTTCAAAATTAGAATTTTTGGCAGTTACAACCTTTCCCATGGCAATGTCTCAGTTATGCATTTAGTTGCAGTGACAGATATTTCTGTCAACATGCATCTTGGCAGAAACATGTTACATTTGCTATATCTTTCTAGGATGCTACAGAAGTAATAAACAACAGGGAGTTTTGGCGAAGGATACACTTCACAAAACAAAATCTTCAAAGTTTCCATCCTTATCCACAGATCATCACTCAAGAAGGGGCATGTTTTGATTAATGTTCACAGTATATAGATTTCTCTCTGTTTAATCTCACTTCAGAGGAAACAAACCAGACATATACCCTGCTGTATGGTAAGTCTCTTTAAACAACTCCAGAAGAGGTAATGAGTATTTTACTGAAACTACTTGCAATATCTATAATAAGGATGTATTGGCAAAAACAATGGGAAGTATGTGTTATAGTTGAGGCTAGGGATAAATATTTTCAGTTAAGAAAATCTCTAAAAGTTGTACTTGACAACTAAATACCTCAAAACGAGAGACAAAATGACTAATTGTGGGAAGTGTGTCCATTTCTGAACAAAGTCAAGGACACTGTTTTATACAACCTAGGTCTCTCCACATTTCTGTTGATGAAATGATGGTATCATTTCAAGGCCACAGTGATTTCAAACTCGTATGTCAGAGGGAAACAAAATCCAGATGGAATTAAAGTGTTCGTCTTGGTCAGTCCTAATGGAACAGGGTGTGGTTTTGTTTGATACAAAGGCAAAACATAATTTCTTCAGGAGTTGCTTGTGTGTGGCATCAGCAATGCTTCTGCCTTGCTGCTCACAAGATCATTACAGCCTGGCTACATAATTTACAACAGATTTGTTTTACAACTGTAAAACTAGCTGATTTGTTATTTGAGAAAGACTTTGGATCTTCAGGGACCATTATGCAAGGCCGGATCAAGTCAGATAGAGGTCTACAGAAAGGACAAGGGTCCAGTGAGATGCTGGTAAGAAAAGATCAAAAGTTGTCAATTAAAAAATGGATGGACAAGGTATTGAATCCAGTGACACATGCTGAAGATGGGTCAAGAAAGAAAGAAAATATTTGCATATTCAGAATCCCACTGTAATTAAAAATTATAATCTCAACACGGGTGGGGAGGATAAGACAGATAGAGTTAATTTCCACTGCCCAGTGTGTGCAATGGACAATAGGAGCTATATGCCATATTGCAGATGTTGCAAAGAGAATCAGAAAAATGAAGATTCTGCAACTGAGAGCCTTTAAGACGATACCTGGATGACAGAAATAACAAACTAGGTGATGAAGGGCAACCCGAGATTCAAAGTAAAAATGCAAGATAAGATTAGATTAGATCCAGTTTTCGTTCCACAGACCCAAGAATGAAATAGCTCTTGTGGGTGTGGAACATGTCACAAAGTATAACATAAAAATCATAGAACATCTGCATATAATACTCACTTCCCTTATCATTTGTCAAGAGGTTGTCAATATGTGAACATAGTACAATAAATCGGAACTGCTAATTTTTACAGAATTAATACACTGTCAGAACGAAACATAGTTATGCGCCTTTAATAAATTTATCATACAGAAGATACCCAATCTCGACTTTTGTGGCCAGTGCTGTCAAAACTAAATCTAACAGACAGTTTCACTTAAGCTGGTCTAACATTCGCTGTTAAGATATTCATCTATAGAGTAGAAGGAGTTTCCAATCACAAAGTCTTTCAAACTCTGTTTAAACTGCACTTTATCTGAAACCAAGTTTTTAATGGTTGCTGTTAATTTATTGAAAGTGTGTGTTCCTTAATACTGGATCCCTTTTTGGACCAAGATAAGAGATTTTAGGCAAGCCAAGAAGAACGTAAGCCTGGTCATCTAAAAGAAGTAAACCAGGATTGGTGCCATCTTCAGAAACCCAAAAACAAACAGAGCACATACCTAGGACAAGTGCAACAAAAACTTTTCAAAAATGCCGTAGAGAGAATTTTAAAAAGCGTTATAGGGCTAGGTGTTTAACTTGTGAAGCATTTTTATGCTTAAATGCGCAGCAGAACTGCTTTGCTGCCTTTCATAATAATTAATATGTGCATGTATGCGTACTTGTGGAGTTTTTGCTTTGAACTTTGTAATTTTTCAATCACTATAAAGTAATAAAAAACTGCTATATTCCTTCTAGATGATGACAGAATTATTTCCTACTGTTATAAACTGGGCAATGGAAAAACCAGGATGAAACGTAACAATATATGAAAAGGATAGTTGCTACTCGCCATATAGAGGAGATGCTGAGTTGCAGGAAGGCACAACAAAAATACTGTTGGAAAGTTAGCTATAGGCCAACAAGGCCTTTATCAGAGGTAGACAACAATATTCACATGCAATTAACACAAACATGATGACAGTCTCTGACAGCTAGAGCCAGACTGCGAGCAGCAGGGCATTTGGGAGAGGCAACTGGGTGGGTGTAAGGAGGAGGCTACGATGGGGAGGGGGAGGGATAGCAGGGTAAGGGTCAGGGACTGTAAAGTGCTGCTGAGAGCGTGTGAGGACGAGGTGGAGAATGAGGGATCTAGGTGCAGTTGGGAGGTTAGATGGAGGGCAGGGAGAGGGGTGGGGTTGCGGAAAAGGACAGAAATAAAAAGACTGTGGGTGCATTGGTGGAACAGAGGGCTGTGTAGTGCTGGAATGGCAACAGGGTCCGGGTGGGTAAGGACACTGACTAATGAAGGTTGAGGCCAGGAGGGTTACAGGAACGTAGGATATATTGCAGGGAGAGTTCCCACCTGTGCAATTCAGAAAAGCTGGTGTTGGAGGGGAGGATCCAGATGGCACAGGCTGTGAGGCAGTCATTGAAATGAAGGACATCGTGATGGGCAGTGTGCTCAGTAACAGGGTGGTCCAGCTGTTTCTTGGCCACAGTTTGTCAGTGGCCATTTATGGGAACAGACAGCTTTACGATTGCCATGTCCATGTAGAATGTAGCACAGTGGTTGCAGCTTAGCTTGTAGATCGTATGACTGGTTTCACAAGTAGCTCTATCTTTGATGGGATAGGTGATGTCTTGCATCTAGGTCTATTACGAGGGATATGAGCCATGAGAAAAGGGGCTGGGAGGCAAGGGTTGTGTATGGATGGACAAGGATATTGTGTAAGTTCGGTGGGTGGTGGAATACCACTGTGGGAGGAGTGGGAAGGATAGTGGGCAGCACATTTCTCATTTCAGGGCACGGTGAGAGGTAGTCGAAATCCTGGTGGAGAATGTAATTCAGTTGCTCCAGTCCTGGGTTTGCATTCTTTGAATGCAAAGATAAGGCATGGGAGATCTGTTTTTGGTTGGAAGGGTAACTACTACCGGTAAAGGCCTCAAGAGAGACCAACGGTATACTTGGAGAGGGATCTCTCTTCACTACAGATTCAATGACCATGGGTGGCTAGGCTATATGGAAGGCACTTTTTGGTATAGGATGGATGGTAGCTGACAAAAGTGGAGGTATTGCTGGTGGTTGGTAGTTTGATATAGACAGAGGTACTGATATAGCCATCTTTGAGGTGGAGGTCAACATCAAGGAAGGTGGCTTGATGGGTTGAGTAGGACCAGGCGAAGGTGTTGAGGTTCTGGAGGAATGTGCATAGAGTGTCCTCACGCTCAATCCAGATCACCAAGATGTCATCAATAAATCTTAACCAGGTGAGAGATTTGGGATTCTTGGTATTTAGGAAGGATTTCTCTGGATGGCCAATGAATGGGTTGGCATAGGATGGTGCCATGTGGGTGCCTATAGCCATACCCCAGATTTGTTTACAGATAATGCCTTCAAAGGAGAAGTAATTGTGGGTGAGGATATAATTGGTATGGCAACTAGGAAGGAGGTGGTTGGTTCGGAATCTATTGGGCATTGGGAAAGGCAGTGTTCAATACCGGTAAGGCCATGGGCATTGGGGATGTTAGTGTTAAGGGAGGTGCACCCAACTGCACCTAGCTGCTCCACTCTCCACCTTGTCCCTGCACACTCCCAGCAGCACTTTACCGTCCCTGACCCCTACCCTGCTATCCCTCCCCCTCCCCACCACAGCCTCCTCCTTACCCTCGCCCAGTTGCCTCTCGCATAATGCCTTGCTGCTTGTAGTCTGGCTCTAGCTGCCAGAGACTGTTGTCATGTGTATGGTAATTGTGTTTGCGTGAGTTTGTGGCGTGTGTGTATGTTGTCTACATTTGACAAAGGCCTCGTTGGCCAAGAGCTAACTTTCTGAAAGCCTTTTTGTTGTGCCTTCCTGCGATTCAGCATCTCCGCTATATGGTGAGTAGCAACTATCCTTTTCATATATTGTTATAAATGGGAAACATCCTTAACAACACCCATTAATCTACTCATTAAAATTAATGAATAGCTTAGAATTTACTGGAAACTGAAGTATAGTATACGACGGTATACTTGCATTGAATTTGTTACTATATGGTTCATGTATGTTCTTTTTAAAATATTCAAAAAATATGTCCGGACTCAGGAGGATATGGCAATACAAGAAACAAAGAAAACTTTAATCTTCTGAACTGCCACATCAGTGGATGAATTCATACATGACGATCTGGTACGACTTCCTCAAATCCTGCCCTGAAATGAGATCCATCCTTCATGAAATCCTCCCCACTCCACCAAGAGTGTCTTTCCGCCGTCCACCTAACCTTCATAACCTCTTGGTTAGTCCCTATGAAATCCCCAAACCACCTTCCCTACCCTCTGGCTCCTACCCTTGTAACCCACCCCAGTGTAAAACCTGTCCCATGCACCCTCCCACCATCACCTACTCCAGTCCTGTAACCCGGAAGGTGTACACGATCAAAAGCAGAGCCATGTGTGAAAGCACCCACGTGATTTACCAACTGACCTGACTACACTGTGAAGCTTTCTATGTGGGAATGACCAGCAACAAACTGTCCATTCGCATGAATGGACACAGGCAGACAGTGTCTGTTGGTAATGAGGATCACCCTGTGGCTAAACATGCCTTGGTGCACGGCCAGCACATCTTGGCACAGTGTTACACCGTCTGGGTTATCTGGATACTTCCCACTAACACCAACCTGTCAGAACTCCGGAGATGGGAACGTGCCCTTCAGTATATCCTATCTTCTCGTTATCCGCCAGGCCTCAATCTCCGCTAATTTCAATTTGCCGCCGCTCATACCTCACCTGTCTTTCAACAACATCTTTGCCTCTGTACTTCCGCCTCGACTGACATCTCTGCCCAAACTCTTTGCCTTTACAAGTGTCTGCTTGTGTCTTGTGTATGTGCAGATGGATATGTGTGTGTATGAGAGTGTATACCTGTCCTTTTTTCCCCCTAAGGTAAGTCTTTCCGCTCCCGGGATTGGAATGACTCCTCACCCTCTCCCTTAAAACCCACATCCTTTTGTCTTTCCCTCTCCTTCCCTCTTTCCTGATGAAGCAACCATTGGTTGCGAAAGCTTGAATTCTGTGTGTATGTTTGTGTTTGTTTGTGTGTCTATCGACCTGCCAGCGCTTTCGTTTGGTAAGTCACATCATCTTTGTTTTTAGATATATTTTTCCCACGTGGAATGTTTCCCGCTATTATATTCTTCATATCATTAATTTGAACCCAACAATTACGTTTGTCATTGTCACTGTTTCATTTCAAAATCTTTTCTGTCATCTTATTTTCTCTTTCTGTTTTTGCAAGTAGTTTCACTTTGTATTCACCTTCTCCTTTTTACCATAATCTACCATACAATTTTATCCCGCCTATATATATACTCAATAATATGTAACCCACTTCCAAACCATAACCAAAAAATATTTTTTTCCGCTTTCAACACTACCGCTGCTATAAAATCCACCGTTTCCAGTTCACAAACAGTTCCTTTCACCTATTAAAGAACGATTTCGGCTATTTCTAATAACTTTCGATTTATTTCCATTTCCGTTTTTCCAACATCACTGATCATTTTTAGCCGCTTCCCACAGATTTTACCGTCATTATTTCTTCGTCAGACAATTGTTAGCCTCATTTTCATAATCTGCCAATACAAAACCACTGCTTTTAATACATTTGCACACAGTTTTTTCGAAATTTTCCTGAATTTCTCCACCCTTTAACGTGTTTTGGCTGCAACACAACCACCTAACCTTTGTGCAAATCATTGTTTACCGACCCAAGTTCACCACAGGATCAACATAGCTCAGCTTTTACCAACAATTTTCGCCTTTTTTCACACCAGATCTCCAGTTGCTTTCCAGTTCACCTTTATCTCTCCCCATATACTTTTATTTTCATTTTCATTTCTGCCTCATGTCACACTTTCCACCTTCTAATACCACATCACCCTCACAACATCCCCACAGCGAACCCATTAAGTTTTATTAACATTCCCTCCGCAAACATGCCTTCGCCCTAGCCAGATTACGCTCCCATATTTTATTTTCCCAGGCTTGTCTGACATTTGGCATTACCCCCAAAGGCCTCACACTTAAAGTTCCCATCTCTGGCTGCAACCCTTCTTTCCATCAGTCCCTATACCAGTTCCAAACTGAACAATCCATTGCCCTCACCCACCTAATCCTTCACCTACACATTAACTCAGCCAATGAACACACCTGTCAACTCCTATCCTTAATAAAAGTCCTCAATCTTTCCTGTCCCACATCCACACCGGCTGTTCAGAGCATCCTCCTACAGGCCAACCGCAAATTAGAACAGCATGCCACCCTCCACCTCAAAAAACTATCCAATCTCCTGGTTTCCCACCTCCGGAAAGGCAACTCACTCACCCTTCACAACCTTTCCAGCAAACCTCTACCTCCTCTCATTGCACATAGACCAAGTCTCTCCCATCTACTCAATCTCCCACTTCCAGCTCCACTCCCCCCAAAACCTCAAAATTCGAATCAACACAATCTGGAACCACAACACCCTAATTCAGTAGTTAACCTTTCCTCCAAACCTCTCTCCCAATCCGAAACCTCTGTCCCATCCAAAGGCCTCACCTTCAGCCCCACTCCCAGATTCAACCAAACAGCCCTCGTCAAAGATTTACTGTCCTACTCTCGTACTCTCTGCCGGAAATATCACTTTGCCACGAAGAAAAATGATCCTAATCCTACTCCTAATGATCCAACTCCCCAAGACACTATCCAAATTGAACCCTGCCTGGAACAGTTCCGTCCTCCGTCACAGCGGGACCCACCTCCTCTTCCTCAAAATCACCCTCTCCAAACTTTCCAGGAATTTCTCACTTCCAGGCTTGCCTCTCAATCCTTCTTAAAAAACCTTAATCCTACTCCCAACATCACCACTGCTGAAGCCCAGGCTATCCATGATCTGAAGGCTGACCGATCCATCATCATTCTTCTGGCGGACAAGAGTTCCACAACAGTGGTACTTGATCGTCGGGAGTATGTGGCTGAGGGACTGCGTCAGCTTTCAGACAACACTACATACAAAGTTTTCCAAGGTAATCCCATTCCTGATGTCCAGGCGGAGCTTCAAGGAATCCTCAGAACCTTAGGCCCCCTACAAAGCCTTTCACCTGACTCCATCAACCTCCTGACCCCACCAACACCCCGCACCCCTACCTTCTACCTTCTTCCTAAAATTCACAAACCCAATCATCCCGGCCGCCCCATTGTAGCTGGTTACCAAGCCCCCACAGAACGTAGCTCTGCCTACGTAGATCAACACCTTCAACCCATTACATGCAGTCTTCCATCCTTCAACAAAGACACCAACCACTTTCTCGAACGCCTGGAATCCTTACCCAATCTGTTAGCCCTGGAAACCATCCTTGTGACCATTGATGCAACTTCCTTATACACAAATATTCCGCACGTCCAGGGCCTCGCTGCGATGGAGCAGTTCCTTTCATGCCGATCACCTGCCACCCTACCTAAAACCTCTTTCCTCATTACCTTAGCCAGCTTCATCCTGACCCACAACTTCTTCACTTTTGAAGGCCAGACATACCAACAATTAAAGGGAACAGCCATGGGTACCAGGATGGCACCATCGTACGCCAACCTATTTATGGGTCCCTTAGAGGAAACCTTCTTGGTTACCCAGGACTGCCAACCCAAAGTTTGGTACAGATTTATTGATGACATCTTCATGATCTGGGCTCACGGTGAAGAAGAACTCCAGAATTTCCTCTCCAACCTCAACTACTTTGGTTCCATCAGATTCACCTGGTCCTACTCCAAATCCCATGCCACTTTCCTTGATGTTGACCTCCATCTCTCCAATGGCCAGCTTCACACGTCCGTCCACATCAAACCCACCAACAAACAACAGTACCTCCATTATGACAGCTGCCACCCATTCTACATCAAACGGTCCCTTACCTACAGCCTAGGTCTTCGTGGCAAACGAATCTGCTCCAGTCCGGAATCCCTGAACCATTACACCAACAACCTGAAAACAGCTTTCACATCCTGCAACTACCCACCCGACCTGGTACAGAAGCAAATAACCAGAGCCACTTCCTCATCCCCTCAAACCCAGAACCTCCCACAGAACAACCCCAAAAGTGCCCCACTTGTGACAGGATACTTTCCGGGACTGGATCAGACTCTGAATGTGGCTCTCCAGCAGGGATAAGACTTCCTCAAATCCTGCCCTGAAATGAGATCCATCCTTCATGAAATCCTCCCCACTCCACCAAAAGTGTCTTTCCGCCGTCCACCTAACCTTCGTAACCTCTTAGTTCATCCCTATGAAATCCCCAAACCACCTCCCCTACCCTCTGGCTCCCACCCTTGTAACCGACCCCGGTGTAAAACCTGTCCCATGCACCCTCCCACCATCACCTACTCCAGTCCTGTAACCCGGAAGGTGTACACGATCAAAGGCAGAGCCACGTGTGAAAGCACCCACGTGATTTACCAACTGACCTGCCTACACTGTGAAGCTTTCTATGTGGGAATGACCAGCAACAAACTGTCCATTCGCATGAATGGACACAGGCAGACAGTGTTTGTTGGTAATGAGGATCACCCTGTGGCTAAACATGCCTTGGTGCACGGCCAGCACATCTTGGCACAGTGTTACACCGTCCGGGTTATCTGGATACTTCCCACTAACACCAACCTGTCAGAACTCCGGAGATGGGAACTTGCCCTCAGTATATCCTTTCTTCTCGTCACCCGCCAGGCCTCAACCTCCGCTAATTTCAAGTTGCCGCCACTCATACGTCACCTGTCATTCAACAACATCTTTGTCTTTGTACTTCCGCCTCGACTGACATCTCTGCCCAAACTCTTTGCCTTTACAAATGTCTGCTTGTGTCTGTGTATGTGCGGATGGAAATGTGTGTGTATGAGAGTGTATACCTGTCCTTTTTCCCCCCTAAGGTAAGTCTTTCCGCTCCCGGGATTGGAATGACTCCTTACCCTCTCCCTTAAAACCCACATCCTTTCGTCTTTCCCTCTCCTTCCCTCTTTCCTGATGAAGCAACCGTTGGTTGTGAAAGCTTGAATTTTGTGTGTATGTTTGTGTGACTATCAACCTGCCAGCGCTTTCGTTTGGTAAGTCACATCCTCTTTGTGTTTATATATATTTTTCCCACGTGGAATGTTTCCCTCTATTATTTATATATATATGTTGTTGTGGTCTTCAGTCCTGAGACTGGTTTGATGCAGCTCTCCATGCTAATCTATCCTGTGCAAGCTCCTTCATCTCCGAGTACCTACTGCAACCTACATCCTTCTGAATCTGCTTAGTGTATTCATCTCTTGGTCTCCCTCTACGATTTTTACCCTCCACACTGCCCTCCAATGCTAAATTTGTGATCCCTTGATGCCTCAGGACATGTCCTACCAACCGATCCCTTCTTCTAGTCAAGTTGTGCCACAAACTTCTCTTCTCCCCAATCCTATTCAATACCTCCTCATTAGTTACGTGATCTACCCACCTAATCTTCAACATTCTTCTGTTGCACCACATTTCAAAAGCTTCTATTCTCTTCTTGTCCAAACTATTTATTGCCCATGTTTCACTTCCATACATGGCTACACTCCATACAAATACTTTCAGAAACGACTTCCTGACACTTAAATCTATACTCGATGTTAACAAATTTCTCTTCTTCAGAAACTATTTCCTTGCCATTGCCAGTCTACATTTTATATCCTCTCTACTTCGACCATCATCAGTTATTTTGCTCCCCAAATAGCAAAATGCCTTTACTACTTTAAGTGTCTCATTTCCTAATCTAATTCCCTCAGCATCACCCGACTTAATTTGACTACATTCCATTATCCTCATTTTGCTTTTGTTGATGTTCATCTTATATCCTCCTTTCAAGACACTATCCATTCCGTTCAACTGCTCTTCCAAGTCCTTTGCTGTCTCTGACAGTATTACAATGTCATCGGCGAACCTCAAAGTTTTTATTTCTTCTCCCTGGATTTTAATACCTTAACCAAATTTTTCTTTTGTTTCCTTTACTGCTTGCTCAATATACAGATTGAATAACATCGGGGAGAGGCTACAACCCTGTCTCACTCCCTTCCCAACCACTGCTTCCCTTTCATGCCCCTTGAGTCTTATAACTGCCATCTGGTTTCTTTACAAACTGTAAATAGCCTTTCGCTCCCTGTATTTTACCCCTGCCACCTTCAGAATTTGAAAGAGAGTTTTCCAGTCAACATTGTCAAAAGCTTTCTCTAAGTCTACAAATGCTAGAAATGTAGGTTTGCCTTTCCTTAATCTTCCTTCAAAGATAAGTCGTAAGGTCAGTATTGCCTCTGCTTGTGTCTGTATGTGTGGATGGATATGTGTGTGTGTGCGCGATTGTATACCTGTCCTTTTTTCCCCCTAAGGTAAGTCTTTCCGCTCCCGGGATTGGAATGACTCCTTACCCTCTCCCTTAAAACCCACATCCTTTCGTCTTTCCCTCTCCTTCCCTCTTTCCTGATGAGGCAACAGTTTGTTGCGAAAGCTTGAATTTTGTGTGTATATTTGTGTTTGTTTGTGTGTCTATCGACCTGCCAGCGCTTTTGTTTGGTAAGTCTCATCATCTTTCTTTTTAGATATATTTTTTCCACGTGGAATGTTTCCCTCTGTTATATATATATAAAATCCATTTTTGACAATATAATGTAATTGTATAGATATTCACCAAGCAGCAACTGGGGAACACATATATAAAGAAAGGTTTTATGTATGCAAGCTTTCGGAGACAGTGGCTCCTTCCAGCAGCAAGACTGAAGAAGATGATGGAGGAATGAAGGATAAGGACTAGACAGGTTAAGAGTAAAACAGCAGCTGATTACTGCAAGAGGCAGAACAGTATTTTTTTCTTTTTATTTCTTATCTTTTTTTTTTTTAAGTAACTGATTTCCTCTTAATGTACATGTATGTATAAAGTGATACAGTGTTGTTCTGATTATTCATGTATGGATTATTTGTGTTAAAAATAATATGCATCACATACACGGGGACTGGCAGTGTGGGTTGCCAAACACTTGGTCTGGCAGATGCAAAGTCAGACTGGCAGTGGAAGACGACTGCGCTGCAACTGAGCATGCTCAGACAAGGACCACCGACTCTGCTGCTACTACTCATCCAACAGACATTGTTCTGAATACATGTTTGAAAATATCTTGATTATTTGAGTTTTTCGATTCAGGCATCCCCCCCCCCCTTCCCCCTACAGTATACTCCCGATTATTTGGGGTAGCATGGGAGGGGTCCCATGCTACCCCAAATAATCGGGAGTATACTGTATAAAGAAATCTAGGAATAATTCAATCAACAGTGCGAGTACATTAGCACTATCCATGCGCATGCGTGCATGTTCTCTCTCTCTCTCTCTCATGGATGAATAAATAAATAGCCCCTAACTTACATCTATATGACTACGAGCTCCAAATAACTTTAGACAATTACAACACCTACATTTGGTGGCTTTGAATTTCAAAACATCTATTTCCTTTTCCTTCCTTTGGTTTCATTCCTTCATTCATTGATGACGGATCTCTGATTCAGATCACTCAAATTTCTCTCAAACTACACCTTTTGTCTTTTCTAGTTCAATTTCTTTGGCAAGCAGAATTAAAATAAAAAATTGCTCAGAAGATACAATGATAGCGTCTCATGAAAGGGCTTCACATCTACACTGAAAAAACCTTCTGTAATGTGGAAAACAACTTACGTTTATTTATATTCATATTTACTAATCATTGAAAGAACAATTTATATATTTAATGTACATACCTTTGTAACAATGAAATCATAAAATGTGTAGTGATGAGGTAAAATCAGATCCTCTTTCACATACATCAGTTGATCAGCAGTAACCGTCTTTAACTCACTGAATTCCTTGCGAAGCAACTCCAAGCATCTCTGTAGAAACTGGTATATAGAATTTCCTGCAATAAAGTAGCTACTTTGACATGTCACACCAGCAATATCGCAAAAATGTTAGAGTAATTCTGAACTTAGTGAATAAACTGGAATGACAAATAAAAGATAGGACATGACACTAGGATTTGAAAATATATCAAATATCTCTCTTCATCAATATTGTTCACTTTGTAGCTACTACGAGGGTTGGTCAGAAAGTAATGCCTCCTTTTCTTTCTTTTTATTTTACAAGAAAAGTAAATGCTGTAGGATAACAGCTATAACATTAACAATTAATTTGTCACTTTTCAATATAATCACCATCTTCATCCAAAGTTTTTTTCCACCTTGAAACAAGAGTATATATACCTGTGCAGTAAAAATCATGGTCCTTATATCCAGCATAGACAAATCTTGGAGTAGCCTAGTTTTCAATAATGGCCATCACACTGCCTCTAGCAATGGATAACAGGTGACATATTTCATCTGTTGTTACCCAGCACTCACTGCGTATGATTCAGTTGACATGTTGGATGTTGTGTAAAGTCACTGTAGTTGCTGACTAGTTGCCCCGTGTTGCATCAGTCAACGGCATTTGCTGTTCTACTTCTCTACAGCAATGAACACTGTCTACATGATGACATCCACTGTAACATCTCCATACATCATCTTCAGCCTTTCATGAATGTAACATGGCATTTCACCTTCTGTAGTAAGGAACTCAATCACAGAACACGTCAATGCCATCGGTTTTCTGAACTTGTATAGTGCTCCAACCAATTGACGTAGGATGCTGGCTTTGGTACAGGCTACAGAAAAGGGTTTGCAAAAGCATGCCAAATTCGTGGTTTAAAAATGGTGAATATTTGGTGCTCTGCAGCTTGTAAATATTTTCTGAAGGAGAGTTCAGGCTTCTAGAAGATGCCTTTTGCCATTTATACAATTATTTAAAATGTTTCTGGCACCTTTTTAACTGAAGTATTTTCAAGAGTAAAACATTATTTAAGGGCTGAGCTTCAAGGTTAATTTTAAATATTACTTTAGTTCTAGAATGAAATTTTCACTCTACAGCGGAGTGTGCGCTGATATGAAACTTCCTGGCAGATTAAAACTGTGTGCCGGACCGAGACTCGGTCCAGCACACAGTTTTAATCTGCCAGGAAGTTTCATTACTTTAGTTCTTTGATAGATAACCAATTTTAAAATAATGAGAGAAAGTATAATCATCCTTCCAAGAAATTGATGCGAGGTGAATTATTGAGCAATTTCTTTGTGCTGAATTTCAGAATTTCTTGGTCACTCAATAAACATGACACACCTGTAGTAGAACTTCAGCAAACTGCGAAACCTAATGAGTACATGCACAAAAATATATCAATGCGATCATATTGGCTCATCCATTCACAACAGCAGCTGTAACATTTACTAACATTTCTTTCAAACTAATTCTAGAAATTGACAACAACCAGGCAAGCGGCAGGTTGTGAGATGTTCATACATTGTTCTCACATGAAATGAGTCAAGTTTTCGCTTTGGCTTGGTCTCCGAAGTGTTACAAAATTAATGATAACTACATCACCAACTTAATGAAGGAGAAAAAATAGGAGGCATTAATTTCAAACTGGTCCTCATATACGCTTACCCTCTCTAACAGCTTACCTATCATTCTCATTCACACAACAGTTGAAGTCAGTCTTCTGCACACATCTTGTGTGAAAATAGCACTATTATCTACATTAATCCAATGTTTCTTATCTCTTCATTAATGTTGCAGTCACATTTCGTATTCCATCTGAGCTTTGAGTTTGAAACTTGTGCTAATGGAATGTGTCAGCTATCTACACATGCACGAACATATGTTTAAAATAAAAGCATTAATATTTTGATTATTGCTTGTTTTACAACACTGTTATTAGACATCCACCTAAAATACAAGCTGAAATGAAGTGGAACCTGTGGCAGTATATTTAAAATGGGTGTTACAGCACTGGACAAATTATTCAAAACAAAATTTTCATCCATAGTTCATTTTAATGTCTTTCAATACTTCTTTAATGAAATGTCTTTGTTACATAACACAAAGAAATTAGATAACTACTCAAAACGAACCAATAATTTAAAAAATAAAGTTTTATCACAGAAGCAATTGCTAATTATGTATCTGATTTGTATCAATATTTTTGCTGAATGCTGATAAGAAATAGCATACATATTTAGAATTTTTATATGAAATTCAATCAGCACATGAAATCAGTGTTAGGAAGGTGAATGGAAACTTATTTGTTGAAAGGATTTTGGGAATATGTAGTGTAACTTTTAAGGACAGCATGTGCAATATGCTAGTGCAGCCTACACTATAGCGCTGCACCATTATTACCATGTGGGCCTACCAGATGACAAAATAATTGACACATGCTGCTATAATTGTTAATAGGTTGGTAACCTTAAATGAAAGTGTAAGGGGGGTGCCTAGAGAATTTAAATGCAAATCATTTGGTCAAAAGTGATGTTGTTGTAAAATTATGTTCTGAAAATTTACACAACTGGCATTTGAGCTATACTGTACAATAATTCTATTATATTTGTCACATATATCATGTAAGGATCATGAGAATAACAAGGGAATACATTAAACGTATTCACAACTGCTAATAAGAGCAAGCACCAGCTGTACAATGGAATGACAACAATGAAAATTTGTGCCGGTCCGGTACTCAAACCTGAATTTCCTGCTTATCATGAGCAGTCGCCTTACCATTTGGCTATCCGTGAATGACTCACAGCAAGACCAAACTTCCTTATGTCATCAAACATGCGTCTACAACCTGTACTTTTCCATCATGTATATTCCCGTACAGGCCAGACGTTGTACTTTAAAGTTGCTTGCCTGGTATCGGCAGAAAAATATGGTATTGCAGTGCCTGTGTTATTCTGATTATGATGCAAAGTTTCTTTGGACATGCATGCATGTTTAAAGGAACAGGCACTGCATTATAAAATACATTAAATGTATTCACAATTGCAAATAAGGGCAACCACTAGCTGTAGGATGGAATGAAGACAATGAAAATTTGTGCCGGACTGGGACTCGAACCTGCATTTCCTGCTTATTGCAAGCAGCCGCCTTACCATTTGGCTATCTGTGCATGACTCACAGTCAGACCAAACTTCCATATGCCATCAAACATACTTCTACAACCTGTACTTGTACATCCATTATGTATAACACAGTACAGGTAGTCGCCGCAGTGCATGTTCCTCTGAACATGCATACATGTCCAAAGGAACTTTGCATTGTAATCAAATAACACAGGCATTGCAATAACTACTATACCATATTGTATCGTATCGTAACAAGATAATGGTCCTATCTGATACGTCATTACCTAACCTTAAATTTTTCATACAAGAAGAATATACTGAAAGAAATGCACTGTCAAAATTTTAGCTGCTAAGGGCACTTCAAGTATCATTTTTTAAAAAACATTAAAGTTACTCATTTTTGCAACATGAAGAACCATTTATAACAGTGGTTCATGCAGCCCCTCCTGCCTGGTACGCTATTCGGAGCCTTGAGGAGAATGTAATGTCATGTAACTCAAATTTCAAAGTGCACACATGTGAATTTTAAGCAAAATCTCTCAAATGTCTCAAATCATTAATTTTTTAAATAACTTGCAGTTCATATTGACATCTAAACTATTGCAGACGTAATTGTTACAAAAGTGACTAGCAGAGGAAAGAAAATCAAGGCAGTGTACTTCCATCAATCAGGACTTTAATATGTTGTTAGGAAATATTTCATAACAATATCTGTAGCAATCTCTTATGATAATTTTTGAATACGGTATATTTTACTAACAATGAGATAGTTCCTTGATTATTTCCAGAAGTCATCAAAAATGGGAAATGTGTACTGGATGATGAAAACAAACACTTTCTTTACAGCAGGCACACCTCACAAAAGAAACATTAATGCATTTAGGTACATCACAGTAATTATTAGTTTTATTTAGACAGAAGTGGGATTGTTCTGCATATTGCACTGCATGTTAGGCATAACTTAGCAAATTCATAAAACCTGTTGATGCAAATTCACAAATCACAAATGACTGAAGTTTAACAACACCATTCTGCTGATAAACCTAAAATAGCAAAGAACTATCAGAAATTATACTGTCCAATAATTTTCTAAAAAATTCTTTAAAGTGTTAAAAAATTTCATTATCAAGTAGGTGAATCTTTTTGTACCTTCTTAAGACAGGTGTCATGTTACGTCCAGGCCAAGAGTCCAACAAATTATTTGTTGTAACTGGCAAGTAGTAGTTCTGGATGTAATGCAGAAAATTATCCTCTTCCATTTTTCTGCATTTTTGAAACCAAACAGTCATTTTTTAAAATTTCCCTCGACATTCCTGAAGAGACTCATAAAGCTGCAGAAAAAGTAACCCACTGATACTTATCACTGACACTGTTGTATATGAGTGCGCAAACCACTTCGTCTTTCTTTCACTTGAGACAAAGTGCAGTTTGCATGTAGTTCTTGCACAGTTCTTGGCTTTATACACAGTATTTTAGGGGGTAACAAGAAGCTTTGTCTTTATGTAAACTACAAATTTCTCAACAGAATTACCTATTAAAGACATCTGTACACATTTACTTGAAGTAAACTTCGTAATTTTGCAACTTCATTTTCCATATAATTTCCTGAATCTGTTTAACTAGGTCAAAGAAACCTGCAAATCAGTAATGTTAATCTCACTTGCATTTCACAGGGCCCACTCATGTAGATCGCTCTGGGTAACAGTGCGTACATTCTCAGAAGCAGTTCTAAATTTTTCAAGTAATTTTTCTTCAACAATTCTGAGAGCTCCATTTTGGTGTATATTTTGTATGCCAAGTAATGCTTTGTGCCTTTTATACAATTCACTTTCAAGTTTTACAAAACGAAACTGGCTTTGGGCACTGCTTGACTTTAAGTGTTCTCTCCCTCCTTCATTAACCAAAAAATTTACAGAATTTTCTGTGTCACTGGAAGTTATTAACACCTATATTTTCTGCAGACTAGAGAGGCACTGAGATTTTGTTTTGGACATTAATCACCATAACATTCATTGTTCAAACCACAATTCACTAAATCATTTGTTATTTACTGTTTCTTCTAATGTTTCCATAATTTCTAACAAAATATTAACACATAATTTGAATGACTGTCCAAGAAATCAACTAATAAGTAACTAGGTCTTCCGTAGAAGTAGATGATTTCAACTGCATACCACACGCTTCATATTTAATCTCTGCAAGATTGAAAACATTACTTGGATTCCACATTACTGTGAAAGTCTGGAATGTACGCAAAGCAAATGCTATTAGCTAGCATATATGAAGAAATCAGATGGGAAATTAATTCAATTTTATCTCCATTGACAACACTTATCGACCTGCAAAGGCAACTGCTGATTATTATGGATATCAAGTGAATTACAAATTCCAGAAAACAGTAGCTGTGAACAACAGTGCCAGAGACACTGTCAGGGAAACTGAAATAAAATTATGATCACATTGTGCCACATTACCTGTTTACATTGTGCCACAACCAGAGCTATGCACCCACTGTGTTGCGTATACACTGTTGCAGCTATGGCAAGGGTGTACATCCCTCCAACCACCTAGCAAGCTACAAATTTGGCAGTTTTCAACATTGTTTATAAATGCTTGCAGTGAGTCTTAGCATCTAAATTTTTGACAGTGTGTGTGTGTGTGTGTGTGTGTGTGTGTGTGTGTGTGTGTGTGTGTGTGTGTGCGCGCGCTCTTCCTGTATAAATAATTTCTGGACAGGTTTCAGCATGACAGATTGGACAGACCTCCTGTAAGATAAGAGAATTTATGGGGCATACAGTATGTCATTTTTCACCCACTTCAAATGCAAATGGTATAGTAAAGGGCTAATACTGATATAATTCGCTCTATACCATGCACCGCACAACAGCTTGCAGCATTTATATATGCTAGTTACAGAGGACTGAAGTCAGCTGCTGTGCCTATACTTGATCACAGAGCACACAATGTAATGTAATACTGGTTGCTATTGATGGCAACTATACTGACAAGACACTGTAGTAAATCCAGGAAAGAGCAGGAGGCATAGCAATCCTGGTATACAAGCAAAAGAAAAGAGGTCAGAAATAGCATAAAACTCAGGGCACAGATATAAAAGGTATGATAAGTGACAGAAAATCTTAGACTAGTTGAGGTTTAATTTGTATGTTTCCATTTACACATTGGGTTACACAAGAAACACCATTAAATGACTAAATACCAAGCAGTCACACTTAGGTATGTGAGACTGATAGCAAGAGACAGTGCACGAGGTTCTGTAACCATAAGATACCTCACTGAAGAAAATATGAAAGAGAAATGCTAAGCTGTGAATTTATCTGGCATGAATTCAGGTCTTTAGCCTAAGACTGTTGACACTCTCAACTGGTGAGAAAATCAGACAAACTGGGGAAAAAATTTGGTTGTAAAATGATAACGTTTTTGAAAGAAATACATTTACTGTTTTTTATTTCTATTTTATTTGGCGTACTTTGATGTTTTGGCTGTGTAGCCAATCTCAGGCAAAATGTTTAACCTTGTTAAGTATATCTGTTTTGGGTTACAATCAAAATTTCATGGGTAGCCGTAGCTGGCTGGGCTAGAGGGCTGTAGCCGTCATATTTGGTTCAGTACAGACAGTAACAAACAGCCAAATCACTGCACTGCACACAGTTCAGCACTCCTTCACAATAGTAAATGGCTTATCTGTGTGCTACTGAAAGACTAAAATATGATGGCTGCAGCTCTCAAGCCCGGCCAACTATAAGCTGCCCATGAAATTATATAACTGTAACCCAAAATATACATAGTTAACAGGTCAAACATTTCACTTCAGAATAGCTAAACAGCCAAAATGTCGCAGTACACCAATTAAAAATCAAGGAAAACATTCAGTATGGATAGGGACCATAACTTCTTCACAAGAACTTTACCAGCAACCCTTCAGTAATAAAAGTTTTAAAGTTTGTTGTGAGCAGTGTCTCTATAAAATTAGAGCTCCCAGCCAGTGATACAATGTCATAACAGATTCATAACTTATTAAAAGATAACAAAGTAGTACAATAAAGGATAGAATTATGAAATCCTCTTCATATCGGGCAAGGAAAGAGGCAGTCGTTAGCCACAGCTTATCAGGAAACACCATCCTGATATTTGCCTGGAATATTTTGGTAAAATCATGGAAAACCAAAATTAGGATGGCTGTATTATGTAAGTAATCCTTTGAATTAGATTAAGTGCACTGTTCCCCCAATCATGGCATGAAAAACATCTTTGACATGGAGTATGGCAGAAAAGAAATGAACAGTGCTGCCTACTTTTCAATTCATTTTAGTGAGTAACAAAAATCAATTACACAGGCCTGAATCAAACAATGGAAAATCCAGGATGGAATGTAACAACATGGTGAAAAGGAAAGTTGCTACCCACCATATAGCAGAGGTGCTGAGTCGCAGATAGGCACAACATAAAGGCTTCACAAATATAGCTTTCGGCCAGTACGACCTTCATCAAAATTAGACGACAAACACATACATACATACTCATGCAAACCCAACTCATATACACATGACCGCAGTCTTGTGCAACTGTGGTCTCAGTTGCCTGAGACTACAGTCATGTGTGAGTTGCGTTTGCGAATGTGTGTATGCGTATGTTTGTTGTCTAATTTTGACGAAGGCCTTACTGGCCGAAAGCTATATTTGTGACAGTCTTTTTGTTGTGGCTGTCTGCGACTCAATCTCCATTATACGGTCAGTAGCAACTTTTCTTTTCACACTATTGTTACATAGGCCTGAAGTATCCCTGGGAAAAAGAAAGTATTTGTTTGGAGAAAAGCTATCAGCCTTGGTTTAAAACCTTTGGTTTGTTACTAA
The DNA here is from genome assembly GCF_023898315.1 of Schistocerca nitens. NCBI lineage: Eukaryota > Metazoa > Arthropoda > Insecta > Orthoptera > Acrididae > Schistocerca > Schistocerca nitens. The sequence continues at coordinate 288,280,100 of NC_064618.1, read as the reverse complement.
TAGCCTTCAATTCCTTGTGGAAGCCTTGTGATATTGTGTGCTGCACATTTCATTAAACATTAGTTAAGGATTTGCCAACTATGCAAACACTGTTCCTTGGTTTTAAGATCACCAGAAGAATGCTTTTAGTTTTTTTAAAGTAGTCCACATTGTATGTCTAACATAACCCCTGCAAGGGAGTACATATAATTTGATGTCAGTTTTTGTTGTTGTCGTCTTCAGCCCAAAGACTGGTTTGATGCAGTTCTCCATGCTAGTCCATTGTGTGAAAGCCCCTTCATCTCTGCATAAGTACCACAACCTATATCTACATGAACTTGCTTACAATTACTGCATTCAGGCCTTGGTCTCTTACAATTTTTACCCCTTACGCTTCTTTTTATGACCAAATTTACAATTCCTTGATGCCTCAGAATGTGTCCCATCAACCAATCCCTTCTTTTGGTCAAGATATGCCATTAATTTCTTTTTTCCCCAATTCAGTTTACTACCTCTTCATTTTTTATTTGATCTATCCCATCTAATCTTCAGCTTTCTTCTACAGCACCGCATTTCAAGAGCTAGTACTATCCCCCTACCAGAACTGCTTATTATTCAGATTTCACTTCCATACAAGGCTACAGTCCACACAAATATCCCCAGAAAAAGATTTCTAACACTTACACTGATATTAGATGTTAACAAATTCCTCTTTTAAAGAAATGTTTTTCTTGCTATTGTCAGTCTGCATTTGATACCCTCTTTACTTCAATTATCATCAATTATTTTGCTGTCCAAATAACAAAACTCATCTACTACTTGTAGTATCTTGTTTTCTAAACTAAATCCCTAAGTTTTTGTCTGATTTAATTCAACTACATTCCGTTATCCTTGTATTACTTTTATTGATGTATATCTAATAATCTCTTTTCAATATCCTATCCATCCTGTTAATCTGCTATTCCAAGTCCTTTGCTGTCACTGACATAATCACTCTGTCATTCGCAGTGTACATATTGAACAACACTAGGGATAGTCTACAACCCTGTCTCATTCCCTTCAGCATGTACAGCGCCCTCTGAAACTCTCAACAACCTCTGACTCCTTCAACTTATGAAAGTCTTATCTGCAAAAAACACTATTTTCTTGATTTTTAATGATTTCTGTATTCAGTATTCCAATTGGAAAGATAGTATTACATATTTATGCAGCTAACTCAAGGTCCCTTCTGCTACATTATTTATTTCTCATATTCTGTTTCATTAAATCTTTATTCAAGTCTCTTTCTTTCCAGTCTCATTTTGATTGTTTAACTGTATTGACTCTTTTACATTACTTATATTTTATGCTCTCCACATTATTATTATTGCTGTTGTTATTGTTGTTGCTTGCTAAGTACTGTTAGTGACTAAAATACAATTTTTCTCTTTGCATACACTGACAATTTTGCAATCAGAATCTCTGACAGATCTGTTCATATAAATATTTCTTCTATTAGGGAATGTCATTATGTGTGAGATTAACTTAGCTTCAATAATGTGTTTCAACATTTTTGTCAGTAATTTGAGTGTATCAGTTGAACAGTTGCAGGTATTGTTATGAACTTGGGCAATAACAAGTCTTTTAATCAGACTTGAGATAAGAACTATAGCAAACTGTAATAATATAATTCACCACATTTAATAGTTTTATCTCACATTGTTCACTAAATCAATGTTCTTGATACATTTCTTATACACTGTAGCAACTGTAACAAAATGTCAAACCTTTTTTCATCCGTACTGTTCTCCTATGACCTGAGCCATCCCAGTAACTGAATGTTATTTCTATTTCTTCCTCCTTCAGAGATGATTGTTTGGCTGCCCATTCCTGGGAGTTAAAGAAAACATATTAGTACTTATCACAATTATACAGAATTGTTTGGTTTCAACAACATGAGGTTAAAGATACTTTCTCATTAAAAATTAATTACATAATTATAAAGCAGCTGCCGAGAACATTTTTAGAATATATTTCTTTAAGTGTTCCAAATTAAACCCCAAATCACAGGTCCTAGGTTTGAGATACCTTTCTGCTATGTAACAAGTGATGAAGACTGAAAGTATGAAATACAATTTTCTTATGAAAACAGTTGTACAATATGAATAGAAAACGAGGTAAAGAATGTCAGTCATACGCTGAAGTACAAACATAGCCAAGGATATAGCTGGCAAAAAAACAACTGCATTACCTAATTGTAAGAGAGAGAGTCTGGAACCAAAAATTTCACTGGAAAGGAATTCCACATACAACTATCAATTCATTTCATAAATCATAATTCAGACAAACAGAATGAAATTCAACGCAATCCAGTAAAAATATAATGATACGAGGCAGCAAAAGATAAAAAGAGACTGCTTTGAATATAAAAGCTAAGGAGGGGGTGGGGGATGTTTCCTTAACACACCATCATAATCGGAGTAGCCTCTAATTATCCAACAGTGAATTGCTATGATTACAGTTTTGTTCGTGGTGGGCACAAAAAGACATACAAACAATACTCAATGTTTTCTCTGAAAACTATTTTAAATGGATAGTTTGAAATTCCACTCATCACAGAGAAATATTAGACCTAATGGCAACAAATAGATTTGACCTCTTTGAGGATGCTCATACTGAAACAATTATCACTGATCACGATGTAGCCACAGCCATATGACTGGCAAAGTACAAATGACAAATAAAACTAGTAGAAAGATGTACATGTTAATTAAATCAAACAATGGAAAATCCATGACGGAATAATGAAAAAATTATGAAAAGAATAGATTGCTAACCACTGCTTAGAGGAGATGTTTAAAAAAAACTGTTAAACAAATGAGTTTTTGTCCAAATGGCCTTCTTCTAAAGCAAACAAATCACACACACACACACACACACACACACACACACACGCGCGCGCGCACGCACGCATCCACATTCGACTACTCTCTCTAGCCACCGAGACCTCAGTGGCCAGATACAGTGGTCATGTGTGAGTTGTGCTTGTGTGAATGTGTGTGTTGTCTACTTTAGAATGAGGCCTTTTGGCCAAAACCTCACATGTTTAGCAGTTTTTTTGTTGCGCCTGCCTGCGACTCAACATCTGCTCTATATATATTTAGTAACTACATAAAGAGACACCAGTATTACATCTCAAAGAGGAACTCTACAAATTTTGCTCTGGACAGGCGCACATGAACAGGAACTACAGCTCCAGTTTAGACAAACAGTTGACCACGCATTTGACAAATACATGCCTACTACAATAGATTCCCCTCCAAAACCATGGATCTTGCTCAGGTGGGGTGGCGTGTTTTTCTCAATGATGCAGATAACATCGCCATATGTTCAACCACAAATGAGATATATCTATGGAGAGACCAGACTAACCAATGGTTCCTCATGAGGGGCAACTGCCTTTTCAGCAGTTGCAGAGACAACAGTCCGGATGATTGACTGATCTGGTCTTGTAAAAAGAGCCTATGTGGCCTTACTGCACTGGAACCTGCTAAAAGCAAGGGCAAGCTACAGCTGTTATACATCTCCATAAGGGCCTGCAGCTTGAATATATGGCTTATTGATGTTGGCTTCCTCTTCAGTAAAATATTCCAGAGGTAAAATAATCCCCCATTCAGATCTACAGATGGGGATAACCAGGAATATGTCATCATTAGGAAAAACAAAACTGGCGTTCTAAAGATTGGGAGGGGAGGGTGGTGTAATGTTTGATCCCTTAATCAAATAGGTAGGTCAAGTAATTAAAGAGAAGTAGAAGTGAAGTGTGGTAGCAGGAAGAACAGGACTTCTGATCATGTTAGTACAGGATTCCACCATTAAATCAAATAGGAATAATGCAGGAGTAGGTTGAATAATGAATTAAAAAATAGGAATGCACGTAAAATACTGTGAACAGCATAGTGAACACATTATTGTAGCCAAGACAGATATGAAGTCAACAACCACCACATCAATACAGTTCATATACCAACCAGTCGCACAGATGATGAAAAAACTGAAAGAATGTGTGATTAGATAAATGAAATTATTGAAATAATTAGGGGGGAGGAAAATTTAATTACGGTGAGGAGGTGGAATTTGATTGTAGAACCTGCCTGGTAATATTTTGCACAGAGGATAATATAATCATTGCTAACATATGGTTTAAGTAGTATGAAAGAAGGCTGTATATGTGGGTGACAATTGGGGACACTGGAAGATATCACATAGATTGTTTAACGGTAAGGCTATGGATTGGAGACCAAATTTTAAACTGTTAGACATTTCCAGTAACAGATATGGCCTCTGACAGTAATCCATTGGTTGCCAAATTAAAGTTGAAGAAATAACAAAAATGTAGGAAATTAAGGAAGACAGAATCTGGATAAATTAAAGAAACCAGAGGATGCTGAGAATTTCAGAGGGAGCATTTCACCATTTTGGGCTAAAGCAAGGGAAAGGAATACAGCAGAAGATGAATGGGTAGCTTTGAGAGATGAAATGTGGAATGTAACAGATGATTAAGTTAAAGAGACAAGTCCTATTCAAAATTTCTGACGATATTGAATTTAATTTGTGAAAAAAGAAAATATAAAAATTCAGAAAATTAAGCATGCGAAAGGAAATACAGACAACTACAACATGAGATTAACAGAAAGTGCAAAACGGCTCTGCAGGAATGTCTAGAGGGCAAATGTGTGGCTGTAGAGGCATGCATAACTGGGCTAAAGATAAATGTAGCCTACAGGAAAATCAAAGAGATATTTGGAGAAAAAGACAAGCAGCTATATGAATGTCAAGAGCTAAGCTAGCAAGTCAGTATCAGACAAAGAAGGGAAAGCTGAAAGGTGGATTGAATATACAGAGGGTCTACATGATGGAGATCAACTAAAGGACAATGTTAGAGAAGAAGAAGTAGATGAAGATACTGCAAGGAGAATATGACTTAGAACTGGAAGACATACGTGAAACATGGTTTCTGGTGTAGATGACAATCCCTCAGAACTACTAAGGTCCTCTGAGCAACAATGACAAAATAATTTCACTTGATGTGCAAGACTTACGAGATAGGGAAAATACCCTCAGACTTCAGGAAGACTACAGTAATTCCAGATCCAAAGAAGATAGGTGTGAATACTACTGAAACATCAGTTTAATAAGCCCTGGTGACAAAATACTGACAAGGATTATTTACAGAAGAATGTAATAGGTGATAAAAGCTAACATACGGGAACATCAGTTTTGGTTCCAGAGAAATATAGCAACAGATGAAGCAGTATTGACCGTATAATTTGTCTTAGAAGATAAGTTGTAGAAAGCCAAACCAATGTTTCTAGCATTTGTAGATTCAGAGAAAGCTTTTGGCAATGCTGACTGGACTATACTCCTTGAAAAATTTTGAAAGTAGCAAGGATGAAGTACAGGGAGTGAACAGTTATTTACAATTTGTACAGAAACCAGACTGCAGTTATAAAAGTAGAACAGCAAGAAAGTAAAGCTGTAGTGGAGAAAGGAGTGTGACAAGGTTGTAACCTCTCCCTGATGTTATTCAATCTGTTGACTGGGCAAGCAGCAAAGGAAAGCAAAGAGAAATTTAGAAAGGGAACTGAAGTTCACAGAGAGGAAATAAAAAACTTTAAGGTTTGCTGATGACGTGATTCTGTTACAGACAGAAAATGATTTGTGAGAGCAGTTGAACGGAATGCATAGTGTTTTGAAAAGATGTTTTGAGATGAACATCAACAAAAGTGATACAAGAGTAATGGAATGTAGTCGAATTAAATCAGTTGATACTGTGGGAATAAGAGTAGGAACTGAGATGCTTAAAGTAGTACATTGATTCTGTTACAGACAGAAAATGATTTGTGAGAGCAGTTGAACGGAATGCATAGTGTTTTGAAAAGATATTTTGAGATGAACATCAACAAAAGTGATACAAGAGTAATGGAATGTAGTCGAATTAAATCAGTTGATACTGTGGAATAAGAGTAGGAACTGAGATGCTAAAAGTAGTACATGAGTTTTGCTATTTGGGAAGCAAAATACCTGGTGATGGTTGAAGGAGAGAGGATACAAAGTGAAAGAGTGACAATAGCAAGAAAAGCATTTCTGGAAAAGAGGAATTTGTTAACATCTACTATAAATTTAAGTTTGAGGAAGTCTTTTCTGAAGGTATTTGTCTGGAGTGTAGTCTTTTATGGAAATGAAATGTGAGCAACAAGTAGTTCAGACAAGAAAAGAGTAAAAGCTTCTGAAATGGGTGCTATAGAAGAATGCTGAAGATTAGAAGGGAAGAGTGAGTAAAAAAATTAAGAAGTACTGAATCAAATTGGGAAAGAAAGAAACTGATGGCACATCTTGACTAAAAGAAGGGATTGGTTGACATGACACATCCTGCGGCACCAAGGAATTGTAAATTGGTCATGGAAGGAAGTGTGGAGGATAAAAATTGTAGGAGGAGACCACGGCCTGAAGGTGTAAGAATTTCCATGCGCGGCAGCAAGCAGGTTTAAACAGATGAAGATTGTGATAGTTATTAGAGATGAATAGGGTTTCACAGCACAGACTGTCATGGAGAACTATATCAAATGTGTCTTAAGACTGAAGTCATCATTGTAGATGATGATGATGACAATGTAAAAGATCAAGACAGAAGACAGCCACTACAGTATAGTTTCCGTAAATAAACTTAGGAAGAAACACAACTACTACATATTATGTGTAAAACAAAACATAGAGCTCAACGTACAGAGATGATAAATGGAAAGAGTATGGATATCAAAACAGCAATGTGTAAAGCCTTCAATGACTATGGTAGCAGAATGTTATCAAAAGACTTGTTACAACTCCAAAAGAAAAGCGAGGAATATATTAAAAGTGTTAGTGTGCAGAACTCATGTATGATACAGGATCTGAAACTGAAAGTGACAAAACAGAAACAGAAATGAATTTTCAAATGTTTCTTTACAAAGGAAGATCAAGGAGTGTTGCCCCAATTTAATTCTGGTTCCACTACAAAGAGGAGTGATGTAGATATTAGTGTCAGTTACATTGAAAAACAGCTGAAATTACTATAACTGAACGAGGTCCCTTGGCATGATGAAATTACTATCAGACTCTATGCAGAATTTGTCCCTCTCTTAACAATAATATATCACAGGTACTTGAACAAAAAACTGAACCTACTACTTGGATGAAAGCATAGGTCACACACATCTACAAGAAGTGTAGCTAAAATGACACACAAAACTACGAGGGCTGTCCAGAAAGTAAGTTACGATTGATCGGGAAATGGAAACGACTATGAGAATCCGATAAAGCTTTGCAAAGATGTGTTGGGCAGTGTCTCTAGTATGACTCTAGGTACAATTATGTCGCTCTTTTCATTCCTGAGCTCTTAGTGAGCGCGTAAAGATGTTATACAAAATAGTGTCTCCCGCCAAGTACGAGGGCCTGGTGAGAATTTTCCCCTGAAGCTATGCAACCAACATTACGTAACTGTCGTGCGGTTTCTTCTTCAAGACAATTCTCAGCCTCATTCTGCAGGGGCAATAAAGATGTTCCTGCATTGTTTCAATTGGAAATGTTTGGTTACCCACAATACAGCCCGAAATTGTCTCCCACTGAGTTTCATCTCTGCTCAAACGAACCGCTGGCTATGAAGACAACATTTTGGCACAGAAAACGAGCTTTAGACCAGCGTAGAGAATTGGCGGAAAGCACTGGCGGCTGCCTTCTATGATGAGGGTATTGGAAAGTTGGTACAACGCTACAACGAATGTCTGAGTCAGAACGGCGACTACGTAGAGAAGTACCTGAAAGGTGTAGCTAACTGTTGCAAATGAAACATTTCTGATTTTCACTGTGATTTTCATTTCGCGATCAATCGTAACTTACTTTCTGGACAGCCCTCGTACTATCCAACATTGTTGGCCTCCATCTATTGGAGAAGCTTAGTACATATGTTAAACATAATGAGGCACACTGAACAGAATGGTTGCTTTGATTTCGTAAACAGGTTTCATGTGAAACTGATCTTGTATTCTTCTAACAGGACATCCTGAAAGCCATGGACCAAGGCCATCATGCACATGCAGCACTTCTTGTCTTCTGGAAAGTGTGACTCCGTAACATATCAACACTTATTAACAAAACTATGATCATACTGAATATCAGACATAATTTATGAATGGTTTGAAGACTTATTGTTAGGGAGGATGCAGCATTTTGCCTTGGATATTGAGTCATTGACAGATCTAGAAGTAATACAGACTTCAGTTTAACACTACAAATATTAAGAAAGGATTAAATTTAATTCCAAGGTGTAAGAATGTCCCAAGCACAACAGTGGAATGTGCCATCCAGGATGTACTACTACAAAATTAGCTTCTAGATTCTGCCTAATTATGTAACCACCCAAGTATTAACCAAGTGACAACTGGACAGTAGCCATGAATAATTACTTTTAAGTAGAGTATATTTATGCATTTCAGCACATTTTCAGGCATGAAATACTTAAACCGACTAGGATTAAAAAACTAATTAGTCTGCATGAAGCACCTTTGAAAACAACAGCCATCACTCCTAGAGTGGAATAACAATGGACAGCAGCCAATTCCTTTCAAAACTAAACCTAAAGAGAATTATAACACCACAGGACATTAAACTCTTTACCATTTCATTATTTTAAATCACATTGGTGACAACAACTACTGAAACATTGGATCAGTAGAGATTTATTTCTACTTGGGAAGAAACACTATTTCAAGCAACAAATGTAATACGAACACAGGATGATTAAATTTTCTTTTAGAGTTTGTGCTGATTACGCAAATTTGATGAGCAAGACCTGAAGGTACGTTTACTATCATAGGCCTCAAATGACTGTAGCACAATTCTGGCCTTGTGACACTGACAGTTATCCTCCTGGAAAATGCTATCACCATTAGGGAAGACATCAAGCATGAAAGGATGCAGGTGGTCCACATTAACGTTCACATAATCCACTGTTGTCATGGTGCCTTTGATTACTATCACAGATTCCATGGAATCCCAGGTGAATGTCCGCCACAGCATAGTACTGTCCCCATCAACTGTGTCTTTGGTGTGGAATATGTTTCAAGTGGCTGTTCATATAGACACAAACACTGACATGGTGCAACAACAAACACGATTCATCCTGCTAGATGACATGTTCACATTTATCTGTGGTCGAATCTTGCTATTCCTGTGTCCACTTCAATCATAACTGATCAAGTCATTGGGTCAACATGGGAACACACAGGCATTGTCTGTCGCAAGTCACCATGTTCAACAGTATGCACTGAACGGTGCACTCTGGAATGCTTGTGCCTGAACTCTATTGTCAGATCTGCCACAGATCGTCTGCTACCCTGCTTTACAGAGTGGGCAAGCCTCCGACATCCACATGGATGGACATATAACACCTTGCCACTTATTTGTGGTTTCACCATATTTCTACCATTTTCCACAGATGCTCAAGACAGTAGAATGGAAACAGCTGACCAGCTTCACTGATTCTGAGATACTCATTCCCAGGTGCCAGGCTGTAAGAATCTGCCCTTTGTCAGAGTTGCTTATGACAGTGGATTTCACCACTTGTGACCTGTATCGTCACTTGAACGATTCCTCATTCATATCTTCAATGTTTATACACTTTCCTTACAGCATCATGTGCCCACAACGCCATCAGTTGGCAAGAAATATTGTGGTGGGCAATAGTTTTACTTCATTAGTGTATAGTTCATGATCTGATCCCCTAAAAATGCCATTCCACAGTAAATACAAGCTTTAACACATATTTGTCTGCTGTACAGGTATTATTTCAGTTATTTACATAACAAACATGCCATTCTCTTAAAACTGTTTGCTTTCTAGATCATGTCAACTGCCATTACAGTCATGATGCATGGGACATTAACACTATGCCCTAGGCCTTATATGTCTCACAAACCTGTAGATTTGCTGTCCATAACAAAATGTCAGCATTGGCATTTCATTACAACAGTTTACATCAGCAATTACACATTTCTTCTTCTTCTTTGGCACTACAGCTCTTGATAGTCATCGGACACCTCAAAAATTTGTCTCTGTGTATCTCTGTTCTCTGTTTTTTTCCCCCTTCCATCCTTAGATTTCCATCTTGCTAAAATAATCAACACACTGTCCAGGCACCTGGCTCTTGGGTTGGCCTTTCCTTGTGGTGGAAAACAATCTGGCTTTCATTACTCGCTTAAGGATTTTGTCATCAGCCGTCCTCTCCATAGGGCCTAACCAACATACTCTCAGATAATTTATGTATTTTACTTGTATAAACTATTGTATTTCATGGTTGTACTTTACTCTCTAATCTGTATGTTTGCTGTACACAACAAAATGCTGCATTTGAATTTCATTACAACAGTTCACACCAGCAATAGCACACTGGTGGCTCTAAAATTATTCTCTGTGCACAATGAACATAGATACCATAGTAATATACCTGCCTGAGCTCTTCTCGTAATCTGTTCTCTTCGTCTTCTCTTTCACGGTCTGGCAAAAAACTTGTATCAACATCAGGATTTTTCCTGATTTTCTTTTTCACAGGAGGCTCAAACTTCTCTTCGGCTGAGTCACTGGTGTGGCCTAAATCATCATCATCATCATTTTCCTCTTCTTCCTCAAGACTGAAGGACAAGGACTGAATCTGAAATAAATACATACATTGCTATTATTACACAATATCTCAGTCACTATAATGTTAGCTTCAAAGTCTACGAAATGTAACCTAACTTTCAAGTAGAAGCACAAGTAACTTTCATTTATACTCCAAGCTTCACAAGCTATAGTTTCAATATTCCCCTATTATTGTTACATACTACCAGCACCTGTAACCTACTCATGAAAACAAGATCAAATTCATTATACCTCTACAGCCAATACCATTGAGCTCAAGTACATTTTAAAAGTGTAAGGATCAAATTAACCATTTTCTACTATACTTTTTTACTTTTCTATGTTCTCCCCTCTATCAAAATACTGGTACATTGCGAAATGATAAAAAACTTGTCTTATAATCTGGAGATATGCACCAAAAATCCCATTTCAGCCGCTGTACATTACATTTTCTGTAGTTTTCTTCACTTCAAAGTATTATTTAAATATGAACATGGATGTCCAATGTCAAACACTTCGTCGACATTATTTAGAGCAGTGGTAGTCAACCTGGTCCTTACCAACACTAGTGGGTGTTCCAGATTTCACAGTGGGCAGCAGGGAGTTGGTAGTTTAACATATTTCCATTATGTTGTGACACATATGTGAGTTGTTGGATATGCAAACTCAAAAATGGCTCCGAGCACTATGGGACTTAACATCTGTGGTCATCAGTCCCTTAGAACTTAGAACTACTTAAACCTACCTAACCTAAGGACATCACACACATTCATGCCCGAGGCAGGATTCAAACCTGCGACCGTAGCAGTCACGCAGTTCTGGACTGAGCACCTAGAACCGCTAGACCACCGCGGCCAGCATGCAAACTCAATATTTTGTTCTAGTCACAAAGCAAACAAATCTATGGCTTGGAGTCACACTTTATGTTGTTAAATATCATGCCTTCACATTCAACATATAACCAGAAAAAATGATTTACTCACTAGCACAAAAGCATATGTAATCAAGTCTTTTGCTGACTAACCTAGTGAAAGTATAAACCAGGAATGCCAAAAACACCAACAATATTAAAGTCACAGAAATCTGCACTGCAGCCAGGAGAAGGTGTTTTGCAGAACTCCTGGTTGGTTGGTTGGTTGGTTGATTTGGGGGAAGGGACAGAACTGTGAGGTCATTGGACCATCGGATTAGGGAAGGCTGTGCAAGGAAGTTGGCCACGCCCTTTCAAAGAAACCATCCTAGCATTTGCCTGAAGTGATTTGGAGAAATCATGGAAAACCTAAATCAGGAAGACTAGACGTGGGTTTGAACCATTGTCCTGTGTGTGAACCCTGTTGATGTCTGCCAAGCAATCAGTTGACTTTCTAATGTCTGCCATGGCTGTCACTCATCATAGCTAGACAGCCCCTAGGGGAAAGCATAGTGTCATCCTCGACTGATAACCGGAGTGTCATTCACGAATCATGCCGCCATAGTCCATTTAATACAGGCAGGCTATGAAAAAATTTTACCTTCATAGTCTCGGATGTTACTGACTTTAGCATATGTTAAGATGAAGGACTAAGTAAGGAACATGTATTTTTTTGTTTTCTCCAAAAAAATTTCTGCTCCAAGATACAGCCGTCCAAAGATGACATTGCACATACCACTTTGAAGATGCGAATTTTGGAAATTTTTTAAAAATGCTGCATCTCTGGAACAATTCTAGATATTTTGTTGTTTTTTTGTTTGAAAGATAATTACTTTATGATTACAAAGAAATCCTCCATTTGGATTTATCTATCAAAGTTCTTCTACTATAATGTTCTGAACTTATTTTATAGAAAAAAAAATTTTTTCAAAAATGCCAATCCATAAAATTTTGATTTTTTTCTCTTGATTAGTATCATATAGTCCTACATTCCCTGAAAAGGAGAGCTTTCACTTTAGTTTGAACTGGTTTTATAGACGATTGAAATTACTGCCATACATAAAACCTGTTTTACTACCATATTATTACATTACAGGCTCATAAAAATCAAAACCTAGCCTTATTTAGCATAATTTTAGTTTTGAAAGTTGAGTAAGAGACTCATTTTTCAAGCATTTTAGGTGGTTCCAAAATGTATGTGAAAGGTCCACAGACTTAAAGGTTCCAATTTATACAACTTCTGTGCACTCTGTCTTGTGCTGAAATTAGCCCATCAATGAACTAAAAATGTGTTCCACTGCTTCAGTATCTTCCTTTGATATAGAGTGATGCCTTCCTGTTGAACTAATAGGAACTGGAGCACTTACAATCTTCAAAACATTGTGAACAGGAAGTGAGCACTGATGGCATTGTTGCTGTCCTTCAGCTGGAAACCTATTTCCAGCAGCTGATCCATGTGGTAGCATAAAGTTCACTACAGTTTCGTTTAACTCATACCTAGTGTCTATAATCTCTGCAATCCACCAGTCACAGTCATACACACATGCAACAAACATCCCCCTTCTCAGGTTGTAAATCTGAATATTATCCTGTTGTTTCGGAGGTGCTGGTCAAAGAAATGAAATTTCTTCTTTCTTGATCTTTAAAGGAAATATAAGTTCGCCCTTCACTATGAGTCCAAAAATGTGTCTTCGGAATTCCTTTCACAGGAGTAGTTTGTTTGGACCAGTCTTCTTTTTTCTGCTCACATAATTCTTCGATTTCCTCTTTGGACAAAAGAATGAGGGTTGTGGATGTGTAAGATTCCACGACTGTCATAAAATCCTCAGCATGCTGAATCGCAGCTGTATTTGGTTTGGAAAGATTACGTTTTGTAGCACGGAGCTTCAGCAGGTCTCCTACAACCTACACCATCACAAGGCCCCTTCCCCTGACCAGTAGCTCTGTATACCCAGTCAGTTGGCACAAGTGATTTACTCAATTCAAGCAGCTGGTAACCAGTTTTAAAATGACTAGGAACACCCTCAGAAATAATGATGATCTTCTCTGCCCCTGTTTGCAGTTGAAGAATTTTGCACATTGCTAGCAAACCACATGCTGTGTCATGTCCTTATAACTGCAACACTTGCGGTCTTGTTTTGAAAATATGTCACTCCTGTAAAAACTGAAACCTGACCATTACTCCAATGATACCCTTGTACTTCTTGTGGGAGAATTACAGAGCAATTCTCAGCAAAATCACAGTGAAGCACTAAACATAGTTGTTCAGCCTGTACACACCCTTTCACTTCTGCAATGTGTTGTTGTTGCAATTTCTGCAAATGCTGGTATGTTACTGCTTTCACTGACCATTTACAAAGTTCATCAATGAAACTTTCAAAGGCAACAGTTTTCTTAATTAGTTTATTTTCCTCCCATGTTGCATTTGTAATTTCTGCAGAGCTATGTGCTACATCTTCCAGGCCAAGTGTCTGTAAAGACAGTCATCCCTTTCCAGGGCAGTCTCCACATTCTTGAAACAAACAAGTCTCTCGCTTTACCTCACAGACTACTAATGACTTCACACGCTCAATCAAGGTGTCATATGTCACGTGAACCAGTAAGTTCTTCAAAGTTACCACACAAAGTTCCAAATTCGCACAGTACACACATAAACAGGCATCTCTAGGTGGGTGTGGAACTACCCACTTGGGTCATAGTGCATAAAATTTCTATCTTCCAATGTGTGAAGTATAGTTGCTCTTATAAATTGCAAAATTTTCTTTAATACCTATTCACTTTCACAACTTTTTGATCTTCAACTGTTACAGTTATAGTGTCTTTTCTGTAGGCACTCTGGAGAGAACAGTCCCATTTATCTTCCAGATAAAATGACTGCAGTATTTGAACTTGAGTTGCTTCTACAGGATGACCATAACAGGGATCTGGTCTTCCAAAGGCTCCTTCTACAGACCTCACATTTCTTGATTTGTCTACCTTGTATTTTGATACTGACGGAATGTGGTTCAAAATTGTTTTCTTTGAAAATGTCTTTGAATAAAAGTTAAAACTTGCACCTTTTCACTGTAGGATGCACTATATTCAACAGCTGAATTGATATTTGTGAAAAATTCCTGGCAAGAGGTGCAAGAGTGCTTTAGTTCATTTTCTTCTGAAGATGGAATTTCGACTTTGAAGAGTGTGGTCAGTTTTGCTGTAGTGTATTCATCCATAGCTTTAGTAATTTCTCTGTGCTTTCTTGATCCATAGAGCTTATGACTCAACTTCACTGACCACAGTTTCTTAACAGGACTAACACCTATCTCTGTAGTTGACTGATTCAGGGTATTTAATTCTTCCTCTATTCATGCAAAGTCTGCATCGTCTGCACCATGGGAAGCTTCACCTTGTACAGGTACTATCATTGTTGTTATTCTGTCAAAAAGTTTAGAACACAAAATGTTGTCATTGTAAACAACTTCATTTTGAAACAAGAGTCTTCAAATGAGAACACTTATTCCCAACCTGAAAAAAGTCTGTTTTTCTGTTTGTCTTATATATCACTCTTTTACGGATATGCAAATAGTCAGCACACTTCACTCTCCTGCGGCCACTGTCAGAAGACATTTAAAACAGTCCTTTTCACAAAACACACTGCAACTGTGTCAACTGGCAAATTTCCCACAAAACACAGAACTCACTGGATGGTCTCAGATTTCTTAGAAGCCTCTTCAGTAAAAAAATTAGCACTGAACAACTACCATACAGAAACCTGCAATGAACAACCACAACAAAGAAACTGACAAGAAAGTACAAAAAAGTGCAAGAAATATCTGCAACAATGAAAGTGAAAAGAAATAACTGTAACAAAAAAACTGATAAGAGATAACTGCAACAAAGACAATAGAAATAAACACTGTAACAAAGAAATTAGTAAGAAACAACTTCAGTGAAGACATACATTATCCTTGAAAGTTAAGAAAACTGATTTTTAAAAATAAAATCTGCCCAACTTTTAAAAGTGGAAGCTCTCCTTTACAGAGAATATAGTACTACTTGGTAATAATCAACAGACAAAAATCTAACTTTTCTGGATTGGCATTTAAAAAAATAAAATAAAAATAATCTGTAAATTATAAAAACAAATTCAAAAGATGAAAGTAAAAGAACTTTGACAGATATGTCCAAATGGAGGATACCATTGTAATCATAAAGCAATTACCTTTCAAATAAAAAAACTCTAACAAAGTATCTAGAACTGTTACAGATATACAGTATTTTAAAAAAATTTCTGAAATTCGCATCTTCAAACAGGTGTTCACAGTGTCATCTTTGGAGACCTGTATCTTGGGGCAGGATTTTTTTTTCCCCAGAAAACAAAAAAATGTATGTTTCTTACTTACTCCTGAATTTTAACATGTGCTAATTTCAATAACATCCGAGACTATGAAGGTAACCCCCTGCCTGAAGTGATACAGATTATGCCTGCCGGAAAGTGCACCTGTCATCCTGAACATATTTGACATTGAGTCAGAGTCCGAGAAGGTTCTGGTGGAGGCTGCTTGGTGATGGATGGAGACTTCACCTGGTTGTGTGGGAGATGCAGGGATGAAGGTTCTTGTATGACAAATACAGACATCACTCTTGCAATTGAGACAGGTTTATCTTGCTGTTTGCAACAATTTCAAATATTTTCTCACCTCTGTTAAGGATGTAAAGAAGAGCAGTATAAGGTGGCATAGTGGTGGCTTGATGTCATCCCTTTGTAATATTATGTGCATACAATACCAAAATTCTTGTTGCTGACCTTGGCATGATGCTGATTGCTGCCAGATATGCGTCATCCTTTCTCTGAGATGGGCGATGAATTCCGGAGTACTTGCATCGTCCATCGAAAATGCACATGGATTGATGAATGCGCCATGAAGATGTACGACTTCCCCATATACTAGCTCTGCTGGTGAGATGCCCAGCTCCGGTTTACACATGTTGCATAGGTCGAGCAAAACCAATGTTAAGACGCATGTCCATTGTGATTCATGGCACATCAGAGTGGCTTCAACTATTTTGTTCCTGGCAGGGTGGTAACTTATTGTTGTGTGGTGGTGCACTGTGCTGGAAAATTTACTCAGCTGGAGAAATAAATCAGATTCGAAGTACCATCCTTCATCTGTCATTATGTGGAGCGAACAACCAAAATGAGAGATCTAGCGTGACACAAATGCAGTGGCTAGCATTTCAGCAGAAATGTTATTCACTTCTGGCCAGCACACAAAATCGTCTATTACTCTCAGTAGGTAATGTTGTTCTGAAGGAGGCAGTGGATCTGCAATATCAATATGAATGGGTGCAAATTGTGCTGTCGTGTCTGGAAAATTGCCAACTGCGACATGGTGGTGCTTGCACTGTACACATGCACAAGCCCAAGTTCAACAGCCCTTTTGTATTCCAGACCACACAAAATGGCTAGCTATTAGTTCAATTGTTGCCTTCACGCTGGGGTGGTGTAAGTTACGTAAAGTTTCAAAGACTTGCTTGCATACAGCCAAAGGAATGAACACATGAGTTTTCCCATTCAAAAACTCACAGTACAACTTGGCACTCGAGGCTGAAATGTTGACAGGCTTAAGTTGAAGACTAGATGTGGTATCTTTTAAAAAATCCCGAAGTTCTTGGTTAGAATATTCCACTTGGGCTATATACACAAAGTCAACTGTCTTCATGATACTGCTCACAGGAGACAGGCTGTCTGTCACTACATGTCAGTTCCTTATATGGGCCTCACATCAGTGGTGAATTGCGCTATGAATTCCAGTTGATTGTATTACCTCACAGCACATTTGTCATTATTTAGCCGAAAGGCAAAGGTTTTGGATTTATGGTCTATATACATGACGAAATCTCTTGCTCCCAACTGTGTATGAAAATGGCTGTTGATATACTTTCCGGGATGTGAGGTCGTGGTCTAAGAACTTTTCTGCTCCTTACGTTTCGTCCAGAACTGCGCTGGACTTCTTCAGAGGCGCTGCTCCGCTGAGTCTTGCCGACTGACTGGTCGGGTGTCTGAGAGCGACTTATATATTGTGAGAAAGGGGGGCGTGGTTCAGGTGACACATGATGAGCAGTGATAATCCATAGAAAAGATAAGGTTGACTATCGATTACCACCTTGTCAAAGATAAAAATTGTTAGCAATTTTGTAGAGCCACTGTCCATATATCGCTAAGTTTCGTAGCCTCCTCTTTCCTATTAAAATTATCGTGATGTTTATAAATTTCGATAGCTTCTCTATATAGCCATGGATAGTAATTTAGTGTTGTAGATAAAACTTCGGTATCCGAAAACTTCACTTGGTGGTTGCCTGGTTGAAGAGCATGTTCCGCTACAGCTGACTTTTCTATTTTTCCAAGTCGACAAAGACTTTTATGCTCTTTCAGTCGCGTGTTTACGCTTCTTTTGGTAGTACCAATGTAAACTTTACCACAGGTACAGGGAATTTTATACACACCACATTTCGACAGGGGAGGGCGTTTATCCTTCACAAATCGTAGTACTTGACTTATTTTCTTTGTTGGTTTAAAGAACGGTTTTATGTCATGTTTTCGTAAAATCTTACAGATCCGATCTGTTACTTTTTTAATAAAAGGGAGAACTACTATATTTTTCTGTCGTTGTGGTTCATTCTTATCTTTTGGGTTTCTGTTCCTTGGACGCAAAATTCTATTTATCTCTTTTCTTGAGTAGCCGTTTTGTTCAAAAGCCTGCTTCAGATGTTTCACTTCAGCATCCAAATGTTCAGGTGTACATATCCGTTCCGCTCGATCGACAAGAGTCTTGTCGATCGAGCGGAACAGATATGTACACCTGAACATTTGGATGTTGAAGTGAAACATCTGAAGCAGGCTTTTGAACAAAACGGCTACTCAAGAAAAGAGATAAATAGAATTTTGCGTCCAAGGAACAGAAACCCAAAAGATAAGAATGAACCACAACGACAGAAAAATATAGTAGTTCTCCCTTTTATTAAAAAAGTAACAGATCGGATCTGTAAGATTTTACGAAAACATGACATAAAACCATTCTTTAAACCAACAAAGAAAATAAGTCAAGTACTACGATTTGTGAAGGATAAACGCCCTCCCCTGTCGACATGTGGTGTGTATAAAATTCCCTGTACCTGTGGTAAAGTTTACATTGGTACTACCAAAAGAAGCGTAAACACGCGACTGAAAGAGCATAAAAGTCTTTGTCGACTTGGAAAAATAGAAAAGTCAGCTGTAGCAGAACATGCTCTTCAACCAGGCAACCACCAAGTGAAGTTTTTGGATACCGAAGTTTTATCTGCAACGTTAAATTACTATCCAGGGCTATATAGAGAAGCTATCAAAATTTATAAACATCACGATAATTTTAATAGGAAAGAGGAGGCTATGAAACTTAGCGATATATGGACAGTGGCTCTACAAAATTGCTAACAATTTTTATCTTTGACAAGGTGGTAATCGATAGTCAACCTTATCTTTGCTATGGATTATCACTGCTCATCACGTGTCACCTGAACCATGCCCCCCTTTCTCACAATATATAAGTCGCTCTCAGACACCCGACCAGTCAGTCGGCAAGACTCAGCGGAGCAGCACCTCTGAAGAAGTCCAGCGCAGTTCTGGACGAAACGTAAGGAGCAGAAAAGTTCTTAGACCACGACCTCACATCCCGGAAAGTATATCAACAGCCATGTCACCCGGTCGTGAAAGCCTTCATTCTACAATGTGTACGAAAATATTGAATGGACCCATAAACTGCTAACATTTCATGATCATATGCACTCCACTGTTACTGAGCTGGAGAGAGGTCTGAAGAAAAGAACGTGAGAGGCCAGCCCTTGTCTACATATTGTTGCAATGCTGCACAAAATGCTGATTGATTAGTGTCTACTACAAGTGAGAGAGTTGTTTCTAAAGCCAGATGTGCAAGGATGGCTGCATCTGCTATACTTTAGTTAGCTGCTTTGAATGTGTTTTCCACTGCCTCTGTCCACTGCACCAGTATTTTTCCTTGAACATTAGGACCAGATGAAGTTGTTGTAGGAGGTGGTTGGAGTTCTGCTGCATCAGGTAGGTGATGCTGATAAAGGTTAAGAACTCCAAGAAATCTTCAGTTCTTTAGCAGCTTCCGGCTGTGGAATACTTAAAATAGCTTCAACTTTCTCCTGTAACGACAGTGTTATGGCCAATGATATGAGGTAGCCCAAAAAGGTAATCTCCACCTGGCCAAAAACACACACTGAGGTGTTCAGCACCATTCCGTATCTGTCAAGGCACTTAAATACCTCAGTCTGGTGCAGTTCATCTTCCTCTGGAGTTGCTGAAAAAATGAGTATATCATCAAGATATACAAAGCAATACTGCAAGCCTTGTAAAATGGAATCTCTAAAACTTTGCCATGTCTGGGAAGCATTTCTCAATCTGAACATCATAAACATGATCTCAAATAGGCCAAATGGTGCTATAATAGCCGTTTTCAGAATATCTCTTTCAGCTACAGAAATAGGTGTGTATGACACTTTTTTCCCACATATTTTGTAATTACACTCTCTCAATAGAGGAACAGGGTAGCAATCCAGTACTGTCCTAGTACTCAGGATGCAGTAATCACCACACGGTCACCGTGAATCGTTCTTGTTTGGTAATAAATGTAGGGTTGATAACCAAGGTCCACTAGGCAGGCGAATGATGCCTTCCTTCAACATGGTGTTAAATTCCACCTATGCAACCATATACCAATTAGGGTTGACACACAGAGAAGGCACGAAAAGTCGCAGGACCTGTGATAGTCTTGATATAATGTGCAGTTTTGTGACATACCTTTTGTGGTGCCCCAGGAGGTCTCATGATACCTAGAAACTGTTCTAGAAGTTTGGCAAACCAGTCACCCTGTGAGTGGATCAATTTGGCACCTTATACTGCATTGCTATGACAGAACCCGTCGGCAGATAGTCCAGTGACACTGTCTATTAGAAGAGTGTTGGTGACTTCTGTCAGCAGCCGATATGTTGTTGTTGTTGTCTTCAGTCCTGAGACTGATTTGATGCAGCTCTCCATGCTACTCTATCCTGTGCAAGCTTCTTCATCTCCCTGTACTTACTGCAACCTACATCCTTCTGAATCTGCTTAGTGTATTCATCTCTTGGTCTCCCTCCATGATTTTTACCCTCCACGCTGTCCTCCAATGCTAAATTTGTGATCCCTTGATGCCTCAGAACATGTCCTACCAACTGGTCCCTTCTTCTTGTCAAGTTGTGCCACAAGCTCCTCTTCTCCCCAATTCTATTCAATACCTCCTCATTAGTTACATGATCTACCCATCTAATCTTCAGCATTCTTCTGTAACACCACATTTCGAAAGCTTCTATTCTCTTCTTGTCCAAACTATTTATCGTCCATGTTTCACTTCCATACATGGCTACACTCCATACAAATACTTTCAGAAAAGACTTCCTGACACTTAAATCTGTACTCGATGTTAACAAATTTCTCTTCTTCAGAAACGCTTTCCTTGCCATTGCCAGTCTACATTTTATATCCTCTCTACTTCGACCATCATCAGTTATTTTGCTCCCCAAATAGCAAAACTCCTTTACTACTTTAAGTGTCTCATTTCCTAATCTAATTCCCTAGCGTCACCTGACTTAATTCGACTACATTCCATTATCCTCGTTTTGCTTTTGTTGATGTTCATCTTATATCCTCCTTTCAAGACACTGTCCATTCCGTTCAACTGCTCTTCCAAGTCCTTTGCTGTCTCTGATAGAATTACAATGTCATCGGTGAACCTCAACGTTTTTATTTCTTCTCCATGGACTTTAATACCTACTCCGAAATTTTCTTTCATTTCGCAGCCGACTATAGGTTTGGTTACAGTGAAATTCCATGCCAAGGCAAATTGTAGTCCCACGTCCAACCCAGTGAGCTACATTCCACATGTCGCAATGGTTGACTTATTAGCCATGGAAAGACAGAACAAGGTGGTTGGTTGGAATTTGTATAACTGGGTCTGTGGCAAAACACTTAGGTTGGAACCCAGGTCCACCAAAAACTTGCATCCTGTCTTGCAATCTGTGATAAAAAGGCACAAGGACAATGCCTGACTATCGAAAGCAATTGCTTCCGCATGTCGTTTACATTCCACCTGTAGTTAACCACTGATGTAGGTACACAGTGAGGTACAGTTGTGTGCCTTGCCTGCAAACTTCTTGTGGTTCCAACACAAGTTGAACTGTTGGCTGCTGGGGAGCTCGTTGGGGAATGACTTCTCGGTCTTCTGCGGGATTGTCCTCGAGTGTTCCGGTAGGAGAGTAGTTTTCCCATCTGCTTGCTCAGCACATGTACCTCATTTAATAGGCTTGTCATAATCGTGTTACCACCCAGGTGCTATTACATGCCATCATAGTTCCATGGCAGGAGGTTGGTATGACTGTGTCTGGAATTTGGTCCGCCAGGTTCACTATGGCATTGCGCATGAGAAACTGCCACACTTGTTCCATTGTGATGTGGACACTCTTTGAATTAACTTGGTCTTTTGCTACACATACAAGTCTGTATACGGAGGTGAAGTTATAACATCTTGAACCTCGGTTTTATAGCAGTGGTCCAGCTGACTAACCTACAACTGCAAATTTAGTGGAATCAGTGGTTACTACAGCACAGAGGAATCTTGCTTTCACTTGCAGGAACCATAGTTCCAGGTTGTGTGGCCAAAATGGGGGTATCTGCACTGCAAATCTTGATATTGCTGGTGTGTCTGTCACTTCAATAATTTCCAGTTCTTGGATGTTTGCTGCAATTCTTCCATGCTGCTCGGTTATTTTCTTCAGCTGTGATCACATCAGGGTCATCAGTGTCACAAACCTGACAGTTATTAGACTTGTGAACTTGACATTGTGTTCTAGTCACATCAAGAATTTGATGCGGACGAATGTGTGGCTTGGAATAACAATTTATTTTGTTGAACACCAAGTCTTCACATTCAACACAACAATAAGAAAAAAATAATGTGCTCGCTAACATGAAATCATATGAAATCAAGTCTTCTGCTGAGTAACCAAGTGAACAAATAACAAAGAAAGCAAAAAACACTGACATTATTAAAGTCACATGACTCTATGCTGGAGTAAGGAGACGACATTTAACGGCATTCCTGGCTGCAGAGTAAGGAGAAGGCATTTGACTGTGTTCCTGGCAGCCAGTGCATAAACCCTGTTGAGGCCTGCCAAGAGATCAGCTCATCATCTGATGTCTGTCATGGCTGTCACTCATTCTCGTCACAAGGTTTTCATAAAATTCTGACAGGAAGTCTTTGGTAAGTAATTATTATTACATGCTTTAACTTTCTCCAATTCCGCTTTATAAATTTGACAACATAAAGTTACTTTCTTACTTTATAAGTCACAATTACTGTAGAACTGGTGGAAGGTTAAAAATGTTACTGCTAGAAGAGGTACAAAAGTGAGCATGAGGTAAAAAAGGTTGCCTACCCCTGACTTAGTCATGTTTTTTTGTAGCAAGCCAGTACAGTTTGAGAAGTGGGATCAGACAAGTTTTCAGTGAGAAATTACATCATTCCTAGTCTTAGAGGCAAGCACAGAAATTCGTAAATACTCTCTACTACACACAATTTCATTCTTTTGAGCACAAGCATGAGAGTATTCACATTATCTCAAGTATAATTATTATGACTAACTTATTCATTTTGAAAATAAGAGTGTCCTTACACTGAAGTCAAATGACTAATGTAAACTGCAACATAAATTCTAAAATCAAGCTCCTTCTCCAAATACATTACCATTGTGAAATCCTTAACATGGAGTACGTGCACAGTATCTCATACCGATATCTCTTGCCTGCTTTTTCTATTTTGTTCTTATTCCATTCACAGGCCTGTTCGTATTCTAACGTATGAAATTTTAAAATTTCAATATCTGCAGAATTCATTTTTAAGGGAGGGCGGTACATAATTAGGATCTGCACAACTGACTGTTTATAAAATATCCCATCATAGTTGACTGAAATCCGTCTTGTAGGATATTATACATCAAAACACTGAACTTGAAAGTGGGTCCCTCGACTGGTTAAATTTGGAAACTTGATATAAATTATCTCCAAACAGCCGCCATTACACTATTCAGTTATGACATATCTCTGACAAAGAAGCCACACTGAGATTCAGAAAGGAGTATGGCAATGCTGCACATTTTCACAAGTTAATGAACAAAAAATTGGAATTAAAATAAGTAGAATAAATATAAATAACTTTAGATATGCAGATGATACCATACTGAGGGTAGAAAATGAAGAAGAGTTCAATATTCTCTTGTTAAAGATGGAGAAGAAAGTCCAAAAGCCAGTCTAATGCTGAATGTCACAAAAACGAAAACTATGGCAACTACACCTACCATTTTATGACATACAGGAGGAGAAACAATGGAGGCAGTTTTATGTTCAGTTATCTCAGCTCCCAGATTTCTGCTGATGGTGACTGCAGCCATGAACTCAAGGGATGCTTGTTTATTTGGCAGAAAGGCAATGTCCAACCTTCATAGTGTTTTAAGGAGTAGAGCCATAATTTCAACAACAAAGATCTGTATAGTCAGGGCTATGATTTCTCCAGTTGTGATATACAGATGTGAGAGAAGGACCATACAAAAGGGTGAATGGCACAGAGTAGACACTTTTGACTTGTGGCACTGGAGGAAACTCCTTACAGTTCCATGGATCACAAAGAGAATGGATAGATCAGTATCACAGCAAATAAAACCAGACTGCTCCTTGAATGAAACAAAAACTGATGTACTTTGGGCACATTATGGGAAAACATGATTCACTGGAAAAGACAGTGATGGATGGATGGAGGGAGAGAGAGAGAGAGAGAGAGAGAGAGAGAGAGAGAGAGAGAGGGAGGGAGGGGGGGGAGAGAGAGGGGGGGAGAGAGAGAGGGGGGGAGAGAGAGGGGGGGGAGGGCTTCACAAATATGCCTTTCATTCTCAAATGTCACAACTGATATGGCTTAGCAACAACTGATCTTATTTTAGAATAAGAGACGAACTTGTAACACTAGTTAAGTCCTAAATAAATGGTATAATGGAAGCTGGTTGGGAACAATGTACAAATTTCCATCTCTCTAGTACTCTAATCCCAGCCCAAGAGACGAAGATATCAAACTAATTCACTCTTCCATCAACTTCTTCAGTTTCTTCAGTCAGTCCGACTATATGCATCTGAGAGATAATAGCAGTACTGGAGGATTTGACACATGAATTTCCCGTGAGATACTTCCTCAGACAGATACTACATCTCTACACAATACTTACAATGATTATCAGGATGCAATTTTTTCTTGTTTGTTGTTGTTGGTTTGTCTGAAAATGGGTTTGATGTGGCTCTCCACGTATTCTATCCCACACAAGCCTCTTCAACTCCAAATAACTACTGTAACCAACATCCATTTGATCTGATTACTGTATTCATCACTTGGTCCCCCTCTGCAATTTTTACCCCACACATTTCCTTTCATTACTGAATTTACAATTCCTTGATGTCTCAGGACGTGTCATAACAATTGATCTCTTCTTTTAGTCAAGTTGTAACATAATTTCTTTTTTTGATTCAGTAAACAGCAGAATATAATTTTTTTCCTATTCACTAGCTCTTCATCTGTTATTGAAGCTACTCATCCAATCTTCAGCAATCTTCTTTAGCACCACATCTCAAACGGTTCTATTCCCTTATTGCCTGAACTGCTTATTGTCCACACTTCCATATAAGGCTACACTCCAGACAAATACCTTCAGAACAGCATTCCTAATGCTTAAATTTATACACATATTAATAAATCTCTCTTTTTCAGAAATGCTTTCCTTGCTATAGCCCAACTGTGTTTTATATCTCTCTACTTTGGCCATCTTAAGTTATTTTGCTGCACAAATAGCAAAACTCATCTACTATTTTTAGTGTCTCATTTCCCATTCTAATTCCCTCAGCACTGCCTGATTCAATCTGACTACATTTCTTTACCCTTGCTTTGATTTTGCTGATATTCATCTTATGCCCTCCTTTCAAGACACTTTCCATTACATTCAACTACTTGTCTAAGTCTTTTTCTGCCCCTGGCAGAACTGCAATGTCAAAGGAAAACCTTGGGGTCTTCCATGGATCTTAATAATTCGAGGGAACGTTGTCTACTCCAGGGACGCTGTTTCCACTTACGTCTTTCATTGCCTTGACAAATTCTTCTCGCAGTATCATATCATCCACCTCATCTTCATCTACTCCCTATTCCCTTTCTATAATGTTGCCATTAAGTTCATTTTCCTTGTATAGCCCCTCTCTATATTCCTTACATCTTTCAGCTTTCCCTTCTTCCATCTGAGTTCTTGCTATTCATACAGCTGATTATCTTTTCTCCAAAGGTCGCTTTAATTTCCTATTGGCAATATCCATCTTTCCTCTAGTTATATATGCTTATATAGCCTTGCTTTCTTTGGAATTTGAATTATTATATTTTTCTTGAAATCTGAGGGTATTTTGACTGTCTCCTACATCTTGTACACCAGGTGGAGCAATTTTTTTATGGCTGCCTCTCCCATGGATCTTAATAATTCGAGGGAATGTTGTCTACTCCAGGGATGCTGTTTTCACTTAGGTCTTTCATTGTCTTGACAAATTCTTCTCGCAGTATCATATCATCCACCTCATCTTCATCTACTCCCTATTCCCTTTCTATAATGTTGCCATTAAGTTCATTTTCCTTGTATAGCCCCTCTCTATATTCCTTACGTCTTTCAGCTTTCCCTTCTTTCTTAATACTGGTCTTCCATCTGAGTTCTTGCTATTCATACAACTGATTCTCTTTTCTCCAAAGGTCGCTTTAATTTCCTATTGGCAATATCCATCTTTCCTCTAGTTATATATGCTTATATAGCCTTGTGTTTTCCCTCTAGCCTTTTTGTACTTACTGTCAATCTCATTTTTTATTTGTTTTATCCCCTTTTCACCTGCTTCATTTGCTGCTGTATTATATTTTCTCCTTTCACCAATGAAATTTAGTGCCTTCTTTGATATCCAAAGGTTTCTGCTAGGACAGTCTGTTTACCTATGTGATCCTCTGCTGCCTTCATTGTTTCACCTCTCAAAAGTGCATATTTGTCTTCTATTGTATTCCTTTCACCTGTTGTAGCCAATCATTTAATGTCCCCCTTGAAAGTTTTGCTTCTTTCAAATCATGCAGGTCCCACTCCTTATTTTCCTATCAGTTTCTTCAGTTTTATCTATAATTAACAAATTACGGCCAGAGTCCATATCTGCCTCTGGAAACGTCTTACAATTTAAGATTCCAAAATCTGTCTTATCATTATACAACTAACCTGAAACCTTTCTCTAGCAGTCTTCCACATGTACAAACTTCTCTTACGATTCTTAATCAAGTGTTAAGAGATGATTAAACTGTGCTGTGTGCAAAATCCTGCCTGACAGTTTCTTCAATAATTTCTTTCCCCTGTCCGTATTCTACTGCTATTTAACCTTCTCTTCCTTTTCATACTATCGAATTCCAGTCCCACATCACAATTATACTTTCTTCTCCCTTAACTATCTGAGTAATTTCATTTCTTTAAACATACAACCTTTCAATTTTTTCTTCATATGCAGAGCTGGTTAGAATATAAACTTGTACTACTACTGTGGGTGTTGGTTTCGTGTCTGTGTTGGTTACGGTAATGTGTTAATTGTGCTGTTCACAGTGGCTTACCCACATTCCTATTTTCTTATTCATTATTAGACCCACACCTGTATTACATCTATTGGATTTTGTATTTAAAAGCCTTTACTGTCCAGTTAAGAAGTCCTGTTCTTCCTGCTGCCCCACTGTGCTTACTCCTACTAAATATAACTTTAGCTTATCCATTTCCCTTTCTAAATTCTCTAACCAGCTTACCTGATTAAGGGATTCAACATTCCATGACCTACCCTGGTGAATGCAGGGCTTGTCTTTCCTGATGACAACATTCCTCTGAGCAATTACTGCACAGAGATCCAAATGGGGGACTATTTTACCTCCAGAATATTGTACCCAATGTGATGCCATCATCACTTAATCATGCAATTGAGCTGCACGCCCTTGAGAGAAAAATATAATAGCTGCAGTTTGCCCTTGCTTTCAGCTATTTGCAGTTGCAGCTCTGTAAGAACTTGATGGCTCTTGTTACAAGGCTAGATCAGTCAATCATTGAGAATGTTGGCCTTGCAACTACTGAAAAACTTGCTGTCTCTTTTCAGGAAGCACTGGTTAGTCTAGGCTCTCCATAAATACCTAACCACTGTGGTTGCAACTACGTGTGGCTATTTGTATGGCTGAGGCAAGCAAGCCACCCAATTTAGCAAAGTCCATGGTTCATGGGGTTTTTTAATCTATTGCTAATTGAGCTGACCCAACTGCTAGCTTCAACAGCTCAGGTCACTAAATACAAAGCTATAAAGACATTCCAACTAAGACTGGACCATTTAAATCAGAATGATGAAAACAATTTTCACTTTAAGTACAAGACTGCTATTAATTATAAGACAATGATACACTGTATCTAATCACTGGACTGCGCATGAATATCCTGTGTAATGCAATGGAACTGTATTATGTCAATTGTAGACTGAGGAAATAAATCGTTGCAAATAATAATGGCCTTTTGGATGTAGTGTTAATTTTGACAACTTGGACAATACTTTTCATTGCAATAGGACAACTGCTCTTGGGTATCATCACTTTCTTTCATTTAAAACACACACACACTTATAATGACACAAATTCCATGTGGAACATGTCAAGTGAAAATACAAATAATTGAACACAACATAAATAGTAAAGCCATGATGAATAATATCACTTCAAAAGATTTATCATACAGTTCAAGTGGTCTTATTCATCATGGTTCAATTATACAGCTGTGGATGCCTGCAACACAAAATTTGCTGCAATGTAAATAGTTAATTACTTCACATAATCATAAAACTCTAAACAGCATCTACATCTATCATTTGTTTGAAGATCAGAGACAACATGAATACTCAAAGACCTGACATTGCACATAAAGTATAGCAGACAATTTACCGTTCACATCACTCCCACCCTAGTGTCAATGATGTTTGGGGTGCAATGTTTGCAATGCCCCAAATAGAGTTGGGACTGGAGGTTTACTCAAAACACAGACTGTGGTAGTGGAAGAATGGGTGTGTCCAGGGCTCTTTCGGAATCACAAGTAAAAATAGTGTCTTGGTCTTAGCTGCTGTATCTTGATCGGTGTGAGTCTCAGCTGGGGTAAAGGCTGGCTGGCTTAAGTCTGTCAATGGATGTCATGATGGAAGAACCATCGATGTCAACACTGAGTGTTCTATTGTAGCAAGCCGATAATGTGTATGGACCAATGTAGGGTGGTTGGTGACTTTTTGAATGGCACAGTGTCAGACAAAAACCTCTTAGTGAGATTGTAAGTTACTGAAAATGAGTGGTTGCTGAATAAAATGGTCTTTAGAAACAGCTGGACAGAGCATGCAACTCTGCTAACATAGATGATGTGCAAAGTCAGAGGCTTCAATAGTACTGTTTGACATATCAGTTAAGAATTCTCCAGACAGTTAGAGTGTTTGTCCATATACTAATTTACCTGTTGTTGCAATTAGATCATCTTTTAAAGTTGCTCGGAAGCCTAATAGGACAATAGGGAATTGTCAGGCCAATTCTCTGTGGCATGATATCTGAATGAGGCCTTTAATTGTAGACAGAGTCATTCCATGGAACCATTAGCAGTAGGGAGACAGGCAAAGGTCTGAATACGATTCATGCCAAGCAATGTTGAAAGTGCTTTAAAGAGATATGACTCAAACTGTTTGCCCTGATTGGTAGTGATGGAGGGGAACATCAAAGCGTGGAATGAACATAAAAATGTGGCATCCACTTATAAAAGAATGTTGTTGCTGTAGTTGCTGCTGCTGTGTATTTTACTGGGTAGACTTCAGGCCAGCAGCAGAAACAAATTTTCACTGTTAGGTGGTATTGGTATTGGTATTCTTCCAATGGTGGTAAAGTTCCAATAATATTGATTTGGAGATGTTCAAATTGTTGACTTAGCGGGGTAAAAGTACCTAGCAGAGCTGTAGCATGTTGAATTATTTTGTTGGGCTGACAAGCATTGCACTGGCAGACAAATGCTTTGCAATCTTTCTCAACATTTGGCCAAACAAACGCCTTTCTCACTAGTTGTAAAGCAGACCTGATTCCTGGATAAGAGAGTTTGTGAAAAAGGGAAATTGGTTACTTGTGGAAATCTGCTGAAATGAATGATTGCACTGTAATGTTGACACATAATTCTGTCAATGCGGAACGTGTATCTGTTGGTCCATTCTGCTCAGCATCAACATATCTAATGTCTGTAGTAAATTGTGCAATGAAGTCCAAGAGCCATAACTGGTGCAGTGATGCCTTGTCTGGCTTCTGACAGAATGGGGACAAGTGTGGCTTATGGTCTCCGATAAGACTGAAAGCATGTTCCTAAACTTTTTGATTGAAGCATATGTTGCATTTACCTTGCAGTCATATGTTGAGCAATTTGGCTGTGACGGTGATAATTTTTTACTGTACAAAGCTAGAGGTCACCAGTCATGTTGTACATAAGCTAAAACTGCAGTTGATGATGTAGCCACCATAACTGTGAGAGGTGCTAAGAAGGAGGATGAGCTATCAATGCAGCCTCTGCAATAGCAGCTGTCACTCTGGTCAAGGATGCTTTCTTTTCATCAGTCCACTGTAGCGTGTCTTCAGGTTCAGGTGACCTTTTTAGGATTTCATTGAGAGGTGCTTCCAACAACACATGATCCCACACGAAACGTCTGTAGAAGCTTGTCAAACCAAAGAAACCGCATAATTCTTGTATTATAGTGGGCTGGGGAAATTGAGAAATAGCTTCCATTCTGTTTTGAGGTGGCAGAATCCCTTCTGCATTGATAAGGTACCCCTAAAAATTTTACTTCTGTCATTCCAGTTCTGTGGGTTAGTCACTAAACCATGTTCTGACAGACTAGTGAACAGATGCTGTAGGTGTGCTAGATGCACTGAGCAACATTACAAGCAGATCATCAATGTACATGTAAAAGAACTCTTAAGTCTCTAGTTATTTAATATATTAAGCACTGGAAAGTGTGGGCAGCATTTCAGTCTGAATGTCATTTGCACAAATTCGTAAAATCTGAATGGAGTGCAAACAGTAGTTTTGGGTATACCTCCTGGTGCAACAGGTATATGATAAAAAGCACAAATTATGCCAATCGTGGAGAAAACAGTCATGCAACAAATGTGCATAGCAAAGTCTTCAATATGTGGCACAGGATAATGATCACATATTGTTCTAGCATTAAGCAGATGAGAGTTACCACAAGGGTACTACCTGTCACTCTACTTAGGAACAATATGGTGTGGTGAGACCAGCTACTACAGAGAGCAGCAGATCCCTTACGCTAACATAAAAGAGAACTCTTGCTTTATGATCTTGAGCTTCTCTGGATGCAAATGATGAGGTCATGCATGCATGGCGAAAATGTCATGTACTGTATAGTGTGCTCCAAGTATTGCAGAAGGCGATGAACATGTGATTTCAGGACATTAATGAAGCAAGTTGTAGTATGTTGAATCAAATGTAATCACTTTGATGCCAGTATGACATACTCAACTAGATAACTGTGTTGTAAGCCAACCAGGTGTCGATTGCAAAAATCTGGGAGGAGGTTGTAAAATGGTAAGAAATCTACACCAACAATCACATATAGCACAATGACAACAATGAATCTCTGTAGAACTTCATGTCAGAGACTGAAGTTTATCGAACTGGTATTCGAGTGAATGGGTCAAGGTCATCACTGCAAACTGCAAGTATGAGCAGGCAAGCACTACAGGCATATATTTCACAGAGTATCACCATTAACTGCATTGCCTACTAGCGTGCAAAGATGAGCAAGCAGTTGGAGATTGCATTTGGTCACCAAGTTCTTCAGTTTGGAGCAATTTTTCAAATTGCTTAGCTTCTGACTGAGACAAGTGAATTACTAGTGCATGCGTAACAGAGATGTGTATTTCAGCATTTGCTGTGAAACTCGGATACCTCGTACTTCCACAGCCACTTGCTCATTCAGTACAGCCACCACGTAATTATATTTAGTTTTGTCCAAGGTGTTGTATCCTACGACAAATTGGCTCTCAAGATGGGTAAACCACAATACTGGATTATTCGACCAGAAGGGCGGGACTGTCACTGAAATCAGAAAAGGCCCAAGTCTCTTGCTGTTAGGCCAGTGCTTGCAGGATTCTGTAAGTTTGTCATGAAAGGTATTGATTATGTGACATGATTGTTCACGAATAGCTCTGCATGGCGCAGTTGGGGGGCGAAACTTCGGTAAGAAGCATTTTATCATTCTAGTGCATAATTCCATTTTTCCAGTGTGCAACGTGGTCATTCTGGTGAATGATTCCCAAATGATACGTGAAAATACAATTTACTCAACACAACTAGTTAATTACATTGTGTAATTGTAAAGCTCCAAAGAACAGCAATATCTATCATTTGTTTGAAGTTCAGAGACAACACGAATAATCAAATAGTTTACATTGTACATAAAATGTAGCTGATGATTTACTGTCCACAAACATAAAGAACACTGATTACAGTCATCACCATTATGCAGCTGCAAACTGACACAGTCTGTGTAGATGTACGAGTGGTGCTCATAAAAACACTGATGCTTAATCTAGTTGTTAACAAGCTTCCAATCAAAAGCAGATGAAGTCAGAGTCATCCTATGAAGCCATATATAAATATACATAAAGGAACTTTTAGGGCTTTAATTACTCTACATAAAAAGAAGAATAAAAACCTTTTTATCTTTATTTAGCACTGTAAACCTCAACTTCTTTAATTTCAGTCCTGTTTCTTTTCTATTAAAGTTGTTTTTGTCTTTTTGAATTTCTAAGGCCCCTCTGTACAATCTAGCACTACAATAATTGGACTTTGATAAAACAGCAGAACTAGAGGGTCAAATTTGCTAGTTCCTTGCTCGCAGATTGGGACCTGCTACTGGTGATTTATCTATGTTGTTAAAGTTGATCTCATTTGAGAATTAACTAACTATGCCTTTATAGCCTCAGGGGATGTCTCTCACAGAATGAGATGAAACAATAGGCACAATGACTTTCCCATTGTCTATAAAATTTAAATCACAGAGGATGTACATACCAACCATGAAAACCTGTATTGTATGATCAAAGAAAATTTTGTACTATCTGTATATCTGTAAATGTTGTAACAGAGCAAGGTGGGGTCATATTACTTGTTCTACCGCGTGTGACGTTAATATAATTTTTTTTCTTTTGTTTGATTTTGTTTTGTTAAGAGCATATATATAATGGTTGCACAAAATAATTTATTTCTTATTCATGCTTTATTTCATTAAAATTTATTATTTGCGGGATAGTTTTCGGACTACTAATGGTGATACTATGTTTGGATTCTACAGAAATATTTTTTTAAAATGAATATTCATTATTTGTGACTAATTAAAACCATGCACATATGAAATTTTCAGTGCACAAATATCTTTCTGTTTCTACAACATAGCTTACTTAGAAGTCCTCATTTCTCCCCTCTTTCCAACAAATGTTTCCTTTTTCCAAAAACTTTATATTTAAAAAAGTTATCGGTTTTCAAAATTATCACGATAGATGTGACACAATAAATAATGAACTACATGACAAATTACAACAACTGTTCTTCACAGTTATTATGATAGATGTGACGCAATAAATAATGAACTGCACAACAAATTACAATTGTTCTGAGACAAAAAATAAGTTGAATAGCGTATGGTAAACTTTGGTGGCATGTTCTAAGATAAAATAATCTTATTATTAAAAGGTCAGATATTGAAAACCCAGGTAAAATATGAAAAGTGAGACTCCACAGGTAAGTGAAACAACTGTAATAATACAAAATAATTTGTATTTAGCAGGACAAGTGAAAGAAGAGTACCTGAAATAAAGGAAAAATGGGGCGTGTAAGTATGAGGGGTAGTTTACAAAGTGGTCTGAATGGGATTATTGCATTACCTGCAGTTAGAAATGGCGAGTGAGGGAACTGTGCCTCATCATTCAGTACTAACCTGGGCAAGTGGATATATGTTTATTAACTTCCATTATTCCAAGGTTATTCATCTTCCTCCCTTTGAGGACTGAGAAGTGGGCTACTATTTGCAATGGTTTGCAGAGTATGGATGTAGATGTAATATAGAATATAATGTGCTGACAACATTAACAGGCTTGCGAAGAGTTTCATTGATTTGATGCATGGGTTCTTTCAGTTTATTTGTTTTTAGGAGCTAGAATACCAACACAAGAGGGATGTTCAGAGATGGAACACTATCCAAGACTGGACGAGAAGAAACAGAAGTCTCAACTACAGGATTACTGCAGAAAATGGACAGTGGAATCAAATCAGTAATGACAAACTGAAAACTGCTCCTGTTGGAGCACAAAAAAGACAATATGTTCCTCTTTAACAGACATCGATCGAAAAAATTTTGGCATGTGAACATATTTGCAGTCTTTTAACACAGAACATTCCAAATCATTTTACCCAGTCTCTCTTTGTAGTGAAGCCTTCACACTCAGCATCTTCCCTTTGCAGCCATGGTCTGTGTACCATATAGTTCCTTTCTCTTCCCTTGATTTAAAGTATATCCCACTGCATTTTCTCTCACTTACACTGTCTTTTTTGTCTTTCTTTCCCGCAACCATTGTCTCCACCATACTTTGGCAGCTCAAAAATTCTGGATGGAGGGAATCATTTCCCTCTACAGTGAAGAGTTTAAAATGTCGGTGCAAAATGAGCCCTTCCCTACACTTCAATTACAGTTAATCAATCTGGCACCCATCTCTCTCCCATCTCTCTTTCTCTTTTATTGACACTGTCTCTCTCTGACTATCAACATCTCCCCTCTCTCTTCAGTTCCCACTGCTATTGTCTTCATCCATCTGTCTTTCTCTTTCACTGCCACTTTCCCTCTCCGACAATCACTGTCTCCTCTCTCTCTTTCTCTCATACTGTCACTGTATCCTCTCTCTTCAATCATCACTGTTTCCCTGCAACTATCTTTCAGCACAAAAAAAAAAAAAGAGAACAACCATAATGTTCATATGACAAAATTTTTGGTGAGGATGGTAAAATGAGGACTGAAGCAGATGATTCCCCACTTTTCTGTTGGAGTCTTATAAAGAGGGATAAATTCACCTTTTCGTGCTGTGACAGCAGCATTTTTCCACTGTTTCCCTTTTTACCCCTGCTGTAGCAAGGTGTGCTGCTTACAAGCTTATATAAAATGAATTCTATAGGTCATCAAAGATTTTACAGTTTATTTGTATACTTTGACACATTTGCAAACATTGACACACATAAACAAGAAATAAGTATGCACAATATAAGGTAACACAAAATCATTTGCTTTACATTTTATCTTACAGGATTCTGTAATCTCATTGTGCCATGGCTATTGAATTTGTGAATCCTGAATGAATATTGGTTTAACCTTAATGAATATATTTCTCAAACAACACAAACTAAGTGTTAGTGATTATTGTGTAATACATCAGATTGTTCCTTTTATCCATGGTGTGGAGCTTCTGCTGTGTCATATAAAATCACCATCATGCTCGCAAAGAAAATCCACATACTCTTAGCAATGTGGGGGGTTAAGACATTTTAAGCAACATATTGCTCCACCGATTTAATTGGAAATGCTTTGGTTGAACTAGATTAATTCTCTGCACTGATACACTATGATATCAGTCTAAATGAGGGTTACCAGCACTGCTTTGATTACCAATACAGGGTTAAGATCCTTACTGTTCCAAGTCAATGACAAATGGTATGTAGCAACCCGACTACCATCAGGAAGATTATAAGATCTGACCAGTGGACTTAAATATGTACACTGTTTACAGTTCTTACGCAGTCTCCAACAGGCTCTTGTAGTGATTCAAGAATTTCTGTGTAAATTCTCGAACCACTCAGCCATTCTACCATCTTGAACACATGAAATTCTGGATATGAGTGTGGGATGATAGAATCCTACCAACTGCGCATCACATGTGCTTATTGGGTCATTGACTATCATTATTAAAACAAAGACAGCTGAAAAAGAACTCTTGAAAACTCTTGAGGTAACCTTGCTATAGGCAAGACTTATTTTCTGATTTATGTTAAGAAGTTATGATTTCAGAGCCAACTTTTTTTAACTGTAATTTAATTTGTTTCTGACATTCGACTGTACAAGGGATGTATCGGAAGTTATATATTTATGCTGAAAGTGTGTAAAGAAAAGTGGCTGCAAATTCCAAGTGAGTCACATCGTAAAGAAGCGGAAGGTGGTTTGGAGGAATAAACCGAAATAACCCAAATTCACACTCACACTTCTCTGAACAAAAACTTCTGATAATATCTACACAAGAAACAAGAATACAAGTCTGTTTGTTTCACTCACTAAATCATCATTGTTTGGCCAGCTACAGGCTCCGCAATCTGACGTAAGGGTTCTGCCTATTGGGCATGGTCTAAATCACTTAATGGCAACACTTGCCTAGAAAACCAGAAAGTGCTTAGGCACAATTCCCCATCAGCTCGTCGGAATACATTTTCAGATGCTTGTACACTTTCTATTGAGGAAAAAAGGACCCTTTGGTTAACTGGTCAGGATCACCAAATTCTGACTTCAGAAATGCACTTTAGAACACTACCTCTGCCCCACAGGGCACAAGAAACCACCTACGTTGATGATGGCTGTTTGCTGACTCCATGACTTCATGAGCTCCAAAAAATTATTGAACATTTAGACCTTTCAGCCAATCAGAATCAAAAGTAGAGTGTTGGTATTTTCATTGGTCATTTCCTGCTCCCACAGACTTGGTCTGGGAATGATATGTTACACAGTCCCCCCACCTGTAGTTATTCTGCATGATTAACGGGAAATCACGTGACCTCGAGCTGGCATTGTAAGCCTAAACCACTACTAATTTAGAGGGGATTAGGGAAAGGATGCCCCAATACCTCCCAGCTGGAGACAACCTCTTTCTCTCACATACACAATAGCCATAGAAACAGGCAAACAGACTTGGTCTGGGAATGATATGTTGCACAGTCCCCCATTTTGTGTCAATACATGAAATAAGCCTTAACTAAGAAAATGAGAATATGTAGTTCAAAAACGTATGTAACATGTTGGAGCAATGGATAGCTGCTTAATGTTTACAGATAGCACATATACACCTTTCTCAACTGTTGTTTGAAAATGGAAGCTTGGTGTACTATCTTTACATTACACATACAGTAGGCTACATACGAGGGTGAATCAAACATAAATCAGAATTTTTGTTCACACACATATTTGTATACGGAGAGCAATGTGATATCTGATCATTGTTGGTTTTGTTTTCAGTGATTGTTCTGCATAGCTAGAACACTTTTGTACTGTTTCTTTAGAATCACAATGTCACAGCAAGAGGTCTCGTCATCTGTTGTACAATGCAATATAATCAAAGTTTCTCACAACAGATGCCTTAAAAACAGCCAAAATTTTGAAAAAAACTTTTGGCTAAGTTCACCCTAAGAAAGACTCATTTGTACCCATGGCACAAACAGTTTTTACGAGGATGAGAAACAGTTGAGTCTGCAGCTCACAGATGTTGCCAAAAACTCTCTCTCAGCACGGAAGGTTCTTACAACAGTCTTTTTTGATTTTAAAGGAGTTATTCTGATCAATTTTCTCCATGAACATTGTGCAACCTATTTTCAACTTTTTGACCAAACAAAATGTGCATCTAGTCAGAAAAGGCAAGCTTTTCCAATCTGGAATGTGATCATGCTTCACGACAATGCTCGATCCCACACAGCTGCCCACGCTCAACAAAAAATTCAGGAATTATTCTGGAACACACTACAACATCCTCCATACAGTTTGGACTTACTGCACTGTGATTTTCATTTGTTTCAACCACTAAAGGAAGCAGTTGGACAACAAAGATTTGACACCAATAGCACTGTCAAAGTGTTCATGTGCAACTCACTGCTGTCATGGCCATGCTCACTTTATGGAAACAGGATCGAGAAACTGCTATATGCTGAGAAAAATGTTTCCCATTAAGGAGACTATATAAAAAACCTTCGTAACCTGTTAGTTCATCCCTATGAAATCCCCAAACCACCTTCCCTACCCTCTGGCTCCTACCCTTGTAACCGCACCCGGTGTAAAACCTGTCCCATGCACCCTCCCACCACCACCTACTCCAGTCCTGTAACCCGGAAGGTGTACACGATCAAAGGCAGAGCCACGTGTGAAAGCACCCACGTGATTTACCAACTGACCTGCCTACACTGTGATGCATTCTATGTGGGCATGACCAGCAACAAACTGTCCATTCGCATGAATGGACACAGGCAGACAGTGTTTGTTGGTAATGAGGATCACCCTGTGGCTAAACATGCATTGGTGCACGGCCAGCACATCTTGGCACAGTGTTACACCGTCCGGGTTATCTGGATACTTCCCACCAACACCAACCTATCCGAACTCCGGAGATGGGAACTTGCTCTTCAATATATCCTCTCTTCCCGTTACCCACCAGGCCTCAATCTCCGCTAATTTCAAGTTGCCGCTACTCATACCTCACCTGTCATTCAACATTATCTTTGCCTCTTCACTTCTGCCTCGACTGACATCTCTGCCCAAACTCTTTGTCTTTAAATATGTCTGCTTGTGAGATGTCTGCTTGTGTCTGTATACGTGTGGATGGATATGTGTGTGTGTGTGTGCGAGTGTATACCCGTCCTTTTTTCCCCCTAAGGTAAGTCTTTCCGCTCCCGGGATTGGAATGACTCCTTACCCTCTCCCATAAAACCCACATCCTTTCGTCTTTCCCTCTCCTTCCCTCTTTCCTGATGAGGCAACAGTTTGTTGCGAAAGCTTGAATTTTGTGTGTGTGTTTGTGTTTGTTTGTGTGTCTATCGACCTGCCAGCGCTTTCGTTCGGTAAGTCACATCATCTTTGTTTTTAGATATAAAAAAGTATATGCATGTATATGAATTTTTCTGAATCTAAAACAAATTAAAAAAAAAAATCCAGTCTATATTTGATTCAGCCTCGAATATTCAATTACCATGTCATCATTAAATAGTTTACGAAAAAGGGACAAATTTAAAAGTGGCAAGAATACAAGCAAGTTAAGTTTACAATGAATAAAAAAAAAAAAACATTCCTAACAGCAAAAGAAAACCAAGCCACTGTACCATTACAGAAGTCTACCGTATCATTACTTTGATGATCGAAAAATTATAATGAATTAATAAAAGTAACAAAATTCTATAATAGTCTTAAATTAACAGAAATCTAAAACTGCAGCTTTTTGGAAATTCGTGGTCAGATATTATGCCGCCCAACACTGTATCACACCGTACACTAATTCGCAAACAATGGAAAATCCAGGATGGACCATAACAATACTGTGAAAAGGAAAGTTGTTACTCACCATAAAGCAGAGATGCTGAGTCACAGATAGGCACAACAAAAAGACACTCACAATTAAAGCTTTCAGCCATTAAGGCCTTCATCAACAATAGACCACACACACACACACACACACACACACACACACACACACACACACACACACACAAATGCAACTCACATACACAACTGCAGTCTCAAGCAACTGAAACCACACTGCGAGAAGCAGGACCAGTGCATGATGGGACTGGCGACTGGGTGGGGTAAGGAGGAGGCTGCGGTGGGCAGGGGGAGGGACAGTATGGTTGGGGGTGGCGGTCGGTGAAATGCACAATTTTTACATTTTTGAACATATAATCCAAGTTGCCAATATTTGTGCCATTTTGATATCTTACCAAGATCTGCCAATATTTATGCAGCTTCTTTCAGGCGATGCTTCAGTATAGATAACTGCATCATATGCAAAAAGCCTGAGGTTACTATTAATATTGTATGTAAGATCATTAATATATAACATGAAAAGCTAGACCCCCAACACACTTCCCTGACGCATACCTGAAGTTACGTGTACATGTTACAATGGCTCTCCATCCAAGATAACATGCTGCAGGCTCCCTAACAAAAAGTCCTTAATCCACTCATTTGATATGCCATAAGACCATACTTTTGTCAGTAAGTTAGGTGTTGTACTGAGTCAAATGCTTTTCTGAAAACATGATATACTGCATCTATTTGACTGTCTTGATCCAACACTTTCAGTATGTCACGTGAGGGAAGTACGAGTTGGGATTCACATTATCAATGTTTTCAGAATCCATGCTGGCTGGCACGGAGGAGATCATTCTGTTCAAGATACCTCATTATGTTTGAGCTCAGGATATGTTCTAACATTCTACAACAAACTGATGTCAAGGATATTGGATGGTAGTTTTGCGGATAACTTCTACCACCCTTCTTGTAGATGGGTGTCACCTGTGCTTTTTTCCAAGAACTGGGCATGGTTTTTTGTTCGAGGGATCTATGATACATTATATTTAGAAGAGGGGCTAACTCACCAGAAATTCAGTATAGAATCTGATGGGGATTCCATCAGGCCCTGGAGCTTAGTTCACTTTTAATGATTTCAGCTGTTTCTCAACACCATTGACATTAATACTATTTCATTCATCTTTTCAGTCTACAAGGACTAAATTGGGAAAATTTTCCTGAGTCTTCCTTTGGAAAAGAACATTTGAAAGTGGAGTTAAGTATTTGAGCTTTTACTCTCCTATCCTCAATTTCAGTTCCTGTCTCTTTCGCTAGGGACTGGACACTAACTTTAGTGCCACTAACTACCTTTACATACAACCAGAATTTCTTTAGGATAAGTCAAAAATCATATTACAATATTCTGCCATTGTAGTCACTGAAGGCTTCATGCATAGCTCTCTTGACAGCCAAATGCATTTCATTCAGCATCCATCTATCTACAGCCCTATTCTTTGTTTCACACCTATTATGCAGTAATCTCTGTTCCTTTAGAAGTTTCTTCATAGTGACTGTATGCCATGGAGGGTCCCTCCCATTATGAACTGTTCTACTGGGTACATATCTATGCAGTTCTTGGTCAATTATTCCATTAACTTGAGCTGTAGTTCCTCTAGACGCTGCAGCTCTATGCAGAAAGTCAAAAGTTCCTTACTGAGATATAACACTACCGATCATTTCATCTAGTTTACTGAACATATATATCTTTCTTCTTGTTTTAGTTGTCCTTTATATTTTGGAAATCATTGTAGCTACAACTGTGTCATGGTCAGTGATACCAGTTTCAATGTGGACATGTTCAAAGACAGCAGGTCTATTAGTTGCCATTCAATCTAATATATTGGTGGGGTTCTGAACTATCTGTGCTAGGTAGTTTTCAGAGAAGGCATTTTGCAATATTTCACAGGATGTCTTTATCATGCACACCACTAACAAAACTGTAATTTTCCCCATTGACTGTTGGATGATTAAAGCTCCACTGATAATTACAGTGTGATTGGGAAACTTCTACATTTACATCTACTTCTAAATCTACACAGATACTCCACAAGCCACCATACGGTGTGTGGTGGAGAGTACTACTACTACTACTACTACTACTACTACTACTAGTATTTTCCTTTTCTGTTCCAAACGCAAATAGAGCAAAGGGAAAAATGCCTTTCTATGTGCCTCTGTATGAGCCTTTATGGGTCGTATCTTACATTTGTGGTCCTTATGCACAATGTATGCTGGTGGCAGTAGAATCATTTGGCAGTCAGATTCAACTGCTGATTCTCTACATTTCCTCAAAAGTGTTTCTCGAAAGAATGTTGCCTTCCACCCTCGGATTCGCATCTGAGTTCCCAAAGCATTTCTGTAACACTTAAATGTTGTTCAAAGCTATCAGTAGCAAATCTAGCAGCCTGCCTCTGAACTGTTTAGTCTTCCTTCAATCCGACCTGGTACGGATTCCAAAGACTTGAGCAAAACTCAAGATAGGTCAACCAGCATCCTATATGTGGTCTCCTTCACACGTGAACCACTCTCCCCTAAAATTCTCCCAATAAACCGAAGCTGACCATCTGCCTTCCCTAACACAGTTCTCATATGCTTGTTCCATTTCATATCACTTTGCAATGTTACGCCCAGATATTTAAACGAGTTATACACTTGTTCCATTTCATATCACTTTGCAGTGTTACGCCCAGATATTCAAACGAGTTGACTGTTTTAAGTAAGATACTAGTAATACTGTATTTGAACGGTACAGGTTTGTTCTTCCTAGACACTTGCATTACCTTACAGTTTTTTCACATTTAGGGCTAGCTGCCATTCATCACACCAACTGGAAATTTTGTCTAAGTCATCTTGTATCTTTCTACATTCCCTCAACTAAAACAGCTTAGTATACACCATGGCACCAGCAGCAAACAACCACAGATTGCTGCCCACCCTGTCAGCCAAATCATTTATGTATACAAAGAACAGCAGCGGTCCTGTCACACTTCCCTGGGGCATACCTCATGATACCCTTGTCTCCGATGAACACTCGCCGTCGAGGACAACATATTGGGTTCTATTACTTAAGAAGTCTTCAAGCCACTCATGAATCTGAGAACTTATTCCATATACTTCATTATTAGCTTCCAATGGGACACTGTGTCAAATGCTTTCCGGAAATCTAGAAATATGGAATCTGCCTATTGTCCTTCATCCATAGTTCACAGTACATCATGTGAGAAAAGGGAAAGCTGAGATCCACTTGAGTGATGCTTTCTAAAACCATGCTGATTCATGGACATAAGCTTCTCAGTCCCAAGAAAATTTATTACATTTGAACTGAGAATATGCTCAAGGATTCTGCAGCGAACCGAAGTTACGGATATTGGTCTGTAATTTTGTGGTCCCATTCTTTTACCCTTCTTATATACTGGAGTCACCTGCACCTTTTTCCAGTCACTTGGAGCTCTGTGTTGGGTGAGAGATTTGCAATAAATGCACGTGAGATAAGGGGCCAATGCCGTAGAGTACTCTTTGTAAAATCAAACTGGGATTCCATCTGGACCTGGTGATTTATTTGCTTTCAAATATTTCAGTTGTTTCTCTACGCTAGGGATGCTTACTATTATGTCGTCCATATGGAAGGCTGTCCGATGGTCAAATGATGGTATATTTGTATGGTTCTCCTGTGGGAATGATTTCTTGAACGTGCAATTTAAAACTTTAGCTTTCATTTTGCTATCTTCAACGGACCTGGAAGAGCAGCTGAACGGAAAGGACAGTCTCTTGAAAGGAGGATATAAGATGAACATCAACAGAAGCAAAACGAGTATAATGGAATGTAGTCGAATTAAATCGGGTGATGCTGCGGGAATTAGATTAGGAAATGATAGGCTTAAAGTAGTAAATGAGTTTTGCTATTTGGGGAGCAAAATAACTGATGATGGTCGAAGTAGAGAGGATATAAAATGTAGACTGTCAATGGCAAGGAAAGCGTTGCTGAAGAAGAGAAATTTGTTAACATCGAGTATAGATTTAAGTGTCAGGAAGTCGTTTCTGAAAGTATTTGTATGGAGTGTAGCCATGTATGGAAGTGAAAAGTGGATGATAAATAGTTTGGACAAGAAGAGAATAGACGCTTCCGAAATGCGGTGCTACAGAAGAATGCTGAAGATTAGATGGGTAGATCACATAACTAATGAGGAGGTATTGAATAGAATTGGAGAGAAGAGAAATTTGTGGCACAACTTGACTAGGAGAAGGGATTGGTTGGTGGGGCATATTCTGAGGCATCAAGGGATCACCAATTTTGTATTGGAGGGCAGCGTGGAGGGTAAAAATTGTAGAGGGAGACCAAGAGAAGAATACACTAAACAGATTCAGAAGGATGTAGGTTGCAGTAGGTACAGGGAGATGAAGAAGCTTGCACAGGATAGAGTAGCATGGAGAGCTGCATCAAACCAGTCTCAGGACTGAAGACCACAACAACCACAACAACAACAACAACAACAACAACAACAATCTTCAACTGCTACATCAGACTGGTCACCAAGGGACTGAATGGAAGCCTTAGACCCGCTTAGCGATTTTACATAAGACAAGAATTTCCTCGGGTTCTCAGCAAGATCTTCTGCTAAGATCTGATGGTGGTGGTAGTTGTATGCTCCGCGCATAGATCTTTTCACAGACACACTAACCTTTACTTGTCATCATTTGCACATTCCATTTTTAACCGAGTGCAGCAACCTCTGCTTCCCCAGTATCCTTCGAATTTCATTATTAAACCATGGCAGGGTGTCTACGTGGACAAGGAAAAAAAATTCCCGGATTTTCCCCAGATTTCCCGGTTAAAAATACACTATCTCCCGGGCGAAAAGTGACCATATACTATTCCTTGGCACTGTAAAACTCATCAATCCTTTGAATGTTTATGGTTTTATATACCGACGTAGAATTTCCCGCCACTTTAGAAAACGAAACTCGGGGGGGGGGGGGGGGGGGGAACACGTTTTGAAACACCTTTGATGTCCAGCAATATGTAGGCTGCACATTTTCATTATTACGAAGGTATAAATTCGAATTCCACCAAATACTGCATGTTACTTTCCGAAGGATTGAAATCGAGATTGCGATGCGCTTTTGTAAGCCACTCATAGCTCATGTCACGTGATCTCGCCAGCTGATGACAGCATAGGACACGTGATGTAGTCAGCCAATAGCAAGATCACTCTTAAGTAGCGCGAAAACACAAATAGGAAAAGTTAATGGTTTAAATTAATATACATAGCATTCACATATAATATTGGTCTCCAAGATTAATAAGCTGGAAGAGAAGCTAAGTTTCCACATATAATGTCAATCTTTCCTGCGCGTGATACACTTTAAAATACATCACACAAATGTGCCAGTAAAATTTTTAATAACGATGTAAATGTGTGATCTTCTGAGCTCGAAATTCTTCTAAATGGCCGTCCTCAAAGAATTGATT
The DNA here is from genome assembly GCF_023898315.1 of Schistocerca nitens. Taxonomy (NCBI): domain Eukaryota; kingdom Metazoa; phylum Arthropoda; class Insecta; order Orthoptera; family Acrididae; genus Schistocerca; species Schistocerca nitens. Next base: position 288,235,409 of record NC_064618.1, on the reverse strand, counting down.
TTTAAATGAAAGTCAAACGCTTTGTTATTTAAGAAATTCATCGTACATTCTCGCACATAGTTCATGTCGCATAAAAGGTAATTTGCTTTTAATGTATGTAACGCTTTTCAAACCACAGTTTGCAATATTTTCCCGCTACCTGTTGGAAATAGGTTCGTTTCAGCAGTTGCAAGAGAGCCAGATAACAGTCGTCACCACGCGACGACGCAGGATGGCCATATGTTCGTACGTGTAAAACATTAAAAGATCTTACATTATTTCATAAAAGAAACAAGACATCAAAAGATACTCCAAGAGCATCGGAATTTCATGAACCATACTAAAATGCACATTTGTATGTCCAGATTTGGATGTAAATTTTATTGTATTATCTCATGTTTGGTTCTTTATTATGGCATACGTGCACTTGAAATCAGCGAACAGTTGAAACCAGCCAACAGTGTGAAATTAAACAGTTCGTTTCAAATAAACTGACTACCTCAGCAGAAAAGATTAATAAAAGCCAAATCTCATTAGCAAACCGACAAAGAAAACTTCATTGTTCTGCAAGGCGATTAATGCTTGACTGTCAGAAAGGTGGAAATAAAATCTGAAACTAATGACATATTTTGACCATCCGTAATTATGCGAACGTATTTTAATTCATTTGATATCTCCTGGTCACGAAAATCCGTTTTATCATTTAACATGAGAGCAATAAACGAAGAGGAAAGAACAAAATAACTGAACGTAAACACAGGTCACGTGGAGACGACCCAACTCCTCACCACAACTCAGACTGCTCTGTGCATCTGGCCCGGATTTACTATATTTCTGAACCGGGGCAATATTAGGTAGTGGTGCCAAGCCGCACTTCTGTAACAAGAAGCAGGAGAAGGTACTTCTCATACGCGATTCAACTACGCATGCACAAGAGCCCGCCCGCAACTGCTCAAAGGAATCTAATTTAAATAGTTGTCACATCATGCTCATCGGAGGCAATTTGTTGTTATGAAGCACTGCATGGTCTCCCAAAAGCCTCTGACACATTTTGCTGTTGGCAGACGCTTGTATGAGCACTGTGTTTTGTTTATTTTACGTTTCTAGTTTTTGCCTCTCTCGTTCATGTTTCGTTGTTGCAGTGTTATTCTGCAGTAGCGGGGTACAGTAATATCCTTTGTTAGAGTATTTTGGTTCTTACCACTCAAAATCACAAAAATTTAACTGAAAACTAAAACAATGAAAAATTCCCGGAATTGTAAACAATTCCCAGGTTTTTCCCGGTTTTCTCCCGGATGAAAAAATTCCCGGGTTTTTCCCGGATCTCCCGGTTGTCCCGGGTCGTATACACCCTGCATGGTGGGTCATTTCCATCCTTTATCCACTTATTAGGTGCATAACTCTCAATAACACAATTTACAATCTGCTTAATCTTTGCCCATAATTCCTCTACATCCATCTTACTGGAACTAAGTGATCCCAATTCACCGTGTAAGTGAGATGCTAATAACTGCTTATCTGCTAGCAGAAACACTCTACTAGCTTTCTTGGCTGATTTATTAACTTTGTAATCATAGTTGCTACAATGACATCTTGATCGCTAATCTCCGTTTATATACTGACACTGTTGACAAGGTCTGTTCTATTTGTAGTTATAAGTCTAAGATATTTCCATTGCATGTGAGCTGCCGAGCTAGCTGCTCAAGATAGTTTTCAGAACACTGTCTTCAAAAGTATTTCGCATGTCTGTCTGTCTGATAAATCCATAGATATCCCAGTCTAAACTTAAAGTCACCTCCAACAGCATGATCTTGGTATTTACACACTATTGACAGTAGACTTTCTTTGAATGACTCTAGAACTGTCACAGCAGAATCAGGAGCCTGGTAAAAACAACCAACTATTAACTTGGTTTCACCTACATCTGTTATACGTGACAAGAAAACTTCACTGCCACACTCATCTTTGACCTCACTAGAGACAGTATTTTTGTCAATTGCAATGAAAACTCCCCCTCCTATGGCCTCTAATCTGCCTTTCCAATATACATTCCACTGCTCACAAAATATCTCAGAGCTTTCCATTGCGGGTTTCAGCCAGCTCTCGGTCCCAAGAATAATTTATGTACAAGTGAACTGAGATTTCCTGTAAAGTTTTTAGTTATGTCAGGAAATGAGGCTGGTTGACGACAGAAGGATCCGATTATCATTTTATACCCACCCCTGATACTGAGACTTGCCCAAAAAATCTCACATGCAACTTCAATTTTTATCTCAGTGGATCTGAGTTTCTTGTCTACTGTGGCAATACATCACTTCCATTTCCCATTAGCCTATCCTTTCGAAATACACTTAAATTTACCCCAAAAATTTCACGGCTATCAATTTCAGGTTTCAACCAGCTTTCTGTAACTAGCACTATGTGAGTTCACTGCTTTTCAGGGGTGTTTCAAACTCTACCACTTTGTTGCACCTGCTCTGGCAGTTAACCAATAGGATTTTAACACTCTCGCCTGTGGGAGCATTTGTTTCAATCCTACACTGCAACATCTGGGATTCCAAGAGCTATTGTTATGTGGATGGGATAGAGAATTGCCTAATCTTTAAAAAAAGCATTCACTCACTGGCCACCCAGCGTGATTCCAGAAGATGAATGACATGACCTGAAACGAATAAATAGCAGAATACAGCAGAACTCAACACTTTGGCAGTATATGACAAGTAGGAAACAAGTTTAAACTCTGAAGAAATTTTGCTCATTTTACTTTGTTACACAGAATTTTTATCCACACAATGAAAAGTGACAGAATATACAAACATGATGTCACGATTGCATTTCAGCAGGTAGACTAGGGTGGTGTGATGTTGTATGAGGTGGGGTGGGTAGATTAATATTTCATAATGAGCTGATAGTCTCATTAGGTTTTGCACAAAATTTCTGCCTAATTAGATTTTGTACATCTGTATTTGAGTTTTCATTAATGGACACAATGTTTGATGCCACTGTGAGAAAATAATCATAGAATTTTGTGGGCAATGATTTAAATGCATACCGTAATCATTTTTGCCCCAGCAGGATTTTACAATGGCAGCAACTCATAATGCAATTCAAGCAATTTTGAGACAACAATTATTGATGAATGTGTCGGGTTTTGTCATGGTGGAACAACACTTTATTCTTTGTCAAATGGGGAAGACTTTCCTTCAATTGCTGTTCAAGTGGTGAAGTATCTCACTATAGTATTGACAAGTAATTTTTTTTCTTCCTCTAAGAAATTTTTGTGTACAAGATCCACGGCATTCCAAAAAAATAGTCAGTACATCTTTTCCAGTCATTGGAACCATCTTCTTTTTCTTCAGAGCAGATCCACTGGCAGATACTCATTGTTTGTTTCTGAGTTTGTTTGTTTATCCTCTGAGCATTGAACACAACCTACAGGACACGTAAAATACATTACAGATACAATTTATACATATACAAAAGACAAATTTAGGCTGGGTTAGGCAAGGATGATGAGGAGGGTTACTGTTTAGCATCCCACTGACAATGATGTCATTTGAGACTGAGCACAAACTTGGATTATAGAAGAATGGAGAAGGAAAGCGGCCATGCACTTTCAAAGGAAACAACCCAGCATTTCCAGCATTTGCTGTAAGTGGTTTAGGGAAACCACTGAAAACCTAAATAAGGAAGGCGAGAAATAGGTTTGAACCATCCCCTCCCCCATTGCGAGTTCAGTGTGCTAACTACTGCACTACCCTCCTCCGTGGGTGAGATAAGGATGGGACACGGAATAAGTCACAGCATTTTCAATGGAAAGAGCCCAGCATTCATTCACCTTGGAAACCATGGTAAACCCAAGTTAGGACGGCCAGATGTGGGTTCGAAACCTACTCTTCCTGAATACAAGTCCAGTGCGTTAGCACTGCTACACCTTGCTTGGTATGTTATTTGAAAGGAAAACTGCCAGCTTGGTTTTCTGGGGTATAGTAATGAACCTTGGCCTCATTGACAGTAACTATTTATGTAATAAGTCCTTTGGATCTTGCTTACACTGGTACAAATACAGCTTCAAAGTTGAAAGCTAAACTTGCTATCTGCTATTAGCACTCTCATTTGTGGGCACCAATGAAGAATTTAATATTTCAGTTTTTGGTCTTTTTTCTTTGGCTTTAATGTCTGTCTGATCTCCAACAAACTGGATGGAAGGTTTCAAATTTTATATCAACTTTACAGAGGATTAACACTCCATAGGATAAAAGTCCACCAATATATTACATTGATATCATGGGTGCGATTTGAGGAGCAGATAAACACGTTGGATTCAGATTATATTGTGTCTCAGGATAGTTATATTAGGCTTTTAGGCCAGCTTCAGATTAGTGTAAGATGACTATATAAATGTCAGTAGAAAGTGTTAAGAGTGTGTCTGTGGGCAATGAAATTTGCACAGACTAACATTCTTTTAGTCGAGGCAAATGAGACACTTCTACACTTATTTATTTATTTAGATTTTTTGCGTGGAGTCATCAACATGATGACTTTTGCAAACCTCAAGTACAGTTACAAACATAAAATAGATTTAGATCTTAGCCTTACAGGTAGTAATTAAACAGTAAATTGATGCCTGCCAAAAGACATGCCACCAATAGTTGAGTGTAAGTTTTTACATAAATGGCTGTTGTTTGTACAAGATCAGCTAGTGCAAGTCATTTATATGTTCACGGGCCTGTGTTCCATGCCAAGATACTTCTTCAATAAAGGTCTTTCTATTCTTGTTGTGGAGCACAAAGAATTTCAATTTATCAAAAGAAGTTTATCTGCATAAAGACTACTCAACTATGATTAAGATTACCAGATTTGTGTATTAGAACCATAAGTAGTATCAGACCTAGACTTTAGCTAAGGGCACTCAAGCAATTGCATTTTGAACGAGCATCCTCCAAACACAGATATCCAAGGCTTTTCTGTGTTGATGCTCCAAAAATTGAAGACAGAGGTGGCTGTGCTTCCTGGAAAAGCATCTGTCAATAACAACGAACCCACACTGTCTAAGGAAGCTAAAGGAAGGGAAGAGGACAGGGATTTTATGTACTATCAACAGTGGGGCATTAGAGATGAAGTAGAAACTCAGATTTGGGGAATGAAATCAGCTGTACACTTTAAAAGAAACTAACCTGGCACTTCCCTTAAACGATTTAGAGAAATCATAGAAACCTAAACATGGATGACCTGGCAGGGATTTGAACCACTTTCTACCCAAACACGTCTAGTGTCTTACCACTGCATCATCTCACTTGATCGATGAAATCTGTACTTATGGCTACACAGTGAATGCTTATACACTATAAGAATTATCTGGATGACCAGACTGTTATCTTCTCCCATTCCAAGTAAGTGACGATTTCCATTTTTGCAACATTCTCTTAATGGCACCATCAAGGCAGGTTAAGTCCTTGCCATCCTTCATTACACCATTTTTATGTATTTACCAAGATAACATTCATGTTGTGTTTATTGGATTTGAACTATGTTATGTGTTCGTCTTTTAAGTGTGATGTAAGTGATCAGTTGTAGCAAAACATACATTCTCCCAGCTTTCTTGATGAGATTTTTGTCTTTCATCTCCAGAGTCACTGGAATGGCATCATTGGCAATAATCCCTGTCTCTGTGATGAAATTTATAAGATTGGGTGTGTTTGTGGCCATGGACTATAAAATATATCTTTCAAAATTATGAGACAGAATTGCTGGATACTTCTTACCTTCAGGAGGTGAAACATTTAACACTGCTAATAGACATGCATAAAAGTACGTGACTGTATTCTAGCTTTCAGAACTTTCCTCCCTCAAGGAGTAGAGAGAGATATTTTGACAGAGGTAAAAAAAGTATGGAAAGGTGATTCAGACCACAGAGTGACAGAGACCCGCCTGTTTTGAGGATGAGAGGAGGCAAAGATGAATGGGGAGCCATCAGAGAGAGTAGGCAGTCAAAAATAGTACAATGGTAAACACAGTGCCAGCTACAGTCAACAGCTGATGTGCACAGAGTGAGAAGTATATGGATTAAAAGAGAAGGAAGAGAAATGAAGTGAATGCAGGGGCAGAATATTTCACTACAGACAACATGGTCAGTTTCAATGGGTGCTTCATAAACTGTGTCATCTGGATGATTCCTCCCAACACAAGATTGTCTGAATTGTGTATGTGGGATTTGTCCCATTTTCTGTTCTGTAGTTGCTGAAGCCTCAACTGAACTAGTTTTGCACTTCAATAATTTCTGCTTGTGTTCTCAGTCCCTTCATATCTCTTCCATCAGCTTGTTAGCATATCTTCTTCACTAATTCCAACCGCATTAGTGTATTTTATAGGTCTATGATTGTATGAACTCTCATTCACACTGGTCACTAACTAATCTCTCTCTCTCTCTCTCTCTCTCTCTCTCTCTCTCTCTCTCTCGCATCCTTCACCCTCTCCCTCACACTTTCACCATATGGAACACTCTACTAGGCTTAGCTACATCAGGGTGAGATCTCTCCAGTGCCAGATTCCTGTCCCTTTCCATCTCCCTTGTTCACCTCATCTGCAACAATAAAAACAACACTGCACTGCTGTGACAATGTAGCTGACTGTAAACATGTGTGTCCATGTGCTCTGAAGAAGGATGCACAATTTTAGGCTGGGTTACCATATCCAAGGACATATTCATGTGGCTATCTATCACTCAACAGCTCCTTTATATTGCGAAAGGTTATCTTCACCTGCTCCACCGTCTAATATTTCTAATATATATAATGCATACATAAGTATTAAAAATACTTATAAGGAGACAGTGTAATGAACATACCTGTTGCTTCTGTCTATTTTTTTCTGCTTGTTTAGCTTCCAGTTGTCTTTGTTTCTCTTGTTCTTTTTCTAGTTGTTTTTGCGCCAGTTTTCGTTCTCGCTCTTTGACAATGTTTTCTTGCTTAGCCTTCATCTCGTTTAGTGTAACCAAACCAATTGTGGAACTCTGTGAAGTAAAATGAAAAGGCCATACACATTGCTCAGAGAACACAGAAGTAAACAAAATATGATAAACACCTAATCAACTTACACAAACATCTACAGTCTCTTATACACTAAAGCCGACTTACCAAACGAAAGCGCTGGCACGTCGATAGACACACAAACAAACACAAACATACACACAAAATTCAAGCTTTCGCAACAAACTGTCGCCTCATCAGCAAAGAGGGAAGGAGAGGGAAAGACGAAAGAATGTGGGTTTTAAGGGAGAGGGTAAGGAGTCATTCCAATCCTGGGAGCGGAAAGACTTACCTTAGGGGGAAAAAAGGACGGGTATACACTCGCACACACACACATATCCATTCCTACGTGGAATGTTTCCTTCTATTATAACCATATATATATATATATATATATATATATATATATATATATATTTTAATAGAGGGAAACATTCCACGTGGGAAAAATATATCTAAAAACAAAGATGATGTGACTTACCAAATGAAAGTGCTGGCACATCGATAGACACACAAACAAACACAACGTGTGTCTATCAACGTGCCAGCGCTTTCATTTGGTAAGTCACATCATCTTGGTATATATATATATATATATATATATATATATATATATATATATATATATATATATATATATATATAAAATAGAGGGAAGCATTCCACGTAGGAAAAAATATATCTAAAAACAAAGATGATGTGACTTACCAAATGAAAGTGCTGGCAGGTCGACAGACACACAAACAAACACAAAAATACACACAGAATTCAAGCTTTCGCAACAAACTGTTGCCTCATCAGGAAAGAGGGAAAGACGAAAGGATGTGGGTTTTAAGGGAGAGGGTAAGGAGTCATTCCAATCCCGGGAGCAGAAAGACTTACCTTAAGGGGAAAAAAGGACGGGTATACACTCGCACACACACACATATCCATCCACACATATACAGACACAAGCAGACATGTCTGTATATGTGTGGATGGACACGTGCGTGTGTGCGAGCGTACACCCGTCCCTCCCTCCCCCCAAGGCAAGTCCCTCCGCTCCCGGTATTGGAATGACTCCTCACCCTCTCCCCCAAAACCCACATCCTTTCGTCCTTCCCCCCCACCCCCCACCCCCGTCAGCGCTTTCGTTCGGTAAGTCGCACCATATATATCTGGAATCAGGGATGATGTGACTTACCGGACGGGGTGTTGGCGGACGCACACGGGATTGAAGCTTTCGCAGCAGGCTGTTGCCTCGTCGGGGGGGAGGGGGGGGGGGAAGGACGAAAGGATGTGGGTTTTGGGGGAGAGGGTGAGGAGTCATTCCAATCCCGGGAGCGGAGGGACTTGCCTTGGGGGGAGGGAGGGACGGGTGTACGCTCGCACACACGCACGTGTCCATCCACACATATACAGACATGTCTGCTTGTGTCTGTATATGTGTGGATGGATATGTGTGTGTGTGCGCGAGTGTATACCTGTCCTCTTTTTCCCCTAAGGTAAGTCTTTCCGCTCCCGGGATTGTAATGACTCCTTACCCTCTCCCTTAAAACCCACATCCTTTCGTCTTTCCCTCTCCTTCCCTCTTTCCTGATGAGGCAACAGTTTGTTGCGAAAGCTTGAATTTTGTGTGTATGTTTGTGTTTGTTTGTGTGTCTATCGACCTGCCAGCGCTTTCGTTCAGTAAGTCACATCATCTTTGTTTTTAAATATATTTTTCCCACGTGGAATGTTTCCCTATGGAAACAAACTGTTGCCTCATCAGGAAAGAGGGAAGGAGAGGGAAAGACCAACCCAAATCCAACATAGCCCAGCTGTAACCAACACCTTTTCGCCTTTTTCACACCAGATCTCCAGTTACTTTCCAGTTCACCTTTATCTCTCCCCATATATTTTTATTTTCATTTCAGCCTCATGTTACACTTTCCACCTTCTAATGCCATGTCACCCTCACAACACCCCCACAACGACCCCATTAAGTTTTATTTACATTCCCTCCGCAAACATGCCTTCGCCCTAGCCAGATTATGCTCCCATATCTATTTTCTCAGGCTTGTCTAACATTTGGCGTTACCCCCAAAGGCCTCACACTTAAAGTTCCCATCTCTGGCTGCAACCCTTCTTTCCATCAGTCCCTATACCAGTTCCAAACTGAACAATCCATTGCCCTCACCCACCTAATCCTTCACCTACACATCAACTTAGCCAATGAACACACCCGTCAACTCCTATCCTTAATAAAAGTCCTTAATCTTTCCTCTCCCACACCCACACCGGCTGTTCAGAGCATCCTCCTATAGGCCAACCGCAAATTAGAACAGCATGCCACCCTCCACCTCAAAAAACTATCCAATCTCCTGGTTTCCCACCTCCGGAAAGGCAACTCACTCACCCTTCGCAACCTTTCCAGCAAACCTCAACCTCCTCTCATTGCACACAAACCCAGTCTCTCCCATCTACTCAATCTCCCACTTCCAGCTCCACTCCCTCCAATACCTCAAAATTCCAATCAACACAATCTGGAACCACAACACCCTAATTCAGTAGTTAACCTTTCCTCCAAACCTCTCTCCCAATCTGAAACCTCTGTCCTATGCAAAGGCCTCACCTTCAGCCCCACTCCCAGATTCAACCAAACAGCCCTCGTCAAAGATTTACTGTCCTACTCTCGTACTCTCTGCTGGAAATATCACTTTGCCATGAAGAAAAATGATCCTAATCGTACTCCTAATGATCCAACTCCCCAGGACACTATCCAAATTGAACCCTGCCTGGAACAGTTCCGTCCTCCGTCACAGCGGGACCCACCTCCTCTTCCTCAAAATCACCCTCTCCAAACCTTCCAGGAATTTCTCACTTCCAGGCGTGCATCTCAATCCTTCTTAAAAAACCTTAATCCTACTCCCAACATCACCACTGCTGAAGCCCAGGCTATCCGTGATCTGAAGGCTGACCGGTCCATCGTCATTCTTCCGGCGGACAAGGGTTCCACGACCGTGGTACTTGATCGTCGGGAGTATGTGGCTGAGGGACTGCGTCAGCTTTCAGACAACACCACATACAAAGTTTGCCAAGGTAATCCCAATCCCGAAGTCCAGGTGGAGCTTCAAGGAATCCTCAGAACCTTAGGCCCTCTGCAAAACCTTTCACCTGACTCCATCAACCTCCTGACCCCACCGACACCCCGCACCCCTACCTTCTACCTACTTCCTAAAATTCACAAACCAAATCTCCCGGCCACCCCATTGTAGCTGGTTACCAAGCCCCCACAGAACGTATGTCTGCCTACGTAGATCAATACCTTCAACCCATTACATGCAGTCTCCCATCCTTCATCAAAGACACCAACCACTTTCTCAAACGCCTGGAATCCTTACCCAATCTGTTACCCCCGGAAACCATCCTTGTAACCATTGATGCCACTTCCTTATACACAAATATTCCACACATCCAGGGCCTCGCTGCGATGGAGCATTTCCTTTCACGCCGATCACCTGCCATCCTACCTAAAACCTCTTTCCTCATTACCTTAGCCAGCTTCATCCTGACCCACAACTTCTTCACTTTTGAAGGCCAGACATACCAACAATTAAAGGGAACAGCCATGGGTACCAGGATGACCCCCTCGTACGCCAACCTATTCATGGGTCCCTTAGAGGAAGCCTTCTTGGTTACGCAGGCCTGCCAACCCAAAGTTTGGTACAGATTTATTGATGACATCTTCATGATCTGGACTCACAGTGAAGAAGAACTCCAGAATTTCCTCTCCAACCTCAACTCCTTTGGTTCCATCAGATTCACCTGGTCCTACTCCAAATCCTACGCCACTTTCCTTGACGTTGACCTCCATCTGTCCAATGGCCAGTTTCACATGTCCGTCCACATCAAACCCACCAACAAGCAACAGTACCTCCATTATGACAGCTGCCACCCATTCCACATCAAACGGTCCCTTCCCTAAAGCCTAGGTCTTCATGGCAAACGAATCTGCTCCAGTCTGGAATCCCTGAACCATTACACCAACAACCTGACAACAGCTTTCACATCCCGTAACTACCCTCCCGACCTGGTACAGAAGCAAATAACCAGAGCCACTTCCTCATCCCCTCAAACCCAGAACCTCCCACAGAAGAACCACAAAAGTGCCCCCCCTTGTGACAGGATACTATCCGGGACTGGATCAGACTCTGAATGTGGCTCTCCAGCAGGGATACGACTTCCTCAAATCCTGCCCTGAAACGAGATCCATCCTTCATGAAATCCTCCCCACTCCACCAAGAGTGTCTTTCCGCCGTCCACCTAACCTTCGTAACCTCTTAGTTCATCCCTATGAAATCCCCAAACCACCTTCCCTACCCTCTGGCTCCTATACTTGTAACCGCCCCCGGTGTAAAACCTGTCCCATGCACCCTCCCACCACCACCTACTCCAGTCCTGTAACCCGGAAGGTGTACACGATCAAAGGCAGAGCCACGTGTGAAAGCAACCACGTGATTTACCAACTGACCTGCCTACACTGTGATGCATTCTATGTGGGAATGACCAGCAACAAACTGTCCATTCGCATGAATGGACACAGGCAGACAGTGTTTGTTGGTAATGAGGATCACCCTGTAGGTAAACATGCCTTGGTGCACGGCCAGCACATCTTGGCACAGTGTTACACCGTCCGGGTTATCTGGATACTTCCCACCAACACCATCCTATCCGAACTCCGGAGATGGGAACTTGCTCTTCAATATATCCTCTCTTCCCGTTACCCACCAGGCCTCAATCTCCGCTAATTTCAAGTTGCCGCCACTCATACCTCACCTGTCATTCAACAACATCTTTGCCTCTGCACTTCCGCCTCGACTGAGATCTCTGCCCAAACTCTTTGTCTTTAAATATGTCTGCTTGTGTCTGTATATGTGTGGATGGATATGTGTGTGTGTGCGAGTGTATACCCGTCCTTTTTTCCCCCTAAGGTAAGTCTTTCCGCTCCCCGGATTGGAATGACTCCTTACCCTCTCCCTAAAATGCACATCCTTTCGTCTTTCCCTCTCCTTCCCTCTTTCCTGACGAAGCAACCGTTGGTTGCAAAAGCTAGAATTTTGTGTGTATGTTTGTGTTTGTTTGCGTGTCTATCGACCTGCCAGCGCTTTCGTTTGGTAAGTCACATCATCTTTGTTTTTATGTTCGAATCCTGCCTCGGGAATGGATGTGTGTGATGTCTTTAGGTTAGTTAAGTTTAAGTAGTTTTAAGTTCATGGGACTGATGACCTCAGATGTTAAGGTTAGGTTAGATTAGGTTAGGTTAGGTTAGGTTAATTACTTTAATTCGAAATAAATTCACTGACTGTGAATATCTAGGCATCAATTGTATTAGGTGTAGATATACCACCTATTAGTGAAATGAAAATTTGTGCAAGACCGGAACTCGAAAGCAGATTTCCTGCTCATCGCGAGCTGTCACGTTACCACTTCAGCTAGCCATACATGCCTCCCAGACTGACACAAACTTTCTTATGCTACACTGTGAACATCCCTATACCATTTCACACTACTGAGAATGAGACTATGAGGAATTAACACCCATGACATTATGCCTTGTGCCCGTCTTGGCATGGAATATTTACAAGTCAAATGGTAGGGACCAGCCACCAGCCAATTGTAGATCTTTCTCGAGCGCCATGTGTTCACTGTGTTGCCTGTTTGTAGGTAATGCAGCACCTGTGATGCATGACTGACTGCACACCACCAATACTGCAACCTGTCACTGCAATATGTGACTCAAAAAGTAATTTTATTTACTGGCAAGCCTGGATGAACAGGGATTAATGACGATTGACAGTCATCCGAAATTAATTCGAAATAATTTTTTGAGTGCTAAAATCTAGGAATCACCTATGTTAGATGGGACAAATCCCACTTACACAATTTGTGCATACATAAGATAATTTGTGCGACTGGGACATGATGAGGCACGCACAAGATGATAATATCATGGGTTTCAATTACTCACAGTCTCATTCTCACTGGTGCACAGGTGTACAGAGTAAAGCTGTAAGCATTAAGTGATGAATGTAGGGGACTATGATATGGGGATGTAGACAGTCTGACATATGGAAGTTGGGTCAGTCCACGAGGCACGCATAGCAAGCCAAACTGGTTAAGGCGACTGCTCGTGATATGCAGGAAATCCAGGTTCGAGTGCCAGTCCAGCACAAATTTTCAAATGTCACCAGTATGTAATATCAAACTATTATTTCCGATAGGCCATCAAGGCTTTATAGCAGATAAAAATCTCCTAATTGAAGCTATAATATAAAACAGATTGTTAACTTTTTTTATTTTATTTTTTTATTTTTTATTTATTTATTTATTTATTTTTTTTGGGGGGGGGGGTGTATTAACATACGGAATGTTTTAGCGTACAACCACAGTAATAAGGTTTCTTTTTCATATGCGTTTGTGATATTTTAGAACATAGCATTGTTTCTAAAAGGAACTTTATATTAAAAAACAGATATTGTCTGCAGAACAATAGGAACATCAATACATATGTGGCTGAAGGTGCTGAAATTCTTTGCATTCTCTGTAGCAACATAATTTAGATTTTTTACTTTCTGTTAGCAGTTAGGTCTCTGGTAAAACTATGACAGCCATCAGTAAGTTATATGAAACATTGCTGGGGACAGTAGATTTGTACAGGAGATGAGCTGAAGTAAAACAAGAATTCCAAATTTCTTAATGTTGTAATTTTTGACTGACTTCAAGAAGGGGCATCAGCTGAGTTACATGATGAAGAGGTTGGAGCCAGCCATGTATTGTTTGAGAATCATGCTGTTTTCCTTGGAAACTTCAATATGGATTTTGTATGGTAAATTTTAAACTTTAAAGATCATAAAGAACAAGGAATATAGTCTTAATGCTGCATCCTAACATGGGCTTTCTTCAGGCTTATGACAAAGAATGGAATTAATTCTTAAACTGATCTTTCTAACTTTCAAATGATTGATAATGAGCTAGCCTCATGTCTAGTAATTTGGATAAAACAGAGGTGGAGTTGGTATCTTTCCCGCAGCAATCACACAGAATTTTAATCAACACTCATTCTAGTGCATTGTAGAAAAGTTCACTAGGAGCAAAGCCTCTCATAGACCCAGAACATTTTCAATACCTTCACCCAACAATTCACATTTTTAACAGTAATTCAGTGGAGGCCTTTGGTGACAATTTTGTCTAATATATGAATGTAAACTTCACTCTATTAGCAAACTGACAATGCCTTGATGCCTCACAATGTGTCACCCTCTGCAATTCCCCCATCCCCCGTCACACTCTTACCCCCACTAACAGACTGATGATTCCTCAGTGCTGCAGGATGGTCGGTTGGTTGGCTGGCTGGTTGGGGGAGGGTGGGGGTAAGGGACCAAACAACAGGGTCATCAGTTCCTCGATCCAAGAGTGGTGCATCAGCAAGTAGACATGTCCAGCGATGAGATTATAAGACCTAGTCAGGGGATTCATAACAATAAAAGCAAGAAGGTTAAAAACCTGACCTCTTTTTGACCATCAAAAGAATAAAAACATGATGCAGAACATGCGAAAGGATTCATAACAATAAAAGCAAGAAGGTTAAAAACCTGACCTCTTTTTGACCATCAAGAGAATAAAAACATGATGCAGAACATGCGAAGTCACCAGGTGGGGTCCCTGGGGCTCTGCATATGACAGGAAACGTCCCACCCCTGATCCATTCCAATCAAGAACACCCACTATTCAACAAATTGCAACACCCAGACAATTGGGTGCGGCAGAAAAGACACTAACCTAATCTAAATTAAAAGCAATTAAAAGAGAGTCAAAGAGGGATGAAAGGATAGCATATAGTGGGAGACGCCCCATCCCCAACCACTCTGCACCTGCTCCGGAGACAGATTAAAATATCATAACTGCGAATAAAAGCCACTTTCTTGGGGAAAACTGAGAACCAGTTCAACCATCCATGAATTATCCACCAATATTAGATGCAATGAATTAACAAGTCCATACTTAGCACAGAGGGTCAAATGGAGAGGGCATTCCACTAAGATTTAAGCTTCTGTCAGTAAGACTCCACAACCACAATGTAGAGTGGCTAATTACACAAAAGAAAACTATGGGTTAACCTTGTATGACTGATGGGGAGATGGCATAGGACTGTGGAATCCTTCTGGGAGAAGCCAAAGGAGGAGCACCATGCTGCAGTAGTCTCCTTGATTGTGCGGAGTTTATTGCATGGGGCAGTAGCCCACCAGATGTTCCATCCACTCAGCACAGTTCTCGAGTACACCTGCAGATGTGCATCAGAAGTTGGCAACACTAACAGAGAGCAAGTGCTGCTCCAACCAAACAGTCAGCCAGTTCATCCCCTGGATACCCACATGACTTGGGAAAAACAACTGAGCAGGCAGCATGATGATGGTCAGTGGGGTGGTCATGAATGGGGAGACCAAATGGTGGCAAGATTAGTGTCGGTCAATAGCCTGAAGAGTGCTCATTGAGTTAGTACATATTGAAACATAGTAAAGAGAATCCTAGAACACTTGAAGAACAGGACAAAACAGATGCTGAAAGGTTATGGGGGCAACCGAGACTTTAGGACTCTGGAAGTGATTGGTCCTAATCTGTGGTCTGGGCACCATCCAAGGGGGTGTATGTGAGAAAACACAGGGAGCACGGACCAGGGAGGAGAGATGGAAATCTTGGCAGAGGGAAGTAAGGCACATTCCAACTGGTAATCCCACCTGAAGATGGGTATCAGGACAATGACACCCCGTTATATGCAAAGAGAACTGTGTACATGGAATGATCACGGAATTATCAAATAGTGATTGCATAGGAAACCAAGAGATGGCACTGTCGAATCTGATGTGGAAAGATACCAGCTTTGGCAAGGACATGTCCATGAGGCTAGTCCAAAAGACCAAATGCACATCACAGTGGTGGACTGGGTCTAACAGTCTTAAAGCTGCAGGAACCATCAGGCTATAAACCTGGCAACCATAGACCAGTCGGGATGAAACCAAGGCCCAGTAAATATGGATAAGAGTAGCATGATCCATACCCCAAGATAGGTGGACAAGGAAGCTTCCAGATGCAGCTAATCTTCAGGTGATAAATACGGGGCAGACAGGTCAGCATTTTATCAAAAAGGAGGCCCTAGAAAGATGACTGTGCTACAACTTCCAGATGCTGGGTACGTAAGTAGAGTTCCGAGTCTCGATAGACTGTGGTACAATGGCAGAAGTACATGACCCATCTTCGACACACACAACAGGTGTGATCTGCGGCCCAAAAGAAGTCACTAGCTCATTAATGATGATGAGGAAAATGGTGATACTCAACACACAGCACTTTGGAACACCTTTCTCATGGATCCATGGGGACCTGAGTGAAGTACCAATTCTAAGCAGGAACAACCAGTGGGATAAAAAATGATGAATAAAAATTGATAGGATGCCTCAGAAGTCCCAGTTATGGAGGGTGAAGAGAATGTAACGTCACCAAGCAGTGTTATACACTTTATGCAGATCATGAAAGACTGCGATAAGGTGTGTTGCTGTTTTCAACCTAAGCAGATGGCTGATTGTGGATCGACCCCCCCCCCCCCCCCCCCCTCAGAAACAACTCTGACAGTGGGATAAAAAGTCCCGAGGCATGAGAATCCAGCATAATCTGCAGGCAACCAACCTTTCCAGCATGGCTTAAGGATTGGGACAGTTATGCTTTCTCATCATTATGAGGGGGAGGCACCTTGGAGCTAGTCGAAGACCCTGAAGAGATGTTTCTATTCGGGAAAATTCATGTGAATCATCTGACAGTGAATTGAATCAGGGCTTGTGGCTGTGTTGTGGGATGAGGCAAGGGCCTGAAGTAGTTATCAGTCTGATAGGTTCATTATAGGTTTCAGCTTGGTGGGGAGTGAAACATGAAGAGATGTCTTTAACTTCTTGCTTCTGCAGCAGACAGGTAGCCAGATAGGAAAAGGACACTGATGCTGTAGCAAAGTGGGTTGCAAGGGGTTCTGCAAGAAACAATGAATCGGAATGAAGACCACTCTGTGCAACAAGACACAGAACAGCTGTTGCACATTGGTGGCCCATAAGACAAAGGAGCTCAGCCCGCAATTGAGATGAAGAAGCATATGTCTCCAGACAAGAGACATAGTGCTCCCAGAATTTCTTCTTACTGTGTTTGATTAAATAGTGGGCCCTAGCATTAAGTCACTTAAAAGTGATAAGGTTGGTCCGCAAAGAATGTCATTTGAATCAGTCCAGGGCTTGTCAGTGACACTGAACAGCTACTGCTATGACTTTGGCCCACCACAGCACTGGTTAACAGTGGAAGGGGGAAGGAGAGGGGGAGGGGGGGGGGGAGGAGCTGTACAAATGTGATCAGCAGTTCGTGAAGTGTGGATGATTACATCTGAGACATTTTACACAATCTCATCAATACAATCAGACAGAGAGACAGCAAATGTAATAAGTAGAGCCATACAAAAGCCAATTGGCTCTGTGGAGTGTCTAATGTGGTAGTCAGTGTGTCTGGTGGTGGCAAGGTAATGACAGGATCATTGGAAACTCGTCACTGTCACAAAGGTCATCATGAAGTCACCAAAATTGCTAAGCCATAAGATTGGGGGAAGAGATTGTTAGATCAGCAGCTGAAAAGGTGCCATGGGCGGCACTGAAATGGGTAGGAGAACAATCATAAAAGAGATACAGATTGTGGTCTATGAGAAGCTGGTAAATTAGGATGCCCCTACTAGATGAAGTGGTACTCCCCCATGAGAGGTGGTGAGAGTTGAAGTTCCCAAGAAAGAGGAAAGGAGGAGACTTTTGTTGGATTAATGTCATCAGTTACTTAGGTAAGTGGCCTGCCTGGAGTTAGGTAAATGATGCAAATCGTAATCACTGAGGTTGTTTGCACCTGCACTGCTATCGTCCCTCCAATGACGTACAGAGGAGAATCCATTCACTGATGACATCTGTACGAACCGAACAACAGGCTTCTCCAGATGACCTCTCAAAACCACTGGGGTTCTGACAGAGTGCAAGACAACCACAGAGCATTGGACAATGGTCAACAGTGAAGTGTGTTCCTTGGAGTGCAATGCAAACCACATAAGAGGAAATTAGGTGTTGTACTTCCGAAACGTAACAGCACTATGCATTACAATTCTGCTGAATGATCACATGGCTGGTGGCCACGTTAAGTGTGAAAGGATCAGGATCACTGCCTGTCACCAGTGGCGAAGGAACCACATCCACAAACATCAGCTCACAATCTGACTGCATGGGGGGATCTGGCACCACCGTGGGCACCAGAAAAGCCTTGACCCATTTCTTCTTCTTCTTCTTTCCCTGCATAACCTTTGGTGGGCAAGGTTCATTCATTCAAGGGGCTATCTACATTGAGCATAGGGACAGATGAAGAGTGAACAGCCCTGGGAACTACAGGCTGTGATTCCCTCAGCCATTGTTTGCGTCGGGCCTCTAGGCCAAGGGTTGCTGAGGAGAGGGATCCTGAGAAGGAATCCTCTCATGGGTAAAACACCAATGAAGAGTGTTTCCTTGGCAAGGTGCAGGAAGTGGTTCCTGAAGAAGCTACCATGGTTACCATGGGAGAAGACATTGGTGGTAGATTTGGTTTGGGGAAGGTAGAGATAGGGAGTCAATGGTAATTACGCTAGTGTAACTGATTGTCATTTCCACAGGATGTAGATATTCATATTTCTTCCATGTCTCAGTAGATATTTGTGTTTCTGGAACTTCTGTTCTTTCTCGAAAACTGGGCAAATTAGTGAATGTGGAGAGTGATGTTCCAAACAGCTGGAATACAAAGGTGGATATTCACAAGGACTACCTATGTTGAGTTATCGTCCACAATCTCCACATTTTGGGTCCCCCATGCAACAGGATGACTTATGGTCAAAGCATAAACATCTGAAGCAACTCATAGGTGGTGGGACACATGGCTTCACATCACACCTTTACACCATGACCATAACCGTCTCCGGGAGGACAGTCCCTTCAATGGCCAAGATAAAGGCACCCGTATATGTACAATTATCATTGGGTCCTGTTTGTACACGTCTAATAAAATGTATGCCTTGCCGTTGGGCATTAATCCAGAGTTCCTGGTCTGTTTCAAGTGTACCATCTCTGTGGAAGATGACTCCTTAGACCATGTTCACACATTTGTATGAGGTAATAGTCATAGTTATGACACCTAGACTATCGCATGCCTGAAGAGATGTAGATTGGGCAGCAGAGGAAGTTTTCATTAATAAAAAACCATTTTGCATTTTCCCCAGAGATTCAACTTCCCCAAATCTGCAATTTAAAAAAAGTTCCATAGCAGTAAAAGTATCCCTGTAAGTCCCAGTACAGACAAAGAATTGGATGAAGTATTTTAGTATTTTGCATCCAGACATCTGGCTTGTCCCTCTTCCCGTGGTATAGGCAGGGAAGGAAACATTGTGGGGTCATATGTCTCTGGACTGTAATAACCTTTTCCATTTTATGTTGGGTCCTTGTGGCTGCCAACGTAAGGAAGTTTAATTTGCTTCATGTGTGAATCTTCCATCATGGTACCACCCACGCCAAATGGGGGTTCTCTCCCCAGACACCACCCAGCCACTGCAATGGTTACCTGGCCAGTGGTGGCTGTTGGGATGTTTAAGGGGGACTAAACAGCGAAGGTCATCAGTCCCCCATTCCAAAAACAGGCGAGCCGAAAATTTGCGGAGCAGGTAAAACACCAGGGGGAAGGAGACTCCCCCCCAGGCACTGAAAGAAAACAAATGCGGCAACGAACACTACAGATAAGAAGAGTACAGATGAACACCAGACAGAAAGAAACAGAAGAAAAGAAGATGGCCGGAGACTGGTTGACTGACCACGAGAACAAAAAAAAGGGAAAGAGTCAACCATCCGACTACACACCAAAACAGCAACCAAGTATGAGAGACTCGAGGACAAGAGACACGAAAGGGAAAGGTGCAGGACCTCCCTAAATGGAACCATAAAAAGGACTACCATGGATAAAATTTAAAACGTCGTCAGCCATGGAGGCATCGTCGCATAAAACCAAAGGCAAAGTGCCCGGGAGATTAAAAGACTGCCAGAGGGTGCGCAGTTGGGAACACTCCAACAAAATGTGGGCGACCGTCAGCCGGGACCCACACCGACACAGGGGGGGGGATCCTCCTGACGCAAAAGATGGCCGTGCGTCAGGTAGGTATGGCCGATGCGAAGCCGACACAGGACGACAGAGTCCCTGCGAGAAGCCCACAGGGAGGACCGCCATACATCAGTCGACTCCTTAACAGCTCGCAATTTATTCGGGGATGTCAGGCCACACCACTCATCATTCCACATCCCAAGCACCTTACGGCGCAACACCAACTGCAGATCATAGCCGGGAGGCCGATCTCCAAAGCTGGGGCGTTGATCGCCCCTTTGGCCAGACTGTTGACACGTTCGTTCCCCGGGATGCCAACGTGACCTGGCATCCAAACAAAGACCACCGAACGACCAGAGCGGGTAATGGCAGAAACAGACTCCTGAATAGACGATACCAGAGGAGAAGAGGTATAGCAGCGGTCGATAGCCTGGAGGCTGCTCAGGGAGTCACTGCAGATGACGATGGACATACCTGAGCAGGAATGCATATGCTCAAGAGTGCGCAAGATGGCCACCAGCTCTGCAGTAAAAATACTGCAGCCAGCCGGCAAGGAGCGCTGTTCAACAAGGGCAGCGTGAGCGAAAGCGTAGGCAGTACGACCATCAACCAGGGAACCATCAGTGTAGACAGTCTCACAGCCCGAAAATGAGGGGAGGAGCGCAAGAAAACGGCGACGAAGGACCATAGGCGGAACCGAGTCCTTGGGTCCCCGTGCCAAGTCCAGATGGATGGACGGCCGGGGCAGACACCAGGGAGGCGTAGGTGCATGGACCCGGAAGGGAGGCAGAAGAGGGAATGACCTCAGTTCCAACAGCAGGGACTGGACGCGGACAGCAATGGAAAGCCCAGACCTAGGTCGCCGTTCGGGCAGATGGAGGACCATGGCAGGGAAAAGCAGGCGACGATTGGGATGGCCCGGCGAGCAATGCACGTGGACAGCATAGTCGGCGGGCAGTCGATGGCGGCGAATCCGCAGCGGGGGAACCCCGGCCTCCACCACTAGACTATCCACGGGGCTCGTACGAAAAGCGCCAGTTGCAAGCCGAACCCCACAGTGGTGTATGGGGTCCAACAACGTCAACACTGAGGGGGATGCAGACCCATAGGCCAGGCTCCCATAATCAAGCCTGGACTGCACAAGGGCTCTGTACAATCTCAACTGCGTGCAGCGATCTGCACCCCAAGACGTGTGGCTCAGGCAGCGGAGGGCGTTGAGGTGCCGCCAGCACTTTTGGTTCAGCTGAGTAATATGAGGAACCCATGTGAGCCGGGCATCAAAGACGAGGCCTAAGAAGCGGCAAGTGTCTACCACTTCAAGTGTGTGGCCGTCAAGGTAAAGTTCAGGATGAGGGTGGACCGTCCGACACCTGCAGAAGTGCATAACTCGAGTCTTGGCTGCAGAGAACTGAAAACCATGAGTCAGAGCCCATGATGCTGCCTTGCGAATGGCTACTTGCAGCCTGCGTTCGGCGACTCCTGGAGTTGTTGAGCTAAATGAGATGCAGAAGTCGTCGGCATACAAAGAAGGAGACACCGACGACCCCATGGCTGTAGCCAGACCATTAATGACCACTAGAAATAAGGAGACGCTCAACACCGAGCCCTGCGGGACCCCATTTTCCTGTATATAAGATGAACTAGAGGCGGCACCGACTTGCACCCGGAAAGAGCGGCTCAATAGAAAGGTTTGAAGAAAAGCCGGGAGCTGACCACGAAGACCCCACTCATGCAACGTAGCAAGGATGTGATGCCTCCATGTGGTGTCATACGCCTTCCGCAGATCAAAAAATACAGCAATGAGATGCTGACGTCGGGCAAAGGCCGTACGGATAGCAGATTCCAGCCGCACCAAATTGTCCGCAGCAGACCGGCCCCGACGGAAGCCACCCTGGGATGGAGCGAGGAGACCGCGCGACTCAAGGACCCAACACAAACGCTGCCCCACCATACGTTCGAGCAATTTGCACAAAACATTGGTGAGGGTAATGGGACGATAGCTGTCCACTGCCAGTGGGTCCGCACCGGGCTTCAAGATGGGGACAATAACACCCTCTTGCCATTTCGACGGGAACACACCCTCACTCCAAATGCAGTTAATGATGGTGAGGATGTGTCTCTGGCAGTCCCTGGAGAGATGCTTCAGCATCTGCGCGTGGATGGAGTCTGGTCCTGGTGCTGTAGCAGGGCAATCGGCGAGGGCAGCGAGGAATTCCCTCTCGCTGAAAGGAGCATTGTATTTTTCAGAACGACGCGTGTGGAATGATAATGGCGTCTGCTCGGCTCACTCCTTTAGAGAGCGAAAGGCGGCGGGGTAAGTTGCAGTTGCAGAGCTCGTAGCAAAGTGCACGGCAAGGCATTCAGCAATGGCAGCAGCGTCCGTGCAAACAGCGCCGTCCAGGGAGATCCCAGGGACACCTATAGAGGTCCGGTATCCATAAATCTGCCGGATCCGGGACCACATGAGCGAGGGAGAGACACGGGAGCCCAAGGATGAGACATACCTCTCCCAGCACTCCTGCTTACGCCGTGCAATAAGACGACGGGCCAAGGCACGGAGCCTCTTAAAGGCGATGAGGGTCTCCAGAGACGGGTGCCGCCTATGATGCTGGAGAGCCCGCCTATGGTCGCGAATAGCCTCAGCAATCTCCGGCGACCACCAGGGTACAGCCTTCCTCCGAGGGAGACCAGAAGAGCGGGGGATGGCAGCCTCGGCCGCAGAAATGATTGACGTGGTCAAGACACGGACCACCTCGTCAATGTCACCCTGTGGGGGAGACGCAATGGTGGCAGCGGAAGTAAAAGCCGGCCAGTCAGCCCTGTTGAGAGCCCAGTGGGGCAGGTGCCCAGAAGAATGACACTGGGGCAGTGACAAATAGATGGGTAAATGGTCACTACTACACAGGTCAGGATGCACTCTTCAGTGGAGGGATGGGACAAGTCCGGGGCTGCAAAGAGAGAGATCGATGGCTGAGAACGAGCCATGGGCCACACTGAAATGCGTGAAAGCACCAGTGTTCAAGAGGCTAAGATCGAGCTGAGCCAACACATGCTCCACGGCACGACCGCGGTCATCAGAGACAGTCCCACCCCACAGAGGGTTGCAGGCACTGAAATCGTCCAGAAGCAGCAATGGTGGCGGGAGTTGAGCCAGCAGCGCAGCCAAAACATGTCGGGGGAGCTCCCCATCTGGAGGAATGTAAACAGAGCAAACAGTAATAGCCGGCGAGAGCTCAACCCTGGCAGCGACTGCCTCTAAAGGCGTCAGAAGGGGTACTGGCGAGCTACAGACAGAGTGGTGAACAAAGAGGCAAACCCCACCTGACGCTCGTTGACAGGCAGCGCGGTTCTTATAGTATCCCCGATAACCGCGAAGGGCGGGGGTCCGCATTGCTGGAAATCAAGTTTCCTGCAGAGCAATGCAGAGAACAGGGGTAACACTCAGAAGCATCCAGAGCGCAGGCAGGTGGCGGAAATAACTGCCGCAGTTCCACTGGAGAATGGAAGCAGGAAGGGACTGGGAAGGCGTGAAGGTAACTAAGAGGCAGACAGCGCCTCAGAGCCAACTGCCGCCACCGGGGGAGAGTCAGCTGTGTCCGTAGGAAAGGCCCCCGAGGGTTCCGTGAGGGTGAGATCCGCGGCAGAGGCGAGGATCTCCACCGCATCCCCGGAGCCAGAACTATTTACAGCAGGCGGTACTGAAACCGCCGGAACGTCCTTCTTCTTGGACACGTTCCATTCCTTCTACTCGCGTCTGTCCTTAGGGTTAGAGGGCTGGGAGAGCTTCTCTGAAGGAGCGTCGGAGGCCGACGACGACGCAGAAGCCCTACGACCAGCAGGTGGCGGAACCTTCAGCCACTGGCTGACATCCGGCTGGGGAGGAGAAGAAATGGAGGAAGGGAGAGCCCCGAGGGACCCCTTCCGCGATAGAGGAACCGGCAGAGGCAACGCCGGTGGAGAAGGAGGGGGAGGGATCAAGCCCCCTGGTTTTGGAGCAGATGTCACTCCCGAAGTAAGCGTGGGGGGAGCGACAGAAGAGGGTTTGCCCCCAACTCCTAAGGGGGCAACAGAGGAAGGCTTGCCCCCAGACACGAGGGGGGCAGACAGAGATGCACGGCCCCGAGGGCCCACTGAAGGCGGCACAGATGAGGTGACAACCGCCGCTCGCGAGATGTTTGAAGGGAAGCAGGATACAACCTTTCAAATTTCAGTTTTGCCTCTCGATAAGTAAGCCGGTCCAGGGTCTTAAATTCCATTATCTTCCGCTCCTTATGAATAATGGGGCAATCTGGCGAGCATGGAGAGTGGTGCTCCCCACAGTTGACACATACAGGCGGAGGCGCACATGGAGAATCGGGATGAGAGGGGCGTCTGCAATCTCAACATGTGGCGCTCGATGGGCAACGGGAGGACATATGACCAGCACTGGAAGCACCGCATCAGGAGAGGGACGTATGGCTTGACGTCACAACGGTAAACCATTACTTTGACCTTCTCGGGCAATACAGCACCCTCGAAGGCCAAGATAAAGGCACCGGTGGCCACCCTGTTAGTCTTGGGTCCTGTATGTACACGACAGACAAAATGTACACCACGTCGTTCCAAGTCGGCTCTCAGCTCGTCGGCAGATTGTAACAATAGGTCACGATGGTAAATAATCCCCTGGACCATATTTAAGCTACTGTGGGGAGTGACGGTAACAGGGACGTCACCCAGCTTATCACACAAGAGCAACGCTCGTGACTGGGCTGGGGAGGACGTCTTGAGGAGGATGGACCCATTCCTCATTTTAGACAACCCCACCACTTCCCCAAACTTATCCTCCAGGTGTTCCACAAAAAACAGAGGCTTCATCGTAAGAAAGGAGTCACCATCAGTCCTGCTGCAGATAAGGTATTGTGGTACGTAAGGCTCCTGCTTGGCACTAGATCTGCGTCCCTCCCACGGCGCAGCCAACGAGGGGAACGACTGAGGGTCATATTGCACAACATCAAAGTCAACTCTGCCTCGCTTAGAGATGCTGGTGGCTGTGCGACCACCAGCTTGGTGTGATTTATTGCGCTTCATTGCGCCACATCCGCCCAGATGCCACCTACTCCGAACGAGGGCTCTCCCCAAGGGCGCCACCCAGCCAAAGCAACGGGTACCTGGCCGATATCCCGTTGCCCGGAGTCCCCGTGCCCCAGACAAGATGGGCACATACTCCTTGGCATGCATGGGGAGGAAACAGCTCTGGCATCTGTAGTGGGATCCCTGCGTGGTCAGGGGGCAACCACCAAGGGGGTACATGATGACCCCACCACAACGGACTGGCTACCGTGCTGGATTTTAGGTGTTGAAAGGGTCCACAGTTGTCGGGGGGCGCTAAGAAGGGGATTGCGCACAAGACGAGGAGGAGGCAACCCAGAAGACGTTGGGTGTAAATCCCGCCACACGACAATAGGTAGCATGCAAGACGGTGGTGCATGATGGACCAGTAGAAAAACACCACGTAAGGCGTCCTTCCCCAAATGGCACGCACTAACAACGGAAATTTGGAAAAATGGAGGTCAAACCCAAGAGGGGACCATCACATTAAGGCCGAAACGTTTGAGACTCCTTTTAGTCGCCTCTTACGACAGGCAGGAATACTGCGGGCCTATTCTTACCCCCGAACCCGCAGGGGGACCTGACCAGTAAACCACTGTCCGGAGCACAGCTTAAATTGCAGCAGCCGAATATTTCTGACAAGCACAGTTATAAATTTCACTGATATGCACCGAACATTTTGTGGCTTATGTGGTTAAATATATGTTCCGTCGGCCACTTTGACTTATCTACGAAAAGCCAATTATGTGTAAAATTGCTCAAGAACTCGCTCCGCCCTTCTTTGGAGGATAATTATAATTTCTGTTGTCGTTATTGCATAATTTGTAATCTATTAAAGAAAATAAATATGAAAACTGATCTTTAAGCTTGGTCTTTTTGAGCGTGTGTTACCCTGTTAGACATATCAAACACAAACATGCCAGTAAAATTTGAAATAATGGCATAAATTGCTCATGTTCTGGGTTTATAATTTTTCTAAATGGTTGGTCCTAAGTGTTAAGTTTTGAATGAGAGTATAATGCTCCATGATTTAAAAAATTATTTGCACATTCTCACATGTATCATCCATAAAAGGAAATTTACTTTGAAAGTAACACTTCTCAAATCACCATTCGCAATATTTTCCCGGACTTGCAAGAAATGTAAACAGTTGTGACATCAAGCTCATCAAAACATGGGCCTTGCATTGAAAGTAGTTTGTTGTTACGAAATATTGCATAGTCTTTGACACATTTTGCTGTCGGCAGATGCTTGTGTAACTGTGTTTTGTTGTTGTAAATGGCACATTTTCTTTGTGACTAAAGTTATATTTTGATGTTATTATCTCATTTATGTTTTACCACTGCAGTATTTTTCTGAAGTACTGGGCTAAAGTAAAACTATTTGTTGGAGTACCAGTTCTTATCAGTCAATATTAAAAAATTTAACCGAATTTAAACAATGAAAAATTCCTATGTTTTTCCCAGATATTCCTAAGATGAAAAAAATTCTGGGTTTTTCCCAGATGTCCCAGGGTGTATTTGGATGAGCATTGTCTTGTTGAAAAATGACAACACAACACTGTCATATGAGAAGTAACACATGAGGACACTGGATGTCAGTCATGTACCAATGTAGTGTCGGAGCTTCCTCAATCACTACCAGCCATGACCTGAAGTCATGCCTGATGGCTGCCCCACACCTTGACAACAGGAGTAACGCTGTTGTGTTTTTCCAAAACATTGGAAGATTGGGACCCCTTCCCAGGTCGCAGCTACACCTGTTGACAATTATCATCAATGGCAGTGCAGAACCCTGATTTGTCACTGAACACCATGCAACACAATTCATCAGCAGTCCATATTCGCTTGTCACAGCACCATCTGAACCTATCCTTTTGTGTTGTGGTGTTAATGGAGTCTACACTTGGGAGTGAAATTCTTTATTCAGCTGCTACTAGTACCTGTCCAATGATGTGAGATGACACAGAAAGTTGCAGAGGGTCCATTATTTGTTCTTGGATAGTAGGTGAAGATGTGAAAGGGTTTTGAAGTGCTTCATGTACACTACAGCAATTCTCCCTTGCGTGGTCACATGTGGTAGCCTGGAATCTTAATGATGGGTAAGCATTCCCACACTTTTTCATGCAGTCCAACACTGGGGCACTGTCACATCTAAATGGCCCTCAAATCTGGATATTGCACAATTTGACCAACTGGCCAAATGAAGACACACAATGAGTCAATTTCAAACTCAGTCAGGTGCAGATAGCACTGTCTCACATGAGTATGTGGAATCTCCATTTACTTCACAGTCATCACTCAACACACGGCACTGTTCATGCCCCTTGTATACCCTAGGAAGCCTTGCAACAACATTAAACCTGAATGAAACTAGTGTACTCTGCTGGTTGTTCTACTCATCATGGTGAATTGTAGCTCTAATCATTTACATAATCACCAAAGGAGTGAAAATATATGGAGTTACATTGACAGCCAATCATGTCTTCTGGGTGTTTCACTTTAGTTGTCAGGCAGTATAATTCCAGCAGCACTGCCATATTTAATTCAACCACATTCCATTACCACTGCTTTACTTTTATTGATATTAATCTTACAATTTATTTTCTGTCCAACTGATCTTCCAAGTCCTTTGCCATCTCTGGCAGACTTATATCATCACAGCAAATGTCAAAGTTTTATTTTTTCTGCCTGAACTTTAATTACCTCCACAAATTTCTTATCGGTTTGACTATCATTTGTTGAATAAACAGACTGAATATGAGCTATAACCTTGACTCATTCCTCTCTCAACAAATTCACTGATATCAAACTGTATACTAAATGGCAATTACATAAAAATGGCTGCATTTATAAGCATACAATTCAGATACAGAAAGCAGGAACAAAATATAATTGAGTTTTTTCCTTCTATTTATTTATTATGTTGTGCTAATAGAAAAAAATATAATAATACTGTTGTACTCACCTTAAGTTGCTGCTCAACAGCATCATAATGAGCAGCAAATTTATTTTCAATGTTGGATATTTTCAAATCTTCCTCAATCTTCTTTTTCCGAAATTCAATTTCTTGTTGAGCTTTTTCTCTTTTCTTCATAAGCTGCATTGCTCTGCCAGCTTCACTCGCTGCTCCTTTGTAGTGAGCCATGATGTTTACACAACAATATCTCAGGACACTGAAAGGGTTTCAAACAATTTATAAATAGTTACAATAGTTATTCTTCCAAATACAGGTTAAATTTTGCAATAATGGGAGCTGCACAAACTTTTTTTTATAGACAACACTTGCAACTACAACTGCACAGCTTATAAAAACAATTTATCTGCTGTACTGCAGCTGACATCAAGAAATCTTTATAATCATTATAATGTATTTTCAAAATGTTACTATATTCTGCTGTAACAGCAAAAATCACAAATATCGATTTTAATAAGATATTTATAGACCAGATGATTACTACAGATGATCAAATAGAAACATTCATACATTATATTCTCTGTAGCATGTGTAGGATATTTGAAAACAGGTGTGTTCTCCAATCATGCTGAAAATACGCTTCATAAAAATTAATTATAATTTAACAGAAGATGCTTGGGAGAACATCTCAAAGAAGCCAGTAGCACACTATTTGACAGCTTTCAGAAGGATGTTTTAAAAATGTATTACGAAATACATATTTATCTAGTATCCAAAACCGTTGAATCCATTATCTGATAGTATCTAACCAACATGTGAGACGTGTAATACAATTGATCCTGGAGACACCTTGAGCCTGTCACTTCCATATATGGCAATATTAGGGTACACTGTTACATGCATTCTCTTGATGTGAATGTGGATAGCTAAAAAATTACCTGTTTAGGAATGAAGGAAGGGCTTACTGGTAAGTACTTCCATAGAAACAAAGTTTAGTAATGATGAAATACCTTGCTAAATGCACTCATCTGACAAGGAATTAAGAGGTACCAGAGTTTTAGTAGAACTCATTACCACAACATATTAAAATGTAAAGTTAACTGGAACATTTGGTACTGGGCATCAGCTTTGGTTCATGATATAGTGATATTCTGGCATGTATGACACAAGTGTAATTGAAAGTCACCTTTAAGGTCATTTAGGAAAAGGTATTGTTCGATGAGATGTCCTCTTGTGTTGAATTTTTCTGTCCAGAAAGATGCTGTATGTGTTATTATTTCTAACTGTACCTAGAGGTGGCCCTTGTGAACCTGTCATGGACCTTACTGTGAATTATAACAGCTTCATGTTGAATGAGGAAATGCCAAGTACTACCTTGTTTCTGCTAAAGTATGTTGTATTGTCTGATTATGAGAAGTGTCAACGGCAATGGGTCCATGTGGTGGTGTTGGGACGACAGCTTATGGAGGTCAATTCGTAAGGGTGAGGGGTGTGTGGCTTGAAAAATCATGGCTTGCAATCTGCAATATTATTCTGTTGACCTACTTCTTCTGTTCTTGTGTTGGGTTCAGTGCAAATGAGATGGGGGTTATAGACTGGTTATCGCATTTGTTTTCTTTAAATCTATGGCCCTGAGCTTGTAACTTACAAGAAATCTGTTTGCAGTAGGATTGTGGAATATATACTGTGTGTGTACATTATGCATTACCTCGAAGAAAACAATTTATTGACACATAGTCACCATGGATTCAGAAAATACTATTCTTGTGAAACACAACTAGCTCTTTAGTCATGTGAAGTAATGAATGCTATCGACAGGAGATCTCAAATTGATTCCATATATCTACATTTCTAGAAAGCTTTTGACACAATTCCTCACAAATGGCTTCTAACTGAATTGCTTGCCTATGGAGTATCATCTCTGCTGTGTGACGAATTCATGATTTCCTGTCAGAAAGTCATAGTTCGTATAACTGATGGAAAGTCATCAATTAAGACAGAAAGTTACATTCAGCCTTCCCCAAGCAAGTGTTATGGACTTCTGTTGCTCCTAATCTATATAAATGAATCAGGAGACTATGTGAGCAGTCCTTTTAGATTGTTTGCAAATGATGCTGTCATTTACTGTCTAGTAAAGCTATCAGAAAATCAAAACCAGTTGCACAATGATTTAGACATGTTATCTGTGTGGTGTGAAAAGCAGCAATCGGCTCTAAACAATAAAAGTTGTCAAGTTATCCACATGAGTACTAAAAGGAATCTGTTCAATTTTGATTACACGATAAATCACACAAATCTAAAGGCTGTCAATTCAGCTAAATAACTAGGCATTACAATTATAAACAACTTAAACTGGAACAATCAAGTAGAAAATGTTATAGGGAAGGCGAACCAAAGATTGTGTTTTATTTCAGAACACATGGAAGATGCAACATATCTACTAAAGAGACTTCTTACACTATTCTTGGCCACCCTCTTCTGGAATATTTCTGTACAGTGTGGAATTCCTACAAGATAGGATTGACAGATGACATGGAAAAATTCAAAAAAGGACAGGTCATTTTGTATTATCAAAAAGGTCACAGTTATGATAAGCATTTCTCACTGTGGTGAGATCTTTTCACAAAATTTCTATCATCAACTTTCTACTTTGAATGCAAAAATATTTTGCTGATATTCACCCCACATAGAGCAAAATGATATTGTAATAAAATAAGGGAAATCATAGCCTGGTGTTTATTTTTCCAATATGCTCTTCAAGAGCGAAACAGTAGAGAAATAGTATGAAAGTGGTTCGATGAACACACTGCCAGGCACTAAAATATGAATTGCAGGGCAGTCATCTAGATGTAGATTGGCAGGGGTGGGTTATGCCTTCTAGAGGGAGTAGGGGGTGATTAGTGTTGGTTTGTTGGAAAATATTAGGTAAGATACATTCTTAATTTTGTTGTATTAAGTTTTGTTGTTCTTTGGATTGCATATTAAGCTTTATTTTCTATTTTCATTCTATAAAGTCTTCATTTTTGTATTATTGTGTTTCCAAATATTTTTATTCAGTTTATAGGATTTTGTGATGAATGTATTACATGTTTCCGTGGGTGTCATGGACTTCAGATTAACTATATAGGTTAAGTGACAATAATAATACCAGCATTACCACCAACGTCACCGTCATCGTCCTGTGTACTTTATTTCAGCTGTATGGGTTAGCTGAAGATAATGATACCAAACTTATGTCAGGACTGACTAATTATTTTGTGTTTATTGATACTATATTGCTTATGGGCACATATTTACTCCAGCTGCTATTTTACATTTTGGGGAGGAATGTCAAAAACTGGAAAATGAGAAATGCAAATTTAGCCAGTCCTTGCCATTCTCAACTTTCTATTATGTTAAATCTATGTGTGCCATCACAGGCATCTCTACATCTGAACTGTGATGCAGTAAAGGAAATACAGGGGGAAAAAATGAAAACTCGTATATGAGTACCAGCCAATGACAATAATGTTGTTTATGAGTATTGTGGAGCTTGGTTCAGTTACTAGAATTATTTTAACATAATAATTCTAATTAAGTGTGGAGTTTTGGAGGTTTTATTTAATATGAGGTTTATTAATTTGTTGTTGTTTCTGATATTTTTCATATATGACTGATAGGTTTTGGCATTTTATCCCCATCTAAAATCCTCAATTTCATTTGGCTATTTTGTTAGTTAGATAATGATTTCTAAATTTTTTCTAATATTTGCATTATTAAATATATATAATTTGTAGGAAACTTTTGTAATTTTGTAGATATCTAATTGGTATAACATTTATTTAGCTTTTTGTGCTTTGATATACAACAAGTATATTTTCCTTAAATCGTTATAAGAAGGGAGTATCTAATATCACTGTAAAACATGATCTAGGTCAAGTAAAACACACCACCACTACCATTACAACATCAGCAACAATAACAAACCCACCACTACTACTAATAGTGGAACAACACTTATTATATGTATGCTATTGTGAGGAAAGCAAATGCTATTAATAAAAAGTTATACCACACAAGATGTATAAATAAAAGTTTATGAGCAGAAATATCATTTATTTAATGACATTATTTCAAAGAAAAGAGCTGTAGAACAAAAATAGTTACAACTGAAACTGCCAAGAATGAGATAAATACCTATGGCATAAATGATGAAACATTGAAATCCCTGGCAAATCACATTTAATGATTGCTTCCTCACAGGGGCAATACACACTATACCTACCATTGAACACACTTTATATACACATGTCTGTATGTATGACTTATGTTTTCTTTGTTTTAAGCTGACAGATGTGGCTTCATTGTAAAATGATCATCAGACAAATACATTGCTGAAGATATGAATTGTGCAAATTTTACACTGTTTAAATTACTAATATTGACACATTGAATTCACTTCAACGGACACTACATGCAGAGCATTAAATATTACCTGACAGACTTTAATATGCTGCAGTGACACCCTTCTATAACAGTGGAGATAAACAAACCACCTCAACCATTTTACTCCTTATCAGAAAATTGTTGTAACGTTTACAGATGTGAGAGTATGCTGGAGAATGACTGTATACTGACAATTATTTGTTAATGGCAGGGATATAGCTCAAAGCATGAAGGACAAAGAATAAGGCTTCTAAAAACCATGAAAATAAGCAATGGAAAACATAATTTTTGAAAGAAAATTCCATCAAGAAACTGTATGAGTAGAAACTGAATGATCTGTGCGGTAAAATATTAAAATTGCAATAAGCAGGCAGCTGATGGGACTCTAGGACATCTATGTCAACGAAAGAACAAAACGTGAATGAACTACTGGAATGATGATATAGATGGACTGACAAAGATGATTAAGGAGGCATGTTAGAAATGGTTGCAGTCGGTTGGTTTACTTGTGGGGAGGGGACCAAACAGCGAGGTCGTTGGTCCCATCGGATTAGGGAAGGTTGGGGAAGGAAGTCGGCTGTGCCCTTTCGAAGAAACCATCTTGACATTTGCCTGAAGTGATTTAGGGAAATCACGGAAAACCTAAATCAGGATGACCAGATGCGAGTTTGAACTGTCATCCTCCTGAATGCGAGTCCAGCATGCTAACCACTGCGTCACCTTTCTTGGTAAACGTTTGTGGAAAAGGACGGCCAAAAATAGAGGGGGATAGAAAACACTATCTAAAGAAGCAAATGAACTGTGTTGTAAAATTAACCAATAACACTGTAATATATTCATCTTAGAAGTGGAAAATGGTGTCTATGATGAACAGGAATTTGAGTATAAAATGATAACGAACTTGGATAAAACATAAAAGATGCTACAAGAAAAGTAATATGTAAGACACAATGGCTGGACTACAACAAGAAACTCTGGACAACAGGAGACAATGTAAAAAAAAAAATCTGTATGGAAATATACTTGAAGAAGAGGAACAGACAACAACATCTACATCCAAACTCTGCAAACCACCACAAAGTGCATGGCAGAGGGTATGTCCTACAGTATCAGTTATTACATTTCTTCCCATTCCATTCACATATGGAGTGTAGGAAGAACAACTAACTGAATTCCTCTGTGCATGCTGTAATTATTCTAATCTTGTCCTGATGATACATATATGAGTGATACATAGGGGGTTGTAGTATATTCCTAGAGTCATTCATTTAATGCCAGTTCTTGAAACTTTGTTAGTAGACTTTCTTGGGATAGTTTACTTCTATCTTCAAGAGTCTAAGCATCACTGTAACATTCTCTCATGGGTCAAACAATTGCGTGACCAAAAGTGCTGTCCTTCTCTGTACATGTTCAATATCCACTGTTGGTCCTATTTGGTATGGGTCCCACACACTTGAACAATATTCTAGAACCATTCACACAAGTGATTTGTAAGCATTCTCCTTTGTACACTGATTGCACTTCCCCAGTCTTCTACAAGTAAATCGTACCATCCAATATCCTTTACATCAATTTGTTGTAGAATCTTAGAACATATTCTGAGCTCAAATAGAATGAGGTGTGAAACATCTTGGCAGATTAAAACTGTGTGCCGGACTGAGACTCGAACTCAGGACCTTTGCCTTTCGCGGGCAAGTGCTCTATCAACTGAGCTACCCAAGCATGACTCACGCCCCGTCCTCACAGCTTTACTTCTGCCAGTATCTCGTCTCCTACCTTCCAAACTTAACAGAAGCTCTCCTGCGAACCTGCAGAACTAGCACTCCTGAAAGAAAGTTAAGTTTGGAAAGTGGGAGACGAGGTACTGGCAGAAATAAAGCTGTGAGGATGGGGCGTGAGTCGTGCTTGGGTAGCTCAGTTGGTAGAGCACTTGCCCGCGAAAGGCAAAGGTCCCGAGTTCGAGTCTCGGTCCGGCACACAGTTTTAATCTGCCAGGAAGTTTCATATCAGTGCACACTCCGCTGCAGAGTGAAAATCTCATTCTGGAAACATTCCCCAGGCTGTGGCTAAGCCATGTCTCCGCAATATCCTTTCTTTCCAGAGTGCTAGTTCTGCAGGTTCGCAGGAGAGCTTCTGTTAAGTTTGGAAGGTAGGAGACGAGGTACTGGCAGAAGTAAAGCTGTGAGGACAGAGTGTGAGTCGTGCTTAGGTAGCTCAGTTGGTAGAGCACTTGCCCGCGAAAGGCAAAGGTCCCGAGTTCGAGTCTCGGTCCGGCACGCAGTTTTAATCTGCCAGGAAGTTTCACACCTCATTCTATTTGAGCTCAGAATATGTTCTAAGATTCTACAACAAATTGATGTAAAGGATATTGGATGGTAGTTTTGTGGATCACTTCTACTACCCTTCTTGTAGACAGGTATGACCTATGCCTTTCTCCAAGAAATGTGCATGTTTTTTTGCTCGAGGGATCTATGATAGATTATACTTAGACGAGTAGCTAACTTAGTCACAAATTCAATACAGAATCTGATGGGGATTCCATTTGGTCCTTGACCTTTATTTAATTTTTTACGACTTCAGCTGTTTCTCAACATTAATGGCACCAATACTGAATTCAATGAGGATTAAATTGGAGAAATTCTCCTGGATTTTACTTTGTAAATGAACATTTGAAAACACAGTTAAGCATTTCAGCTTTTGATTTACTGTCCTCAATTTCAGTTTCTGACTCATTCGCTAGGTCCTGGACACTGACTCAGGTGCCACTAACAGCCTTTACATACAACCAGAATTTCTTTGGGTTTTGTGAAAGATTATTTAACAATACTCTGCTACGGTCATCACTGAAGGCTTCACGCATTGCCCTCTTGACAATCAAATGTGTTTCATTCTGCATCCATCTATCTATAGCCCTATGCTTTGCTTTACACCTATTTTGCAGTAATCTCTGTTTCTTAAGTT
The DNA here is from genome assembly GCF_023898315.1 of Schistocerca nitens. Lineage (NCBI taxonomy): Eukaryota > Metazoa > Arthropoda > Insecta > Orthoptera > Acrididae > Schistocerca > Schistocerca nitens. Next base: position 288,199,815 of record NC_064618.1, on the reverse strand, counting down.
TCTTTACAGTGACTGTATACCATGGATGGTTCATGCCATATGAACTATTATACTGGGTATACATCTATCCAGTGCGTAGTCAACTATTCTCTTAAACTTGAGCCATAGTTTCTCTAATCTTGTGCTGAAAGCTTCATGTTACTCACTGAAATACTGCACACTGATTTTTTATCTAGTTTACTGAACATCTCAGTAACCCTTTGTACTTTGGTAACCATTGTTGCCACAGCCACGTAACAATGATTGACACTAGTTTCGATGTGGACATCCTTAAAGAAGTCAGGTCTATTGGTTGCCATTAGATCTAATATACTTCCATCATGAGTGGGTTTCCAAACTATCTGTTCTAGGTAGTTTGCAGCATTTAGTAATGTTTCACAGGAAGTATTACCATGCCCACCACTAGCAAAACTGTAATTTTCCTAATTAATTGTTGGATGATTAAAGCGTCCACCAGTGATTACAGCATGATAGGGGAAACTTACATACAAGTGAACTGATGTTTTCTCTAAAGTTACTCTTTACATCAGGAGGTGTGTCTGGTGGGTGACAGAAAGAGCCAATTACCAGTTTACACCCATCCCTGATATTGAGTGTTGCCCAAACAATCTCACATGTAGCTGCAATTCCTATCTCAGTGGATTAGAGTTTCTTGACTACTATGTCAAATATACCACCTCCATTTCCCAGTACCCTATCCCTTTAACATACTCACAAATTTTCCCCAAAGTCTCACTGCTATCAATTGAAGGTTTCAACCAGCTTCACTGCTTTGCAGGAACACTTGACACACTGGAACTTTGTTGTGAGTGCTTCGGCAGTTAACCACTAGGTTTTTAATATTCTCATACGCCACAGGCGTTTCTTTTGATCTTGTACTGATACATTTGGGTTTCCTACAGCTATCATTACCTGGATCTGATATGGAGGGTTCCTAATCTAAAAATTCCTTTGTACACCCCATATGTAGATGGCTACCTCGGTAACAGCCTCTGATGTGTAGTGCACACCTTACCCATTTAGGGGGTCCTACAGTTCTCAATCCCATGGCGCAAGTCCATGAAGTCACAGCCTAGCTTGTCACAGAACTTCTGAAGTCTCTGGTTCAGTCCTGAAACTCGACTCAAAACCAAGGGGCTACAATCAGTTCTGAGGACAATGCTGCAAATTGTGAGCTTTGTTGAAACTCCATGCACAAGGCTGGTCTTCTCAACCTTCTCTGCCACTCACTGTAATGATCCAAGTATGACCTTGGAGTCCAGATGATAGGCATCATTTGTTACAGCATGTACCACAATATGCAGTTGTTGCTTCCTGTTCCGTCAATGGCTGTGGCTGCCGGAACAGTCTCTTCAACACACTGAATGAGGCCCCAACTTTCTCACTGTGTGCACCTGGTGTCCTTTCCCGTCCCTTGCTGCCATTTCCCTAAGACGTGTCATCATTCACCATACGTTTGAACTGCCTATGATTAATAGACCCCTGTCCTTTTTCGTCTGCCCCCTCTTGATGCTATACAAAACAGATTTCCCCACAAAAGGTGAAGTGAATCTCACTGGCTCTGTTTCAGTTACAGTGAAAGATAGCACATCAAACTTGTTGGTTGGGGGGATTGGTATAACACCTTGAGCCCTTCCTGGTCCCCATCCACACTTGACCTAGTAGATAGTGTCGGAAGTTCCATGCGGCTTTTCGTGGATGATGCTGTAGTATACAGAGTAGCTGCAGCGTTAGAAAATTGTAGCAAAATGCAGGAAGATCTGCAGCAGATAGGCACTTGGTGCAGGGAGTGGCAACTGACCCTTAACATAGACAAATGTAATGTATTGCGAATACATAGAAAGAAGGATCCTTTATTGTATGATTATATGATAGCGGAACAAACACTGGAAGCAGTTACTTCTGTAAAATATCTGGGAGTATGCGTGCGGAACGATTTGAAGTGGAATGATCATATGAAATTAATTGTTGGTAAGGCGGGTACCAGGTTGAGATTCATTGGGAGAGTCCTTAGAAAACGTAGTCCATCAAGAAAGGAGGTGGCTTACAAAACACTCGTTCGACCTATACTTGAGTATTGCTCATCAGTGTGGGATCCGTACCAGATCGGGTTGACGGAGGAGATAGAGAAGATCCAAAGAAGAGCGGCGCGTTTCGTCACAGGGTTATTTGGTAATCGTGGTGCAACTTGCTCGCCAGGTTTCGAGAGGGTGCGTTTCTGGATGAGGTATCGAATATATTGCTTCCCCCTACTTATACCTACCGAGGAGATCACGAATGTAAAATTAGAGAGATTCAAGCACGCACGGAGGCTTTCAGACAGTCGTTCTTCCCGCGAACCATACGCGACTGGAACAGAAAAGGGAGGTAATGACAGTGGCAAGTAAAGTGCCCTCCGCCACACACCGTTGTGTGGCTTGCGGAGTATAAATGTAGATGTAGACACTACCACTGAAATGCCACTCGCAGTCAAATGGATGAATAATGATAGATCCCGTACTTTCTGCAGAGGAGGTACCTTTGGTACTGGTGCAACAGGTAGATGACTGTTGGGAGCTTTTCCAACTCACTGACTCTCAACGCTGCCAATAAGAAGATTACAGCAGACAAAAGTAGGTGGCTACAATAACGCCGGTTTACAAGAAAGAACACAGAAGTAATTACAAAAATGACACGGGATTGTCTCTGCTAAATACAGTGTATAAAATACACTCCTCGAAATGGAAAAAAGAACACATTGACACCGGTGTGTCAGACCCACCATACTTGCTCCGAACACTGCGAGAGGGCTGTACAAGCAATGATCACACGCACGGCACAGCGGACACACCAGGAACCGCGGTGTTGGCCGTCGAATGGCGCTAGCTGCGCAGCATTTGTGCACCGCCGCCGTCAGTGTCAGCCAGTTTGCCGTGGCATACGGAGCTCCATCGCAGTCTTTAACACTGGTAGCATGCCGCGACAGCGTGGACCTGAACCGTATGTGCAGTTGACGGACTTTGAGCGAGGGCGTATAGTGGGCATGCGGGAGGCCAGGTGGACGTACCGCCGAATTGCTCAACACGTGGGGCGTGAGGTCTCCACAGTACATCGATGTTGTCACCAGTGGTCGGCGGAAGGTGCACGTGCCCGTCGACCTGGGACCGGACCGCAGCGACGCACGGATGCACGCCAAGACCGTAGGATCCTACGCAGTGCCGTAGGCGACCGCACCGCCAATTCCCAGCAAATTAGGGACACTGTTGCTCCTGGGGTATCGGCAAGGACCATTCGCAACCGTCTCCATGAAGCTGGGCTACGGTCCCGCACACCGTTAGGCTGTCTTCCGCTCATGCCCCAACATCGTGCAGCCCGCCTCCAGTGGTGTCGCGACAGGCGTGAATGGAGGGACGAATGGAGACGTGTCGTCTTCAGCGATGAGAGTCGCTTCTGCCTTGGTGCCAATGATGGTCGTATGCGTGTTTGGCGCCGTGCAGGTGAGCGCCACAATCAGGACTGCATACGACCGAGGCACACAGTGCCAACACCTGGCATCATGGTGTGGGGAGCGATCTCCTACACTGGCCGTATACCACTGGTGATCGTCGAGGGGACACTGAATAGTGCACGGTACATCCAAACCGTCATCGAACCCATCGTTCTACCATTCCTAGACTGGCAAGGGAACTTGCTGTTCCAACAGGACAATGCACGTCCGCATGTATCCCGTGCCACCCAACGCGCTCTAGAAGGTGTAAGTCAACTACCCTGGCCAGCAAGATCTCCGGATCTGTCCCCCATTGAGCATGTTTGGGACTGGATGAAGCGTCGTCTCACGTCCAGCACGAACGCTGGTCCAACTGAGGCGCCAGGTGGAAATGGCATGGCAAGCTGTTCCACAGGACTACATCCAGCATCTCTACGATCGTCTCCATGGGAGAATAGCAGCCTGCATTGCTGCGAAAGGTGGATATACACTGTACTAGTGCCGACATTGTGCATGCTCTGTTGCCTGTGTCTATGTGCCTGTGGTTCTGTCAGTGTGATCATGTGATGTATCTGACCCCAGGAATGTGTCAATAAAGTTTCCCCTTCCTGGGACAATGAATTCACGGTGTTCTTATTTCAATTTCCAGGAGTGTATATTCTTAAATAGTAATAAGGTGACTAGCACTAACAGCTGAAAATATTTTTCTAGAAGAACAAACAGGCTTTCAGAAATTTAATTGTGCACAGACATAAACTATGTGAAAGCTTTTGATAAAGTAATGTTGTAGAGACGAACTATGGGAGATGATGTACAAAAGAAGAATATGTCTGCCCGTAATAAAGGTAGAAGAAAGTATGTCAATAATCATCACTGCAGAAAAGGAAAAATAAGACCAAGATAAATTTGGGAGTAAGACAAGGATGCAGTTTGTGTCCCTTTTTTAATATTTATATTGATGATGTACTGAGGCAACGGAAAAGTAAATCAAGTTTTTATATTTATGACTTCAACTAAAGGAATCATTCTACGACATACTCTTTGCTGACGATCACAGTGTGACTGCTGACACTGAGAACACACTCCAAGCAGCTCTCATATTTTATCCATGACAGGTAAGTTGTGTAATCTATTATTCTCTTCAAAGAAAACAAAAGTTTTGGCTTTCAGGTAGCAAGAGCTAATTCCCAGCAAAATAATAACAAATGATCAGTAAACAGAACAAGTAAACATGTTCAACCTACTTAGGAAAGACTGGTTACTTATTTATGACATACATGGACATACAAAAGAAAGTAGAAATATTTAACTACATTAACAGAACAATCTATAGAACCCTCAGAACTAAAGTAAGAAAGGACACCCTAATTACGTTCTACAAAACTATGTCAGTAGCCTGCCAGCCATGACATATGCAAGAGAGTTATGGTCTGTTACAAAGAGAAATGAATAAAGCACACAAGAGATGCAACTGCTAAGAAGAGTGGTTAGGTACACACTACTCAATAGCAGGAGGAATGCTGGCATCAAAGGAGAACTGGCAGTGAAAAGCTGAAATGAGCAGATTAAGGAATAAAAGAATAATTGGATGGACCAAGCCACAAGTATGGAAGATGACAAAATATTAAAATTAATAATGAATTATTATCCACTGAGCAAAGATCTTTCAGAAGATAGGGAGAAAACGTGGAAATGTCAATCATTTCAACCAAGAGGGCATAAAAGGCAAATGTCTAATACATGCAGAAAGAAGAAGCAGAGGGAGAGAAGGAGAACAAGGAGGAGATCAAGGGAAAAAAAAAGAAGTAGAAGCTTGCTAACTACCTGTGGGTCATTCTGACATGGGGTGATAAGATGACAATTTCTGAATTTAGTCATGTTTGGTACAAGGATACCCACTTCTTAATAATAAAACTGCCAATTATGTCACTATCATAACTCTAACCACTTTTGATAAATTCAGGTTTGAAGACTGAAGAGTGTGTACCTGGTTATGCGTCAGGCAGCAGTTTACCTATTATCAGAGACCTACTACTCAGTAATGAGTTGCCTTACAAACCTATTTTTTTATGCATCTAGTATGTAGGTCACTACCTTGATATAATGTATGAAAAGTAGAATACATCACTCAGAATTCTTATGAAAAATGTTGTGGGGAAAAAAAGAAAAAAAAAAGAAAAGAACCACTTTTTCACTCTGTATTTTAAATTTGATTTTTTAAAATCATAACTTTGCACAAAGAAACAGTAGAGACCTCATCTTGTCCACTGTAGCTCTTCAGTCCTAGTATTAAGTATAAATAACAATGAATAGAATTTAGCATTGCAATTAGTAATTCTTATCTTTGCTTAAAGACGACTTCATTGCAAAATAACATCAAATTTGGTTAATTTCAAAGTCCTGGGAGGGGGGGATGTAGACTTGATTTTTTTCTGAAGTGTTTACATACATGGTAGCAATCTTAGGTGCAAACAAGAATATCCTAACTAACTTCATTTATTGGCATAGAATAAAACAAAAATGCTACTTACACTTGCAGTCCACATTCAACACTACAGGGCACATCCACTGAAAAATGTTCCTACAGTATTTGTGGTTGACCTGTAGGTCAGAACTGTAAACAGATCAGAGCTGAAAACAGTTAGTGTCTTTTCGGTGCAATGAACTAAACGAGACAGTTTGGGTACTCAAATGAAGTGAAATACCTTTATTCTGGTACCGTAAATTAAAAAGATACTTCAGTAAAACATAAGAAAAATGAGAGAACTTCTGAAATATATATCAGTATATACAATATTATGAAAAGGATAGTTGCTAGACACCATACAGCAGAGATGCTAAATCGCAGATAGGCACAACAAAAAGACTGTCAGAAAGTGAGCGTTCGGCCAATGAGATCTTAGTCAGAAACAGACAATGTACACACACACACACACACACACACATGACCACAGTCTCTGGCTGCTGAAGCCAGACTGCAAGCAGCAGCACATGATGGGAGAGGCAACCAGGTAGTGGGGGTAAGAAGGGAGCTGGGGTGGGCGTGGGAGGAATAGCAGGGTAAGTGTGGGAGACGGTAAAGTGGTGCTTGTGGGAGCGTACAGGGATGAGGTGGTGAGAGGTTAGGGTAGCTAGATGCAGCCAGGAGGTTTGACGGAGGGCAGGATGTTGGGTAAAAGGATGGAAGTAAAAAACTGAGAGTGCATTGGTGGAACAGGACTGTAGCAACTGAATCACATTCTCTGCCAGGTTATCAGTACCTCTCATCAAACTCTGAAATGAGGAATGTCTTACCCACTATCCTTTCCACCGCTTCCACAGTGGTTTTCTTGCTGCCCACCGAATCTACACAATATTCTCATCTATCCCTACACAAATCCTCTTCCTAACCTCTTGTCCCATCACTCATATCCCTGTAATAGACCTAGATGCAAGACCTGTCCCACACCTCGTCCCACCACCATCTATTCCAGAATGCCATAAGCATCACCTATATCCCATAAAAGGCAAGGTTACCTCTGAAACCAGTCATGTGAACTACAAGCTAAGTGGCAACCACTCTGCTGTATTCTACGCGGGCATGACAACCAACAAGCTGTATGTCCCCATGAATGGCCACCGACAAACTATGGCCATGAGACAGCTGGACCTCCCAGTTGCTGAGCATGCCGCCCAACATGATGTTCTTCACATCAATGACTGCTTCAAGCCTGTGCCATCTGAATCCTTCCCACCAACACCAGCTTTTCCAAACTGTGGAGGTAGGAAATCTCCCTGCAACAAATCCTACATTCCTGTAACCCTCTTGGCCTAAACCTTCATTAGTCATTGTCATTAGCCATCAAGCCCTTTCCCTGTTCCCATTCGAGCACTACACAGCCCTCTATTCCACCAACACACCTTCAGTCTTTTTACTTCTCTCCTTTTCGGCTAACCCCACGCTCTGCCTAACCTCCTGACTGCACCTAGCTGCCCTACCCTCTCTCCACCTCATCCCTGTACGCTCCCACAAGCAGCACTTTACCAGCCCCCTCCCTTGCTATCCATCCAACTCCCTGCCCCAGCTTCCTCCTTACCTCCACCACACGGATGCCTCTCCCATCCTGTGCTGCTGCTTGCAGCCTAGCCTGAGCAGCCAGAGACTTGCGTGTGTGTGACTCCGCTGTACGGTGAGTAGCAACTATTGTTTTCATAATAGTGTTACATTCCATTCTGGATTTTCCATTATCAGTATATACAGATACAAAAATTTTCTCAAGAAGTTTCATTCACAAATTCATATACAAAGAAGGAAACTGTATTTTCTAAAATTCTTCCACTTTGCACATATAACTTTGTTTTCCTTGACATCTTGAAGCAAAAAGAAAGAAAGAAAAAAAAATTAGGTCACGCAAAGGTGAGAGATATTTTTTCATGGCACTTCTTGTCAAGTTCATAAAAGCATGCACTGCGTCTATGTAATGATGGGACATCCACCTTACATATAACATTGGAGAAGGGGACTCAAACAGCAACATTCTTACTGGGATATGAAAGGACTTGTTGTTCAGAGATAGGCATGTAGTTAATCTCATTATCTTTATATTCATATTCATGTGATGCCTGGGAAATGTGTCCCATGTACCACTTTTAATCATATTTGAAAGCTACATATTGCCTGACTTGCAGCTGCTCCCACAAAGCATTTTCATGTGCATCCATAGCAACAGTGCTCCCATTTGCATCTGTTGGAAGTCTTTTCATTAGATAGGTGTTAGTAGCAGAGACTAGAGATGTATGGTATGATCGTGTTCCTGGAACTGTCCTCAATGTACTGTACCTGCTTTCCAAGAAAGCTTCATAAGATTTGAAATGTGAAGAAACAAAGTTAATCTGAAATAGTTGTGTACAAAATACACCACAAAATACAGTGTGTTAATATGTTCTTTGTTTCTTTGCAGGAGCTCAAATCGTATGAAAATTTCTTAAAACACAGGTACAGTAGATGAGAACAGTTCAAGAACATGATCAAATCATGCATTTCTAGTCACTGCTGTTAATACCTTTCTACTGAAGAGACTTACAATAGATGAAAATTGGAGCACTGTTGCTGTGGAAGCTCATGAAAATGCTTTGTGGGAACAGCTGCACGTCGGACATAATGTGGCTTTTAAGTATGATGAAATCTGGTACATAGGAGACATTTGCCAGGCATCACATGAATTTAAAGATGTTGAGATTAACTGCATGCCTACTGCTCAACCACAACTTGACAATTAGTGCTATGAAAAAATCATATCTCTCATCTTTAAGTGAACTCATTTCGTTCTTGCATCAAGATGTTAAGAAAAAGAAAGTTATATGCAAGCTGGAAGTGTTTTAAAAATACAATTCCCTTCTATATATTTGAAATTGTTAATGATACTGTTCTTTGTAGAATTTTTGTATCTGTATGTAGCAGTATATATTTCATAACTTATTGATGTCTCTCATTACTGCTTGCATATTTTCTTACATTTCACTGAAGTCCCTACTTAATTTACAGAAGCAGAATGAGGATTCATTACCTCATTTGTGCTCCTAAGCTGTCTCTTGTAATTTCTTACACTGAAAAGACAATTAACAGTGAAATATAACATACAAATCGAAAAAAAAAAGACTGCTAACTGTATTCAACTCTCACCTGCTTCCAATTCTGACCTACAGGTCAACCAAGAATACTTCGGAAATCATTTTCAATGGATTTTACATGGTCTTCATTTACCAGTGTCCTATAGTGTTGAAGATGGGCTGCAAGTGTTGGTGGCATTTTCATTTTATTCTGTGCCAATGAATAAAGTTAGTTGGGATAGCCTTGTTTACACCTAAGATTGCTACCAGATATGTAAACATTTCAGCAAAAAATCAAGTTAAGGTTCAACTGTCTATGTATCCCCTACCCCTCACCCTCCAAGAACTTTGAAATTAATCACGTTTGACATTCTTTTCTGATGGAGTCATCTTTAAGTGAAGGTAGGAACTAATAATTGTAATGCAAAATTCTTTTAATTGTTATTTATACTTAATACTAGGACAGATGAGTTACTGCACGGGATGAAGTCTCTACTGTTTCCCTGTGCGAAGTTATGACTTTTAAAAAATTACAAATTTGAAGCACAGAATGTAAAAAGTGTGTTTTTCAACATTCTTCATAAAAATCTGAGTAATGTATCCTACTTTTCATACATTATATCAATGCAGTGATGCACATACTAGATGAATAAAACAATTTAGGTCTGTAGGTTAACTCATTACTGAGTAGTAGGTCTCTGAAAATAGGTAGATTAGTGCCTGACTAATGACCGGGTACACAACCTTTAGTATCCAAAACCCAAATTTATCAAAAACGGTTAGGGTTAGGGAGTTTTACTATTGAAACATGTAGGTATGATTAAATTCTGAAATGATTAACTTAGAATCCACCACAATATTTGGGATTTTACACGGAATGATGCCACTCACTATGGCTCCTCCACATATGAAGGTGTAGAGTGCCTCACAGATAAATCCTTGGCAGAACTAACCAATAAAAATTATCCTACCAATATATTTTGTGGAAGCAAAATTTTGTGGTAAGAAAGATGTATTAGACAGGTGAAATACCTCTGGACTTCAAGAAGAATATAATAATTCCAATCCCAAAGAAAGCAGGTGTTGACAGATGTGAAAATTACCAAACTATCAATATAATAGAGGGAAACATTCCACGTGGGAAAAATATATGTAAAAACAAAGATGATGTGACTTACCGAACGAAAGCGCTGGCAGGTCGATAGACACACAAACAAACACAAACACACACACAAAATTCAAGCTTTCGCAACAAACTGTTGCCTCATCAGGAAAGAGGGGAAGGAGAGGGAAAGACGAAAGGATGTGGGTTTTAAGGGAGAGGGTAAAGAGTCATTCCAATCCCGGGAGCGGAAAGACTTACCTTAGGGGGAAAAAAGGACAGGTATACACTCGCACACACACACATATCCATCCACACATATATAGACACAAGCAAGTGTCCACACATATACAGACACAAGCAAGTGTCTGTATATGTGTGGATGGATATGTGTGTGTGTGCGAGTGTATACCTGTCCTTTTTTCCCCCTAAGGTAAGTCTTTCCGCTCCCGGGATTGGAATGACTCCTTACTCTCTCCCTTAAAACCCACATCCTTTCGTCTTTCCCTCTCCTTCCCCTCTTTCCTGATGAGGCAACAGTTTGTTGCGAAAGCTTGAATTTTGTGTGTGTGTTTGTGTTTGTTTGTGTGTCTATCGACCTGCCAGCGCTTTCGATCGGTAAGTCACATCATCTTTGTTTTTACATATATTTTTACCAAACTATCAGTTTAATAAGCCTTGGTTGCAAAATACTAACATGAATTCTTTACAAATAAATGGAAAAAGTGGTAGAAGCTGACCCCAGGGAAGATCAGTTCAGATTCTGTAGAAATTTTGGAACACGCGAGGAAATACTGACCCTACGACTTATCTTAGACAATAAGTTAAGGAAAGGCAATGCTATGTTTCTAGCATTTGTAGACTTGGAGAACGTTCTTGACAATGCTGACTGGAATACTCTATTTCAAATTCTGGAGGTGGAACATGTAAAACACAGGGAGTGAAAAGATATTTACAGTTTACACAGAAACTAGAAGGCAGTTATAAGAGTCGAGGTATGAAAAGGAAGCAGGGGTTGGGAAGGGAGTGAGACAGGGTTGTAGCCTATCCCCGATGTTATTCAATATGTATATTGAGCAAGAAGTAAAGGAAATGAAAGAAAAATTTGGAATAGGAATTAAAATCCATGGAGAAGAAATAAAAATTTGAGGTTTGCCGATGATGTCAGAGACAGGAAAGGACCTGGAAGAGCAGCTGAACAGAATGGACAGTATCTTAAAAGGAAGATAAAAGATGAAAAGCAACAAAAGCAAAATGAGGAATATGGAATGTATTCAAATTAAATCAGGTTATGCTAAGGGGATTAGATTAAGAAATGAGACACTTACAGCAGTAAATAAGTTTTGTTATTTGGGATGCAAAATAACTGATGATGGTCAAAGTAAAGAGGATATGAAATGTAGATTGGCCATAGCAAGTAAAGCTTTTCCGAAGAAGGAAGCTTGTTAACATCGAGTATAGATTTGAGTGTCAGGAAGTCTTTTCTGAAAGTATTTGTATGGATTGTATCCATGTATGGAAGTGAAACATAGATGATGAACAGTGTAGACCAGAAGAGAATAGAAGCTATCGAAATGTTATACTACAGAAGAATGCTGAAGATTAGATGGGTAGATCACATAACTAATGAGGAGGTACTGAATAGAATTGGGGAGAAGAGGAATTTGTGGCACAACTTGACTAGAAGAAGGGATTTTTTGATAGGACACATTCTGAGGCATCAATGGATCACCAATTTAATATTGGAGGGAAGTGTGGAGGCTAAAAATCATAGAGGGAGACTAAGAGATGAAGACACTAAACATATTCAGAAGGATGTAGGTTGCAGCAGTTATTTGGAGATGATGAGGCCTGCACAGGATAGAGTAGCATAGAGAGTTGCACCAGACCAGTCTCCGGACTGAAGGCAAAAACAACAACAACAACAGCAACAACAACATATTTTGTGACTTTTTCAAAGACTTTGTTAATGTGGACCATAGAACTGTACTCAAAAAGATGTTATGGCATTAACTGCATCCATCATCCACAGATGGAGTGTCGCCACAAAAACAAGAAACAGTGTATCACATTGACACACTGTCACAGGAATGAAACTAACATCAGAATGGGAAGACATTGGGGGTCAAGCCACTACTGGATCTCCTTTTGCCCTCGGCCTACATGAATGATCTTCAAAGGACTTTTAGGATGGTTTGGAACAGTAATGCTTGCCGATGATGCACGAAAATTAATGCCAAAAATATACCTTACTAGACACAGTTCACATAATAGGTAAAAAGGATATAACTTGTTCTCACCACATTTTAAATCTTAATCTAATAAGGACTCGTGATGCACAATTGCGAACAAACAAATGTGAAAAATAAAAAAAAAGGCTCAGCCAACATTTCGTAGCTGAAACTGAGTAAAGCCAAAGCTCACATTCAACCACGTATAAATCCAGAACAAAAGCAACCTGCTGGCAGTTAAAGTAGACATTAATGGTAACACACACTAAACAAAATGCTGCATGTAAAATTCCTTGTGGTTCAATTTGATGCCAAGCAAAATGGAGTCAACACAGAGATAAACTAATGAAGAAGATTAACTCTGCATGTTTTGCTCTTATAACTCTCTGTCATTAAGTTGAGCCAAAGATAAAGATGTTTGCTTATTTATAGAATTATCATATACAGGCAATGCATCTAAAGTGAATGAAGTACTTAATCAGCAGAAGCAGCAGTAGAAATATTTTGTTATGTAGATTACCACACATCTTGATATGGTCTCTTTAAATGGATCACTGAGTTCTTACATTTACTTGCAAACCTATTTAAAAAAAAAAAAAAAAAAAAAATGGCTCTGAGCACTATGGGACTTAACATCTATGGTCATCAGTCCCCTAGAACTTAGAACTACTTAAACCTAACTAACCTAAGGACATCACACAACACCCAGTCATCACGAGGCAGAGAAAATCCCTGACCCCGCAGGGAATCGAACCCGGGCGCGGGAAGCGAGAACGCTACCGCACGACAACGAGCTGCGGACGCAAACCTATTTAGTCCTTAAAGATGTTTGTTGTCGATAATATAAATAAATGTTGACTAAAGTGTGATTTGCACAACCACAAAGCAAGTCCTTGGTGGAATTTGAATAATGGAAGGTGTAATTACAACAACTCACTGAATGATTCAGACACAGAGTCATTGATCAGCCCATAAACAAGACTGAGAATGTTGTTGGGTTTTAGTGGAATCCTTCTTCACAGTTACACACTACAGCTCTGGTAAAGCATCAGAAAGATGGGAACATTTTCAGTCTTGTTTATGTGCCCCTCAATGACTCAGTATCTCAAATACTTGGTTTGTTATTGTCATCTTGTCAATTATTTACGTAACACCAAGAGATATGGAACCCCTACCAATTCCAAAGACAATTAAAATTTTGCATCATTAGTCACTATTTCTATAAATCTGCTAATCTGTATCCAAGGATCAAAAAGTTCTATCAAGCCCATGGGAAATAGCAGTGTTCATTGTAAGGCTGCATGATGAATAAAACTGTATTGGAAGTAGGCTTTTGTTGTAATGAACACGAGTAGGCCTACCTATTTTCTTTGAAAAATACTAAATATATTCATGCATATGTTACCGACAGTATATAAACATAGTTATCAATAAAACTGAGGAAGCAGCACATTTTTAAGGTTCAAACTTACTAGATTAAACTTATCTAACTTAAGAATATGTAGTAGGGTTATGCAATACAGTTTATTGTTAATGCAGTACACAGCTTAAGTTTCTTAAAAGGTTGTTGGGTTGTTTTTTGATGTATATACGAACTCATTTCTCATTCCTAAAGGTGCTCCTCCTCTATTACATCTACATAACATCTTCACATAAAAATACCTATGCTGATAATTGACAAATATGTATGTTCATACTATAGGCCTACCGCAATGCAACCTAGAAAAACCATTTATAAAGCAATTGCCATCTTCTCAGATGGGACAATGAAATCTAATGTTGTGTTTTTCCAAACTGTATTTTATATTTAGCATAAGTGAAACTGAAATTTTTTGACATGGATATTAAAAATATAAGTTTCTAACATCAGTCAACTTATTCTGCAACAATGTTACATGATTATTTGTGTACCGGCATATGTTTTAAAACGTATTCGTCATTGTTCGTTTCTGGTTGTTTTCTATTTAAGAAGATGACTGGGTTGATTGTTTTGCTTAAGTGAAAATCTGTATTATTAACTTTCGGTATTATTTTCCACTGCATTCAGAGTGCATATAAATTTTCATTTGAGAGATTCAGTGAAAATCAAACGAACAAAACCAGTTCTGTATCAAGCTTGATCATATTTGTATCGGAATTCAAAGGTTATTGAGGAGACATGAAATGTAGTGTACATAAGGTCTGAAATTTTTCAAACATATTTTTCCTAAAATACACAAAACGAGTCGATACCCTATTACAATTACACTAACCTTTTTAAATTGTCAATTTCAAATATTTCTGACTCTTGAGCGGGAAAAAAAGTGCTGTAAACAAGTATATACTGCTAACCTATCAGAATTATGTCTTCTTAACACTCGTATCACTTCCTTCAAAATACACAGTACACACAAACAACAAAATATCGATAGCTTTATGGTGTGGCGTCCGCACGATGAGCTAAGATCGAATGAAATAATCGAAGTAGATCGAAAATGTTAGGTCGAAATGTAACCAGAAATGATATATTACTATCGATTGCTTTATTTATACGATAAACGGATAAAGTCGAGTTCTTCAAACGTCAACGGCAGCGTTGTGAACGTTTTGTTTGACGCTATTGTATAGTATTTGTTGGTGTCCCGCGTATTTGAGTGCGTATTCGAAGTATATGCTGATGAGTTACAGTGAGTCCTGCATACAATTCTATAACAGTTAATTGTTTCAGTCCGACCTGATCTTATATATCATTTGGTTGTTGAAGTATTTAATCTGTGTCTTAGTCCCGGGTGCCTAATTACAACATTTTCTTATTTCTTGTTACAAGTGCGGATCATTATTTTATATTTTTCCTTCATTGATACGGGAGGATACGCTGAGGAATAAGAATAATGTCCGCTAATCTCAAATGGATGTGAAATTCGACATACAAGTAGCAGATACTGTTAGTTGATTTTGATTTAAGGAAAGTACTTGGGTTTCTACAAGAACTAAATACACAATATTCGAAGAGAGAACGTTGAATATGGTCCTGAAGGTTCATTTGACTAATCTTTTACTAGCTTATTTCATGGACTACATGTTATGTAACTGGAGGAATATATTATTAAAGAACTAGGAGAAAGGAACACCTGTGGTCTGTTGTTATGATACCATTACACTTGCTTTCAGTACGAAATTATCAGCATGCAACTATGTATGGAAAGTGTTGCTGATTTTAGAATGGGAGAACTTCAGAATGTGGCAGTGGCAGTGTTCTTGATAATTGGGAACATGGAAGTCAAATCTGTTTTTGTCCATGTTTTAACGTGCTAGTAGCATGTAATTTATAAGCCAGACATAACATTATTATATATAATACGGAAACTCCAATTATTCTCTGATGTTCAGAACATAATCAGCTCCTGCAAAGGGTAGTGTGGTTGATGCAGCATGTGGACAGATCTTTGTAAAGTTTAGGCACTGAATGACATAAAAAATAACATTTCACATTCCTTGTCCTCTACTTATTAATCCTCACCTTTTACATTTTGGTGGCCACTGTTCATAGATTTAAACTTGTATGTGTACTCAAAGTTCTGAAGTTTTAAGCAAACTTGTATGTTTAACTGAATTCCATAGTCTCATGTGTTTTTGAACTTAGCATATGTTAAAATTCAGGAGTAAGTAACAATCACATTTTTTTTCCAAAAACAAGTTCCTGCCCTGAGATACAGGCCTCAAAAGAAGATGGCATGCATATACCAATTTGGAGATGCGAAGTTGGGAAAAAAATATAAAATGCTGTATCTCTTCAACAGTTCTAGATATTTTGTTATGGTTTTTTTCCATTTGAAAGATAATTACGTTATGATTACAAAGAAATCCTCCATTTGGGCTTATCTGTCAAAGTTCTTTTACTTTAGCATTCTGATTTTTTTTATAATTTATGGAATTTTTTTCCTTCAGAAATGCCAATTTGTAAAATTTTGTTTTTTTTTCTGTTGACTAACTCCATATAGTTCTACATTTAGGTTTTATAAACAATTGAAATTTTTGCCATACATAAAACCTGTTTTATTATCACATAACAGGCTCATAAAAATCAAAACCTAGCCTTATTTCTGATAATTTTAGTTTTGAAAGATGAGTAAGAGGCTCATTTTTCAAGCATTTTAAATGATTCCAAAATGTATGTGAAAGAACCAAAGATTTTAAGGTTTCAGTATCTACAACTTCTGAGCGCTCTGTTTTGTACTGAAATTAGCCATCAATGAACTAAAAATGTGTTCCACTGCTTCAGTATCTTCCTTTGATGTAGAATGATGCCTTCGTGTTGAAACAATAGGAACTGGAGCACTTACCATCTTTAAAACATTGTGAACAGGAAGGGAGCACTGATGGTGTTGTTGCTGTCCTTCAGCTGGAAACCTATACCCAGCGGTTGGTCCATGTAGTAGCATAAAGGTCACTACAGTTTCCTTTAACTCATAACTGGTGTCTATAATCTCTGCATTCTTCTTTCTTGCTCTTTAAAGTAAATATGAGTTCGCCCTTCACTTTGAGTCCAAAAATGTGTCTTCTGAATTCCTTTCACAGGAGTAGTTTTTTGGGACCAGTCTTCTTTCTTCTGCTCACAGAATTCTTTGATTTCCTATTTGGACAAAAGAATGAGGGCTGGATGTGTAACATTTCACAACTCTTGTAAAATCCTCAGCATTCTGAATCACAGCTGTATTTTGTCTGGAAAGATTATGTTTTGTAACATGGTGCTTTAGCAGGTCTCCTACACAATCACAAGGTCCCTTCCCATGACCCACTGTATACCCAGCCAGTTGGCTCAAGTGACTTACTCAGTTCAAACAGCTGGTAACAATTTTTAAAATGACTAGGAACACCCTCAGAAATAATGATGATCTTCTCTGCCCCTGTTTGCAGTTGAAGAATTTTGCGCATTTCTATCATAGCATGTGCTGGGTCATGTCCTGTGTCATCACTTATAACTGCAACACTTGTGGTCTTGTTTTGAAAATATTGCACTCCTGTAAAAACTGAAACCTGGCCCTTACTCCAATAATACCCTTGTACTTCTTGTGGGAGAATTACAGACCAATTCTCAGCAAAATCACAGTGAAGCACTAGAAATAGTTGTTCAGCCAGTACACACACTTTCATTTTTCCAATATGTTGTTGTTGCAATTTTTGCAAATGCTGGTGTGTTACTGCTTTCACTGACCATTTACCAAGTTCATCAATGAAACTGTCAGAGATAAATTTTCTTAATTAGTTTATTTTCCTCCCATGTCACATGTGTAATTTCTGCAAAGTTGTCTGTTACATAGAAAAAGATTCAAAATGTGACAGTGAAAGAACTTTGACAGATATGTCCAAATGGAGGATACCGTTGTAATCATGAAGCAATTATCTTTCAAATAAAAAAAACTCTAACGAAATATCTAGAACAGTTACAGAGATACAGCATTTTAAATTTTTTTCCAAAATTTGCATCTTCAAAATGGTGTTCAGAGTGTCATCTTTGGAGGCCTGTATCTCAGGGCAGGAATTTTTTTGGGGAAAACAAAATAATTACATGTTTCATACTTACTCCTGAATTTTATCATTTGCTAAATTCAATAACATCTGAGACTTGCCTTACGTGATAAGGAATATGTCTAAGAGGCAAAAATTCACATAAAATGTTATGACTACACAAAATTATCTACTGTAAAAGTTGTTACCCCTTTCACACTCCAACCTGTAGTTGCCCCAGCAGCACTGCATGAGGCTTTGTGGAAGTTATTTGTAAACCTCTCTCAAGATATCTCAGTGCTACGGAAATTGAAGGTGAGTCAGAATCACTTGAAAATCGTATGTAAACTGCAAATATCCAGTAAATTTTGAATTTCCTTCATTTTTATATTTTACACTGGCTCTCCTTGGATTTACACAAAATTTATGGATTGCATCCAGTTGATACTGACTTCTTGCCACAGTATTTTAGTTGCAACCAGGCAGCCACTTTCAGCTGAATTTTACAACTGGATATTATTGATGTACATTACTATTTTGGTATAAAGAAATGAAATGGTGTCACATGCACATAGTTATTAGCTGAATAACTACCCAGTCAAATTTAGTAATCTCTGTGAAATTTTGCTTCATCTATGGTACACAAGTGCATGTTTAACTGTGTTGTTGCCCGCCATTTCGGAGAGTCAACATTCAGTGGTTCAGCTGATAAACATAAATGTTACTGTGTGTAATATTTTAACTTTCTGAAGAAAATAAAGAGATGATCAGCTCCCATGTGTTACCCAGTTGAAAGCTACCATCCTGATTGATAACGCCTTCTGCATATTGTATTTCAACAGTCCGTAAAAATCAGATCCTAGAATATACTCACACTGTCCTTAGCTGAGTGTGGGCATTCACAGGTTTTTATGGATGACTGGAGAACTATTTTTAAATAATGATTTTTATGAGGCTGCATAATTTAGGTAAAGTGTTGCCAGCATATGGAAGGGGTGCCCTACACCTGAACAGCTCTTCATCTTATAACTGGCAATAAAGTTGTGCAAATTTGGTGCAAAGGATATACATTTTTCTTGAATATAGACTGTAGGAATTTCAAATCCTTTGGAAGACTATTCCTATTGGACACAACATGTGCCCAGTGCACCAGCCTGTAGTTTGTGAAGGGTGGCGGTAGCCAGACGCAAGCAAATACACACTTGTACTTCAAAAAATGGTGGTCATGCAGCCAAGAGCTACATGCATGCTGTGTTATGCCAATTTACGGTATGAACATAGAGATGTTCCACAGTAATCTCCAGTTGTAAATTTCACCTGAAGGGAACTATCTGGTTGTCAGCTGAAATATCAAGGCAAGAAGATGACATTACGAACTGCAATCCCAAAATCTCACAGAGTACTCATTACATTGGGAAAACTTCCAAAAAACACACTCCTTGCTTTATATAGACCCACTGACTACCAGATTTTGCCAGGATAGAGTAGCATGGAGAGCTGCATCAAACCAGTCTCAGGACTAAAGACCACAACAACAACAACAACACAGATGAAATGCATTATAAACTAAAAGAAGCTGATACAATAATGTACATACAATAAATAATATGTCACAATACAAGATTCTAAGCTACTGCGAGGAACTCATTTACAGAATGAAAACTGTGTGCCACAAGGAGTCTTTCAACGTAGAACTGAAAATCTTGGATTTATCAGTCACATCTGTCAGCTCGGCTAGAAGCCTATAAAAATTAAACCTGGAGAGTGGTGCACAACTTTCTATACTGTAGTTAGAGAAGTGTTATCCAAGAACGTATCATTTCTCTGGCTATCGTCCATTGAAAGAATGTGACGATACTTTTTGCTTGACTCCATATTATTAACAAATACCATGTGGGACTATACACACAGGGGTTGCAGAGTTAGAATTGTGAGACACTTGAACAGCAGCTTGTACAAAGTTCATAGCAGATCATTCACACTACTCTTTTCTGGACTAAGAATATTCTTTGTGAAAACACAGACTTGCCCCAAGACTTGATACCTTAGGCTCTAACAGAGTGAAAGTTTACAGCGAGCGAAGCCTTTGAAAGTCAGAGCTGGTGGCTGTGGAGATTATTCTTACTGTAAACACAACATTTAATTACTGCACAGTTTCTGGATGCTTCCAAGAGGGCTTTCATCTGTAATCTGTCCTAAGAATTTAAAGTGTTCAACTTATTTGATTAGCTTGAGACAATAAAATTTCACTGCTCTGTGTTGAAAACTGTATGCACTGTGGTTTAGTACAGTTAATCATCAGATGTTTAAGCTGATGTTATTCACTGTCCTGTTTGCTGTATCATTCACATTACATTTCATGTCTTTCACAATCACAATTGTGTCACCTGCAAATAAAATGTTGCAGCTGTGTCTAATCTGTGGCATCTTTACTTGTCTGGATTGGTTCAATATCATGGTTTCCTGAATTTACAAAAGTTAAATTTTGCATTTATCCCCCCATCTGTGACAAAAAACATGAAAAAGTTTACTCTGTAACTCAGCAGTTATAGCAGTTCTGTCAATTT
This sequence comes from Schistocerca nitens, assembly GCF_023898315.1. Classification (NCBI taxonomy): domain Eukaryota; kingdom Metazoa; phylum Arthropoda; class Insecta; order Orthoptera; family Acrididae; genus Schistocerca; species Schistocerca nitens. The sequence goes on along the minus strand of NC_064618.1, from coordinate 288,179,373 downwards.
TGGGTTGGGGTGAGGAAACCTGATAAGCATATCTAGTGATCCATAAGGCAGTGTTTAATATGTAAATGATATAAAATAATTATGTACCTCCCGTGATAGTTTTTTTTATTGTTACCAAAATCTAAACAATATAACACTTCTTGTCATTCTTATGTTACATTCATTGGCATAACTAGTGCCTTGATGGTTTACACTACTGTTGACTTATTATTTATTTAGAATATGAGAAAAACAATGTCAGCAGAGCACACGAGACAAGTTGCAGAAAAATCCCACAAAATACAACACCAAAGAAAAAGAAAGAGAACAGGATAGAAAAAGATGGATCGATATGAAGAAAAGGCATTCCTTTATGAAAAAAATTTAATTGGACGTCGTAAGAAGGAAGCTGAAAGAAAAATAAAGTAGAGACTTGAACTAAAATCTGTACCAACTGAAGATGAGTTGGAGACCTGTTTCTCCCAGATAGTTCCATATGAAAGTGTTCAGTCCCTTAGCAAAACTGTTTCTCAGATAAGGAAAGTGCTTCCTTCCAACCCTCAAAAAAATCAGCAGTCATAAAAAAGTATTCTATGGGAAAGCCTACCTACAAAAGGTAGCAAGCAGATTTTCTTAGGTGACAAGAAAACTTCAGCTTTAAACTTACAGGTGGCAATCTGCACAAAGTACAAAACTTTTTCACAAGTGGTAAAATCAGTATCCAATTACCTGATGTGAAGGAAATTGGGCCTATTGCAGGACCAAGAAGTGGGAAAAGAGTTAGCTTGCAGTAATGTTACATACATTTGACAGTAAAGGAAGCTTTTTTTCCATTTTTTAAGCAAGAATATCCAGAAAATGAAGTTTTGCGACTTACACACAGTGTGTGTTTCTCTCATCTATACAGGTTCTGAGATGACATAATTGTGAAGAATTTACAGGGTCAAAACAAGCTGTCAAAAAGACCTTGGCAAGAACATTTATTTTGTTGGACTTTCAAGCCTCAAGAAAGAAACTGGGCAAATAAAAGTCTGCTGTGATTGCTCAGAGGGCCCTTGAAGATAATTGAGAAATACAGAGTATGTGTATGAGATCTGTACGGGACGTGGTGAAGGTGTTCAAAGTTAATGAGAAGGATGTATCCTACATAGTGTGTGAACAAGTTCTTGCTCTACTCCCAAGTCCAGACATCAAACATGTTAGAAACACCTTGTATTATGAATTTCCCAGGAAATATGGGTATTTTTGAAACTGAATGAGTAGTAATCAATGTAGTTTTTTAAGTGTAGATTTTTAAATTTAAATAATTAGGTACTCAGATATTTAAAGTAATACTGTATTGAAAGACTACCTACACTACGCTTGTCCATTATCTTTTAGAATACTGCTGCACGGTGTGGGATCCTTACCAAATAGGACTGACGGAGTACGGCACTTAAATGTAATTTGCAGAGTATCCATGTAGATGTAGATCTCATTTATAGGCAACACAAATTTCCCTACAAGGTTATTTAAATAGGAAATGAGGTCTAAATATGTTAACTAGTGATTCTGCTGTAAATTAATGCAGTAAAATTAAACAATGGAAAATACAGGATGGAATCTAGCAATATTGTGAAAAGGAAAGTTGCTACTCACCATATAGCGGAGATGCTGAGCTTTCAGCCAGTAAGGCCTTCTTCAGAATTAGACAGCAAACACACACACACACACACACACACACACACACACGCGCAAATGCAACTCACACACACATGACTCATTTAAAATTAATTTTAACTCTCCCACCCATTTTTTACATTATGATGTGGTATGACACTCAGAAAACTTTTATGTCAACTGACTCTGGCCTCAGAAGCCTATGCAGTTATAATGAGCCGACAAATAAAATTTAAACATGTATGTGGTAAGTACAGAAAGAATATGTATCTTACATTTTGCAGTTTTGAGGCACTGGTGGATCTAAAAGTTAAAGGTCCAATGATATCGGGGGGGGTGGGGGGGGGGGGTGTCATGATTATAAAAACTGTTCCCATGTGTTAAAATATTGACATTGCTTTAAAAGGAGCTTTCTTCTGGCATGTTTGAAATTTCAGATTGAATGCTTTACTATAAAAAGCTAAAAGTAATTTCTAGATTTAATTAAAGTACAAAATAGTCACAGTAGTTGGTGCATCCAGTCAGGTGTAAAGTCACATCTTCTAGCATGAGTGAACAAAAGAAACCGCCGTTTGTTAGTGTGCACTGCTGATTGAACACCCTGTATTTTTGCAGGAGAGTGTAAATTTATATTCACATTGTGAATCTCCTTAAAATATCCCTTCAAATTGGCGGCATATACAAATTTACTACCCTGACTGTAAGGCTAGCTACATCAGATAAATGGGAAGGAATTTTAAAATGTGATACAAGGGGCACACACTATTTAAAAGAAGAAGAAGAAAAAAACTAAGGAGTAAATCCACCTCCCCAGCTCACCTCACACAAAATATTCATATGGTGCCCAGTAATGAAAATAACCTTGTAATTCTTCATACAATGAAGAAAAGATACTTTACAGAAATATATGAAGAAATCGAAATTTCCACCAACCTGAAACAGATCCAGGGAAAAGCTGTGCACATTAAAAAACACCAGCTTCTTGGACGTATGCCACCGTGTTATTGACAACTTCCTTTACTCTCCAACTTTGTAACTGCATCTAGATGTTAGTAGACATGTCCACCGCTACTGTATTAGATTTTTATTAAACGCAAAAGTTACTTATAATTTTCACTGTTAAAGTATGCAGTTTTAAATTTCATACGTGCCAGAATATTATAACTCCTTTTAAACCTAAAGTGTGCCAGTACTTTTAATATATCAAATTGTACAGCATGTTATAATTGTGACATGCCCATTTTTCTTACTATATTGCTGGGCACATAACTTTTAAATCCATTATATGACATTGCTTCAAAACAGCACAAAGCAAGATAGGTATTCTTTCTGGTCTTACATTGTACATATGTAAGCTCCATTTTCCATCTCTTATTATGTAAAATATTTGTACATCCATCATATTATGTATTAACAATAGCAGTTCAGACCCACTTGAAAATGGCCTGAATGTGAAGACCTAAACTGCTCATCGACTGAAATAAATGTACATTTGAGCAACTGGAGCAGCTGTTCATTAATATGCTACAACATTTTCACTGCTGCTGAAAATGAATTACTGCACAATATTCCATTTCATCGATAGGCTGCTCTGTTGTGTCTTGGCTTCTCTGGCAACATGCTATGGTACTCTGGCATAGTTATTTCTTTGTGTATTATGTCTGCAGTCATGCACCCATAGAAAAAATAAATGGCTTATCATTGATACTGGTATATATTAAGGAAAATGGGGGACTCTGAACAGAGCCCTGTGGCCCCCAGTTTACTGCATTCAAGTGAGATTCATATCTGTTCCATGTGTATTGACACTAGAGACCAGCCTTCTATTTCCTATTTTCTATCTATGAAATGAACTTATTGTCTGGCTTTTCACATAATTCCATAATGTTCCAGCTTATGCAGTGATATAGTGTGATCCACAAAATTCAGTGCATTTGTTGAATCAGAGAAGATAGTGTCTTCATCTTACCATTTATCACTAACAGTGCCCTGTATGGAAAAGATTAATTTTTTTCTTTGTTGATGCTCCTTTCCTGAAACCAAACTGCCTGTCAGCCAACAAATTATACCTACTGAGTGTGTTGTTTTTCTCTTAATGTCACCATATCAGACACCAGTGGTAGCAAGGGTATTGGCCTGCACTTTTCTACATTATCTCTTACACTTTTTTATTAGATGGTTCTACTTATGAAGATATATTATATATATGATCACATATACCACATTTAGTGCATGAAAAATAACAGTGTAGTAGTAGTAGTAGTAGTAGTGGTAGTATGTATGTATTAGCATGACAGACCAATTGTCTGTATGAGAATTACTTTATACAAGCCAGCAGCCTGCTGACAACATGGTTGTTCCCCCTTCAAACTTCACATGCAACACAGCAGTTGTGAGAGTAGAACATGAACTTGTAACTTTTTTTAGCTGTGTGCCTTCCTGAGACTATTGCTTCTTTTTGCCATTCCGTATTTACCATTAGAAGCTTGAAATTTATGCTTGATTATAGAAAAATAGAATTCTTGTAACACAATTTTGAATGCATGATGAACAGCATGAGAGGAAATTGTTTTAGTGACCATTAAAGCTTAAAGTAATACAACAAAGTAAATGTTAGATTTATTTACCTTTTACTAAAATAACCATCTATGACTGTGTAATTGAGAAATAGCTATCAAAGGACATTTTGACAAAAAGTGATTTTTAGCAAATGCAAGGAAACACTAAGAAATGTATTCGTACTGTGCCCCTCATTGGACCACGAACTAAGCATTCAGTCTGTACATTATATAATGTACACTCTTTGACATAAAACTTGACCGGCGGCCGGCCGCTTCAGAGGCTAAGTCCGCGCCGATCGCGACATGGGACAAAAAAACTGGCCAACTCGCTAATTCTCTAAGTCCGGTTATCTGCACAATCTGGCAACACTGTAGACTGCGGCACTTCCTGCAGGAAAACTTGTCCCATGATAGAGAAACTCTAGGCTGATTACGCCTGTGGTCTAGCGGTAGCGTGCGTTCTTTCTGTTCATAATGTCAGTGGATCGAGAGCAGCTGGCATAAAATATTCTTATAGCCTCTTCTGTCTGAATGCTGAAGACGTGAATGTAATGGTAGCGCAGATTCAATCTATTTCGCTTTGTGACACACCGATATCAAAATTTTATCCAGTAACGATTTTGCGGCAGATTTCCTGCAGACTGCCCTCCTCTGGACGCCGTATGCGGCAAAGCTCCGGGATCCATTTGCTGGCTACTGGCAGCGGCCGTGGCGACAGCAGCGGCGCTGCACTCCCCCGTTCTTTATCGAAAGCGCCTGCTACCGCTCATCGCTTTTGATGATTTAAAACGCTTTATTATTAAATGTTGCTCCACAGAAAATTTCTACAATTTCCATTCACGCTCAAAAGCAACGGAGACAGACGCCCTGATTAGTAGGCGGGTATTATATTACATTAATCGGCAAGAGCTGAGTATGGCCCGAAATTAATTTTGTAGACTGGGACGAAATTAAACCACCTCACTACATTCGATGAATTTATAAATGCTTCATACTTCGTTTCTTTTCCTTTCAAACTCAATTATTTGTGCAACTTTTGGTCAATGTTTGGATGTTTTCGTCAAGCCAGAGTGAGCGTCTGTGGTGTAAAGTGTATTACAGTTCTTGTTTCATTCCGTATGGTAAGTCTATGCGATAAACTGTGTGAACACCTTGCAATGCATGCTCTGTAGCAGTGCAGGAACACTGCACGTTTGGAGTTCCATGTATGGGTTCATGAAGTATTTATTGTTGATCGGAAGTGATAGTTAAGGTCATCAGATTTAAACCAGAAAAATTTGTCGTTTTGAAGGTTTCAGAGAACGGAAAGGAATTGCTAACGCCGGTGTTAGAAAACGTCTACAGTTAAATGCTATTGCAAAAATTTAGAAGAAGGGAACTACATTAATGAACATGTGCACTTCATAAACAACCTTCTGACATGTTAGACCTATATGACGAACAAAGCTCAAATTTATATCGTTGACAGTCGGTTTGAATCTTTTCAGGGTCTATTTTACAGTGAAGCACCTTGGAATTTGCAAAGCAGAAATCCATGATATTAACTTAATTTACTAAGTCGAAATCGGACGAAGATTGATGTTTAAAGGCTTTCTTCAGATTTCGCATAAGAAATTTTTACTAGCAGTTTGCAACTCCATTAATTAAAATGGAAAATAAAAGGTTGTAGTCAGCGGCTTCTACCGTGATTCGAACTGCTATGTCTTATAGTACAAGCACTGCAACGCACAAGGGAACCTCTGAGCTAACGACACACTGGCGGCCAGAGGCGGAATATAGTCACTGCGATGTTGCCTGAGCCTCAAAACGCAACCTTAAACACACGAACAGAGGAGGTGGAGATTACTGTTTTAACGTCCCGTCGACAACGATGTCATTAGAGACGGAGCACAAGCTCGGATTAGGGAAGGATGGGGAAGGAAATCGGCCGTGCCCTTCCTAAGGAACCATCCCGGCATTTGCCTGAAGCGATTTAGGGAAATCATTGAAAACCTAAATCAGGATCGCCGGGCGCGGGATTGCACCGTCGTCCTCCCGAATGCACACACAAACAGGTGTTACTTATGTGAAGAACGCCGTTCTTGGAGTCCAGAAATTAAATATACTTTCTAATTGTGTCATCTTGCAGTGGATTATATCGTACGAGTCTTCGATGTGGAAAACGAATGTCAAGTGAATTTAGCGAGGTAACGCCGACCTACTCCCGGAAGTAAATGCACTATCAGAGTGTTGACAAATACTTGCTACGACGCTGCCATTTCTAGGCTCTCTGACGAGGCAGCTCTTCAGCGAAATGCTTGCCGTGATTCTCCGATACGGTTCTTCAGAGTGGAGACGCGCGCGCACGTTTGGTTTTTATGCGGCGTTCTCCCCTGATGGTTTCTGACGTCGCCTTGTGGGCTATGTATACATATGAGACATTCAATTATCATTAATCCAGAATGATACAAGTTTCAGCTTCCGGCGTGGAAGAAGGCTGTTGACGCCGACATTATATCATTTCAACGTAGGGAAAGCAAAACGGATCATTCAATGTTTCTCATTCAACATAAAGCATGTGAGATAATTTTCCGTAACGTTCATAATCATCTAAAAATACAAACGAAGTAAAAATACACCGGAAGCTTATTCGAATTGAATATAACGCTTTGCACCTCGATGTCGAATTTGTCCACTTGCAATCTTTTGCAGCATACACATAGAATGTCATGATTACCACGAGAATGAAGAAATATGTTGGTAAGGATGGAAGCAAGAAGAGACGCAGTCAACAAATATTCTGTTCCTCATGGCATTCATTTCATTTGACACGTAAGAAGAGGTAAAGCGGGAATTTACTTTCGTTAACACGAAAGATATGCCGCACATATTGATAACGAGGAAGTCTGCGTCTTCATACGTTTCCTCCTTGGAATCTGTATGCTCTATTATATACTAAGTAGCCCGATCATTGTTTCAGTAATGTTACCCTCTTGTTTGACCCCGTAACGATGAACAGATTCCAAATGCATGTCTCCCTTCCTGGGTTGTTTTTTGTGTTTTATTGCTTGGAATTCCTGAAGCAGACCACTGTGCCTTCCCCCCTCGTGGGTTAGGTCTCAAAACTAAACCGCTTTGTATCCAATGGCATAATTTATTCAGACAGCATCAGCATAAGACTATCAAACAAAGCCTTCCATTTACAGTTGCAGCACTCTAACCAGCACTGACCAAAGTGTAATCCACGGTCATGGTCCTAAATTACCAGCTGTCTGCTACTGTGGCAAAGTCCGTACTACACTGTCGATTCGCCGGCCGAAGTGGCCGTGCAGTTAAAGGCGCTGCAGTCTGGAACCGCAAGACCGCTACGGTCGCAGGTTCGAATCCTGCCTCGGGCATGGATGTTTGTGATGTCCTTAGGTTAGTTAGGTTTAACTAGTTCTAAGTTCTAGGGGACTAATGACCTCAGCAGTTGAGTCCCATAGTGCTCAGAGCCATTTGAACCATTTTTTACACTGTCGATTCCGCAGCACCATTTTATCTGGTAACACTGTGTAGTTGCACAGTTGTGCTACCAGGTCTGTCCTCACACTGTCAACTTTATGTATCTCACTTCTCCTGTAGCGTAGATCACGAGGAGCCGAAGTAAATGAGTGTATTCTGCATGACGTAACATTCAGTATTCCCTTCTTTCATAGCCACTCTTCATGTGCATCGATACCAAATAGGAATGCGAAAACTCTTGCGAGTGAGAGAATGACAATAACAATCGTAACAAGAACAAGCAAATAATGAATGATGTTTATTCCAACGCAGAACGAGAATGGCTTTAAATATAAAAATCTATATCTATATCCATATCTATTGATCTTTGAGTTGGCACAATGCAAATATATTCTTAGCATTTAGTTACTGAATTTAGTTCTGGATGTTTGCAGAGAAAAGGAAAAGTCGGTACTTCTCGCTAGTGTAATATAATGTGAACCAGCAACTACCCTTTCCTTAGAACACGACTCAAGCAGGTCCTCAAGTAGGTAGCAAGGCACTGCTGCATTCTGTTCCCTGACATTGCTCTGATGACGGTTAATGCAGATAGTTCCGATTATGAAATACAAAACGTATTGCAGGTTAGTTCCTAGGATAGTAACATTAAATTTGCGTTGTAGACGGCACATGAACGTGACGACTATCCATATTACTCATCAATATAAAAAGACAATATTTTGGGAATTTAGCAGGATTACTCAAAATGAATTCTGAAATTGGGTGACTGACTGCACAGGTGCTAAACGTCGTCAAGAGTATACGATGTCCTAATCGCATTAGGAATATGAAGATCGTCTTCGACAGCTCGCAACTTTCACATTGCTATCTCCACCCTACTCCAGACAGCCCTCGGTGGAGTTGCACTACGTTGCCGATGTTATGGAAGGCCTTCAAACCGACAACAGACCACATATTGAAAAATACAAGCGAATTCTCTTGCAGCGTAAGCTTATTGTAACTAATCTAAAAATTATTGGAGAGGAACATTGCCCTATTCAAAAAAAGTAAAATGTTACACACTGTTGACGTCAAACGGACATTATCTATGTCCTGTCTTGTGTCCTACTCATCTATAATATCAAGTGTACTATGAAAATGATTATATATAATGGATGATAGGGTAATGCATTGATACCAGATGGTGGGGGCCGGCCGGTGTGGCCGTGCTGTTCTAGGCGCTTCAGTCTGGAACCGCGTGACCGCTACGGTCGCAGGTTCGAATCCTGCCTCGGGCATGGATGTGAGTGATGTCCTTAGGTTAGTTAGGTTTAAGTAGTTCTAAGTTCTAGGGGAATGATGACCTTAGAAGTTAAGTCCCATAGTGCTCAGAGCCATTTGAACCATTTGAACTATTTAACACAAAATGACATTAAAAATTAAAGTTATTCACGAGCAGCTAGTTGAGAATATGTATGAACATAAAATGACACGACGAACTGAAATAATATGACGAAGAGTTCAGCGCTCACTGGGAATAGAGCCCCACACATATCGTTGTTGACTACACACAAAGAGACGTCAGCTACCGAATTTTTCTCCACCAGCTGCTCAGAATAGCATCTTGAACTTACAGTTATCTCGCAAATAGTTCTGTGTCTCACTGGGAGTTAAAAACGTCAGATATCGTTAGTGTTGACGACGAATGAAAATACATTAAAAATCAAAATTATTATCCACCAGCAGATAGGTGTTCTCATGATAGAGCTTGATAATACATAATTAAATCTTGAGTGCCGGGCCAGGATTCGATCCCATTCACGCGTAATATGTGAAGGTGTTGAGGAATCTGCAGTTTTGAACAAACAACAAATTGTAGCCGAGCTGTATTGCCAGGAAGGGATCAAATTCCGCGTTAAGGGCGGTCTGAGTTGCATTCCCAGTTTAGAACCAATTTTATCGACATACAGAAGCTCAAATAAAAGATGGAATAAGTGTCCTGTGACCACACATAGCTTTTGTGTCGTCACTTGAAATAAATAACTAGTATAAGAAAGGTTACTGGTGATAGAGTTTCTACATGTCGCCATTCCAGACTTTATTGTGGTTCAACCTACCGTCTACTTGGTAAAGAAGGAATATCATCTTTAATGTGAATTTTCAGACCACGCAGCCATTATATCTCCTTCACTTTGTGTAGCCAGGAGAGAATGGAATCTGTCTCTCCCTATCTAAAATCATTGACGGAAGTGGGAATCGAACCCAGACCATAGGTATAACAACCTACCATCCGTCCAACAGACCACGAAATCCTCTTCTCAGCGAGTCATTTTTCTATCGTAACGCAGTTGCGCCACACTGGATGAGAATTCTGACACACAGGCTCCCTGTAGTAATTTGCAGCATGTTCAGTAAATTCATTTACTTGGTTGACCGAATCACCATGAACTAGCTGCCTCGGCTACCCAGTGCATACATTCGACTATTTTGTAATCACAGAAATAAAATCACGTAACTGCCACCCACACACAACTGCCAACAGTGTAGGATGCAGAAGTTTAAATAGGAAGTGTTCCTTTCCACTTGAGCTATTCTATTGCGCTATCTGTTACTAGAAAACGTCGTTCAGTCCAAAAGAAAAGCTGTAACTGTTTGTCTCTCAGAAGTCAAGACCTGGCCATATGCATAATCTCACAGTGCTGTGGAATCCAAAAGTTCTGGAGGAATAGTTGCTGAGCTCTGGAGCTGCTGTAGCTACGTGTCAGCTTGTAGCATAGATAAGATGTCGCGAGTTCGAATACATTCAGTGCTACATTTTTTAAAACGCAATTCTGCTCTCTGCTGAAGGTATCAATCTAATGGAACTTTGAACATAATTCCCTTCACTTCTCAACCCAAAGTAGTCGCATGTGGAAAACGGGCTAACTACTGTGACATTTTGTTCTATTCAGGTTTAATAGACAGCAGGCAGCAGATGCATCTCGAAGATGTGCAGGGAGAGCGCATCGTGCCATAATATGTCACAAAAGTATTTTCTACATTATCCGTCGTGTGGTAGTGATATTTTATTCTTCTTCAAACTTTGTTTGACAGCTTTAACTCAGAACAAGTTTTCTACATGCATGTAATCAATAAACTGCATGTGCATTGTCAGACTGTCATAGGTAACATCAGAGAATTCGCATATATCGTTGATGATTAATTTCTCTCTCATGTTTACTATTGTTTTAACAACACTAAAGGAAACCTTACGAAAATTGTGCACTGTATTATAAGAAATGAAATAAAACTAACCATGATAACCTTACGACGAAAGTATCTGTACACAAGCATGCCTCTATCGACACGAATTAGTAAAATACTACTCACTTAGATTTTGATTGGGTCTGTGTTTAATTGGTATGCTGTGTCATACTCAAGAGGTATGCAAATGTGGCATTTCATAAATATAGTTACGTATTCCTAGAAACCCAAAATTCGCTTGTCAGCAGCGGAAAGAGGCTGTACCTGTTGTGCAGCATCGTAAGCTTTTCAACATTGCACTATGAGCTGAAAGCATTTTCTTGCGATTTCCTTATTGATGTTTGATCTGACTGCTTGTAGCTCTTTCACAGAAGAGATAAAAACGTTACCGTCAGTGAGACTGGAACTGCGAACCGTAACAAACGCATTTTCACAGGTCAGCACGTTACCACAGAGCTGGCGAGGAGGTATGGGTCTTAGCTTCCTATTACTTGGGCAATAGGAACTAGAACTCGTAAACCGCTATTTGAAGGTCGAGATTAGTTGCGGTTTCCACCTGCAACGACTTTCCTGGGCTGAAAACCGTAAATTTTCAATCTTTTGTTACCCTTCAAGCGATAATAACTCAGATTATTCAATGGAAATGACAGGTAAAATCAAGTGAACTTTGAGGCTTAATTCCGTGCACACCAGGAAGTAACTCGTCGATCACAGAGTTGCCAAACATACGTTGCCTTGTTGCCAAATCTCAGTTACAGTACCAGCAGGAAGAAGACGAACCGATGTGATCCTACAGCGGTCTGGGAAGTGACCATAGCTGGTGTCTCCAAGTCACGGCTGCTACGGCCTGGAATACGTAATGCGTCTGATTCGCTTTCTGTAACTAGGTTTAGGGACTGGAGCGTAGTTACTAATAATACTCAGAACTGACTGCAAACTGAGCATCATAAATCAGTAACTCTCATTGTTGTTTTTATATTTCTTTCGTAAGTGTACTCAAAACTAAGAAAGTTATTCACAGGCGTTTTCGTGCCTCGCCGATAGTCGAGCACAACATACAAATAAAAATAAAAAAGAATGTGTGTGTGTGTGTGTGTGTGTGTGTTTGTGTGTGAGAGAGAGAGATAAATAAAAAGCAATGAGAGAGAGTGTAAAAAATTGTTGTAAAGAAATTGAATCATGGTATTTAAAGAAATCTTTCATTAAAATGACACGTTCCACATCATTACGAAATGTCGTATTCATGATCTATGGAACAAGAGTTAATCTAATGTAATCTAATCTAATCTAATCACATCATATTGATGATTAGCCATGAAGAGTCATGAATTACCGAAATTTTGGCCAATACCAGTAACCAAATCTAAACTTGAAAATAAAAGACGACAATTTTTGTAATAAACCGTGACTCCTATCAAGACCCTTTCGTCCCTGTTATCTAACCACGAAAGATGTCTGATATACCTCCATTCTGAAGTAACAAAGTGTGCATGCATTTACAGATGAAGTGCATGCTGTGAAGTTCTGTGACGGAGATACGAACCCAACACGTAATCCGATTGTTAACTAAGAAAAATCAAATGTTACGTATCGGTTTTTCTTACGAGCCGCTAGGTCTCTGAATCTAAAATAAGGATACAAACTTTTGTGCCTAAGCGACAATCGAACTGCACACCTACCGTGCATCCACGAATATAGCTTAAGTATCAGTTGCTTACTCATGAACAGTAAAATGTGTGCGTGTTTGACCAGAAATAACGACACCTGTTGCGATTGTTGGAAACACATGAACAGACATTGAAATTGCGCGTTAATTTTCACTAGCAGGTGGGTGTGCACTTGATAAAGCTAGAAATGAAATTATGAATATTGTTGTACTGGATCAGTTTTCAGACCCACATACTTACCTTTGGAGGAGACCTAGAGACGATTGCAGTCTTGGTAAAAGGAACGAAATGACTGAACTATACTGTTCCGAGAGATTCAGATCCTCGAAAGAGGAGATACGAATTCGAATCACAGTCCAGCACCAAATTTTTAAACGTCTCTAGTTCAATGAAGTATAAGTAAAATAAGAGCCCTGTCCCTTTAAATGGCTATCGGTTCATCAAATAAAATAAAATTTTCTAATGTAAGCAAGCTTAGTGGCGACTGTATTTCTGTTTACCATGACTTCCGCTGTGTCATTTCCCAACGTAAACCGGCTCTGCCCAGTTGGTAATGAAGGAACGTGATGTTTAATGCGGATTCTGGATTATAACGTCTTTCTCTTGAGGTTACCAGAGGTAAAATAAATCTGTTTGTGCCTCTTAAAAGTAAATGCCTGAACCCACGCATTGCACCTGTGATAGCTCGTTCCACCATACCATTGTGGTCACATTACCCAGCCCCAAGAGTGTGCTGTAACGGATGATGTGCTTAGCTTACAAAATTAGTCACGGTGGAAAAAATGCGAGTCTATTAAATGGTCAAGTAGAAGCAAGCTTCTGACGCAGAGATTATGCTATTCTCATGTCAGCAGGATGTAAAGACTCTTCTAGGCATCATAGGCTGGATGTGAAGCCATTTTGATTTTTCACAAATTCAGCAAATTTCTTAGTTCGAGAAAATCCACTGTGAAGTGTGAAGTTGCCGGATAATTCGATTATTACTGTTATTATTACTATCATTTTATTCGTACCGCTGCTGTAACACAAGTGCTTGAACATCATTTAGGCCTTTTGGTCACTATAGATGTAGTTTCCCAAGAACAGGTTCTTTCCCTGTCTACGAAATCCTTTTCATGTTAATATCAAACACCAGCAATTACTCGTAGATAACTTTAAAACTAAAGTAATTGACGAAGACGTTACTTGGTAACAAAAACGCACTGCCTTTCTTCATTTACTTTCGCCTAGAAATGGCTATCGAGTACTGACAAACCAAAAGGCAAGAGATCTTACTGCCTTCGAATATACGTTGCTGTTAGTTCTTCCACATGATTTGGTCGACATGACCTGTTTCAAGTTGTGTATGACAGACAGTGTTTTAGAAAATCTATTGTTTCCCTTTGAAATAAACAGAAGTATTTTCATTCTAAGCTGTCCAAGTACAAAATTTTCGCAATATTAGTTCAAATTTAATATTCGCTTCTATAATGTAGGAAAGTATTTCACAGTCGCAAAACTCGCATCCTAAACGGGGACCTTACACTTAGTCGCTGACCATAAATTCTAGCTCAGAGTGACACCAGTTTAAATAACCTAATGTAGCGAAGACTGTCTGCCAGTGCTCTTTCTCACCGGAAAATACGCAATTCACTCATTTGGCTCCATAAGTACACTGTAACAGTAATTTCTGTGTGAAATTTGTCAGTAAGCTTTTGCCTTCCAACCGGCAAAATACGGCAGAGTACGGCCGGTAAACAATTCACAAGCCACGATTTAGTGCCAATAACACGATTTCTTTAAACATAGTCGAAGCTGAGGGAATTTAGTTTCTGCTTAAATCGTCTTAAGCAGCAACGTTCACAGATATCTCAAATAGGAAAAAGCTGAATATCCAGGTATGAAGGTTGTAAAACAAACTTCCCACAGTTTGTGTCAGGTTGATCTTTTCGTCTGATAACACTGCTTAAGTATTTTGTCTAAGAGTTATCACAAGTAGTATCCCTGTAGCTGTGGGAATCATTGGTTGAAAACGAGTTTAACACCAATGGGTACAGTGCTGCTAAATTTTCACAATTATTATCAACCTAAGTCTGAGTTCATCCACAAACTGAGGCGTATTTATAATATTGGAGCTATACTGTGTATCCTTGTCTTTCTTGAGTGGTCATTGGAAGGCGTTTACACACACGTATACAATACTATGAATACTTCGAACGCTATGGTTAACGTTGCTCTCATAAACTACTATTTTTTTTTAATTCTTCTGGGTCTTCAGCGTGCAATATATGTTGTAGATACAGTCTCAGACCAAAAAATTGAACGCCGAGTCGTTCACGTAAGGTGGACAATACAGTCGTGCTCCTCTCAGAATTCTATGTCTGGCAATATGCTCGATCTAGCAACATGTAGACTGCGGCACTTCCCAGAGGAAGTCTTGACTCCAGTCTTAGTACATTACTCTTGACTACGACCGTAGTCTTGAGGTAAAACGCGAGACCAGCTAATATGATATTGTAGATTCGCTTGAATTACACTCACAGCTTCAGCACCGAGAGGAAAGGGGCGATAAATATTTTGTCGATATGTGCTTTCGGTCGCCAGACGTCATATTAGCTGGTCTCGCGTTTTACCTGAAGACTACGGTCGTGTTCCAGCAGCGGTATGAATAAAATGATAGTAATAATAACAGTAATAATCGAATTATCCGGCAACTTCACACTTCACAGTGGATTTTCTCGAACTAAGAAATTTGCTGAATTTGTGAAAAATCAAAATGGCTTCACATCCAGCCTATGATGCCTAGAAGAGTCTTTACATCCTGCTGACATGAGAATAGCATAATCTCTGCGTCAGAAGCTTGCTTCTACTTGACCATTTAATAGACTCGCATTTTTTTCCACCGTGACTAATTTTGTAAGCTAAGCACATCATCCGTTACAGCACACTCTTGGGGCTGGGTAATGTGACCACAATGGTATGGTGGAACGAGCTATCACAGGTGCAATGCGTGGGTTCAGGCATTTACTTTTATGAGGCACAAACAGATTTATTTTACCTCTGGTAACCTCAAGAGAAAGACGTTATAATCCAGAATCCGCATTAAACATCACGTTCCTTCATTACCAACTGGGCAGAGCCG
Source organism: Schistocerca nitens (assembly GCF_023898315.1). NCBI lineage: Eukaryota > Metazoa > Arthropoda > Insecta > Orthoptera > Acrididae > Schistocerca > Schistocerca nitens. The sequence continues at coordinate 288,163,681 of NC_064618.1, read as the reverse complement.
GTTTACGTTGGGAAACGACACAGCGGAAGTCATGGTAAACAGAAATACAGTCGCCAGTAAGCTTGCTTACATTAGAAAATTTTATTTTATTTGATGAACCGATAGCCATTTAAAGGGACAGGGCTCTTATTTTACTTGTACTTGATTGAACTAGAGACGTTTAAAAATTTGGTGCTGGACTGTGATTCGAATTCGTATCTCCTCTTTCGAGGATCTGAATCTCTCGGAACAGTATAGTTCAGTCATTTCGTTCCTTTTACCAAGACTGCAATCGTCTCTAGGTCTCCTCCAAAGGTAAGTATGTGGGTCTGAAAACTGATCCAGTACAACAATATTCATAATTTCATTTCTAGCTTTATCAAGTGCACACCCACCTGCTAGTGAAAATTAACGCGCAATTTCAATGTCTGTTCATGTGTTTCCAACAATCGCAACAGGTGTCGTTATTTCTGGTCAAACACGCACACATTTTACTGTTCATGAGTAAGCAACTGATACTTAAGCTATATTCGTGGATGCACGGTAGGTGTGCAGTTCGATTGTCGCTTAGGCACAAAAGTTTGTATCCTTATTTTAGATTCAGAGACCTAGCGGCTCGTAAGAAAAACCGATAAGTAACATTTGATTTTTCTTAGTTAACAATCGGATTACGTGTTGGGTTCGTATCTCCGTCACAGAACTTCACAGCATGCACTTCATCTTTAAATGCATGCACACTTTGTTACTTCAGAATGGAGGTATATCAGACATCTTTCGTGGTTAGATAACAGGGACGAAAGGGTCTTGATAGGAGTCACGGTTTATTACAAAAATTGTCGTCTTTTATTTTCAAGTTAAGATTTGGTTACTGGTATTGGCCAAAATTTCGGTAAATCATGACTCTTCATGGCTAATCATCAATATGATGTGATTAGATTAGATTAGATTACATTAGATTAACTCTTGTTCCATAGATCATGAATACGACATTTCGTAATGATGTGGAACGTGTCATTTTAATGAAAGATTTCTTTAAATACCATGATTCAATTTCTTTACAACAATTTTTTACACTCTCTCTCATTGCTTTTTATTTATCTCTCTCTCTCTCACACAAACACACACACACACACACACACACACACACACACACATTCTTTTTTATTTTTATTTGTATGTTGTGCTCGACTATCGGCGAGGCACGAAAACGCCTGTGAATAACTTTCTTAGTTTTGAGTACACTTACGAAAGAAATATAAAAACAACAATGAGAGTTACTGATTTATGATGCTCAGTTTGCAGTCAGTTCTGAGTATTATTAGTAACTACGCTCCAGTCCCTAAACCTAGTTACAGAAAGCGAATCAGACGCATTACGTATTCCAGGCCGTAGCAGCCGTGACTTGGAGACACCAGCTATGGTCACTTCCCAGACCGCTGTAGGATCACATCGGTTCGTCTTCTTCCTGCTGGTACTGTAACTGAGATTTGGCAACAAGGCAACGTATGTTTGGCAACTCTGTGATCGACGAGTTACTTCCTGGTGTGCACGGAATTAAGCCTCAAAGTTCACTTGATTTTACCTGTCATTTCCATTGAATAATCTGAGTTATTATCGCTTGAAGGGTAACAAAAGATTGAAAATTTACGGTTTTCAGCCCAGGAAAGTCGTTGCAGGTGGAAACCGCAACTAATCTCGACCTTCAAATAGCGGTTTACGAGTTCTAGTTCCTATTGCCCTCGTAATAGGAAGCTAAGACCCATACCTCCTCGCCAGCTCTGTGGTAACGTGCTGACCTGTGAAAATGCGTTTGTTACGGTTCGCAGTTCCAGTCTCACTGACGGTAACGTTTTTATCTCTTCTGTGAAAGAGCTACAAGCAGTCAGATCAAACATCAATAAGGAAATCGCAAGAAAATGCTTTCAGCTCATAGTGCAATGTTGAAAAGCTTACGATGCTGCACAACAGGTACAGCCTCTTTCCGCTGCTGACAAGCGAATTTTGGGTTTCTAGGAATACGTAACTATATTTATGAAATGCCACATTTGCATACCTCTTGAGTATGACACAGCATACCAATTAAACACAGACCCAATCAAAATCTAAGTGAGTAGTATTTTACTAATTCGTGTCGATAGAGGCATGCTTGTGTACAGATACTTTCGTCGTAAGGTTATCATGGTTAGTTTTATTTCATTTCTTATAATACAGTGCACAATTTTCGTAAGGTTTCCTTTAGTGTTGTTAAAACAATAGTAAACATGAGAGAGAAATTAATCATCAACGATATATGCGAATTCTCTGATGTTACCTATGACAGTCTGACAATGCACATGCAGTTTATTGATTACATGCATGTAGAAAACTTGTTCTGAGTTAAAGCTGTCAAACAAAGTTTGAAGAAGAATAAAATATCACTACCACACGACGGATAATGTAGAAAATACTTTTGTGACATATTATGGCACGATGCGCTCTCCCTGCACATCTTCGAGATGCATCTGCTGCCTGCTGTCTATTAAACCTGAATAGAACAAAATGTCACAGTAGTTAGCCCGTTTTCCACATGCGACTACTTTGGGTTGAGAAGTGAAGGGAATTATGTTCAAAGTTCCATTAGATTGATACCTTCAGCAGAGAGCAGAATTGCGTTTTAAAAAATGTAGCACTGAATGTATTCGAACTCGCGACATCTTATCTATGCTACAAGCTGACACGTAGCTACAGCAGCTCCAGAGCTCAGCAACTATTCCTCCAGAACTTTTGGATTCCACAGCACTGTGAGATTATGCATATGGCCAGGTCTTGACTTCTGAGAGACAAACAGTTACAGCTTTTCTTTTGGACTGAACGACGTTTTCTAGTAACAGATAGCGCAATAGAATAGCTCAAGTGGAAAGGAACACTTCCTATTTAAACTTCTGCATCCTACACTGTTGGCAGTTGTGTGTGGGTGGCAGTTACGTGATTTTATTTCTGTGATTACAAAATAGTCGAATGTATGCACTGGGTAGCCGAGGCAGCTAGTTCATGGTGATTCGGTCAACCAAGTAAATGAATTTACTGAACATGCTGCAAATTACTACAGGGAGCCTGTGTGTCAGAATTCTCATCCAGTGTGGCGCAACTGCGTTACGATAGAAAAATGACTCGCTGAGAAGAGGATTTCGTGGTCTGTTGGACGGATGGTAGGTTGTTATACCTATGGTCTGGGTTCGATTCCCACTTCCGTCAATGATTTTAGATAGGGAGAGACAGATTCCATTCTCTCCTGGCTACACAAAGTGAAGGAGATATAATGGCTGCGTGGTCTGAAAATTCACATTAAAGATGATATTCCTTCTTTACCAAGTAGACGGTAGGTTGAACCACAATAAAGTCTGGAATGGCGACATGTAGAAACTCTATCACCAGTAACCTTTCTTATACTAGTTATTTATTTCAAGTGACGACACAAAAGCTATGTGTGGTCACAGGACACTTATTCCATCTTTTATTTGAGCTTCTGTATGTCGATAAAATTGGTTCTAAACTGGGAATGCAACTCAGACCGCCCTTAACGCGGAATTTGATCCCTTCCTGGCAATACAGCTCGGCTACAATTTGTTGTTTGTTCAAAACTGCAGATTCCTCAACACCTTCACATATTACGCGTGAATGGGATCGAATCCTGGCCCGGCACTCAAGATTTAATTATGTATTATCAAGCTCTATCATGAGAACACCTATCTGCTGGTGGATAATAATTTTGATTTTTAATGTATTTTCATTCGTCGTCAATACTAACGATATCTGACGTTTTTAACTCCCAGTGAGACACAGAACTATTTGCGAGATAACTGTAAGTTCAAGATGCTATTCTGAGCAGCTGGTGGAGAAAAATTCGGTAGCTGACGTCTCTTTGTGTGTAGTCAACAACGATATGTGTGGGGCTCTATTCCCAGTGAGCGCTGAACTCTTCGTCATATTATTTCAGTTCGTCGTGTCATTTTATGTTCATACATATTCTCAACTAGCTGCTCGTGAATAACTTTAATTTTTAATGTCATTTTGTGTTAAATAGTTCAAATGGTTCAAATGGCTCTGAGCACTATGGGACTTAACTTCTAAGGTCATCATTCCCCTAGAACTTAGAACTACTTAAACCTAACTAACCTAAGGACATCACTCACATCCATGCCCGAGGCAGGATTCGAACCTGCGACCGTAGCGGTCACGCGGTTCCAGACTGAAGCGCCTAGAACAGCACGGCCACACCGGCCGGCCCCCACCATCTGGTATCAATGCATTACCCTATCATCCATTATATATAATCATTTTCATAGTACACTTGATATTATAGATGAGTAGGACACAAGACAGGACATAGATAATGTCCGTTTGACGTCAACAGTGTGTAACATTTTACTTTTTTTGAATAGGGCAATGTTCCTCTCCAATAATTTTTAGATTAGTTACAATAAGCTTACGCTGCAAGAGAATTCGCTTGTATTTTTCAATATGTGGTCTGTTGTCGGTTTGAAGGCCTTCCATAACATCGGCAACGTAGTGCAACTCCACCGAGGGCTGTCTGGAGTAGGGTGGAGATAGCAATGTGAAAGTTGCGAGCTGTCGAAGACGATCTTCATATTCCTAATGCGATTAGGACATCGTATACTCTTGACGACGTTTAGCACCTGTGCAGTCAGTCACCCAATTTCAGAATTCATTTTGAGTAATCCTGCTAAATTCCCAAAATATTGTCTTTTTATATTGATGAGTAATATGGATAGTCGTCACGTTCATGTGCCGTCTACAACGCAAATTTAATGTTACTATCCTAGGAACTAACCTGCAATACGTTTTGTATTTCATAATCGGAACTATCTGCATTAACCGTCATCAGAGCAATGTCAGGGAACAGAATGCAGCAGTGCCTTGCTACCTACTTGAGGACCTGCTTGAGTCGTGTTCTAAGGAAAGGGTAGTTGCTGGTTCACATTATATTACACTAGCGAGAAGTACCGACTTTTCCTTTTCTCTGCAAACATCCAGAACTAAATTCAGTAACTAAATGCTAAGAATATATTTGCATTGTGCCAACTCAAAGCTCAATAGATATGGATATAGATATAGATTTTTATATTTAAAGCCATTCTCGTTCTGCGTTGGAATAAACATCATTCATTATTTGCTTGTTCTTGTTACGATTGTTATTGTCATTCTCTCACTCGCAAGAGTTTTCGCATTCCTATTTGGTATCGATGCACATGAAGAGTGGCTATGAAAGAAGGGAATACTGAATGTTACGTCATGCAGAATACACTCATTTACTTCGGCTCCTCGTGATCTACGCTACAGGAGAAGTGAGATACATAAAGTTGACAGTGTGAGGACAGACCTGGTAGCACAACTGTGCAACTACACAGTGTTACCAGATAAAATGGTGCTGCGGAATCGACAGTGTAAAAAATGGTTCAAATGGCTCTGAGCACTATGGGACTCAACTGCTGAGGTCATTAGTCCCCTAGAACTTAGAACTAGTTAAACCTAACTAACCTAAGGACATCACAAACATCCATGCCCGAGGCAGGATTCGAACCTGCGACCGTAGCGGTCTTGCGGTTCCAGACTGCAGCGCCTTTAACTGCACGGCCACTTCGGCCGGCGAATCGACAGTGTAGTACGGACTTTGCCACAGTAGCAGACAGCTGGTAATTTAGGACCATGACCGTGGATTACACTTTGGTCAGTGCTGGTTAGAGTGCTGCAACTGTAAATGGAAGGCTTTGTTTGATAGTCTTATGCTGATGCTGTCTGAATAAATTATGCCATTGGATACAAAGCGGTTTAGTTTTGAGACCTAACCCACGAGGGGGGAAGGCACAGTTGTCTGCTTCAGGAATTCCAAGCAATAAAACACAAAAAACAACCCAGGAAGGGAGACATGCATTTGGAATCTGTTCATCGTTACGGGGTCAAACAAGAGGGTAACATTACTGAAACAATGATCGGGCTACTTAGACGCTACGCAGACTTCCTCGTTATCAATATGTGCGGCATATCTTTCGTGTTAACGAAAGTAAATTCCCGCTTTACCTCTTCTTACGTGTCAAATGAAATGAATGCCATGAGGAATAGAATATTTGTTGACTGCGTCTCTTCTTGCTTCCATCCTTACCAACATATTTCTTCATTCTCGTGGTAATCATGACATTCTATGTGTATGCTGCAAAAGATTGCAAGTGGACAAACTCGACATCGAGGTGCAAAGCGTTATATTCAATTCGAATAAGCTTCCGGTGTATTTTTACTTCGTTTGTATTTTTAGATGATTATGAACGTTACGGAAAATTGTCTCACATGCTTTATGTTGAATGAGAAACATTGAATGATCCGTTTTGCTTTCCCTACGTTGAAATGATATAATGTCGGCGTCAACAGCCTTCTTCCACGCCGGAAGCTGAAACTTGTATCATTCTGGATTAATGATAATTGAATGTCTCATATGTATACATAGCCCACAAGGCGACGTCAGAAACCATCAGGGGAGAACGCCGCATAAAAACCAAACGTGCGCGCGCGTCTCCACTCTGAAGAACCGTATCGGAGAATCACGGCAAGCATTTCGCTGAAGAGCTGCCTCGTCAGAGAGCCTAGAAATGGCAGCGTCGTAGCAAGTATTTGTCAACACTCTGATAGTGCATTTACTTCCGGGAGTAGGTCGGCGTTACCTCGCTAAATTCACTTGACATTCGTTTTCCACATCGAAGACTCGTACGATATAATCCACTGCAAGATGACACAATTAGAAAGTATATTTAATTTCTGGACTCCAAGAACGGCGTTCTTCACATAAGTAACACCTGTTTGTGTGTGCATTCGGGAGGACGACGGTGCAATCCCGCGCCCGGCGATCCTGATTTAGGTTTTCAATGATTTCCCTAAATCGCTTCAGGCAAATGCCGGGATGGTTCCTTAGGAAGGGCACGGCCGATTTCCTTCCCCATCCTTCCCTAATCCGAGCTTGTGCTCCGTCTCTAATGACATCGTTGTCGACGGGACGTTAAAACAGTAATCTCCACCTCCTCTGTTCGTGTGTTTAAGGTTGCGTTTTGAGGCTCAGGCAACATCGCAGTGACTATATTCCGCCTCTGGCCGCCAGTGTGTCGTTAGCTCAGAGGTTCCCTTGTGCGTTGCAGTGCTTGTACTATAAGACATAGCAGTTCGAATCACGGTAGAAGCCGCTGACTACAACCTTTTATTTTCCATTTTAATTAATGGAGTTGCAAACTGCTAGTAAAAATTTCTTATGCGAAATCTGAAGAAAGCCTTTAAACATCAATCTTCGTCCGATTTCGACTTAGTAAATTAAGTTAATATCATGGATTTCTGCTTTGCAAATTCCAAGGTGCTTCACTGTAAAATAGACCCTGAAAAGATTCAAACCGACTGTCAACGATATAAATTTGAGCTTTGTTCGTCATATAGGTCTAACATGTCAGAAGGTTGTTTATGAAGTGCACATGTTCATTAATGTAGTTCCCTTCTTCTAAATTTTTGCAATAGCATTTAACTGTAGACGTTTTCTAACACCGGCGTTAGCAATTCCTTTCCGTTCTCTGAAACCTTCAAAACGACAAATTTTTCTGGTTTAAATCTGATGACCTTAACTATCACTTCCGATCAACAATAAATACTTCATGAACCCATACATGGAACTCCAAACGTGCAGTGTTCCTGCACTGCTACAGAGCATGCATTGCAAGGTGTTCACACAGTTTATCGCATAGACTTACCATACGGAATGAAACAAGAACTGTAATACACTTTACACCACAGACGCTCGCTCTGGCTTGACGAAAACATCCAAACATTGACCAAAAGTTGCACAAATAATTGAGTTTGAAAGGAAAAGAAACGAGGTATGAAGCATTTATAAATTCATCGAATGTAGTGAGGTGGTTTAATTTCGTCCCAGTCTACAAAATTAATTTCGGGCCATACTCAGCTCTTGCCGATTAATGTAATATAATACCCGCCTACTAATCAGGGCGTCTGTCTCCGTTGCTTTTGAGCGTGAATGGAAATTGTAGAAATTTTCTGTGGAGCAACATTTAATAATAAAGCGTTTTAAATCATCAAAAGCGATGAGCGGTAGCAGGCGCTTTCGATAAAGAACGGGGGAGTGCAGCGCCGCTGCTGTCGCCACGGCCGCTGCCAGTAGCCAGCAAATGGATCCCGGAGCTTTGCCGCATACGGCGTCCAGAGGAGGACAGTCTGCAGGAAATCTGCCGCAAAATCGTTACTGGATAAAATTTTGATATCGGTGTGTCACAAAGCGAAATAGATTGAATCTGCGCTACCATTACAGTCACGTCTTCAGCATTCAGACAGAAGAGGCTATAAAAATATTTTATGCCAGCTGCTCTCGATCCACTGACATTATGAACAGAAAGAACGCACGTTACCGCTAGACCACAGGCGTAATCAGCCTAGAGTTTCTCTATCATGGGACAAGTTTTCCTGCAGGAAGTGCCGCAGTCTACAGTGTTGCCAGATTGTGCAGATAACCGGACTTAGAGAATTAGCGAGTTGGCCAGTTTTTTTGTCCCATGTCGCGATCGGCGCGGACTTAGCCTCTGAAGCGGCCGGCCGCCGGTCAAGTTTTATGTCAAAGAGTGTACCATCAGATTATTGCATGACGTATATTAACTTAAGTGAAATGGTGATTGTCACTCTAGATGTTTTACAGGACTAAGAGAAAAAGCTTGATGGGAAGAAGGGGTTTGACAGGACATACCCTCAGGCAACAAAGAATCAAAAATTTGGTAATGGACAGTCATGCTATAGTAAACAGGCAGTAGTTATGCAGAGATGAAGAGGCCTGCACAGGTTAAACTGTGTGAAGAGCTGCATCAATCCAGTCTTTGAACTGAAGAGCACACCAACAAACAAGAAAAAGCTTAAATGAACATACATTATGCCCAGTGAACTGAATTGCCACTTGCAGGTCCAGTTAAATATTCTCAGATTAAAGATAAAAATGTAATTATCAACTTCATTCATGGGGAAGTTTTTCATGGGGAACTTCGTGAAAGACAATTAATATGCCATATCGAGCTGATTTCAGTAATGTACGTAATTCTTTGATTCTGTCATCTCGTTTGTTAAGGCATTTTATATTAATAATATATATATATAAGTAGCATTAATTTTGTCATGGCATATTCTAATACCTGGTTTGTTTTAGCAGCATGGTACACAAGAAATCGGAGTACAGGCTACAGTTCCATGTCTTGCCCAATGACCTGAGGAAGCAAATATGGCAAGAAAATCTCAGATTCAGGTAATGAAAATAGTATTCCCAAAAGTTACACTATGTTTATATAAATCTTATTTTACAAATGCAGTAGTTTTAGTACTGTTGTAAAACAAAGTCATTTATAAAATACACTCTCTCTCTCTCTCTCTCTCTCTCTCTCTCTCTCTCTCTCTCTCTCTCTCCCTCTCCCTCTCCCCCCCCCCCTCTCTCTCTCTCTCTCTCTCTCTCTCTCTCTCTCTCTCTCTCTCTCTCTCTCTCTCTCTCTGCCTGACAAAAGCACACACAAGGGGAGAAACAAACTAACTTCATTGGTTGAGAGGGTAAGTGACGTTACTTCAGTGATTACAAAATCAAGTCAATGTTTCAAAGCATTTGGTAGTATGAGCACACTTATCAGTATGATGTTGCATTCCCCGCTGCCGTTTGAAACGTGGACTGATTTGTTTGGGAAGAGAGTCGTTAAGCCATCATATCCTCTCCTGAGACAAGCTGGTCCACAACTGTGTTCCTTGATAGCCTGCACACTGGCAATGGGATGAAGTTGGCATCTGAGCTGGTGCCGCATGTGTTCTATGACCTACAGGTCTGGGGACCTTGTTCACCATGGAAGTACCTCAACAGATACAGGTAGTTCGTAGAGATATGTGTGACGTGTGGGTGAGATTTATCCTGCTAAAAAAAGGCATCACCTGCTGTTGCATGAGAGGTAACATATGGAGGCACAGGATGCCCATGATATATTGTTGTGGTGTCATAGTTCCCTCAATCTCTACCGGATGTGACCTGAAGTCATATGCGATGGTTCCCCACACCTGCTTATCCTTCCAAAAATGATAACAAATGTTGATAGGTCACTGATAACAGTCACAAGATGTTAGTTGAATTTCTCTCTATCATTTTGTGTTTCGTACACAGCCCATCACTGTCAGAGCAAAATACAAAGGTGATGAAAAAAAAATTGAGATGCAAACAATGTCACACAAAAAAATCCACAGTGATGAGATAGTAGCAGCAAGTCATCAACATCAGTACATGAACTTTGGAGACCAACAATGAGGCCTCTTTCAACCTCTGTCGATGGTCACTCAAAACCTGATGTTACTCACGCCCTTTGTATACACTACCAGGTCTGGTAACACCACTAAACATGGACAACACATACACATACTTCAAGGTGGAGTTAAATAATGTTGCCTATAACAGCTGCCACTATTTGTATTACTTACAACACAGGTAGGCTTTATTACCTACAGACATGCCTTCCCAGCAATCCTCTGGCATAGACACCATGTATGCCCTCTTGAGTACGGAGCTAAAACACTAGTACAGACAAAACATTCCCACATTCCTGGCACATTCTCATGTATGCTTTCAATACATGTCACTCACAACTCATTCATTTATTTAAGAAATAAAAATTACACGGTCAAGTTGTGAATTACGAAACGTGCCAAGATAGGGAGCGAATAATTTCATGACTGTTTGCAACATACCTGTTATGGAAAAGATCATAATTGTCTTGGTGTGCAGAAATCTACTGTAATATGTCTCTTTAAACAACATTCTGAGACTTATTGTTCTCTGCATATATGTAGAGATTGTCAGCTCTCAATACATGTCAGGAACCTATGTAGAGCTGTCTGTGCGAAAAACATGTGGTGTGCTCAGATGAATACCTGCGACTGTTGACGTTTATACTCAAATCTTATTTACAGTGAACAAGAATGCCACTTTCAAAGGGAACTGCAGGCATTTGAAGTGGAAAGGCAAGTTTGTTGGGATGACAGGAATTCATGGTATCAATATTGTTTCTCATTTGGCTGTGCTAGTGATGATGATGATGATGATGATGATGATGATGGCCTACATGATGCAGCTCCATGATGCATAACCTGGTGCCATTACACAATCTTGCTGCATTCAGGGTACACATTAGTATGACAGGCACACCCACCTTCAGCTCCAACTTGTGGGACAGTTCTCCCAATAGTTCTAATGAACTTAGTAGCTCCACAGGATATGTAGTAGCATTGTCTCTTGCCATCACTCTATTGACTGACTTGTAAGTGTTCACCTCACCAGGTACCTAATCAATAATTTTTTTACCGGTGCTACCCACAGATTCGTTCTTGGGCACAAGTGTTGCTGTTTCACATAAGCACTCTTTGTTTCTCAAGTTTTTCTGTAAGCTTAGAGAAACCTCATTTATTAGGCTATCTTCCAAGCTTACAACATTGCAGAAGCAATTTCAAAATATATCAAACCTTCCACACCCATTGCCATGCAGCCCTCGCTAATCTCAAGGAGGTATTGAACAAAGAGCTCAGACTCTGTAACTGTAGAGCTGGACTCTTCCATTAGTTGTGAGGTGCATTTTTTTCTTTTTTTTTACATTTGCCCGCAGAGGCAAAGATTGAGATGCACGATGATCTCATCTGCTGCATTGCCTCACCTGATGACCAGCAGCATCTGTCAGAAATCGCTTGTGAGCAAGACACTCAATCCACCCGTCAACATGCAGTTACAGCAGATGTCTTGCACACTCTGATTGAGTACCTCGATTGCACTCTTGTGTGTCATTGAGTATTTATCTTGCATGATCAATTTGCACTGCTACAGCAGAACAGTGTGACCACTGTTCTTGCTTATATTGCAAGTGAGGGTTTTCTGATTCACAAGATTCAGCAGAGGCTTGAGCACAGAGTGGTCAGTTTTTCATCCAGAGAGTAAGATTGCAGCTATTCCAGAGGATGCAACAACTAGTGCGACATTCCTGTCCTTGCACAACTGCACCAGTTGCAAGTTCAACTGGAATGTCATGCCCTTTGCTCTGGTAATAGTTGGGGTTCGGTTTGGGCAACTTGAACCCCATAGGCTGCAATGTCATAACTGAGCTCCCTGATCAAACTAGTGGACAACTGTCCTGCTTGTTGTGGGATGGGCATGCTGAAATCAGACAGCCATTATCCCATGACTGAGAAAATTTTATCCTCAATAAGTTTCTGTGCTTTATTGAAATATACATCGTCACTGGTGTGTGCTGTCCCTTGGTACTGGTGTTCAATCTATTTTGATAATGCGGTTTTATATTTTTTTCCAAAGTGTCATGAGATTCGAGAGTCCGCAGGTACTCAACATGATAACGAAGAGCTCTTGTGACTTGGCCAATGATCAGCATAATATGGCATCCTCCTTTGTAGGCACCGTGTGGCCATTATCTTCCCATTGCCTCACATGATTCCTGGAACATGGATTTTTCCTGTCTGTCAACTGTTTTGAGGGCCTGAAAACAGATGAGACACTGGATGCAGGTCAGCAGCATTCGTACACAGTAACATTCAAAGTGTGTTAAGACATCTGACACCTTCACACATTGCCAACCTTTCACAGAAGATACCCTACACACAAAGTTTCCATTCTTTCTGTGGCACATTCCATCTGAAACATTTTGGCACTTCTGCATACACCAAAGTTTGAGCAAAGTCATCAGTCTGACAAAGACAGAAAAATCCAGTGAGAAAACTACGTCATTGTTCAAGAATCATGATAATATCATAATTCAGCACACTTCCACAATCCAAGTTTTCAACATTAATTCTTCTGAACTATTGAGACCCAAGAAACAATTAAATCTACAAACAATTATGTCTTTCAACTCTAAACAGAAAAGCCAAGTCACTGTTTAAGAATCCCAATAATATCACATTCCAATACACTTCCCAAACATTCTGTGTGTTGCAAAATATTTCCATGCATATACATTACATTTTTACAGAGTTTAGTGATGATTTTATCCAACAGGAATATTTCTGCTGTCCTAGATTTATCTACATACTGTCTCTGGCCAAATTATTAGACACACTGCACATTTTTAATGTTATTTGTAATAATTATATGTTGTGTACTATATTTAATGTGATTATTCAGAAAAATTATGACATTTATTCTGAGCACTTACTACATTGTTGAATTTTGTATCTACTGTTGCTATGTGACATTGGATTATTGACTTATTGTAGGTGTGCAGAGTACAGCGTACAGGAAAGGACCTGTTCAGTGACATTCTCGCATGTAACTGGTGTAGTACTTTGTTTGCTTTGATTATCAATTTTGTAATGTTGACATCAAAATTGATTGTTTAACAGCCATATGTTACTAATTGCGATCTTTAAAAATGGGTAAAAGAGGGGACATTTCACCACATAAAAAAGCTGAGGTCAGAACCCTCGTTAATACAAAAATGTATTCCAATCGAGAAATTTCACGAAGGTTGGAAATGTCAGAAGCTAGCATGTGGCGCATAAAGAAGGAAGTTGTTACAGGTGAAGAATTGAGCCCCAGAAGGAAGAATAAATGTGGAAGAAATCCAATTTTCACCCCAAGGTCAGAAAGATTTTTCAAAATAAATTGCGTAGAAAACAGATTTGCAGCAACAAAACAGATAAAACCTCAACTGGAAGAGGCTAATGTGAATGCATCTAAATGCAGTGTTCACAGAAAGTTGGAGGATGTTGATTTCAAGGCCTGTCAATCCGCTAGAAAACCAAAGTTAACAGCCACAATGAAAGCAAAGCGCTGAAGTGAGCTAAACAGTGGTGTGATAAGGATGTGGACTTCTGGAGATTGGTAATTTAACTTTAAAATTATTATTTATGATATGATATAACCTACATACATTTATTCATAGTATATTAATTATGTTTCTTGATTTATACAGGTATGCTTCAGCGATGAAAGCACGTTTGAAATTTTAACTAACAAATCTCAGTATGTGCGCCGTCGAACAGGAGAAAAATTTCATCCCGACTGCATTATTCAGACTGTAAAACACACAACTAAGGTGATGATTTGGTCTGTCACCTGTGGCAAGGGTACAGGACATCTGTTCATGGTTAAAGGCATAATGAAGCAAGACCAGTACAAGAAAGTCCTGCAAAAACGGTTAATACCACAGCTCAGAGATTGGTTCCTGAATGGGGAAACATTTATTTTTATGCAGGATGGAGCTCCCTGTCACACAGCCAGGTCAATTAAATCCTTTCTGAAGGAACAAAATATCCGACTGTTAGACTGGCTAGGTAATAGTCCTGACATGAACCCCACAGAAAATGTATGGGAACTAATGAAGAGGGAGGTGGCAAAAGGTGCCATCACAACAAAAACACAGCTCTTAGAGAAGATCATCCATGTGTGCTACTATCATCCACAGAACAGTCCTGCATCGACAGCATGCCACAACTTATGAAGGCTTTCATAGCTGCAAAAGGTGGCTCAACAAGATATTGAAACTAATGTTTTCACTTTCACAATTTTAATTTTTGTTGCAATTATTGAAATAAAATATTTTCAACAAATATTATACTTTATTTATTTGTTATATCACCTTAGTTATGAAGTAGACTACACATAATCATTTTACCACAATTTATGTATTAAAAAAAATTGTTACACATAAATCAAAATTTACTTAAAAACTGTAGTGCGTCTAATAAATTGGCCAGGGACTGTACTTATTCTTTTAGTTGAAAACTAATCTTTATGTTAAACTAAATGCAATAATTTGATATTTAACTTTCATTAATGACTTTTCAATCATGATACTCATCCCTTGGGATCAGTAGTCACATTTTCAGGGCCACAGTTAACGATTATTTCTATTAACATAGAACAGGAGGCACATAGAAGTTGTGACATGCATAGACCAAAAATAGACGGAATGCATCTCGCCATTGAAAGACCACATGATAAGTATGGAAGTGCTATCTTTGTTCATCCAGATATCCATAGCCTATCCACAGCATTCATGGACGAAAACAACATTGAAATTCTCACTCTAGAAACAGTTAATTGCATCATTACATCACATTGTAAACCACCTGGTACTGAATTAATTGTTAACAAACCACCCAATTTTCTAAATAAACATGTTCAGATTGTGATCAGTGATTTCAGCAGCCATAGTACCGTTTGGGGCTGTGATCATGAAGATGAGAATGGCACAGCAGTACAAGTATGGGCAGAAGCAATTCACCTGACTTTAAACCATGATGCAAAACTGCCTGATCTTTTAACAGTGGTAGCTGGAAGCGAGCGTAAAATCCTGACCTAATTTTTGGTAGTAGCAGTATCAGCCAACAATGTGCAATGTGTAACATCTGTCTGCTCCCCAATACCCAACTCGCAGCACAGACCAATAATGTGTCAATTGTTTGCTGCTATAATACCACTTTTTGGAGAAGGTTTAATTTTAAGAAGGCTGGTCAAGACTTGTGGAATTGCTGGACAACGAAGTAACTTACATAGAATCAATACCCAAATGCTATGACACCTTCACTGTAGCTGTAAAGAGATGTTCGAGAATGTCTATCCCTCGCGGCTGTCGAACATCTTATATCCCCGGGCTTACTTCAGACTAAGCCACGTTACTAGCAGAATATATCTACATATTTGGGGAAAAAACAAATACCTTTCAGTGAAGCAACTGTGGAAGCAGGGAACAAGCTTATTTCCTCTATAAGGGAGACAAAAAGGGATAAGTGGATAAAAACTATAGAAAACTTGGATCTGAAAAGAGACAGCCATAAAGCTTGGAGACTTGTGAGACGCCTAAACAATGATCCAACTAAGACCATTACACATCATAATATTACTGCCAATCAAATAGCACATCAATTACTGATGAATGGGAAGCCAACACACAAATCGCAAAAACCAAAATTGCAAAGAGGAGAGTAATGACCTTACATCATTCAGCATGGAAAAACTACAGAAGGCTATCAAACAAAGTAAAAATGGTAAAGCAGCTGGCTTGGATGATATACGAACAACTGAGCAAATTAAACACTTCAGCTTAAATACAAAGAAATGGATTCTCCAACTTTTCGATAACTGTGTAAGTAGAAACCAAATTCCCAAGATATGGTGGAAGAGTTGAGTGATTGCTTCACTGAAACCTGGCAAAGAAGGAAATGATCCAAAGAATTTTAAACCAGTTGCACTACTTTGTCATCCTTACAAAATGCTGGAAAGACTGATTTTAAATCGCGTATCACCTGCAGTTGACCCCTCACTTATATCTCAGCAATCTGAATTTCGTCCAGGTAAAAGCTGTACTGGACAATTGCTAAATCTCACACACTTTATAGAAGATGGCTTTGAAGCTCGGAAGGTGACAGGAGTGGCATTTGTCGACTTATCAGTGGTGTATGATATGGTCATTCACCAGCTACTACTAGTCAAGGTCTACAATCTGACCAAAGATTTAGGTCTAACCAGACTCATCACCTCCCTTCTGCAGAGTGACAGGTTCTTCATCAACTTTCAAGGACAGTGTAATCGATGGAGACTACAGAAGAATGGCCTCCTGCAAGGAAGTGTTTTGGCTCCAATTCTGTTTAATATATACACAAACAAACAACCTGTAGCCCCAAACACCAGTAGCTTCTTATATGCTGACGACCTTGCTCTAGCCACCCAGAGCACAGATTTTGTATCAGTGGAGAACAACTTCAAGAATGTCCTTGAGGATCTATCCAGATACTAAAACACAAACCAGCTTAAACCAAACCCTTCAAACACCCAAGTGTGTGCTTTTCATTTGAGAAACGAGGAAGCCACTCGCAAGTTGAAAATAGTATGGTCGGGGGTCAAACTGGAACACTACAAGACTCCAAAATATGTAGGAGTGACACATGAAAGATCTCTCTCTTTCAAAAAGCACTATATGAAACGCAAGTCAAAAGTTTCCACCAGGAACAATCTCCTACAGAAACTGGCCAGAACACAGTGGGGTAGTCAACCTGAAATAAACCAAACATCTGCAATGGCACTATGCTATCCTGCAGCAGAGTATGTCTGTCCTGTTTGGTATTATTCAACTCATGCCATGCAGGTGGATGTAGCTCTCAATGAAACCTGCAAAATTATAACAGGTTGCTTGAAGTCCACTCCAGTTCAACGTCTTTACCACCTTGCAGGAATAGCACCACCACCTGTTCGAAGAGAGATAGCTGCGAACAAGGAAAGAAAGGTAGCGGAACAGGAAATTACCCATCCTCTGCATGGGCATGAACCACATCTGTAACAACTGAAGTGGAGGAAGAGTTTCCTTAGGACTCAAAGGAACTTAGAACCACTGAAAAAGCTAGGTTACAACTATGGAGGGCAACGACCTACTTTCCCCCTAGTTGGAAAAGAGTTGTTGAAGCTTTACATGCAGGCCATGACAGGGAACGGACAACTTGGAAGTCCCTGAATAGACTGAGATCTGGAGTTGGAAGATCAAAGGTTAACCTGGCAAGATGGGGATACACTGATCCAAATGATATTCGGTGCTACTGTAGAGGAGAAAAGACAGTTTGGCACATGCTTCGGTGTCGATTGTGCCCAGTCTCCTCTACAGATGATGATCTTCAACAAGCAACAGAAAATGCACTGGAAGTGGCCAAGTTTTGGTCAAAAAGAATTTAATCATAACTGTGTAAAATGTAAATGTACCTGTATGTTTCTGACACGAGAATAATTAAAAGTAGCCACACTGACCATCTCACAGGAGCAGTGATTTTTTCCAGACTAAAAGGATATAGGCTATCACCATTCCAAAGTTCATCCAAATCTGTCTAGCCACTTCAGTGTTAAGGAGTAACAAACATATTAACTTGCTGAAGAAAGAAAATAATTTATAGTTCAGTGCATCACAAATTTTATAATATTTGTGTGTGCAACAGTGTCATCTGCCTTCACATGTGTGCCTGTTAGCAGCAGATACTCTCACATGTCATAATCAGATCCAGACTCACTAAAAGTCTACCACATTCTACATGTAAAGGAATGATATTGCTGCCAGTCTTCAAGTGTTTCAGAAGCTATAAGATATGTGTGATGCTCAGTGGCTAAAATGCAAAAAATAGGCTTGTATGGAGCTATGGATTACACACTTTGAGGAGTGTATAAGCATTGTGTTTGTTATGTTGAATCATATTATGTAGGTCATATTAAAAAGTAAAAGCGTTTTCATAAAGACAACACAGTTCAAAAGTCAAGAGTAATTAGTTTTTTTCTAAAAGTAATTATTGTTCTGTGTTTCATGTTATATTCTTCAAATCAAGAAATATCACACTTTTAGAAGTAGCCTATGTGTTAATTCAGGGTATAAGCTAATTCAATTTCAGATTTCTTCCAAAGCTGTCCAGCAATTTCAGTATGAAGGAGTAACAAAGATACAAACAAACTTTTGCATTTATAATATATAAGGGGCATTCAGATGACACCCGGTCACTAGTGTAAAGTAACGGTAATGATTTTATTACCTCAAAAATGTAGTTATAACACAGTACAATACTCAAAAATGGTTGCCAAAACTGTTGGCACATTTATCCCATTGCGATACTAGCCGGTCGATTCCATCCTTGGAGAAGCTATTAGGCTGCTGTCGGATCCAGGCTGGACCTAGTCACACATTTCCTCGTCTATTGAAAATCAATGTCTGCGTATAGCTTGTTTTAGAAGTCCAAACACATGAAAGTCACATGGTGAAAGGTCAGGACTATGTGGTGGATGTTCCAGCATTTCCCACCTAAACTGCTGCAAAGTCATCTTCACCGCATTGGCCGTGTGTGGCCACTGCATTATCTTGCAGGAGGATAATGCCATTGGGCAACATGCCTCGGTGTTTTGACTTGATGGCTAGTCTAAGGTACTGTAAAGTGGCTTGATTAAGCTGGGCATTGATGGTGGGTCCCCATTCCAGGAACTCGACAAGCAGTGGACCCTTGTGGTTCAAAAAGAAGGACATCATGACCTTACCAGAATGGGTGTGCACGGCTTTTGATTTCTTTAGAGGTGGTGAAGTCACATGTTTCTATTGCTTGCTCTGATGCTTGCTTTCCAATTCAAAATGGTGACACCATGTTTTGTCAACTGTGACATACCTGACAGAAAGCTGTATTCCTCCTCGTGATAATGATGCAGATGACTCAAAGACAGCGCAATTCGAGTATTTTGCTGTTTGGTGGTCAGTTGATGGGGAACCCGCTGCGCACAGATTTTTTGAAAGTTAAAATGTTGATGCATTATGGTGTGGGTGGTGCCCATGCTAATACCCAGTAACTGATGGATCTCGTCCACAGTGATTCTGTGGTTGTCCAAGACTAAAGCACTCACTTCCGCAACCATTTCCAGTGTAGTGACACAATGAGCTTGTCCAGGACGAGCATCGTCTTCCAGTGCCTCTTTTCCCTCAAGGAATCATTTGCGTCATTCCACAACACTTGAACAACTTAGACTGTACTCACTGTACACAGTCTTCATTCACCGATACATTCCACAGCCTCCAACACCCTCCGCTGCCAAAAATCGAATCACTCGTTGTTCCTGCTTACTCGCCTGCATGTTTGGTAGTGGATGATAAATTGTGTGACCACCTTCTCTTCGGCATGAAACCACATTGGTGTTATGCAACCTCAAACTGTGCACACATGTCAGTCTCTCTACCAATAGATGGCACCACCATACCCGCAGTTACGTGGTGCCACCTTACGTGTAAGGCAAAGGTAGATGCAGTGACCAGATTTCATTTGAATGAACCTCGTATATGGGGTGTACAAGAATCAAGAGGGAACTATACGACCAAGAACAAAGTGCTCAGATTCAAAAGTGTATAAGACAGGTTATGCAGTCTTTCAACCCTACTATTCAATCTTTACATTGAAGAAGCAATGACAGAAATAAAAGAAAGGTCCAAGAGTGGGGTTAAGATTCAGGGTGAAAGGACATCAGTAATAAGATTAATGATGACATTTCTATCCTCACTGAATGTAAAGAAGAATTACAGGACCTGTTGAATGGAATGAATTGTTAAATGAGTACAGAATAAGAACTGAGAGTAAACCAAAGAAAGAAGAAAGTAATGAGAAGTAGAATAAGTAAGAATACCGAGAAGCTTAATAGCAAAATTGGTGATCACAAAATAGATAAAGTTAAGGAATTTTGCTTATTTTGCTTATCTTATTGAAATAACCCATTACATAAAAATCAAACTAGTACAGGCGAAAAGGACATTCCATAGAGAAGTCTACATAGGCCTTTATTTGAGGAAGAAATTTCTGAGAATGTACGTTTGGAGCACAGCATTGTATAGTTGTGAACCGTGGCTTGTGGGAAAACTACGAAAGAAGAGAACTGAAGCACTTTAGATGTAATCCTACAGATGAATATTAAAGATTAGGTTGACTGATAAAATAAGGAGTGAGGAGTTTCTCCATAGAATCAGTGAAGAAAGGAGCTAATGGAAAACACTGACAAGATGAAGGGACAGGATGATAGAAGATGTTTTAAACCATCAGGGAATAACTTCCTTGGTACTAGACGGAGCTGCAGAGAATAAAATTTTAGTGGGAAACAGAGAGCAGAATACATCCAACAAATAATTGAAAACAAAGAGTGCAAATGCTACTCCAAAATGAAGAGTTTGGCACCATAGAGGAATTCGGGTGGGCTGTATCAAACCAGTCATACAGGCTGATTTGGGGGAGGGGGGGAGTAATGTAACAGCAAATAGTTGAGGTGCTGAATCTAAAATTGGTAGAGCAACAAGATTCCATTCCTAGGTTTCAGATGAATTCTTCTTTAGAGCTATAGAATGTACATGTACATCCACATTGTCCTGGTTGACTGCAGTGTGCAGGCATTGCCACTCTACTTCAAATGGTGTACTTATGGCAGCTGCAGGTAGGTGATTGGCTAACCTCCCAGAATTGCACTTCAGGGATAGAATTTACTCACTGGTGAAATGTTCATTAGGCAAAGAACAGCAGTCAAAAAAATTACATTTTTTCCCTAAGAATACAGTGTTTCACTGCCAGGCTGAGAACTTTTCATCTTGTCTTTGAACTGACATATAAAAGTGACTAGAAAAGTTACTTAGCAAAGAAATATTGTTTACAATGTTTATCTTGAGTGTAATGTGTTCGAACTGAAACCTTGGAAGTGTCAAAATTGTTGCTTGTGAAATGTGTACATCATGGGGCCTTATTTAGCATAAGGCAACGACAGATTTTAGAGCAATTTCTTGGGATTTTCTTACTGCTTAAGGTTTCAGTGATAACTTAAGCTTTTGATAACTTCCTCTATGTTTACATCTACATTTACATCTATACTCTGCAAACCACCGTGAAGTCCATGGCATATGGTACCCCCCATTGTACCAGTTATTAGGGTTTCTTCCTGTTCCTACCGAGTGAGGTGGCGCAGTGGTTAGACAATGGACTCGCATTCGGGAGGACGACGGTTCAATCCCACGTCCGGCCATCCTGATTTAGGTTTTCCGTGATTTCCCTAAATCACTCCAGGCAAATGCCAGGATGGTTCCTCTGAAAGGGCACGGCCGACTTCCTTCCCCATCCTTCCCTAATCCGATGAGACTGATGACCACGCTGTCTGGTCTCCTTCCCCAAAACCAACCAACCAACCAATCTTCCTGTTCCATTCACATTTGGAGTGCAGGAATAATGATTGTCTGAATGCCTCTGTGCATGCTGTAATTATTCAAATCTAATCTTTACAATCCGTATGTCAGTGATATGTAGGGGCTTGTAGTGTATTTCTAAAGTCATCACATAAACCTGGTTCTTGAAACTTTGTTAATAGACTTTCTTGGGATGGTTTATGTCTGTCTTCAAGAGTCTTCCAGTTCAATTTCTTCAAAATCTCTGTGACTGTCCCATGGACTGAACAAATCTGTGACCATTCATGCTGCAATATTCTGTATACTTTCAATATCCCCTGTTAGTCCCTCTTGGTACAGGTTCCACACACTGGAGTAATATTCTAGAACAGGTCGCATGAGTGACTTGTAAGTCATCTTCTTTGTAGATTGATAGCACTTCCCCAATGTTCTACCAATAAACCGAAGTCTACCACCTGCTTTACCTACAACTGAACCTACGTGATCATACCATTTCATATCCCTACAAAGTGCTTCATCCAGATATTTGTATGAGTTTCCCGAGTCCAACAGTGACTCATTGATAGTATAGTCATAGGATAGTACATTTTTTTCATTTTGTGAAGTGCAAAATTTTACATTTCTGAACATTTAATGCAAGTTGCTAATCACTGCACCACTTTGAAATCTTATTGAGATCTGAGTGAATATTTAAGCAGCTTGTCTCACATAGTACTTCATTATAGATAACTGCATCATTTGCAAAAATCCTGATTTTACTATTAATATTGTCTGCAAGGTCATTAATATCCAACATAAACAGCAAGGATCCCATCGTACTTCCCTGATTGGGAATTAATTACAGATGGTATTCCTCAAGGTCATCTTGGGTCTGTTACTTTTTCTTGTGTACATTAATGACCTATCATCTGTTACATTATCAGGTGCTAAGTTTGTTTTGATTGCAGATGACACAAATGTTGCAATAAGTAGCAAGTCAATTACAGATTTAGAAATGGCTGCTAATCAAATTTTCACTGACATTAATAAATGGCTTAAACCTAATTCACTGTAATTAAACTTTCACAAGACCCATTATATGCAGTTCATAACCTGTAAGAGATTTCCTTCCAGTATGTGTACACTATGTGATCAAAAGTATCCAGACCCCTACATGAAAAAGACTTACAAGTTCACGGCACCCTCCATCGGTAATGCAGGAATTCAGTATGGTGTTGGCCCACCCTTAGCCTTGATGGCAGCTTCCACTCTCACAGGTATATGTTCAATCATGTGCTGGAAGGTTTCTTGGGGAATGGCAGCCCATTCTTCAAGGAGTGCTGTACTGAGGAGCGGTATCAGTGACGGTCGGTGAGACCTGGGATGAAGTCGGCATTACAAAATATCCCAAAGGTGTTCTGTAGGATTCAGGTCAGGACTCCGTGCAGGCCAGTCCATTACAGGGATGTTATTGTCTTGTAACCACTCCACCACTGGCTGTGCACTATGAACAGGTGCTTGATCATGTTGAAAGATGCAATTGGCACCCCCGAATTGCTCTTCAATAGTGGGAAGCAATAAGATGCTTAAAAATCATCAGTGTAGGCCTATGATGTGATAGTGCCATGCAAAATAACAAGGGGTGCAAACCCCTCCGTGAAAAACACGACCACACCATAACACCACCGCCTTCGAATTTTACTGTTGACACTACACACACTGGCAGGTGACATTCACCGGGCAGTCAGCATACCTGCATCCTGCAATCAGATTGCCACATTGTGTACCATGATTCGTCACTCCACACAACATTTTTCCACTGTTCAATCGTCCAATGTTTATGCTCCTTACACCAAGCAGGCGTTGTTTGGCATGATGTGTGGCTTATGAGCAGCTTCTTGACCGTGAAATCCAAGTTCTCTCATCTCCTGCCTAACTGTCATAGTACTTGCAGTGGATCCTGATGCAGTGTGAAATTCCTGTGTGATGCTCTGGATAGATGTCTGCCTATTACACATTACAACTCTCTTCAACTGTCGGCAGTCTCTGACAGTCAACAGACAAGGTCAGCCTGCACTCTTTTGTGCTGTACGTCTCCCTTCACGTTTCCACTTCATTATCACATCAGAAACAGTGGACCAAGGGATGTTTAGGAGTGTGGAAATCTCATGTACAGACATATGACACAAGTGACACCCAATCACCTCACCACATTTGAAGTCCATGAGTTCCGGGGAGTACCCCATTCTGTTCTTTCACTATATCTAATGACTACTGAGGTTGCTTATATGGGGTACCTGGCAGTAGGTGGCAGCATAATGCACCTAATGTGAAAAAGTTTTTTTGGTAGTTGGGGGGGGGGGGGGGGGGGGGTCTTGATACTTTTGATCACATGGTGTATAACATATGAGGACTTGCAGATTGAAAATGTTGACAATATTAAATTTATGGGATTACAACTCGATAATAAATTCAGTTAGAAAGGGCATACTACAGAATTGCTGAAGCGCCTAAACAAGTCTGTATTTGCAGTGAAAATGATGTCAGATGTAGGAGATATAAAAAACACTTGCATACTTTATATACTTCCATTTGATTATCTCATATAGGATTGTATTCTGGGGTAACTCATCAAACTGAGCAAAAGTTTTCTGCATGCAAAAGCGTGTAATAAGAATTATTTGTAGTGTAAATTCAAGAACATCGTGTAGGAACCTGTTCAAGGAACTTTGTATTCTAACCACTGCTTCTCAATTTATTTATTCTTTAATGAAATTTGTTACAAGTAGTATATCTTTACTTCCAACCAATAGTTTAATACATAGTATCAATACTAGGAGTAAGAACAATCTACAAAAGACCTACAATCATTTACCTTGGTCCAAAAAGGGGTCCAATATTCAGGAACACTCATTTTCAGTAAATTGCCATCAACCTCTAAAAACTTAGTTTCAGATAAAGCACAGTTTAAACAGAGTTGGAAAGACTTTTTGATAGGCAACTCCTACTCTATAGATGAATATCTTAATAGGAACTGTTAAACCTGAATAAGTAAAAATGTCTGTTTTGACAGTACTTGGTCACAGCAGTCAAGATTAGGTATTTTGTGTATGATAAATTTATTAAAAGTGCATAACTATGTTTCATTCTAACAGTGTATTAATTCTATAAATATTAGCTGATTCAGTTCACTGTAATGTATTCACCTATTCTGATGATCTCCTGACAAATAATATGGGTAGTGTAAATTATATTCAAATGTTTTATGTTTCTTATGTTATACTTTCTGACATGTTCTGCACCTATGAGAGTCATCCCATTTTTGGATGTATGGAACACAAACTGAATCTGCTCTAATCTAATCTAATCTAATCTCCTCGGGCACATCCAAAGTTACTTCTTCATCTGATGACCACTCTCCATCCATGATAACATGTTGTGTCCTCCCTACCAAAAAGTCCTCAGTCTGGTCACAAGTTTTACTTGATACTCCATATGGTCATACTTTTGTCAATAACCGTAAATGTGGTACCGACTCAAATGCTTTACAGAAATTAAGAAATACAGCATCTACCTGATTGCCTTGAACCAAAACTTTCAGTATGTCATGTGTGAAAAGTGTGGGTCGCGTTTCACGTGATTGATGTTTTGAACTCCATGCTGGTTGGCATGGAGGAGGTCATTCTATTCAAGATACCACATTATGTTTGAGCTCAGAAAGCTTTCGACACTGTTCCTCACAATCGTCTTCGAACCAAACTGTTTGCCAATGGAATATCACCTCAGTTGTGCGACTGGATTCGTGATTTCCTGTCAGAAAGGTCACAGTTCGTAGTAATAGATGGAAAGTCATCGAGTAAAACAGAAGTAATATCCAGCGTTCCCCAAGGAAGTGTTATTGGCCCTCTATTGTTCCTGATCTATATTAATGACATAGGAGACAATCTGTGAGGCCCTATTAGATTGTTTGCAGATGATGCTGTCATTTACCATCTTGTAAAGTCATCAGATGACCAAAACAAATTGCAAAATAATTTAGATAAGATATCTGTATGGTGCAATGGTGCAAAAAGTGGAAATTGACCCTGAATAAAGAAAAGTGTGAAGTTATTCACATGAGTGCTAAAAGAAATCCGCTAAATTTCGATTATGCGGTAAGTCACACAAACCTGAAGGCTGTAAATTCAACTAAATACTTAGGGATTACAATTACAAATAACCTAAATTGGAATGTTCAGATAGATAATGTTGTGGGTAGAGCAAACCAAAGACTGCGATTCATTGGTCTAACACTTAGAAGATGCAACAGGTCTACTAAAGAGACTGCTTACACCACACTTGTCCACCTTATTCTGGAGTATTCCTGTGCAGTGTGAAATGTGCATCAGGAGGGACTGACAGGTGACATTGAAAAAGTTCAAAGAAAGGCGGCTCATTTTGTACTGTCGTGAAATAGGGGAGATAGTGCCACAGACATGATACATGAATTGGAGTAGCAGTCATTAAAACAAAGGCTTTTTTGTGTTGGGATCTTTTCATGAAATTTCAATCACCAGTTTTCTCCTCCGATTGCAAAAACATTCTGTTGGCACCCACCTACATAGGAAAAAATGATCATCATGATGAAATAAGAGAAATCAGGGCTTGCACAGAAAAATTTAAGTGTTTGTTTTTCCTGCGGGCCGTTCGAAACTGGAACAATAGAGAGAAAGCTTGAAGGTGGTTCATTGAACCCTCTGCCATGTACTTTATTGTGAGTAGCAGAGTAATCACTTTGATGTAGATTTAGAATATATTCTAAGAGTCTACAACAAATCATTGTCAAGGATTGTTGGATGGTAGTTTTGTGAATCACTTCTACTACCCTTCTCGCAGACGGTGGTGACCTGTGTCTTTTTCCAAGAACCGGGCATGGTTTTTTGTTCGAGGGATCTATCATAGATTACAGTTAGAAGAGAGCCTAACTCAGCTGAAAATCCAGTATAGAATCTGACAGGAATTCCATCGGGCCTTGAAACTTTGTTCAGTTTTAATGATATTGTCACATAGAAGAAGGTGTAATTAGATGAATGACAAACACTAACTTCACTTAATGAAGGTTTATTCAGCATTTGCACATACAAGAGCGTGGAGTGAACTGCCCGCAGCCAGAACACATATAGTATATATACAGCTAAAGAACATTCCAGTACAGTGAATCTTGACATTTGTGGATACTTCTAGAATGTACTTGAACCGAATATAGAAATTAACATTGTACAGTCCAGGTGAGTTCTGAACTCAAAACCCTCCATGCAACAGTTTAGCATCATAACCACTACACAACGGTGCTACTCAACTTCTTCTGTGACATTGCTCCCTGCTTAAGAGAACAGCATCTCGGTGTTACGTTGTCCTAGTCCGGGAATGAGTCATCGGTCATACTCCGACTCCCGATGACTGATGTTCGCCCTGGCGGTGATCTTCTTAGAACTTCTTTTGCTGCTATGCTCTTCATCACCTTACCGCTTGTTGCCTGTTGTTGGAGCTTCGAATTTACCTGAGTGGCAGGATCCTTGTAGGGCTTCATTTGAAGGATGTGGACCGTATCTCTGATCTTTCATCGTCTTGCGAAATCTTCAACTTCGTAAAGTAACAGCAGACAACTGTCTTACAACCTTATAAGGTCTGAAGTAGTACCTGAGGAGCTTCTCAGAGAGACCAACCTTCCGAACAGGAGTGAAGATCCAGATGAGGTCATTAGGCTGGTAGACAATAGGGCAGTGGCTCGTGTAATAGCTTTGGCGATCATTTTCTTGAGCCTGCAGCATGCGGAGTCGAGCTAACTGCTGAGCTTCCTCAGCTCTGGTTAACACCTGGCCGATGTAGTCGTTGTCCACGTCAGCAGGATGTAATGGAAACACAGTATCCATCTTTGTAGTCACCTCAGGCCCATGCACCAGGAAAAATGGTGTAAATCCTGTGGTGTCTTGTTTGGTGG
Organism: Schistocerca nitens; assembly: GCF_023898315.1. Classification (NCBI taxonomy): domain Eukaryota; kingdom Metazoa; phylum Arthropoda; class Insecta; order Orthoptera; family Acrididae; genus Schistocerca; species Schistocerca nitens. The sequence goes on along the minus strand of NC_064618.1, from coordinate 288,135,976 downwards.
TGTTGTAGGTAAATGTCACGAAAGGTAGTACCTCATCCCAGTTGCTCTGCTCAACATTGATGAACATTGATAGCATGTTGGCCAAGGTCTTATTAAGGCATTCAGTAAGCCTGTTCGTTTGCGGATGGTAGGAGTTGTCATGCGATGAGTAATGTTGCACTGACGGTTTACCTCTGTCACAAGATTTGATTGAAAAACTTTCCCTCGATCCGTAATTAACAATCTTGGGGCACCGTGTTTTAATACAATGTCTTCCACAATTAATTTGGCTACCTCAGACGCTTCGGCTGTTTTCACGTCTTTTGTATGGCATACCACATCAGATAATCAGTGCAAACAATAACCCATCTATTGCCACTAGCAGAAGCTGTAAATCATCCAAGGAGGTCAATTCCAACACACTGGAAAGGCGTTTCGGCTGGTGAAATTGGCATGAGTTGGCCAGGTAGTTTCTGAAGAACTGCCTTTCTCCTCTGTCACTCTCTACAGTGCGACACATAGTGATGGACACTCCTAAATAAACCTGGCCAGAAAAATCGATTCTATCATAGGTCTTAATAAATCCTAAATGTTTGGCCTCAGGTGTGTCATGGAATTTCTTTAGTACATCTTAAGCTCATGTGTTTAGAAATCACTAGTAGCCACCTCTTTCCAAATGGATCAAAATTTTTCTTGCAAAGTAATCCATTAACTACTGTAAATTGTCCTTTCTCATCCTCTGACCGATTTAAAGCGAGCATAATTTGAGATATCTTGGCATCCTCCTCCTGCTCAGCAGAGAGATCCTGGAGTGCAGCGAGACAGTCACTATCTTCATCAAAGTCTTTGAGGGTCCTGCACAGGGTTTCTTGAGAGACAATCAGCATCTTGATGTTTTCTTTCACTTTCGTACACTATGGAAATGTCATACTCTTGAAGACATAGTGCCCACCTGGCAAGTCGTCCTGTTGGATCCTTAAGACCTGTCAGCCAACAAAGTGAGTGGTCCAGAATGAGATTTTCACTCTGCAGCCGAGTGTGCACTGTTATGAAACTTCCTGGCGGATTAAAACTGTGTGCCGGACCTAGACTCGAACTCGGGACCTTTGCTTTTTGCGGGCTAGTGCTCTACCAACTGATCTACCCAAGCACGACTCACGACCCGTCCTCACAGCATCAGTACTGCCAGTACCTCGTCTCCTATCTTCCAAACTGCACAGAAGCTCTTCTGCGAACCTTGCAGAACTAGCACTCCTGGAAGAAACGATATTGCGGAGACATGGCTTAGCCACAGCCTGGGAGATGTTCCCAGAAGGAGATTTTTTACTCTACAGCGGAGTGTGTGCTGTTATGAAACTTCATGGCAGATTAAAACTGTATGCCGGACCGAGACTCAAACTCGGAACCTTTGCCTTGCGTGGGCAAGTGCTCTACCAACTGAGCTACCCAAGCACGACTCGCAACCCATCGGTCCCGAGTTCGAGTCTCGGTCCGGCACACAGTTTTAATTTGCCAGGAAGTTTCAAAGTGTATGATGGTCTATAACAACTGTGAATGGCCTTCCATAGAGATACTGTCGAAATTTGCACATTGCTCAGATCACAGCAAGACATTCTCTTTCTGTAGTTGAGTAGTTTCTCTTGGCTTTTGTAAGTGTCGTAGAAACATAGGCTATAACCTTCTCTTTTCCATCCAAAATTTGCACCAGAACAGCACCGATCCCATATCCACTGGCATCTGTGTGTAGTTGTGTAGGTGCTCTCTCATCATACAGACCAAGTACAGGGTCAGTCGTCAGAGCTTTTCACAGCACATCAAAAGAATCTTGTTGAGCACCACCCCAGATAAATTTAGCATCAGCTTTTAACAACTCTTGGCGTGTCCTGGCTTTGATACAAAAGTGTTTGATAAAACGACAGTAATAAGAACATAATCCGAGGAAGTTTCTCATATCTCTAACACTTTTCCGTTATAGATCTCACCTTTTCTGGGTCTGGCCTCACACCTGCGTTTGACACAAGGTGTCCAAGTATTTTGATTCTTTTGCTCCAAAGAGACACTCCCTTGGATTAATTTTCAGTCCGCCTTGTTGGAGACACTTACAAACGGCCCTCAGTCTTTTTATATGTTCATCAAATGTCTCTGAGAACACTATTTTACGCAACTCCAAGACATCTTGAATTGTAGTATGCTGTAGTTTTTCCTGGACGCTGTGCCCTGCAACTTAATTTTTCTTCAGCCTTGCACTTCTGTCATTGTGTGTCACTGAAATACTTGCAAAGTTCCACCTGGAATACTTCTCAGCTTGTGAATTTCTCCTTTGTTCTCATACCATTGCTTGACAATTCTCTCCAAGTAGCAAAATACGTTAGCCAAACACACGGTGTCACCCCACTTTTTAAATTTTGCTATACGCTCATATACCTTCAGCCACTTGTTTGGATCTTGGCCATCATCACCAGAGAACCCGGAAGGATGTCTCATGGGGTGGCACACAGTTGCTGTCATTGTAATGTCCTCTTCTTCTTCTGTCTGTAATGTCCTCTTCTGTCTCCGGGAGATTGCGATCTGTTGAATATGGCTCGAACTCAGGTAACTCGCCAACGTAAACGGCGGCTTGGTCGTGGCCTGATGTGAGCCACTGTGTCGTCGATAATGTGGGCTATCACAAGTTCCAATACCCAGCGTCTCCACCAGAATAATGTCACATAGAAGAAGGTGTAATTAGATGAATGACAAACACTAATTTCACTTAATGAAGGTTTATTCAGCATTTGCACATGCAAGAGTGTGGAGCGAACTGCCTCCGGCCAAAACACATACAGTATACAGGGTGGTACATTGATAGTGACCGAGCCAAATATCTCACGAAATAATCATCAAACAAAAAAACTACAAAGAACGAAACTCATCTAGCTGGGGAAACCAGATGGCGCTATGGTTGGCCTGCTAGATGGTGCTGCCATAAGTCAAACGGATATCAACTGCATTTTTAAAAAATAGGAACCTCCAGTTTTTATTACATATTCATGTAGTACGTAAAGAAATATGAATGTTTTAGTTGGACACTTTTTTCGCTTTGTGATAGATGGCATTGTAATAGTCACAAACATATAAGTATGTGGTATCACGTAACATTCTGTCAGTGTGGATGGTATTTGCTTCGTGATACATTACCCGTGTTAAAATGGATCATTTACCAACTGCGGAAAAGGTCGATATCATGTTGATGTATGGCTATTGTGATCAAAATGCCCAACGGGCATGTGCTACGTGTGCTGCTCGGTATCCTGGACGACATCATCCAAGTGTCTGGACCGTTCGCTGGTTAGTTACGTTATTTAAGGAAACAGGAAGTGTTCAGCCACATGTGAAATTTCAACTACGACTTGCAACAAATGATGATGCCCAAGTAGGTGTTTTAGCTGCTGTCGCGGCTAATCCGCACATCAGTAGCAGACAAATTGCGCGAGAATCGGGAATCTCAAAAACGTCAGTGTTGAGAATGCTACATCAACATTGATTGCACCCGTGTCATATTTCTATGCACCAGAAATTGCACGGTGATGACTTTGAATGTTGTGTACAGTTCTGCCACTGGACACAAGAGAAATTATGGGAGAATGACAGATTTTTTGCACGCATTCTATTTAGCGATGAAGCGTCATTCACCAACACCAGTAACGTAAACCAGCATAATATGCACTATTGGGCAACGGAAAATCCACGATGGCTGCAACAAGTAGAACATCAGCTACCTTGGCGGGTTAATGTATGGTGCGGAATTATGGGAGGAAGGATAATTGGCCCCCATTTTATTGATGGCAATCTAAATAGTGCAATATATGCTGATTTCCTACGTAATGTTCTACTGATGTTACTACTAGATGTTTCACTGCATGACAGAATGGCAATGACTTCCAACATGATGGATGTCCGGCACATAGCTTGCGTGTGGTTGAAGCGGTATTGAATAGCATATTTCATGACAGGAGGATTGGTCGTCGAAGCACCATACCATGGCCTGCACGTTCACTGGATCTGATGTCCCCGGATTTCTTTCTGTGGGGAAAGTTGAAGGATATTTGCTGTCGTGATCCACCGACAATGCCTGACAACATGCATCAGCGCATTGTCAATGCATGTGCTAACATTATGGAAGGCGAACTACTCGCTGTTGAGAGGAATGTTGTTACACGTATTGCCAAATGCATTGAGATTGACGGACATCTTTTTGAGCGTTTATTGCATTAATGTGGTATTTACAGGTAATCACGCTGTAACAGCATGCGTTCTCAGAAATGATAAGTTCACAAAGGTACATGTATCACATTGGAACAACCGAAATAAAATGTTCAAATGTACCAACATTCTGTATTTAAATTGAAAATACCTACCTGTTACCAACTGTTTGTCTAAAATTGTGAGCCATATGTTTGTGACTATTACAGCGCCATCTATCACAAAGCGAAAAAAGTGGTCCAACTAAAACATTCATATTTCTTTACGTACTGCATGAATACGTAATAAAAAATGGGGGTTCCTATTTTTAAAAATGCAGTTGATATCCGTTTGACCTATGGCAGCACCATCCAGCGGGCCAACCGTAGCGCCATCTGGTTTTCCCCTTCAAGCTAGACAAGTTTCATTCTTTGTAGTTTTTTCATTTGATGCTTATTTCATGTGATATTTCTCCCGGTCACGATCAATTAAGCACCCTGTATATGCAACTACAGAACATTTCAGTACAATGATTCTTGACATTTGTGGATACTTCTAGAATGTACTCGAACCGAATATAGAAATTAAAATTGTACAGTCCAAGTGAGTTTTGAACTCATGACCCTCCATGCAACAGTGTAGTATCATAACCATTACACCAAGGTACTACTCAGCTTCTTCTTCGAAAATATCATCTGTTTCTCAACACCACTGACACTAATATTTATTTCATTCATATTTTCAATGGTATGAGGATTAAATTGGGCAATTCCCTGGGTTTTCCTTTGTAAAACATTTGAAAATGGAGTTAAGCATGTCAGCTTTTGCTTTGCTGCCCTTAATTTCAGTTCCTGTCTATGTGCCACTATAATCTTTACACACGACCAGAATTTCTTTGGGTTCTATGAAAGATTACTTGACAATGTTCTGCTATGGTAGTCACTGAAGGCATCACACATTGCTCCCTTGACAGCCATATGCTAATCTCTGTTTATTTGGAAGTTTCTTTACAGTGATTGTATACCATGGGGGTTACCTCCCATTATGAACTGTTCTACTGGGTACATACATGTCCAGTGCATGGTCAGCTATTCTTTTAAACTTGAGTCCTCTACATGATTATTGTAACAAGCTGACTATTGTAACTGATGTAGTGATGGTATTTTATGTGTAAGAGCTGGTGGATATATACTGTTGTGGCATCATATAAAGGCTTATAATTGAGATGATGTAAGTAGATCCCTGACAGCTCACAGCACTTTTGCCAGCTTTCAACTGAAAAGTTCTGACAGCTGCAGGTCAAAACAGTAGCTGTCTACAGACCTCTGAAAACAACAAAATGGAGACATTCACAAAATTTCATTACATTATTGGTTGAGACAGCCCCGGAAACTACTACGCCCATCCCACTGCAACTGTCAGGGATCAGCTTATATCAACTCGACTATAGAAACTAACACATACTACCAAAGACAATGGAAGCGCTGTTGTATTTTATATGCAACAGGTTTCTAACTTATATCATGGTTCCGTAATGCAAAGGCATAGGAATTAAAATGAAGTCCGGGAGATTATGAGAATGTCCGCAGAGGAGTGCCACTGATCTCATTGAAAAAAGTTCCACTCAATGTATTCCCTTATAGCCTCTCAGCATCAAACACCCACTTACATGCACTGCTAAGGGTACAACCATGTCCCAGTGAAACTTGTCACCCAGTCTCATTGCAGTAGTTTCCGTGATAACGAAGCCAAATAGATAGTTGCATAGGACAAGATTTTTGTCTCATCAAAAATAAATCTTGTATGTGCATGACATTATTCCACTGTGCGGGCAGTTTAAATATGAAAATAGAAATAACAAACTTCAAAATGCCATGATCACTTTAGAAGACCACTTAGGTTACCAGTTTGGGCAAAACTATGTTGCCATCTTTGGATCTTATGCACTACACATCAAAGCATCTTGTTCACGTGTACAGTAATTCATCACACATAATAAATAGAAATTCCACAAACATGCATGACATAGTATAGGCATGCAAAAGGTAAAACAATCATTGTGTGAAATACCATTATGTATGGTATTTTGCACACATAGCCATGGTACTTTGAAGCGTAATGGATAAGATCTGAAGATGCCAACATAGTTTTGCCAAAGTCGGTAATCTGAGTGAATGCTCTACTAACATGAAAATGGCATTTTGAAGTTTGTTACTTTTATTTTCATAAAAATAAACCTATGTTTGTTGGTGAAGTTGTGGCCAGTAAGCACTGACTTATAAAAATTGTAGCGTTTAATATGGTGTCAAGTGTTCTGTACACAACCCTGACGGTACAAATGATCTGCCCACACTCAGAATAGACCCTAAGACCAAGGCTGTCCTTTACAAAGCATTTACTTTGACTTCCTGAATGTTGAGAAAATAAGTTGAATGCCTTATTCAGGATTCTGCTGTATGTCTTTTGACAGTGGTAATATTAAGACTTCAGCTCACCTAAACGTTGGATTTGCTTCCGTTTGGAAGTGTATAATTGAGTGAAGAATACACTGATATGACATTATGTTAGCAAATACTAATGGCTTGATATATGGACAAAAAATTACTTGTATTGCAAATCGTGAGAACAGTGTCATGTTGTGATTGAGATACTGTGTGCAGTATTGCACTTGTAGTCTAGAGGTGACCTCATCCTTCACCATTACATTCTGTTTAATATGTATGAATGAAATAAAATTTTATTCTGTATGAAATCAAACTATTTTTACTCACCCTCAAGTTTTCTTTTTCAGGGAGCTGCGTCGAGCTGTGAATCAAGCTGACCATTTTTGGAGCTATCAGCTGGTAGAAACAAGTGACTCTGATGATGAAGATACTGATCAAAGTAAAGAAGTGACCACTCTGGTTGGGTACATATTATGTTTTTAACTATTTTCAAGTATAGGATTATTGGCAAATAGACCAATTGAAGCAATGTGAGAATTTGTGTGAAATGATATTTCTGAAGCAATGCCATGAGTGAGAGCATTTGATATTGAGAAATTCTTTTCTTCTCATGGCCATAGTTTTCCCTTTCTTGAATAAATTTGTACATAAAAGAAATTCTTCTTGCAGATGTCCACCAACAACCACTTTCAAGGAAAACAAGTTTTGTTCAGTATACCATTGGAGTTCAGTTTGTGGATATTCTGCAAACAGACCTTTGATAAGTTTAATTCCTGAATATCAGTATCAATATTTAACATTATAAGAACTGACGATACAAAGCTGAATGGGATTACCTTTCAGACAAAGGTAGTAGTCATGCAACTTGAACTGCATCTACATCTCCATCTACATGAACACTCTGCAATTCAGAGTTAACGGCTTAACAGCCTGGCAGAGGACTCATCCAACCAACTTCAAGCTGTTTCTGTACCGTTTCACTCTTGAACAGTGTGTGAGAAAAATGAACCCATAAAACTTTCAGTGCAAGCCCTGATGTCTCTTGTTTTATTGCAATGATCATTTCTCCTTACGTAGATGTGCACTAACAAAATATTTTTGCATTCAGAGAAGAAAGTTAGTTACTGAAATTTCGTGAAAAGATCTTGTCACATTGAAAATAACATTTTTTTTTTAAATGATTGTCACCCTAACTCACACATCATAGCCCTGATGCTCCCCTCCCCCGTTCATAATAATACAAAACGGCCTGCTCTTCTCTGAATTTTTTTGATGTCCTCCTTCAATGCTGTATGATGTGGATCTGACATTGTGCAGCAGTACTCCAGAAGAGCATGGGCAAGTGTAGTGTTGGTAGTCTCTTTAATAGACCTTTTGCTTCTTCTAAGTTTTCTTCCAGTGAATGACAGCTTTCCCCACAACATTATCTGTGTGATTGTTCTAATTCACATTATTCCTAATTGTAATCCCTAAGCATGTAGTGGAATTGACAGCCTTTAGATTTGTATGGTTTATCATATTCCATTTAGTACTCATGTGGGTGACATCACACTTTTCATTATTTAGAGTTGGTTTCCTTTATGATGACCTTCCAGCAAAAATCAAGGAAGCAAAGATTAAAAAATGTTGGACATAAGTCACTGATTGGTTTCTCGTAGTATGCTTCCCTGGCCATTTTGAAAGAAACCAGGAGAATCTGTTGGCTTTAGATCTTGTTCTATTTCAAAAATTCACCTTCTCCCTGCTTGTCAGGCCCCATTCACCATCGGCCAGTTCCGTGGTGGAGCATGGCCATTGCCACTGTTATCTGTGATTGTCTTCAAGCTTTGCTACATCTTAAGCAGCACCTGTTCTCTGCCGGTCTTATTATCTTTAAATGTCTTCATGCCAAATCCCATTACTTAATCAAACAGAGCAAGCAGGTGTGTTGGGAATGCTTTGTTTCCTGTCTAGGTTCTTCTGTCCCTTCATCATGGGTGTGGACTCCCTCTGCACCCTCTGAGATTACAGTCTGGGCCTTGCCCTTTCATATGGCCTTCGTACAGATCCATCAGTTCTCACGGAACAACTTGCAACCCATTTTGTGACTGCATCAGTGTCAGCCTCCTATCCAGCTGCTTTCGTCCTGTGGAAATAGTGGGCTGAAGCTTCCTGATCACGTTTTACCCACCGCCGGGTGGAATCCTGCAATGAACCTTTCAATGAATGGGAGCTTCTTCTTGCCGTCTCTTCTCCTCATGAGTCCACTCCTGCCCCTGATTCTATCCACAACCAATTGTTTCAACAGCTCAATCCTCCACAATGACAACATCCCCTCCAGGTGTTTAACCTTATTTGGCTCAAAGCCATTTTCCCCTCTCAATGCAGAGACAGTATTGTGGTTCCTGTCATTAAGCCTGGGGAGGATCCATCATCTCTTGAAAGTTACTGCCCAGTCAGGCTGACCAATGTCCCCTGCAAGTTACGAGAATGGATGGTGGCTTGTCAGCTTAACTGGGTCCTTGAATCTCGAGACTTTACCAATGCAGCTTTTGGGAGGCATGGTCTTTGTGCTATCACGTCCTGCTTACACTCCCCGAGTGGAGTCTTTGGGGCCACCTCCTGAGTTTTGTTCACCACTTTCTGTTCCACCAGTCATTCAGAGTTCAGGTTGGAACTGTTCTCAGCTCTCTGCAGACCCAGGGAATGACATTCCACAGAGATCCGTATTTCTCAACACTGTTAACGGACTTGTGGCATCTGCCAGAACATTGGTCACCCCTGCCCTGTTGTGGATCATTTCTGTATTTGGGATAGCTCCCACTCAGTGGCCTATGCAGAGTGACAGCTCCAGGATGCCATCCAACACACTTCCATGTGGACAGTCTCACATTGTTTTCAATTCTCTCCGCGTAAGTCAAGGGTGGTCCATTTCTGTCACCATACTACGGCCATCCTGATCCAGAGCTCTACCTTGACACCCAACACATGGCTGTGGTCCATCAGTTCAATATCTTAGGTCTTCATTTTGACTGCAAGCTTAGTTGGTTGCTCCATATCTGTTATCTGAAGGTTGGTTGTTTTCTTAAACTCAGTGTCCTTCGCTCCTTTGCCCACACCTCTTGGGGCACAAATCGTTCAATCCTTCTTCACCTTTACTGGGCATTAGTTCTCTGTTGTCTGGACTGTAGTTGTCAAGTTTATGGATCAGCTGCCCCTTCCACATTGTTCATCTTTCATCCGGTTCACCATTGTGGTATCCATTTATCCTATGGTGCCTTTCGCACTAGTGCTGTTGATAGTCTTCTGGTTGATGCTGGGATCCCTCCCCTTTCGATTCAGTGGTCCCAGCTTGTGGTGTCCTATGCCATCACTATCTGTTTTTCACCTGCGCACACCTCCTATTCTATTCTTTTAGCCTACCTGCCGCCCACCATGTGGTGGTTTTACTGGTTGGGCTCCACGTCGCTTCTCTCTGCCATAACTTACATCTCCCCTACTTGTCCTCTTCCCCATGTTCTCTCCTGACCACCTCGCTTAGTTAGTTCCTTGGCCCTGGATTCAGATGGATCTCTTCCGGGATCCGAAAGCCTCCATCACACCAAATGTGTTCCATTGTTTGTTGTGAAACTCTTACGGGAGTTTCAGGATGACATGCATCACATCCTCTGTTGTCTTCTTGCCTGCCTCGTGTGTGGTGTTTACTGCAAAATTGATGGCCACTTTTCGGGCCCTCTTTCATTAAACAGCCCTCACTCACCCATGCTTTGTTATATATGGAATCGGTGAGTCGTCTTTACGCTATTGCTTGGAGTTTTTCCCTCAACCCCTTGGTCTCTGCCACACCCACGACCTTCTGGCTGATATTGGTAGTGCTGTTTGTTCAGGCGATTTTCTTTGGATTCCTGGCCATATACAGATACCAGGTAATGAACTTGTTGATTGTATGCCTGAGGGTGGGCGGCCACCTACCTCCTGCAGAATGACAGCTCCAGGGTGCCATCTGGCACGCTTCCATGTGGACACACTCATACTGTTTTCTTAGGTCTTCATTTTGACTACAAGCTTAGTTGAATGCCCCATATCTGCTACCTGAAGGTTGGCTGTTTTTGTAAACTCAGTGTCCATCGCCTCCCTCTGGGGGCGGGGAGTATCAAACTGGACACTGGAACATAACACTTATCCAGCACAGATCTAATGTCACTGAGAATGTTCCTAGCAACAGATAGTGTAACAAATCAACACAGAATTATGAGTGTTATACTTCTGCATTCAGGGTGTCAACAATTTTAAGGAAACATTTGTTACAGCTTCTAACTGGGACTGGTCTGTCAGGGTGTCTACAGTTCACGAGAGTCATGAAAAAGTAATGAATATGAACAGGTGGTTATGAAAGTAATCAAAAGGTAATGAAATTGTGTGGCTGGCCATGAATTTTGTTGTGTGTGTGTCAGTCAGATGCAGTTCTAGAAGGGAGTAGCAAATTATTGTTATCCCCAAAAAGGTTGTATACACTAGTCAATAAAGATTCACTCTTAAAAGTCTTTGTTATCTGTAGGGGAGTTGTCTTGTCTGTTCATCTGTGCAAGCCACATTGGTTCACAACCTTGAGGGGCAGGTGTGAACAGAGAAATTTGGAGATGTTGCTTCATTAAGCTTTATATGGTGTATACACTTAGTGGCAATGACATATAAATGGTAGCTCTGCCCATGACTGTGCTGCCATCCCATATGTTGCTGGTGGAGTATCAGTTGGAACAGCTGTTTTTTTTTTTTTAATCCTGTCCACTCCCACTTCTGTTTAAATCTCTTTAATCCACATCTTTTTTGGAAAGACAGTTCCTTAAAGGTTTTTAATAATTGATATAAAACTATTGTAATTTTAATTTCATTTTAAAGGTGTTAAGGACAATAGAGTAAAATCAATTTCTCACTAACCAAAACTTTTCCCATGTCATATTATTACTATTTGCAGACTATAGCTTGGCATCTGTTGAGTGGGAGGAGCAGGGAGGGTACACTGTTTGCTGCGGGAAGAGGTGGAGGGCGTAATTACTTTGGGGTATTGAAATTGAGATCACTGTTCATACTGACGTGTTATGCAATGGAATACAAAGGAAATAGTGCAACAAAACACAAATAGAAGCAGCACAGTTCAGTGACAAAGCAGACAACAATGCAGTCAACACTAGTTAATAGTATATATCTAAAATCAAAGATGATGTAACTTACCAAACAAAAGCATTGGCATGTTGATAGACACACAAACAAACACAAACACACACACAAAATCCACAAAATTCAAGCTTTCGGAACCAACAGTTGCTTCGTCAGGAAAGAGGGAAGGAGAGGGAAAGACGAAAGGATGTGGGTTTTAAGGGAGAGGGTAAGGAGTCATTCCAATCCCGGGAGCGGAAAGACTTACCTTAGGGGGAAAAAAAGGACAGGTATACACTCGAGCGCGCGCGCGCTCACACACACACACACACACACACACACACACACACACACACACACACACACACACAGACACAAGCAGACATTTGTAAAGGCAAAGAGTTTGGGCAGAGATGTCAGTCGAGGCGGAAGTACAGAGGCAAAGATGTTCTTGAATGACAGGTGAGGTATGAGCGGCGGCAACTTGAAATTAGTGGAGGTTGAGGCCTGGTGGGTAACGCGAAGAGAGGATATACTGAAGGGAAAGTTTCCATCTCTGGAGTTCTGACAGGTTGGTGTTAGTGGGAAGTATCCAGATAACCTGGATGGTGTAACACTGTGCCAAGATGTGCTGGCCGTGCACCAAGGCATGTTTAGCCACAGGGTGATCCTCATTACCAACAAACACTGTCTGCCTGTGTCCATTCATGTGAATGGACAGTTTGTTGCTGGTCATTCCCACATAGAAAGCTTCACAGTGTAGGCAGGTCAGTTTGTAAATCACGTGGGTGCTTTCACACGTGGCTCTGCCTTTGACCGTGTACACCTTCCGGGTTACAGGACTGAAGTAGGTGGTGGTGGGAGGGTGCATGGGACAGGTTTTACACCGGGGGCGGTTACAAGGGTAGGAGCCAGAGGGTAGGAAAGGTGGTTTGGGGATTTCATAGGGATTAACCAAGAGGTTATGAAGGTTAGGTGGACGGCGGAAAGACACTCTTGGTGGGGTGGGGAGGATTTCATGAAGGATGGATCTCATTTCAGGGCAGGATTTGAGGGAGTCGTATCCCTGCTGGAGAGCCACATTCAGAGTCTGATCCAGTCCCGGAAAGTATCCTGTGACAAGTGGGGCACTTTTGGGGTTCTTCTGTGGGAGGTTCTGGGTTTGAGGGGATGAGGAAGTGGCTCAGGTAATTTGCTTCTGTACCAGGTCGGGAGGATAGTTGCGGGATGCGAAAGCTGTTATCAGGTTTTTGGTGTAATGGTTCAGGGATTCCGGACTGGAGCAGATTCGTTTGCCACGAAGACCTAGGCTGTAGGGAAGGGACCATTTGATGTGGAATGGGTGGCAGCTGTCATAATGGAGGTACTGTTGCTTGTTGGTGGGTTTGATGTGGACGGATGTGTGAAGCTGGCCATTGGACAGATGGAGGTCAATGTTAAGGAAAGTGGCATGGGATTTGGAGTAGGACCAGTTGAATCTGATGGAACCAATGGAGTTGAGGTTGGAAAGGAAATTCTGGAGTTCTTCTTCACTGTGAGTCCAGATCATGAAGATGTCATCAATAAATCTGTACCAAACTTTGGGTTGGCAGGCCTGGGTAACCAAGAAGGCTTCCTCTAAGCGACCCATAAATAGGTTGGCGTACGAGGGGGCCTTCCTAGTACCCATGGCTGTTCCCTTTAATTGTTGGTATGTCTGGCCTTCGAAAGTGAAGAAGTTGTGAGTCAGGATGAAGCTGGCTAAGGTAATGAGGAAAGAGGTTTTAGGTAGGGTGGCAGGTGATCGGCGTGAAAGGAAATGCTCCATCACAGCGAGGCCCTGGACGTGCGGAATATTTGTGTATAGGGAAGTGGAATCAATGGTTACAAGGATGGTTTCCGGTGGTAACGGATTGGGTAAGGATTCCAGGCGTTTGAGAAAGTGTTTGGTGTCTTTGATGAAGGATGGGAGACTGCATGTAATGGGTTGAAGGTATTGATCTACGTAGGCAGACATACGTTCTGTGGGGGCTTGGTAACCAGCTACAGTGGGGTGGCCGGGAGATTTGGTTTGTGAATTTTAGGAAGTAGGTAGAAGGTAGATGTGCCGGGGTGTTGGTGGGGTCAGGAGGTTGATGGAGTCAAGTGAAAGGTTTTGTAGGGGGCCTAAGGTTCTGAGGATTCCTTGAAGCTCCACCTGGACATCAGGAATGAGATTACCTTGGCAAACTTTGTATGTGGTGTTGTCTGAACGCTGACGCAGTCCCTCAGCCACATACTCCCGACGATCAAGTACCACGGTCGCAGAACCCTTGTCCGCCGGAAGAATGATGATGGATCGGTCAGCCTTCAGATCATGGATAGCCTGGGCTTCAGCAGTGGTGATGTTGGGAGTAGGATTAAGGTTTTTTAAGAAGGATTGAGAGGCAAGGCTGGAAGTGAGAAATTCCTGGAAGGTTTGGAGAGGGTGATTTTGAGGAAGAGGAGGTGGGTCCCGCTGTGACGGAGGACGGAACTGTTCCAGGCAGGGTGCAATTTGCACAGTGTCTTGGCTAGTTGGATCATTAGGATTAGGATTATTTTTCTTCGTGGCAAAGTGATATTTCCAGCAGAGAGTATGAGTGTAGGACAGTAAATCTTTGACGAGGGCTGTTTGGTTGAATCTGGGAGTAGGGCTGAAGATGAGGCCTTTGGATAGGACAGATGTTTCGGATTGGGAGAGAGCTTTGGAGGAAAGGTTAACTACTGAATTAGGGTGTTGTGGTTCCAGATTGTGTTGATGGGAATTTTGAGGTTTTGGGGGGAGTGGAGCTGGAAGTGGGAGATTGAGTAGATGGGAGAGACTGGGAAGTAACATAACAATACAATGTACTGTGAGTGAAATGAATTATAAGTAATTTGATTTATAAGCACTTGGATGAACAAATGGAAATTAAAGTGTTTGGAAACCAACATCTGCCATAAAGCAAACAGTTTCACTGAAAGGTAGGACCTTCAAAAGAATTTTCAGAATGAGACAGTTGTGTGATGGCAATACCACTTTTGTCAGAAGAAAAATGTTAATAATGTTTCAATAACCACATACAAGTAAATGAATTAAAACAGAATAAGTACACATGAATATGTATGCCTTTGAAATTCATAATTAACCATGCAAACTTTCATTGTAAAAAGTACACACAATTCTGGCTGTTTGCTAAACATTGTCCCTGGTGTAAGGTTAAATTGTTGTAATTGGCAGAAAATTGCCAAAGCACTCAAACATTCAACTGGCTACATGCCTGCATCACTTGGGAACAGAGTAAGTAAACACAAGCTTCGTAAACAATTGCAAATACTGATAGACATAAGTTAACAACACCAAAACATAATTAATGTAGAGTAATGAAGTTTTGGGAATACATTTGTCTATGTAACACATTAAAGAGATTAACTTTGCAAGTTCGCAGCTTAATGAAAGTGTGACATATCCTTTGCCAATGTGAAATGCTGGTATATTAATAACCAAGGTAAATACCAGAATGTTGAAAGCAAGGATGCATGCATTGTGTTATATAGGTGAAGGATGTTAGTTTGTGGGATGGAGTTCCATGCCTATTGCACTTTGTCAGTCAATATAGGGATGCTTAATGCTGTTTGTGGATGATGCTCGAGTTGTTGTCCGATGGTGTCCCGCCCGTGCTCAGTCAGCGACAGATCTGGTGATTGAGCATGCCAAGGCAACGTGTCCCCACTCTTTACAGCATGCTGAGTTACAACAGCAGTATGAGGGCAAGTGTTATCCTGTTGAGAAACGCCCCATGGAATGCGGTTCGTGAATGGCAGCACAACAGGTCAGATCACCAGATTGACATACAAATATGCAGTCAGTGTATATGGGATAACCGAGAAAGTGCTCCTGCTGTCATACGAAATCATAACCATTGGATGAGCCAAATGTGATTTTGAAGATTTTGCATGATTTTTAAGCTTTTCTAATCAGTGAAAAAGATAACCGACCACAATGTTCATTGTGGCACTTAATCTCTTCACGTAGTGAATGGAGCTCTGAAAGCTGCTCATAATAAAAGTGGTTGGAATGTTCCTGGATTTCATAGGATGATCTGGTAGTTTATGAGGGCTTTTCATTCAAGGCGGGTAAGCTTCTCAAATATCACTGGGTTTTCCAAGTTTCCTCTCTAATGTTGTTCTATAAGATGGGTTGGAAATACACAAGTCATGAAGAGAGCACTTGAACTTATTTGCACATTGGAAGAGGTATGGTGCTGAAGTACATAAAAGATCAAGTGGAAGTGGAAATATTGAAAAAAATTAAACATCAGTTAGAAGACAAACTTTATGATATGTGGTTTAGATTTTATGGCTTGCTAGGGTAATAATTGCTTCATTATTTATCACTGCTCATCCAAGACTCTGGATGTTTTGTATGTTTATTGGAATGCATAGTGACGTAGCTTATATATTGCTTTGATGACTTGATATGTCCTTAGTTAGATAATACATCATTTACTTTTCCCTCTGGTCTAATATGTGATATTAGATTGGATTTGTTTTTAATTCCATAGATCCTTGGGGATATCAGAAAAAACTTCACACAGAATACATATAATTAGACAACATTTGATATGATCAGAACTAATGTTAGTTCAGTGGATGCTAAGTGAAGTGATTTTCAAGGATGTGAAAGATGTCAAACAAAAACAACTGATAAACATTTTATGTATCAATCAGCCCAGTAATCGTCATAAACATGCAAATATAGGCATACTACATTGCATAAAATGCAAGGGCATGTCATGAAATACCAGGCATTTTATTATAATGTTTTTAATGAATATATAGAAATGATTACTGCCTAACTACATAGTTAATCTGCCTTACTACACACTTGGTCCATCTGTTCACAGGTTTTCACGTGTCCTCATGGCAGAAAAAATCTCATTTGTTTGGAATACAATGTGTGTGTGTGTGTGTTGGGGTTTATGGGCGCTCAACATCGAGGTCATCAGCGCCCTTGGAATACAATGATCTTTGCACCGTCCTCATAGCGTCGGTGTCATCTACAAACTTTTGACTCCTCAAATGTCCTTTCAGAAGCCAAGAGGAGTGAAAATCTGATGGTGCCATATCTGCTGCATAGTGGATATTTCAAAATATCAAATTTCAGATGGTGTAATGTATCCTCAGTATGCACAGTATGAGGGCATGTATACATTATAGCAGAAGTCCCTAGTGATTCAGTCTGAGATCTGGCTTTGGGTGCCATGACAACAAGACACTATAGTTAGAACTAGCCACAGTTATGTCCTTGTAAACATGAAACATTATATGGCCCTCAGCATTCGGAAACATTGTCAGATTGGCTTTCTCTGTGGATGCCTGGGACACGATGCATGCTTCCACTGCATCAATCCCTCTTACTCTGTGTTTGATAACTGTGCATCCAGACTTCTACTCCAGAATCACTGTCTTCCATGCACACTTGTGATCATCAGATAGTAATCTTGGCACCTGCCTGTTACACATTATGCTATAGCCAAGTTTATCATGGTTGATATTATATGTAGGGCTACAGCTTTGAGTGAATTCCACAGTAATTTTAACAAAACCAACCTGCCTGTTGGCATGGATTCACTGGCTGATCTACTGTTTCACTGTATCATGTTGCACAAACTGGTTTTTGACTCTTCTGTTCATCACTAGCATTGTGTCTTCTATTAATATATCTTCCCAGGTATTCCATTTGCTTAGTCAGTTTTGGTATTTATTTTTACTGTAGGTTGTAGAACTTTTCAGATTTTTCATTCCCTCCAACTATAAAAAACAAGCAACATGTTTTCTTGTATAGTGCAGGTAGACAGTGACCTGGATTAAGTTTCATACACGACAGTGCAGGTGCATACTAATCAGTTGCCATGATAAGTTTCTGGAACATTGTTAAGCAACCATTTTTGTACTGAAATTGAATATTTGATTGTATGTAAATCTCCATAGAATTTAAAATAAAATTCTTCTTCCTTAGTGGCATATGACAATAATTTCTAGGCTATTATAGCTAAGCATTATCAGGGTAAAATTACTGTGTTAGCACATACAGATCATATTATCATGCTAAAAATATGTAGACATCAAGTATTGCATAGCACTTATATTATGTGATGTTGTTGTTGTTAACTGATTCCTCCATTGGTTCTTGGTAAACAACATTATATTATCAAAATATCCATGGGTGTACTGCCGGTCTACAGTGTCCAACGGGCACAATATTTCGGCGATCATACATGTCGCCATCATCAGGTGAACTGACGGACTGAGCTCCTGTGAACGTGCCGGCACGGAGATCCGTACACTATGGCTGCTCAGGGGGAACTGGGTTCGGTCACGGCGGTGGCCGATTTAAATACCCTCCGCCCGCGGCGCGCTCACTCCGCCGTCCGCGCCCCGCGCCACGGTCGCGCGGTGGAACAGATTGCGACGGCGTCTGAGATGACGTCGGTGTGATGGCTCTGTCCGCTGTGGTCGTCACAACTATACATTTGCTCGATTTACTCTTGATTAACCCAATTGCTGGTTCCTAAGCCTTGCTAAGATTATAGCCACAGTCACGGGTTATGAGGTCGTCATTGGTGCGAATTTCGATGGCCTCTCTAACAACGCTGTCCCAGTATCTCGACATCTGTACCAGAATCCCTCGTGCGTTCGTACTCTATAGCGTGATTTTCCGACAAACAATGTTCAGCGACCGCTGACTTGCTCGGATACATCAGTCGAGTGTGCCTCTGGTGTTCACGGCATCGATCCTCGACGGTACGCATCGTCTGACCAATATACGACTTGCCACATTGACACGGAATCTGGTACACGCCGACCTTCCTCAAACCGAGGTCATCTTTGGCGCTCCCCACCAGTGCACGAGTTTTATTCGGAGGACAAAACACAGTTCCGACCCGGTGTTTCTTCAAAATGCGGGCGATTTTCCCCAAGAGTGTGCCTGTATATGGGATAAACACAGTGCCTACCTCCTCCCTCGTGATTTTATCCATCTCCACAGGTTGTGCTGTAGTGGGTGGGCGGAGAGCACGTTGAATCTGCCACTCTTTTTAATGAAGAATACTACGAACAAACGGAGGGAGTCGCCATGGGTAGCCCACTCTCACCGGTGGTAGCGAATTTGTACATGGAGAACTTCGAGGAGGAAGCCCTGTTGTCATCCGAATGGAAACCTACTTGCTTTTTCCATTACATGGACGACACGTTCGTCATCTGGCCACATGGTATGGATAAACTCCTTGACTTCCTTACACATCTAAACTCCACACACCCCAACATCAAATTCACTATGGAGACTGAAACGGAGGGTAAACTACCTTTCCTTGACGTCTTGGTCAAGAGAAGGCCTGACGGCACCCTAGGCCATGGGGTGTATCGGAAGACAACGCACACTGATCTGTATTTGCACGCAGACAGCTGTCACCACCCTTCACAGAGGAATGGGGTACTTAAAACTCTAGTACATAGGGCGCGCACTATCTCTGACGCAGAGAGTCTACCCCAGGAATTGGAACATCTGAGAACTGTATTTCGAAAAAATGGGTACTCAGAGTGGCAGATTCAACGTGCTCTTCGCCCACCCACTACAGCACAACCTGTAGAGATGGATGAAATCACGAGGGAGGAGGTAGGCACTGCGTTTATCCCATATACAGGCACACTCTCGGGGAAAATCGCCTGCATTTTGAAGAAACACCGGGTCGGAACTGTGTTTTCTCCTCCGAATAAAACTCGTGCACTGGTGGGGAGCGCCAAAGATGACCTCGGTTTGAGGAAGGCCGGCGTGTACCAGATTCCGTGTCAATATGGCAAGTCGTATATTGGTCAGACGATGCGTACCGTCGAGGATCGATGCCGTGAACACCAGAGGCACACTCGACTGATGTATCCGAGCAAGTCGGCGGTCGCTGAACATTGTTTGTCGGAAAATCACGCTGTGGAGTATGAACGCACGAGGATTCTGGTACAGATGTCGAGATACTGAGACAGCGTTGTTAGAGAGGCCATCGAAATTCGCACCAATGACGACCTCATAAACCGTGACTGTGGCTATAATCTTAGCAAGGCTTGGGAACCAGCGATTGGGTTAATCAAGAGTAAATCGAGCAAATGTATAGTTGTGACGACCACAGCGAACAGAGCCATCACACCGACGTCATCTCAGACGCCGTTGCAATCTGTTTCACCGCGCGACCGTGGCGCGGGGCACGGACGGCGGAGTGAGCGCGCCGCAGGCGGAGGGTATTTAAATCGGCCACTGCCGCGACCGAACCCAGTTCCCCCTGAGCAGCCATAGTGTACGGATCTCCGTGCCGGCACGTTCACAGGAGCTCAGTCCATCAGTTCACCTGATGATGGCGACATGTATGATCGCCGCAATATTGTGCCCGTTGGACACAGTAGACCGGCAGTACACCCGTGGATATTTTGATTATCAAATACGCCGGGAGAAACTCAAGAATCACAACATTATATTAAATGAAAAGCGCGACATTGCTTAAGTTCTATAGGATATTGTTAATAATATTACTACAAGCTGTGGTGTGTGCAGCGTGCCATAGTGGTTAGTGCTGTTGGCTGAGGTACTCTTGGTCACCAGTTTAAACGTGATCACCAGCAATTATTTGTTATTTATTACTTATCAGTTCTGGAAGATTCTTGAAATATCTTCTGTTTGTAATGTTTGTATATTCTGGAATTTTCTATGTTTGTATAAATACCAACCATCTAAAATATTCAATGTTGGTATAAGTAACTGCACTCTACATCCAGGAGTTCACTTCCATCTGGCTGTATGTTGTTCATAATAAATGTGGTTTCAATAGTGTCATATTTCATTGACAACCTTACTTTTGGGTTTGGAATTGAGTGCAGTTGCAATGTAACATTGTTTGCTGTGATGCTGTGTACTTTGAAACATCTACATCACCTTGGCTCCAATTAGGTAAACATAAAAGCCTTCACCTATGTGGACAGGATTCAGAATACAAGTGGTATATCATTCCGATGGTCCTTTTATTCAGGAGACTCATGGATTTCAGAACAGCATTAAATCAGCTGCACGTTAGGTGTCTGTCAGTGTTCTTTAGAGATGTTTGTCAGTATCTAATGAAATGGTTGAAAAGATTTAGGCGACATTGTGAATCCAAATATGACAGAAGTTGCAGAATACATGTACCAAGCTCTTCTAGTAAAGGATGTCACAACAACCAAGGAATATGTCAAGTGGTGCCATCACATCAAGAAAATTTGACATAAAAGAATCAGACATGTGGTTCCTGAAGAGGGGCAGCAGCCTTTTCAGTAGTTGCAGGGGCAACAGTCTGGATGATTGACTGATCTGGCCTTGTAACATTAACCAAAACGGCCTTGCTGTGCTGGTACTGCGAACGGCTGAAAGCAAGGGGAAACTACAGCCGTAATTTTTCCCGAGGACATGCAGCTTTACTGTATGATTAAATGATGATGGTGTCCTCTTGGGTAAAATATTCCAGAGGTAAAATAGTCCCCCATTCGGATCTCCGGGCGGGGACTACTCTAGAGGACGTCGTTATCAGGAGAAAGAAAACTGGCATTCTACGGATCGGAGCGTGGAATGTCAGATCCCTTAATCGGGCAGGTAGGTTAGAAAATTTTAAAAGGGAAATGGATAGGTTAAAGTTAGATATAGTGGGAATTAGTGAAGTTCGGTGGCAGGAGGAACAAGACTTTTGGTCAGGTGATTACAGGGTTATAAATACAAAATCAAATAGGGGTAATGCAGGAGTAGGTTTAATAATGAATAAACAAATAGGAGTGCGGGTTAGCTACTACAAACAGCATAGTGAACACATTATTGTGGCCAAGATAGACACAAAGCCCATGCCTACTACAGTAGTACAAGTTTATATGCCAACTAGCTCTGCAGATGATGAAGAAATTGATGAAATGTATGACGAGATAAAAGAAATTATTCAGGTAGTGAAGGGAGACGAAAATTTAATAGTCATGGGTGACTGGAATTCGTCAGTAGGAAAAGGGAGAGAAGGGAACATAGTAGGTGAATATGGATTGGGGGGGGGGGGGGGGGGGGAAGAAATGAAAGAGGAAGCCGCCTTGTAGAATTTTGCACAGAGCATAACTTAATCATAGCTAACACTTCGTTCAAGAATCATAAAAGAAGGTTGTATACCTAGAACAATCCTGGAGATACTAAAAGGTATCAGATAGATTATATAATGGTAAGACAGAGATTTAGGAACCAGGTTTGAAAATGTAAGACATTTCCAGGGGCAGATGTGGATTCTGACCACAATCTATTGGTTATGAACTGAGATTGAAACTGAAGAAACTGCAAAAAGGTGGGAATTTAAGGAGATGGGACCTGGATAAACTGAAAGAACCAGAGGTTGTAGAGAGTTTCAGGGAGAGCATAAGGGAACAATTGACAGGAATGGGGGAAAGAAATACAGTAGAAGAAGAATGGGTAGCTCTGAGGGATGAAATAGTGAAGGCAGCAGAGGATCAAGTAGGTAAAAAGACGAGGGCTAATAGAAATCCTTGGGTAACAGAAGAAATATTGAATTTAATTGATGAAAGGAGAAAATATAAAAATGCAGTAAATGAAGCAGGCAAAAAGGAATACAAATGTCTCAAAAATGAGATCGACAGGAAGTGCAAAATGGCTAAGCAGGGATGGCTAGAGGATAAATGTAAGGATATAGAGGCTTGTCTCACTGGGGGTAGGATAGATACTGCCTACAGGAAAATTAAAGAGACCTTTGGAGAAAGGAGAATCACTTGCATGAATATCAAGAGCTTTGATGGAAACCCAGTTCTAAGCAGAGAAGGGAAAGCAGAAAGGTGGAAGGAGTATATAGAGGGTCTATACAAGGGCGATGTACTTGAGGACAATATTATGGAAATGGAAGAGGATGTAAATGAAGATGAAATGGGAGATAAGATACTGCGTGAAGAGTTTGACAGAGCACTGAAAGACCTGAGTCGAAACAAGGCCCCGGGAGTAGACAACATTCCATTAGAACTACTGATGGCCTTGGGAGAGCCAGTCCTGACAAAACTCTACCATCTGGAGAGCAAGATGTATGAAACAGGCGAAATACCCACAGACTTCAAGAAGAATATAATAATTCCAATCCCATAGAAGGCAGGTGTTGACAGATGTGAAAATTACCGAAGTATCAGTTTAATAAGTCACAGCTGCAAAATACTAACGCGAATTCTTTACAGACGAATGGAAAAACTGGTAGAAGCGGACCTTGGGGAAGATCAGTTTGGATTCCGTAGAAATCTTGGAACACGTGAGGCAATACTGACCCTAGACTTTTCTTAGAAGAAAGATTAAGGAAAGGCAAACCTACGTTTCTAGCATTTGTAGACTTAGAGAAAGCTTTTGACAATGTTAACTGGAATACTCTCTTTCAAATTCTGAAGGTGGCAGGGGTAAAATACAGGGAGCGAAAGGCTATTTACAATTTGTACAGAAATCAGATGGCAGTTATAAGAGTCGAGGGGCATGGAAGGGAAGCAGTGGTTGGGAAAGGAGTGAGACAGGGTTGTAGCCTCTCCCCGATGTTATTCAATCTGTATATTGAGCAAGCAGTAAAGGAAACAAAAGAAAAATTCGGAGTAGGTATTAAAATTCATGGAGAAGAAGTAAAAACTTTCAGGTTCGCCGATGACACTGTAATTCTGTCAGAGACAGCAAAAGACTTGGAAGAGCAGTTGAACGGAATGGACAGTGTCTTGAAAGGAGGATATAAGATGAACATCAACAAAACAAAACGAGGATAATGGAATGTAGTCAAATTAAATTGGGTGATGCTGAGGGGATTAGATTAGGAAATGAGACACTTAAAGTAGTAAAGGAGTTTTGCTCTTTAGGGAGCAAAATAACTGATGATGGTCGAAGTAGAGAGGATATAAAATGTAGACTGGCAATGGCAAGGAAATCGTTTCTGAAGAAGAGAAATTTGTTAACATCGAGTATAGATTTAAGTGTCAGGAAGTCGTTTCTGAAAGTATTTGTATGGAGTGTAGCCATGTATGGATGTGAAACATGGACAATAAATAGTTTGGACAAGAAGAGAATAGAAGCTTTTGAAATGTGGTGCTACAGAAGAATGCTGAAGATAAGGTGGGTAGATCATGTAACTAATGAGGAGGTATTGAATAGGATTGGGGAGAAGAGAAGTTTGTGGCACAACTTGACTAGAAGAAGGGATCGGTTGGTAGGACATGTTTTGAGGCATCAAGGGATCACAAATTTAGCATTGGAGGGCAGCGTGGAGGGTAAACATCGTAGAGGGAGACCAAGAGATCAATACACTAAGCAGATTCAGAAGGATGTAGGTAGCAGTAGGTACTGGGAGATGAAGAAGCTTGCACAGGATAGAGTAGCATGGAGAGCTGCATCAAACCAGTCTCAGGACTGAAGACCACAACAACAACAACAACAATGATAGAAATATGACTACTTGTAAATTTAGTCTCTGTGGCAGTTGTGGAAGACCTGCAACATCACCTCTCTCATACATCAGGTAATGAGAGAAGAGTTGCAGGATTTCATGGCAATGAGAACTGTCAGACTGAGTAAGCAAGAGATAGCAGTCATGTGTGTTAGCCCTCTATGTCAGAAAGTAATAGAGAATGTTGAAGAAGAGGTATATCGAACCTTAGCAACAATCTTCATGACCAACCTGTTGTGCCAGGGAGAATGGACTCAGCCAACTTGAACTTATGCTGCAGCCATCAAATGACAACCCAGTACCTGACTAATTCCTGCGCCAGAATAAAGCCCTATGGAAGAACAAGCATTTGTAACACCAGTGTGTTTCCACTGTGGACGCTCTGCCCACATTGTAACTACTGTAGAGAAAGAAGGGAATTTTCAATGACTATTGTGCCACCATACTTCAACCATCACAACAGTTCTATTAAAACCAGTCAGCTGGAGGTGATTATAGTATACCCTGGATGAGATTACTCCCCAACACCCAGTAGCCATTCACCATCACCGTACAGAAGTACAGGGAACTTCAGGGGAACCAAGCAACTTCCCTGTCTCTGGAGGTGTGGCTGCCCAGATGCAAATCCTCTTTGGAGAACTGTCATCGCAATGTCAGGAAATTTCTTTTATGACATTATGAATTACCAACCTGTTTGGCAACTAGTCAACTCAGAGGATTCCTTTTCTGTAATGTTAGATACTTACAATTGTCAACTAAAGAAGACTGTGTACTGTGATATGAAAGCAGTTGTGTTGAAAGTCACAAATAGAAAATACTTCAATCAACAGAAACATGTATTGCAAGGGTAACAATCAATGACAGAACATAGCCCTCTGAATTTATGGTTTGAACAGAATGTAATCATAATGATACTCTTAGGTGGGACTTTTTGTTGGTATTACAAACAGTCATAGACCATATAAGATGGGAGCCACAGTTTAAAGAAGTTATTCTGACAAGCACATGTAACAAAGATTGCTCTGTACAGTAGTTTGTTATCTAGGATGTTATCCCGTTGTCATCAACAAGGCAAGTTGCAGTCGTCAATTGAGGTGCCCAGTTAAAATGTGAAGCTGTTGTTGACTGCATAAAGCTATTCAGGTTCACAAAAGAAATCTATATGCCAGTGATGATCATAACCTTTGTAGGTGGTCAAGGAGAACTTTGGATCACTAATTATCATGAGCAGCCACAACTCATCCATATAACTAAGTATACAGGAGCTGCCAAACCAGTTCAGCAAGGGCAGCTTTCACTGAATTATTGTAGTACTGCAGTAGTTTTGGATGCTATCAAATCTGTAGTGAAGAAGAGACAGACCAAGTGGTCCATGAAAAAACACCACATCAACACTGGTACTACCCACCAATTAGCAGCCACAGCTCATATAGAGTATTGCCAACTGAACAGCAGCTAATTCCAGAGAATGTGGAGAAGTTGCTACAAGATGACAGCCTTGAACCTTCAGGGAGTCCTTGGTCCTATTCTGTGGACCTTGTGAAGAAAAAAGGACAGACCATGGCGTTTTTGCAACTACAATGATTGAACAAAATCAAGAAGAAAGATGTCTATCCACTGCCAGTGATACCCTAGACTGCTTGAAAGGAGCAAACTAGGGACATGCACAAAAGACCATTGGCAAATCTATGTTGACATGACTCTCCCCATGCAATAATCAAGCCATAAGTCCATTAAAAGAATGCCTCGATGAGTTGACAATTCCTGTCAGATGAGGAATTGCTGCAGGCAGTTATGGACTTCTTCATGCAGCAGGACACAGTGTTTTACCAAATGGTTGGGTTGGTGGGATGAATGCCTCAATGCTCATGGTGATTTTGCCTGTTTGGCATACTGATTCTGGATTGTAAGACCTTCAAATGAAAACTTTTTGATTGCTCTTTATGCATTACTACCTGTGGTACAGCTTTCTGCATGCCATGTAGATAACAAAACTTTTCACTTCATGAATCTAGATATTCAGATAGTTTATGTTTTTAATTTTCTTTTGAACTGGCACAGATTCCCAATTTCTAGCTTTATGATACATAAGAGATTGTTGAATACTTGCCACCAGAATACATAACTCCACTCTGAACCCCAGGGAATGAAAGCTGAAATTAATTTGTAGCCACTCAGAGGGAAAGAACACTACAGTCAGAGATCACCATTTTACTTGTTCTTGTGCAAATTATGCCACATTTGTTAATACGGACCCATCAATGAAACAAAAAGAATTTTATTTTATTCAGCATTCTTAATAAATTTGCTGCAGTTGAGATACTGCATGTTTTCGTGTTTTCGTTACCCCGCATCTATGAAGTCCAGTGTGTTCACAGTAATAGAACCTGCAGATGTTGGTTAATGAAAATAAATATAAATGAACAAACTCTAAATTCACTGTGAGGAAATAGGATAATTAATCTGAACATGTATACAGTGAAACAAAATTTCGACAGATAAGAGATTTTCCTCTACATCTCTGAAAATAGTATATTTCGATCTTCCTCCAGTACTCTATCAGTTTGGTTTACTTCTCTTTTCTTAGCTTATTGTCTTTTATTTACTCTTAGCTAATAAATTACCTTTATTTTAAATCTTTTTTAACATTATGACTGCATCTTCAATTTTTTGTAATTGGGCTCTGCAAAAGAAAATAGGTTGTTGAGTCTCTTCATATTGAATTTTGAATTGTACATTCTTATTAATTTTTGCCTTGGACTTCATTGATAGGGAACACAGAAAATGAGATAACAAGGCTAATTCTTTTACAGTAAATTAATTAAGAATGCTTGGTAAAAATAATTTATTTTTTCAGAATGAAATTTTCACTCTGCAGCAGAGTGTGCACTGGTATGAAACTTCCTGGCAGATTAAAACTGTGTGCCATTCTGAGACTCGAGCTCGGGACGTTTGCCTTGCACTTGCCCACAAAAGGCAAAGGTTCCGAGTTCGAGTCTTGGTTTGGCACAGAGTTTTAATCTGTCAGGAAGTTTCATATCAGCGCACACTCCACTGCAGAGTGAAAATTTGATTCCGGAAACATCCCCCAGGCTGTGGCTAAGCCATGTCACCACAATATCCTTTCTTCCAAGAGTGCTAGTTCTGCAAGGTTTGCAGGACAACTTCTGTGAACTTTGGAAGGTAGAGGACAAGGTACTGGTGGAATTGAACCTGTGAGGACGGGTCATGAAACATGCTTGGGTAGCTCAGTCAGTAGAGTACTTGCCTGTGAAAGGCAAAGGTCCCAAGTTCGAGTCTCGGTCTGGCACACAGTTTTAATATGCCAGGAAGTTTCATATCAGTGCACACTCCACTGCAGAGTGAAAATTTCACTCTGGAAATATCCTCCAGGCTGTGGCTAAGCCATGTCTCCACAACATCCTAAAGTTCCAGGAGTATTAGTTCTGCAAGGTTCGCAGGAGAGCTTCTGTGAAGTTTGAAGGTAGGAGACAAGGTACTGGCAGAATTGAAACAGTGAGGACGGGTTGTGAGTTGTCCTTGGGTAACTCTCTCGGTAGAGCACTCGCCAGCGAAAGGCAAAGGTCCAGAGTTTGAGTCACGGTTCATGCACACAGTTTTAATCTGCCAGGAACTTTCATTTTAATTTATTTTTTCATTTGCTGATTGAGATTAACAGTACGATATGGAAGGTGGAAGACACAATGGAAAGACTAATTCTTTCATGAGCTTATTCTGTAATTTTACAGTCAAACATTTGCTGTTCACAGTTATAACAATGACTTAAATGGTAATTTCTGGTTGCAGTGATTTATTTTAATTCCTTGTATAATTCTTAGTTCTCATCCCATTTGTCTTTTTGAGCAACTGCAAATTAGTCCCAGTTTTGAATTGCAAACAAATACAATTCACTTTAAAACAAACACTCAATTTCACAATATTTCCTTTCGGTAACTTCTCATATTGTTTGTTTATTGAACTTTGGATGTTTGTTCTTTATTTGTCAGTATTAACGTAATAGCACCATGAATTGTACTTTATGACAGTTAGGAAAACAGATCATTCATCAGCCAGACAGCAACTAACAATTGCTTTACATGTGTTACATAATTTGATTGCAGTGCTTAATGTTTCATTTTTTGAATTACAACAAAGTGCATTGAGGTTCCTGACAGTGCTTGCTGTCATCTTGTTGTGGCTACTGGCATTTGGAGGAATACAATGTGATGAACAGCCCTGCAGTGATATGCAACAAGTCCAAAAGACAGTATTGTGTGGTAACAAATCTGATATCTCCACAGGAAACAAAAAAACAAAAAGGAACAAAAATGTGTGAATATATTAGAAGATAATGTATTAGAACACAATGTAATTGCATTGAAATCAAGAAATTAAATATTTATCAGCCATTTTACTAATTTTTAAGAATTTATGACTGTGAATGTCCAGACAATATCCCTAGAATAACCACTCGATGGGTAACGAACAAGGAAAAGACAGCTATACATTCTAGCTTTTTGCGAAATGGCTTCATTCTGAAGCAGAAAACAGATACACATTGACACAAACACAACTCACACCTCACACATATGGCCCAGTCTCTGGACTTAGTCATAACTGTGCTTGATGGGAGCAGCAATTTGATGGTGGGAGTAAGGAGAAGGTTTGGCACAGGGAGAGGGGTATTAGCGAGATGGGGTGAGGGAATGTGTAGTGCTGCTTGAGGGAGTTGGCAGGAACGTAGTGTGGATAGGGTAGGGCTGCTAGGTGCAGTTGGGAGGTGCGGGGGGAGGGGACAGAAAAGAAGAGAAGTTACGAAGGGGAAAAGGACTGAGTGCATTGGTGGAATAGAAGGCTGTATTGTGCTGAAATGCAGTCAGGGAAGGGGATAGCTAAGTGGAGTACAGGGACTAGTGAAGGTTTGAGGTTGAAGGTGTTACTGGAACGTAGGATATATTGCAGAGAGAGTCCCATCTGCGCAAACAAAAAAAACTGGTTGTGTTAGGAAGGATCCAGATGGTGCAGGCTGTAAAGCAGTCATTGAAGTGAAGTACACTGTGTTGGACAGTATGTTCAGCTAATGAATGGTCCGTCCATCTCTTGGCTACAGTTTGTCACAGACCATTCATGCAGACAGACAGCTGGATGGTTGTCAAGCTCATGTAGAAAGCAGCACAGTGTTTCCAGCTTAGTTTGTATGTCACATGGCTGCTTTCACAGGTAGCCCCACCAGTGATGGGATGGGAGATGCCTGTGACCACTTCTGGAGTAGCTGTTCCTAGGAGGATGCATCTAGGTCTATTTCAGGGATATCAGATGTGAGGCACGATGTTGGAGTAGGGATGGACAAGAATACTGCATAGGTTTCGTAGGTGGTGGAATACCACTGTGGGAGGGGTGGGAAGGATAGTGGATACGATATTTCCCAATGCAGGGCACAATGAAAGGTAGTAGAAAATCTGGTGTAGAAAGTGATTCAGTTGCTCAAGTCCTGGGTGGTACTGAGTCATAAGGGGAGTGCACTTTTGTGGCCAAATGGTGGGTATGTGGGAGGTGGTAGATGACTGGAGAGACCAGGCAGGGGACATCTGTTACTGTCCAAGGTTGGGTGGGTAATTTCAGTCTGTGAAGGCCACAGTAAGACCGTTGGTATACATGGACAGGGATTCTCGTGAATGGCTTTTTTTACTTGGAAAATATTGCCACTGTCTGCTACTGTGGTGGGGTAGAACCAATGAAGTGATAAGACAATTTCTATAAGGGGCAACGAAAGCATAAATCGAACAGACTGTCCAGGGGTAAAGGAAAAAAGAGAAATTTTGGTTCAACTTAGGTAGATGATAAAAAAATTACTTAAAACAAGATCATTTATACAGGGAATATGATTTGAAAATAATAAACTAAAAGCCATGAAAAATAAATATCTGTTGGAATACAAATAAGTAAAGAACATAAGATATACGACCTATCTACAAGAAAGAAAGCAGAAGCCAATGTAATTACTAAACTTCAGTTATTCACTGTTAGTTGCATAAGAAGGCTGTTATGGCAGTAAACTATGTGTGAACATATGCAACTGAGAGTGCCAAGAACTGGAATTATGTATTACAATAGAATTTTATATGCCTAATCAATTAATGTAACTAAATAAAGCATATTTCTGTTCACTGAATGAGATAGCTGTTATAACAGTAGACAGTCCAACTGTCTTGGTCATAAAGGTAGAATGTTCCATCTAAAGCTCAGGTTAATGCTCCTTCATGTTTAGCCACAGTTACTCCTGTATTACGCAAGTACTTTTTATAATATGAATAGGTAGTGTGCATAATAGTGGATAAATCACTATACCTTTAATAGTTGTTATTTTCTGTGCATCTTTCCCCACAGAGTGAAAAAAGGGCTTTCTGCATTAACGTGTGACACTGAAAATCTCCAAGAAGTCCCCATTATAAAGCAGAACAATGGGAAATCAGTTGCAGAGGGCAACAAATGTAAATTAAAGGATACTGGTGTGCAAACAGTTGAACTGCAAGACATGTAAGTTTCATTAATAGTTAATATTGTTTTTAACTTAGTAAATTAAAATGAAAGTTACTACTACTTAACGGGTTGGAAGGGGAGGGGGAGGAGGAGAAAAGAAAAGAAAAGAAAAAAAGAAGCTGCTGCTTCCTCAGTTTTATGCATATCTACTGTTTATACCATATTAATAATATTTACGTTAATATATTAACATTTTTCAAAGAAAATAACTATCAACACTCGTAACCATGAAGATTAGTTTGTGTTATACTACTGCATGTCATGCAGCGGTACAGTGAACACAACTATTTATTGTGTAGCTAACAGGAATTTTCAATCCTTGAATCTAGATAAGCCAGATAACGAAGAAACAGTGGCTAACGATATATGATTTTAATTTATTTTCGAATTGGTTAAAGATTCCCAATTTATTGCTTTATGTTTTTTGGGGGTTCGATGAATACTTTTGCATCATAGTACCTACCTACTTCCAGTCAACCATAGACAAGAAGGCAAAGTCTAATAATTGTATTGTGATTGTGCAAATCACAGTTCATCTGAAGCTGACTTTCATTATCACAACAAAAACCATTAACAAGTAAACATGCTGGGAACTGTGTACAAGAATTTTTTAAATCTTTACTGAGGTAAACTTGTCCAGACACTAGACTCGCATTCAGGAGGACACAGTTCAGATCCTAACCCAGCAATCCAGACTTGGGTTTACTGTGGTTTCCCGAAATCACATAAGGCAAATGCTGGCATGATTCCTTTGAAAATAAGAAGTCCAATTACCTTCTACATCTTTTCCCCTTCTGAGCTGGTGCTCCCACTGTAATGAGCTCATCATGATGGTGCTGTGCATTAAACCCAAATCTTCTTCCCAAGATCTCTAGAGGCCTTGAAAGATGTGCAGTTATTTCCATTATGAAATACTCTCACTGCTCATTTCTGCTGAATAAATGCTTTCTTCACTTTTTGTCGAACGCTCCAGAAGATAATTCCAAATTCCATAAAACCACAGAACGAAAATTTATAAAACAGTCTAACATTTTTGTCTTTAGTTCAAGCGAATGAGAGAGGCTTCGAAGAGCATAACATCTTGAACTGAGCTTCTTGATTACTTTATGTTCATGTTGACTACATTTTAATGAATTATTCAGCTGGATCCCATGGAATTTTGCACAGTGTGTTTCAGTTAGTGTGTAGCTATCTATCTGTGGTGATTGTAGGTCATTTGTGTCGATTTACATTTGCACAACATGAACATTTCAAAGATCAAGTCTTCCATTGTTTGCTGTGGAGCAACTGTAGAGCCGTTCAACTTCCTTCAGAGTTGTGTCTTGTTAGTTGAGTCTGAACTCTTCAGCAGTATGCTTGCATAATTCTCAAACATTACAGCTGCCCCACCAATGATACTAGGAAAAAGACATGTAACTCCCAATCTAGCTTGCCTAAAAATATAAGTTTTGTTAAACATAGACTTAATAAAAGTTCTGTTAATTGCAGTTTTAACTATGATATCCCAGATATCTACTGTTAAGTGGACTTAGTTTTTAGTGCATAATTCCTGCTGTTTGTGAAACTTCCAGTCAGGAAAATGGTTTATTAAATGCATCATTCACAGTTTATTTTGGTTAAAATACAATCTGAAAGTCCTGTATCTTGGCACTCCTTTTAACAGTCTAGACACATCTTCACTTCTAACAGCAGTATGTTCATTCTCATCTGAAAGTAAAAGACACCCCTGTCTTTTGTATCTCAGTTTGTCCCCCCCCCCCCCCCGCCCCGCCCCCCCACCTGCCACCACCACCACCACCACCACCACCACCACCACCACCACCTCCACCACCACCTCCACCCACCACCCCCACCCCAATATTATGAGTCTACACATGTTACTGCTCAGCACAAAGTTTTTATCCCTGTTTATGAAGCTTAATGTTCGTGTACTGAGAATGATAATCTGACATCCTGGTTTTGTTGCACATATTTTTTTTACATGTTGAAAGTTGCTCACAAGTTGAAACAGACAGCTACCTAGTCTTCTGACGATGATATATGATATGTTGAATTGTAGCGGATTATGATGCGTTCCACTCCATGCACAATCTGTCACCTAGTTGATATGTGTGCTAACTTGTATGTTACCAATACTTTTCAATCAATTTTCTTGAAATTATTTGGTAAATTGGATTTGCTATGCAGTGCCTTTAGACCCAGAGTTGAGATTTCTTCACTTTCTGCAATAGGCAAGTGCTGAAGGCTCTGATCTATTCAAGCTACTAAAATGATGTAATCAGTTTTGCAATAACTCTTCTGTGTTATAATCACAATGTTTCCTCTATGCAATTTCATTTACAGTTGCAAATGATTCAGATCTCAAACAACTAGTAGCTCACAAATTGTTCATAACATGTATTGCTGTACTGATTTGACATTTCAGAATGACAGTTCCTTATCATCTCCAGATGTTGTGTCATTGACATTATTGCCCAGGCCTTTTCCTCTGTGGCTTCCGAGGCACCACCAAGCCAGGACGTCAAAGCAAAAGCGGGCCTTCCTAGCAGGTTGGGAACGCACACTCACCATCACACCTTGTCGATGCCATGAGGTGACTTGTTTCGCATCCATCTACATATATGCCAAGCCAGAGTGCACACACTGCACTGGCATAGTGGTTAGTAATGGAACATGCTATTCCACAGACTCTACATTTGACATGGCAGTGTGAGCCTCTGTTGTGCCAGTTTCATATATCCAGATCCTGAGAACCAAGAGGTGTTGGTTGTTAGTGAAATGCTAACAAGATTACACTTTGTTCATCTATATGAGTAAATATGGAGATAAACCCTTCAGTTGTGAAAGACTTTTATTTTTCCAATATCACAAACAATTTCGGTCTAACAGGTGCCCATCATCAGGTGTAATATTACTGAAAACAAGCAAAAGATAATGTTAAGGAAAAATTTTTCACAAATGCTTGTGAGCATAAGCCAGTGGATACTAATAAGAACTTTCTTAGCTTAAATACTACTTGCAGTTGGGCTAGTTGTGGTGAAAAATATAAGAAATGTCACAGAGCAGTGGCGACTGGGTAATCGAGAAAGACATAATACAGAATAATTGGTCGAAACTTAAGTTGCGTGTTGTGACCCCATGTGCTGCAGGACTGAATAGAACAGAGGCAAACCCACACGCAAGAGCAGGTCAAGGAGAGGTGCACACGGAGAAAGGAAGTAAATAGAAGCTACTAAACTGGCAGGGTAATGCTATAGCCATCTAGTATAATGATTAGGAAGTGTCGTGACATCAACTAACCCAACTGTTCAAATGAAACTGACAGTCTTCAATACAAACTGAGAAAATATGCTATGATGTGATGTAACTGATGCTGAAGGTACAGAAAAAGTAAAAGAGTTTGTTAAGACAAACATCAAATTGATCATTTAAGAAAATGCAAAGTCAGAAATGTATACTATAGAGTAATGTGAATGACACCAAAGAAGGTTTAACAAAATAGACTTATTGATTAGATAAAATGCCATATAGTAAGAAAAACAAATTTTTTCCATTCAAAAATATAAACACAGTGAACAAACTTTTAAACCTTCCTGAGTACTAAGAATGTGCTATTTAGTTGAGATCCAATTAGACTGCACCAAACGTAATAAGATAATTCATAACTAAAGGGAAATTTGTATGATGTTGTTGCTTTGGTTGTTGAAATAATCCAACAGCTCCACTTGAAAGTGGAAAAGAAGCACACTTGAATGATACAATAAGGGAGGAAGCTGCAAATAAAAAGGAGCATTCCTTGTATGGTTTCAGGAGAGAACAGAGGAAGGAAGGAAGTAATACACTGAGAAGAAGAAAGTGGTTAAGAGCATGATGGTAGGTGAGAAGAGAAAAATTGATGGGGAAGTGCTCAAAAATGATAGAAGATGACAGTTAGGGAAGTAAAAAAGTCCTCTAAGGAATGGTTATGCAAACAGGAGAATTGTGATGAAAAATATCAGGATGATCAGTAAAGAAGGAAAAGAAGTTAAGAATGTACAGGAAATCAAGGAGATGGGGAAGAAATATTTTGAAGAGTTAATAAATCCCAATGGAAATATGGGAGAGAAAATTGAGGAGCCTGGGAATGTGAAGGATGCCACACTGGACCTAACCAGGAGAGAAATATAGGAAATGCTAGAGACCATGAAAAGAGGAAAAGTGCCTGGATTTGATGAAGCAAATATGGAGATGGTGAGGGTAGCTGGCATTGTTGGAGTGCATTGGCTCTATAGGGTCATGACAATAGTATGGAAAGAAAGGACTCCTGAAGACTGGAAAATGGATATGATACTTAATAAAAGGCATCTCCTAGAGAAACATCATGAATGTGGTAAGAGTTTAATAAGGTTTTCCTGGACATTGAGAAGACGTATGATAGTATGAGAAGAAGCAAGATCTGGGAAACCCGCCAGAAAAAAGGTAATGGAAGCTGATTGACAGAAAAATGGGCTGATGTAAGTGGCTGCAACATCCCTGCTACTTTCCATCACCATTATGAAAGAGAGAAAGGCAGGAATGACAGTGCGAATAGGAGATGAAAATATGAAAGCAGTACTCTTTGCATATGATTTAATAGTGTGGCACAGTGGAGCTGGAGAGGCACAAGAATGGATAAATGCACAGGAGAAAGAGGTGAGACAGTAAGGATTAAAATTTAACGCAGAGAACTGTGAAGTGATAGTGACGATGAGCAATAAAATGAGAGTAGCAACGGATAGAAGTATTAGTGGGCAAGTACTAAAGAAGTGGAAAGTTTCATGTACCTGGGAAGTGTACTAGAAGACAGTGGGAGGAATGATAAGGGGATTAGTGAAAGGGGAAGGCAGTTACATGGGATTCCTGGTATCAAACAAGGATGTATTGCCAAAAAGTAAGTAAATGTTACACCAAATATATTACACTCCGGTACACATATAGGCATCAGAAATATGGGTACTGAAGAAAAGGCAGGTGAGTAAGACACAAACTTGCTAGATGAAATTTCAAAAAATCAAAATAGGACTTATTAGAATGGATAGAGTAAGGAATGAGATGATGAGAGAAAAAGTGAAAGTGAAACCCATGCATGTGACCATAGAAAAGACAAAATTGAGATGGTATGGGTACATTAAAAGAATATGAGTTTGGAGGATACAGAGACAGGCTTGTGAAATGACAAGAGTTCTAGAAGAAGACTGAGAGATATATTGTTAGAATGAAGGAATGAGTGAAGATAGAGGTGAAGACTGGGACAGAGTGCAGTTAGAAACATGGTAGATGAGGACAAGAACATGAGCCATTGCAACAACACGTCAGT
Source organism: Schistocerca nitens (assembly GCF_023898315.1). Classification (NCBI taxonomy): domain Eukaryota; kingdom Metazoa; phylum Arthropoda; class Insecta; order Orthoptera; family Acrididae; genus Schistocerca; species Schistocerca nitens. The sequence continues at coordinate 288,099,824 of NC_064618.1, read as the reverse complement.
AAGCACCTGAAGATGATGAGCAGCTGTCTTGTTGAAATATTGTGCAATTTCCACAACATTATCCGATACAAATCCTGTGAACCAGTGAAGCAGTTACTACATTGGGAAAGTCTTAAACAGCATTTACAATATTATTATTAAAATATTTTCCACGTCTGACTTTTTGTTAACAAACTTTTCATTGAGTCTGATAGAGATACAGTCTTCCTGTGCTCTCAGTTGCCCTGTTTCCCTTTTAACAATATTCCAAATTATTTTAATTGAATTATCAGAGTAACTAATCTCAGACACAGTGCACATACTTCTGGACTTTTTAACAACTTTTCTTAATACAATGCAGTAGTGACTATTTCTGAATCATCACTCCTTCTAGCTATAATATAAATTTCCATTTTCTGTTTACAAGATTTTTTTATCATTTTTGTAAGCTATGGCATTTTAGATGGTTTCGTATTTCGTCTCACATGATAAACACACCCTAAGCAACACAAACAAAAGTATGGCAATGAAATAACTCACATTTCGTACGATCCACTAGCCAAAGACTGCTGGATTCTTTTGCATAAGACACGATTTGGCTACCCATATTCAGTTATTACCATCACAAGAGATCGGCTTACAGGAGGTAAACTTCATACGACATGGTGGAAACTAACTATAATTTTATTTTTATTTTTAACCTTCTGTCCCATCATTTTCATCATCGTATTGACTTCTTTATTTTTTTCTTATCATTCTTTTTTTTGTCTGGAATCTGTCTTTGTCAACCAGGGCTCTTATAGCAAAAAGAAGATTTTACAGTTTACTTTTAGCACTGAAACTTAATTTTTTTCTGTCTTGAGTCAACTTTAATCACCGTGGGCAAAGTGAGCATGATGAATAGTTCTACTGCAGATTGCTGACCGCCATTTTCTTGGATACGAGGGTGGTTTGAAAAGTTCTTGGAATGGAATAGAAACGTCACTGTAACTTTTTTATTTTTCAATGTAGTCTCCTTGTAGATTAATGCACTTGGTTCAACGATGTTCCAGTGCCTTGATCCCACCTCAAAAATTAGTTTCCTCCAGGCCTGAAAAATAGTTGTCAACTCTGGCTATCAGTTCTACGTTTGAAATGAATCTTCATCCACCAAGAAAAATTTTCAGTTTTGGGAAGAGATCAAAGTCTGACAGAGCCATATCGGGTGAATACGGTGGGTGTGGCAAAAATTCATGCCTTAGTTCGTCTAATTTTGCCATGGCGATGGCACATGTTTGTGCATACGCATTGTTTTGATGGAAGATGACTTTCTTCCTTGCAAAACCTAGCCTTTTTTCGCATATCTTTTGTTGAAACTTGTCCAGAAGGTTAGCGTAGTATTCTCAAGTAATTGTTTGCCCAGCGGGGAGATAATCTACAGACAGAATCCCTTTTGCATCCCAGAACACTGATGCCATGACCTTTCCTGCTGAAGGAGTTGTCTTTTTTTTTTTCTTTGGTGGCAGAGAATCAGCATGTTTCCACTGCTTTGACTGTAGTTTTGTCTCTGGGGTACAGTAATGCACCAAAGTTTCATCTGCGGTCACAAACCGGCACAAAAAATCTTGTTTGTTTCTCCTAAAATGGGCCAAACATTGTTCTGATATGTCCATTCTCATGCGTTTTTGATCCAGTGTCAAGCGTCGCGGCACCTATCTTGCAGATAATTTTTTAATATCTAATTCTTCAGTTAAAATGTGACCCTTTCAGATGACATCTGGTAAGTGTGAGCAATTTTATGCGCTTTCAGTCAGCGATCCTCCATGACCATTTTGTGCACTTTATGATTTCTGGAGTTGAGACCCATCTTGGCCAACCACTGCATGGATCATCATCTAAGCTCTCCCAACCAAATTTAAATTCATTTTTCCACTTGGCAACAGTTGAATATGAAGAAGCAGAGCCCCCAGTGTATTCTGGAAATCGGCATGAATGCCCTGTGCTTTCATACCTTTCTTTATGAAGTACTTATCATTACTCGAATCTCGATTTTTTTCCATCTTCGCAAATCACTACACGGGAACAACAACAGAGCCACGTCAGCGCCACAGCTCTCCTCGAAGAACACTGACGTGGCACATGTTTACAGGCAACAGTCCAATGAATATCACGTGAACAACTCGTTGCGCTAGCACTGACCTCTCGTGGTGATTCTGAGAACTTTTCAAACCACCCTCATGCATTGCATATCAAGAGGTTGTGGTTAGGTTATGACATGAGTGTAAATTCAATGCTACAAAACATGTTGTCTACCACAGTTTAGTCATTGGCCATTTAAAATCAGCTGTGGACAGAACATCTCATGTTCCCACCATGCCTGATGTTAGCAGCTTTCAACATTAAACCATGTTACATGAAAAGCATTTCAGCACTTGTGAAGTGATCTGCTGTGGTTGTGTGTTGTCTTTAACCAATTGATAGCCAATGTGGCAACACTGCAGTACCAAGTGACAGATGTCAACAATCAAGTAATTTCAAACGGACTATAGTATGGTATAGATCCATTGCAATACTGAGGGTGCCTACACACAGGATTCAGTAGAGTCCCCAATGGTTGACAATGGAATTTTTTCCCACTGTTTGTGCAACAATTTCCAACCAATTTCTCAATTTGGCGAGAATGACAAGGGGGGAGGGGGGGGGGGTCGAGGTGACAAGTGAATTCTGTTCTCCAAGACAGAGAGCAGAGTTTGTATCATTTTGAGACATGGCAGTTTTGATAGCTGGGGCAGATACAAAACTCCAGTTGCTTCTTCAAAAAACAAAGATGGGACAGATCCAGTGATTTGACAGGAGGACAGTTGCTACATATGGCAATTTCTTGGACAAGATGACTATTTTTCTTTGGATTGTGGGCAGAATGGCTTATAACCAATTTTAAAGATACTTTCCATTCTGCTTATGGATATTCCAAGTCCTTTGCTGTCTTTAATAGAATTGAAATAGCAAACTTCAAAGTTTTCATTTCATCTTCCTGAACTTTAATTCCAAATTTCTCTTTGGTTTACTTTATTGCTTGCACAGTTACATATTGAATATCATGGGGTGTAAGCTACAAAAAGGTCTCACTCTCTTCTTACCTACAGCTTCTCTTTCATGTCTTTCAAGGCTTATGACTGCAGTCTGCCATCTGTACAAATTGTAATTATCTTTCTCTCACTGCATTTTATTCCTAATTCCTCAAGAATTTCAAAGAATGTCTTCCAGTTAACAGTGTCATAAGTTCTCTATAAATTTACAAATATCATAAATGTAGGTTTGCCATATTATTGAGTCTATCTTCTAAAATAAGTCATAGGATCAGTATTGCTTCACATATTGCTGCATTACCTTGGAACCAAAACTAATCATCCCCAAGGTTGGCTTCTACCAGTCTGTCTATTCATCTATAAATATTTTGTGCCAGTATTTTGCTACATTGGATTACTGAACTGTTGGTTATATAATAATCACATCAGTCAGCACCTGCCTTCTTTGAAATTGGAATTATTACATTCTTCCTACACCTTGAAAGTATTTACATTTACTTACACATGAAGTGTCATAGATTTCAGTACTTTTCAAAGGAAGCTGCTGTGCAGCAGAATTGTGGCTTTATCAATCGCACCGAGTGACACTTGTGTTTGGGAGGAGTGCAGTTCAAATTCCCATCCAGACGTTGAGGTGTAGTTTTTCTATGGTTTCCCTAAATTGTTTAAGGCAAGGACATAACTGATTTCTTTCCTCAATCCCAGCATGCATTCCATCTCTAATGTCCATCTACATCTATATCTACATCCATACTCCGCAAGCCACCTGACGGTGTGTGGCGGAGGGTACCCTGAGTACCTCTATTGGTTTTCCCTTCTATTCCAGTCTCGTATTGTTCGTGGAAAGAAGGATTGTCTGTATGCTTCTGTGTGGGCTCTAATCTCTCTGATTTTATCCTCATGGTCTCTTCGCGAGATATACGTAGGAGGGAACAATATACTGCTGGACTCTTCGGTGAAGGTATGTTCTCGAAACTTTAACAAAAGCCCGTACCGAGCTACTGAGCATCTCTCCTGCAGAGTCTTCCACTGGAGTTTATCTATCATCTCCGTAACGCTTTCGCGATTACTAAATGATCCTGTAACGAAGTGCGCTGCTCTCCGTTGGATCTTCTCTATCTCTTCTATCAACCCTATCTGGTACGGCTCCCACACCGCTGAGCAGTATTCCAGCAGTGGGCGTACAAGTGTACTGTAACCTACTTCCTTTTTTTTCGGATTGCATTTCCTTAGGATTCTTCCAATGAATCTCAGTCTGGCATCTGCTTTACCGACGATCTACTTTATATGATCATTCCATTTTAAATCACTCCTAATGCGTACTCCCAGATAATTTAGGGAATTAACTGCTTCCAGTTGCTGACCTGCTATTTTGTAGCTAAATGATAAGGGATCTATCTTTCTATGTATTCGCAGCACATTACACTTGTCTACATTGAGATTCAATTGCCATTACCTGCACCATGCGTCAATTTGCTGCAGATCCTCCTGCATTTCAGTACAATTTTCCATTGTTACAACCTCTCGATACACGACAGCACCATCTGCAAAAAGCCTCAGTGAACTTCCGATGTCATCCACCAGGTCATTTATGTATATTGTGAACAGCAACAGTCCCATGACACTCCCATGTGGCACACCTGAAATCACTCTTACTTCGGAAGACTTCTCTCCATTGAGAATGACATGCTGCGTTCTGTTATCTAGGAACTCCTCAATCCAATCACACAATTGGTGCTCTTACTTTGTTCACTAAACGACTGTGGGGAACTGTATCGAACGCCTTGCGGAAGTCAAGAAACACGCCATCTACCTGTGAACCCGTGTCTATGGCCCTCTGAGTCTCGTGGACGAATAGCGCGAGCTGGGCTTCACACGACCGTCTTTTTCGAAACCCATGCTGATTCCTATAGAGTAGATTTCTAGTCTCCAGGAAAGTCATTATACTCGAACATAATACGTGTTCCAAAATTCTACAACTGATCAATGTTAGGGATATAGATCTATAGTTCTGCACATCTGTTCGACGTCCCTTCTTGAAAACGGGGATGACCTGTGCCCTTTTCCAATCCTTTGGAACGCTACGCTCTTCTAGAGACCTACGGTACACCGCTGCAAGAAGGGGGGCAAGTTCCTTCACGTACTCTGTGTAGAATAGAACTGGTATCCCATCAGGTCCAGCGGCCTTTCCTGTTTTGAGCGATTTTAATTGTTTCTCTATCCCTCTGTCATCTATTTCGAGCAATAGACCATTAAACCCTGAACTTCCTCCATTCTTATTTGTCTGTGGTACCAACATTTTCTTCATTAGACCATGACTTGCTTCTGGTGGTTTCTACTTTGTGTTGTTCATTGCCTATATACTGCTACCTGTTCTAGGCAATTTAAAATTAAAAACATAAACAATCCTATTGTCCGCATTTTCCAGTTCTGTCATGGTGTACAGTTTTATTTACACAGTGTAACAGTTAACAGTTTCCAAAATTACACTGCATTTTGCAATTTTGTTCATTGGTATAATGACCGATCTTTAATTCTGTTGAGACTTGTAAATATGTATTAATATTTTTCAAATGATATGTACCAAGTGGATCTTAGACATAAAGCATCTGAAATGCTGTGTACTCTCTGTTTGTTCAGTAGGTGTCTTCTTCCTCAACTTTTTCTTATTTTTTGCTTCTTTCATTGCTTTCTTCTGAACTTTCATTCTTGCACTGTCTTTACTCTTACGTTTCTGCTTCCTTTCTACCTGCACCTTGTTTCTTCCTCTTTTGATCCCCCTTCTCTTGATTTATCTTCTCTTGTATATAACTTCTTCTACTTCCTCTCCTCCTTCGTCATCATCATCACCATCTTCTTCTTTCCTTACTCGTATTCTATCTCTTCATTATCTCCTGTTTGTCAGACTTCCATCTGTTTATTTTCTGCTTAGTGTCCTCTTCTTGAGCTTGAAATTTGCTTGGTTTGCAAGAAACATTTATTCAGAATGTTGGCTGTTATTGCAATCTTTTGCAAGTTTGATATTCCACACATTTGCCCCAGGTAGTCAGGGATAAAACCAATCTTTTTTTCTTTTTTATTTCCTTCTTTCTTTCCCAAAAGCTCAGTGGGGCAAAGCAAAACTGTTTTTTGAAAGCTGTAGGGAGAATACAATCCAGTGGCCTGAACTGCTGGACTTGGTATACACAATGGTAACTTATAACTGACTTCCAGCTGACAATGTTGCAAGCTCCCTTTTATATTAAACTGCCTCTCATTTACTTTAGGAAGTTCTTCCTCATTTTAAAAACTTGCACTTCATTTTTTCTGTAATGTCTTCAATAGATTTGCATATGTACTGGACTTATTTAACAGTCTCAAGTACACATTTTTTCTGTTCGATTTCTCTAGCAAGGCATCCTCCTTTTGCAGCTGCTGTTCTGTTTAAACTGACAAATTACCTGTGTTTTTGGAATCTTTACTTTTTTCCTGCAATTGAAATTTTAATTTCCATATTTCCTCAACTGTCCCTCTTGAAGCTTTTTTTAATTATTGCATCTTCCTCTAACTATTTTTGTGCTCCACCAGGAAATTTTTCTGTCCATCTCCTTAGCGATACTGCTCATGATTTTTGTGGCTATCCAGTCCAACCTCATTATACTATATTTCTGTACCTCTTTTTTGCAAGGTATTTTCACTGCTTTCCATTCAATTGTACCTGATCCTGTTCATTTTCCATGTATGTCCAGTTGCTTTCTTGAGGTCACAGTTGAGTTAACCATTTACTTGTTTCATTCTTCTCCACAAATCCAGAATTTGGCACAAGTATCACAATTTTGTCCCTATCCTGGAGCTCAAGTCATCTATAAATTTCTGTTGTGTCTGTTATTTCAGCCATTATTTTTGCTGATAGTCAGTCCACATTTGAATAGTCTTCATCTGTAGTAGCTTCACAGCATAACACTATCAACAATGGAAGATTATGATCACAATGAATTACAGGCCCTACTCCTACTCTTTTTTTTTTTCACTGATTTGTCATCATTTGCACAGTTTATCCTCTGGTTATGGCATCTCCTGATATTGACATTCTTTGTCATTGTCCCAGGGTTCCATTGGTAATAGAAATTGAGTATAGATTAAGACATGCCTCACTTCTAGAGCTCCTGTTCATTAACAAAACCTATAGTCAAGAATGCAGTCATCTAGCATAGACTAAAAACTGTAGTGTCAAAATACATACATGCAGATCAGAACAGTTCATTAACCTGATTATCTATATCTAGTTCCATATAAAGTTTCATAAATTCCACTGCTTTTAAAATGAGGTGACAGTGGCAGATGCTCTTCTAAGCACTCTAACATAGTCTTAAAGTAGCTTTTAGCTGTCGCTATGGTTTACTGATTGTTACCTTCACACTGCATGTAATAATCTGCGTGGAATCGTTCTCTCTTGCTATTAGTTTTCATGCTGAAATTTACCGGCAGATTAAAATAGTGTGTAGAAATGACACTTGCACTCTTGTCCCATCCTTTCATGTCCACTACAGGAGAGCCTCTTTGGTGCTTAAAGTAGGTGAGGGGTACTGCTAATTTGAAGCTTTGAAATTGGTCTTGTGACATATGAGAATAAGTTCTTAGGTAAGAACCTTGCTTGTGAAAAGCAAGAGTCCAGAGTCAAATCCCAAACTTGCGTATATGTTTTAATTTGTGCAGAAGTTAAATTATCGTTTCACCCTGCTACAGAAATAAATACAAGTATTAGTTTTCATATTTATTAGTCATTTCAAAGGTGTACATTGCGCTCAGCTTTCATCTTTGGTCATACATTTTGGAACATAGATATCTGCTAGAAGCCAAGTCATTAAAACAAAAATCTTTCACAGTTTTTCTTAATTCTCTTTTAAGTGTATTACTCAACAAGGAGTTCAAAGACAAGAAATTTAGCACAGTTGCTTCAAACACAGAAGAAACAAAGGTTAAATATGAAAGAAGTCAGAAGAAATCAAGTTCATCTTTTCTTCCTCCAGAATTCACTAAACCAACTAAAGCAGTTAAAGAATCGGATGATCCTGAAACTACAAAACATATGCGGCCAGTGAGTGCTTCTTTACAAAGATCTTATGATAAAATTAGAAGCGCATCTCCATGCAGAAGATCAAGATCTCCAAGCCCACGTTTTTCTGTGTTGTCACGGACTAGGCGCAAATCCTACATGGAACAGAAGCAACCAGTGTTCACTGACTTTGGATGGAATGATAGTAACAGAAATGTTGGTGATAAGAAGACATACAATATTCTTGCTCCTGAGAAAGAGGTTTGTGTTGAAAACATTTCATCCATTATGTTCAGTGAATGTATATTATCTTTTTGTCATAGCAGTGCTCTTATTTAACTGTTCACGTAATTTGAGTGGAAGTATGAAACTTGTCTAGTAGAAAGGGGAATCGTCAGTAGGATATTAGGAAGGAAAGAGAAACAAGTGGAGGACAGGTACTACCAGTGAGGTCCGCAGCTCGTGGTCGTGCGGTAGCGTTCTCGCTTCCCGCGCCCGAGTTCCCGGGTTCGATTCCCGGTGGGGTCAGGGATTTTCTCTGCCTTGTGATGACTGGGTGTTGTGTGATGTCCTTAGGTTAGTTAGGTTTTAGTAGTTCTAAGTTCTAGGGGACTGATGACCATAGATGTTAAGTCCCATAGTGCTCAGAGCCATTTGAACCAACTACCAGTGAGTGAGGACAGAGACTTGCTGAACAAAATTATACGTCAGGGTGACAATTTGCATCTGTGAAATCCAGGCAAGCTAGTGTTAGATGGGAGAATCCAGCTGGCATCTGTCTGAAGCAGCCTCTGATGTCTGGTATCTGTTTGAAGCAGCCACTGATGTTTGCTGAGAAGTGTTCCATAAAATTGGATTGTCAAGACAGTGATGTTTATATAAGGCTTGGCTGTATTCAGAGATGCCTGTACGTGTAATGGAATAGTAGGTGCCAGTGACACAGCTGAAATAGGCTGCATGGGTACACAGGACATATCGTATTATGGTAAGATTCTGAAAGCAGACACGGCATAAGGATGGACTAGAATATTTTTCTAAAGTCAGTGAACTATGGAATACCAATTTTAGGGGGGTAAGTAGGATTTTGAAAGGAACTGCTTTTCAGGGTGCAGTGAAAGGTAGTCGGAACCCTGCTAGAACTGTTTCAGTACAGAGTGGTATCATGTGAATGGCTGGTGCTCCTTTCTGCTTGGTTGTGGATTATTTAGAAAATGAAATATTATTTCACAGGAGCTCTTATTTTTTTACCAGTTTTCCAGGATTATGTTTGTTAAAATACCCATAGTAAGGTGTTCTGTGTATTCAGAAATGGATTTTTTGTTACTGCATATACACTGTATACAGATAATAAACCTACAGAGGAAATAACATCTCTGTTCTCATACTTCAGCCCTTTCTCCTCCTTAACCTTCATATTGACCCTCGCTATCTTTATGTTCACCTCACCTAACCGGCCCAAGAAACAAAGTTGCCCCAATCGAGCCACAATGTTGGGAGAATGTAGCTGTGTGTGTTGACGCATTTGTATGTAATATCTGTCTCTCTAAAGAAGAATAAAAGGTCAAAACCTGTGTGATAATATTCAACTTCATATCTATGTGACTATCCACTTCTCATTGTGCTGGGAATGGTTGTCCTTCCTTAAACTTTTGTTTATTTACAATAACATTGCTCATTGCTCATCAACTGCTACACATGCACAATTGCAGCTAGTAAGTGATGTTTGTTCTTTGTCTCCAATGATATTAATGCTGACTTCTCTAATACTCTGTTTTCACTTGTAAATGCTTTATTAGTTGTGTAAGAATTTAAATTAAATATTTCACCAGCAGTCTGCAGGTGTTTAAATGTAAGTGTAAGTGTTGTTGCACATTATCAACTTCTTATGTGTTACAAAAGGTTACAGGGATGCAGTGAACGAAAGATTATAGAACAGAAAAAAAATCAATAAGAAATAACAAGTCAAGTAACTGTTATTTTTAACTGCTGCAAACTTGCACAGATAATCTTTGCTGAATCAGTTAATATTTAACATTCTGTGTTCTGATATGCGATTTTATCTTCCACTTACTAGCAATTTCAAAACTAAGAATCTTTACAGGTCCATCCCCTTGCACTACAAGCATTAAGAAATAGACAAAATGAGATTGAGGAGTGCCTTGCTCAAGAATCCCAGGTACTAAATGCTGACCAAACTCCAATGGTAGGTTAGCCCACATATGATGCATACCCATAGTTTGTAGAAGTAAAATAAGCAGCCTCCAACTTTCTCAGCATAAGAAATATTATTACTATTTTAGTATTCCATGTGACAAAATAGCAAAGAGTTCCACAGTTCTCATGGAAACTGATATTGTGTACTGTGGAATAAACATTTGAAAGTTTGTGGTCAACTGAAGAATGAGATACAACTCATCGGCTTTGACCAATGACATAATATTTTACTCATAGATAGTAATTGGCTTATTATGAGCCGTAGATAATAGATTGATTATCTACTGTGGTGAAGCATCATAATTGTAAATAGAAATAAATGAATGAATGTGTTATTAGGAGACAGACATTGTGTACGCTTTTTGTCGCTCATAGTAATTTTACATCATCTGCACATATGTTTTGAATTATACCTTCATCTGATAATGATTCATTCCAACTACTGTTTCCTCTGCAATTGGTTCATATCTTACACTGTGTAGGTCAGCTGAAGAATAGGATACTAGTACTAGTGAAAGCAATAAAAATGACATTTGTAATACTGGCATCCTGTACCTCAGTTGAACTACAAAGGTTGTGTCCTATTCTTCAGTTGAGCTACATAAATCAGCTGAAGAACAGGATACAAATTTTATGGTTGATGCTTTTTTTTGCCTTCACTAGTACTAGTATCCTATTCTTCTGCTGACCAGCTGAAAGATACGATACAAATTTTACGTTTGTCTCTTTTTCATCTTCGCTACTATTAGTATCCTATTCTTCAGATGATACTAGTACTAGCGAAAGTGAAAAAACCAACTTATGTAAAATTTGTATATATGTCAACTGAGGTACTCCATGCCAGTATTACGAATGTTGCTTCTTTTGCTTTCATTGACCTATGTAGATCAACTGAAGAGTAGGATACTAAGATTTTCTGCTGTGAAAAAAGTGATATGCAACATTACGTTGGAAATATGGATGTACATGATAAATGCCCATGATCTGTTTTCTCTGTACCACAATTGTTTCTTTCTCAATCTTCATCTATGCTTTTAAATCTTCGCAATTCATCATCTGTGGTAACTTCTGATGTCATTGGTTAAATTCAATGGATTATATCCCATTTCCCGTATTTCCAAATTTTGATACTGACTTCATTGCCTTTCCAACTGATGCCTGTGAAAGCCCTTCATCTATTATGTTCATTACAATGTAAGTTCTCTTTTTTTTATAGAAATGCTCTTATTTAACTGTTCCTACTTCTGTAATATATTTTAGGTGCTCCACGGTAATGCATGTATATATGTAGTGCTTATAGAATTGTTGGTTAAACTTAAGAATTTATCTTCTTTGGGGAAATTTAGTAAAAGGAAAGTTAATAACAATAAAAAGGGCTGTGCTAGCACATTTCCGGATAATGTACAAGTGGTTTTAAACCCACGGAAATGTGGTGCATCTTACAGAAAATATATTAACTGGGTGGTATTTATTGGGATATTATTTAGTGAAATAAATGTAATAACTTTTATTTGCAGATATGTCATATCAAGATATGTATGGCACAATGTTTTATTCAGAATTTATAGCAATTTCTTAGGTGATAGCTGGGTTTGGACCTAATAGCACAGGTTAAATTGCTGTGGGTGAAATGAGCAGCAATGACATTTACAGTCATCATTGCCATCTACTTTGGGTGGGAGTTTTGGACTATCTAATGAGTGCGGAGGTTGAGGTTAGGTTTGGACCTGACAGCACAGTTTAAATTGCTGCAATTGAAAGGAGCAGAAATGGTATTTACACTCGTGATTGCCACACACTGTTGACAGTTCTTTCAGAATATGTTCCTATTTTCAAGGTAGTGGCTATGACAGAAACTGATAGTACAGCAAAATTTAACTGTACTTTACCCTGTATCATATCCTACAGAATTAAATTTCATTATGGCAACACCGCCCCCCCCCCCCCCCCCCCCCATGAACCATGGACCTTGCCGATGGTAGTTTCAGGGGCAACAGTCTGGATGATTGACTGATCTGGCCTTGTAACACTAACCAAAATGGCCTTGCTGTTCTGGTACTGCAAACGGCTGAAAGCAAGGGGAAACTACGGCCGTAATTTTTCCCGAGGGCATGCAGCTTTACTGTATGATTAAATGATGATGGCGTCCTCTTGGGTAAAATATTTCGGAGGTAAAATAGTCCCCCATTCGGATTTCCGGGCGGGAACTACTCAAGAGGACGTTGTTATCAGGAGAAAGAAAACTGACGTTCTACGGATCGGAGAGTGGAATGTCAGATCCCTTAATAGGGCAGGTAGGTTAGAAAATTTAAAAAGGGAAATGGGTAGGTTAATGTTAGATATAGTGGGAATTAGTGAAGTTCGGTGGCAGGAGGAACAAGACTTTTGGTCAGGTGAATACAGGGTTATACATACAAAATAAAATAGGGGTAATGCAGGAGTAGGTTTAATAATGAATAAAAAAATAGGAGTATGGGTAAGCTACTACAAACAGCATAGTGAACGCATTATTGTGGCCAAGATAGACACGAAGCCCACGCCTACTACAGTAGTACAAGTTTATATGCCAACTAGCTCTGCAGATGCTGAAGAAATTGATGAAATGTATGATGAGATAAAAGAAATTATTCAGGTAGTGAAGGGAGACAAAAATTTAATAGTCATGGGTGACTGGAATTCGAGAGTAGGAAAAGGGAGAGAAGGAAACATAGTAGGTGAATATGGATTGGGGCTAAGAAATGAAAGAGGAAGCCGCCTGGTAGAATTTTCCGCAGAGCATAACTTAATCATAGCTAACACTTTGTTTAACAATCATGAAAGAAGATTGTATACATGGAAGAACCCTGGAGATACTAAAAGATATCAGATAGATTTTATAATGGTAAGACAGAGATTTAGGAACAAGGTTTTAAATTGTAAGACATTTCCAGGGGCAGATGTGGACTCTGACCACAATCTATTGGTTATGAACTGTATATTAAAACTGAAGAAACTGCAAAAAGGTGGGAATTTAAGGAGATGGGACCTGGATAAACTGAAAGAACCAGAGGTTGTACAGAGTTTCAGGGAGAGCATAAGGGAACAATTGACAGGAATGGGGGAAAGAAATACAGTAGAAGAAGAATGGGTAGCTTTGAGGGATGAAATAGTGAAGGCAGCAGAGGATCAAATAGGTAAACAGATGAGAGCTAGTAGAAACCCTTGGGTAACAGAAGAAATATTGAATTTAATTGATGAAAGGAGAAAATATAAAAATGCAGTAAATGAAGCAGGCAAAAAGGAATACAAATGTCTCAAAAATGAGATCGACAGGAAGTGCAAAATGGCTAAGCAGGGATGGCTAGAGGACAAATGTAAGGATATAGAGGCTTGTCTCACTGGGGGTAGGATAGATACTGCCTACAGGAAAATTAAAGAGACCTTTGGAGAAAGGAGAATCACTTGCATGAATATCAAGAGCTTTGATGGAAACCCAGTTCTAAGCAGAGAAGGGAAAGCAGAAAGGTGGAAGGAGTATGTAGAGGGTCTATACAAGGGCGATGTACTTGAGGGCAATGTTATAGAAATGGAAGAGGATGTAGATGAAGATGAAATGGGAGATAAGATACTGCGTGAAGAGTTTGACAGAGCACTGAAAGACCTGAGTCGAAACAAGGCCCCCGGAGTAGACAACATTCCATTGGAACTACTGACGGCCTTGGGAGAGCCAGTCCTGACAAAACTCTACCATCTGGTGAGCAAGATGTATGAAACAGGCGAAATACCCTCAGACTTCAAGAAGAATATAGTAATTCCAATCCCAAAGAAAGCAGGTGTTGACAGATGTGAAAATTACCGAATTATCAGTTTAATAAGTCACAGCTGCAAAATACTAACGCGAATTCTTTACAGACGAATGGAATAACTGATAGAAGCCGACCTCGGGGAAGATCAGTTTGGATTCCGTAGAAATGTTGGAACACGTGAGGCAATACTGACCCTAGACTTTTCTTAGAAGAAAGATTAAGGAAAGGCAAACCTATGTTTCTAGCATTTGTAGACTTAGAGAAAGCTTTTGACAATGTTGATTGGAATACTCTCTTTCAAATTCTGAAGATGGCAGGGGAAAATACAGGGAGCGAAAGGCTATTTACAATTTGTACAGAAAGCAGATGGCAGTTATAAGAGTCGAGGGGTATGAAAGGGAAGCAGTGGTTGGGAAGGGAGTGAGACAGTGTTGTAGCCTCTCCTCGATGTTATTCAATCTGTATATTGAGCAAGCAATAAAGGAAACAAAAGAAAAGTTCGGAGTAGGTATTAAAACCCAAAGGACTTGGAAGAGCAGTTGAATGGAATGGACAGTGTCTTAAAAGGAGGGTATAAGATGAACATCAACAAAAGCAAAACGAGGATAATGGAATGTAGTCGAATTAAGTCGGGTGATGCTGAGGGAATTAGAGTAGGAAATGAGACACTTAAAGTAGTAAAGGAGTTCTGCTATTTGGGGAGCAAAATAACTGATGATGGTCGAAGTAGACTTACTTTACTTGACTTAATTCCTTTGGCCCCTATGGGGGCATAGGGCATCCAGGAGAACTCGCCATCCGTCTCTGTCTTTGGCCATTTGCCTCAATTCTGCCCAGGTCTTGCCAACTCTTTTTGCTTCCCCTTCCACTGTCCTCTTCCATGTGCCCCTTGGTCTTCCTCTCTTCCTTGTTCCCTGGGGATTCCATTCCAATGCTTTTTTCTTGATGGCTCCATCTGGTTTTCTCAAGGTGCGCCCCAACCAGCCCCACTTTCTCTCTCGTATCTGGTCTTCTATAGGTATCTGGTTTGTTATTCGCCAGAGCTCCTCATTACATATTTTTTTCTGGCCACCAGATATTCATGATGCGTCGAAGACATCTATTTATGAAGCTTTGTAACTGGGTTGTTATCTTTTTATCCATTTTCCAGCTTTCACTGGCGTACAGAAGGACAGCCTTCACATTTGTATTAAAAATACGGATTTTTGTTTTGTATGTGATATTTCTATTTTTCCATATTGGATACAATTGTATGAAGGCAGCATTTGCCTTTTTAATGCGGTTTTTCACGTCATCTCCAGCTCCACCATCTTCCGCCACTATACTACCCAGATACAGCAATGAGTTGACAGTCTCCACTCGCTACTCACCTATTAACAGGGGCACCTCCATGTTACCTGAATTTACTCTCATTTCCTTTGTTTTGCCTATATTTATCTTGAGGCCAGCAGTCTCTGCTTCTTCTTTCAGCAAGCTTAATTTAGCTTGCATATCAGTCAGCCTTGGAGCTAATAAAACTACGTCGTCTGCAAAATCCAAATCCTCCAGACGTTCGTGGATCCCCCACTGGATTCCTCGTCTCCTGCCTGCTGTGACTCTTCTCATAACAGAGTCTAGAATGAGTAGAAAAAGTGTTGGTGACAAAATGCAACCCTGCCGGACTCCAGTTGTTACTTTTATGGGCTCTGTCATATTTCCCTTGTGGAGTATGCAGCATTCGTAGCCATCATATAGATCTTTTATGATGTTTAAGATCTTCTGTGGTATGCCATACTTCCGCAACACCTGCCAGAGCACTTTATGTTTCACGGAATCGAAGGCCTTTTGAAAATCAATGAATGCCAGGTACATGGTTGCTTGGAATTCTTTGCTTTGCTCTAAGATGATCCTAAGAGTGTTAATAAGATCAACACAGCTGCGTTGTGCCCTAAAACCGGCCTGTTCTTTACGCAGTCGCTTTTCAAGGGATTCTTTAATTCTGTTTAAAATAATTCTGGTGAGGACCTTACTGGGCACTGACAACAATGTAATACCACGCCAGTTGTTACAGTCTGACAAATTTCCCTTTTTTGGGAGCTTTACCACCAAGCCATTTTTCCACTCCTTTGGAGATTTCTCTTCAAGCCAAATATGCTTCAGCAAAGGATGGAGCATTTTAACAGTACTTTCAGTATCGGCTTTTAAGAGAAGTAGAGAGGATATAAAATGTAGATTGGCAATGACAAAGAAAGTGTTTCTGAAGAAAAGGAATTTGTTAACATCGAGTATAGATTTAAGTGTCAGGAAGTCGTTTCTGAAAGTATTTGTATGGAGTGTAGCCATGTATGGATGTGAAACATGGACAATAAATAGTTTGGACAAGAAGAGAATAGAAGCTTTTGAAATGTGGTGCTACAGAAGAATGCTGAAGATTATATGGGTAGATCACATAACTAATGAAGAGGTATTGAACAGAATTGGGGAGAAGAGGAGCTTGTGGCACAACTTGACTAGAAGAAGGGATCGGTTGGTAGGACATGTTCTGAGACATCGAGGGATCACCAATTTAGTATTGGAGGGCAGCGTGGAGGGTGACCAAGAGATGAATACACTAAGCAGATTCAGAAGGATGTAGGTTGCAGTAGGTACTGGGAGATGAAGAAGCTTGCACAGGATAGGTTAGCCTGGAGAGCTGCTCAAACCAGTCTCAGGACTGAAGACCACAACAACAACAACATCAACATGGCACCACATCCCTTTATATAACTAACATAATTATGGTATGTATCAAATGCCATCTCCCATTTGTCCCACAGTTTTATGCAGTCAGTCAACATCGCCTGTTGCCAACTGCTGTTCCATATTTTGCATACTTTTCTTAAAAAGTCATATTTGGTATACAGTGTGGCTACTAATAGGAATACTTCTAATCTAAGGTCTAGTGTCATATATGTTTATTTAAGATATATCCATGACTTTTAATCACTTTCGGACTTCTGTTAAAATGCACTGAGTATTTCCCTGTGATCAGTTAATTCCATACCTACTGTGCTATAGTATTTCAGTATTTCATGGTTATTTTGTGTTAAATTAGTGTTTAAATTTGTGCAATTGCTATTAGGTGGAATCTTCAATGCAGAATAATAAATGCTTAAAATATTTCATCACTAACTTCTGGCTTGTTTCCTAAGATGCAGTCCCGTCTTTGAAATGTACAACAAGCTCTGCCTAGGAC
The DNA here is from genome assembly GCF_023898315.1 of Schistocerca nitens. Taxonomy (NCBI): domain Eukaryota; kingdom Metazoa; phylum Arthropoda; class Insecta; order Orthoptera; family Acrididae; genus Schistocerca; species Schistocerca nitens. The sequence continues at coordinate 288,082,529 of NC_064618.1, read as the reverse complement.
TCGCACAAAGCTTTCAAGATTGTGTTATCCTTTATTCTTAATATTGTTTATGCCTACCTACAAAGGAAACTGTTGCTTACACATTTCTTTTTCTGATCTCCTTATCTTAATTTACTGTACCTGTTTTGGGTATGGGCTGGACGCTTTGAAAGGTGGAATGAGTAGCAGAATTGTGTTTAGTTCTCTTTGGTCCTAACCACACACAACATATTGCTTTGAGCTGTCACACTCTTCCTGATTGAAGTACACACTGTCCGAACAATATCTATTCATGCGTTCAAATGTACCCACCCAATGTGAGGTGCTGGTGCTAGGAGTGGGGAAGAACCAACTGATCTGTGGTATGCCATGGTCAGCAATGTTGTGTCAATCGCAACATGTTGAGCAATTTGGTGATCCAGTTGGATAGTGGCCAATCATGCAGATAGACAGCTGGTTAGTAGTCATCACAATGAATAAGAATTCTGCGCAGTAATTGCTCCACATGGATGCTTTTATGCGTGGCATACCTTTTATTTGACAGGAAATACCTGTGTGTGAACTGCAGAAGAGGTGAAGTGGGATGTGCAGGTTAGGTCTCACAACAATGTTATCCATGGGGAAGTGACCTGTGGGATGCAGGATTGGAAATAGGATTTGCATACATAGTGATGGTGTAGGATACTGCATAGATTTTTGGTTAATGGAATACTACTTGGGTGATGAGGGTACAATTTTGGGTTGGATATCCCTTATCTTAGGACATGAGGGGGGAAGAGTCAACTTTGTGGTGAAGGGTGTAGTCAAGTTTCTCAAGCCCTCAGTATTATTGCATGATAAAAAGAGTATTGGTTTGTGGCTGCTTCACAATGGTGATGGTTTTATTGGTCTCACAGGAATAAATGACATGGGACATCTGTTATTGCCTTAGCTAGGCAGGATAATAAGTGCCTGGAGAAGGTTGCAGCTGTATTGTGATATGTATTTGTTTCCCACTGCATATGCTGAACCCACCGATGCCAAAGCTACAGGGGAGAGAGTTTTTAATGAGGTACAGATGACATTTATCAAAAAAGAGATCTTAGGAATCTAGGAATATAGCTCATTGATTTGAGAAGTACTGGGAGAAGTAGATTTGGAAGTACAAGACAAAGTTCTGATAGAAAAAGTGGAGCTAGTGATTTATATATATAAATCTCAGAATATGGTTGGCCAAAAGATTTAGGAAGGAGGTGGTGGGTTTGGCATCAGTAGAGTAGTGGGAAAGGAAGTGTTCTATGACAGCAAAGCCATGTACATAGAGGTTGTTTGTGTATAGAGACATAGAATCTACTGTGATAAACAAGGAGTGTGTTGGTAATGGGAAAGGAACTATAGGAAGGTAGTGTACAAAGTGATTAATGTCCTCGATGTAGGAAGGTCCAGTGCAGATACTTAACTGGAAATGCAGGTCATCAAAGACAGCTGATCTTTTGTGGTAGTATTGTATTTAGCCTTGTTGGGCAAGTATGAGGGAGGCATTGGAGTTGGGTTTATGAAGCTTGGTCAGCAGTTAAAAGATGGATTTACATGGCGTTGCCAATGAAAAGAGGGAGATGGATTCAGCAGACAAGTTCTGTGGGATTGAAGATCAGCTGGGGATCATGTTGGATTTCTGAAATGGGATCATAATGGTAAAGTTTGTAAGCAGTGGTGTTGAGAAGTTGGAGGAGACCTCCACAATACCTATGATTTCGACAGCTGCTTCAGTAATTCCTCTTAGGAGCAGATCTTCTGAACAATGCAGGTACGAACTATCCATCTAGCACATCCTCCATTCCCCCCCACCCCCATGTTTTATGCACTCTCAAGCTTGACTTGTTCGTAAAACATAATGTATTGATTTTTGTTTATCAATCCTAAGCCAGACTGGTGTATATTAAAGTGTGGACTTTGTGACTGAAATCTATCACTAGCCGAATTGTAATTTTTGATTCACTGAGTACTTAGGTGTCCCGTAAACTAATTGAATTCAAACAAGAGCCTTCCCCACCACAAGGAGCACAAATCCTCAAAGCAAAGCAAAGGATGTAATGCTCAGCAGGAACTGCCAAGATGTAATTCCCTCACTCCCATGACTGGGAATGTTCAAAACTGGTTAGATGAGGAAAAATATAAAATAATAAATCTTCTGTGTCTTCCATAATTCTTAGCTTAGAATATTGTCTAGCTCTTCCCATCAGATGTCCACTATCCTTCATGAAGAGTTGAAACAATCTTTAAGAAGAGTGGTAGAAAATTGTAATTAATGTGCATCTGTCCTCTGAAGGAATCTCTCACCATATTACCAAAGGCTGATATTACTTTATCTATCTCCTGTATGCACCTTTACTATAAATATTAACAGCTACCATTATAACTGCATAATAATAGCAAGTGTATCCACAGCTATTCAGCACCACTAGAGATAGGCACATTATAAAATGCAATTAAAAGCATACACACCATATCTACTGCTGTCACCTGACATGTTTTCACCAAAACTTCCTCTTATAATTTGGAGTTGAGGGAGCTTTCCTGTCTTACTCTTTAAAGTCCTGTTTTATCCAACCCTCCCGTTCCATTTTCTGATGAATGAAGGAATTCTAGTTCTGACAAGTAGTGGAAATGTCAACATTTTTATGATCATAATAACCTGCTGTTGTATGGTGAGTATTTATATCTATTATTTGTATATGTTGATGTAACTTAAATTCTGATGCAATTCCCATTGATTTCCATTTGAAATGTTGTGTGATTATTCTGACCAAAGATACCTCCTTCACAATTAAAATGTTATTCATCCTAAAATGTGTGCCAGAAGAAGCGTTTTGAGACAGGAAGACTGTTAACTTGAAAATAAAACTAGTCATGAACATTCCTAAAATAAAATTTAATAAAACATGTCTTCAATTTGGGACAGTACCAAAATATACACAAATTAGAATAAACAATTTTGTCACTGAAGAAAGTAAAGTGAAAAGTGGTTAAAATTAGGTACAGGAGACATACAAAATGATTAGCTAATTACAAAAAGTTAGAGGTGATTTAAATTTGTGTAATAAGCTTGACCCTGTGCAGATTAGTGAAGTATCGGTAATTGTGGAACACATGTAATAAAACTCAAGCACCAGTTACATTCATATAGACACACTGGACTAATGAATATCAATAACTTATGGATCTGAAGGTAGCTGGTGACCACAGAAACTGTTAATTTCTATTTAAAATTTGTTATGATTGTGCCAAACAGTTAACCACTTTAAGAGATGATGTGGATGTATTTTTTGTGAACAAAGAGAGTTAGAGTTAAAAAAAAATTACGTAGAATTGATTTAAACTCCCTCAGTGAATGTAAATCTTGAAGTGAACAAACTCCAATATCTTACTAAACAGAGGCCAAGAAAATTATCATTATGACAAAAGAAATCATCACAATAATATAAAAGCAGCATAAAGAACAATGCAGAAATTTTTTACTGATGGGAGCACTACGGCAGGAGAACAAATAAGCCAACTAGCTTCAGCCTTAATCTCTTAAATGGCAATATTTCTACTGGGAACATAGGCTGATGTGCACATATTATGCAAAGTACAAGACAAAATTCACATACAATAATATTGAAATGTTAAAAAAAATTCTTCATTTTCATTACAGCTGTGGGGAGAGGCCTGGAACAGCTCTGCATTCTGTCACTTGAGTTCATTTAGTGAATAAAGATTTAACCTTGTATGTATAGAGTGGGTGGAAATGTAACTTTCAATTAAAAATTTTTTATAACTTTATTAACACTTAACTAAGGAAGGAAAAGTAGTTAGTGAGTATGGACAAGAGGAAAGAAATGAAAGAGGAAACTGCCTGGTAAAATTTTTCACAGAGCATAATTTAATCTTCGCTAACACTTTGTTTAAGAATAATGAAAGAAGGTTGTATATGTAGAAGAGATCTGGAGACACTGGAAGGTGTCAGATTGATTATTTAATATCTGCCAGCTCTGCCAATTTAGGTGGGAGGCTCCTGTTTTTCCACTTTTTCTCCTATGTCCCAATTATTCCATTATTTCTCCATATTTTTAGCTGGTATTTGTCAGACTTAAGACATTTGTTTTGAAAACCCGACATTTCAGTTTTTTGGCCGGTGCTTGGAAGTCCTTTGCACATTAGTCATTTTTAATCAATATCCTTATTGATGTTTATAAAAATCAGGAAGTTGCTTGTGACCTTAATATCAATTCTTAATTTTTCTATTTCCCAAATATTTTATATTATGTACACTCATATTGCTCAGTGGTCCATGGACTGTGTGCTGTTTAGGCTTGTGTTTCTGTGTTGTCATTGTGCTTAAGTGAAGTCACATATTATTTAAAATTTTTTATAATTTGTGTATATTTTCACAGTGGGTGGTTATTAGTGTTGTTGTGTTGCCTGGATCTCTGGAAGGCTTTATTTTTGTGTAAGCATTTATTTTACATGTATCTTATTTGTCATATTTGTAGTATTTTATTTTTCATAATGGCAAAAAAATGTAATTCTGTTTTCAGCAAGCAATATTCGGAACAATTTCCATGCATTTTCAGGTCTGGGAAAGGTCTGCTGTTTGCATTTTGTACCTTTTACTTATGTGACAATTGTATATACATAGTGGAAAAAGCAATTTTCAAAACATGGAAACAAAAAAAGCAGCGAGAAAATGTTAACTGTGAGAATAACAATAAAAAACTGAAATTCAGTGTTAAAAATGATAGTGATAAATGTGGAAAGCTTATTTACATCTTTTATTTTAGAACACAATTCGCCAATCAATTGTGCTGACCATGTGTGTCACCTGAACCGATTACCTGGGCTACATCACAGATAATGTGTATGGAATCAACGCTTTGGGCAGTTCTGGTGTTTTGATTTCTGTTCTTAGGGCCATTATACAACTTTGTGATTACATAGGAAAGGACTCACATAAGTTGTTTTGAGTTTATACTGAAAATGAGCCACAGTTTTTCAATGATGTCCTTGAAAAGCTCAGAAAAATAATGAATTGCGTGAAATGAGACATTGCAGAAAAGTGGATGCTGCATCATGACAACACCCCATGTCGCACAGCCACTTTCACCATGGAATTTTTGACCTCAAAAGGCATTCCTATTGTTCCACAGTCCCCCCATTCACATTATCTGAGTATTTTTGACTTTTTTATTTTCCCAAAATTGAAAAAATCTTAAAAGAATGTCACTTTGGGACTCTAGAGAACATTTTAAGAATATGACCAACATGTTACAGCCCTACCTTTTCAAACCTTTCAGTGCTGCTACCAAGATTGGGCACGACCACCAGTGTATAGCTGCCTTAGGGAACTAATTTGAAGGGGACAATATTGTTGTCTTAAAAAAAAAGCTTTGGTCAATAAAAAAACCAGTCTCATTACTTTTCTCAGGCACCTTTTAGTGAATGCAGCAGAGGGTTGAACAAGTAAAAAGAAAAGGTGTAATATAAATTGTCGGGCATCACATGAGTTACTGAATTTAATTGATGAAATGTGAAAGAGAATACAAATATATAAAAATGAGACTGAAAATGGCTAGTGGACAAAGGTAAATATATAGAAGCATGTATCACTAGGGGAAAGATAAATACTGCCTACAGGAAAAGTAAAGAGGCCTTTGGAGAAAAGAAAGCAACTGTACGAGTATCAAGAGCTGAGACGGGAAACCAGCACTAAGCAAAGAAGGAAAGCTGGAAGTTGGAAGGAGTATATAGAGGGACTATACAAGGGAGATGAACGTGAAGGCCATATTATAGAAAGGGAAGATGGCATGGATGAAGATGAGATGGGAGATGCGATACTGTGAGAAAAATTTGACAGAGCACTCAAAGACTTAAGTCTAAACATGGGCCCTGGAGTACACATCCCACCAGGGCTACTGATATCCTTAGGAGAGCCAGTCATGAAAAAACTATTCTATCTAGTGTGTGAGATGTAAGAGACAGACAAAATACCCTTAGACTTGAAGAAAAATGTAATAATCCCAATTCCAAAGAAAGCAGGTGCTGACAGGTGTGAATATTATTGAACTATCTGTTTAATGAGTCATGGTTGCAAAAGACTAACAGGAACACTTTACAGAAGAATGGAAACGTTGGCAGTAGCTGACATCGGGAAGATCAGTTACTATATTCTGGAGAAAAATAGCAACATGTGAGGCAATAGTGACACTCTGACTTCTCATAGAAGAAAGGCAAACTTATACCTATAGTGTTTGTATTTTTTGAGAAAACTTTTTATTATGCTGAGCTGAACACACTCTTTGAAATTCTGTAGGTGGAAGGAGTAAAATACAGGGAGCAAAAGGCTTTTTACAACTTGTACAGAAGCTAGATGACAGTTATGAGAGTCGAGGGACTTTAAAGGGAAGCAGTGACTGTTAAGGGAGTTAACAGGTTTTTAGCCTAACCCTGACATTATATTCACTCTATACATTGAGCAAGTAGGAAAGAAAACCGAAGAAAATTTGGAGAAGCAGGTATTCTGGGAGAACAAGTAAAAACTTTGAGATTTGCCTGATGACACTGTAATTCTGTCAAAGACAGCAAAGTACTTGGAAGAGCATGTGAACAGAGTGGATAAGGCTTTGAAAAAAAAGATATCAGATGAATATCAACAAAAGCAAAGCAAGTGTAATGGAATGTAGTTGAATTAAATCGGGTGATGCTGAAGGAATTAGTTTAGGAAACACAATACTTAAAGCAAAAGATGAGTCTTTTCTTCTCATCCCGTATGGTAAGTCTCCTCTGATCTGTGTTTCCAGTCCTTTTCCTTCATCCTTCTTCCTTCCCCTTCAACCCTCTACCTCAGGAAGGAGCCACTGGCTCCAAAAGCTTGCAAATTACAACAGTCTTTTATGTGTGTGTTCTGCTGCTGCTTGGCGAGTAGATTTTTTGTCTCTCCAATTAAATTATTTTGCCACTAGATGAGTTTTGCTATTTGGGCAGCAAAATAACAGATGATGGCAGAAGAACAGAGTATATAAAATGTAGACCAGCAAGAATGTGTCAGGTATATGTCTGGAGTGTAGCCGTGTATGGAAGTGAAACATGGGCAATAAACAGTTTAGACAAAAAAAATAGTGGTTTTTGAAATGTGGTGCTATAGAATAATGCTGAAGATTAGATGGGTAGATCACATAACTGATGAGGAGGTACTGAATAGAACAAGGAAGAAAAGAAATTTGTGGCACAACTTGACTTAAAGAAGATATTAGTTGATAGGACACATTGTGATTGATAGGATGTATTCTGAGATATTAAGGAATCACCAGTTTAGAAATGTGTGGAAGTGTGAGAGTAAAAATCATAGAGGGAGCCCAAGAAATGAAAACAGTTAGTAAATTCACAAGGGTGTAGGTTGTAGTAGTTATTCGGAGATGAAGAGGCTTGCATAGGATAAAGTAGCATGGAGAGCTGAATCAAATCAGTCTTCCAATTGAAGACCACCAGCAGCACCACTACCACTACCACCACCACCACCACCACCACCACCACCACCACCACCACTACCCCCGCAACCACAACAACAACAAAAACCAGTTTTTATGATGGTGGAATTGTTATACATTGCTAAAATTCCTCATAAGCACCACCATTATCAATCAGTTTCCAGGAAAAGGTGGGGATGTTTGCAACAGGCTTTCACAAATAATTTATTGGTACATTTTAAAATCTTGCCATATTTGTAGCTCCATCTCTTCAAGAGTTTTTGGTTTTATATGATAATCTTCCTCCTCATTTGCTCACTTCCAGAAGTTGCAGGGCATTAGATCGGGACTCCTTGTAGGCCAATCAAGGGGCCACAATGTACCCACCACCATCTTGGAAAATGGATATTGAGCCATACGCATACAGCTCTATGATGTGAGTTGGAGACCCGTAAAGAATAGGTCATTGTAATTGTCCCATGTGGATACAGTACCCTTAACATAATCTTCAAGAATATCAAGATATCATTCAGCATTTATTATGCCCCAAATGAGATGTGGACCTACAACTTATGCAAAGGTATTGCTGCACAACACTGTGATCTTTGGGCGATGTTGTCATTTTTTTTTTTCAAGTACCACCCATGAATCCTCTGTTACTAAGTAATATCAACTGTGCTGGTTAACATACCTATCCACTTGAACCACAGTTTTATCTGACCACAGGACATTATCAAATATATTGGACCATTGCATTGTTCATAAGAAGGAAGTAGCATCTCCCAATATGCCAACTGATATTCAGTCTTCTGGCAATATTCGTGGCAGTCATATGATTCCTCAAAACAATTTGAATTGTGTGTTGGGTCAAACCACTTTCAGGAGATGCCTGTCTTTGTGATTCCTGAGGACTTTGAGTGAACATTTCCTGAATCACTTGCACATTTTCCGACATTCTGGACGCTGAAGGGTGTTCATTAGCTTTGAGTGGCAATTCCTTATGGTCTTTGCCACCATCTCTGTAATTTGTGGTGTAGCGATATGCACTGATGGTTAGGAAGTTGTAAGATTCATCTTGGTGAGCTCATGCTCTACAGACAGCTTTCCCCTGCTGGGAAGTTGCAATCTGTCATCTTTATACCTGCCTGTTGCAGCCCCAGTCACATGCCTGTACACTTTTCACACTGTTCAAATCACACACCAATCTGTGAATTACTTTAGTAATTTCCTGTTTATCAGTCACCTTGAATTTTCATATAGCCTTTTAGAATAACTGTAGTTAATTACTGTATGAGTTTCAGCTATATATTAGAAATATTTTCAAAAATATTCAAAATTACCTAAAACTTAAACTCGTTAACTCTTCATTGCAAGCAACATCCTGACACATTAATATGTTGTTGTAAATACATCAGAAGATAAATTGAACACTCTGATGCTATATAGTTAGTTAATAGCTTTTTGTTTGTAACAGTATAAGTTACATAATTAATCAGTTTTCAAACATAAATTTTTATTTTTTCATTGCTGCACATTATTATTTTAATGTGTTTCACTGTCAGAGAGGGTGATTGAGATGTGTATGTGTCATATGAATCTTTGAACTTTTTAATAATTAAAGAACATGCGAAGTATATTGCGTAAAAACAGCAGGGAGCATACATGGTATGATATGCTCAATGTAAAGTAGCCAGTTTAAGGACTGTACAAGCAAGATCTTTACTCCTTTCCTTAAGACTAGCATAGATAAAATTATCTGCAGTTTATCTGCTTTTGGAAAAATACTAACAAGGAGTTGGAATGAAATTTGGAACCATCATACAGTGATGTAGATGAGGTTCCCAGGTACCACATCAAGAATTTGAATTTCACTTTATAAACTTGTTTATATGTAATTTTTGAAATAATTCTAAATCCTCTGTCATGTGATTTTAATCATTATATTAACTATTTCATTGCAAGGGCAGCTGCAGTTCTCCCTTAGCTCTCAGGGAAAGGAAAGAATACGGTGTAGCCACATGTTTTTCTTTCCAGAAAATGATTCTTAAGTCGGTATTATGAAGGTTTTAACAGGGTTGGAACTGCAACTTTTTTATGGGTACTTAAAAGTCCCATTTGTCTTCAAAAAATATTAAAAATACACCATACCACCATGTCATGCTCCCTCCTCTGCACAAACTATCTTAGAGGCACCCTTGTTTCATTTGTTCTTATTTTATCTTCCAATTATCATTTTTTCATTTGAAATTTTTGTGCTTCTGATTTTAATTTGTTTTATGTACTATTGTTTATTTAATTCCTTCTGTTTTGATTTTATTTTTTCATTCACATTATTGCATTCATTATTTCTATTTGTCTCATTGCCTGAATTTCACTTTATTTATGATTCCTTCTTTCATTTAAATCTTCATATTGTATTATTTTGTCCATAGTGCAACAAGAATTTTTGTTTTAAATGTTTGAATGACAGTTACCATCTAACAAAACGTACATCTTGTAAGTAAAAATACTTTTTTGGCATAATTGCACAGCCAATATAAATAGATTAATTTGTCTTTTGTTTAACTGATAGATCAGCACTTTCAAAAATTTAAATATTATGGTAGGTAAACAAAATAATTAAAATCACATGCACAAAGATTCCAATCATTCTTTTTTCGAGACAAAATAAGAGTGAATAAAATAGTTAATAAGATGGTTAAAATTATGTGATAAAGGTTTACAAATTTAAAAATTTTCATTTAAACCCATTAAGTGAATAAAAATAATGATCAAAACCATTTCAATAAATATTTAAAAATAAAAAATTTTATGGGACATAATGAGATTCGAACTCACAACCTTCACTACATCAAGAACATACCTTAACTGCTACACCATAGTACCACTTTGTCTCCAGTCATCCTATTAAGGCTATAGTATATCACACAAAATTCCTGGTTCTACTGCCCCCCCCCCCCCCCCCCTCACTCCTCTTGTCGACTACTTGCTAATGAGGGCCACCTGGGTGAATGGCTATAAAGTGTGATAGCTGGAACTTTAATCTACATCACCATATTGATGATCTCAAAAATATTATTCTACCCCTGGGGACCTCTCCTTGTAAGTTTGGAAAATGAGTAAAGTAAATTTATAGTTGGGATTGGTCAAGGAGGGAAATTACCATTCTGACAGCAAAAGACTATGAAGCTTATTAGATACAGTAGGATCCAGCTTATCAGATTGATGACTATGGCATGTTCTAGAAGGGAGAGAGATATGCACAAGCTTATCTTGAAGAGTTGTAATTGAGCTTTAGTAGCATGAAGGCTTAAGTTTCAGTATTCTCATAATTTTGTAAAAGTGTTCGATTTGCTTATGCTGAAAAGTTGACCTGTTCATAAAATGGTAAGAGCAAATGTAAACAATGTTTCTGGAAGTATTTGAGAGTTGAAGAAACTTTTGTGACTTTCTTTTGATAGGCTATAGAATTCCGCATGGCAGGCTATGCAGTCAAAGTTGTTTAATTCCAGTTCACTGAACATTAGTGACCAAGTATACTAAACATAATAATCATCATGTGAACTTTCAAACTCTTTAGTGACTTTTAAAATTTGTGATTCTTGAGACAGCAGATTGTGATTTCATACATATGCTGGCCACTTACAAACTATGAGTGATTATATGTTTTTACTTCAAGAACTGTGTGTGAGAGCAGATTGGTGGCAACATGTGTATCATTAAATTGGAAATATATAGTTTTATTTAGTACCTCAGCCAGGCATGATATAACAAATCCTCTTTGCAGCAGGAAACAACTTGTTTTATGCAGCCTGTCTTTTAAAATGATTTTTCAGGTAGAACAACACACACACACACACACCACTTTAGGGCAATATGTGGTTTTAAGCTGAGTGAGTGAAGATCCAATAGTCAGACTGTAACTTGTAGTATGGGCCACCATACTTCATATCAGCATACCAACTGAACCTACCAAGTGAGGTTAGACATTGTGCCATGGTCCACCACTGATACCTGCAATGAAATAAATACTACATAATAAAGTCTACCATTAGAAGAAACAAACAATTTTTATGAAACAAAAAACATCAGTCAATGTTTAAAAATATAATATAATTGAATGGATAAAAAAATCTCCTCACCAAACAACAACAGGAGAAAATGCACACAAAGGATATGGAAATGCGTAAGCTTTTGGAGCCAGCGGCTGCTTCTTTTGACATAAGGGTTGAAGGAAAAGGAAGAGGGATGAAGGAAAAATACTGGCTCAGAACACCAGGTCAGGGGGTATTATCAGATCAGATCAGATGAGAAGGAAAGACAGGATTTGAAAACCTGAGTGCTCAAAGGTGGAAGATAGGTTGATAAGCAAGACAGAGAAAAGCAATATGCAAGAGCCATTTAAGAGTGGAAAACTAAGTGCATAATACATGATAGACTTTTGAATTATATTTTCTTCAGTAATATTTGTCTTGCTTACTATCCTGTCTTCCACTTTTGAGCTCACAGATTTTGGAATCTCCTCCAGTAAGTCTTCCCTGACCCAGGGTTCAGGGCTACTTTTTCATAACTCTCCCCATTTCCTAAACCTCGCCAGTATTTTTTCTCCTCCCTTCTTCCTTTCCCTTCAATCCTTCCGCAAGAGGAAGGAACCACTAACTCCAAAATCTTGCAAATTTCCGTATATTCTACTTGTTTTCTCCTGCCGCCACTTGGTGAGTATATTTTTTTATCTATCCAGTTATATCATTTTTTAAACATAAGTATTAATAAAGGTAGAAACCTTTTTCAATAGGGAGTTGATTCATGCCCACCATTTTGGCAGTGGAGAAGATAGTAACTGTTATTAGTCTGTGTATGTATTTAATTTTCAAGAATGCATAGTTGTTCACTAACAAAAGGCGGGAGCTTCAGAAGCTGACAGAAATGCTGGTCTGTCAGTGTTCACTATTATCAAAAGAAGTGGGTAATACTGTTCATGTATTTGCTTTCTTTTGCTAGATAGAGGAACACTTAGCTCATAACACTAGCTTTTGTACCAAATTTTGTGCCCACTGCTGCCAAGCAACCAGAAATTTTATATACTCTTTCTAGAATGTGGATAAATGACTGTTAACAAAACAGAAGCCTTTGCCTTTGAGTGTACATGAGCATTGTTGAAGCAGCCACTTGAATCTCATGCTGTTATCGAGGATCTAGAAATACAGCACTGTTTTAATTGCAGTCCATTCATCAGTCGTCATGGTAAAGTGTCTGGTGGTGGTGGTGATTATAAATGGCAAGGTCATCAGTGAACTTGTGTAAATGATATATAGATGAGCGTGGTGAGACTCTACTAAAATATAATAATAAGTTGCATTCATACAAAGAATTGAAAAGGCAATCGCCAATAAGATGAGCATAAAAAAAACTAACTAAATAAAACCAAGGATAAATACCAGAACATACAGGGTTAAAGGAGGACAGGGGACAGTGGTTGGATGACTGCTTAAAAATAATTTGTGACCGAGCCACTCAATGACACATTAAAATCACACCCAATATTCTGGAAAGAATTCCAAATAGCACACACAATCTTAAAACACAAACCACACTCACCTCATTATCAGTTAAAATAAAAGCAAATCATGTGGGAGAACCAAATCATCTCTCAGTTGTTTAATTCCAGTTTGCTGAACATTAGTGACCAAGTATACTACATTAAATTTATACCAGTTAATAAAGTGAAATTCAAATTCTTGATGTGGTACCTGGAAACCTCATCTACATCACTGTATGATGGTTCCAAATTTCGATCCAACCCCTTGTTACTATTTTTCCAAAAGCAGATAAACTGCAGATAATTTCATCTTTGCTAGGAGTAAAGATCTTGCTTGTACAGTCCTTAAACTGGCTACTTTACATTGAGCATATACCACTTATGCTCCCTGCTGTTTTTACGCAATATACTTCGCATGCTCTTTAGTTATTAACAAGTTCAAAGATTCTTATGACACATACACGTCTCAATCACACAAAATCTTAAAATACAAACCACACTCACCTCATTATCAGTTAAAATAAAAGCAAATTGTGTGGGAGAACCAAATCAGCTCTCAGGTTGTCATATAAAACACACACTATTAAAATATGTCGTATTGAAAGCTGTGTCCCACATGGGCAACGTCTCCAGCTTGCCATGTTCAGAACAAAGTAAGCCATGGTCATGCTGAAGGTTTTACAGAAAGCAGCTTATTATTCCTCACTTGCAGCCATTAAGCCTTCCACCAGCACCTGGGCTTCTTGGTCACAGATGAGGTAACGGTCTGCAGGGGGACTGAACAGCAAGCAGAAGATGGAAGGAAGGAAGCTGCCTCAGTAGCCGCATCAGGAAGTTCATTTTCCTGGACACCTATGTGCCCTGGAACCCAGCTGAAAAATATTTCCGTGTCCTGCCTTTGCTAGAGGAGGAGAGTATTCTGCACTTCCTGCACCACCTAATTCTGTTGGTTACATCTGACCAATAGAGACACTATGAGAATCTAAGCAGATGAGGAATTTCTTGCCATAATGCCACCTCATCTGCTCCAGTAAGCCAGGGGGATCTACTCAAATCCTGACTTTGGACCTTAATGCCCCCACCTGTAGCAATTCAGAGCTCTCCCTCTCACAGATCCTGAATGGCCTCATTGCCCATGAACAGTGACAGAACAGCTTTTGCAACTGCAGCTTTGCAACAAATATAGACACTAGCAATTTTGGAATGGACAAAGGCCTGCATGCATGGCGTACCACAAGTAGATGACCTCGAATAAACAGCGGAGGCTCACCAGGCTCTGCACACAGGCTAGCAATTGGACTCATGCAATAATGATCTGTTGACAGCCTAAAGCCCTTGTGGTAAACTGCATCCAGCATTTGGAAGTGTGAAGGCCTTGCTGATCCATAAACCGGCATCTGTATTCCAGATGGGGTTGCACAAATTAATTACAAAGTTGGAGCAGATGTATCCTGTCAGCTCCCCAGGACCTATGACTGATGCATTTAAGGATGTTTAAAGAACTTTTAGTTCTTTAAGGTGTGGCGGCCATGTTAGCTTCTCATCACAAGTGATGTCCAAATATTTCATCTTTTTCTTAATAGTGAGAATAGTATACCCCAGTTTTAAAACAGGCAAATTACAAGGAGAGTGGGAGTGATTGAAATCAACATAGTTTTCTCCAAATAGAATTAAAAATGTGTGATGTTAGATGAATTGTCAAATGCAATTGCCAAGTAGCCACTGCAAGGTTGGAGAATACACAGAAGATGGTAAAGTCGTTCACAAACAAGGAACACAGTGTGGGATGCCATATTGTGGATGTAGTACTGTTGATCACAATCGCAGATGCCTTGACACTTAGAATATTCCTTTGATTGACATCAGTCTCCTGCTTAAAACGGGCCTAAAATGGTCAGACAGCATGTTCCAAACCTTGTATCAAAAATTACTGTCTGAGAGGAAAGTGGGTAGATGTCCATGGAACCCTCACCAACAAAGTTGCAACAAAATATTATGCCTCCAGGTAGTATTGTAGGCCTTTCCCAAACTGAAGAAGATACTGATAAGGTGTTGCTTATGGAGGAAAGCTTGCTGAATTGCTGCTTCGAGTGTGGAGTGATACCTCCTGAACTCACACTAGGTGCCAGCTGACCATATGCTCTAGTGTCTTTCCTGAGCAGCTTGTTACATTAATGCTATGATAACTAGCAGGGTTAGTTCGATCCTTCCCTGGTTTTAAAATCAGGATTAAAACAGATGCTTTCCATGAGTTGCGTAATTCTCCTGTCATGCAAATTTCATTGAAGAGCTGAATGAGTAGTCCAATTGTTTCAACATACCATACGTTATCACGTCATGGCCATGTGTAGTGTCATGAGCTACTGGCAATTCAGAATCCAACTCGCAAATAGAGAAAAGCATGTTATATTTCTCAGTGTTGGTGGAACAAAAAGCAAAACCAACCCTATCTCTTATCTCCTGATAATGACAGAAAGCTGGAATCCTGGCTAGATTTGGCTGTAACAGCTGCTTTTTTGGCAGTCATGAGTTCTACCTTGACTTCCCCCTGATGGCTTCCCACACTTTACTTGCAGATGTGGACCTATTGATAGAGTTCAGTAACTCTGACCAAGACCTCTGCTTACTCTCCTGCATTATGCTCCTCGCCTTTGTCTGCTCCATTCAAAAAGTTGCAAGATTCACATCTGTAGCCCACCGACTGAATGGTCAGTAGCCACCCTGCTGTCTCTGGTTGCAGAACAACTTATCATTCCACGAAGGGACAGGCTGCCTTCTAGATGTTCCCATTGACGTCGGGCTGGATGCATCAGTAGCGTGATGGATCATGGCCATAACGTGGTCCACCGAGTTCTCGATGCCGTCACTGCCCAAAAACAGCTAACTACCTGTAAAGCATTCAGTTAACTTTCTGAGTAGCTATCTTGGTGCCTTCCTTTTGGGATCTGCTCCATCAGACAAATAGATCCAGATAGGGCAGTGCTTGCTACCATGAAGGTCGTTGTGCTCTCCCCATTGAGCAGTGTCTGCAAGGACAGGCAAGCAGAAGGGAGAGGCCTGTAGTGGTGCTAAAATGCATAGTTTGACCAATGTTTATCATTAATTCATGTCATATTCTCACATGTCAGACCCCTGGGCAAGTGCTGTTAGAACACTATAAACAGAAATGGATGGGGTAGAAAATCAAGATGATGTGTGAAGACTTCACTGTCAATGGGCTCATGAGACTGAAGATACACAGAGCCACTATCCAAACTGCTTTTAGTGTTGTTGTTAATGGCAGAGGTGAGGAGTGTAATGTGTCCTTGATGAACACTGCTCCACTTCTCCCCCCCCCCCCCCCCCCCCCGCCTGCCCCCATTCTTCCTCCCCCTCACCAGTAAAGTTGTCTTTTCTGTGGAGGTGACAGCCTCCAAGTACATGTATGTCAGTCTGTTGAAAATGAGTCTCTTGGAGATGGAGGCCAACAGGTCTGTTTTGTATTAGGAGTCTCAGTCTCTCCAGATGAGTCTTGTATCCATTCATATTCCACTGGAGTATTGCGAGCCATTTCAGTGGTGTGGTTTTGATGTATTCCTGTCCTTGCGTCAGGGCTGATGAGGCACTTGTAGAGTGAGGGGGATTGGAGGGATTGCCTGGGTCTGTTGACGAGGCATCACAATCCACAATGTCCTCCACCACAGTCAAATATGTCGAACAACTTCTAATGGCATCCGGGGAAATCTTTTGACCTGAATGTCATGACCATTTCCCTTCAAGGATGATGGGCACTATGAATATGTTGCTGGTCTCTTTTGTCATAGCTGCCTGGAATGCTATGTCTTTGCTCACTTCACTCTGGCATGTACAGGTTCTGGTGGTGGATATGATGTGCTGGACGTTATCTGAATTGAAGTGTCCCCCTTGGGAAGAGGTTTCTGTGCCACGGAAGCATACAAAGCCGCATATTCTTTTTCGGCTTCTATATGGGGAGCATCTAAGTGGTCACTTTATTTTCAAAATTTTGAATTCCTCAGCAAAAACAAGTGAGTGTCGACTCTAGATGGGAGGCTCCCAGAGTAGTTAAGACATGTTTCTGGGGTTGGCAGTCAGTCTCAGAATCATGGGCTGCCTCTCCATACTTTCCACAGCTCACTTCTCTTCTGTAACTCAGCATTGTCTGGCCAAAATGCTAGAATTTGTACCACCAGAAAGGGTTAAGTGTGTAATGCCTAACCCTCATTGATAACCTGCACAGGCAGTGTTGGAGAATTGTAGGTCACAAGGAAGGTGACGGTCTTCTAAATTTTTACATTATTCCTCCATCCATTTGGTGCCCATTCTTGTTTAAGTTCTATGATGTCTGTGCCCATAATATAGTGTGAGTTGAGGGATTTATGCAACTCAGCAATTATGTTATAGTCAACCAACTTTTCTAACTTCAGAAGAAGTTCCACCTGCTTTGCCTCATTAGTGTCAACCAGTAAGGAACCATTTTGGAACTGCTTAATAGAGTAAGGTACCAGCAAGCTCCATTACTGAATACAGTTTGATTATGTAATGGACTCACCTCCCTTATTCAGATGGTACACTCATCACACTGGGAGTTGAAGCATTTAATTTGAAGTGTTACACCTTGGTCCCATGAGCAGCTAGCAGAAAATATGCAGTCACCAAGACAGAGCCCCATTTGCCCAGTACGCCTGACACGACTGAGGTGTGGCAGGTCCCCAAAGGACGCCTGCTAAAGACTGTTCCACCTTGACAGCCATGCATCTCATTGGTGCACAGCACACCTTAAGATTGAAGGGTCTCCTAGAGAGTTTTGGACATCCTCGTGACCCAGTTGATTAGCCAAGATCACTGGCCTCTGTGAAGCACAATATTCCACTGCCGTGCCACACAGTCATCAGTGGAGCATGCCGAGAGGTTACAGTGACAGACGACTGGTGTTGCGCACAAATTCACAGCTTTGCAGTCCCAGGGTCGCCTGTATCCAGCAAACAAATGCTGTGGCCCTGGGGGCAGATGGCATGCAGAAAACAAAGACTGTACATATGATATAAAAAATAGATAAAATGAGTAGGGAAAAAAACATGAAATAAGGTCTTAACACATCGACTGCCAAACACGTTGTGATGAATGTTTCACTGCCAGGCTGATGGGTGCACAGCGTCAGGTGTGAGGCTCTGCTGCAGCTGGTGGTGACCTTCTGGCAGTCAACGTGTTAAATAATGCTAGAAACACAAAGAAAGCAGAGCAGAAAAAAAGTAAAATTTGATAAGAATAACAGTAACAATTTGTAACTGACCTTTAACTTGCAGTGATCTTCATCTGAATCAGAAGCTTTTCTGTAAGTAATGACATTACAAACAGTTTCAGACTTTACCATAAGGAAAAACTGTTTGCTACTTCAAAAAAGAGAAATAAGTGTGTCAACACTGATCTAATAGCTATACATATTTTTATTATTTTCTTTCAGAATCAGCAGTGGATAGTACATATGGAAAACTTAGTTTCTTAAGTGAAATTATTGTAGTTTTTATGTTGTAAATACCACTAAGTGTGGAAAATATGATGTAGTAACTGAAGTAACAAAGCAATATGCAAGTGATCATCATACAAATAGGTAAATTTCCCTCCTTCAAGCAGCAACAGTAATGGCACAGTAATATGCTGTCACTTGAAGAAAGTAAAGGAGAGTCCTGATATGAGATTTAATGAAGCAGGAGAGTTCTTATGTATGTAACATTTGTCAGTCCCTTGCTGTGATACTGAAACTCTTCTGTACGATTCCTTACAGATATGGAAGCATCCATAGATATCTTAACTTCTGAAGTTTCAGAAGGAATAGGGTCAGAGTTTTGTTTCATGAAGCTGTAATACATTTACGCAGCTGCTGCTGAGTCATCACAGCACCTAAAAGTGATGACAGCACATCTTGTATTCCCTATTAGTACTAGCTTAGTGCACTGGGTGTTCTTACCATTCTACTTTTTCTTTGTGAATAGAAAGTAAAGGTCATTACTACGCCATTTTGTTTACTTGACATCTTTGTGGTATTGTTTTTTTTTTTTTTCCATGACCAAACAAGACATCATGGTCAGTGCTTTTCTCTAATAAAGAAATACATGCAGCATACACAGTGCTCTAAATTACATTCTAAAAATATCCTCGAGTGATATGTACTGTATTAGAGGATGTATAAATGTTAACTGGGAATATTTTAAACTGTAATTGTATATCTGAAAATAAAATTTGTGTCACTGTCTCATATGCTTTTTCGCATAATCATCCTACCCTTTCAGTACCAGTAGCCTATGACTCCGTGCAATCAAGATATCAACAACAAGCAAATATGTGGTAAGGTACTGATTCTCTCTCTCTCTCTCTCTCTCTGCTGCAAAGTTTGTTTCCATGTAGTAGCTACACAGAAAGTGGCCAGCTTCACCAAGGTCATTTCATGCTTAACTAGTTTCAGAATAAAGTATTTTGCATGGTTTTTAACAGTGCTTGTCCTCACTTGTTGCTTAGCAGCAGTTTCAAAGTGCACCCTTTTGTCCATTCAGGAAGCTGATTGTTCATTGCTTTATTACTTGTAGTTGAAATGAAATTTGTATAAAAATAATTTAAATTCTCTTTTGTTTTGGCTGTTAAAATGCTATCAATAAAATACTGTACATAAACCCTTGTTAATTGCAATGAGAAAAAGAAAACATTCACACGTGGCAACCCTGTTAGAGTGAATCTGCGATTCAACATGGTGTCATTATTAAAATTACAAAGAAGCTTGTTTACTGAGTGGAAAATTATAATGTATGAAAGTGAAGAAGAAGATGAAGAGGACTACTACTCAGCAAACTGAAGTGGCAAGGTGGCCACAGTAGCAGCACCACCATGTTTACACCTGAGAAGCAGGGAGGGTAGGTAGAAAGAGCATACATTCCAGTACTCTTATAAGTGGAGCGCTGCAAGACTACCACTGAATGATGTGCCCATTTAGAACAAGAACAGAAGCAGAATGTACAATATTTCTGACATTAGCTGCTCGAAACACTTCGATGGCAGTATCTGTAAGACTACCTTCCCCCGTCATGTCGCTATTTTCCACTTTAGTGACTTGATTCATAGTCTACTGTTTCAGTTGTGAATGATGATGCCACTCTGTTCAAATCTATACTGAATGATTTTATTATATTTCCAGTTTCCTCGTCTGTCACAGTATCTCACCTCCAGTTGTCATCACGCACTTTTTCTGGCGTGGTACGCAGCCCTTCAAGTCGTCTAATGCCGGAACACTAAAACCTAATACCATAAAAACAAAAGCCATTTCACCAGGTGGGCTATAATCTGATTTCCAAATACTGGGGACGGGGGTGGGGAGGGGGGGGGGTCGCACAGGTTGAGACATGGGCAAGGATTACATTGTTCCTGGTTCCAAGCTACAATTGCCGTATGTGCATACGTGGGCTCACCACTTGAAGAAAGCTTCCTCACAACAATATCTATTCAATTGCAGAGACATTACAGCTAAGCATGTGGATTTATAACCATATTGCAATGTGTTGTATGTCTCTTTTTCATACTTGCAAGGCACTGGAAGAAGTGTAAGTCAAACTAAGTGTCAAAGATTTCTGCGACTAGCTGAAGACTGAATGCGAATGTTGGGTTTGAGGTCTGACATATGAGTGCAGACTAAGTTATACTTCAGGGTTCCAAAATGCAGCCGTGAATTAGCATGCAAATATTTTCGAATATTTTTTGAAGTCTCAGGTTAGTACTTGTATTCTCTGAAATACTGGTGGATAAGTGCTGTTCAAATAAAAGAAACAGTTCAATGTGATTTTTAACTCATTGTGATTGAAGGTTTATGCTTTTATTTGTAATGAATACTTGCAGGTCAGGTTGATCGTATGGAGATGGTTGCATAGTGTCTGGGCCAATACAGCTCTCTGATTTGCTTCCAAACAGGTCACTTCCTAGTCTGTTGCATATTCATCCGGACACATAGAAGTGCATATTCATCTGGACACTTAGAAGTGGTAATTTGAGGATAGCAGTCATCATATGCTGCTCTTGACTTTGAGTGATGACTATGAGGCATATCTTAAGAGTTTTGTTTCCTGCAATAGTGGTTGAATGTTCAAATAACTTAACAGTGATGTATACAAGTACAGCGGGCAACTTCCACACGAGCAGTACTGCCCCTTTGCGACAGCAGACACAGCAAGGTCTAATACTCGCCATTTGAAAGAAAATACTAGATAACCAAGCTTCCTTTGTTCCTGGAATGTCTATAATCACTTTCTCATACTTATTTTTCCCTGGTAGGTCTACAATCATTCAGTAAAGTTTCTCAAGGTAATTGATGTTTTGGAACAATATAAAATGTATGATTTTCTGAACTTGTTGTCATATGTATTGAAATTAAAAGCTTTCATTAGTCCATGGTGGCTTTTGCATTATCAGACAATAAAAAACTGATATCTTTATTGCCAATCCCCCCACCCTCAAACAGCCCAAAGTCAGCTCCAGGAGAGGGACTTCTACATGTTCCCAGTACTGCTAGTTCATTGTTTTTCATCTTCCGGCCTTTGATGTACTGAACAGAGATTCAGATGCTTCAAGTTTTGATGACTTGCGAATTTGAGAAACCATCCATCTGTGGCATACCACTTCCACCTGAGTTCATAGAGTTTAGAAAAATTTCTTTGCTTGTTTTGATAAGCAATAAACATTTCTTTCATATAGATTAGTGATAGTAATTTTCGTTTCTGAAGATTTGTTTTATCAGGTGTAACAGAAACATTGCCCAACTCCATCTACAGTTACATCATGTCAGGACCCTCAAAAAGTCCAACTATTAGATTTCTCTCTCCATCAGAAAGAACTTTGTTTTGTGTTTTCCCTGAGTTGCTAGGATACCTTTTTCACTTTCCAACTTTCTATCTGTTTTAACCAGCCTCTCGGAGACATAATTCTGCTGAGCTTACTTTTGATAGAGCAACTCCTTGTGAGAATCTGAATTCCGTCAGTATGAGTAGAAGTGTGCATTTTTTCTTTCAACTTTGACAGTAGCTGAGTATGATAAGAATAGACAATGTACTCCTGAAACTGCTGGCTGCTCTGACTCATCAAGATCAATGCTTAATAGTGGATACCACATGGCTGCTTATTTAGCTTTGTACCTGGTTAACTATTGCATTTGACATAGCGCTTTAAATCACAATTACTGACCATCTGAATTTTGATTGGTGCAACTCTTAAAGAACTCAAACTGTTGTTTAACAGATTATCACATGATCATTGCAGATATTGTACCCCACACTTTAGCGCCAATATTTATTGAACACAAACTTCCTATAACACTGGATTAAAATTGTCTAGTAGTCGATGAAACGAAACAATAATAGCTCTTGATGAAAATTAATGTAAACAATAGTTCCAGATTGAGTTTGATACAAGTCCAAGCACTACAGCTTTGTTATGGTGGAAAATACGCATGCATCATCCAAAGCTCTATACAACACAAATCTAAATTGGCACAGATAAATGACAGTGGTTGTCATAGTTCACTTGCAGAGACAGTCAGATAACAGCAACTAATAGCAAATCAGCTGCCGGACAGTCTTACATTTGCCTGATACACTGCAGTTGACCGCACTGGACATGGTGATGTTACACAAGTCAACACTTCCATGTTTTCCATTTGCACATCTGCTGGGGTTCAAATTTGTGATAAAAATAGAGAAAAACTGTAGATTCACTGCCAACAACAGTTCCTTTCATTCAGGAGAACAGTCTGCAGCCATCTGCTGGAATCATAGGTCAGCAAATGGCAGCCTCCAAATTGCCAAAGTACACTTTGGCAGGTCTTCTTCAAATGCTGAATACACAATATTTACAAAGCAACAGTGTAAAAAGTCACGTTAAAAAATAAATTGGGATTAAATTGTTTAAGTCAGTTTGTTTTTGTGTAACATGTTTCTGAAAAGTTGAAAAATTACAGAATAAAATTCAGGTTTAATTTTTCATTCATAGCATATTGAATTTGTTTATGCATTTACTAGTTTTTCAACTATTTGTGTGACAACAAAACATGAGTGCTTGGGGACCTACAGGGTGGCGACAATAATAATAATAAATGTGGAAATTTTATAGGTTGTAGAGAAAAATTCTTGTATTTCATAGGGGATGCCTGATATAAATTTTAACTAACCACCATTTGAAAGATCAAATGGTGGTTAGTTCAAGTTAACACCAGGCATCCCTTATGGGATACAAGAATTTTTCCTTCAATTAACAGTCTTCTACCAAAAGTACAACTCTAAAACTTTCAGGTATTATAAGCAAGCTACCAAACAATTAGGCCAATATAGGGCAACTTGTATAATCAACCATGTGAAAAAGGTTTCAGAAATTACTGCAACTAATTGCAACGGCAATTGGTTGCAGTCATTCCTGAAACCTTTAACAAGACAGTCACAGTGCTCCAAATCCAGAATGGAAAAAGTTTTAATGTGAAAAATACCAAGCCAATGAAATTTGGGAGAAAGTTTGCAGTATTAAAAAATGTTTGTTGTTGTTGTGGTCTTCAGTCCTGAGACTGGTTTGATGCAGCTCTCCATGCTACTCTATCCTGTGCAAGCTTCTTCATTTCCCAGTACCAACTGCAACCTACATCCTTCTGAATCTGCTTAGTGTATTAATCTATTGGTCTCCCTCTACGATTTTTACCCTCCACGCTGCCCTCCAATACTAAATTTGTGATCCCTTGATGCCTCAGAACATGTCCTACCAGCCGATCCCTTCTTCTGGTCAAGCTGTGCCACAAACTACTCTTCTCCCCAATCCTATTCAATACTTCCTCATTAGTTATGTGATCTACCCATATAATCTTCAGCATTCTTCTGTAGCACCACATTTCGAAAGCTTCTATTCTCTTCTTGTCCAAACTATTTATCGTCCATGTTTCACTTCCATACATGGCTACACTCCATACAAATACTTTCAGAAATGACTGCCTGACACATAAATCTATACTCGATGTTAACAAATTTCTCTTCTTCAGAAACGCTTTCCTTGCCATTGCCAGTCTACATTTTATATCCTTTCTACTTCGACCATCATCAGTTATTTTGCTCCCCAAATAGCAAAACTCCTTTACTACTTTAAGTGTCTCATTTCCTAATCTAATTCCCTCAGCATCAACCGACTTAATTCGACTACATTCCATTATCCTCGTTTTGCTTTTGTTGATGTTCATCTTATATCCTTCTTTCAAGACGCTATCCATTCCGTTCAACTGCTCTTCCAAGTCCTTTGCTGTCTCTGACAGAATTACAGTGTCATCGGCGAACCTCAAAGTTTTTATTTCTTCTCCATGGGTTTTAACACCTACTCCGAATTTTTCTTTTGTTTCCTTTACTGCTTGCTCAATATACAGATTGAATAACATCGGGGAGAGGCTACAACCCTGTCTTACTCCTTTCACAACAACTGCTTCCCTTTCATGTCCCTCGACTCTTATAACTGCCATCTGGTTTCTGTACAACTTGTAAATAGCCTTTCGCTCCCTGTATTTTACCCCTGCCACCTTTAGAATTTGAAAGAGAGTATTCCAGTCAACATTGTCAAAAGCTTTCTCTAAGTCTACAAATGCTAGAAACGTAGGTTTGTCTTTCCTTAATCTTTCTTCTAAGATCTGTCGTAAGGTCAGTATTGCCTCACGTGTTCCAGTATTTCTGCAGAATCCAAACTGATCTTCCCCAAGGTCGGCTTCTACCAGTTTTTCCATTCGTCTGTAAAGAATTCGTGTTAGTATTTTGCAGCTGTGGCTTATTAAATTGATTGTTCGGTAATTTTCACATCTGTGAACACCTGCTTTCTTTGGGATTGGAATTATTATATTCTTCTTGAAGTCTGAGGGTATTTCGCCTGTTTCATACATCTTGCTCACCAGATGGTAGAGTTTTGTCAGGACTGGCTCTCCCAA
The DNA here is from genome assembly GCF_023898315.1 of Schistocerca nitens. Classification (NCBI taxonomy): domain Eukaryota; kingdom Metazoa; phylum Arthropoda; class Insecta; order Orthoptera; family Acrididae; genus Schistocerca; species Schistocerca nitens. The sequence goes on along the minus strand of NC_064618.1, from coordinate 288,057,553 downwards.
GGCCGTCAGTAGTTCCAATGGAATGTTGTCTACTCCGGGGGCCTTGTTTCGACTCAGGTCTTTCAGTGCTCTGTCAAACTCTTCATGCAGTATCGTATCTCCCATTTCATCTTCGTCTACGTCCTCTACCATTTCCATAATATTGCCCTCAAGTACATCGCCCTAGTATAGACCATCTGTATACTCCTTCCACCTTTCTGCTTTCCCTTCGTTGCTTAGAACTGGGTTTCCATCTGAGCTCTTGATATTCATACAAGTGGTTCTCTTTTCTCCAAAGGTCTCTTTAGTTTTCCTGTAGGCAGTATCTATCTTACCCCTAGTGAGATAAGCCTCTACATCCTTACATTTGTCCTCTAGCCATCCCTGCTTAGCCATTTTGCACTTCCTGTCGATCTCATTTTTGAGACATTTGTATTCCTTTTTGTCTGCTTCATTTACTGCATTTTTATATTTTCTCCTTTCATCAATTAAATTCAATATTTCTTCTGTTACCCAAGGATTTCTACTAGCCCTTGTCTTTTTACCTACTTGATCCTCTGCTGCCTTCACTACTTCATCCCTCAGAGCTACCCATTCTTCTTCTACTGTATTTCTTTCCCCCACTCCTGTCAATTGTTCCCTTATGCTCTCCCTCAAACTCTGTACAACCTCTGGTTCTTTCAGTTTATCCAGGTCCCATCTCCTTAAGTTCCCACCTTTTTGCAGTTTCTTCAGTTTTAATCTACAGGTCATAACCAATAGATTGTGGTCAGAGTCCACATCTGCCCCTGGAAATGTCTTACAATTTAAAACCTGGTTCCTAAATCTCAGTCTTACCATTATATAATCTATCTGATACCTTTTAGTATCTCCAGGGTTCTTCCATGTATACAACCTTCTTTCATGATTCTTAAACCAAGTGTTAGCTATGATTAAGTTGTGCTCTATGCAAAATTCTACCAGGCGGCTTCCTCTTTCATTTCTTAGCCCCAATCCATATTCACCTACTACGTTTCCTTCTCTCCCTTTTCCTACTGACGAATTCCAGTCACCCATGACTATTAAATTTTCGTCTCCCTTCACTACCTGAATAATTTCTTTTATCTCGTCATACATTTCATCAATTTCTTCTTCATCTGCAGAGCTAGTTAGCATATAAACTTGTACTACTGTAGTAGGCATGTGCTTTGTGTCTATCTTGGCCACAATAATGTGTTCACTATGCTGTTTGTAGTAGCTAACCCGCACTCCTATTTTTTTATTAATTATTAAACCTACTCCTGCATTACCCCTATTTGATTTTGTATTTATAAATCTGTAATCACCTGACCAAAAGTCTTGTTCCTCCTGCCACCGAACTTCACTAATTCCCACTATATCTAACTTTAACCTATCCATTTCCCTTTTAAAATTTTCTAACCTACCTGCCCGATTAAGGGATCTGACATTCCACGCTCCGATCCGTAGAATGCCAGTTTTCTTTCTCCTGATAACGACGTCCTCTTGAGTAGTCCCCGCCCGGAGATCCGAATGGGGGACTATTTTACCTCCGGAATATTTTACCCAAGAGGACGCCATCATCATTTAATCATACAGTAAAGCTGCATGCCCTCGGGAAAAATTACGGCCGTAGTTTCCCCTTGCTTTCAGCCGTTCGCAGTACCAGCACAGCAAGGCCGTTTTGGTTATTGTTACAAGGTGAGATCAGTCAATCATCCAGACTGTTGCCCTTGCAACTACTGAAAATGCTGCTGCCCCTCTTCAGGAACCACACGTTTGTCTGGTCTCTCAACAGATACCCCTCCGTTGTGGTTGCACCTACGGTACGGCTATCTGTATCGCTGAGGCACGCAAGCCTCCCCACCAACGGCAAGGTCCATGGTTCATGGGCGGAGGTATTAAAATATATTGTAAAGTATTAGTGCTGCCTGCAGCAAAAATAGTGAATGTCATTACATAAAACTTATAGAGTATACACAATGCAAGTAATTCAAGTATCTTGCCAAGTTTTGCAGCTTTACCACAATTGATCTCTGATGTACAGTTCTTCAAATTTGGCCAAATGTCAGTTTGGGTGCTGAAGCCCTCAATTGTAATATTTTTCTTTTATCAATGCTGCTATCCTGTCATCTGCTTAGTGGAATCTGTGTGGATAATTAAATAAAACTTTAACAATGTGTACACATTGCCAAACCACATTATGTTAAGTAATGGCTCTGCGATGTCAGTGTGCAGAATTTCTGATCATTTATAGAGGTGGGCCAAGGCAAGTGCTGTGAAGATTTCACCTGTCAAGTTGTGTACTATGAGCATTAAGGTGCCAGATTAACTCATGAGGAAGAGCTATCACATAAATGTAGTAAAAAATATCCTGTCATATCAACCTTCTGCAAAAACTAGCCACCAAATCTTAAAGTAGACAAATGTAAACTTGTGAACTTGTCCAAAATATAAATCAGTAGTAGTACTAACAACTGGATTTATGAGTCAGTCGTTTCATAAAAATATTTAGTTGTTATAACATTTGGATACATAGAGTGAAATGGGTGCACAGGCTCAGTTGTGGGTAAATCGCACAGGCTCGAATTTATTCGGTAGAACACAGAAACTGCAGTTTTTCTATGAAATTGATTGCTTAAAAAACATGTGTACAACTTATGATGAAGTATCACTTGTGTGTTGTATGCACATCAGGTCTAGCTAACAGGAGACATTAAGAGTCTACAAAGATGACCAGTGCAAATGGTCATGACTTTGTGGCATCTTAGGGAAATGTAAAGAAATGCTGAAAATACTTCAACTGGGAAACTACTTGATGGATGAAACTGTAGATCTTCCAAAAACCTACTTCAAAAATTCCAAGGACCAATTGTTCCAGCACAGTCTATGATTATTTTGCAGTCTCCTACATAATATTCCTATGGAGACCATGAAGATGAAATACAATAAGAAATCTCTCTGTCTACATGCCAACTATAAGAAAATGAGTGCTTTATCTCAAGTGTCACATTTCCACCGATAATAAAACAATCTCAACTGATTCTATATATTGACTATGCTGATATACTAACACCAGGAATGACATTTGGAGAATGCACAAATTGTGTTTCCCCACCTCTGTAAATAACTAGGGCAAATAAATTTCACCAAATACACATGTGCAACCAAACACAAACAGAGGGAGACAGAGGGGGGGGGGGGGGGGGGGGGGGGGCTGATTCAGTGAGAGTGAGATTTAAATACGAATGAAGTTGTACTGTGTATGATTTCTGTGTCATAATGAATATAATTATTTACTAAAAATTTGTATTGTTTCAGAACTCGACAAACACTAGCAGCATCTGGATGACAGAGTACAAAGACAAGTATTGCAGTCAGTCAAAAATACAGATTCAACCTCGTAGACCTGTGTCATCACCAGCTCAGAGATCAGTTTCATGGACAGTGAGATAATTATGAGATACATGGTAACAACATGCTCATTTTATGTATGAAATGATATGAAGATAATAGCTTTGGCAGAGAATGAGATACCTAAAGAAATTAAGCCTTGGACAATATGCACGGTTTTCTTATGCAATTGCTCCGGTCATTGGAGTAGATTGGATTGTGTGCTGGAAATTTAGTGTTTTGTCAGACATTGTTATTTGCCTCCATCTGGAGGGTTGTCCTGTTTCTAGAATAAAAATTATGAGAGTTAATGAAGTTTGTAGTTCTTTTCAGTAGGGTTTTGGCTTCCATGGTGAATTCTCAGTTCTTTTCTTGAATTAAACAATGATTTTTGAGTACCTCGGTTGTTGTAGCCTAAGTTCTTGGCATATTAAACACATCTCAAAAGTAAGCACAAACTGACTAGAAAATACATCAGACTGTAGTGTTAAGAGTGTATGGTGTTTGATTATGATATGTTCCACTCCACACACTTTACATTACAAATAAACTGCAGTCACTGTTCTTAAAGTTAATTGCTTGAGTGGACCTGCTACACAGTGTCACAAAAGTGTGTCATGAGACTTCTCCTTTTGCTGGGGTGAGTGCTGAAAGAGAGCTCTCGTCTATACAGGGTGTTACAAAAAGGTACGGCCAAACTTTCAGGAAACATTCCTCACACACAAAGAAAGAAAATATGTTATGTGGACATGTGTCCGGAAATGCTTACTTTCCATGTTAGAGCTCATTTTATTACTTCTCTTCAAATCACATTAATCATGGAATGGAAACACACAGCAACAGAACGTACCAGCTTGACTTCAAACACTTTGTTACAGGAAATGTTCAAAATGTCCTCCGTTAGCGAGGATACATGCATCCACCCTCTGTCGTATGGAATCCCTGATGCGCTGATGCAGACCTGGAGAATGGCGTATTGTATCACAGCCGTCCACAATATGAGCACGAAGAGTCTCTACATTTGGTACCGGAGTTGCGTAGACAAGAGCTTTCAAATGCCCCCATAAATAAAAGTCAAGAGGGTTGAGGTCAGGAGAGCGTGGAGGCCATGGAATTGGTCCGCCTCTACCAATCCATCGGTCACCGAATCTGTTGTTGAGAAGTGTACGAACACTTCGACTGAAATGTGCAGGAGCTCCATCGTGCATGAACCACATGTTGTGTCATACTTGTAAAGGCACATGTTCTAGCAGCACAGGTAGAGTATCCCGTATGAAATCATGATAACGTGCTCCATTGAGCGTAGGTGGAAGAACATACTGACGAAACTAAAATGAGCTCTAACATGGAAATTAAGCTTTTCCGGACACATGTCCACATAACATATTTTCTTTATTTGTGTGTGGGGAATGTTTCCTGAAAGTTTGGCCGTACCTTTTTGTAACACTTTTACAAATGCAGGTGACACATATTGCTCACAACCTATAGCTCTCAATAGATCAGAACATATATGTGTAATGCTCATCACAATTCTTCAGTTGTTCCACCATTTACATTCTGGTAGAAACGCATCTTGTCAATATGACTTCCTTTTGCATCTATATGGGACACTCCATACTTAATAACTACCTAAACTACGTTTACAATTTCCATGAACATCTTGCGTCCACCTAAGAGTAGTGGAACATGTTATGTTAGCATATCTTGCACAGTAACATCTCAAATTCCCCAGGCTCAAGTACATATACTGATGAGGTTTTCTCTTGGTATGACAGCAAATTTAAAAAAAGTGTCCCGATTCATTTACAACAAGAGATATATATCCATGGGCATCACTACAAAAGACTGAGACAGGACGAGGCATCATGGAAGTTGCATGAGTAACCATGGGAGTGGAGGGTCCAAGGATGAAGAAACCAGCAGCTGCTGACTACCAGATCCAGCTTCAGTTGGTCTGAACTTGCAGGCCCATGCCACTTGGAAGGGAGAGACTTTGGTGATGATATGTACCAGAGGTGGCTCCAGGATGTCCAAGAGGGTGAGGCGAAGAGCATCCATGAAGCTGCTCGGCAGCTTTCAATTGCGGTGGCCCTGGAAGTTATTACAAACTACAGAGGGTTTAAGGTGTAATGTTAGACATTGTTTCTACATGGGTGGTAACCGCGACCTAGTCCTTTGTTGAAGCAAGTCCATTTACCGAAGGTATGAACCCCCAATATGTCAAGGATACTTGCATGGCATGAAAGAACATTTGTGCAAGTTTAATTTGAACCCTTTTTGTGACAGCCTCTGGATCAATAGCTCAAAACTGTAAACGCGGATTGGTCCTCTGTAACCAAGGTATGTGGCACGGTTGGGAATACCATGTAGTAACTGGTCCATAAAATACTGGAATATGGCAGGGGAGGAAAATATTTCAAAAAGTAACCAACTATAACAATAGAGGACATGTAATGATGTCCATAAGCCCATAGATTTGTATAGGCTGCCTGCAAAGATAATTGGTTTAGCAAGGATACAGAATCACCAATGTCCAAGAGAAACCTCACAAGGAATTTGCCAATGATTTCATCTAAGTACATTTGCTGGATTACATCTGAGAAATTGGCACTTTTGTAGATTTATCACTTACTTGGCACATTTCCATAGCTTGGGGCACATCTGCATTGCAACTGCTACAACATACCTCTGGGCTGGGGGCAATTACATAAGCTTGAACTACTAGCATTACTCTCATTATAAACAGAGGTGATTTCCTCAAGGCACAGGTCCTCACTTCCATGTCAGGGGTAACGAACACTATAATATATCTGATTAGAAAGTCTGTGTAATTCCACACACACACAGACATTTAAAGTTACAATTAGGAGGACTACTTTGCTTAAATTTGATTGGGACCCTTTATCCATAGCCAGAATTCTAATCTGGCTGCAAAAATATTGTTGTGACTTGCTGATCTTTCAAAGTGCTGCCACGCAGTTACGCGCGTCCTCTACATGCGGCGCTGCCAGCCAGCCATGCAGCAGCAGCGCCACCTAAGCGGCCAGCCAGCCAGCAGTCGCTAGACTCGGACTCAGTTATGATTTGACTGTTAAAGCGGACACACGTCTTCATGTATTGCGTCTTCCTTGAAACATATTTGTTCAACTTGAAGTTATAACAATTGGCGACGAGGATGGGATTTTTCTTTTCCATCATTGACCCACATGTTTCCATGGCTACTTTTGAGCAACTATTGCTAGGTTTCATAGAACAGCAAACGCTTCTCACAAATGCGATTTTTGATTTCGTCGTGGCATCAAATGTGGGGTGTGTCTCGTCGTTGTCTCTACCTTCTTTTCCTCCTCGCGACGAGACGGCGGAAGTCTGGTCTGATTACGAAAAACGTCTTCGACAGCACTTCTTGGCATTTCATGTCGCGGACGAACAAACATGTAAGTCTCTGTTCCTTTCATGGATTTCACCTCAAATGTAATTGGCTCCTTTGAAAGATCCTGCGTCTTTGTCCTTTGCTGAAATGTGCTCACTTCTGTCTGTCTATTTTCAAAAGCAAACGCATGTGGTAGCCTCTCATGTTGCCTTTTATCGTTGGCAAAAACAATCGAATCAATCCTATCGCGCTTGGGCTGCTGAACTTCACGGCCTCAGTAGAAAGTGTCAATTTGTTACTGAAGTTCACAAAGAATCCTATGCCAATTCCATGGTACGGGATGCTATTATCCGATCAGCGCCCGACAAAGAAGTTAGGCAACATGCCCTTCAGTTGGCAAATCCGACTCTAGATGAAGTCCTATCCATCGCTCAGTCTGTTGAAATTTCTCGCGCCGCTGGAGCGCAAATAGAGGCATGGGGCGACGTCGGGGAAATACAACCTCTGTGCGATGTTGACGAAGCGTGTGGAGTGTCCCCGCCGGCCAACGTGGCCGCAGTACGCTCCCAAGCGCAGCCTCGGCCTAAACGTAAACAAACCTCTAAGAAACTGCAGCAAAACCCACGGCAACTTCCTTCATGTCCGCAGTGTTTTACAAAACATTCATGAGAAGATTGTCCACAACGTTGGGCCGCGTGTCACAGATGCAAAAAAAAAAAGGGTCATGTGTCATCCGTTTGCAAATCCGACCGCATACGTGATGTTCATGAACATGACGCTGATTCTGATTCTGTGTTGTCTGTCAGTTGTACTTCTTCCCTTTCAGGGAAGTTATTCCTCACTGTCCAAATACTTGGTCGAGATGTTCGCATGCAGGTGGATACTGGTTCTGCTGCCACTATCATCAATTCTCAGACATATCTTCAGTTGGGTTCTCCAATCCTGTCACCTGTCACTAGGAAATTACGGACTTACAATAAACAGAAGATTTCTTGTTGTTCGCACTGTTCCCATATTTGTGGTCGACCATGGCAACGCGGAGAATCTTTTTGGTTTCGATGCCTTTCGCATTTTTGGGTTCTCCATAGATGACTTTGTCAATAACGTCTCTGATGCTAATCCTTATGCTCAACTGGATTCCTTGTCGACGACATTTTGGTCCCTTTTTTCTCCTGGGTTAGGCTGTGCAAACGCCTTTGAAGCTCATATCACGCTCAAACCCACTGCTCGGCCTAAGTTTTTTCGGGCTTGGCCCATTCCTGTGGCCCTTCATGATCACGTCAAACGGGAGCTGGATCATCTCACTGCTTCAGGGGTCTTGCTTCCTGTCACTTCCAGTGATTGATCCTCTCCTGCCGTTGTCGTTGCTAAGCCAAATGGTGATATTCGTCTCTGTGGTGATTTCAAAGCCACTGTAAATGCTCAATGCCTTATCGACACTTACCCTATGCCTCGACCTGAAGAATTGTTCACTAAACTTGCTGGAGGCAAGTATTTTTCTAAACTTGACATGTCAGAAGCTTATCATCAACTTCCTCTCGACGCTGCTTCGCGGCAGTTTCTGGTCCTTAACACAGCTTTCGGCCTCTATCAATACCAACGATTGCCATTCGGGGTTGCCAGCGCCCCTGCTGTCTTTCAGCGATTCTTGGAACAATTATTGCTCACTGTCCCTGGGTGTATAAATTACCAGGACGACATTGATGTCACTGGCTCCTCCACTGAAGAACATCTTCAAAATCTCTGCACACTTTTTCACGTCTTACAGAGTGCGGGTCTTAAGTGTAATCTTCGGAAATCAAAATTTTTTTCAGGCGTCTACCACGTACTTGGGGTTTCAACTCTCTCGGGATGGTATTCGTCTGCTTCAGCAAACTGTCACTGTGATCAATGTCCTTCCTCGCCCTACACCTGTTACGGAACTGCAGGTCTTCTTGGGGAAAATAGCATACTATCACAAGTTTTTACCGCCTGCTACTTCGACGGCTCAGCCGTTGCATTGCCTGTTGCATAAAAATGTGCCTTTTCACTGGTCCACGTCATGCGATGCGGCTTTCCAGAAATTGAAGACTATGCTGAAACAGGCCCCGCGCCTGGCTACTTATCAACCTGGCCAACATCTTGTTCTTGCCACGGACGCCTCTCAATACGGGGTCGGTGCAGTCCTTGCGCACCATTCTTCTGACGGTTCTGAACAACCCATTGCTTATGCCTCCAAAACGCTCACGGATCCCCAACAAAAGTATTCTCAGATTGAAAAAGACGCTTTGGCCATTATTTATGCTCTTCATAAGTTTGGTGGTTTTCTCTATGGATCCAAATTTCATCTTGTTACAGGTCACAGACAACTGGTTTCCTTGTTTCATCCATTAACGTCACTTCCTGACAAGGCTGCACACCGCCTCCAGCATTGGGCTCTTTACTAGTCTCGTTTGAATTATGAGATTCATTTCTGGCCGACAGCTCAACATGCGAATGCTGATGCACTGTCTCGCCTTCCCATGGGTCCTGATCTGGCATTCAATAGGGACGAACTTTTGTGTTTCCATCTGGATGTTGCCGAGCAGCGGGTTGTGGACGGGTTCCCCATCACCGGGGACCGGCTGGCGGCTGCTACGGGTTCTGACCCTACCCTCTCCCAGGTTTTACGCTGGTTGGTTGGTTGTTTTGGGGAAGGAGACCAGACAGCGAGGTCATCGAATTAGGGAAGGACGGGGAAGGAAGTCGGCCGTGCCCTTTGAAAGGAACCATCCCGGCATTTGCCTGGAGCGATTTAGGGAAATCACGGAAAACCTAAATCATGATGGCCGGACGCGGGATTGAACCGTCGTCCTCCCGAATGCGAGTCCAGTGTCTAACCACTGCGCCACCTCGCTCGGTTTTACGCTGTACAGGGTTATTACAAATGATTGAAGCGATTTCACAGCTCTACAATAACTTTATTATTTGAGATATTTTCACAATGCTTTGCACACACATACAAAAACTCAAAAAGTTTTTTTAGGCATTCACAAATGTTGGATATGTGCCCCTTTAGTGATTCGGCAGACATCAAGCCGATAATCAAGTTCCTCCCACACTCGGCGCAGCTTGTCCCCATCAATGAGTTCGAAAGCATTGTTCAGGCAAGCTCGCAGTTCTGGCACGTTTCTTGGTAGAGGAGGTTTAAATACTGAATCTTTCACATAACCCCACAGAAAGAAATCGCATGGGGTTAAGTCGGGAGAGCGTGGAGGCCATGACATGAATTGCTGATCATGATCTCCACCACGACCGATCCATCGGTTTTCCAATCTCCTGTTTAAGAAATGCCGAACATCATGATGGAAGTGTGGTGGAGCACCATCCTGTTGAAAAATGAAGTCGGTGCTGTCGGTCTCCAGTTGTGGCATGAGCCAATTTTCCAGCATGTCCAGATACACGTGTCCTGTAACGTTTTTTTCGCAGAAGAAAAAGGGGCCGTAAACTTTAAACCGTGAGATTGCACAAAACACGTTAACTTTTGGTGAATTGCGAATTTGCTGCATGAATGCGTGAGGATTCTCTACCGGCCAGATTCGCACATTGTGTCTGTTCACTTCACCATTAAGAAAAAATGTTGCTTCATCACTGAAAACAGGTATCGCACTGAACGCATCCTCTTCCATGAGCTGTTGCAACCGCGCCGAAAATTCAAAGCGATTGACTTTGTCATCAGGTGTCAGGGCTTGTAGCAATTGTAAACGGTAAGGCTTCTGCTTTAGCCTTTTCCGTAAGATTTTCCAAACCGTCGGCTGTGGTACGTTTAGCTCCCTGCTTGCTTTATTCATCGACTTCCGCGGGCTACGCTTGAAACTTGCCCGCACGCGTTCAACTGTTTCTTCGCTCACTGCAGGCCGACCCGTTGATTTCCCCTTACAGAGGCATCCAGAAGCTTTAAACTGCACATACCATCGCCGAATGGAGTTAGCAGTTGGTGGATCTTTGTTGAACTTCGTCCTGAAGTGTCGTTGCACTGTTATGAGTGACTGATGTGAGTGCATTTCAAGCACGACATACGCTTTCTCGGCTCCTGTCGCCATTTTGTCTCACTGCGCTCTCGAGCGTTCTGGCAGCAGAAACCTGAAGTGCGGCTTCAGCCGAAGAAAACTTTATGAGTTTTTCTACGTGTCTGTAGTGTGTCGTGACCATATGTCAATGAATGGAGCTACAGTGAATTTATGAAATCTCTTCAATCATTTGTAATATCCTTCCACCGAAAATGCTTCGCCGCGTGTTGTGGTATCTGCATCTTTGCGTGCTTCAGTCTTGTGCCTCCTTCACCAAGGGCACTGGGGTGTCTCTCGCACAAAATCTCTGGCGCACCGTCATGTGTACTGGCCCGACATTGACTCTGAAATCGCACACAGACCGCCGCCCCAAAGTCATCTCTGTCACCGTGGCCTCCGCCTGAGAAGGCCCGGGAGCGTATTCATGCTGACTTTGCGGGACCTTTTTTATGTACTTATCTCGTTATTGACGCCTACTCTAACTTTCCTTTCATTGTCCGTTGCACGTCGCCTACCACCGCGGCAACCACCAATGCTCTAGCTCACATTTTCTCTTTGGAAGGCCTTCCCTCTACTCTTGTTACTGATAATGGTCCGCAATTTGCCTCTTCCGATTTTGCGGATTTTTGTGCCCATCACGGCGTCATGCATGTCACGGCCCCTCCGTTCCATCCACAGCCAAACGGTGAGGCTGAACGACTGGTCCGCACATTTAAACCTCAGATGAGGAAACTCCTGACTTCTTCTGCTGCTGATGATGCGCTTCTCCAATTTCTGGCTTCTTACCGTTTCACCCCCATGGGCGACCCACAGCCCGGCTGAGCTCTTACATGGCCGACAGCCCTGCACGTTACTTCATCTTCTGTGGCCTTCCACCTCATGGTCGCGGGTGCCTTCGCTTGGCCGGTTCACCGCCGATGACCTTGTATGGGTACAGGGATATGGCAGGTGGCGAAAATGGAGTCCTGGCCGCATCTTACGACACCATGGCTGACGCCTGTATGAAATCCAGACGGACACGGGTGTTGCAGTGCGTCATTCAGAGCAGCTTCGGCCTCGTTGCCGCAAACGCCTGTTCCGGATGCCGCTACACCACCTTGGCTCTACCTGACGCTGGGGATACTGGAATCTCTCATTACTCACAACGCAGTCCTCTACCATCATATCGGTGCCAGAACAAGAACTGACGCCACCAGGAGATGTGCCCATGCAGGAACCAGACGACCGTCATCTGTTGGAGCAATGTTACTCGCCTCCTTCTCCTACAGACGCGGACACATCACCCATATCTCCTGTTATAACAACCTGAATTGCCGCAATGGGCAGACTGGTGCACGGGGCCCCAGCAGATTCGACCCCCACGACTCCTGTCATCTTGACCTGTTATCATCGGGGACACCATCCGTATGGGAAGCCTCCTCCTCGAGACTTTACGGCCAGTCAAACAACACCTGTGAACGTTATCAATCTACAGGCCACCTCCATCAAGACCTGAGCAAAAAATTCAAAAGGGGGAAAAGTATTGTGACTCGCCGATCTTTCAAAGTGCCGCCGCGCAGTTAACGCGCATCCTCTACATGCGGCGCTGTCTGCCAGCCATGCAGCGCCACCTAAGCGGCCCGCCAGCGGCTGCTAGACTCGAACTCGGTTATGATTTGACTGTTAAAGCGTACACACGTCTTACTCTGTTTACTTGATCTGTGACTTTCATGTATTGCGTCTTCCTTGGAACATATTTGTTTTTGTAATAAAGAAAACATTCTAGGCAATACATATTCTTTTGGATTAGTTAATGGCTCTAGTTTCTGAATTAGATGATACAGTTCAGGATTTTGTGACAAGAACATAGCCCTTTGCCTTCCTGCATCAGAAATTTGACTAGGTGAAGATGTAACTGCAGTCATTGGCGGTAAGCATCCCATTTTGTATTCCATTCATTAAATGCTGGAAAATTGTAGCTGTGTGTTGTAGGAGATATTACTGCTACATATGCTAACACTTGCACTGTGTGTAATATAGCTGTCATTTTCTTCTAAAATCCCGTGCTTTGCATTAATACTATGTTTCATGATTGAAAAAGTTGCTCTTTTGCATGATTAAAAAAATGTTCAAGGTTTGATTGATGCGTTATGAATTCCATTCTCAACACTACTCACCCTAGGTTATTAAAAACAAGAGGTACATACAAGATGTTCCTTGGAAACAGTGCAAGCTAACTAAAGTCCACATTCTGGAGCAAAGTCCAGACCACATATTGATACATCTAGGTATTTTATTCTTAAAAGCCAGTAAAGTAATGATTCGGCAATAAGCACAGGAACCTTTACATCCTTCAGAGTGTTTGTATTAAGGTTTACGTATTTCACAATTTGTAGTGGATTAATGATGTGATGTCGTGTGAAGGAACACTTATTAAAATTCTGTTTTTTGCTGATACTGTATGCTTAGGGTTTAATGTTTTATTGATGACAACATCACTAAAGATGGAGCACAGGCTTGGTTCTGGTGAGAAATTATCTGTATCTGTTTCAAATCAACTTGCTTGGTATTTGTCTCGAGTAATTCAGGGAAATAACAGAAAAAAACTGTTTCTGATTTTGTTAGCCCATACTGGGCAAAATTTTGCTGAAGGGACAACACCCAGAGTCATATTAGTTTGTATATTCAGTGAAATCAGATGATGACAACTATAGTCATTTACATTTTAGAGCACTTAGTTAATTATTTCATGTTTCCCCATAATGTAGTTACTTGTATGCTGTTCCTCTAGCAGCTGAGTCATCTCTGGTGAATATGGATATAACATCATCTACTGCAATCGGTATTGGTCTGCTGGGCTGAAGACTGAGGTATGATCACCATTTCATAAAAACATCAAGTAGGCCTCTGAAAGTGGTGTGTGTTCACAAAGCATGCCAGTGAGTCAGCCTGTGAATAACTGAAGTTATTCACCCCAGTGGGCGAAGACGAGCACTTACTTCTGAGACAGCTGTGTGATAGGTAACCTGGCAGATCAGCAATGAGTGACATCAGACAAATCATAAAATCACTTCTTGTTGTGCAGTCCTTTTAAGTTATTTGGTCAGCCCTCTTCTGCATCTTCTAGACACCAGTGTTCGGCCATTCTGTGTAACTGGTCATTATTAATATAATTTTGCACCAGTGATGGAGGCCATTACAGGTGATTATTGGTAAATTCTAATTCTCTTTGCCCTCCACAACTCATTAAACTTTGCCAAAGCCACTCTGGGCAATATTACACAGCAGTGGGTATACAGCAAAGAAAACAATAGAGTGGGCTTTAATTGTTGATCACCAGGCTATTTGAGCAGTCCACAGCTTCTAGTCTTGTGATATCTACTTCCACTTTTTAAAAAAAGCCATCACAATCTGAATTTGGAAGAACTCATGGGGGACTGAACCACTGTTCTCCCAAACATGAATCCAGTATCCCTTCTGTGCATTAACTATTGTATTTATTTGTCTCTCATATTCTTCTTCTAACTTGCCAAATAAACTGCACAGTTTTTAATCACTTGTATATCTGTGAAAGCGCACATTTGTCAAATTGAATGCTGCTACTGGCGAACACTCACTATCATGTTCCTCCACTCCATGCATAGTAAAATGCTTACGGTAGATCCTCCTCAGCATGCTGTCCATAAGGTGTTAATAGACTGCTGCTCAAACCTGACCTATTGTCTCACTGCTCAAACCTGACCTATTGTCTCATGGTGATCCTCCTGTGACTACCCATTGTTTGAAGGAGTGTTCCTATGTTGATGCATTGCAAGTTTCATCTGGTCTCATGCATGCTCACTTGTGACAGCAGATAGACAGGCCATTCCATTCACCTCTGGGGGCAGATGGTCACAAGTTGGATGGTGTGTAATCATGCATCATTATATTGAAAGACAAATGGATCACTGAAAAGTTGTATATAGAGTTGGACAATGGGTTGAAGGACCCTATCTCAATATTGCACAGTCATAAATTACCTTCTGTAGCAATGAGAGGCTTCTGGAATCTGTACATGACACTGGCCACAACATGAATGACCCATCTCCATGCTGAGGTTGTTCGATTTCATGTCTGAGACGTGTAGTGGTGCCTGTCCATTTCTTCTATGATGATCTTCAGGTATCAGACATATGCTGCAGTCATAGATGAAGAGAACCAAACACTGTTTCTCTAGTTTCCATTCCAGGTGTCTCCTTGCCTATCTTCTTTGATCACTGCAGTGCTGGGGGTTTGTAGCATTGTTCACAATGTGCACAACAGAGGTGTAGCTGATCATGTGGAGGTAGATGCATAGTCAGTTGCTTATAAAAAGGCAGCTCACAGTTCTGTTGCCACTTGGGATGACTATGAGTTATTAATTTGTAGGTAATGGTCATCAGCTGGTGTTATTGATCATGACAACTGCTACAAAAAAGATCTTCAATATTTTATGTCTCACAATAGCAGCTGAATCTTAGAATGTACGCCAATTTGTCACACAACTTCCAATGCAGACAATCCTTCTTGCTTAAAGTGACAATGTTTGCACAGCCTAATAAGCTATTACTCTTTGAGGTATACTGACCTATTCAGAACTGTACACAAGCTGCATTGTATAATTCATGACTGGATATGGAGCACATTGTACTAAATTGCATTGAGAATCCAGGTTCACATTTTCACTGCACTGATGGCTGTACATGGCAACTTCAAAAGTACTGAGGAAGAGCTTTTGTGATTTCCAATTTAAAAAAGTAGAAGAAGAGGAGGACTATGCAAATCAAGAGGGTGGTGCAAAAAATGTTTTGAGCCCTTTATTTCAGACTGCTGTAATACCTGTTCACTATCACAAATGAAGTTGCTCTTTTGAAATGCCTGAGCTCCTCCATGCCAGACTTTTATGCTTGCTCATTTAACATGAAGCACAGAAAATGACTGGTTCAGTATTGATAATGTATTCCTTACCATTGGCATATGTTCCTTGGTTTACATCAGCAGATTTTCTGAGGTATTTTCCATTGTTTATCTATGCTCCCCATTAAAAACTGCAATTTTTATTTTTATTTTTTTGTGCATACATAGATATCACAGTCATATATCTTGCTTGCTTTGACTCTTTCTGCGGTACTTTGTCTACATTTAATGTGGAGTACAGCCTACATTACAGTGCTGAGTTGTGTTAAACATAAAACTTGTATAGGGCAACCACTTGCCCAACAACTCTCATCTCCAGTGATAAAATATCCTCAAATGCACAACTGGATTATGGATAGTAAACATGTACCTCATTAACTTCTAATATTTTACAGGCTCTCTCAAAAAAGTCACGTAGGAAATTAGAAAACTTATCCGTCAGCAAAACTGATGAAATGTAATATTTCAATGTCACGGTGACAGCTGTAATCTCTGTTTGGCAAAATCAAAAGTGATGTCACTTGGTAGTAGTGGAACTCTTTATGAGTTTCTTCAAGATAGTGCTAAGTTCTCTGTGTACCAACTACACCCACACAGGAAATAATGGTAAACCAAAACGTGACTAACAGAATGTCCTGCAGTTGTGCAGTTAAGCCCATAGTGGAAGTTGGAACCTTCAGTCCCACACAATGCTGTTTTCCTACAAATGAAGATAAAGGTAGATGCAAATGAATACGAGGTGCGGCTAGAAAAAAACCGGACTGATGCTGGAAAAAACATTTATTTACAATTTCATGTTATCTCCTTCAATGTACTCTCCTCCTCGGTCTCTACACCGCTCCATACGAATTTTCCACTGTTCATAGCAATGCTGCAGATCATTTTCGGTAAGTCCATACATTACTTCCGTCGCTTTTTCTTTTACTGCTTCAACAGTCTCAAATCTAGTTCCTTTCAAAGCTGACTTGACTTTAGGGAAAAGAAAAAAGTCACAGGGGGCCAAATCAGGTGAGTAGGGTGGATGATCTAAGATGGGAATGTTGTGTTTTGCCAAAAACGTCTTCACTGACAACGCACTGTGAGCTGGGGCATTGTCTTGGTGAAGGATCCATGACTTTTTTCTCCACAAATCGTTCCGTTTTCTCCGTACTCGCTCACGTAGGGTAGCCAGGAGGCTAATGTAGTAATGCTGATTCACTGTTTGTCCCTCTGGTACCCAATCAATGTGCACAATCCCTTTGATGTCAAAAAAAAAAAACAATCATCATTGCCTTGAATTTCGATTTTGACATTCGTGCTTTTTTTTGTCGTGGAGAACCAGGAGTTTTCCAATGCATCGATTAGCGTTTAGTTTCGGGATCGTAAGTAAAAAAACCATGATTCATCGCAAGTAATAACATTTTGTAAGAAGGTGGGATCAATTTCAATGTTTTCCAGGATGTCAGAACAAATCATTCTTCCGCGTTCCTTCTGTTCAATTGTGAGACACTTTGGAACCATTTTTGAACACACTTTGTTCATGTTGAAACTTTCATGAAGAATCTGCCTAACTCTTTCCTTATCAACTCCTGTTAACTCAGACACTGCTCTGATTGTTAAACGGCGATCTTGTCGAACAAGTTTACCGATTTTTTCAATGTTTGCATCAGTTTTTGCTGACAATGGTCTGCCAGGGCGAGTGTCATCACTGGTGTCTTCACGGCCATCTTTAAATCGTTTAAACCACTCAAACACTTGTGTTCGCGATAAACAATCATCGCCGTACACTTGTAACATTACAAACGTTTCACTTGCAGATTTTCCTAGTTTGAAACAAAATTTGATGTTAACACGCTGTTCTTTCTGTACACTCAACATTTTCCGACGCACAGACAAAACGTCAACTACTTAAAACAGACGCCACGGGCAGACTGAGTGCAGGAGGCAGATGAAACTTGAGCAGTAGGCAGAGCGAGAGTCACGTGACAGGCCACGCGACTTTCAGCCTTATTGCATTCGTTTTATTGTTTCACCAGTACTAGTCCGGTTTTTTTCTAGCCACACTTCGTATAACTTGAGCATTGAGGGTGACAACTAAATTACATCAGATTATGAACAAGAGGGATGCTGCTTCACAGAAACTTTTAAGACAAAGAAGACAAACAAAAATGCAAAAATTGATAAAGCAGTGTGTTCAAAATGCCAAAAATCATTTGCATCTTTGCGTGCATGGATATGAACCACAATTCTTTGGAGAAGCTTTGTATTATGATCATTGGAAAAAATGGTTACTGAGGCATCGTTGTTGTTGTTGTGGTCTTCAGTCCTGAGACTGGTTTGATGCAGCTCTCCATGCTACTCTATCCTGTGCAAGCTTCTTCATCTCCCAGTACCTACGGCAACCTACATCATTCTGAATCTGCTTAGTGTATTCATCTCTTGGTCTCCCTCTACGATTTTTACCCTCCACACTGCCCAAAGCTAAATTTGTGATCCCTTGATGCCTCAAAACATGTCCTACCAACCGATCCCTTCTTCTAGTCAAGTTGTGCCACAAACTTCTCTTCTCCCCAATCCTATTCAATACCTCCTCATTAGTTACATGATCTACCCACCTTATCTTCAGCATTCTTCTGTAGCACCACATTTCGAAAGCTTCTATTCTCTTCTTGTCCAAACTATTTATCGTCCATGTTTCACTTCCATACATGGCTACACTCCATACAAATACTTTCAGAAACGACTTCCTGACACTTAAATCTATACTCGATGTTAACAAATTTCTCTTCTTCAGAAACGATTTCCTTGCCATTGCCAGTCTACATTTTATATCCTCTCTACTTCGACCATCATCAGTTATTTTACTCCCTAAATAGCAAAACTCCTTTACTACTTTGAGTGTCTCATTTCCTAATCTAATCCCCTCAGCATCACCCGATTTAATTTGACTACATTCCATTATCCTCGTTTTGCTTTTGTTGATGTTCATCTTATATCCTCCTTTCAAGACACTGTCCATTCCGTTCAACTGCTCTTCCAAGTCCTTTGCTGTCTCTGTCAGAATTACAATGTCATCGGCGAACCTCAAAGTTTTTACTTCTTCTCCATGAATTTTAATACCTACTCCGAATTTTTCTTTTGTTTCCTTTACTGCTTGCTCAATATACAGATTGAATAACATCGGGGAGAGGCTACAACCCTGTCTCACTCCTTTCCCAACCACTGCCTCCCTTTCATGCACCTCGACTCTTATAACTGCCATCTGGTTTCTGTGCAAATTGTAAATAACCTTTCGCACCCTGTATTTTACCCCTGCCACCTTCAGAATTTGAAAGGGAGTATTCCAGTCAACATTGTCAAAAGCTTTCTCTAAGTCTACAAATGCTAGAAACGTAGGTTTGCCTTTTCTTAATCTTTCTTCTAAGATAAGTCGTAAGGTTAGTATTGCCTCACGTGTTCCAACATTTCTACGGAATCCAAACTGATCTTCCCCGAGGTCCACTTCTACCAGTTTTTCCATTCGTCTGTAAAGAATTCGCATTAGTATTTTGCAGCTGTGACTTATTAAACTGATAGTTTGGTAATTTTCACATCTGTCAACACCTGCTTTCTTTGGGATTGGAATTATTATATTCTTCTTGAAGTCTGAGGGTATTTCGCCTCTCTCATACATCTTGCTCACCAGATGGTAGAGTTTTGTCATGACTGGCTCTCCCAAGGCCATCAGTAGTTCTAATGGAATGTTGTCTACTCCCGGTGCCTTGTTTCGACTCAGATCTTTCAGTGCTCTGTGAAACTCTTCACGCAGTATCTTATCTCCCATTTCACCTTCATCTACATCTTCTTCCATTTCCATAATATTGTCCTCAAGTACATCGCCCTTGTATAAACCCTCTATATACTCCTTCCACCTTTCTGCCTTCCCTTCTTTGCTTAGAACTGGGTTGCCATCTGAGCTCTTGATATTCATACAAGTGGTTCTCTTTTCTCCAAAGGTCTCTTTAATTTTCCTGTAGGCAGTATCCATCTTACCCCTAGTGAGACAAGCCTCTACATCCTTACATTTGTCCTCTAGCCATCCCTGCTTAGCCATTTTGCACTTTCTGTCGATCTCATTTTTTAGACGTTTGTATTCCTTTTTGCCTGCTTCATTTACTGCATTTTTGTATTTTCTCCTTTCATCAATTAAATTCAATATTTCTTCTGTTACCCAAGGATTTCTATTAGCCCTCGTCTTTTTACCTACTTGATCCTCTGCTGCCTTCATTACTTCATCCCTCAGAGCTACCCATTCTTCTTCTACTGTATTTCTTTCCCCCACTCCTGTCAATTGTTCCCTTATGCTCTTGCTGAAACTCTGTACAACCTCTGGTTCTTTCAGTTTATCCAGGTCCCATCTCCTTAAGTTCCCACCTTTTTGCAGTTTCTTCAGTTTTAATCTACAGGTCATAACCAATAGATTGTGGTCAGAGTCCACATCTGCCCCTGGAAATGTCTTACAATTTAAAACCTGGTTCCTAAATCTCAGTCTTACCATTATATAATCTATCTGATTAGCTATGATTAAGTTGTGCTCTGTGCAAAATTCTACCAGGCGGCTTCCTCTTTCATTTCTTCCCCCAATCCATATTCACCTACTATGTTTCCTTCTCTCCCTTTTCCTACTGACGAATTCCAGTCACCCATGACTATTAAATTTTCGTCTCCCTTCACTACCTGTATAATTTCTTTTATCTCGTCATACATTTCATCAATTTCTTCATCATCTGCAGAGCTAGTTAGCATATAAACTTGTACTACTGTAGTAGGCATGGGCTTTGTGTCTATCTTGGCCACAATAATGTGTTCACTATGCTGTTTGTAGTAGCTAACCCGCACTCCTATTTTTTTATTAATTATTAAACCTACTCCTGCATTACCCCTATTTGATTTTGTATTTATAAATCTGTAATCACCTGACCAAAAGTCTTGTTCCTCCTGCCACCGAACTTCACTAATTCCCACTATATCTAACTTTAACCTATCCATTTCCCTTTTAAAATTTTCTAACCTACCTGCCCGATTAAGGGATCTGACATTCCACACTCCGATCCGTAGAATGCCAGTTTTCTTTCTCCTGATAACGACGTCCTCTTGAGTAGTCCCCGCCCGGAGATCCGAATGGGGGACTATTTTACCTCCGGAATATTTTACCCAAGAGGACGCCATCATCATTTAATCATACAGTAAAGCTGCATGTCCTCGGGAAAAATTACGGCTGTAGTTTCCCCTTGGTTTCAGCCGTTCGCAGTACCAGCACAGCAAGGCCGTTTTGGTTAATGTTACAAGGCCAGATCAGTCAATCATCCAGACTGTTGCCCCTGCAACTACTGAAAAGGCTGCTGCCCCTCTTCAGGAACCACATGTTTGTCTGGCCTCTCAACAGATACCCCTCCGTTGTGGTTGCACCTACGGTACGGCCATCTGTATCGCTGAGGCACGCAAGCCTCCCCACCAACGGCAAGGTCCATGGTTCATGGGGCATCAGCTGATGAAAATGTTTTTGCAACAGTACTCAGTTCCCATGCTGTAGTAAAGACTTAACCACCATTAAGTCCTACAATGATTGTTGGCACTTTCCACCTATGCGCCTTGCTCTAAATACAATAAGAATCTTGACAAAAGCAGTAGTCGGTGATGATATCTGCATAACCACTCTCTACCCTTTGTGGACAGTATAATAAAAGTCTTGAAAGGTGTGTTCAGTTTTACCTTCATGAACGGATACATCACAATCAATGGAAACTGTAGAACAAACCATCCATTGGAACGAAAATACGACCTAAAATATGTCACAGACACCCTAGAGACCACAATATTGACACTACTAGACTTAGGTAAAGCAGCTGATATTGTCCACTTTCACACATTGTTCAAAAAACAAGCAACTGCTAAAATCTGCAAATGGTGTGTTGAAGTGGACTGAAAGCTACTTGAAAAACTGGCAGTAGCTTGTTGTCTGTGGGAATGAAAAGTTGCCTTGGAAACAAGTTCTATCAGGAGTGTAACAAGAGTCAGTCACCTTCTAATGTTCTCTTTGTGTGTCAATGGCAACTTGTTAGGACTGACCTCCTGAAAATACCATTTCTATTTTGATGTCCTCCAGGTTTATTTAAGTGTCAAGCCCAAGTACATCAATACTGCCATCAGGATGGTATATGAATAATGGAGGGACTACAGGTAACAACTCACTATACAGCTGCAGAATTGAATGGTTTACATGCTCACAAACAAGACTGAAAAAAAACTGCTGAAGCATTCAGGCAGTGGCCTCCTTCAGAGCTAACTACTTCAGAAATGAGGAACATTCTATGCACAATCCTTCCCAGCTCTATTCTAATCTGGTCATAAGCATATCCTACACTACCAGAGCCAGGGCAACCTGTGAAAGTCATGCACTGCTTTTAAGTGAACATTACCACCAATCAACTGTACACATAAATGAATGGCCAGCACTAAATGGTGACCAAGAGCAGAATTGACCACCCAGTGGTGGAAAACAGTGCTGAGCACTGTAGTTACTATATTTACTGTGCACAGTGGAATTAGGTTGGGCCACTACTGCAAACTTAGTGTATACTAATGTTCAAACAATGGGCCTGCAACAATGTGAGGTGGCCGATAGTGTGTGAGGTCTGGAGACCCGGGCGGCCATCAGCAATGTTCATCTTTTGCTACTCCTCTTCCAATCAAATGTCCCAGACCTCACATCTTGTGACTTTTATCTGTGGGATCACATAACAGACCTTGTTTTTAATCCCCCTTATACCTGACACTCTTGAAAGTTTGCGACATTGCATTGTTGAAGCTGTGACCTCAATAACAAGAGACCAGCTGCTTTGCGTGTGGCAGGAAATGAACCACAGTTGTGATATTTGTCGTGTAACACATAGTGCTCACACTTAATGTGTAAACATTTGAATTTTTCTCTTTCCAGGAACATTGGAATTGTGTTTCTATCTTTTGTGGTAGGGAAGCAATAAATGTTTGAAATCTGTTCCTTCTTTTTGAATAGTCCTGTACTTTTAAGTTTTATGTTTACACTGCGTTAGTTTTTTTTTCAGTTAACCCAATGACTTTTTCCCCAAGGCCAACCCTACATTTACCATTTAAATTTAAGAAAATCAGCATCTTTTGTCTTACACACTTTTCTCAAAAATATATAAATTTTTGATAGTATTTCTTTATAAATCTTACCTTACTATTTATTGACGCGATGAGGATTGAAGATAATACTGTTTTATAAATTTTTATTGGTGTGATGTACACAAAAAAATTCAGGCGTTTGCAATACCATAAAACATTTCTCACACTCATACTGAGTGTCACTTTTCTTCTTCCTTGCTTAGACACTACAGAATTTCTGTTGGGTGTTTCCTTGATGGTCTTTGGAGGCTGGGGTGGGGGGAATAAATCTAACAAACTGTGCCCAAGTTGCTGCTTGCAGTTTAACAGGAAATTCCAAATTGGGGCTGCCCACATCTAGGGCAGCCTGGCTATTATGTCCTCAGCCAGCTGAATTCTAAACTGATTGAAACAAGATTTTTTCCTGGAACTTTGTTCAGTACGATATTTGAATTGAAAATCACAGTGTCAATCAGGTAAAAAAAAAAAAAAAAAATTCTCATATCCTTTGGCATATCTTCTCATGAGAGGGAAATAGGATGATTACTGGTCCTGTCTGTCAACTGCCTACATTGAATTGTTGTATTGTGTAACTGCTTGGGGCTTCTGGAGTGGGGTTTTGGTTTTCGTATCAGTGTTTCCTGTTGCTGTCATATTGACATCTATGTATATAGTGTATATAACACTTACTTATTTTTTTATCCCTGCAGTTTACACCCATGAGCTTGTGTGAAAATAACACAAGAATCTCTTCTTTTTTTAGCTTAGATTCCTGGAACTGGTCTGGCATAATTTACCTTGTGAATCCAACCGTTCCTTTGGCATTTGTGCCCCTTTCAGTGAGCCTCACAAACAATGACAGGGGAATGTACCAGTTGTCAACATATACTGTGTGACAACTGTCCAAATACAGCTGTATGATGTCCGTGACAGCTTCAGTAATTGGGCATTCTTTACTGCTTACCTCAGGTTTTTTCCCCCCTGTATAAATATCAAATCCTAAACAGGAGCCACTATCTGACTCACAGATTTCATATAATTTCATTCCAAAATGTGCCATTTTTTGAGGATTTAACTGGATGCAGTAGAGTCTACCTCTGAATTTTCATGTAGCTTTCATCAACTGCAATATTTTCTTCAGGACAATAAACACTTTGGAAATTTAATTTCAGATGGTCAATAAACAGGTTGCAATTTGTTCAGACTGTTTGCAGGGTCAACATTTTCATTATTTACAAAATGAAGGAATGGAAAGCTACCATAATCTTCTATATGGCATAAGAAAGTAACATGAATTGATTTTTTTATGGACTAGTATGCCTGAAGTGTTGGCTTCTTCACATGTGCCACAAGAATGCATAAAGAGAAATTTGCTTGAATTTCATCTGACGTAGTAGGAAACCTTATCCAGTCTCCCAAAAAGACACATGAATCATTTTTCTGTACATATCTAAAGGTGTTAGCTGTTGAGAGAGTTCTCTTTGAACCATAGGTTTGATCCCACTAGAACCAGAAAATTAAATTTTGGAACATTTACTTTGATGTATTCCTCATATCTGTTTTCCTGCCTTCTGTTTTTTAGCAACGCTCTCACCTCTTGCTGCAACATCACTCTCACTATCTGTTCCATTTGCCTCACTGTCATCACTAGTATCATTTAACACACTGTCTTCTTTATCAGGACTATCAGAAATATAACTTTCAGAAACATCACTGCCATTTTTATTTGACAGACTTCCTATTTCTTCATCTGAGAGAAACGTTTTACATTACGGCATTACTTGTTGCTACACAGCTGGTGAAAAACCTTGAAAACAATTGCTTATAACTTGAAAAATATTGGAAGAAATCGAGCGTGTTATACACCACTACAGAGATCAATTTCTCAAGTTTCAATAGTGCATAATATGTCATGCCATATATTGACAGAAAAGAAGAAACACTAAGAAGCAGCTATAGTTGCTCGGCACATTTCACAGCCATCAATGAAACCTGCAGCTTGCTGTATAACCAGAAGGGTTAAAAAAAGTTTGACTATTGTTGCTCGATCGTGGATAGAGCTATTGGCCATCTTTTGTTTCAGCTAGCTGTGGACTTCTTTTAATTTAATTGCCTTTATTTACTATGAGCCTCCTTTCTTCAGTCCATTTCTTGCCAGTTTTTAACTTTAGTGGTGTGTTCTAAGATTCTTCCTGAAAAGGCAATGCTCCTGGATATCTTCATTTGTGATTTACACTCCTTGAAGAGAGAGTTCAGCCTTGCACAAGAAGAGACCCTTAGTATTTTTATCCAACAAAAAGGCAAAAATATAGTGGGTAATTATCTGGCCCATTCATATTATTTGACCATAGAAAGCACTCCTTCTCCTCCGAATAGTGTCTATCAAGTCTTCCGAATACAAATATGTTTCATTGTTGTTGGCCCTCAGGTCTTTCTTCGCTCGATTTCTAATCTCTCATTCAGACCTCACCCATTCATTGTGTGGTATTTTGATGCTTACAGTGTTTTGGATGAAATGATTGTGCAGTATAGCCAGAGAGCATGGCATTAAATAAAATTGACTATTCATAGTAAACACCTCTCATTGGCTGATATGTTAATTTCGTCTGGACCCTTGACATGGGGTCTAATTTTTCAGCAATGTTCAGTTCTATCCACACTTCTAGGTACTTTAACTGTTATACCTGTCTGATTTTTCCCTGATCTACTTCTAATTTCCTGAGCACTTGCTTGATGTTCGTTATAAATTAGGAAGTAAGTTGTCATGTCTATGCTCCTGAAAACTGTTCTGGCCCCATCTTTGACCTCTTTATTATACAGTTCTTCACACCACTCGCAGATTCCTTTCTCCAGCACACAGTTAATAATAAATGTGAAAGCCCTTCTACTTGTCTGAGGTCCACTCTGGCCTTGTTTTGTTGTCTCCTTAACTGTTTCAGCCATGGCTTCCTTCAGTTGA
This sequence comes from Schistocerca nitens, assembly GCF_023898315.1. NCBI lineage: Eukaryota > Metazoa > Arthropoda > Insecta > Orthoptera > Acrididae > Schistocerca > Schistocerca nitens. Next base: position 288,031,770 of record NC_064618.1, on the reverse strand, counting down.
TCACAGTTCTCCATTCTAGGAACTCTAACTTCTGAGTGAACTCTCGGCTGGTTTTAAGTTTTTCTCTGTCAAATCTGCTAACCTTCTGTCATCTGGACCCCCCTAGTATTTATGGGAAGAAGCTGTTAGTCATCAGAGACAAGGTCTGCAGTTCTCAGATATTTCATATTCTGTTGACTCTTATGATGTATTATGTACAATGACAATATGATCAATTTGAATCTCATCGAGGCTGAAATTTGAAGATTTCCAGGTTGTGCGGTGGCCTGGTGCAATATTAAGCTCTCTCTATACAGCTTAAATGTTTTCGTGGACTTACTTGTTGAAGAATGCTGGTTCTGCTTTCTTGCAGTGCCAATGTCTTCTGCTAGCACTGGACGCTTCTCCGAAGATTTCACTGCTAGGAAGGGGAAATTTTCACTCTCTCGCTCTCGTTCTCTCTCTTTTTATTTAAAAAATACGCTGCTCTTGGAATATCCTTCAATGCACCAGAACATATTTATTTCCACTTTGTACAAAAAAACAACTAAACTTTATGCCGTAAGCCCACACATTACCGGGCACCCATAATCAGTTAATTACACATTTTTTAATACAATTAATACATAAGCTTTTATCGTGGCTGACTATCCATGTCCAGTCCATGTACTCTCAACAGCAGCTCAACATCTAATAAACAGTCACTATTTCGAGTCTCTCCATTTGTTTTTTAACAATACAATGCTACATTACTCTTTGCAGCCGGCCACGGAGCTTCCAGGCCATATTTGCTTATTCTTGGCAGGTCGCGCTGAACACTTGCCAGCGCCGACGAATTATCTCCCTTCCAGTTTCGCCTGCACAAACAATAAATGGGTGCAGTATCCCATGCTCATCCCATGCTTTAAATTAATGTGTGTTCGAAACGGCTGGAACACGAGTGTCTCCAGACTTTCGTAAAATTCTGGGGGCACTACAGTTGACATGTGATTGAAAGCCATTGGTTTTAGAACACAGTGAATAACACACAGAGTTCTTTAAGTCTTTCCCCATTACAAATGATTTATTTATTTTGGGTGGGGGGAATTCTGTACATGTCACCTTCAATATCTTTACAGAATCTTCACCAGATTTTTTTCCACCTGGTTGACTTGTACATACACATTCATGACCATATGAACTTAGTGCTTCAGCAGTTAAGCATCAACACTCAGCCATTAGGAATATCGACTGAACCTTAAATCTTCCTGTTGACAATAATTCTGTGCCAAGATGAGTGTGAGTGATATGTTTCTATCTGTTACTATAGGTTATCTGTCTTGAGCTGACTGCAATCTGATTAAAAAGAATAACACCAGACGTGTTTTGCTTTTATTTATAAAGCATCTTCTGTGGTTATTCTGTAAATTGGATGCATACATTTTTACTTTTTCCTTTCTTTCTTTTTAATCAGACTGCAGTCAGCTCAACACAGATAACCTATAGTAACAGATGTTAACAGCTGCTGTGGAAGATGGCCATGCAAACAAACAGATAAGTTTCTAAATCACGTATGCCATGTTTCCCCTTAAATATCCCATAATCTTGTGAGAGGCCTATTTGGCAGTACACCGCTCTTGCATCTTTGTGATTAGAATTTCATATTGAGACAAAGTGTCCATAAGGTGTTCAAGCTTACTGGGCTTAACAAGGGAGTGTTCAGAAGAGGTTTGCTAAGACATTTTGAGGTTTCTGGTAGATCTTGTCTCCAGGAAGTTAAGATACCTTCAAGCATATTGGTCAAGTAGGATCCATAACTCTTTAATCTTTTTTAACAGCGAATTACACACACACACACACACACACACACACACACACACACACACACACACACAAACTGGATTCTGTTGCAAAGGACTGAGTATTCACAGGAATAGTATGTGACAACACGATACTTTCTATTAAATATTGATGACAGAGCTCTAAGGATACGTAGCATCTATTACAGCCATCAATCGAGATTCGCACCAACCAGTGATGTTGCATGTGTTTGTTGTGATAGTTTCATGAGTGCACAGTATCTAGTGATTTCAGATGTCAAACAGTGTCTGCATCAACTGCCAGGGGCTCTGTGTTTTCTACACATGCCTATTATCTCTGCGTGTTTTTTATTCTGTGGTATGTGAATTTTATATGTTTACATTTCCACGCTTTTAGTTTTAGTTCTGTTCTGCCTGCCACTCCGAGTTACAGCAGTAACTAGTTCTATTCATTCGAACTATCCTTATACTCAACAATGTTTTTGCTATCGGTTGACCATTCCTAGTAATCTGTACCAGCAGTAATCTGCCACCTGTAATAATCTGTTTACGATCTAGTAAACAATCAGTTATTTATCAAGACAGACTTGTCAATCCAGAACATGTATTCAAAGGTCGGTCAGCTGAGGTTATGCTGTATCCAACAGATATCATATGCTTCTGATGTTTCATTTGCTGTTACCCTTCAGTATACTTAACCTGACAGTTAGTATCCAACTATTACATAATTATGGAATAACAATTTATTCCTAATCAGATAGTACTAGTTACCCTCTTGAAGCTCCAAACTAAAAACATCCCCGAGGATTTCATTCTTTCTCCAATTTGAGTTTAGGTGATTTGTCTGCATTTAAAATGTTACTATCACTAGCAAAGAGAAAAGCTACATCATTTTATAATCACTTTCTTGAAGTAGCTCAGAAGATTGGCATGGACAGCTGACAGGATAAAGCAATAGAATATATGCAAGAAGCATGCATCATACATATAAACAAATTACAATTACTCCAGAAATTAATAATGTAATTAAATCCTTCAAATCCTTGACAATATTTCAAGTTAAGTCATAAAATCCTGTTCTTGACACATATACTTGTATTCAGTTACATATGTAACGCAACACTATCACAGGGAATATTTCCAGAAATACTGAAATATACTACTGTCAGACCCTTTTACAAGACAGATATTAATAATTACTGATTAGTCTCACCATTCATCTGCTTCTTAAAGGTACTGCAAAAAATTATCTGTGCATGCAGCTGAAAATACAACTCTCAAAATAAGATGCTTGTGGTTAATCTCAATTTGGACTTCAAAAGAATCTCTCCTCAACATGCTTCTTTTCGATTCACAAATCAGATTACACAAAATTTAAATGAGAAAATATTGCCAACTGATATTTTCTCTGTTGAAAGCATGCGATTGCACAGTTCACACTATTGTCTTACAGAAGCTAAAATATTATGGTATTAGAGATCGTGCCGGTAACTGATTTTCATCCTGTCTATTTAAAAGGATGCGGAGTGTACACAAAGGAACAGCAGTGTCAGAAAGGAAACTAATCATTACAAATGTACCACAGGGATATGATCTGCTCTTGTTCTAGTTACATATAAATGACCTTCCATCATATATCCAAGAAGCACAAACAGTTTGCTTTGCTTATGACACAGGTATTATAATCAAACCTAATGGAGTAACTTGAAAATATAAATCAGACAATGGAAAACCAGGCTGGAACATCAATAATATTAGGAAAACACACACACACACACACACACACACACACACACACACACACACTACCGCCATATCCAGCAGCTCGGACCAGAATGCAACTGACACATGAATAGCAATCTGGAGTGGGGCAGGGATGGGAGGTGGGTAACAAGGTACAGGTGGTGAGAGAGAAGAGCACTACCTGGCGAGGTGTGCAGGGACTAAAGACAACCAGGCACAGTGTTGGGAGGTGGGGTGTGAGGAGGAGGGTGAAAAAATGTGTGTGGGGGGAGGAGGGGGGGGGGGGGAGTGGAAAAGGAGAGGAGCAGGAACGGGAAAGGCTGGGTGGGTACATTGGCAGATGGTGGCATACAAAGAGGGTGACGGAATGTGAAAAGGGAGGTGGTGATAGGATGAGGGTGCAGGAACTGTTTGGTGGAGGGTGTAGGGACAAGAGGATACTCTATGTGTTGTAAGGATAACTCCTGTCTGTGCAGCTCAGAAAAACTGGTGATGGAAGGGAGGATCCAGATGGTTCTGGTTGTGAAGCACTCATTGAAATCATACATGTTGCATACAGATGCATATTGTGTCATGCAGTGGTCCTATTTGCTCTTGACCATAGTTTGGCAGTGGCTGTTCATCCTGGTGGACAGCTGGTTGTTATCTACTATCATGCCCTGAAATGTGGGACATCCTACCCAAGATCCTTCCCACCCCTCCTAAAGTGGTGTTCTGTTGCTCACCTGATCTCCACAACATCCTAGTCCATCCCTATGCAACTCCCAATCTCAACCCTTTGCCACAGGGACCATATCCCTGTGGGAGACATAGGTGCAAGACCTACCCAATCCACCCACTCAGCATTTCCTATTCTTGTCCTCTCACCGGCTTATCTTACCCCATTAAAGGCCAGGCCATCTGTGAAACCAGCCACATTGTATGCCAGCTCTGCTGCAACCATTACATAGCTTTTGATATTGGTACGACTACTTACCAGCTGTCCACCAGGATGAACGGCTACCGCCATGCCCGTAGGCTACACAAGGGGGCGAAGAATATCATCAACGTACCACTGTGCTGTAAAGATGCCACAGCTAACAACCAAATGGGTCCTGCTATGAAAAAAATGGCACCCCAGACCATCACTCCTAGTTATTGGTCTGTGTGGTGAGTGACAGTCAGATTGGTATCCCACTGCTGTCTGGGGCATTGCAGACCTGTCATTGCTGATCATCAGGGTTCAGTTTGAAGTGGCCTCATCACTGAAAACAATTCTACTCTGGTTAATGAGATTCCAGGCCAAAGAGATGTCTGGGCATGCCATGCAGTGGGATACCAACCTGACTGTCGCTTATCACATGGCCTGGGGTGCCATTTATTTTCATAGGAAGACACTTTTGGTTTTCATCCATGATACCCTTACAGCACAGCAATATGTTGACAATATTCTATGCCATGTTTTGTTGCCCTTCATGGCAAGCCGTCCTGCGCTTATATTTTGCCAAGATAATGCCTGCACACACACTGCATGACTTTCTACTGCTTGCCTTCATGCTTGCCAAACCCTGCCTTGTCCAGCAAGGTCACCAGATCTCTTTCTAATTGAGAACATTTGCAGCATTATGGGCAGAGCCCTCCAACTATCTTGAGATTTTGATGATCTGATATGCCACTTGGGCAGATTTTGGCATGATATCCCACATGAAGACATCCACAGACTCTATCAGTGGATACCGACTAGGCTAGTAACTGCTTGCATAAGGGCCACAGGTGGACCAATTCATTATTTCTCAAATTGTAGTCATTTGTTTGTACATGTACATCACATCAATGAATTTGTTTAATTCCTTCAAGGTGTAATTCCCCCCCCCCCCCCCCCACTCCCCCTCCTTATACTTTATAATACCAAAAGGAGAAACGATTTACACTATCATTTCGACTTAATGTGGCACAGAAAGGAGTGAGGTATTCAGCCATAAAAAAACCTTTGGGCACTTATCAAGTGAAATAAAAAATTTAATGGATGATAAAATTAACTGAAGACTCATCATATTCACAATTGCAAATACATTTCTTCTATTTCATACAACTGTAGATCGTGGTATTGTCTGTTCCTTCAGACATGCATGCATGTCTGAAGGACATTGGATAGTACACCGTACATACACTGCAAAATAGTATTACGCGCCTAGACAGGCCATAAATGTCTCCTGCGTCAGACTCACAGCAACTGTGTGAGTGAAGGATGTGGACACACAGTGACATATGGCAATTTGTGTCAGTCCAGGAGGTGTGCGCGGATAGCGGAAGTGATTAAGGTGACCACTCGTGTAAAGCAGGAAATCCAGGTTCACATCCTCATCTGGCACAAATTTTCATGTCATCAGTGAATTGTGCAGCTAAAGTCTGATCGTTTTCTCAATTTTGGATACATTTCTTCTATAAATAAGCTTTTACTCTTATTATTAGAGTAAAATGACCAGATACTGTAAGAAATTTTACAGAAACAGTAGAAGCCTGATAAACTGTGGTCCAATCTGCCGTGGATTCGGATGTAACACTGTGTAAAGTATGTTCCCCAAAATAAAATATCATTTATAAATCATTTTTGCACTCTCAGTATATTTAATAAACTAGATAAAATCTTATTACAGTCTCCGTGTAGCCTTTCTGCAGTATAGTTTCCCGCTGCAATCTCCAAACTCTCTACACAATAACCAAAACAGATACACACTATTAAACTCAACCTTTGGTTTGTCTTATGAACATATCATGATTGTTGCTGGACAGAAGCTTCGAATACATCTACGTCTACATACATACTCCGCAATCCACTATACGGTGCATGGCGGAGGGTATCTCGTACCACAACTAGCATCTTCTCTCCCTGTTCCACTCCCAAACAGAACGAGGGAAAAATGACTGCCTATATGCCTCTGTACGAGCCCTAATCTCTCTTATCTTATCTTTGTGGTCTTTCCGCAAAATGTAAGTTGGTGGCAGTAAAATTGTACAGCAGTCAGCCTCAAATGCTGGTTCTCTAAACTTCCTCAGTAGCGATTCACGAAAAGAACGCCTCCTTTCCTCTAGAGACTCCCACCCGAGTTCCTGAAGCATTTCTGTAACACTCGCGTGATGATCAAACCTACCAGTAACAAATCTAGCAGCCCGCCTCTGAATTGCTTCATTGTCCTCCCTCAATCCGACCTGACAGGGATCCCAAACGCTCAAGCAGTACTCAAGAATAAGTCGTATTAGTGTTTTATAAGCGGTCTCCTTTACAGATGAACCACATCTTCCCAAAATTCTACCAACGAACCGAAGATGACTATCCGCCTTCCCCACAACTGCCATTCCATGCTTGTCCCACTTCAAATCGCTCTGCAATGTTACGCCCAAATATTTAATCAACATGACTGTGTCAAGCACTACACTACTAATGGAGTATTCAAACATTAGGGATTATTTTTCCTATTCATCTGCATTAATTTACATCTATCTATATTTAGAGTTAGCTGCCATTCTTTAAACCAATCACAAATCCTGTCCAAGTCATCTTGTATCCTCCTAGTCATTCAACGACAACACCTTCCCGTACACAACAGCATCATCAGCAAACAGCCGCACATTGCTATCCACCCTATCCAAAAGATCATTTACGTAGATAGAAAACAACAGCGGACCTACCACACTTTCCTGGGCCACTCCAGATGATACCCTCACCTCCGATGAACACTCACCATCGAGGACAACATACTGGGTTCTATTACTTAATAAGTCTTCGAGCCACTCACATACTCGGGAACCAATCCCATAAACTCGTACCTTAGTTAGGAGTCTGCAATGGGACACCGAGTCAAACGCTTTCCGGAAGTCAAGGAATATGGCATCCGTCTGATACCGTTCATCCATGGTTCGCAATGTATCATGTGAAAAAAAGGGCGAGTTGCGTTTCGCAGGAGCGATGCTTTCTAAAGCCGTGCTGATGCATGGACAGCAACTTCTCTGTCTGAAGGCAATTCATTATATTCGAACTGAAAATATGTTCGAGAATCCTGCAACAAACTGATGTTAAGGATATTGGTCTGTAATTTTGAGGATCTGTCCTTCTATACTACACAACTCACAGTTAACATTGTGACACAGTTGATGAACTGACTATGCAACAGTGCTTGGCAATAATTGAAATACGGACAACCATCATAATGATCATAAATTATTCACTCATTGTCTAGAATGATGTCATAGAAATGGAAAGAATATTCTGTGACTGATAAACTAAAAATTATTGATGGTGTGAAGAATGGCGAAACTAAAGCAAGTTTATCATGCGAGTGTCGTGTACCTGAAGGCACAACCAGGGAATGGGTGAAAGAAGGGAATAAGCTTAGAGGTTTGTAAATACAGTTGAAAGTGATGTGGGAATCTACAGGGAAAGGACTGAACTAGGAAAATACAGTGAATTTGCAAATGACTTTACAAGTGGTTTTTGACACGGAGACTTGAAGGTGTGCTACTTTCTGGGCTAATTACTAAAGTCCAGGCTGAAAAATTTCATTTTGATTTACATGACAAAGATTTAATTGCTTCCGATAGATGTTTTTCAAGATGTAACTGTCACTATGGAATTTTCACCAATTAGTTTCAAGACGAGTTCAGTCTGTCAGTGATAAAGCACCTACAGTCACTTAAGCAGAGAGAAGAAGTTCTGCTAATCCATGATCACCATGATGTGTTGCAATCAGAAGATGGAAAATAAAAACTTTGTTTTTGACAATAAAACAAGATGGAATTAATTCAGCCACTGGATCAGGGCACCATATGAGCATTTCGGCTCATTATCACCATGACCGTTCACTTCAAGCATCAATCTGACCACTATTAGGAATTTCTGGAACTAGCATTCAATTGAAGGAAATGAAATAGCTGAATGCTGTAGTGACACAAATTTCAACAGCAGTGACATCCACTTGGCATGTGATGTTCTACAGAGCAATATTGATCTACAAGACTTGAACCCTTGGGTAGTCATCAACAACGAAGAACAGATTTCGGAGATCACAGATGACAAGGACATTATTGATGCTGTTTGAAATGAGTGAGTATTGAAGCTGTCCAGACTGAGGATGATTAAGCTGAAGAAGAAAGTACAGATGATGTTCCCAGTGCATGTGAAATATTGGATAATACAAATAAAGTGATTATGTGGATTGAGCAACAACGTGAACCAACCAAACTGAGTTATTGCACTTGATGAGCATAAAACAACACACTAAAGAAACTATATGAAATGACCCCCAGCAGAAAGCTAACTGACGTCTTTAAAGCTTTAGAATAAAGGCGTACTGTAGCAGGCAGTGTTGTAAATTATCATACTGTATTTGATAGTGTACTTTATACATCATATTGAAACTAGTGTTATTGTTTCAACAACATTTAAATGAAGTTTGTTTAGCAGCAATATCCTATTTCATAAGTTCCTGAAATATTTTACTTCTATTGTTCTTTAAATTTGGATACTGTATAGTACAGTTTGAATAATATTGCATTACGTGATCTTCCTAACTTTCCTTGCATAGTTTGTCATTACACAGCTCACTCTCAATATACCCCCTGTATATAATAGATTCCTTTTTTATATTAGTAATCACATGATCAATTACAGGCAATGAATTTTTGTTGCTCTTGATGCACTGTAGACCAAAATGCCAAAACTGTAAAAGATGTTCATGGAAATGCTACTGATTTCATCTACAATACTTGTGTTTATATTTGTGCTTATACATAATGCTATCATATTTTTGAAAACTGAGAACCTGTTCACAACTAAAATTAATTTATTAAAGAGCTGTTTGCACTATCATTGTATGACTGGTATACTTACCTACTTGCTTACATACTTAGTTACTTAACACTTACTAGGTTGGCCACACAAACCATTGTCAGTTTTTAGTATTGCCAGTCAGCCTCCTCCATCTTCCTTCGACCATGTAGTCTTCTCCAGCTAGTCCCATTTCACACATATCCTCTCTGATCCCATCAATCCATCTCAGACATCATCTTCCCCTTGGTCTGTTGCCTCTCATGTCTTTTTCCACCACCTGCCTGGTGATCTGGCCTTCTCGCTGCATTACATGCCCGTACCACCTGAGTTTCCTCTCTGTAATCACAGCCAATATGTCCAGCGACTGCACAGCTCCATGAATTCACGGTTTTTTCTTTTTCTCCATCTTTCAGTGGCCCAAAAATATGTCTCTGAAGAGCATTCTCAAATGTCATGAGTTTTCTTTCTATCTTTTATGTCATAGTCCAGGTCTCTGCTGTGTATAGGATGACAGGTTGTATTACTGTCCTGTAGATCCTACTCTCTGTAGGTAGGACTTCAGCAGCTTTCCAAGTGCAAACCTTGACCAGTTTCCTGCCTGGATTCTTGCCATTATTTCTTAGTCTCTCTCACTCGTTTCACTGAGTACCACCCCAAGACATTTGAACCCTTTTACTCTTTCAAAGATTTTACAATCTACATCTAAAGATCTGTCATCATTCTCTGTACTCACAACCAGATGTTTGGTCCTATCCACATTCATCTTCAGGCCTTCTCTCATTGGCTCTTTCATTAACATTCTTGCCATCTGAACCAGATCTTACTCAATCTGTGTTATTAAAACTGTATCATCTGCATAAGCCAGATTGCTGAGTTTTCTTCCCAGCAGTACTCTTGTCTCCAGGCTTGTTACCTTGGGCAGTGCTCTTTACAGAACCAGTTTAAATGGTGGAGGGGGGGGGGGGGGGGGGGGAGTCTCCCTGTCGCAAGTCCAGCCTTTACCTTGAATTTATCTGACATCTTTCCATTCACTTTCACCAAGCACACTGCCTCTTGTCTTTCACACTATCATATGTTTATTTGAAGGCCACAAAAAGAGAGTAAACACCTCTGCAAAACTCCCAACTCTTTGATAGCATTTGCATTATTATATGTAGTTGGTCTGTGGTTGATCTAGCCTTTCTAAGCCCTGCTTGTTGGAATACAAGTACTTCCTCAATGTATGGTGTTAGCCAGTTTAGCAACAAAATGCTCAGGATCTTATAAGTTGTGCAAAGTACAGTAATTACTCTATAGTTGCTGCATCTCATCGCTGTTATCCACATTCAGATTTTCCAAATAGTTTTCCATTCATCTATAGCCTTTGTTTCATCTGTTATCAGTTGTCCTGCTTGGCGTTGGATCATGTCGATCCTCATGGTATATCCTTTCTTGGAGAACCTGACTGTTCTGTAGAAGTCTCTTGTATTGCCTACTGTTCACTCCTTTTCTGCCAGTGTTATGTTGCTGTTTATATATTCTTGATTTTCTGTTTGTATGACTTTTTCTTGCTTCTCTAGTTCCCTCCATGTATCCCAACCTTAATCTTTCATCTGGTTCTTTTGTCAGCCATAACGTTTTAGACTCTTTTCTCTTGTTGACTGTATGTCTACACTTATCATTAAACCATCCTCTGCTCCTCTTCCTTCACTCCAATGGTTTCAGCACTTCATCTGTTGCATGTTTGACTTTGAACCTGAGCTTAGACTGTAATTTGTCTACATCATCAACTCCCTCTATTTCCAGGACAGCAAACTTGTTTTGAATGTCAACTGCTTATCTGTCTTTAAAGTGGTCCTCTTTCATTAGATCTGTGTTTATTTTCTGGTTTGCATCTCTTCTGCATTTTCTACATTCTGTCCTTCCACAAACAGTTGACTAGTATACACAAAGAATAATTAATTTTCTGTAAATGTCAATCTCCATTAGTTCAATGTCTCTCAATACATTCATTTGTTTCTCAAGACATGTGATTGACTCAGAATTATGAGAAAGTACAGAGCATGGAAATAGGCTAACATTTCACAGCTAAATCAGTCAAATACCTTTAGTAAACTGATGATAAATTATGAGGACAAAGGGGAAGGCCTAATTCGAAATGTTACGCTTACAGTAGATTTTTTAAAAAAATCAGTAAATTGCTGCTTCATAACTGACATTTAAAATGCTTTGAAAATTAACTGAAAACTTCTGCATATGTGAAGAGGCACTTGCCTTACTACAGCTCACCAGAGCAAAGTTACCATAAAATTAATTGGCGCTCAGATTGGGTTTCGACTGTAACTTCATGCTACACATAACAGAGATAAAGTGTATAGTAGCACATGCTATGGTCAGTTTCTTGTCTTAGAATTTCAAAGCATTGCAATTGATTGGGGGGTAGCAAGATTGCTACCCCAATTACAATCCCAATATGGCATCCCAGTCTTCTAATTTTATGTGCGGATGGATGTGTGTGTGTGTGTGTGTGTGTGTGTGTGTGTGTGTGTGTGTGTGTGTGTGTGTGTGTGTGTGTGTGTGTGTGCGCGCGAGTTGTAACATACCCTCTCTCTGTTATTGTTTTTTGTTATTGTAGTTGTAGAGATATGAAATTATTGTAGCGGTTTGCTTAGTCAGCCGTACTTCGGAATTTTTTGACATTAAATGGAGCCTGAAACTTGCGTAATAAATACTTCACGTGAAGTGCGATTTGCGGCATAAACAAAAATTAATTGCAGAGATGCAATCCACAGAATATTAACAGAAAAGCTTTAGAACAATGCGCACGACTGACTAGACACATTCAGAGGGTACGTACATTCGCGTACGAGTGGTTGCGATGTGATGAGAAAGATCTACCTTATTTTTATTTTTGTGTAAAATAATTACGTCATAACACACTTGGAGATTGCGAACGTACAATCAGGGTAGAGGCACGTACTTTCTATCATTCCCCGTGGCATGGGTAAAAGAATTGCAATTATTTAAATTTAAGAATATTTCTTTTTCAATCGGACTCCTATTTTTATACGAAAAGGAAGATTGCAGGTTCTGAATGTCTCGGCAAAAACACATCGAAATTAATCTTAGCAGCCACCAAAGGAAAGTAGTGAGCACAATCATGTACCTCTATTGTTGAGCAGCGCCTCCGTAAAGATCGTCACCTACATCTAAAATTCGCCTTCTCGAATTAACAGAATAATTTGTACTCCATTGGTATGGGATTTAGGCTTGATCTTGACAGAAATTATAAAACACATTTTTCATCATTTAACACCTTCATTTAACACACACATAGACATGAAACTATACAGTACGTCTTTACGCCAGCACATCAGAACAAAAAGGTAGTTAATACGAGAAGTAATAAAAGAATCTCGAAATTAGTCCTTTGTCTCTCAATGATAAAAAAGTTTTTTAGAGTATTCCTCTGGTATGACAGTCGAACAAATTTTCTTCTTGTATCTTTGAGATTAAATTACAACATTTTTTAGTTCCTTTTCATCGCCCCCTTGGGCGAATTGTCCGAAAAAATGTCAATTTTCCGGGCAATCAGCCCAAACACTTAACTGTTATACACACGTAATGGGACTGCACTGACAGTGTCTTTCTTCCCATATCTTCATTCTACAAACATGGTTTTGATGCCAGTTCTGACAGAGTGTATATCTGTCCTTTTTCCCCGTAAGCTAAGTCTTTCCGCTCCCGGGATTGGAATGACTCCTTACCCTCTTCCTTAAAACCCACATCCTTCCGTCTTTCCCTCTCCTTCCCTCTTTCCTGATGAAGCAATCTTGGGTTGCAAAACCTTGAAATTTGTGTGTGTTCGTGTGTTTTTTATTGTGTCTATCTACCAGCGCTTTCTCGTTTGGTAAGTTACAGTATCTTTGTTTTTTATATATATTTTTCCCACGTGGAATGTTTCTCTCTGTTATATTCATCAGTTAATTAGATGTGCTCAATGACACCTATTCCTATCATGATTTTGTGCATTCAGCCAGAAATGAGAAGAGTAAAGAAGACTACTATGGTGAAGACCATGCCAGCTCATGGGGAACACACAGCTGTGTTATACACAAGAAGCATCCCATGGTACCAGTCCACTCAGTAGATGCTACAGTGGCACAAGCACAGCCTATGGGTATGTGCTATCATTTTGTATAGGGCAGATACATGATGGGAGTTCACAAATGCAATAAGCCAACTCAGTCATCACCTTACCTTCATGTCCAATTCTTACGTAAAACACTTCAGGCACTGAAAGGTGTCATTCCAATATTTGCATTCTGATTCAAAATATTCTAAAATAGTTGTTTTGTACATTTTCACTCAAAAAATGTCGATAACCAGCACGTATTTGTGCAATTCCATTTGAATAACATGTAGTCATTTTAAATTCTGGTGATGGAAGAAGTTTTCATTACTAGCACACGGCCTGCAAGGAAAAGAGAGAACTCGTACACAGTTCCTGAGTGCCAGGCTGCGTGCCTTCACCCTTAATAAAATTACAAATCACTCATGGGCAAAAGGCATGTGTCAATGTTGATAATATCCATCTAATGCTATTCTGGCCCCATGTTTCAGCCTCTCCCTTCTCTCTCTCATTGTCAACAACAACACTAAACACTCGCTTACTCATTCAGTCACCCACGCTGGACCAATAATTGTATGACAGAACACACACACTTCTTGAAGGAAGGTGTGATTGGGAGCAAATAAAGAAAACCTTTAATTGTGGATTACCCTTTGGAATATTCCCAGTGAACTATGTCATGCGACTGTACTTCACAAAAACTGATAATTGTACCAATAGTACCAATATGTACTTTATTAAAAATTACAACTATTGGTCATTATAAATATTACAAAGCCACTGTTAGAACTCCTGGCATACAAAAGGCTAGGTATTCAATCCCTTTTCTCATTTTCATGATCATTAACAATGTGTCTAACTCAGGACAATCTCTTGGTCTCTGAAAAACTGTCAACAAATGCAACAATCCTATCTCTTCAGCTGCACATACTATTCCATGCTTTTGATGTTAAACCACTGACGGTGGTGGTGGTACTCATCAGCACAACAACAACAAATAAACAAAACACTGAAATGGTTTCAAAGAACTATTGGGAATCTCATGAACATTCTACACAATATTCAATACACTGAGTACTTTAAGTGCCCTTTATGAGTACACACATATGCCACTGTACACTCATGCAGAAACCTGTATCTATGTGAAATATACGAGGTCTGTTCAAAAAATTCCAGAACATTCATAATTTTGCACCAGTGGTGTGTTGGAGCGAAATGTGTTGACATCACTGCACACGCCTGTGTTTAATGTGTAACTGCCAGCAGTTTCATTTTTGTATGTCTGTTAGTTATTGTTCAGTGCTGTATTGAATAGAACATTGTGTCACAGAGTTTACAAATTTCAAGATGGCAGAGTTAGAGGAGCAACACGTCTGCATTAAATTTTGCGTTAAACTCAAGAAAACCTTTACAGAGACACACCAAATGAAGCAGGAAACTTACAGTGATGAGTGCTTAAGCCATACTTGGTGTTACAAATGGTTCACATGGTTTAAAAATGGCCACACGGGAGTTGAAGATGACCCTCATTCAGGATGACCTTCAACGTCTACTGATGATGCTCACGTCGGGAACGTCAACAAAATTAGGCGTGTCAATTGAGACTGACTGTCCGACAGATTGCAGAAGACTGTAACAGTTCAGTCAGATCATGCCAAGAAATACCGTGAGAAGGAAACAGCCTGAAATGGGGAGAGACACTTTGTGGCTCTTGCATCATGATAACACACCCTGCTAGCTCGTGACTAATGCACAAAAATCGAAATCGCTGTGCTGCCTCATCCTCCATACTCTCCAGACCTAGCCCCTGTGGACATTTTTTATTTCCAAAGTTGAAAATTCTGTCGAAAAGATGAAGGTTTGCAATAATAGACATAAAAGAAAATTCACAGACGGTGCTTCACGTGACCCAGCAAGAGGCGTATCAAGACTGCTTCCGAAAGTGGAAACGCCGTTGGGAGCAGGGTATCAACTGTGGAGGAGAGTATTTTGAAGGAGACCATGCACAATAATTAAATGGTAAGTGAAGAAAAATTTTGTGGACAAAGTTCCAGAATTTTCTGAACAGACCTTGTACGTAATATGTTAATGCTGGGTGACTGAGTTGGTGTTACATTTTGATCCATAGTTATGGGGTTTGACCTATCACTTCTTCCATATTGGCTTTGTACATGTGAGAAATGCCAAGCTGCACCTTGATTTGGGTTCCATGGAACCATAATTTTACATAGAATTGAAAAACCAGTCTGTTCAGAAGTTGGAAGGCAAGGGCATGCCATGTCCAGCAAGACTATGTCTAGTAAAGGCTACCGAGCTTTGGTTTGAGTACAGCTTTGCTTTTTAATGGTATTACATGAGTGATTAAATCTAAGTTACTGTCATAAAAAGTGACCGACTACAAAGTTTAGCAGCTTTTGCATATCAAATGGCTTTTAATTAGGCGAATTGGATAATAAATATATTAAGGAAGATGCGATACTGCATTTGGCCTTGTATTTATTAATCACTTATTTTTTTGACACTGGCACTAAGTTCACAATACTCAACCAATTTCTTACAACTGCTACCAATACCATGTCAGAATAACTACAAGAAATGATCTAACATAAAACTGAATTACTGAAAGAAATGTCCACGGTTAGAGCTATGAAAAATAAAACTGAAAATGATGTAAACAAATGAAAGAAATTTTTTAAAACTCTTTAGGAATTAACAATATATTAACAAATATCTGCTTATTTCCATGTTATGGTTTAAAATTTTCAGTTGGCAGAATGAAATGTCATAACTGACTCATTTTGTAGTGAGTTACTCTGACTTGGAAAATGTAGGATACAAAGTTTGCTTCTTCATGTGCTGTGCCAAAATCTTAAGTGGCATAACCAGTTCAAACTCGATGACGCAACCAGATCAAGATCTTGCAACCTCTTCCTTCATATGCTCCATACTGTACAACAAGTTTCACTGAGAAGCAATCTGAAAAGATGTAATTGAGCAATTTAAACAATGCAGACTCAGACTTTACAGTCATAAAGAGTAGGTATTCTTAAGTCTCCTGAATTACTAGTTATATTCTTCCTCATAACAAACAACGAATATGCTGCATAGGTTATATACAAGATGTTACCTCAAACTCAAAAACAAAGAAAAATTTTTTGATCTTTCAAGCTGACTTGGTGAACTAATAAATTCTGGATGTTACAGTTTGCAGACATGTTAAAGTTGACCTTTCACATGATATTTCAATAGCTTCCTTACCTATCTTCTACAGATATGTTGAGCGGTTGCTCATTGTCTGGTCTCCATTCAAATTTTGGTTTGTCATTGTCACTGTCATTTTTATACACTAGTTTAACAGCTCCTACCTATCCCCTTCAGATTGTTTATTCATTTAGCACATGGCAGGATGATGGTAACACATGTTACAGATATAAAACAACAGTTGTAATGAAAAACAGAATGAAACAAAGTGCACACCTCTTACATTAGTGGTAGAATAGTGTATAATATATAATTTTTCAATTCAGTCAACAGCATCCGGAGTCGGTCTGGAGACTCTAATCACAACTGCACTTCCCCCTCAATTTGAAAAGAAAATCCCTGCATATTCCATAGCTTGTGTGGATTCTACTTGCCGCTTCCCACATACATATGGGAAATCAAAGCCTGCTATTTAGCGATCGTGTTACAGGTTAATTTGTACTCCTGGTGGTACTTGCTGAATCCATTTTGCTCTCATTTATGGTGTATAACAAGAAATAGTGCCTCTCTTGTTAGGAGTACAAATATAGCCTCTTTGAGCTGTGACCTCTTTAGTTACAACAAACAAATACAATGTTGCTTATTTTGAGCACGCAGTGCGGCAGTTGTGGTTGTCATTCAGAGTTGGCAGGTCATTAAGGTAAAGGTGCTGTAATAAGTGTACTGCCGCATGTGCAAATAATGTTTAAGGTGAAATCAAACAGTGGAAAATCCAGGATGAAATAATGGCAATATTTACCCAAGTTTGCTTCTCCCATCACACGCTCCTGCTTGCAGTCTGGCCTCAGTAGTCAGAGACTGTGGTCAAGAATGTGTGAGATGTGTTTGCATGTGTGTATGTTGTCCAATTCCGATGAAGGCTGTTTTGGCCGAAAGCTTACTTGTTTAACAGTCTCTTTGTTGTGCCTATCTGCAACTCAGCAAATCCATTATGTGGTGAATAGCAGCTATCCTTTTCATAATAATATCATTATTCCATTCTGGATTTTCCATTGTTTGATTTTGCCTAACAGCTTTTCTTCTATTCTGTAACCCTTTTCCTTTGTCACTATTTTCTAGTGCACTACTATACTCAACACCCATCCGTCTTTCTCTTCTTTCCTGGGTTTAACTTGTCGCCTTCGAAACTGCACCGCACACTCTACTTACGAGCCACAGTGTATCAACCGTTTCAACTGCGCACAGAGATGGCTACAACACAGTGCTGATTGTTGGTGCATCATCTCATATCCCACATTACTCCTGCCAATATCAGTAATCCTAGATCTTCAAATTAATCACTCTTCCTGTGACACTCTCATGTATTTTCAAGTTTTATTTTGCATACCTTCCTGTGCCATACAAACTTGTACCTCATCCCAACAACTCCTTCCCAAGCCCCACTCCTTCTCCTCTTTATTCCAGTTAGCACATACTAACTTCACCAAATCTAGCCACATCTTCAGTCCCCCCTCCCCCCTTATTCACCCTTATCCACCCACAGACCTGTAACCCACATTATAATCATTTTTCCTTTGATCTCATTGTGTTTTCACGTCAATTTCAGTTGTTTTTCGCCTTTCACTACTCCCGCAGAGTTCTTCCCTATACTTAATCCATTTAATACTTTTCGTGATTTTTCCCACATATTTTCCTGTATTTTTGCAAATTTCTCGTGCCTATTTCTATGCCATTCAAATATTTTTATGCGTTTTTATTCACCACCATGGATCATTGCTCCTTCCATCTGCATCAATACACAAAAGTTTCCTTATCCTTGGCCAGAAACCAGTCCCACATACTGTTCCTGTGTTGTTGCTTGGCTCATGGAATCCCCCCCAAATGGCTTTACAATCAACTTACACATTTCTGGCTGGAACACCTCCTACCACAATGACCTCCATCTGTTAACCCTCAACAACATAATCCTGTAAAGCCATGTCAATCAGGCCCAAACTTCCTTGCAATACCTCCTCTCCATCTGTACAAAGCTCCTGTTATGCAATCCCTAATTCCTGGATCCCATATCACAAATTGAAACTCTTGCCCTCCAGGAACTAGAGCATCATGATCTCATTCAGGCCTTTGTAGACCATAATCACCTTTCCAACCTTGTACAAAAACAGATGATCCGTGCCTTATCTCCCAGCACCCATTACTCCCAAAGTCCACCCCCCCCCCCTTCCCGTGTGGGCACAAAGGAGCATTCCCCTCATGGGTCAGTACCACGCAGGACTGGAATAACTGAAGCACATTCTCCACCAGGGTTTCGACTACCTCTTGTTGTGCCCTTAAATGTGGAATATCCTACCTACTGTCCTTTCTATCCCTCCCACAGTGGTACTCAGCCACCCACCAAACCTACACAATATTCTCGCCCATCCCTACACAACCCCCGCTACCAACCCCTTGCCTCATGGCTCATATCCCTGTAACGGACCTAGACGCAAGATCTGTCCCTGCATCCTCCCACCACCACCTATTCCAGTCAGGTCACAAGCATCGCCTATCCCATCAAAGGCAGGGCTACCTGTGGAACCAGTCATGTGATCTACAAGCTAAGCTGCCCACTGTGCTACATTTTATGTGGGCATGACAACCGACAAACTGTCTGTCTGCATGAATGGCCACCGACAAACTGGCCATGAAACAGCTGGACCACCCACTTGCTGAGCATGCTGCCCAACACAATATTCTACATTTCAATGACTGCTTCAAAGCCGGAACTCCTCTGAAATATATTCCATATTCCTGTAACTCTCCTGGCCTCAACCTTCATCAGCCATTACCTCTTACCCACCTCTTCCCTTCCCTGTTCTCATTCCAGCTTCACACAGCCCTCTACTCCACCAATGCACCCACAGTCCTTTTACTTCTCTCCTTTTCAAGAACCATTAAATATCCACAGTCTTTTTTTTACGTCTCTCCTCTTCAAGAACCATTAAATAAGTTGTGAAAAGAGATGTTGATATGTTAACAGGAAAGCACAATAAGTTATAAATGAAGTCAGGGGCACACAATCAAAGCTCAGAGCAGAGGCTGACCAATTAAAATTTAAGCATGACATAGATAGAGAGTCTATTAAAGTCACATTCAGTCACATGGAAAGTAAAATTACATGACACGAACATGAAAGTAAAGGAGGATTGTTCACAGCAGAAAAAGGCACTCTTTAAGATGGTAGTTGGCACACAGAAACAATGCACGAATCTGGCCAATCGAGTTGAAAACATGTAGCAACTGACTTTAAACAAACTTGTGATCTTGTGCTACAAGAAAAAATCAGTAATGTGGTACAAGAGAAATGTCACATTCTGCTGAGTGCAGCACCAAGCATGACTGTTGACACCAGTACTGACACATTCAAATTTCACGAAATCAACCAAGTCAAGCATGACATACCATTCCTTTCATTTAACTGTTTCAGCATTCTTTCTCAACATTGCTGCCTAAGAAACAAAAATAGATATTTGTGTGCATAATTTGAAAGTTAGTGCACAAACATAGGGCATGAGAGTCACTGATAGTCACAACAGTTTCACTGAATTTCAGATAGCCTCCTTGAATAAATGTTGGTTTGTTGAACAACAGCGGGCAGTCAAGTCAGAATTACTGACACTGCCACTGTATCCAGCGGCATTATCATTTGCGAGTTTTTGCGAAAGTACTGGAATTGTAACAGATATCTTGGTGAGCTTGTTTAAGACACTGGTCGTGTAGAGATTCTTATTCAGCGATTAACACTGCATGTCTGTGAGAAAATAGCTCTCACGAGATACAAAAACATCAACAATATATATTTTATCGTACACTGAATTGAAGCTCTTGACATCAAGAAAAGACCATCATTCTGACGTGAGAAACAGAGGCAGCATCGAAACAATGGAATGGTCAATGATCACAGGTGACAGTATGATAGAGAGCAAGGATATCATGAATTTCAGAGTAATGACGACCATGAGACTTGATAGCGATCACCGCAATAGGAAAGAAATGATAATGTGGTTCCATGTTGGAATTCACAGGAAAACTGTGTTTGGTTTCAGGTGCAACACACTCCCAAACTGAATGTGGAGACATGGGGTCACCTATTACACAACAAAGGATGCGGCATTATGGAAGACTTATTAAGGAAAGATGAGCACTGTACTAACAACACCAACAAACCAGTTGTTACTGCTATGTATGCAGATGTTGACAGCTTACAGGATTCTGACTTGGAGGAGAGCACAATTGCAGAGAAGTTATTTCAAGAACTCCATGATCATGGAACTACACTTATATTTCCAGTAAATATATTGGGTTGTTTGGGGGAAGAGACCAAACAGCGAGGTCATCGGTCTCCAGTAAATATACTCAAGAATTTTAATGGCACCTGGGAATTGAAGCAAGCCAATCAGAGATCAAGTTCGTTGACATATCACATTCTGGGAGATTTTCAGCAGTCAGTTTTTGATGTTCTGTTTTTCAACATGGGAATCATCTTTGGTACCAAATGGATGACAGAAAGATGTTGCCAATGAGATTTTGTAGGCGGGTATGCTTGTGTAAAGAATGACGAAGAAGAAATGAAGATATGCTTTAAAAGAATTTTACATGAAGATTGTGAAGGCAATGTGTCCACCAACTTTCATTTTGGTAGCGTGAGAAAAAGGAGTGGTAGTAGCAACTCCATAATTTTGAGGGGAAGATAATGATGTGAAGTCACACAATAATGTAAATGATGCTGCTACAAATATTCAAGTGAAACTAAATGAATTAATAGAACTTATTGAGCATCAAAAGGAAGAGTTGAGACAGGTATTGTGGTTCCACCAAGGTGTATTTTCATCTCAGCCCAGAATAATGAGAGGATGTGTTTATAAATTAATAGTACCACCCCAAGAATCATTTTATATGAAATCTTACTCTGTTGCGTCAGCCAAAAAAACTGCAGCTGACAAAGAAGTTCAAAAAATACCAGATACGGGAATCAACCAGTGATCAGATAGTGAGCACTGTAGTTCCAAACACACAGTAACAAAGCAAGATGGTAGTAACAAGACTGTATTGCATGTCAGAGTCATCTTCGATACAGTGGTCAACCTGAAAATTTAGAACAGCCATTGCAGCAATTTAAAGGTATCACATATTTGATGGAAATTATATTTGTTTATTCAAGAATTCCCTGTATGAGTGTAGTGCATTATATGTTTATCTCCATGTAAATTGGTTGATTCAGGTAGTTTCTGTCAGTGTAAAGACTAGTTCAGATGGCTCTAGTGAGTTCATTACAGAAAATGTTGTGCCATATACTCTACTGATACACGAAGTGCATGCCAGGTGTTAAAACTAGTGACTGCCTTGCAACATGAGTGCCCATGCACAATGTGTGGTTGTTGTCTGTCTGAGTCATGGTACTGAGGCTGCTCCCTTGATCTACCCGTTCACCACCGCTGTGCATTAGCAGGTGCGTGTGGATACGCTGTGACAGCTGTGCTGCTTGCTTGGAGATCTACCAAACTGACACCTACTGTCATCCACCGCAAATGCTGCTGCTTCTGAGTCAAGAAAAGTGTGCAAGCAGCTGCTGGGAAGCCCAGACCCTCTTTTCTCCCATGTCTGTCAGATGGCATGTCAGCCAAATTACGTACTTCATCCACTTTTTGGCGGAGTCCAACTGCATTCCACAATGCACCACGCACTTCACAGTGCATCCCCTGACCATTACTACATTGTGTCTTCTTTGCTACAATACTCTCAAGCAAAAACTATATACAATAAAGTGTGTGAAGTGTTTAAAAGCAGAGCGTAGTGAAACAATGAATTATATTTAGTATCATGAAAGTGCATCAATATAAAAAGGTAATGTTCTGTTTTTGAAGGTATTTTTTTCTGATGTGACAGTTTTATCTAAATACAGTATAATGTAATGATTTAATAATCCTGTTCGATTACATCTCCACTTATCTTGTTCTACTATGACTTGTATACTGCTGCATGGCATTTTCTACATCTTTTGATCTCCCTTTTCACACACACAAACACACACACACACACATATATATATATATATATATATATATATATATATATATATATATATATATATATATATATATATATACACACACACACTCCTGGAAATGGAAAAAAGAACACATTGACACCGGTGTGTCAGACCCACCATACTTGCTCCGGACACTGCGAGAGGGCTGTACAAGCAATGATCACACGCACGGCACAGCGGACACACCAGGAACCGCGCTGTTGGCCGTCGAATGGCGCTAGCTGCGCAGCATTTGTGCACCGCCGCCGTCAGTGTCAGCCAGTTTGCCGTGGCATACGGAGCTCCATCGCAGTCTTTAACACTGGTAGCATGCCGCGACAGCGTGGACGTGAACCGTATGTGCAGTTGACGGACTTTGAGCGAGGGCGTATAGTGGGCATGCGGGAGGCCGGGTGGACGTACCGCCGAATTGCTCAACACGTGGGGCGTGAGGTCTCCACAGTACATCGATGTTGTCGCCAGTGGTCGGCGGAAGGTGCACGTGCCCGTCGACCTGGGACCGGACCGCAGCGACGCACGGATGCACGCCAAGACCGTAGGATCCTACGCAGTGCCGTAGGGGACCGCACCGCCACTTCCCAGCAAATTAGGGACACTGTTGCTCCTGGAGTATCGGCGAGGACCATTCGCAACCGTCTCCATGAAGCTGGGCTACGGTCCCGCACACCATTAGGCCGTCTTCCGCTCACGCCCCAACATCGTGCAGCCCACCTCCAGTGGTGTCGCGACAGGCGTGAATGGAGGGACGAATGGAGACGTGTCGTCTTCAGCGATGAGAGTCGCTTCTGCCTTGGTGCCAATGATGGTCGTATGCGTGTTTGGCGCCGTGCAGGTGAGCGCCACAATCAGGACTGCATACGACCGAGGCACACAGGGCCAACACCCGGCATCATGGTGTGGGGAGCGATCTCCTACACTGGCCGTACACCACTGGTGATCGTCGAGGGGACACTGAATAGTGCACGGTACATCCAAACCGTCATCGAACCCATCGTTCTACCATTCCTAGACCGGCAAGGGAACTTGCTGTTCCAACAGGACAATGCACGTCCGCATGTATCCCGTGCCACCCAACGTGCTCTAGAAGGTGTAAGTCAACTACCCTGGCCAGCAAGATCTCCGGATCTGTCCCCCATTGAGCATGTTTGGGACTGGATGAAGCGTCGTCTCACGCGGTCTGCACGTCCAGCACGAACGCTGGTCCAACTGAGGCGCCAGGTGGAAATGGCATGGCAAGCCGTTCCACAGGACTACATCCAGCATCTCTACGATCGTCTGCATGGGAGAATAGCAGCCTGCATTGCTGCGAAAGGTGGATATACACTGTACTAGTGCCGACATTGTGCATGCTCTGTTGCCTGTGTCTATGTGCCTGTGGTTCTGTCAGTGTGATCATGTGATGTATCTGACCCCAGGAATGTGTCAATAAAGTTTCCCCTTCCTGGGACAATGAATTCACGGTGCTCTTATTTCAATTTCCAGGAGTGTATATATATATATATACACGCAGAAGTACTGCAATGTGACGTGGCATGGACTCGTCTAATGTCTAAAGTAGTGCTAGAGGGAACTGACACCATGAATCCTGCAGGGCTGTCCATAAATCTGTAAAAGCACGTTTCAAGGCATCCCACATATGCTCAATACTGTTCATGTCTGGGGAGTTTGGTGGCCAGCGGAAAAGTTTAAACTCGGAAGAGTGTTCCTGAAGTCACTCTGTAGCAATTATGGACCTGTGGGGTGTCGCACTGTTCTGCTGGAATTGCCAGTGTCTGTCAGAATGCAAAATGAACATGAATGGATGCAGGTGATCAGACAGGATGCTTACATATATGTCACCTGTCAGAGTCGTATCTAGAACTACCAGGGGTCCCATATCACTCCAACTGCACACACTCCACACCACTGCAGAGCCTCCACCAGCTTGAACAGCCCCTGCTGACAAGCAGGGTCCATAGATTCATGAGGTTGTCTCCTTACCCATACACATCCATCCGCTCGATACAATTTCAAATGAAACTCGTCCAACCAGGCAACATGTTTCCAGTCATCAACAATCCAATGTCCGTGTTGACGGGCCCAGACAAGGCGTAAAGCTTTGTGTCACTCAGTCATCAAGGGTCCACGAGTGGGCCTTTGGCTGTGAAAGCCCATACTTATGATGTTTCATTGAATGGTTCACACGCTATCACTTGTTGACGGTTCAGCATTGAAATCTGCAGCAATTTGCGGAACGGTTGCACTTCTGTCATGCTGAATGATTCTCTTCAGTCGTCGACGGTCCCATTCTCGCAGGATCTCGTTCGAGCCGCGGCAATGTCAGTGATTTGATGTTTTACCTCGGAGATGCTGTGTCCCATTGCTTGTGCACTGACTATAACACCACTTTCAAACTCACTTAAATCTTGATAACCTGCCATTGTAGCAGTTGTCGCAGCAGTAACCGATCTAACAACTGCACCAGACACTTGTCGTCTTATATAGGTGTTGCCAATTGTACCACCTTCTTCTGCCTGTTTACATACTTCTATATTTGAATATGCTTGCCCTTCCCAGTTTCTTTGGTGCTTCAGTGTATATAGAAATAAAAAGGCCACTCGGCCTTTTAAGTCTGTAGAGATCCAATACTGCTTTCATCTTACCTGATAGCATACCAGACCGAGTGCTTACATAGAAGTAACTGAATGTGTTTGTATGGAAATGGCCTTTGTATACTAATTACTATCTATGCAAATGCTTATCTTCTTGTTTATTTAATTGTGGTTGAAGCTTCAAAATCATATTGGATTCCTCCTTTTTCCTTCTATGACTGTTCCATAGGTAAGTTTTCTATGTATGTGTACGAGAGGTATTCAATAAGTACAGCAACACATTATTTTTCTTGGCCAGTTTCAGTACAAAAAACATTGGAATTTCTTGTGGGGCATCATGGAATATTCCTGTTTCAGCTGTTAAGTTTCATGAAGCTCTGATAGGTTACAGCACTATGAATACCCTTCAGAATGGCGTCTGTAAGGGAGGTGCACTCCAAGCACAGAGCTGTCATTGAGCTACTTTTGACACAAATCAGAGCATCACAGATATTCAAAGGCACTTGTAGAATGTCTACAGACACATGGCAGGGAACAAAAGCATGGTGAGTCATTGGATAAGGCATACGTCATTGACGGCTCACAATCAAACGCCTCACTGCTCAAATGGACATCTCTATTGGTAGTGCTGGCACACTCGTCCAACATTTGGAGTACTCAAAGGTGTGTGTCCTCTGGGTTCCCCACCACCTAACAGAAGACCATAAAGAGCAATGGAGGACCATCTGTGCAGAAATGCTTGCATGTTACAAGGCTTGGCAAACATCATCACATGCGATAAAATATGGGTTCATCACTTCGAACCGGAAACAAAATGGCAATCCGTGCAGTGGCATCACACCACCTCTCTTCTGAAGAAAATGTTCAAAGCTGCACTGTTGGCTGGTAAAGTCTTAGCACCACACTTCTGCTTGATGTACTCCCTCACTATGCACCGATCAGCTCAGAAGTGTATTGTGCTCCCCTCAGGAAATTGAAGAAACATCTTCTCCTTGACAACACAAGGCCTCACACAAGTCTGCACACCTGAGAGGAGCTCAGAGTTCACAAAACTTCCATGGACTGTCTACCCTACAGCCCAAATCTCGCACCTTCTGACTTCCATCTGTTTGGCCCAATGAAGGATGCACTCTGCAGGAAGCAGTACATGGATGATGGGGAGGTTATTCATGTATGATGGGGAGATTATTCATGTAGCAAGAAGTTGGCTTCAATGTAGACCAGTAGAGTGGTACCATGCAGGCATACAGATCCTCCCAGTAAGGTGGCATTAGACCATCACATTGACTGGAGATTATGTTGGAAAACAGGGAGTTGTAGTAAAAAGAGGGTGCAATGTTATTGTGTATTGGAATGCTGAATAAAACCAATCTGCTTTCAGTAAAAAAAAATTAAAAATATAAAAAAAAATTGAGAGAGAGAGAGAGAGAGAGAGAGAGAGAGAGAGAGAGTGTGTGTTTCCTTGGATGCACCCATGAGGAATTCAAGGTTGAAAATTTAAGAGTTTCAAGGTGTGAGGCACTGCTGTGACTCTTTCACTAGAAGAGCAAATATAGCCCCTGTAAGCTGTGGCAAAGAGTGGCGAAACCTCTCTGGTTTTGGGCAAGCAGTCTAGCAGTTATGGATGCCGTTCAGAGTCGGCTGTTATGTTGCTCCTGTGGGTTAACTGTATTATGCAAGGAAAGTGTAAACTACAGCCAAGACCCAAGATAGACATATGCCTGCATGTTCTACTTAACGACTCAGGCGAGCAGGTGCTCAGGTGGACAGGCGCTCTGAGAGAAAGTGAGGTGCTGTAAAACCAGCATAAAGAGTAAATATGAGGCAGGTGAGCTGTCAGAACCGGAAACCTTCGAGTACTCTATGTAGGGAAATCCGAACTATAAACTCTGTATACAAGAATGAAGCATACATGGACATGGAATCTTCTCACAGCCCAAAAAATAAGTTAGAAACAAGGGGAGAGCAGGTGCACAGCACAGACCAAAATGAGAAAGGACTTAGAGAGGGGCATCAAAGGCACTATTGAGCAGTCTAGGTGCAGACCAGTACAGGAGGAGATGTGTAATCAGTGAGCATCAAGCAGTAACTGGAGGCAGCGGAAGGGGCGGCAGCTATGAGGTGTGACCACGACAGCTGTGGATTGAGTGACAGAACTTCACCTATGACAAGACAGTAGTTCAGTGACACAGCTTCTACTAACAGATAAGGAGCAAATGTTTGATGTACCTTTTCACTGTTAGTGTTGAACAAAGACAGTTGGCCGTTGTCTCAAAACAGTTGTGTCTCATATTCAGATGCTAACAGGAACAAGTAGTTACAGAAGCACTTTTCTCCTATGGAATAATCCAAGAGTCCACTGAGTAAACAGATGGCAGAATGAGTGGTGCTAATAGCATTTGTGTCTGAGTTAGGTTTGTACGGTAGCACAGCAAATGGGGGAATCAGATGCAAAGTGGCTCTGGTCTCTTAAGGTACGTTGTCCAAGACGCGACGCACACTAGCGACTGCGACGGGTCGCTACGTGACGTCAGAAGTTGCCTGCTGGCGCATGCGCACTTCGAGTTTGGGATGCGACGCGCGACTGTTGCGGCAGCTGCCGCAGCACTGCACCAGTGAGCAGTGTTGCGACGGAAGTCGGACGACACAAAGACGTACGGCTGCCAGAAACATGTCGAGCCAGTCAAGGAAAACTGAAATGAGCCACTCACAGGATGTGATGCTCTGTGAGCTGGTCTCGCAACATCCTTGCCTTTACGATTTGAAGAACCCTAAATATAGGGACACTATGTTCAGAGACAGAATTTGGGAAGAAATTGGTGAACAGCTGAAACTGGCAGGTGAGTGAAATATATAATATTTTCCCATTAATGCAAATTTTTCAGGCCTGTTATGAAAATCAGTATAATCCATGCAGATGTAGAATTAGAATGATGAAAATGAATTTGAAGGTCAATTTTCGCATTACTCTTTTTTGTGACGATAACAATTGAAAACGGCAAGTACATTATAAAATGAACAATCTAAAGTACAACGAGAAAGCTACATTTTACAATACCTTCACTTTGAAAGTAAACGGTAGATTGGTGTCTTGATGATACCTTCTAGTTGTGAAAAACCACCACCAGATTGTTGTACAGCTTTCTCTAATCAATAGATGTTCGTTTTTGAGGAAGGCGCTTCTCAACAGATTGCGCAAACAGTATGCTGCAATAAGTAATTTGTCACATTCACTTCAATTCATTGGTAGAAGATGGTGCTCAAAAAACTTGTGCCAAAAGTGCACTACTGTTTTACAAGGCCCTTCTGGTCTGACACAGTTCACAATTGAAATTCGTCTTTTGTAAATCCTGGAGTCATCTTTTGAGTGCAGCTTGGCAAGTTTAAATGTTCATGTCATCCATAACGATGTATGCTGTCAGAATATAAGAATATGGAAGTTCATTTGCATGGGAATAAAGAGTCAGTCGGCTATGAAAGTTGCCTTAGCTTGTTCCAAAAGCTTCTGCATGGGAGAAACTGACAAGTACAATTTGGGGAAATTTTGTGAACAAGCACGGACATTATTTCTTCCACATTTCTGCCAGTGTATTCTGTAGACGTTCAGAATGAAAATTCTAGAGATGTTTAAGGTGTAACCCTATCTTGTTGTCAAGAACTTGAAACAATGCAATGACGCTAGCGTGCGCTTACTGTTAATAAACTTATCTTTCATTGGAATTTTAGGCGAAATGTGCAAAAACAGATGGAGGAATATTCGGGACTCGTATCAGAGAAATAAACGAGAAAGAAAGCTTGGAACAGGTTCAGATGCCTCAGCAAAACCAAGAAAATGGGTTCTGCTTGATCACTTGGCTTTAAGAAACCTACATTTCGTGGCATTTTAAATGAAATTGTCAAGAGCATATGGAGAAATATTAGTAACTCATACCGGAGAAATATATGACATAAAATGGTTTCATTAGGTCCAAATGTGTCAGCGAAACAAAACAAATGCATTCTCTATCGTGTGATGACCACACGATTCTCGTTGCGCGTCGACAGAACTGGCGGCTAGTCGCGACGCTCCCGGAGATATATGAGCCCAAATCTCGGAAACGGAGATCGATATCATTCTGATCTCAACTTTAAAAATAATTTCGATATGTTGGCTTCTTTTCATCAGCAACGATGTATGACCTAACGTGAACCATACGTAAAGTAGCCAGCGACCACATTTTTCACTGTACACAATTCAAATTTTATGCAGTAGGTTACTTGTAAATTAAGTATCGGAATAACTGTGACGAATATCGGAAAAATAGACACCTCATTATCAAGCTGTGATGTGAAACTGTAAGATACGCAAACATCAATTTTTTGTGCCTTTTACTTTCCTCACAATTGATAGAGAAGTAATATACAGCGAAAA
Source organism: Schistocerca nitens (assembly GCF_023898315.1). Classification (NCBI taxonomy): domain Eukaryota; kingdom Metazoa; phylum Arthropoda; class Insecta; order Orthoptera; family Acrididae; genus Schistocerca; species Schistocerca nitens. Next base: position 288,002,041 of record NC_064618.1, on the reverse strand, counting down.
AAACACGCAAAACCGGAAGAGATACTTTTCAATTTTTTAAAGTAAAAGGAGAATCTGTATCGAAAAACTAACTCTGGGAGCCGATGTAACTTTGTTGCATTAACATACATTATTTTTTACAGCAAGAAAATCGGAATTCTTATTTTTCTTATGTATTTGAATCCGCCGCCGCCGATCGCAGCTTGGGAAACAGCGACGACTCCAGTCGTGTTGCGGCCGTGTCGCAGTCTGCCAGGGTGGGAAAAGAGGAGGGGGCAGCGTCGCAGTCGCAGCCAACTGTCGCGTCTTGCACAACGTAACTTTAGTTGTAATAGAAGAGCATAAAAGTCCAAGGTGCTCCAGATGATACAGCTAGATATATACATGTGTTAGTGGGTTTAATGGTTAGACACTTCACATATATAAATGTGTTTAAAGTTAAATAAACTGGTTTAAAGACAATTACCAATCTCCATACCACCTTGCTTCCTGGACAGACCAGCACCCCTGTCAGGCTCCTCTTCTTCCTATGCCCACCAGAACCACCAAACCTAAGCAACCAAGGAAGCTCTGCTCCCTCTCGATTCTGCTATTAATGTTAATTAATGAAACAAACCAACTCCCTTGACTTCAACATCCTGACTGCACCACGCAGGCCACACCAACCCTATACTGGTACATTAAGTCCTGTTCCAGGAGCAACAGTGCATTAAGATAAAGATGCCAAAATATGTGTTTGGGCACATGTGTGAGTAAAGTTCAACATTAGAGTGAGTGTAAGAAATGTCATCCTAAAATGAATCGTTTTAGAACGCAAGGTGTTATTAGAGTCCTGTGGGGTGATTTCATTATTCCGACTTCATAACTGTCACCTAAAAAGGTATTAATAAATCAATAGTTGCATCTTAATCTGATGCATTTTCTGAACCTGATCATCAGTAATCAGATGTTATTACTTAGTCAGTAAGTCTTTGTTAAACAGGAGAGGTCTTATTATCAGTTAAGTGAGACAAAGGAGGAGGAAGTGGTCTCGCACATTTCTGCAGCAGATCTTGTTTCTGGGAGATGTAGCACTTGGAATACAGGCAGGTTTTCCAGTATCTCTTATAGTCATGTAGTGAAGCTTCCCAACTTCAGGTGGTAGTATGGCTTACAGTTGGGAGCCAGTAAGCTGGTATAGACATCAAACATCCTGTGATAATATCCATCACCATACTGAGTTGCGTGTATCAAGGTTATTGGTATGGTTGCTGTTTTGCTATACACGAGTACAATTTTCTGCTGTGATACACACAAATCCCATTGCAGAGCAGCAGAGTATTATAGCTGTTGTGTTGATTGTAATGTGGTACTATGTAGTTTTTGGGAATAGTTTTTGGGAATAGTTTTTGGGAATCATTATTTTAGGTGTGGACTTTGGCTGTATTGTTAGTAAAGTGTAAACGATAAGTCATGGAACTATTAAGTGAGACACCAAAATACTCTAGGACAGAGTTGTATTTTACAGGAGTTCCACTATAACAGATATGCAGTTGACAGTTGGCCTGCCTGTTATTGAGATGGAAGTATTACCATGCTTTTCTACTTTGGCTGGTTTCAGTTGGCAATTAATCATAGTACTCCCACAAGACTGGGAGATCATCTGTGAATATTCTTTCGGTTTCCTCTATGGATTTTCTGTATTGGCTGAGTCATCTGTGTATGCAAATTTCTTGATTTTAAGCTGTAGAATATCTACAATACATAGGTTGAAAAGAACTTTGCAAGTGCAGACTCCTATGTGAATACATTCTTCAGAGTTCTTTGGACACTGTGGGTATATATATATATATATATATATATATATATATATATATATATAATAGAGGGAAACATTCCACGTAGGAAAAATATATCTAAAAACAAAGATGATGTGACTTACCAAATGAAAGTGCTGGCAGGTCGATAGACACACAAACATACAAACAAAATTCAAGCTTTCGCAACAAACTGTTGCCTCATCAGGAAAGAGGGGAAGGAGAGGGAAAGACGAAAGGATGTGGGTTTTAATGGAGAGGGTAAGGAGTCATTCCAATTCCGGGAGCGGAAAGACTTACCTTAGGGGGATAAAAGGACAGGTATACACTCGCACACACACACATATCCATCCACACATATACAGACACAAGCAGACATATTTAATATGTCTGCTAACCCACATCCTTTCATCTTTCCCTCTCCTTCCCCTCTTTCCTGATGAGGCAACAGTTTGTTGCGAAAGCTTGAATTTTGTGTGTATGTTTGTGTTTGTTTTGTGTGTCTGTCGGCCTGCCAGCACTTTCATTTGGTAAGTCACATCATCTTTATATATATATATATATATATATATATATATATATATATATATATATATATATATATATGAGATGATGATGTCTTGGAAGCATATTATTTAGTAGGTGAGCTGGAGTTCTATGGCGATCACTCTCAGGAACTTCAAAACATGCCCCTCCTCCACTCAACATCATAGGCAGTAGTTAAATCAGCAAATACTAAAGATTTTATCCTAGCCTTCTTGAAAGCCTGTTTCAATTGAAGTTGTGAGACTGAGATTTTAGAAAAAATTCTAACAGCAGAGGGGGCAGTGAAGTATCTAGAGGTAACCCTGGATGCGAAACTATACTGGACACCTCACATACAGAATACAGGGCTATTACAAATGATTGAAGCGATTTCATAAATTCACTGTAGCTCCATTCATTGACATATGGTCACGACACACTACAGATACGTAGAAAAACTCATAAAGTTTTGTTCGGCTGAAGCCGCACTTCAGGTTTCTGCCGCCAGAGCGCTCGAGAGCGCAGTGAGACAAAATGGCGACGAGCTGAGAAAGCGTATGTCGTGCTTGAAATGCACTCACATCAGTCAGTCATAACAGTGCAACGACACTTCAGGACGAAGTTCAACAAAGATCCACCAACTGCTAACTCCATTCGGCGATGGTATGCGCAGTTTAAAGCTTCTGGATGCCTCTGTAAGGGGAAATCAACGGGTCAGTCTGCAGTAAGCGAAGAAACGGTTGAACGCGTGCGGGCAAGTTTCACGCATAGCCCGCGGAAGTCGACGAATAAAGCAAGCAGGGAGCTAAACGTACCACAGCCGATGGTTTGGAAAATCTTACGGAAAAGGCTAAAGCAGAAACCTTACCATTTACAATTGCTACAAGCCCTGACACACGATGATAAAGTCAAACGCTTTGAATTTTCGGCGCGGTTGCAACAGCTCATGGAAGAGGATGCGTTCAGTGCGAAACTTGTTTTCAGTGATGAAGCAACATTTTTTCTTAATGGTGAAGTGAACAGACACAATGTGTGAATCTGGGCGGTAGAGAATCCTCACGCATTCATGCAGCAAATTCGCAATTCACCAAAAGTTAACGTGTTTTGTGCAATCTCACGGTTTAAAGTTTACGGCCCCTTTTTCTTCCGCGAAAAAAACGTTACAGGACACGTTTATCTGGACATGCTGGAAAATTGGCTCATGCCACAACTGGAGACCGACAGCACCGACTTCATCTTTCAACAGGATGGTGCTCCACCGCACTTCCATCATGATGTTCGGCATTTCTTAAACAGGAGATTGGAAAACCGATGGATCGGTCGTGGTGGAGATCATGATCAGCAATTCATGTCATGGCCTCCACGCTCTCCCGACTTAACCCCATGCGATTTCTTTCTGTGGGGTTATGTGAAAGATTCAGTATTTAAACCTCCTCTACCAAGAAACGTGCCAGAACTGCGAGCTCGCCTGAACAATGCTTTCGAACTCATTGATGGGGACATGCTGCGCCGAGTGTGGGAGGAACTTGATTATCGGCTTGATGTCTGCCGAATCACTAAAGGGGCACATATCCAACATTTGTGAATGCCTAAAAAAACTTTTTGAGTTTTTGTATGTGTGTGCAAAGCATTGTGAAAATATCTCAAATAATAAAGTTATTGTAGAGCTGTGAAATCACTTCAATCATTTGTAATAACCCTGTATATTTTCCAAAGCGAAAGGTCCTTTTATGTGCACTAGAATGTCCTCTGGTACATATGCGGTCTAAGTCCCATGAGTATGTACCAGATATACGAGGGCTATCGACAAAGTACATTACATTTTGGAATTAAAAATAAATAAAGTATTGGAATTTTTTTTTATTATATACAGATGAAAGCCACACTTAAATACTACTTTTCTACATAGTTGCCATTTAAATTAAGGCACTTATCATAGCAATGGACGAGCTTGGAAGTTCCTTCGTCGTAAAATTCGGCCGCCTGCGCCTTCAACCACGTGGTTACCTCTTCTTGAAGTGTTGCGACTCATTACTCGATCGCATCGTTACTGGTGACGAAACATGGGTTAAGCATGTGAACTGCGAGACAAAATTGCAGTCAATGCAGTGAGGGCACACAAATTCCCCCCAAAAACCCAAGAAATGCATGCAGACAATGTCGGCAAGGAAGGTGATGGCGACTGTCTTTTGGGACAGAAAAGGTGTGATTTTTGTAGATTTCCTGGAAAGAGGCACTACAATAAACTCTCAAAGGTATTGCCAAACTCTACACAACCTCAGAAGAGCAATACAAAACAAGCGCAGGGGAAAGTTTGGCTCAAAGATCTTGCTGATTCACGACAACGCCCGGGCCCACACGGCAAATGCCACTCGTGAAGTTCTCAAATCTTTTAAGTGGGAGATGTTTCCTCATCCGCCGTACAGTCCCGACCTGGCACCGAGCGACTTCCACTTATTCCCAGCAATGAAGAAGTGGTTGGCTATGCAGCGTTTTGATGACGACGCACAGCTTCAAGAAGAGGTAACCACATGGTTGAAGGCGCAGACGGCCGAATTTTACGACGGATGAATTTCCAAGCTCGTCCATCGCTATGATAAGTGCCTTAATTTAAATGGCAACTATGTAGAAAAGTAGTATTTAAGTGTGGCTTTCATCTGTATATAATAATAAAAAATTTCCAATACTTTATTTATTTTTAATTCTAAAACGTAATGTACTTTGTGGATAGCCCTCGTACACCACCATAATAAGACTTATTACAGTTTATGGGGCTAAAGTGTGGTAGACTAAAGTGGAACAGAAGGTGGCTGATCTGGAGATCAAGAAGGTGCAGACGGGCCTGCTTAGCCATAACAGCCAGATGGAGGCAATGCTGGACATGGCCGTTACACCTTTGGGTTATGACAGCGGTAGCAGCAGCAGGGTTAAAAACTGTTAATAACTGGAAACCTTTACAACATTCAGAATATCACACCAGTATAATGGAAGTGGTAAATAAAAGACTGGTTGGGGAAATGCTGGCTGATTAATCAATAACCTCCAGCTTCTTCAATAAACCTTTCAAGGTAACAACTGGCATTAGGACCAGTGGAAGAATAAACCACAATTTTATTAAGGAAATGTAGTCTGGTTTACAGATGAGTCAGAAACAGATAAAGGTGCTGTCATTGGGTATGTGGAGTACAGTCTAGAGAGAGCAATCTCTCTAGGAAAGCTGGTCATGGTATTCCAGGCAGAAATATCTTGCTATCAGCCTGTGCATGGAGGAAAATCTGCATACATTCTACAAGGATTATGGATTCTATATTCATTCAAACAGCCAACAGCTCTGAAATCTCCATCAGCATCTGCGATGAGACCAAAGATCATTGTAGAAACCATGAAACCCTTGTCAGGCTAGGGGAAAGCAACAGGGTAAAGCTGCTGGAGGGTGCCTGGTCACTGAGGAATGAGAGGCACTTAATAAGCTGATAGGCTGGCCATGACAGGTGCAACAACTTCATTTGTTGGACTGGAATCCGTCCTAACCATCGCTAAGGTGACGATAAAATCAAAACCGCATAGCTGGTTTAGCAGGCAGCATGCAGAATATTGGACTAAGATCCAAAAATGAAAACATGGGAAGCTAGCGATTCTGAGGCCATGTTTCAAGAGAAGTTCTGTAATCCTGGGGTTGGACAGGATACAGATTGAACTCATGGTAGAGTTAATGACTGGCTTCGGGAACTTTAAGAAGCAGCTGCAGGCAATGGATAGTGAGAAAGAAGCCCAAAAGTGTAGACTGTGCTCAGGAGTATGAATGGCACCACATTTTATCTTCCAAGGTAAAGCCTTGGAGGCCAAAAGACACAGCAGATTTGGTCATTAATTCTTGAAGAAATTGCTTCTAATAAAGAACTAGTCAAGAATCTCCTACATTCTTGAAGGGTTCTGGCTGGATTCACTAGAATTTTATTAAAAAAATTGAGCTTAAAAATGTGATGAAACATATTGGATCCAAACAGAAGCAGCCTATATTATTGTAAATATGATTAAGCCAAAGTAGTATCACCATAAGATATAAACCAAGTTAGCTTCAAGTCACTGAACAGGCATAATAATACAGGAAAGATATAAAAGCAAAATACCAACCTACGAAATGAAGTTCTTGAGGAGTATGTCAGCAGATCAGAAAGTACTCATGCAATGAAATAATCACTTTTCCTCTCAAAAAATGGATTTGTTTTTAAGAAAACACACTTTTCCAACATTGTAAACATATTTAACATCTACAATAATGATGGAAGCTGAGGAAATTAATTAAAATTTGTGGACACAAACGTGGGTCTTCTTGCTTATTAGGCAGAAACACTAACCATTACACCACCACAGTACCATGGTCAACACTGCTGCACGAACTACCAAAGTCAAATGCCCTCCCCAAAGGTGAGACTTAAATGACTCAGGCAAAATTTAATTATAAGATCTAAAATATTTAAATTTTTCTTTATTCTCTCATACTTACTACTAGTGAGGCACCAAGCACATGATGAATGTGGGCAGATGTAAGAGGCTCCAATCACATCAAGATCCTGCCCCATAATTGGTCTCGTGAATGAAAGAGTGCAGCACTATGTGGATCAATGAGAGCACTGTAGGTGACAACAAAAATGACAGCTCAACATCTGCAATGAACTGTAACGTTGTTTTATTTTCATTCATGTTAGAAACTTTGTGAGTCATTACCCCATGACATTCTCAGTGAACTTTATTTCAATAATAAGTTGTTGTTGTTGTGGTCTTCAGTCCTGAGACTGGTTTGATGCAGCTCTCCATGCTACTCTATCCTGTGCAAGCTTCTTCATCTTCCAGTACCTACTGTAACTTATGTCCTGAATCTGCTTAGTGTATTCATCTCTTGGTCTCCCTCTACGATTTTTACCCTCAACGCTGCCCTCCAATGCTAGACTTGTGATCCCTTGATGCCTCAAAACATGTCCTACCAACCGGTCCCTTCTTCTAGTCAAGTTGTGCCACAAACTCCTCTTCTCCCCAATTCTATTCAATACCTCCTCATTAGTTATGTGATCTACCCATCTAATCTTCAGCATTCTTCTGTAGCACCACATTTCGAAAGCTTCTATTCTCTTCTTGTCCAAACTAGTTATCGTCCATGTTTCACTTCCATACATGGCTACACTCCATACAAATACTTTCAGACAATAATAAGTGTTTCAGACAATAATAAGTGTCGTATGTAAAAACTGTAGGCACCAGATCTTGTTACTATACTCACTATCATCTACTTAGGGTCCCATTCCTTTCCAGTAATTGAATGCCTGATTATTGTTGTTCTTGTTGTTGTTGTTGTGGTCTTCAGTCCAAAGACTGGTTTGATGCAGCTTTCTATGCTACTCTATCCTGTGCAAGCTTCTTCATCTCCAACTAACTACTGCACCCTACATCCTTCTGAATCTGCTTAGTGTATTTATCTCTTTGTCTCCCTCTACAATCCCTCTGATACTAAATAGGTGATCCCTTGATGCCTCAGAACATGTCCTACCAACCCATCCCTTCCTACCAACCGATCCCTTCTTCTAGCCAAGTTGTGCCACAAATTCCTCTTCTCCCCAATTCTGTTCAGTACCTCCTCATTAGTTACGTGATCTACCCATCTAAGTTCAGCATTCTTCTGTAGCACCACATTTCGAAAGCTTCTATTCTCTTCTTGTCTAAACTATTTATCATCCATGTTTCACTTCCATACACAGCTACACTCCATACAAATACTTTCAGAAAAGACTTCCAGACACTTAATCTATACTCGATGTTAAAAAATTTCTCTTCTTCACAAACGCTTTCCTTGCCATTGCCAGTCTACATTTTATATCCTCTCTACTCTGACCATCATCAGTTATTTTGCTTCCCAAATAGTAAAACTGATCAACTGTTTTAAGTGTCTGGTTTCTTAATCTAATTCCCTCAGTATCACCTGATTTAATTTGACTGTATTCCATTACCCTCATTTTGTTTTTGTTGATGAACATCTTATATCCTCCTTTCAAGGCACTACCCATTCCGTTCAGCTGCTCTTCCAGGTCCTTTGCTGTCTCTGACAGAATTAAAATGTCATCAGCAAACCTCAAAGTTTTTACTTCTTCTCCATGGATTTTAATTCCTACTCCAAATTTTTCTTTTGTTTCCTTTATTGCTTGCTCACTATACAGATTGAATAACATTGAGGATAGGCTACAACCCTGTCTCACTCCTTGCCCAACCACTGCTTCCGTTTCATGCCCCTTGACTCAACTGCCATGTTGTTTCTGTACAAATTGTAAATAGCCTTTCACTCCCTGTATTTCACCCCTGCCACTTTCAGAATTTGAAAGAGTGTATTCCAGTCAACAGTGTCAAAAGCTTTCTCTAAGTGTACAAATACAAGAAACGTAGGTTTACCTTTCCTTAATTTATCTTCTAAGATAATTTGTAGTGACAGTTTTGCCTCACATGTTCCAACATTTCTACTGAATCAGAATTGATCTTCCCCCAAGGTCGGCTTCTACCAGTTTTTCCATTTGTCTGTAAAGAATTCATTTTAGCATTTTTGCAGCCATGCCTAAAACTGATAGTTTGGCAAATTTTCACACCTGTCAACACCTGCTTTCTTTGAGATTGAAATTTTTATATTCTTCTTGAAGTCTGAGGGTATTTCAACTGTCTCAAACACCTTGCTCACCAGTTGGTTGAGTTTTGTCAGTGCTTAGTCTCCCATGACTATCAGTAGTTCTAAGGGAATGTTGTCTACTTCCAAGGCCTTGTTTTGACTTAGGTCTTTCAGTGCTCTGCCAAATTCTTCGTGTTGTATCGTATCTCCCATTTCATCTTCGTCTACGTCCTCTACCATTTCCATAATATTGCCCTCAAGTACATCGCCCTTGTATAGACCATCTGTATACTCCTTCCACCTTCCTTCTTTCCCTTCTTTGCTTAGAACTGGGTTTCCATCTGAGCTCTTGATATTCATACAAGTGGTTCTCTTTTCTCCGAAGGTCTCTTTAATTTTCCTGTAGGCAGTATCTATCTTACCCCTAGTGAGATAAGCCTCTACATCCTTACATTTGTCCTCTAGTCATCCCTGCTTAGCCATTTTGCACTTCCTGGCTATCTCATTTTTGAGACGTTTGTATTCCTTTTTACCTGCTCCATTTACTGCATTTTTGTATTTTCTCCTTTCGTCAATTAAATTCAATATCTCTTCTGTTACCCAAGAATTTCTACTAGCCCTCGTCTTTTTACTTACTTGATCCTCTATTGCCTTCTTCACTATTTCATCTCTCAAAGCTACCCATTCTTCTTCTACTGTATTTCTTTTTCCTGTTCCTGTCACTTGTTCCCTAATGTTCTCTCTGAAACTGTACAACCTCTGGTTCTTTCAGTTTATCCGGGTCCCATCTCCTTAAATTCCGCCCGTTTTGCAGTTTCTTAATTTTTAATCTACAGTTCATAACCAATAGATTGTGGTCAGAGTCCATATCTGCCCCTGGAAATGTCTTACAATTTAAAACCTGGTTCCTAAATCTCTGTCTTACCATTACATAATCTATCTGAAACCTTCCAGTGTCTCCAGGCAGCTTCCACATATACAACCTTCTTTCGTGAATCTTAAACCAAGTGTTAGCTATGATTAAGTTATTCTCTGTGCAAAATTCTACTAAGCGGCTTCCTTACCCCCATTCCATATTCACCAACTACTTTTCCTTCTCTTCCTTTTCCTACTATTGAATTCCAGTCCCCCATGACTATTAAATTTTCGTCGCCCTTCACTATCTGAATAATTTCTTTCATCTCATCATACATTTCATCCATCTCTTTGTCATCTGCGGAGCTAGTTGCCATATATACTTGTACTACTGTGGTAGAATTTTGCACAGAGCATAACTTAATCATAGCTAACACTTGGTTTAAGATTCATGAAAGAAGGTTGTATATGTGGAAGAGGCCTGGAGACACTGGAAGGTTTCAGATAGATTATGTAATGGTAAGACAGAGATTTAGGAACCAGGTTTTAAATTGTAAGACATTTCCAGGGGCAGATATGGACTCTGACCACAATCTATTGGTTATAAACTGTAGATTAAAACTGAAGAAACTGCAAAAAGGTGGGAATTTAAGGAGATAGGACCTGGATAAACTGACTAAACCAGAGGTTGTACAGAGTTTCAGGGAGAGCATAAGGGAACAATTGACAAGAATGGGGGAAAGAAATACAGTAGAAGAAGAATGGGTAGCTTTGAGGGATGAAGTAGTGAAGGCAGCAGAGGAAGTGCAAAATGGCTAAGCAGGGATGGCTAGAGGACAAATGTAAGGATGTAGAGGCTTATCTCACTAGGGGTAAGATAGATACTGCCTACAGGAAAACTAAAGAGACCTTTGGAGAAAAGAGAACCACTTGTATGAATATCAAGAGCTCAGATGGAAACCCAGTTCTAAGCAAAGAAGGGAAAGCAGAAAGGTGGAAGGAGTATACAGATGGTCTATACAAGGGCGATGTACTTGAGGGCAATATTATGGAAATGGTAGAGGACGTAGACGAAGATGAATGGGAGATACGATACAACACGAAGAATTTGGCAGAGCACTGAAAGACCTAAGTCAAAACAAGGCCTTGGAAGTAGACAACATTCCCTTAGAACTACTGATAGTCATGGGAGACTAAGCACTGACAAAACTCAACCAACTGGTGAGCAAGGTGTTTGAGACAGGTGAAATACCCTCAGACTTCAAGAAGAATATAATAATTCCAAACCCAAAGAAAGCAGGTGCTGACAGATGTGAAAATTACTGAACTATCAGTTTAATAAGTCACAGCTGCAAAATACTAACGCAAATTCTTTACAGATGAATGGATAAACTGATAGAAGCCGACCTCAGGGAAGATCAGTTTGGATTCCGTAGAAATGTTGGAACACGTGAGGCAATACTGACCTTACGACTTATCTTAGAAGAAAGATTAAGGAAAGGCAAACCTATGTTTCTAGCATTTGTAGAGTTAGAGAAAGAGTTACTGCCAGTAAATCATTTATCTTTTAATAACGCATTTAAATATCTTTTCCAAATTAACATGTCTGAGTTTTAATGATATCAGACGATTGCATTCTTTATTCATTATTATATTGTAAGTGCATTGTCAGAAATATATGTCAACCCTCTGCCACCACACCTACAGCCAAATGGTTGTGTGTTCATTATTGTCCACATTATTGATCAGATAGAGGACAGACACTGCCCAATTGGGCTGATCTCCATATTAATTAGTTTCTCTTTGAGTTATGTGGTACATCTTTTGGTTCCATATCTTATGTGAGTGGTGGCACTCTTTTAAGCATTACACAAAATCCAAATAAGCAGGAAGGAAGATTGGGTTTAATGCCCCATCAAAATCAAGGTCATTAGAGACAGAGCACAATCTTGTACTGTGTCAGGGTTGGGAAGGAAATCGGCCACGCATTTTCAAAGGAACCATCCCGGCATTTGCCTGGAGCAATTTTGGGGAAATCATGGAAATCCTAAATCTGGATGGTGAGATGCGGTTTTGAACCATCGTCCTCCCCAATGCAAGCCAAGTGTGCTAACTACTGCGCCACCTCACTCGGTCCAAGTAACTAGAAAGGTCAGGAATAGAACAGGTTGTTCTCTGAAATGACTTGTTGTACATTTCTCTCCACTAACAAGTTGACTATTCTTGACAGAAGATACCCTCAACGAAATTTAAATTGATAAGGCATATGGGATCCTGGTCATATTATCACATTACCTGATAAGTAAGTGGGGAGGTGAGAGTAGCAAATCAAAACCTGAAATTCTTAACTCCAATTTCAAATGTTCCTCTAGGAAGGAAAACCCATGAAGATTAACCTCGCACAAATGAAAAGTTTTAGTGTAACTGGTGTTCAAAACAGCTCATATCGTTAAAATTGAACAAAGCTCCAGGGCCGGATGGAACCCCCCTATCACATTCTATACTGAATTTGTAGCTGACTTAACCCCTCTTCTAACTATAATCTATTGTAGAGCCCTCAAACAAAAAACCATGCCCAGCAGTTGGAAGAAAATACTGGTCACACCAGTTTACAAGAAAGGTAATAGAAGCAATCCACAAAACTACCATCCAATGTCCTTGACAATGATTTGTTGTAAACCTTAGAATATATTTTGATCTAAAATACAATCAGGTATCTCGAGCAGAGTGACCTCCTCCATGCCAACCAGCATGGATTCCCTAAACATCGATCAGGCAAAACCTAACTCGCACTTTTCTCACTACAGTCAGATACATACAGTATTTCTTGATTCATGAAATGTATTTGAATCAGTACCACATCTACACTTACTACACTTACTGTCAAAAATACAATCATATGGGCTATCAAGCAAAATTAGTGACTGGAGTGAGGATGTTTTGGTAAGGAAGACACAGCTTGTTATCTAGGATGGATAGTCATCATCAGATGTAGAAATAACTTTGGGTGTGCCTCAGGGAAGTGTATTGGCACTCTTGCTGTTTATATCGTATACTGATGACCTTGTGGACAATATTAATAGTAACCTCAGACTTTTTGCAGATGACAAAATTATCTATAGTGCTAGGAGCTGCACAAATATTCAGTCCAACCTTGATAAGATTTCAAAGTGGTGCGGACATTGGCAACGTGCCTTATCTAATCATAAATGTAAAATTGTGCCCTTCACAAAACAAAAAAAAAAAAAAACAAAAAATAATATCCCATGACTATAAAATCAATGAGTCACAGTTGGAACAACCAAATCAGATACCTGGGTACAATGAAACAATGAAGAATCCAGGAAGGAATAATGACAATTGATAATATTATCAAAAGTGTAGACACTTGACGGGTCTTCTTTACGGTAAGTAGCAATCTATCTTTCCCAATATTGTTGATATTCCTGCCTGGAGTTTTCATTGTTTGATTTAATATTATTAAAAGGATAGACTGCTACTCACCATGCAGTTGAGATGTTGAGTAGACAGGCACAACAAAAAGACTGCTACACTAGTAAGATTTCTGCCCAAAGGCCTTCTTCTGAAGTAGAAAACACACACACACACACACACACACACACACACACACACACACACACACGACCACTGTCTCTCGCCACCGAAACCAGGCTGCGAGCAGCTGTGCGTGATGAGTGAAGCAGTCTGGGTGAAAGGGGTACAAAGGAGGCTGGGGCGGAGAGAGGGAAGGATAGAAGGTAGTTGTGGGGGACATTACAGTGCTGCTTGTGGGAGCAAACAGAGACACAGTAGGGAGACGTAGGACAGCAAGGTGCAATCAGGAGATTGGACAGACTGCAGGTGTGTGTGTGTGTGTGGGGGGGGGGGGGGGGGGGGGAGGAAAGAAGTGAATGGACTGCACTGGTGGAATAGAATGCTGTGTAGTTCTGGACAGGGAACAGGGAAGGGGATATGTGGATGAAGGACTGTGACTAATGAAAGTTGAGGTCAAGGGGGTCACAGGAACGTGGGGTATATTGCTGGGAGAGATCCCACCTGCACAATTCAGAAAAGCTGGTGCTGGTAGGAAGGATAAAGATAGCACAAACTGTGAAAAAATCATTGAGATGTAGGACACTGTGTTGGGCAGTGTACTGAGCAACTGGGTGGTCCAGCTGGTTCTTGGCCATAATTTGTCAGTGGCGTTTTATGCAGAGAGACAGCTTGTTGGTTGTCATGCCCACATAGAATGCAGCACACTGGTTGCAGCTTAGTTTGTATGTCACACAACTGCTTTCACTATGATGGGACAGGTCATACCTGTGACCAGACTGTAAGAGATGGTGGTGGTAGGATGTATGGACAGGTCTATTTACCATGGGGCAAGGGGTTGGGAGTAGGGATGGTGTAGGAATGGAGGGATGGACGAGGATGTTCTGTAGTTTCAATGAGTAGTGCTGTGGGAGGGGTGGAAAGGATATTTGGTAGATTATTCCTTATTTCAGGGCACAACAAGAGGTTTTGGGCAGATTTGTTTGTCAGTGATGCCTTTACAGGTGAAGTAATTTTGGGTGAGGATATTGTTGGTCATGGTGACTATAAAGGAGATTGTACATTTATTGTCTGCTGGGCACTGGTTAGGTAGTGTTCAACAATGGCAACAGCGTGGTCATTAGGAATGTTAGTGTAAAGGGAGGCAGCATTAATAGTGACGAGCAGTGTACCATGTGGTAAAGGAACAGGAACTATGGAGAGTCGGTGAAGGAAATTGTTGTTGTTTTTTATATAGGATGGTAGTTTCTGGGTAATAAGCTGTAGGTGTTAGTCAACGAGAGCAGAGATTCTCTCAGTGGGGGCACAGTAATCGGCCTCAATGGGGCGTCCAGGGTGGTCAGGTTTATGGACTTTAGGAAGCATGCAGAACCAAACAAAAACAATACTTCCACTTCACCAGCTGCTACTCATTCCAGAACAAGAAGTCCCTTTCATACAGCCTAGCTATCCATGGCCATCAAATCTCTAGTGACGAGCAATCCCTCTCCAAATATATCAAGAGTTCCACTAGTCTTCACTGATCAAAAATACCCTTCCAGCATTGTACAGAAACAGATCTCCTGTGCCTTATCTGTCCAGTCTTCCACCACCTTCCAAAGGCTCACCATCTGGCAACAAAGGAGCATTTCTTTCATGACTCAGTACGACTTAGGACTAGGGCAACTGAATCACATTCTCTACCAGGGCCCTCTTATATCCCTACTCCACTCGTACTCCTAACCCCTTGCCTCGTGTCTCATACACCTGTAAATAGACATAGATACAAGACCTGTCCCATACATCCTTCCACCAGCACCTACTGCAACCCAGTCACAAACATCACCTAAACCATCATGTGATTAAAAAGCTAAGCTGGAACCGCTGTGCTGTGTTCTATGTGGGCATGACGACCAACAAGCTGTCTGTCCACATGAAAGGCCATGACAAACTGTGCACAAGAAACATCTGGACCACCCAGTTGCTTAGCAGACTGCCCAATATAATGTTCTTCCCTTGAATGAGTGCTTCACAGCCTGATCCACCTGGATCCTTCTTATCAATACCAGCTTTTTTGAATTATGCAAGTGGGAACTATCCCTGCAATATATCCTACGTTCCCATAACCTGTTCCCAATCCACCACTATAAAGCCTTCTATTCACCAATGCATCCTAAGTCTTTTCACTCCCCCCCCCCCCCCCTCCCACTGCCCTCCATCTAAGCTCCCTTCTCCACCTAGCTGCCCTACCCTCTCCCTACCACATCCCTGTATGCTCCCAGAAGTAGCAATTTACTATCCCCCAGACTGCTTCTCCTATCATGTGCAGGTGATTGCAGTGTGACCTCTTCAGCCAGAGGTCAATGTGTGTGTGGGGCAGGGTAGTGGTTGCATGATTTGTGTGTGTGTGTGTGTGTGTGTGTGTGTGTGTGTGTGTGTGTGTGTGTGTGTGTTTTACACGCACGCACTGGTGTGTACGTGCACGCATGTGCATGTGTTGTCTATCTCAGAAGGCCTTTTGCCCAAAAACTTACTTGTTTGGAAGTCTTTCTGCTGTGCCTGTCTATAACTTGACATTTCCCCTTTAGAAGTCTTTCTGCTGTGCCTGTCTATGACTTGACATTTCCCCTATGTGGTGAGGAGCAGTCTTTCCTTTTCATAATATTGTCATAAATATAGGGATGTGAAATGGAATGATCATATAAGCTCAGTGTAATGGATCTGGGAGATGTGTTATTTTCTACCGGATTTTTCGATACCAAATTGTAAATGTTTTCTTATATTTTTTGTCAGATTTTTTTTTAAAATTGTAATTTGCCTTATTTTATGCTAATTTACTTATATTTTTGAGAGTGACAGCATATTGATTACTATTAGTAGATGTGACGAAGAATATCAAAGAGACTGATTACAAGTGGAAGCTTGTATGTTGTGTAAAATGTCTTTGACGCTGGAGTCGCCTCTGACTGTAGTCAGTTGGCAGTTAACACTTGGGTGTGTGTTGACGGTAGAACAATGTGCAGGTCGCCGTTATAAATATTTGCTAGTGAACAGGAAAAATGAATTATGTTACTATTTTTTTATATAAACTTTAAGAAGAAACCACATTCGAAGAAATAGTATTTGAAGCACCAAAAATGAGGCAAACGCATTGAACCAGGTCATTTCTGCAGCCGACGAAACTGCATTGTGGAATCATACATCCACTAGACGACTGAAGCCAAGACAAATATCATTTATTTATTTATTTATTTATTATCATCTTGTAAACATTTCACGGCAAAGGTACTGTCACGAAATATGCCAAATTTAAGTAAATAAAAATAGTCAGCATATTTCAACTGGGGGCTCAGCCGGGATATTGTGTTCACGTGATCTTCAACAGTGCTACGAAGAAGAAAATTTTTGTGTGTTCATACCAGCTTTTCAGAATGTGTGTTACAGTATTTGCGTTCATCGGGAAGTAAAAGTTTTGGAGAAGAAATGTTTCGGCAAAAAACATAATTTTCGATACAAGAAAAAATTTGAAGAATTTTGGTCAACAATCACATGGATGGAAAACGTGGATTTGCAACAGTAGAAGAGTGTTCCAGATAAGTCACGAAACCCTCGTATTTTGTTAAAACAATCTTTTTATCTTGTTTTGTATTGTTGTGCATAATTTTTTTTTTTTTTTTTTTTTTTTTTTCAAAATGACTTATGAGATTTTTGAGAGTATTGTGCCTAAAGTAGAAAATAGTAATTTAATAGACTTCGAAAATCAGGGCAGGTCAAATGAAACAGAAAGAACCGATCAATTTGATTTAAAAAGTTTTCTTGTAAATTTCACGAAAGAAATTAAACAATCAGTTGACGACAATAAGACTTACTGGGATGAAAAAATTGATAACATTTTGTTGCAAGTCCAAGCAGTCAATACCCAAGTGGGTGATCTTTCGAACAGAGTTGGCAGTGTTGAGGAAAAAATTGAATCTGTGGAAGCAAAAGTAAATGAAATTGATGCTAAATTGAGCGATGAAATTAATACTGTAAAAAATGAGTTACTGGCAGATAGGGAAAGAAATTTCATTGATTTTAATGAGATAAAAGGGGAAATTAAAAATTTGGATGAGAACACAAAAGTTTTAGTAAAAAATGTAGAACAAAAAACTGACAATCGTTTGGTTACTCTAGAAAAAAAAGTAGAATGCAATGATTTAGAAAACAAAAAATCTGTCAAAGAACTTAGCGAAAAAATTGAAAGTTTTGACATTGAATTTCAAATCAAAAATCACAATGTCAACACATGCAATCTTGTATCTAATAATCCAGTGAAACACTTTTTGGTAGATGGACCTTTACACCCCGTTGATTTTATACAGTATTGTAAGGATTATTTTTTACCTCACTCACCAGATAATATGAAAATTAAATTTGTGAAAAATTCTTGGAAGGGGAAGCTTTGACTTGGGCAAACCAGATTGTAACTGTGGGGATGACCTTTTCAGAATTTGAATCAAAATTTCTGGAAAATGGTTTGTGATGATCTTAAACTAGAATCAAAAGTGAATTTTTGAATGGGAGAAACTATAGAGAATCAGATGGGAGCATGAAACAATTTTGCAAAAGTGAACTTCAAAAACTTATTCATTTAACAAAACCTTTGGATGACTTGATCAAAATTGATACCTTAAAGAGAAGATTGCCAACAGCAATGCAGTTGAGTTTAGTTCATTGTCCTGATAGTAATGTTGAGCAGTTTCTCAATTATATTGAAAAGTTGGATACGGTAACAACAAGAACACACAGGGGGTTTACTCAGAAAGGTAGTGGTCAAAATTGGGGAAATGATAACTTTCAAAAAAGGGAACAAAACAATTATCATGGTGTCAGTCAAAATTCAGGGGGACATAATAATTTTCAAAAGAAGGACCATAATTTTCATCCAAAACAAGAACAACATTTTCGCGGAAATAATCAACAAAATAGAGAACACTTTAGGGATCAAAATCACAGAAATTTTGCTAGAGATCAGTACAATAGAAACAACCAACAACCAGGTAATGTTTGGCATAGGAATGGCAACAGAAATGTTGATCAGAGACATTGGCAGAACCACAATCAGCAGTTCGAACAGGAACCAGTTGTAATTCAGGAAATAAAAAACGAGTAGACGTCCCCTTGAAGGTCCGCAAGGTTGAGGCAGAAGGTGAGCATAATGAAAGGACCAATGGATGTGACTATCATAAACCCAAACATGACAGATCCAAACCTAAGCTATCACATGAGGTCATTAGTTGTTACTTATTGAAGAAATTTCAAGAGGAAAATAATGATGATATTGATAAAGATAAAATTTTCAGTACACAAGAACATACAGTAGATAAAAGTAATTGTGATTCATTTAATTTAACAGAGTTTTACACTTGGGCAGAAAAGAACAACACTTTGTCAGATGATGTAATTTGTAGTAGTTCAGAGACGTGTGTGAATGAAACAGAGAATGCATGCTGTGAGAATGAAAATATTGGTGGAAGGGATCTGGTAACTTTAGAAAGGGGAAATAATATTTTGGGGGATAATTTGAATGTGTATGACCTGAGTATGTGTAATGATAATGATGTTGATGATAAAGTTGATAATGATGGTAATGGTATTGATGATGATGTTGAGGAAAGGTGTTTCATTAGTTTAAATAGGGATTTGGGTATACACATGGTTGAAAATGGATTAAATAGTGAGAATATTATAGAAATTCCCAGGGATGTTACCAGGATGAATAAGGCTCACAAGCAGGGTGTATGTGAAAGTGTGAATTTTGATGTTGTTGGTAAAGAATCTGACTACACAAATAATGATGACACATGTATAACTTCTAGCCTAAGTGAAACATTTACAGATACTAATGACACACACACATTTCTTATGAATCTATGGCTGAACATTGAAACTATTTCTTTTGACAAGAACTTTAGAAAGATGCTTATTAATGTATGTGAAACTATATGTCCTGAGTGGTGTAAAAAGATGAGATATTTTATTTCTGAAAAGCTGAAGGACTTCAATAGTATACAATGTGATTTGGATGAAAATTCTTGGCTATTTGAGATAATAGAGAGTACTAATGACAATTTTGTATCTTGTGCAAATTTTATAACTGTGACAAATAATACATATAATGGTATACCATATAATTCTGGTAAGTATAGGTTTGGGGCAATTGAAAGTGATTTATTACATGAGGATACAGGTACTGAGAAAAGTGATCAATTTTGCAGTCCTTATACAAAAGTTCAAATTGGGTCATGGATTGGTAAATGTTTAATTGATACAGGAAGTGAGATCTCGGGAATATCTGAAAGGTTAAGCAAGAAATTAAAAGTGGGGAAAGATTATGTTGAAATGCCAGTTGTTGGGGTAAAGATAAAAGGTGCTACGGAGAAGAGCAGTAAATTGGTAAAAAGCCAGGCTTTAGTGACATTTTTAATTGAAGGCAAGTTGTTCACACATGGACGTTTTGTAATTCAGGAATTTAATGAGGATTTTCTTTTGGGTATGAATTGGATAGTAAAAGTAAATACAGCATTTGATTGGGTTGGAAGAAAACTTTTGATAGAAACTAGTGAAAGGGAATACATTCAGACAAATTTTGTGAACACACTTGGTGATCAGAGTAATGGAAATTTTGACAGTATCAATTTACTAAAAGAAAACAGACTGGAGAATATTGAAATTCATAGATTTGATACTGATGAAGTTGAATTTAGGAATTTAATAAATTTGAAAATTTCAGAAACACAAAATTTATCTGGGGAGCAAAAACAACAGTTAGAAAATCTGCTGTGGGAATACAGTGATGTTTTCAGTGACATACCTGGTAGGGTAAGGGTTATCAGTGTGAGCTTCAGGTAAAACCTCATGATCCATTTTTCATAAAATCATACAGTATTGCAACATCAAAAAGACCTGCTGTCGAGAAAGAGCTGAAAAAGATGGAAGGATGTAATATAATAAAAAAGTGCATATAATAATACTTCAGTAGTTGTTTCGAAAAAAGATGGTGGAGTAAGATTGATTTTGGACTCTAGACACTTAAACAAAATTTTGTTCAGACAAACAGACCATCCCGAAAATATTGATGAGTTACTCTATAAATTTACAGATATAAAATATATGTCAAGTTTGGATCTAACTTCGGGTTTTCATCAGGTACCACTTTAGGTTAATTCTAGAAAATACACTCCTGGAAATGGAA
Organism: Schistocerca nitens; assembly: GCF_023898315.1. Taxonomy (NCBI): domain Eukaryota; kingdom Metazoa; phylum Arthropoda; class Insecta; order Orthoptera; family Acrididae; genus Schistocerca; species Schistocerca nitens. Next base: position 287,981,475 of record NC_064618.1, on the reverse strand, counting down.
AAAAGAACACATTGACACCGGTGTGTCAGACCCACCATACTTGCTCCGGACACTGCGAGAGGGCTGTACAAGCAATGATCACACGCACGGCACAGCGGACACACCAGGAACCGCGGTGTTGACCGTCGAATGGTGCTAGCTGCGCAGCATTTGTGCACCGCCGCCGTCAGTGTCAGCCAGTTTGCCGTGGCATACGGAGCTCCATCGCAGTCTTTAACACTGGTAGCATGCCGCGACAGCGTGGACGTGAACCGTATGTGCAGTTGACGGACTTTGAGCGAGGGCGTATAGTGGGCATGCGGGAGGCCGGGTGGACGTACCGCCGAATTGCTCAACACGTGGGGCGTGAGGTCTCCACAGTACATCGATGTTGTCGCCAGTGGTCGGCGGAAGGTGCACCGGACCGCAGCGACGCACGGATGCACGCCAAGACCGTAGGATCCTACGCAGTGCCGTAGGGGACCGCACCGCCACTTCCCAGCAAATTAGGGACACTGTTGCTCCTGGGGTATTGGCGAGGACCATTCGCAACCGTCTCCATGAAGCTGGGCTACGGTCCCGCACACCGTTAGGCCGTCTTCCGCTCACGCCCCAACATCGTGCAGCCCGCCTCCAGTGGTGTCGCGACAGGCGTGAATGGAGGGACGAATGGAGACGTGTCGTCTTCAGCGATGAGAGTCGCTTCTGCCTTGGTGCCAATGATGGTCGTATGCGTGTTTGGCGCCGTGCAGGTGAGCGCCACAATCAGGACTGCATACGAACGAGGCACACAGGGCCAACACCTGGCATCATGGTGTGGGGAGCGATCTCCTACACTGGCCGTACACCACTGGTGATCGTCGAGGGGACACTGAATAGTGCACGGTACATCCAAACCGTCATCGAACCCATCGTTCTACCATTCCTAGACCGGCAAGGGAACTTGCTGTTCCAACAGGACAATGCACGTCCGCATGTATCCCGTGCCACCCAACGTGCTCTAGAAGGTGTACGTCAACTACCCTGGCCAGCAAGATCTCCGGATCTGTCCCCCATTGAGCATGTTTGGGACTGGATGAAGCGTCGTCTCACGCGGTCTGCACGTCCAGCACGAACGCTGGTCCAACTGAGGCGCCAGGTGGAAATGGCATGGCAAGCCGTTCCACAGGACTACATCCAGCATCTCTACGATCGTCTCCATGGGAGAATAGCAGCCTGCATTGCTGCGAAAGGTGGATATACACTGTACTAGTGCTGACATTGTGCATGCTCTGTTGCCTGTGTCTATGTGCCTGTGGTTCTGTCAGTGTGATCATGTGATGTATCTGACCCCAGGAACGTGTCAATAAAGTTTCCCCTTCCTGGGACAATGAATTCACGGTGTTCTTATTTCAATTTCCAGGAGTGTATACTGCTTTCTTGTACAATGGTAAGAGTTACCAATATTGTGTTGTGCCATTTGGGTTAAATTCTTCTGTTTCCGAATTTATAAGAGCTTTGGATCATGTACTGGGGCAAGAACTTGCATCTAAACTGATAATTTATGTAGATGACATTTTGGTTACAGGGCAAAATTGGGAGGAACATTTTTCGATTTTGAAGTCAGTTTGTGAAAAACTTAGAAAAGGAGGGATGACATTGAAATTAGAGAAATGTAAGTTTGCAGTTTCTGAATTAAAATTTTTGGGTCATGTTGTCACAGACAAGGGAATTTTGGCAGACCCAGAAAAAATTAAAGCAATTTCAGAAATTCCTATTCCTAAGACTAAAAAAACAATTAAAGTCGTTCTTTGGGTTATGCGGTTATTACCGAAAACATATAAGTGATCAGAGTCTGAATGCGCCATGTTTAAGTCAGTTACTTAAGAAAAACACTGTTTGGGTTTGGGATAAAAGTTGTCAGGAAGCGTTTGATAAAATTAAGCAAGAGTTGAGGAAGCAACACTTACTACACAGACCTGATTTTAATTTATCATTTTGTTTGAACACTGATAGCAGTAATTATGGGCTTGGAGCAGAGTTATTTCAAGGAAGAGTAGAGAATGGAGTTAAGATACATTGTACCATAGCATTTGCAAGCAGAATGTTGCTCAAGCGTGAAAAAAATTATACAGTCACAGAGAAGGAACTTTTGGCAATTCATTGGGCATTTACAAAATTTAGAGTTTACCTTATTGGACATAAAAACCATAGTATTTTCGGACCACAAAGTTTTGAGTTACTTACAAGAGTGCAAATTATACCACAGTAGATTGACCAGTTGGGAAATATTTCTGCAACAGTTTGACTTTGAAATCAAGCACATAAAAGGTTCTGAGAATGTAGTAGCTGATTCACTTTCAAGGTTACCAATTGGGGGAGAAAAGGAGATTTTTGAAAAAGAGGAGGAAAAGCAATTTAAAATTAGGTACCTGAAAGGGGTGGAAAATGAGCAAGTAATTAGAACTATGAGTAACAAAATTAGGAAAAATCAAAATTTAGATCAAAGTTGGAAATTAATCAAAGAATGTTTAGGCAAGAAGGGGTATGAGAAACTTGATAAATTTTACAAATTACATAAGGGGATTTTATTTCGGAGAACAGATGTAGATTCTGATAATTGGAAACTGTGTTGGCCAGAGGCAGATGATGAAAAGCTTATCATTTACATACATGAAAGATTTGGTCATTGTGGGATACAGAAGTGCATTCAAAAGATACAAGAAAACGTTTATTTTTACAATATTGGAAAGAAGGTAAGAAAAAAATTGGCAACCTGTGACAAATGTCAGAGAGTTAAAGTGAGCAATCAAAGATGTGGTGGAGAGATGCAAAACATTATTCCGGAAAAACCTTTAGATCTTATCGCTGTGGACTTATATGGAATGTTACCAAAGAGTAAAGGTGGTCACTATTACATATTTGTTATGGTAGACGTATTTTCAAAATTAATTAAACTATATCCAGTGAAAAAAGCTACTAGCCATGAAATTATAATAAAAATTGAAAGAGATTATTTCGCACAGGTGGGTAAACCAAAAGCTATATTATCAGATAATGGTTCACAGTTCACCTCTAAAATTTGGAAAAAGTTTATTGAAAGATCAAAATTGAAGCATATACTTATATCTGTTTATTCTCCATCCACCAATCCTGCAGAAAGATATGTGAGGGAAATTGGGAGACTTTGCAGAACCTATTGTAGCGATAAACATCCAACCTGGTTTGAGCACATTCGAAATTTTGAAGATATTATAAATAGCCTACAACATAGTTCTACACGATTTTCACCATATGAGATAATGTTTAATATCAGACCTCCAAATCTTATATCAGAACTTATTGAATTTCCTAAATGTACACCTCTAACTATGCAAGAGAGAGAAGATATTGTCAGGGAAACTATGAGGAAACAAGGGAAAAAGAGGAATAAAAGACATAACAATAGGGTAAAATAAACCACTTTCAAAATTGGGGATCTTGTTCTGGTCAAATCTCATGAAAAATCAAAAATTTTAACTTCAGAAATTAAAAAATTCTTTGATACCTATATTGGGCCTCTTGAAGTCATAGAAAATCCACACCCTAATGCTTATCGTTTGGTATACCCCAAGTCAAAGAAATTATTTGGTCTCAGGAATGATGTCTCCTTGAAACTATATAAACAGAAATCATAATTTCAAAATTTAAATAACCTATTATCATCTAAAACAAAAGTCCTCCACTGGAATATGCTTGTTAGAACCAAATTACCTGTACAACCAAGTGTGTATATTTGCATGTATAAATTAATAATTTGAAGTCACATGTTAATTGAAACTGATGAAAAAACACTGTTGTAACAAAGAATGAGAGAAAGATTTATTTTTACTTTTTTGCAAAAAAAAGTCTCCATAGTGAGCATTTCTGAATTTTTCTAATTTTTGGAAGCTAAGTCTTACCTGTGGGTGAAGGCATGTACGTGAGGACACGCATGCAAAGGTATAAGTTTCAAAACCAATTTTAGATAAAGCCTCATGATATATGAGCAATTTATTGTTTTTTATACTGATGTTGTGGGGAGCGAAAGTACTCTTCACAAGAATGTGACTTGTAGTAATATTGTAGTAGAGGGGCAAGTGTACATAAAAAATTGTAAAAAAAAAAAAATTAGATAATACTGATGTATCTTTAGCTGTACTAAAAAAAACACATGAGTAAAAATATATATAAAATTTAAAAAGAAAATCATAAGCAAAAAAATATACAAAATAAAAAAACAAGAGTAAAAAAATACAAAAAAATTCAAAAAAGATCAGAAGTAAAAAAAATTATAAAAGGCATATATATATATATATATATATATATATATATATATATATATATATATATATATATATAAACACTACACTATATATGCCCAGTATCATTTTTTATTGTACAATATGTAAGCAAAATGAAATTAACATTAATATGGGGAACAAAATATTTAATTATGAGAACCAGCTGGCACAGTGTGGCCAAAGAAGTGGTTGTAGATATCTTATTCTAGCAAATGAGTTTTACCTTACTATTATTTTCAATCTGTATGCTGCATTTTAGAATATTTCTCATGTATGTTTTATGCCATGTATATTTTTCATGTTAAATAATTTCTTTACTCGAATTTTTTGTGCATGAGATTGATGGGGGAGGATCATTGCAACAACAGCCAGTAACAAGTCCACAGATTCAAAGAGTCCAAATTTGGAAGAGGTTATCAGACTGCATCATTAATGTACTAATTGTGTAATACAGATCCATTACTGAGTGTGGTCGGGATTTTGTTGTGTATGTTCAAAACAACAAAAGCCCTGGGGAGCAGTTGTAATGGACCTGGGAGATGTGTTATTTTCTACCGGATTTGTCGATACCAAATTGTAAATGTTTTCTTTTTTTTTTTTGTCAGAATTTTTTTTTAAATTGTAATTTGCCTTATTTTATGCTAATTTACTTATATTTTTGAGAGTGACAGCACATTGATTACTATTAGTAGATGTGACGAAGAATATCAAAGAGACTGATTACAAGTGGAAGCTTGTATGTTGTGTAAAATGTCTTTGACGCTGGAGTCGTCTTTGACTGTAGTCAGTCGGCAGTGAACACTTGGTGTGTGTTGACGGTACAACAATGTGCAGGTCACCATTATAAATATTTGCTAGTGAACAGGAAAAATGAATTATGTTACTATTTTTTATATAAACTTTAAGAAGAAACCACATTCGAAGAAATGGTATTTGAAGCACCAAAAATGAGGCAAACGCATTGAACCAGGTCATTTCTGCAGCCGACGAAACTGCATTGTGGAATCATACTTCCACTAGACGACTGAATCCAAGACAAATATCATCTTGTAAACATTTCACGGAAAAGGTACTGTACGAACTATGCCAAATTTAAGTAAATAAAAATAGTCAGCATATTTCATCAGTCAATGGGTAAAGCAGATGGTAGACTTTGGTTTATTGGTAGTATTCTGGGAAAATGTAATCAGTCTACAAGAGAGGTAGCTTACAAATCACTCGTGTGACCTATTCTGCAATACTGCTCAAGTGTATGGGACCTGTACCAAACAGGACTAACAGGGGATACTAAGCGTATACAGAGAAGGACAGCACAAATAGTAACGGGATTCTTTGACCCATGGGAGATTGTTACAGAGATGCTGAGGAAACTGAATTGGTGGCAAGCTCCTGAAAATAGATGTGCCCTATCCCGAGCAAGCCTAGTTACTAAGTTTCAAGAACTGACTTTAAATGATGATTCTACAAATATATTACAACCTCCAATTTATTGCACACACAGAGATCGTGAGGACAAGATTAGACTCTACAGTACACACAGAATCATTTAAACAATCATTCTTCCCATGCTCAATACGTGAATGGAACAGGAAGAAATCATACTAACTGGTACAATTTGAACTAACCACTGTCGTACACTACACAGAGTACAGATGTAGATGTAGAATATTAGGTAGTGATTTGTTGGCTGGCCATAAAGTTATCCTAGACTTTCAACATAGCAGCATAACATTACCATGTGGTACAGGAGAAGACACTGTGAAATTGAATGTCAATAAAATGGTCACATTTAATTTTAATAAAACACTTGTTACTGAAGCTCAGCTAACTGAAGGTTTTGATAACATGGACTGGAATTATATTGAAGAAGCAAATATAGATACCATGAAGCTAATGTAAGTAAATCTCTGGGATTAACATCGTAGGAAAACAAAGACCTGTTAGCTTTGCTAAGCAAGCATAGAAGTATTTTTTTGCCGAGACCATGAATTATTAAAGATTTTATCTGCAAGTTACAGATATTACCTCATATAATATTTTTTACAAAACCATACTCAGTATCAGTGGCAACAAAAAATTTGGTATGTCATGGGATTATTAGAATGTTAACATGGAACATTATTGAACCATCTGAAAGTGTTACAACAGCTCTTCAGCTGTGGTTAAGAAATCAGACAGATCAGTACAACTGGTACTTGACATGAGAACAGTGAACAGAATAATTGAACCCCAATGAGACAGCTCCATCATTGAGAAATTGCTAATAATATTTGTGGGAATGAAATAAATAAGTACTACGGACTTATTGGAAGGTTTCTGACAAATACCGCTACACATGGAGTCAAGAAAATATACTGCATTTCTTTCACTTCGAAGTTTTACCTTATGGATTTAATATTTCAGTCCTCAATTTTTATCAGAGCACTGAATAAGGCTACAGGAAGTGACTTGAGGGACAAGATCATAATCTATGCAGATGATACAGTAGTGGTATCTAAAGCTTGGTCGAAAGACATTCCAATCCTTGACCAGCTATTTTATAGATTACTTTCTCATGGAATAACAGTGAGGCTCTCAAATTTGCAGTTTGGGAAAGTGAAGTACAATTTCTTGGGCACATTATGAATACATTAGGAATTAAACCAGACCCACACAAATTTGATGAAGTTAGCCACTGCCCAGAACCATTAAACAAAATTTATATGAGACACTGTGTTAAGTGCTGCGCATCTGATGGCATTATTCATACATGACTTTTTAGTTTTTAAATCAGAGTTCGCCGATTTAATAAAGGAGAGTTTAGTATCACATCTAGTCCATCCAGATTTCAATTTTCCATTCAACTTAGCAATAGACACATCAGATTATGGCCTAGAATGCCACATTTATCTAGAAAATTATACAGATCTGGGTATTCCCCACTGCCCACACCTTTTACAAGCAGAATTTTGGCTAACCACAAAAGAAATTATCATTTCCCAATGAGGAAGCATTAGCTGTGCCGTGATCTTTCCATAAGTTTTATTACCTTTTAACCAGTGACCATAGGGCACTAACTCTCTTGAAAAGGAGACTTTTATACAGCAGACTCACAAGGTTGGCCTTATTCCTGCAGGAATTTGATTTAATGCTGCAATACATCAAAGACGTAGGCAGTCTGGTACCAGACACCTTATCCAGACTACCATTTGGACAGCAGTCCAGTCTAAATATAAAAAGTAAGGATACTTTTCAAATATATTTTTTAAAGTTGAAAATAACACCAGATCTTTATCTAAGTTCAGGCGTAGCACAAATTTAGGATTGAATGTTAAAAAGTCAAATAAAAATACTGAGAGCAACACAAATGAAATTAATATAAACTGGAAAGTATACAGAGTGCTATTATTTCACAAGAATAACAAAACAAGTAGATGGCTATTATGCATTCCCAGTAAACATGTTATGTTATTAACTTGGTTTTTGCACCTGGATCACATGCGTTTTGCACCAAAGAAATGCATCCTACATATGAGGAAGTACTATTATTTTAGAAATTTGTCATGGAACATTAAGGAAATATTATGATTATTTTATTCATGGCTGTAATTTTGAGCAACTGCAGTATTAGTTTTCCACAATAAAATTGAGTCATCAGTTGCAAATAAGCATAAAAAGATTTATTTGCAACTGACGACTGAATTTTATCCTGGAAAAATATTAAGATCCAGTGAAGGTTGACAAAAGGTAGACATTCAGACAAAGAAGATTAACACCATACTGTATCCCATTAGTTATGTGATATATCCATCTAATCTTCAGCATTCTTCTGTAGCACCACATTTCGAAAGCTTCTATTCTCATCTTGTCTAAACTATTTATCGTCCACGTTTCACTTCCATACATGGCTACACTCCATTCCTGCAGCTTTGTGGGATTTGATAGCACTGGCCTTTTTTAGTCCTCTGTCTAGAGGGAAGGGAGGTTTGGCATACACCTCTGTTATTTTGAATATTGATCTAAGGTTGTGATGCTGTATCCTTTGAAACAAGCAACTACACATTAAGAATGCAGGTAAGCCAAAGAATTTATTACTGGACATTGGCACTCAGTTTACTGCTAAGCAGTTCCAGTAGTTTGTGGCTTGTAAAAGTGTATACCACATACTGATTTGAAATTACCGCCTGAAAGCCAACCAAGTCAAAAGAATTATGCAAGAACTGGGTAGGTTATGTAGACCTTATTGTACAAATACAGAAATGGGTAGATTTGGCTATAAACTTTGAGCACGTGATGAATGAATTCTGTAATTCAAATTTCACTGATAGAAGTAACAGGGAAGTAAACTGAACGGGAATTCATATTTAAACATACTGACTGGCCAACAGAGGGTGAGGATGCTGTGTCCATGCTGGGAATAAGTATTAGAGAAGCATTGATTAAGGAAGGAGAGATAAGAAGAAAGAGATGGTAAAAGGGTGTTCCAGTGCCAAAAAAGGTTACTGACGTCATTTTAATTAAGATTTACAAGAGAAGCAAGAAATGCGATAAATTGATAAGTTCTCTCATTTATATGAAGGGCGTTATGTAACTACTAGAATGCCTCATTCAAAAATGGTAGTATTAGTAGAACCAGCAACAGGAAAGGAGAAACACAATTAAAGTATACTACACTTAATGGTTTTTCATGAGAAGTCAACCTTAATCATAAATTAACATTAACAAAACTGAAAGTAATGGAATGTCCAAAAGGACATCAGAACTAGATATTAGTTGGCCTTATTTATATGGTAACCATATACATATGTTTGTAAAGAGAGGACTTTCGAAGTTGGGTTGACTGAAATAGGATATCAGATCCTTTCATAGACAATGGATAAGGTGTTAGTGTGTGAGATTTTGAATCTAAAGACCTGGTGAGCCTGAGCTGAGGGCTAACACCTGGTAGAGTGAGTTAAAAGGTATGGCAACAGTGTATTAGTGAAGCTGAGGTATACCAATATGACAGCATGCTACTAGCATTATTTGACTTTGTTGGGAAACTAAGTTAGAATGTTCTGGGTATCAGCCCAAGAAATATGACAATAGTTGAATTTGGAAAAGAATTATGGAAGTACCAACCCAATGTGGTCCGTACAGTGAGTTAAGCAATGGGTGTGATTGTAATCAAAGTGAGGATGACAAAATTTTCCCCTCATGAGGAAATTTGCTCTTCCATTTTACCACTGGAAGATAAAAGGGGCATTCTTGGGAAGAATTCTGGGTCTTGTGGTATGGATAGACCTTAAGATTGATGGTATAGCATCAAACATCCACTATGAGACCCATGTTTGTTATTGGATGTTATGTATCAATGGTTATTTAAACTGATACAACTATACATTATATTTGCAAATATAGTGAGCTTCAGTAGACAGCATAACTAACAGTTTTAGAGTAGGGAGTAGTAACAGCCGAGAAACTTCCATACTCAGAGTGCGTTTGCAGGGTAGTTGTTATTTGCAGTGTGGGGAAATATCTGGATTAGAACCTAAGTTTTGCCCCAAAAAAGCACAAGGGATCATATAATTATAAGGGTATCATAACTCATACTAAGTAGATATAATCTAAGACAACAGGGAGGTTAACAGCGTCCGTCATCAAAAAGCAATGATGGAAAGAACCTGGTAGCTGGACTGATGACATGAGATACCAAACCTCATTTAATGAGAACAGATTGGATGTAGGATACGAATTATTTGTGTGTGTGTCTGTTTTGCTGATCATGCAAAATGAAAACATAGTTTATGAGTGATTTGTATATATGTGGGTAGCACTTTCAAAATGTGTATTCGATTATTAAGACTCGGTGTACAGTAAGAAACAACAGATGGTTTGTTGTAGCAAGTAATTTAATAAAATGGAAATATTATAAACATTGACACTATCACTCAATTATAAAGGCAGCAGATGTAATGGTACAAAATTATTTTATAATTTTGGAATGGATAGGTAGAATATTTTAAATAACTGAGTAACTGTATTGACATGTAGGATTTCTTAGAAAGAATTAGTTATGTATTCTGCATTTGGTTTGTGTTTTCTTTTATGTTCGAGATTCTCAAAGGACATCATGCGGTGACGCAACATTGGCACGTGATATGCTTATGTCATCACAAGTATGTGTCTCGGAATATGCAGTGCAGTGCGCCTGTGTGAAGTTCCATGGTATCGGGCTTCCCAAGAATGACGAGCTTCCCTGACTTGATAGACTAGAAGAAGTGGGAGTTCTAATCAAACTTCAAATAGCAAGCATGTAATTGGACAATTGTAAAAAACTTTGCTAAATCTGACTACCCAAGTAACAAATTTGTTACTTGTGAGAAATGTATTCCTCTATTCCTATTCCAATAGTAATTGATTAGTACGAGGGAATATTGATTTCAGAGCGAAGTTCCAATTGATCAATTTCAATGCCACAGTTATGAAAGTCAATGGAAAACTTTGCATGTTTGACATGAGGTTTCAAGGAAAGAAACTGAGATGAAGATCTCAGGATGGACAAATGGCTGAAAGCAAAATTAAAGAGGCAGGGAAAAAACTGCAACAGGGTGGAGGAAGCGAAAAACGGGAAAATATGGGGGAGAGGTTTGCATTACCAATGGCCAAGCCCAAAACTAAAAACTGTTCCAGATGATGCTGCAGTGTGACCATTCTAAAAGGGTGTTTTGTTACAAACAGGGTCTCTCTCTCTCTCTCTCTTTCACATACCTTTGGTCTACTTGGTCGTAAGAGAATGTTGATGCATGATATGTTGAAATAATTCAAATCTAGTGCAAGCAGCTATATGCTCTTCGGATCCATTAATGTAATATTGTTTGGAAATGTGTCACGTATGATGAATCTCTTTTCACTGATGTACTCCAGTGCATCAACAAAGCCAAGCCAATAAATGACAAGTCCAGGGCCAAATCTGAAATGTGAACAAACTGCCTTAATATCATTCAGCATACATTTAATACATTTTTAAAAAACCAATTCACTGTCTGCAGGAATGATTGTTTCTCACCTGTTCCAGTAACTAAGATACTGTTCCTTTATATATGTTTTGTGGTTTGCTTCATCACCAAAGAGTGCTTTACTTTCTATCCAGTTTACTACAAAGCCATCTACCGCCACAGGCAACTCCAGCTTAACATCTGGTGTCTTGTCATAACCACATGTTCGCAGCTGCTCTTCATCCTTGAATGGTATGTTAGCATTTCTTACCATTCTTTGCAAACGTAGCTCATATTCTTGCCCAATGGAGCTACAGGAAGATAAATATGCCATATAATATTCTCAAACATAATACTCCAAGTTTTTAAAAGAATATGTTAATCCTGCAAATACTGTTGAACAAATTACATTTATAAATTTAATTCAATAGCTCTTATAAATTCACCCACGGAACAAAGCTGAAAACAATAGGTCTGGAAAATATGGCTAACTGATCATTTAAAATTGGGATCTGCTCTTGTTAACACATAACATTCTGAAATACTTCTTGGAGAACAAGGTTTGCTCATTTTCCAGGGATAAGGCTCTTCTTATGGAAGTAAGATAAAGACCATGCTTTTTCTCTTGCGAAATGTGTTTAAGCTAGAAGTATCACTGAATGCAAGGGGTCACACTTAATTCTTTCAAAATCCTTTTGGTGCAGATTCTCTCAGTTTATGGAAAATTCCTAATTGAAGATAACACAAGAAAATGATACACCGAAAGATATGTTTAAGAGTCATACTACTATTTAGAGTTATGCCAGTTTTTCATGTGTCTGAACTAAAAATTTGGTTGTCTGGTGTGATCTGCATCTTTGATGGAACTCATATAAATGAGGAAATATTTTCTAATTCAAAGAGTTTTAAGTTTACACTGGGATCAAAACTCACAGATGGACATAAATCGGCTTTTATTAACATTTTGTGATGAAATAGATTTCAGTTAGAATAAAAATTTTGTGAACAGAAATGGACTTTTAAATAAATTACTCAAAAATTAGTAAGAATTCATGTTTCTTCAGCTTCCAGTACATACAATGCAAGCTTAAAAGACTACTCTGTGCAAATGGTATTTAGGATTTATTACACATTATATTTATTTTTTATATTTTACACACATACATAATAGAGGGAAAAATTCCACGTGGGAAAAATATATCTGAAAACAAAGATTCTGTAACTTACTAAATGAAAGCGTTGGTATGTTGATAGAGACAATAACAAACACATACACAAATTTCAAGCTTTTGCAACCCACGGTTGCTTCATCAGGAAAGAGGGAAGGAGAGGGAAAGACGAAAGGATGTGGGTTTTAAGGGAGAGTGTAAGGAGTCATTCCAATCCCGGGAGCGGAAAGTCTTACGGGGGGGGGGGGGGGGGGGGGGGGGGGGGACAGGTGCGCGCGCACGCACACGCATATATATATATATATATATCCGCACATATACATTTCACACATATATATCCATCCGCACATATACATTTCATGTATATGTGCGGATGGATGTGTGTGTGTGTGTGTGTGTGTGTGTGTGTGTGTGTGTGTGTGTGTGTGATTCTGTAATGTATCTGCAAATTGTTGAGTCAGCAGGCGAGTTCTCACTCTCTCTTTCCAACTGTGTTACAAGGAGTATCTCTTTTCAGCTTATACATACACTATAATAAACTGCAGGTTTTCTCTATTGTGGCATTATGTTGCTGAGTGTGACCAGAAATGCTGTAGTCTTTGCAATGACTACATTATTTTGGTGTGTTTGTTATCCCATTCAGACAAAATTATGGAATTTCTTTTGGCTTGGCAGTAGTTTTGGCGCTGTGAAGACCAATATGAACCATTTCAAAACAGAGTCAAAAGAGGCTCCCTAAAGTTCTCTCCATTCTTTCCCTGTGCAAACTTTTATTTAGTTCCAGAAATGGATGGGTCCAACAGCTTGGTGCATCAAATTGATGCCAGTTCCATGAATACTCATCTTTCTACCAGCACAACACAAATATGACTAGTTCAACTGACCAAAAACTACACTCAGTGTAGTTTCAGCTCTCTGAGACTGCAGACGTGAGTGCAAGTTGCACTTCAGTGAGTGTGTGTGTGTGTGTGTGTGTGTGTGTCTACTGCTGACAAAGGCCCTGATGGCCGAAAGCTATGATTGTGTGAATCTTTTTATTGTGCCTATTGTGACTCAGCATCTCTGCTATATGGTGAGTAGCAGCTTTCCTTCTCTCGTATTGTTTAGTGCAAATGAGTGAGAACAATGAGCATTAATTCTGGAATGCGCATGACCAGCTGGAAGACACACAAAAGTGACTAGAGACTTTAAGGATTGGTGAGGAATCTAATTTGTAGGAAAAAGTAAAAGCTACAGTTGATCAGAGATATCATACACAAGATTTATGTTCAATAACCCATCTCATTCAGAGGAAGATGCTTCGAAGACAGAGAAACAATTTAATAAATTGTGGGGGGGAAAAAAACAACAAAGGCAGAGCTAGAGAAAAGAGTAAGGCACAACAGCATTGGGGGCATGGAATGAAATCTTAGAACAACATCCATTAGGGATCAGCACAAATTTAGCAAAGCAATGCCCTAAATTTAAACCAGATGGAGACATACACCTGTACTGTTACAGTACATTATAAAAAATTTTGTATAGGAAAAAGAGTATTCTGCAGTGGTGTATCAGAAAATATCTACTTATTGGTGAAAAATAACTGCATCTTGTGTGACAAACACATCAGAATCATTGGAGCTGCCAGAGAAACATTGATGCAAAAGAAAAGTGAAGCTGCACATTGCTTTTTTGTCACATTCATTCTCTTGTCTTATTCTGCATGTTCGAGATGGTGTTCTCATCTTTTGGGTTCTCACTAACTTAAGAGAAACCAAACTTTTGATGTGTATGAGTCAATGAAGAAGGCTTTGGTGTGTGTGTGTGTGTGTGTGTGTGTGTGTGTGTGTGTGTGTGTGTGTGTGTGTGTGGTATGAAATTTATTTGTATCATGGGTTTATTTATCAAATAATAATACAGCAGCAAGTCAGCACTAAACCAAAATGGCGTAACATCAGAATATCTGATTTGTCTCCATTATGGCTACACGGAAAAGCTGTTGGATATAATACTGACAACTCAGATGACCTCACAGGAAAGACACAAGAAAGCAAAAAGGTAAAAGGTCGAACTCTATGACATTTATGAACCCTGGACTAAGTGAAAGCATCAAGAATTGTTGTGCAGAGCTTAGCAGTACACAAACAAAGAACATTCATTGCCACAATATTTTATTCACTTCTATTTTTGTATCTCTATCTTAACCTTTTTTTGGATCGTCATATAATATATTATTACTTTTTTATTAGTATATTGTATACAACCTACACGTTTTGTACAAGTATCCTCACAGGCCTTGCCTCAACGTTGGGAAGATTCCAAAAAGAAAGCTTTAGAAGAAAGTCAGTCCATTCTTCTTTGAAGGGAATACACCCAGAGGGCCTGTCACATGTACTGTGACATCTGCACATTATCGATACTTCCTTGTACAACATGTGATTCCTGCTCTGGAAGAGTGCAGCTGTGTGGAAACTACTGTGTTCATTCAAGATCGAGAGCACCTCATCTCGCTCGACCAGTCAGAGATGTGGTTAATCCAGCTTTCCAAAATGCATCAAACAGTGAGATATGTGGTTAATCCAGGCTTCCAAAATGTGTTATCTCCAAAGGTTTTCCAGATGTATGACCTGCAAGATCACCTGATATGAATCCATGTGACTTTTGACTCTGGGAATATCTAAAAGAATGTGTTTACCAGTGATACATTCAGTCTTTATTTGATCTGAAGGCCAGCACAGAGGAACACATTGCTCAGATTTCACCAGAACTGCTGCAAGCAACTGCTGATCAACTTGTTTTATGGCTGCAGCATCTCACTGACATCTCCAATGCCCATACTGAATAAATTTTGCAAGTGGTGGTTAATAATAAAATCAACATAATGCCTTTCTCACTTGTTTCACCTTTTCTGTCCTCATCTCATTCCTAACATAACAAATATCAAAACATTTTTATACATATTGCTTGCATTCACAGTGCCCGTTTTGGAACTGCTGGCCAAAACTGGAACTAATTTTTTTCGAATGTAAATTGTTTCCACATTAATGCATTAGAAGATCTACCAAGTTTCACTGCCATGTGATAAATACAGCCAACACTGGACGTCTGTGAGTAGTTGCATTTTAATCACAACAAACCCATATGCTGTTACCACGACCATCAACTATTGGTTTGATAGTGAAGTCAGTAACACTCTTAAGGATTTTGAAATCCTCATTGTGCATCTTCCAGACTAGAATGCTGAAACCATGGAACACGAGGTTATGGTGGGGCATTTCTTCAAGAGCTTCCAGCTTTTATGTAGAAATGGGTGTTAGTGTAGCCAGTGAGCATTCCTACTGCGATGAAAATTTGTGCTTTGAGCCCTTGTGAAAGTGAATAGCAGAGATATTGATGAGACAGCTGTCTGCGGATGTTCAAATACTGTGCACAGCATAGAGGTACAGCACTGAAAAAGCTGGCTCACCATAAGATCAACAATGTCAGGAGCATGCATACATGCTACGATCTCAAAACTTGATGGTGTGCTTTAGGCCCTTATGGTTCTCAGCGCCTCAATTCATCTTGAAGTTAATTTTTTACTAGCACTAGATGTAATGTTCATCACTTGTTTTTTCGAAATGAATTTGCCGATTGTGAATAGGTTCTTATTGTTCATGTCTTATAAGAAAATGCATATCCTGATGTGATGCAAGTATTACCATGAGGCTCTTGATCGCATAAAGAATTTCAAACACCTGACAAGGAGTATCTCAGTCATGCTTCTCATAACTAGGAGCAAGAGTAGTACTTTTTTGACTGAGGTTGGTTATGATAGCATATATGGTGTCCTATTCCATTTTATGCAGCTGACATACCTCAGAAAGTGAAGGGGAAGTTGTAGCAAATGATTGCCATTGCTTTTGATGTATCTTAAATTTACTGCCACTAACAGAAAGAGTGATGTGAAATTTAATATTATGACATGTGTGACATTCTGAACATGTGTGAAATAATACCATAATAGATTTAACTGAGTAAATTCATGATAATGACAGTGGTTGGAAAATAAATTATGTTCCATATTGTGAATACTGACAATTTCTGCTTTTTAAATGGTGAGATGGTAACTATCAATCCAGGGAGCATTGGCTCACAGCTGCCAATCTCCATGCAAATAATGATGATGATAATGATGATGATGATATAAATGCTGAAAACAATTATGTGATAAAAAATATTTAAATATCAAACTGCTCAATTGTAGTTTACAAACTGGATGGAAAGTTAAGGTTTAATGTCTCATCTAATATGAAGTCACTAATATGAAAACAAGAGCTTGATTTGGATGAAGGTGGTACAAGAAAATAGCCATGACCTTTTCAATGGAACTGTCACAGAATTTATCAATTTAAGATAACTAAAGAAAACCTAAATTAGAGTGGTTCGGTGGGGTTTTGAAACCCTATCATCCTGACTCAAGTCCAAGGCCTTAACCACTGTCTCCTCACTCGATCATAAATTAGAGAGAACGACACAAATAGTTAAGGGCAGTTTAGCAACAGTGTATAACTGTGATTGGTTGGCTGGTTTTTTTTTTTTTTTTTTTTTTTTTTTTTTTGAGTTAAAGGGGCCAAACTGAAAGGTCATCAGCCCTTCATCCTAAATCTATTGAACCAGGAACAATCCTCAGAGGAAGGATACAAAAGACAAATCCTGCGAAGCCCTACAGCCCAAGATGCAATAAGATAGAGACCACACCAAGGAGAAGTAGGAGAGGAGTGAGAGGGGGTAAGGTGGTCAAGTCACTCTGTCCAGAATGCGGGTGGAGTACTCCAGGGCATGGCATGCAGTGGGAGATGCACCCTCTGCATCTGGCCACCACTAACTTGCCCTCCGTTATCCCCAAGAAATTGAGCAGCACTGACAAGGTCATAAAATTTTAGGAAAGACAAAACATTAAAAATGGCAAAGATAAAATAGTAAGGAGACTTACAGGTGAGAATGGTAGGAGCCAGGCCGGACCACCAAGCAAGGGTCGCTGTGGATCTCCTGTGCCAGAGCATGTGAGAGAGTTGAGGGGTGCCCCTGTAACCCCTCAGGTGGTCAATGAGGTCATAAAGGATGGTGGATTTCCTGCAAGAAGGATGAAGGAAAGACTGCCACTTGTTTGTGGTCACCTTTATTGCCCTTAGTTTGTTTGAGAAGTGCAGGGCAGGCCATTCCAAGTTCTAGGCCTCTAACAATTGATGGTGTTGGGTCAACCAAAGATCCAGTCCCAGGGACCACCACTTCCAAAATCAACATCCTGTTAGCCAATTTCACCAAGAATTCGGCGTGTTCAATCCCTGAGATACCGACATGACCAGTGGTACAAACGAAGATGACTGGCCATCCAGTTTGATGGAGGTCAGAAAGATAATCCTGGATAGCCGTGACTAATGGGTAATGAGAGTAACACAGCTCTACAGTACAACGCCAGCTCAGGGAGTTGCTACAAATTAGAAGCATCTTGCTGGTGCAAGGACAAGTACAGCTGAGGGCTAGTCTGGTGGTCATCAATTCAGCAGTGAAAACACTGTATCTACTCAGCAGGGAGTACAGTTCACTGCACCCTGCACGTGTGTATACAAAACTGGTTCGTCCATTGACCATTGAGCCATCAGCGTACACCACTTCTGAAACTAAACGCATCAGGGACAGCCAGAGAAAAAATATTGGGTCAACTGAATCTTTTGATCCAAAGGAGCAATCAAGACAGATCTGAGATCAGGGTATATGCCATGAGGGTGCACACAATTGTTCCCTGCCAAGAGGTGATAGTTGGGGAGGTTGAAGTTTAGAGCAGAGACACTGTATTCAAACTGGAATTGTCATCGCAGTTCTGTTGTGGAACGTGGATATCCCCACTACGAAAAAGGACACGATATTTCAGATGCTTAGGGGAGCTGCGAAAATGTATAGCACAATTGGGTAGCTATTGTTGGCACCTGATGAGTAATGGAGGAACCCCAGCCTCCATGAGTAGGCTGTTCACAGGGCTAGTTTGAAGGGTTCTTGTTGCAAATCAGCACCCACAGTGGTGAATGGGGACCAGTGAAAGCAATTATGAGGGCGATGCTGAATGGTATACCAGACTCCTATAATCAAGACAGAGCAGGATAAAGGTTCTGTAAAGCCACAGAATGGTAGTGGGGTTTGCACCCCAGCTGGTGTCATGGAGGCAGCAAAGTGCAGTAAGGCGGAGCCACCACTTTTGCTTAAGATGGCAAAGATGGAGAAGCCACATCAACCGGGCATCAAAGACCAGTCCCAAAAAGTCATAAGTTTCCACTACATTGAGTAACTGATCATCGATGTAAACTTCCGGTTGTAGATGAAAATCACAATGTCAACAGAAGTGTGATGTGAGCCTTTGCAGCTGAAAACTGAAAGTAATGGGCAAGGACCCATGGCTGCGCCTTTCTAATGGCACTCTGCAGTTGGTATTCAGCAACACCCACCCTAGAGGAGCCACAGTAAAAGCAAAAATCATCGGCATACTATGAGAGAGGAGAGTGGTACTTTGGACTTCACTGCTCCTGTTAGACCACTGATGGCCACTAGAAAAAGAGGGACATGCAATGCAGACAGAGCCCTGCAGGACCTCATTCTCTTGGATAGAGGGGGAGGGGGGGGGGGGCTGTGGCAAGCACCAACTTGAACCCTAAATAAGGAAATAAGGTGTGACAAGACATTCTGGACAAAAATTGAAAGCAGGTTCAGGAGACCCCACTCCTGTAAGGTAGCAAGGATATTGTGTTATAAGCCTTTTGCAGATGGAAGAAGACAGCAATAAGATATTCACATCTGTCAAAAGCTGTTTGGATGGCAGACTCCAGGCAAACCAAGTTAACAGCAGTGGTACGGCCTTGGTAAAAACGTTCTGGGATGAGCCAGAAGACCCCGAGACTTGAGCCAATACAGCTGCCAGCTCACCATTCATTCGAGCAACTTATAGAGAACAATGGTGAGACTAACTGGGCAGTAGCTGTCCATCTCTGGGAAGTGCTTACCTGGTTTCAGTACTGGAGCGATGATGGTTTCTCGCCAGTGAGATGAGAACTCATCCTCGCTAGAGATATGGTTGAGGATGTTGAGGAGGTGATGATGATTATGATGATAATGATGATGAGGATGATGATGATGATGACGGTAGTCCTATGATAATGATATGAGCATTTGCTTTGTGGGTGCAGCTCGGCCCTGGAGCTGTATCAGGGCAAAGGGCTGGCTGGAGCTCTGAAGAAATCCCACTCACTGAAAGAAGCATTATATGGCTCCAGTGGCATGTAGTGAAGGATAAGTGCATTTGCTTCATCCACTGCTTGAGGACGCAAAAGACAGGTTGATAATTCTCAGATGCATAGGCTTGAGCACAATACAGAGCAAAATGTTTCGTGACAGGAACTGGGTCAGTGAAGACAGCATCATTCAAGGAAATACCAAGTACATCAACACGTGACTGGCATCTGTAGAGACATTTGATCTTCGCCCAAACCTGTGGAGGAGGGTATGTGCTCCAATGGTTGAAACGTACCGTTCTCAGCATTCCTGCTTCTGTTGTTTTATCAGGTTGCAGACCCAGGCAGAGATCCATTAATAGGCAATGAAGTGCTCAATCGATGAAATCCACTTATGGTGTTGGAGAGCCCGTCTGCGATGTCTGATGGCCTCTACAATTTCTGAAGTTGACTAAGGTACTGTCCGTCAACAAGAGGATCCTGAAGAATAGGGAATTGCTAGGGTGGGTGCTGACAGAATGGCTGCTGTTGTACTCAGGGCAGCTGCATCAGTATCTCCAAGTAGCAGAGAGCTAAGGATGACAATGGAGGTGAAAGCATCCCAGTCAGTACTGTTGAGAGCCCGTTAGGCTGTGCACCCAGGAGAGTGACACAGAGGGAGGTACAGGAAGATTGGAAAGTGGTCACTACCACACAGGTAATTGTGGACACACTGGTGGATGGATGGGAAAAGACAAGGGTTGCAAATGGAAAGGTCAATGGCCAAGTAAGTTACATGCGCATCACTGATGTGTGCAGGGGCACCAGTATCAAGAGACAAAGGTCAAAATCTGCCAGTAAGTTTTTGATGTCTTTACTACAGCCAGCGATCATGGTTCCACCCCACAAAGTATTACAGGCATTTAAGTCACCCAAGATTAGGAAAGGTTGGGAAGCTGAGAAACCAATGCAGACAATATGTTCTGAGACACTTCACCATTGGGAGGGAGATAAACCAAATGCTCAGTCACACATTGATGGATTGTCAGCGTCATCTCCCTACCATCTACAACTGTACCTGGAGTGAGGATGCATTCCCATCTCAATGGCAGGAAAGCGTCATCATCCCGGTACTGAAACTGGGTAAGAAACCCCTAGAGATGGACAACTGTCACCCAATTAATCTCACTGATGTTCTCTGCAAGCTGCTCAAATGCATGGTGATCTGGTAGCTGTGTTGGCTCCTTAAGTCTCGGTGTCCTCTGGCTCTGCCACAGGATGGTTTCCACCAACTCCATTCCACTGCTGACATCATGGTTTGCCCGGAGTCTGTCATCCGACAGCTTTTGACCAGCATCAACATTTTATTGCTGTCTTCTTTGACTTCAAAAGGCTTATGCACCACATGGATACACTACATTCTCACTACCTTACATGAGTGCGGTTGGTGGGGACTGGTTCAGATTTATCCAGAATTTATTGTCACATGGTAAAATACAGACATGCCCTTACCCGAACAGCCACAGTCTCCAGAGATGTATCAAGAGGCACAGATTCGCTACATACAGGGTGCAGAAGTATGTGAAAATCCACCCGACACACTATCATAGTCTGTGCAATTTGTAAAATAGCCTCGGTAGCCGTAAGTGTCCATGTTGCCAGAAACAAAGTTTCCTGAAGGACAATACTGAAAGCAGGAAAGGTGCTTAAGAGATGTCATACTTCAGCCAGGTGGTGGAAGAAAACACTACAATTCCACTGGAAAATCATGTTGTCAGTATACTGTCAGGGTGTGAAGTGGCCAAGGAGGTAGGTTATTCCCCACAATCATCTGGCGCCACCAATTGAGAGGTTATGGTATCAACACATGTAGGTTCTGAGACACGTCTGTGGTACAATCTGGGCCTCAGGAGCCACTATGATCTCTGCCTCGGCCACAGAAGAGGAACATGCGGGAGGGATCTGGTGGCGGTGGGGCCACCAAATTCTCTTTCTTCTTGAAAGACTTCTTTTTATCTTCTTTCTCCTTAGGGGCTTAGATGACTGAGATGGCTTCTCTAAATTAGTTTCAGAGAGTGAAGGAGACTGCAGAACCCTATGACAAACAGCCCGTGGCTCCTTCAGCCACTGGCTGAATCAGGTCCTGAGGGACTCATTTCTGGTGTAAGAAGGCGGAGAAGGGTTATTTGAGTGGCCTTGTAGGCTTGCTGTAAGAGGCATACTGGGCGAGAGTACTGTCGTAAGAAAGGGCAACGCAGTTGTTGCTGTAGCCTACGTCATTGCCCTGCATGTAGGATGTAGATGCTCATTCTTTTTCTGGGCCTCTTGGTATGTTAGTCTGGCCAGAGTCTTCTATTCCTGTTTCTCTCTCTCTGAATGATGGTGCAGTTTAGAGAGCAGGGAGAATGGTGCTTTCCACAGCTGACACAGACGGGGGAGGAGAACAAGGATTGTTCACATGTAAAAGTTGTCCACAATCCTACAGAGTGACAGCACAACACAAAGACATTTACCCTGATTTCATGCATTTAAAGTGCTGCATAGAGAGCATTGTGTGTGTGTGTGTGTGTGTGTGTGTGTGTGTGTGGAGGGGGGGGGGGGGTTACACACGGTTTCGTGTCAGATCATCATACCATCACCATGACCTTTCCATGAAACAAATAGACCTCAGAGGCCAAGATGAAGGCCCTGGTAGCAACTGTATGGTGTACACCCTATCCCTCCAAGTTGGTACATAGCTCATCATCAGACTGAAAGAGGAGGTCACAATGGAAAATGATGCCCTGAACCATAACTATTATTGGGAATGAGAGTAACCGGAATGTCGCCCAGCTTGCCATAGCCAAGCAATGCCCGTTACTGGGCTATTTTAATCAAAAATCATTTTGGAGACAGCTACAACATTCCCTAACTTATCTCCTATGTTCTCTACAATAAATAAAGGCTTTGTGGTTGAAAAAGAATCCCGATCAATTCTTGTACAAACCAGGTACTGGGGTGAGTATTTCTCTGCTTGTCGCTTAACCCTATATTCCTCCCACGGTGTAGCCAGGGAAGGAAACATTTTTGAGTTGTATCTCTCTGCGTTGAATGAGTTCCTTCCTTCTGAAGAGACTGATGAGGTCGTATGGCTCCAGCAGGAGACAGCTTCATCTGCTTCATATGCAAGCCATCTGCCATGGCCACGCCAAATGGGGGCTTTCCCAATGGGTGCCACCCAGTCTCAGTAACAGTTACTTGGCCTGTAATCTACTGCTGAGAGTCCCCGGCCCCGGTCATGATAGGCACATACTCCTCGGTATACGTGGGGATTTTCCAACTCAGACACCAACAGTGCAATCCCTGAATCGTCAGGGAGCTACCATCATGCACATATTTGATGGTCCTCCTTATAAGGGGATGACCACCATGCTGGGTTTTGGGCATACTACCTTATAACAAAAGATGCTAAGGTGGAAAGGCACAAAGGTAGAACATAATACATCACATTGGTTGGTTGGATGATTAAAGGGACCAAAGTACTAGGTCATCAGTCCCTATTTTCTTCGAACAGAGAGATCTAGGTGACTTTAGATCAGAGATGGCATACCACGTAAAACCCAGGGGAAGAAAACCCCAAGGTATTACAAAGGTCAGCAAAGGCTAGATAAGAGACAAAAAATAAGAAATGGGGGCATAGCAAGCCGGAAGCTCCCAAAAGAAGAAAGCAATGAGGAGTACCACACGTCTCCCCCCTCCCCTCCCCCTGACCACCACCACCACTTATTAGAGGGGCTCCACTCAGAAATTGCCTAGGCAAGACTAGCAACACTGACAGTGCAAGAGAATCACAGGCAGACAAAAGATGAACAAGTCAAACACACCACACAAGAGAGGGGAGGGAAGAGTAAAAGAAAGGTAGGGTGAGGGCCAGGGTGGACCACCAGGCCCAGACAGCCGCAGCTTGGTCTGGGCAGAGAAGGCAACAGAGCATTCTGCAAACCACTCACAGAGCCCATAAGGTTAAGTGGCCCTCCCTTAAAGAGAGTGGTAAAAGCCCCCTACACAAATAAAACATAAAACTAAGTCAGCTGCTGAGGCATCGTCTCTTTATACCAGCAACAGTGAGTCAGGTAGATTGAGACTCTGCCTCAGGGTGGCTAGGTTGGGACAATCCAGCAAAATGTGGAGCACTGTCAAATGGGAACCACAATGACAGTGGGGTGGATCCATGAGTCAGCCAAGTATGACCGATGCGAAGACGGCAAAGGACAGCAGAGTCCTTGTGACAGACCTGTTTGGAGGACCTCCACAGATACACAGTATCCAGTATCCTTTATCACCCGTCGTTTGTTTGGTGAAGTCAGAGTGAGCCATTCCGTAATACATTTCTCTAAAACTTGATGGTGTAATATCAACTGGAGGTCTGTTTCCAGAATACTGATCTCAAAAGTCTGGTAGCCAGTTTGGCTAAGCTATCAGCAAGTCCATTCCCCAGAATCCCAACATGGCCTGGGATCCAGATAAAGGTCACTGAACATCCACATTGTTCAAGGAATTCTGGATAGGTATGACCAAGGGATGGCGAGAGAAACACTGATCAAAAGCTTGTAAACTGCTCAAGGAGTCGCTGCAGATGAGAAAAGACTCACCAGTGCAGGAATGGATATTCTTAAGAACACTAGAGATGGCTACCAACTCTGCAGTGGAAACATTACAGCCACCCGGCACAGAGCATAGTTCAGAATGTCCCGCATGAGTATAAGCAGAGCCTATGTGACCAGCAACCATTGAGCCATCAGTATAGACTACATCTGAACCCCAGGATGCGCCAAGGATGGAGAGAAATTGGTCGCAGGGGGCCTCGAGCTGAACCGATTCTTTCAGACCTTGTGATAGGCCAAGACAAAGCTGTGGCCAAGGGATGCACCATGGAGGTGTATGTGAGTGGGCACAGAGGAGAAATGGTTGAGGGGCCAACTGGAGTTCAGAGAGGAGGGACTGGATGCAGACTGTGATCATAATCCTTATCTGGGTCACCTTTGCAGGATATGGATATCCGTGTCTGGAAACAGGAGATGTTAGTTCAGGACTTAGAGGTGCTGCGAACATGTGTAGCCTACTTGACAAGCTGTTGTTGGTGCATGATCTGCAATGGAGAATCCCAGCCTCTATGAGTAAGCTGTTCACAGGGCTAGTTTGAAAGGCTCCTGTCGCAAGTCAAACCCTGCAGTGGTGTATCGGATCAAGTATCCCCAATGCTGAAGGCAATGCCAAACCGTATGCCAGACTACCATAATCAATATGGGGCTGTATCAGGGAAGGGTAGAGCAATCTGTATGCCAGCTGATGTTATTCAGGTAGTGAAGTGAATTAATGTGCAGCCTGCACTTTTGCTCAAGCTGGTGAATCCATATCAACCAAGCATCGAAAACGAGTCCTAAAAAGTTATATGTCTCCACTAAATTGAGTAACTGGTCATCAAGGTAAAGTTCTTGTTGTGGCAAAAGGTAAAACATAGACAGAAGTGCAAAATGCGAGTCTTAGCAGCTGAAAACTGAAAGCCACTGGTGAGGACCCATAACTGCACTTATTGTATGGCGCCTTGCAGTCAACGTTTAGCGACACTCACTCTAGAGAAGCAAAAGTAGAGCCAAAAGTCATCAGCATACAAGGAGAGTGACACTGATGACTCCACAACTGCTGCTAGACCATTGATGGCTACTAGAAAGAGAGGGACACTCAGTACAGTGCCCTGCAGGGCCCCATTCTCTTGGATGTACAGAGGTACTTTGGAAAGCACCAACTTGAATCCAAATAGTATGGTGTAACAAGAAGTTCTGGATGAAAATCACAAGTGGACCCCTGAGATCCCACTCGTTTTAAGGCAGTGAGGATGTGGAGTCACCATATAGTCTCATAAACCTTTTGCAGGTCGAAGAAGGTGGCTATAGGGTGTTGACATCAGGCAAGAGCTGTTAGGCTGGCAGACTCAAAGTAAGCCAAATTGACAAAAAACACCCTGGGACAGAGCCAGAAGAATCCAAGCCTCAAGGAGCTGACACAGTCACTGGCTCACCATGTATTCAAACAACTTACACAGAGCGCTGCTGGGACTAACTGAGCGATAACTATCCATCTCTAGGAGGTGCTTACACAGTTTCAGTAATAGGATGATGATTCCTTCTCGCCACTGTGATGGGAACTCATGCTCACTCCAGATGAAGTTAAAGATGGCAAGGATATGATGCTGACAATCCATCGATAGGTGCTTGATTATTTGGTTGTAGATGTGGTCTGGCCCTGAGGCTGTATCAGAGCAGTGGGCTAAGACAATGATAAACTACCACTTACTAAATGGAGCAATATATGGCTGCTGGTGCATGTAGTATAAGATAATTGTTTTCAGTCCACCCACTGTTTTAGAACACAAAAGGCAGGTCGACAATTCTCCGACACTGAGGCTTGAGCATTATGCAGAGCTAAACGTTCAGTGATGGCATCTGAGACAGTGTCATTCAAGATAATTCCAGGTACAACCACATGTGTCTGGTATCTGTAGAGACATCTGATCCTAGCCATAACCTGCAACAGAGAGTTACGTGGTCCGATGGTTGAAATGTACTGTTCCCAGCATTCTCGCTTCCATTCATTTTATTAGGTGCTGGACCCAGGCACGGAGCAGATTAAAGGCAGTGAGGTGCTCCATTGATGGGTGCCACTTATGGCATTGGAGAGCAATTTCTGTTGACCACCAAGGTACTGTCTTACATTGAGGCAGGGCCGAGGAACAAGGGATCGCTAAATCAGCTGACAAAAGAATGGCTGTATTAGTATCCTGGATTGCCTCATCGGTATCTCCATGCGGCAGGGAGCCGAGGGAAACAGCAAAGATGAAAGTACCGTAGTCAACAATGCTAAGAGCCTATCTGGGTAGGCATCGAGGGCAGTGATACTGAGGGAGAGACAAGAAGATTGGGAAGTGGTCACTACTACATGGTCATCATGGGCCCTCCAGTGGATAGATAGGAGAACACAAGGGCTGCAGATGGAAAGGTCAATGACTGAGAAAGTTCTGTGCACCACACTGAAGCTTGCAGGGGGCACCAGTTTCAAGAGACACAGTCAGGTTGTGCCAGTAAGTTTTTGAGGTCTTGACCACAGCCAATAATCATGGTTCCATTCCACAAAGGGTTATGGGCATTGAAATCACCGAATATTAGGAAAAAGAGGGGGTGGGGTGGGGTGGGGTGGGGTGGGGTGGGGTGGGGTGGGGTGGGGTGGGGTGGGGGGTGGGGGTGGGGGGGGGAGAGCTGAGAAACCAAAGCCAACAATATGTTCTGAGACACTTCACCATCAGAAATTAGGTAAATACAGCAGACAGTAATATACTGAAATGCCCTTATCCAAACAGCCACAGCCTTCAAAGGTGTACTACGAGGCACAAGTTCATTATGTACCATGTCCAAAATACATGTGCAAACACTTCACAATGTCCTGTTGTAGGTAGCATTATTCTCATAATATCCCCAAGTACCCACGAAGAGCTGCACAGCAAGTCACCTGAATGGCACTGCATAAGGCAGGAGAAGTGCTTTAAAAATGTCGTACCTCAGCTAGGTGGTGGAAAAAACCATAACAATTCCACTGTAGAATAATGTCCACATTCTGTGAGGCCAGGAAGGGACCAAGGAGCCAGGATATGCTCTACGATCACCTGCCGCCACTGGCTTAGCGGTTAAGTCATCAACACATATTGATTCTGGGTTCCGTTGCGTGGTGCAACCCAGGATCTTAGGGACCACTGGAATCTCTACCTTAGCCACAGGAGTGGAACAGGCACGATTTGGTGGCCTGGAGGCCACCAGAATCTTATTCTTCTTATCTTTTGGTGACTGCAAGGGCTTCTCTGAATCAATTTCAGGTAATGATCATAATCACAAAGCCTTGCAAACAGCAGCTTGTGGCTCCTTCAGCCACTGGCTGGTGTCCATTTGTACATCTGCGGAAGCCTTGGAAGGAAGTGTCCTGAGGGACCACTTCCTGGCAAGAGAAGCTGGAGCAAGGTGATTTGTCTCCAGCTGGGAGATGGTGACTGATGTCCCTGGTGGTAGGAAGCCAATGATCCCAAAGTAGGTGTTGGGGAAGCAGCAAGAGGAGAGCCCCAACCATCAGGTGAGCAGGCTTCATGGAGCAGTTCTGCGGGCCCACTCTAGAATGTGTAACAGGCAGGAGCTCCATCACCAAAGGGGTCGACACCATCACAGCTGTAGCATATGACGCTGTTATACATGCTGAGTGCAACAGCTCATAAATATTCTTGGCCTCTTGGTCCATTAATTTGTCCAGAGTCTTTTATTCTTGTATTTTGTTCTCTTTCTGGAAAACGGCGCAATCTGCCGAGCAGAGAGAATTGTGCTTTCCACAGTTAATGCAGATGGGGGGAGCGGCACAAGGAACGTTCACATGCAGCAGTCTTCTGCAATCTCTACAGATGGGGCTAGCATAGCAAATGTGAAGGTATGTGCCCAAATTTCAGACATTTGAAGCACCGCATAGGGGGGAAAACATATTGTTTCACATCACCTTAATCTTTTCAGGCAATGAATCACCCTCAAAAGACCAAGATGAAGGCACCAGTAGCAACCCTGTTGTCCTTGGTCCCCCCTATGGATGTGATGGACAATGTGTACACCTTGTTGCTCCAAGTTGGCACATAGCTCATCACCAGATTGCAATAGCAAGTCTTGGTGAAAAACAGTGCCCTGAACTGTATTTAGACTACTATGGAGAGCGACAGTAACCAGTACGTCATCCAACTTGTTACAAGTGAGCAGCACCTGTGACCAGGCAGGGGATGCTGTTCTGATCAAAATTGATACACATTTCATTTTAGAGATGGCTGCCTCTTCCCCAAACTTGTCTTCTATGTTCTTAAAGAATAAGTGCTTTTTGGCCAAGAAAGAATTCCTATCAGTCCTTGTGCAAACCAAGTATTGTGGGGAGTATTTCTCTGCTTGCCACTTAGCCCTATGTTCCTCCCATGGCGTAGCCAGGGAAGGGAACATTTCAGAGTAGTATCTATCTCCATTAAACAAGGACTTCCCTTCCACACAGATCACTGGGGCCATATGGCCACCAGTGGGAGATGACTTCATCTGCTTCATTTGCAGCTCATCTGCCATGGTGCCACCCACTCCAAATGGGGGCTCTCCCCATGGATGCTTCACAGCCTTATCAGTGGCTACCTGGCCAGTAACCCATTGCTCACAGTCCCCATGGCCAAGTCATAACAGGCACATACTCCTTGGCATACATGGGGAGTTTTCAGCTCAGGCATTGACAGTGCAATCCCTGTGTGGTATGGGGGCTACCACCATGCAGCTACTTCACGATTCCTCCACAATGGAATGGTTACCGTGTTGGGTTTTGGGTATATTACCTCAGTAAAGGGAAGGGTGCGAAGGTGGAAAGGCACAAAGGTGGAGCATACACCGTATTGAGCGATCTTCCCTGTACGATCCGCACTTGTGAAGAATTTTGAAAACTGGAGGCAAGTCAAACCTAATAATGAGGACCATGTATTTATTTAATGAAAAGTCTTAGAAAATGACAGAAGTGGAAACTTGATCCCAAATCATAAACCACGTCCACCAAGAAAACCATCCGATGGAAAGGCAGAGGGGGATAAGGGATGGTGGAAGTATAAGCTCACAGCTCGGAAAGGAAGTAATGCTGGGGCCCTGTGGTAGACAAGCACATACTCCCGAAAGAGCTGTGAGCCCCGGGGGTGAGGTGGGGTGGACTGGGTTAGAGTGGGGGGTTATTTAAGGCATATGATAAATGCTATTTAGTTCAGAACCACTTTCATCCTCAATATCCTTGTCATTTGAGCTCTGTTCCATGGACAAGTCACTGGTATTGCCCAAGGTTATATTTTCAATACTACTCCCTAAACTCATTTCGCTTTTCCATGCTTCTTTAACAACCATTTCTGTGTGGCATACAACATGACTCCACTTATCTGATGTTATTTGTGCCACTGAGTCCCCTAACAGTTTTTAAATTTCTGCCACAGTGAAGCTTTTGTAATTTTTTGCCATGTAATGTTTCATCCATGCCCAAATCATGTCAAAGGCATTAAAGTGGCAGTGGTATGCTGGAAGCCTAAGAACCCTGTAGCCATGTTCTTTAGCTACTTTGTCCAAAACATACTGTTGAAATTGTCGTTTACTTTTCTTTACTATTTCCATCAGTTCCGCCTAACAAATAGTCCTGAATTTTCAAGTTGTGGCATTTCAAACATTCAACAATATTGGCTTTTTTCATTGCCATCATTGGAGCTTTATCTTCAATAAACAAATTCCACGAAGCATTAACCATTACAATAACAGACAGGTGATTTTTCTCAGTAGTTGCCCCCTGAACTGCTTCAGAAAACTATCACAGTTCATCTTCTCAAGGTAGTAATTTGTTTTCTTCGATTTGTAAATGAAGAGATGTTCAGGTATGAAACCACATGCAGATCCAGCATGCAAAACAATAATTCTTGCACCCTTCCCCATTGGAACAGCAGAACTTCCACACATACTATCATTTGTTCAGTCTCTTCTGACAGAATGACCGGCATTTATCCATGTTTTGTCAAGCCACACAATGTCTTCAAATGGCACTTTAACGATACTTCTTAAAAGCCGCCAATACCACATTATGATGTCACTTCTCTCAATTATAATTTTCCATACATTCATTTTTTATGCCAAAAACCGAGGGTTCTGACAACCATTAACAAAGACGTTTTGCTGCCACTAAGTAACTCTGCCTCTAAAAGAGTAATTCACTGCATTACTATAGTCGGTGTTCTTTCCTCTCATAGTATCCTTATATGTGGCAATGAACAGCATTTTGTTGAAAAGAATCCCATTTTGTTATGTGTGGTTCTGTCCTCTTCTTACCGGATACCGGCAATTTGGATGAACCAGGCTTATTCCCCTTCTGTGCAATATTTCTCCTTGCAAATTTTGATGACAATATTTCTGTGTATCTTTGAGGCATCTGCAGTTCTTTTAACTACCTTTGTTGGAGGAAATAGAGTTGCACCACTTTCCCCTCCTTCTCGAAATATTCCTGCACCGAGCACACAAATTCATCTGTATGGCCACACAAAGAATGAGCAGATCGCCAAACTTTCTGTTTAGCAGCCACACTTTTTTGCACACTTCCACTACGGGCTTCATAAATTCTGCAGTGCAAAATAAACTCGCACAAGAAACAAGGCACTCAACGAAATGGACAACAACTGTTTACGTTACAGGACACCAGCACCATCTGCAAGTGGCTACAATAGCCGCTGCCTGTACTAACAGAGAGCTTTGACACTGATGAATGAAGCAGGAGACACAGCCAAGCATGTTCTTTGACTGACTGTTGGTATGGTAGCAGCCCTGGGAACAGCTGGACATGAATCACTTTATTATTCTGATCCAGGTATGGAGTAGTGCAATGTGTGTGTTGTGCATATGTGGGTTTTTTAGGACAGAGAAATTGCTCCACAGGCCCAATAAGATACATTCTGATTTCAGACAAGGAATAATACTATCCCCATTAATTAAAGAGACTAGCATTTGTCATGGCTGATCAGAGATAGAAAATGTTAATATAGCATTAGTTAATTGCAGAAGCATCTATGGAAAGATACTGGAACTAGTCTTGCTTATAAGCTGTAGCAATGCTCGCACAGTATAGTGACCAGAATCAAATAAGTCTGGGAATGACTTCATAACCAGAGGTGGCTGGCCGACAGTCTGAGAGCATCAACAGCAAGTTTCCAGAGAACAACATGTGGACAACACAAGTGAACAGACAACATAGGCAGTATGGCAAGATAACAAATCCAAACAGCAAACCAAGATTGAACACTAAGACGTAGCGAATTCACAGCTAAGACAACGATGTCTAGCGAGAGTTGTACAGTTCTGCAGAGAAATCACAACTAACAGACAGAGGGGCTGCACTACTGGCTTTATTGGGCAGACGCAAGCCCTGGTAGGCTGGCCGGACAAGTGTGGCTTATGGCAAAGCTCACATCGGTGACTGCAGCACCTGCACCTGCAGTTGCAGTTGTGCCACTTAGGGGCTGTCACCAATGTCCGTATCATCAGGTGGGTCTTCAAAGGTGCCTGGCTGGGATACCAGACACAGTACTAATAATTGAAAGCTGGCTGAAGCCAGATGTTAATAGCAATGAAACTCTAAATTTTGCCTGAAAAGTCTGTCACACAGATAGGTCGAACACCAGTGGTGGAGGTGTGTTTATGGCTTTAAAGAATATGATCACATCTAATGGCATAAGTATAGTTTCCAAACATGAAATAATTTGGGTGGAGATAAGTGGGAAAGGAGGGTCAGACAATGTAATTGGATGCTTTTGTAGACTCCCTCCCCCCCCCCCCCCCCCCCCCTGCCTCAAGAGCAGTAGCAGCAGAACATTTGAGAGGAAACTTTTTGTGTAAATTTTCTGATAATGTTACAGTATGAGCAGCAGATTTCAAACTACCAGTTATAAACTGGGAGAGTCAACTGATTGAGTGGGTAGTAGGAACAGGGAATTGTGAGAAATTGTTCAAAATACTTTATCTGAAAATTATCTTGAGCAGTTAATCAGAGAACCAACTTGTGAAAACAACAACTGAGAAATCCCTGTGACAAATAGTCCCAAACTTTTCCACTGAGTGTAGAACAGCAAATCATAAATCATAAGGCCATTACTGAATATGGCTGTAAACAGGAACATAAAGAAAACTAAGAAGACATTTCTGCTTACCAACAGTGACAAGAAACAGATTTCAGATTACCAGAGTGCTCAACACGAAAATTTCATCTCCAGCATTAACAATGCTGAGCATCAATTGACAAAGTTTAAGAGTATTGTACAAAGGGCATTCAAAAAGTTTTGCACAGTTGTCTCCCTTCTTCTTCTTCTTCTTCATCTTCTTCTTCTTCTTCTTCTTCTTCTTCTTCCAGGAGGAGAATGAAATTTTTTGCGAATGTACTTGAAACATTTAGCTATAAATTGGTATATAATAGCATTTTCTTTTATTTACAGGTGAGCCATAATGGTCTGTGAAGTAGATGTCAGGTTGCGACAACGATCGGTGATGGAGTTCCTCTTCAAGACCGGCGATGACTCTGACACATCGATTCACAGGAAGTTGCTCCCTGTTTATGGGGAGGACACAGTGGATCAAAGTAGTATCCAGCGATAGTTGGAGAGGTTTAAAGAAGATGATTACTCTCTACTGGACAATCCACGATACGGCAGATAGCAGTGAGTGATGTGAATAATGAAACCATTGATCAAATCATCCAAAATTACAGATGTGTGATGACACAACAGCTTGCTAAAATGACTCGTTTGTCATTGGGTAGAGTGGTATCACTGGTACAGTCACTAGAGCGCAGAAAAATCTGTGCACGTTGGATGCCTAGATTATTGACATGAGAAATGAAAACGATGAGGAAGAATGTGTGCCAGGGTCTCATGAAGACATTTACTGAAGAGTGGAAACAGTGATTTGACAGCGTCACTAACCAAGGTTGAAAGACTGTTGTTTTTGTCCAAACCTGAGAGCAAAACCCAATCCACGGAGTAGCGTCAGCCGGGTTCCCCTCAGAAGAAGAAACCAAGACTTTCACGAACTGCAGGCCAAAAGGTGATGACCCCCTTCTTCTGGAATAGTGTGGTGTCATTTTCATTGATTTTTTGGAACCTGGCTCCACAATAAACCGGGACCGTTACTGTTTGTCATTGGACAAGATGCGACGTGCCATCAAGACCCACAGACCACAGCTTCAGGGTCAGCTCATCAGACTACATCATGACAATGCCAAACCCCCACAGCCCTTATGACGCATGAGAAAATCAGGAAAATGGGTTGGCAAATTGTTCCTCATCCTCCCTACAGTCCAGAGTTGTCTCCATCTGATTTTTACCTTCTTGGTCGTCTGAAGGCCCACCTGCACAGTAAAACATTTGATAGTGAGGAATACCTTATTTCCTGTGTCAAGCAATAGTGTAAAAGTCAATCCCCAGAATTTTACCAAACTGCATTTACATCATGGAAAGAACATTGGGCCAGTATGTTCACAAAAAAATTCAGTCTCTTCCAGTAAAAAATAAAAAAATTAGAGACGACTGTGCAAAACTTTTTGAATGCCCTTTGTGCAACAGGCTTTAGACAGGTATGCAGAGCAAAGTTGTGAGGGATGGGGAAGACACACTGTGGTTCAACAGCTGTCTTTGAAAGCTGCAACAAAAGCAAAGTGAGATTCACTGCAAAGTTAAGCATAAGTAAAGCCTCAGAGACAAATAAAAACTGAACAAAACCAAAAGTTAGTGGAGATCCATGCTTGAAGCTTTAAGTTAATTTAGAAGCAAGTTCTTTCTGCAGACTTGACAGAAAATCCTATGAAATTTTGTTTTGGTCTTACATTAAATTAGCAAACAGATTGAAGCATCTGTCCAGACACATTGTGACCATAATGACATCAAAATGTAGGATGACACAGAGAAGATCAAAATATTGATCACCTGTTTTTCAAAACTGTTTGAATGAGGAATATCATACTGGAGCTCCTCTTCTACATCGTCGCAGAAATATCAGACTGACAGATATTGAAATAAGAGAGTTTGAGATAGAAAAGCAACTGAAATTACTCAACAGAGGAATGACAACTGGAACCCCATCAGATACCAAAACAATTCCACACAGAGTATGTAAAAGAACTTGCTCCTTTCTGTTTGTGTTCCTTATACAGAATATCAGAGTAGCTGTGAGATTGCACTGAAGTGTTTCTAGGAAACAGAACAGAGTATGTCATTCTCAATGGAGATAGATCTTCAGATTTTCATTTACAAATAACACTTCCATTCGCGAAGTGTATAATGTGTAATTAAGAGTGGCTGATGTGATAATTGTTTCAAAACAGTCTTAATGATCTCTCCACAGTGGCAGATTTAAAAATTTTGTGCCCCTAGGCACACCATATTATATGCCCCCCCCCCCAAAAAAAAGTTTTAAATAATAACTATTACCTGATCACTTCACAATTGCCTATTTGGGTGGGGGTGCTGTGAGCTGTTTCCATACTCTGCTATTCTTTGTTCTGAAGGACACATCGGCAGTCTAGTCGCATTCAATCAAAATGTAATATGGTTCCTGAACTGTACTTGGTGTACAGCAGCAGATAAAACAAACTTAAAACTGCATTGTGTAAACACATTCTTCTGTCGAAAGACAACAAAAATGAACACAAGGAAAATAACTTTGGCCTAAAAATTAAGGCAGAGCATGTAGGAGACAAGGAACTTTTGTTACACATTCACTTTTAATATGTTCTTTTACTTGAAACCATTGAAAATGAAAATTGAAAAAGTTGTGTTATGATCTAAAAATTGAAGTGAACCTGTCATACATTAGAAATTAATACTTACTTTTACAGAGATGTGTTCAAAATTAAAATTGAACTGTCATTTTACAATCGGGTAACTTGAATGTGTAGCAGACTAAAAAAAAAAAAGGTTGGAAGGTTTGGTATTAATACATGAATCTATAGGGAAGTGTAAGAAATGTAAATGAAATATAGAGATTTCAGTGCACAAACTAATAACTAAGTACAGACGAACAAACACGGAACTGGATTTGCTATTACATAATTTTACAGGCTAGTGTGGAAAAATCAAATTTGTTTTATATTCTAATAGTTAACGTGTAAAGCATTGGGGTCTGTGTAGCTAAATGCTGCATAATAAGTGTACACAATACCTTTAATCCATGTTAAGGCTGAACAGTTTTTTATTGCAGCTACTGCATACCATAACTCTTTCTAATGGTATTAGCAAAGCTTTTACATGGTTATCAACACAACTGAACTACTTTATTTATTAATACTTTTTGATTTGAGCACACTCTCCGATAACATATTTCTGTGACAACTATAAATTTCAGCGGATGCCAAGAATATGCATCAGTTGGAATATACTACAATATCGGTATGTCTTGACTGTACAGCATTGAGCAGCCTGGGTCATTCAAGTATTGTTTAGTATTATCGGGTGCTTTTGGTCAAGTCTGCATGTAAATGAGATTTAGTTCCACGTTTTGTCACCAACAATTGTAAAATAAACAGCTAATATGTAGTTTGTAAATCCAATGAATGTGCTCTAAGTTATAATAAAAATCGCATTAGAATCTTAAATTTTTAAAACTATTATGAAAAAACAAACAAACTCACCAGTCAGAAAAGTTTGTGTCTGGCTTTGACAGCAGAAAACTCACTGATCATATCTTTATAGTTCAGACAGTTATCAGTTGGGAGGTCGGCTTCAATGTGAAGAATGGATAAGGCATTCAATCTCTCCTCAGACAATGTAGAATGTAGGTATGATTTCAGTCTTTTAAGACCCAAAAATGAGCATTCTGCTGAACAATTTGTAAGTGCCGTACATAGAAATATTCTAAGAGCAATGTCAACATTCGAAAACACAGACTGTAACCTCTCTTTTCGTAAAAATTTACTCCTTTTGACTGGTATATCACTAATCTCAGAAGATTTCAAAAGTTCTGCAAAATGTACACATTCACTGTGGGAGGAAGTCTCTAAATCTGTGGCATATGACATTTGGCGTATCACTGCATGTTCAGCAATATCATCATGTGAACTGTTCTAAGGTTACTGAAAACTGTGAAGGAGTCCAATAGTGTTCTATAGCTTTCCTTCCTCCTCACTAATTCGACATACAAGTTGTCGAGTACAGGGAGAAATGTTTAGACTCTAAATTTTTCCCTTCCAGTTAGAAAAACTTCTTCAGAGTCCGCTTCTTCGTCATCATGAAGTTTGCATTTTCGTGATCTTTTATAGGTGCATTCATAGTCTATCAGTCACAATCTCCGTGGATTTATTTTCATAATAGGCGAACATGCCACGAATAGATGCAATAAATTCTACAAGTGATTCATATATTTCATGCACTATTTTAGTTTCAATATTTACACTTTGCAATTTCAGATTTACACTGTTAAAACTCTGGAGTATGTCCTTCCAAACTGTCATCATGAATACTATTTCTAGTCTGCTAAGTTGATTCAATTAAGCTGAGGCCTCATTTCGCACAAGTGGTTTTTCAAACGTATTATTGGCAATATGTGTGAGGGCATTGACAACACCCTTCCAGTTTTCATGTAGACTTACACACACTTCCTCTCTTGCTGATCAACGTGTTTTTGATAAACTTTTCAACATTTTTCTTCCTAGTTTCATAAAAGAATGAAGTTTATCCCAGCGCTGTGCATAAGCAGAGAAAAAATTATATAGGTTTTGCATTACATTCAAAAATGAACATGCTTCCCGACAACAGCTTGCAGCACTGGTGCCGACTAAATTCAAAGAATGTGCTGCACAAGGCACACAATGCTCTTTCAGATTTCGTTCTTTAATGTGTGCCTGCAAACCAGTGTAGGTCTCACATATTGTTTGCTTTGTCATATGACTGGCCTCTACAATCAGTAATATCAATGGAATTTGTAGACAGGACTTTTAGTATGGCCTCAGCTAAGGGACTTGTGTCCCGGGTTTGGTAAAAACAGAAGGAAACATTCAACAGGTTCACCATTCCCATTCACATATCTTAATATGAAAGATAATTGATCAATATGTGAAATGTCCGCAGTAGAATCTACTATCATAGAGAAATATTTGGCCTGTTTTATTTCACTTATGATAATTCTTTTTATTCATTCAGAAAGAAGCTCTATTATTTCATCACAGATTTTTGAAGAAAGATAACTTGTATGTCCCTGCCCTGGATTTCTGTATCGTTCAATGTGCTCTACGAGAAAAGGATCAGACTCAGTTATAAGTTCAAGAGACATCATAATTTGACCATTATGTAATGAACGGAATCTTTCAACATTTGCATGTAGGGCAAGTTCATGACTTGTAAGCTCCTTCACTACTGCAAACAACCTTTTCAACACACTGGGCCAGCACATTTTTTTCTGTCTCAACATATGACGTGAAATAGTTATCTATTGTTCCAAGTGACTTTTTTCTTGTTAAGAGTGATAACTCAGAATTTTTGTGTTCAAGTGAATTGTCATGATGAGATAAAATATTAGAAATATTTTTTCAATTTGCAATATCATTAGCAGCAATCACAGCCTTACCTCCGAACAATTTACATGGTGCACAAAAAACAGTACTGGTGCTACAGGAGTATACTAGAAAATCACGCGAAGTTGATTCACCATTTAAAAATTTATGGTAAAATACGTTTTTGTTCAAATATCTGGTTTTATCGCCTATTGATCTTCTTGAATTAGAAAAATCCCATTACAATTTTGATTAATGCCATGCTGTAAGATAATGTCAATCGTTGATTAATTGACACACCATTCTGCAGGATTATCACTAACGAGGTTATTTCTTTTGTTGATGTCTGACTCGACACTCAGTTTTTCGTGAAACTCGAAATCATGAACAAGTTGTTTTACTGCATTTTTAACTTTTGTTTTGTCTGTATTTATTTCTTTTACAAAAGCTGCACTGCCAGAAATATCATTCATACTACTTCAAGTCGAACCAGCAACATTTTTTGTGAAAAATTTATCTACTCTGCCAAGTGTTTTTAGAACATTGGCTTCTCGTTCTTGCCTTTCCTTCGATAATTTCCAAAATGCCGCCCCATTTAATTTTGCACGTTTTCTTTTTTTGTTGTTATTCATGTTACAGCACTCAAAAAATTGTCAACCAACAGTCAAAACAAAAGAAAAAAAAATTGTAAAAGGAAAGAAAGAAACACTGTATCCAATTCCAATCATACTAAACAGTATATGGTGATGATGATGATGATGATGATGATGATGATATCCCATACTACGAGGAGTTGTAGGGGGA
Organism: Schistocerca nitens; assembly: GCF_023898315.1. Classification (NCBI taxonomy): domain Eukaryota; kingdom Metazoa; phylum Arthropoda; class Insecta; order Orthoptera; family Acrididae; genus Schistocerca; species Schistocerca nitens. Next base: position 287,942,917 of record NC_064618.1, on the reverse strand, counting down.
CAATGCTAGGCAACGTCCCAGAGGAGCCGGTTTGCCATTGCCTTCCTCCAACTGTAATGGGGATGAATGATGATGACGATGAAGATGAAGACGACGCAAAACCACCGAGTCATCTCCAGGGAAAATCCCTGACCCTGCCAGGAATCGAACCTGGGACCCCATGCATGGGAAGCGAGAACGCTATCACAAGACCACGAGCTGCAGACAATTTGCGTTTTTCATTGTTATTCATAAGTGGGATAAGAGTCGATCCAGCACACCTCACTGCAAGAAATGGGAAAATTTATTTGCTTTTTAAATTAGAAAGACAGTGTCAAGAATATTCAGAACATATTTGCATCCCAGATAAAATTCCAGCGATGTGGAAACAGTAGCCAAAAAAGGGATTGTCCAGTTTACTTTACGAAACGAATTCCAGCCGGCAGGTGTGCTTCTACTGTTCACTGACAACAGAGAAACTGACAACAATGAAATTAAATTATTCTGCATTGTTATTCTTTCATAGCACAGTTACATCGAGTAATCCGAGTTGGTCAGTTCATTGCTCCGTGTTTAAAGGAAAAATCTTTGTGCTTGTGTGCCGTGTTTAAAGTAAAAAGCCTTGTGTTCATATGCTGTATATCTTGTATTGTCAAATCTCGTTCTTAAGGCTTATTTAAACTAGCAAGTTGTTTAACAACATTAAAAAAATTTTGTCATTTGTAAGCGCAATTATTTTAAAACATGAAAGGTTAAAGTGAGTATAGAGCAAAAAATGTCGCCCCCCTTAAGGTGCTGCCCCTAGGCCTGTGCCTAGTGGGCCTGTATGTGAATCTGCCACTGTCACTCCATGTAAGGAAATAAACAGGCAGGAGCAGCAACGCTTTCTGCTGATGACATGAGCACTCTGACTGAGGGCCTATGGTGATAACCTATCATTATTGGATGATGTGTATCCCACATCATCTTACCAGCAAATGACACTACTGACAAAATAAGACATGACAGAGGAAAGTGCAAATATTAGGCAGGGTTATTATTTCTATTTACTTGTGGTGAGCTCTACTGAAGGATGACCTACATTTTCAACACGGGACGGTGATTGCAGTGACTTTGTAAGAGGAAATATCTGTTCGGGCATGAAAATAAATATATCACGGATCGCCAGCCTGCCTTAGAGATGTGCTAAGTTCCAAAGCATAAGGAGAAACAATTGAAGATTGTTCAGAAAAGAGATGTAAAAATAACCTCTGTCATTCTTTACTATACTGACTGGGGTCATGATATACAGGATCAAGACGGTATGCATGAAAATGAAATTATGTATGTTTTGTGAAGAGAAAAATCACATTAATACTACTGAAATCTCACAAGTTATTTAGCAGTGATTTGAAATGTGGTGCAACAATTCTTAATAGTAATGCAAGAACTCACAGATCTGAAGTCCAACAAGAACCAGAAGCCACAACAGTCAGCAACAAAAGGTGAAGAGCAGTTAAAACATGAAAGAAAATAATCAGGCATTGTTTTCCAGTGATGACATGAACACCCTGATCAAGTGCCCCAACTAACAATACAGAATGCAACTAATTCCTAGCAAATAATGTAATGTTATACGTTTCAAAACCAAATATTACACAGGTCACAAACTAAATAATCCCTAAACAGTCCTTGAAACAATTATCATCAAAGCAAAATAAGACGTCAGTATGTGGAATACCTGGCTATATTTAACATAACATTTACATTAAACATAATAATACACCATTCACTTACGAGAACATTATTTCCACACTTTTAGGACTTCAAAATCTTGTTTTGATTTTTACACAAAATAGTGTAGGATGAGACAACAGCAGTCTTGTTCTATCATCTAAAACATTATTACCTGTTGAGTACACTGCACAAGCAGTGCTACAATTGGAAAACTTCACTGACCTCTGAACAATGTGGTTAGGCATCATTAGCTTATGACAATAACGTCATGTGGCCTCAAAAACTGCAAATAAAGGACACTAGAAAGGAATGTCATCAATAAATACTGTCCCCTAAAGTTTCTTCAAACAGAATTTTAGACATTAAAATGTAAAAAAGCTGACTTATTTTTCTTATTTTCAGCTACTAATGTCTTATGGCATCATACACTTGGGTAACTCATCAATGAGGAAAACAGTGTCTGAAGCGCCGATAGTGTGCGGTGTTCGCTCTAGAAACTGTTGTCGACCGCTCTTTAAACAGTCGGGCATATTGGCAACAGCCTCAAAGCATGTTCACTCCTTTATGAAATTTGTTGTCAATAATCAACTACAGTTTGAACACAACAGTATCATTTATAAATATAATACTACACGGAGGAATGATTAACATCATCCATAAACTCAGCCTTAGAGTGACACAGCATGGAGTGAGGTATTTGGCCATAAAAAACCTTGACCACTTATCAAGTGACATAAAGAATTTAATTGATAATAAAATTATCACCATTATGACCCATGGAACACGTAAATAACTAATCAATCCAACACTAAAGCATTCTGAAAAACTGCCTTGAAATATAGATAACTATATTCACAGTAAATTTTCATAACAAACAAGAAGAAAGTTTAGACTTCATTGGTGATATTATGAACAGGCAGCAAAATTATGTACTTACTGTTTAATGCAGTCTGTGACAGGTCCATACTGGTCATCATGGATTACGCACTGAGAAGAGGAAGCACAAATCAACTTAACAACTGAGGTGAAGTGTTAAATGGTGAAGGGAAAATTAAGACATATCAAAATACATCAATTAGAAAATAAACATACCAAATATACTTCATATGCTAGGTCCTTGTTTTTTATTAATGTAGTATCCCTCATCAGTTTTGTGATTGTATTCTTCGAAGCTGAAATATGATGTGTTATGTTACTCACAAATGCGTAACAAAAGTTTGAAGCACATAGCTATAAAAACAGAGGACTGTGTTCTAGAACAACTTTATTCATTGTCTGTAGTAAATTAATGGGACTATGAAATATATGGGAGCTCTAGTTTTACAGTTAACTGGAAATGAAAAGCATAAAGGCTGGTTTTTAATGCAGCATTAGCATCAAGGCCATTAGAGCACATGTGGGTAGGAAATCAACCACGCCCTCCCTTTCACACTTTGCTGCTGTGAGGGAGAGATGAGGAAGCCATGACTTGGAGGTTGAGCTGCCATACAGGTCATTGTGTTCCTGGCGTAGAATGTAGTACATTTTTATTGAATATGTGTGTAAACACATTCACAATTGTAATATATTTGTCCAGTCTTATAATACAGGATAAATCAAACTATTTATGGCTGTTTCATTCTTTGCTGTGCATTTGCTGACTAAGAGATACCTCCTGCTCATCAGGTAGCATTTTTCTGAAGAACCTCTTTCTCACCTTCTACTGCAGTGCTTCGTAACTCATGGCCGTGTGCTGCTGACTCAGTCCTCCTCCTTCTGTGGTGCACCATACCTCACGGTCTCAGTCCAACTGTCCCATCTTCTTGCCCTCACACCCATGGTCAACAAGATCGTCATGTGGTCAAGCTCGCTCGGCTGGCAGACCCCTAGTCTGTCCATTCTTCTTCTGCTCGCCTTGCCTCCCAATGTCTGCCTCATCTAGACTTCTTTTCCCCGCCTCATCTAAGCCGTCAGTTTGTCTAAACTTCGGGCTGAGTTTTCTCAGAAATACTATGGTCTGTACCTATTCCACAGCCCTGTGGGCTTGTAATTAACTTGCAACAACCCTATGCCAAATGAAGCCAAGCGTGAATAATTAATGCCCACTCCACATCTGTCACCAAAAGTTTTTACATCGCGTCCGTGATTTCCTGTTAGCAGATCAGGAATGAGGGAGCTTGATGTTAAGTTTCTAGAAGTAGAGGGGGCTCTTCCAACTTGTAGTACTCTGGAGTTAGAGCTGCAAGCTGAAAAGATCTCAGACCAGGGAACTCAAAGGAAATATGTCTCCAAATAGGAAGTACAAAGGAAGGATTATGATGAACTGCAACTTATGAGGTACTGAGAATATAACTGAGACGCTGAGAAAACACAGAGGCATCGCTACCCTATGCAACTAGGTCCCGTGAAACTCTTAAGTCCCGCCCTGACGGTAGAATGGCACAGAGACAACGTCGGAAGCTGAGTCTAAAGCAGAATCCCTATAGACAGCTAAGCTGTCTTTTTCATATGCTAGTGTGACATTTCCACAACCTCTGGGGAAACTCCTATTGCTCCGAATGCCTTCCAACCTTTATCCTATCATGTAGTCCCTTGGTATGGAAGCTTACCTCCATACCGTACTGCAATTTATTCGCAATAGCAGGCAGGTCATGCTTGTTATAGGTATGGCACTTAAGTTAAACTGGCAGTTCATGATGTTTATTACATCACTGGGTCTTAGGGGCATATTATAGGCAAGATTATTTCAAAACTACATCACAACTGTGTTATTCACAAATAGTTTCAAGCATCAATGCACAGATTTCTGACAGAGATGGAATATCTAACTACTGTTTTCTGTTATGTGTTTCTGTGCACCACGCAATGGTTCACTACATCCGAGTGGCTGCCTTTCTCTATTTTACATACTTTACCTATTACTTTCATATTGCAAGACAAGTTAGTGGTACATACAATTAATGTGTGTCTAGTCATCTCACTGCTGACTGTGAGACATCTTAAATAAATGAAATCACATGTGCATTAAGTAAGTAAACTTCTAATTAGTGCTAGTCTTCCATTTTCATTTGGTCATCAGTTACCTACAGGTATGACTAATGTAGTGTTTTCCTGAAATCATTTAGTAAAATTAACTGAGTTATATGTAATGATTACTTTTCATGAAATTTTGTCTTGTAATCGCTACTTTTAGAAAGTGTTAGTTGAACTTCTTACCTGCTTATTCAAATAAAATAGTAATCGTTACAATATTGGACTCATTACTTTGTAACAGTCGTAAGTCATTCTTTCTCACACACATATATATGTCATCTATATATTCATGAGAATGAGGTTTGAGTATTTCTGTTACCTTACTTAAGAAATTACTTTGAGTTAAATGGTGCAGAAAGCAAAGAAAATATGACTGTAAAATGTAAGCTTTGTAGGGAAAATAAATTTTTAAGTCTCCCTGGAGTATGGCACATAGTTAAAGGAAGCATTTACAGATAAGCAATTACAATTTGCAAATATATTACATAATATTAAAGTTACAAATTATAACACATGCACATTCTCCTGCCAAGAGATGCCACAATTTTCCAAGAAATACATTGCTAAGGAAACAGTGCTACTATAAAATGTTACTAAATGATTAATATAATGATTATTATTTACTTCAATACAAATATAACAAATGATAAAATGTAATCATTTTATGAACAATCACACAATTTTTGGTTCCATTTTGCACAGGATTCATCTAACAAAGTTATCTAAACTGTAACAATTCACCTGATACGTAACAATTCTTACAATGGAGGAAGAAAAGGAAATTTGATTTTCTAACTGAAGGTAAAGGTGCAAAGAACACAAGCTACACCGTCCTTCACAAATAACCCTACAATCAAAAGTACTGTCAACAAACTAGTTTTAGATTTTGTTTGCCGTTCTGTTCAGCCCTTTACAGTGGTAGAACAAGAGTCATTCATAAATTTAATAAAGGACTGGGCACCAAACAGGATAATGATGTGTAGAGTGGCTGTTGCTGTACGAATGAAAGTAAGGTGCAATAATAGAGATGTGGAAGACCTTTGTTTTGATTGGTTTGATGGGCAGACACCACATAGAAAATCTGTTACGCTTCTTTTAAAGAGACTTGTGGGGACCCATACATACAATTTTCTGGCTGTTGCTATTGAGAGCATACATTGTTATTTAATATTCATAACAACGTGGTGTCTTGTGTAACAGGTAATTGTAGCAATCTGGTCAAAGTTTTCACATACCACTTAATTTAAACAATTTTTGTTTTCTTTTTCTTCATACATAATGATTCTGTTATACTTTTACAAATATCAACTTTCCATTTCTTTTAACAATACTTGGCATGAAATGTGGTGAAGATGACGTTGAGGCATTTGAGGAACCGGAAGACATGGAGTTCGTTCAAGCAGCACCCAGTCTGGATGAGGATGTGAATGAGTTCCAATACAACTTGTCATCTCATCAGCAATGTGTTGCCTGTACACTTAATCTGATGGCAGGACAGATAAACAGAAATTCTCTTGTGCATTTTCAACTTTTCCTGGCATAATGAATAGTCCATTAAATTTCGGACATGCAGCTGTGCAAATAAAATTTCTTACACTGATATTCCGGCCCTGTATTGTCCAGCCATCCTCAGAGTGAGTCACAAGACTGACGACAAGGTGCCAAGCACAGCCTTATATGCACTACCAATGGTGGTATGCGCCTGCAAGTCACAGTTACTGGTCAGCAGCAAAGAGATATTCTTACACATGCACCACCTGTGGTGAAGGCGTACAGACATTTGATTTGCTTATCGATGTATGTTCAGCGGCGATGACACCATGACAACTTCCCAGTAGTTTAATTATCCCAAGAGCTGGATTTCAGGGTTTGTCCAAATTAAAACTGTTATCTCTTTTTATTAAATAATTATTAGCTAATCTGATCTCCATAGCTTCCTCGAAGACAGAATCAGAGAAGGAAGAGGTGATGATAGAATCTTCACATCACTGTAGTTCATGGAACACCCTGTATCAATACAATGTTCGACCACAGGTGACTTGTCTGGTTGCCATGAATGTGTGTATCTTTGATGTTCCACATACCTCTCATGCACAGTGCATTTTGTTTGACCTATGTATGACTTCCCACAATTTCCACAAGGACTCTGATACACACTCACCTTACAAAGCAATAAATTGTCCGTTACACAGCCGAGTAAAGCTGAACTTTCATAGGAGTTTGGAAGATCACCTTAACGCAGTGTTTCTCGAGAACACGGCCTAACTTTGAGGAAAGAGCACCCACGTATGGCAAAAACACACTTGATTCCCCATCACATACCTGCATACTGCATTTCACACTGAATGTTCTACGAATTTGCTGTGGAGAAAATCCATTCACTTTAAAAATGCTCTTGAGGTATGTGAGCTCTTCTTCCAACTTATCTTTATCGATACACATTGCACCCTATGCACTAAGGTCTTAAGGACACTTATGGTCTGGGGTGATGGTAGCTACTGGCATGTAGATACAGATTTGTATGTGTAGGATTATGATATATGGCATGTCCTAATATGCCATCAACTTCACGGTGAACGGCAACATCGAAAAGGAGAGGCAGCTGTCTTTTTCTATTTCCATAGTAAATTTGATACTAGCATGGATAGAATTCAAATGCTCAAGAAAACAATGTAATTCATCCATCCCATGTGGTCATGCTACAAATGTGTCATCCATGTACCTCCAAAAGACTGCTGGTTTAAAACTTGCTGAGCCTAGTGCCTTGTCCTCAAAATCTTCCATGAATAAATTAGCTACCAGAGGGGAGAGGGGAGCCTCCCACAGCAACCCCATCAATCTGCTGATAAAATTCACCATTAAACTGAAAATAAGATGATAAAAGCACTTGTTCAAATAAGGCCAAGATGGTCTAATCAAAATGTTGGCCAATATGAGATAAAAGAGTCCTTTAAAGGTACCTTGGTATATAATGATTCCACGTCAAAACTAAAGAGCACATCAGTACTATTTAGCCTGACATTGCTAAGTCTGAATAAAATCCATAGAATTACGAATGTGGTGACTACATTTTGCTACCAATGGCTTTAATAAGGAAGCTAAATATTTGGCAGACATTTGCATTGTCAAGCTTTATGGAATAAACAAAAAAGTACTGTGATGGCTGATTCCATAAACTGCCTGTAACTCCTACTGCAACAAGATGGAACAACACATATAACAGTATTAAATATCTGGCGTCTGCAATAAGAAAGTACAGCCTAGATGCACTAGATGTCCTGATGGACAGCACTCAGCTAGTAAGCTTTCAACCAGTAGGCGTGGCATTTCTGAATGACTATATCATGGTAAGTTTTGAATGTATTACAATTACAATATAAAACATACACAATTAAAATATTTGCATATTACGGGGTTAATGAATTTTAATGAAATAAGTTTCTTTTCACGTCATGAAGCCTATTGCAGCAGAACTGACAAGGGAACCTCCCCATCGCACCCCCCTCAGATTTAGTTATAAGTTGGCACAGGGATAGGCCTTGAAAAACTGAACCCAGATCAATCGAGAAAACAGGAAGAAGTTGTGTGGAACTATGAAAAAATAAGCAAAATATACAAACTGAGTAGTTCATGCGCAAGATAGGCAACATCAAGGACACTGTAAGCTACAGAGCGCCGTGGTCCCATGGTTTGAGGGAGGAGCTGTGGAACGTGAGGTCCTTGGTTCGAGTCTACCCTCGAGTGAAAATTTTACTTTCTTTATTTTCGCAAAGTTACGATCTGCCCATTCATTCATTGACGTCTCTGTTCACTGTAATAAGTTTAGTGTCTGTGTTTTGCGACCGCACCGCAAAACCGTGCGATTAGTAGACGAAAGGACGTGCCTCTCCAATAGGAACCGAAAACATTTGAGCGCAAGGTCATAGGTCAAACAATTCCTCCACAGGAAAACATGTCTGATATATTCTATCCAACACTGGTGACGGCATGTGCGTCACATGACAGGAATATGTTGTCGACCCATCTAACTTGCACACTTGGCGAATGGGTAAAAAGATTCTTCTACCTTGCCCGATTTAGGTTTTCTTGTGGATGTGATACTCACTCCCAAAAAAGTGATGAAAACATAAGATTTTGTCACATAAACTGCAAAAAATGAATGCAACAGTTTCACAGTCACACAGTTTTCCCTGCGCTCTGTCAAAACATATGTTCTCAAATATTTCCGTGTGTAGACCGTCAAATCCTGCATATGTCCAAGCAAATCTGAACATGTCCTGGAATTTTGGAGAGCGAAGTTGATGATGTCTGAGTGCCTGAACTTTGATAATTGTCTGAAAATAAAAAATTAAACTTTTCACTCGATAAAAGATTTGAACCAAGGACCTCTCGTTCCGCAGCTGCTCATGCTAACCACGGGACCACGGCGCTCGTAAGCTCAGACGTTCCTTGATGTTGCATACCTTGCGCATGGACTACTCAGTTTGTATATTTTGCTTATTTTTTCATAGTTCCACACAACTTCTTCCTGTTTTCTCGATTGATCTGTGTTCAGTTTTTCAAGGCCTATCCCTGTGCCACCTTATAACTAAATCTGAGGGGGGTGCGATGGGGAGGTTCCCTTGTGAGTATTTTGCAATGTGAAAGGAATTGTGTCCTGTATCAAATGTTTGCTACAGGAACTCTCTCAAAAGTGTGGCACACCATTGTCTCAGAAAACTGAAGAAAGGTCTGAAGGAAGCAACGAAGAAGCTATGCTTTTCAACACCATTTCTTCAGCAGCACTCCCTGCTGTGTTGGATGAGGCAGCTACATACTTCTCCTGTAATTCACCTAAAGTGAAACTTCTCATGGAGTACAGTCCATTACAAAGATTATTTTTTAAAACTAAATGTAGGAATAACCACACCCTGTGCCTGTAATGCAAGCAAAGAGATTCTTTCACCCAAAAGGGCGAGGTTCAGGAAATGCAGCTTCTTTACAATGTCAGTCATAATCTAAAACTATAAATGGATACCGAGTATGTTCCTAATTTGTGTATTCGTTCTTTCATTATCATCATTTCTTTTGTTTGAAAAAGAGAATGTTGCCTGTTGAACAATGTACCCAGTCGCTAGTTGGGTAAGGTGATAGTGAAGTGGGCCTGAATGGGTTGGAATAAGGGATATTGGATTCTTTTGTTTTGTATAATCAATTTGTTTTCCTTTAAACAATGGAAAATCCAGGACGAACTGTAACAATATTATGAGAAGGAAAGTTGCTACTCACCATATAGCGGAGACGCTGAGTCGCAGATAGGCTCAACAAAAAGACTCTCACAATTATAGCTTTCGGCCATTAAGGCCATTGTCAACAATAGTTGAAACCACAGTTTAAGTTGCCTGAGACTGCAGTCGTGTGTGTGAGTTGCATTTGAGTGAGAGAGTGTGCATGTGCATATGTGTGTCTATTGTTGATGAAGGCCTTAATGGCCGAAAGCTATAATTGTGAGAGTTTATTTGTTGCGCCTATCTGCGACTCAGCATCTCCACTATATGGTGAGTAGCAAATTTCCTTCTCATAATATTGTTCTCTTTTAATATGTTTTATATTTGCTTCATGCAGTCTTTCTATTATTAGTTTTAAGTTAGGTTGTTAATACAATCAGCTGAAAAAGTATGTAATTTGTAACTGTAATTACACTAACTATTTTTTGGGAATGTAATTTGTACTTGTAATTTAGTACATAATTTGCACAAGCCTCTGTAACTGAATCCAATTACTTCTTTTGAGTACTTTTGCCAACATCACTGTTTTCTTTATATTTTCGCACTCTTTTCACATTTTCGTTTAGCAACACCTACACCCATGTCTGAAAGCACCATACATGTTAGTGTTTTCTCTGTTGGAAATGAAGAAATACTTTATAAGTCCCTCCCCTCCCCACTTCCAGATGAAAACTGAAATTTAATGTAATTTATATCTCCCAAACACAAAAAAAATGTTCAAAAGTGTGTGAAATCTTATGGGACTTAACTGCTAAGGTCATCAGTCCCTAAGCTTACACACTACTTAACCTAAATTATCCTAAGGACAAACACACACACACCCATGCCCGAGGGAGGACTCGAACCTCCGCCGGGACCAGCCGCACAGTCCACGACTGCAGCGCCTTAGACCGCTCGGCTCCTCCCAAACACATTTTTATTGTTAATCTATTTGGTCAAAACAAAACTAGCTGTCTTTAATATCTGCCTTGGTTTTGTAAAAAGATTTAATAGATGTCTGCTTATCTCTGTATTAATATATTCGTATTCTTGGTTGTCTGCAGAAATTTATTCAACAGTGTACAATATCCTCAAATTGCTTTTCTTAAAAAATATAACTGTTTTGGAGAGTTTAGTAGGTGTCACACCATAAGAACAAGATTTGACAGGGCTACACAAAACTTTTGATTAAATAATCAGTATATTTTCTTAGTATACACAAAGTAAATTATTTTACTGTTAACATAATAAGAGTAACTGCTATTTTGAGTTGATGAGTTAAAATTAGATTCTCTTGTGATTAACTTCAACCTATACAATGAGTTAGTAAATAAAGCTAGAAAGCAATCATGTTGGTTTGTGATTTCAACCTGACACAAAATATTTTTTGTTTCATGAATTCTCCAAACTAGTTTTGGCTACATACTGTCACCATCAGCTGATTTCTTTCTTCTAAAACATGAAAAAGTTAGCACTGTTACAATACAAGCTGGCTGCCAAATCTGCTGTCTGACTCTGTAAGTTGTGTGTGTCAAATACAAGCCTTGCTATCATATGAAATACAGGGTGAACATTAATAAAACTGACAAACTGCTAAGACAGATTCTTGACTGTAAATGAAGGAAGAAAGGTCCTATGAACACGTGTCCGGAAATACATTATTGACATGGTAGATGGCACGGACGGATATGACAGTTCCTCTGACCACATGCCTTGTGTTCATTGTGTGTTGCAGGCTGTGTGATTGATATAGCATACTGTAAGCAGTTGGTGGGGAGGCTTGCGTGCCTCAGCGATACAGATAGCCGTACCTTAGGTGCAACCACAACGGAGGGGTATCTGTTGAAAGGTCAGACAAATGTGTGGTTCCTGAAGAGGGGCAAGCACCCTTTTCAGTATTTGCAGGGGCAACAGTCTGGATGATTGACCGATCTGGCCTTGTAACACCAACCAAAACGGCCTTGCTGTGCTGGTACTGCGAACGGCTGAAAGCAAGGGGAAACTACAGCTGTAATTCTTCCTGAGGGCATGCAGCTTTACTGTTTGGTTAAATGACGATGGCGTCCTCTTGGGTAAAATATTCCGGAGGTAAAATAGTCCCCCATTCGGATCTCCGGGCAGGGACTACTCAAGAGGACGTCGTTATCAGGAGAAAGAAAACTGGCATTCTACGGATCGGAGCATGGAATGTCAGATCCCTTAATCGGGCAGGTAGGTTAGAAAATTTAAAAAGGGAAATGGATAGGTTAAAGTTAGATATAGTGGGAATTAGTGAAGTTCAGTGGCAGGAGGAACAAGACTTCTGATCATGTGAATACAGGGTTATAAATACAAAATCAAATAGGGGTAATGCAGGGGTACACTTAATAATAATTAAAAAAAAAAAAAATATGAGTGTGGGTAAGCTACTTCAAACATCAAAGTGAATGCATTATTGTGGCCAAGATAGACACGAAGCCCACACCTACTACAGCAGTACAAGTTTATATGCCAACTTGACGACGAAATTGAAGAAATGACGAAGAAATTGAAGAAATGTATGATGACATAAAACAAATATTCAGATAGTGAAGGGAGACGAAAATTTAATAGTCATGGGTGACTGGAATTCGATAGTAGGAAAAGGAAGAGAATTTTGCACAGAGCATAACTTAATCATAGCTAACACTTGGTTCAAGAATCATAAAAGAAGATTGTATGCATGGAAGAAGCCTGGAGATACTAAAAGGTATCAGATAGATTATGTAATGGTAAGACAGAGATTTAGGAACAAGGTTATAAAATGTAAGACATTTCCAGGGACAGACGTGGACTCGGACCACAATCTATTGGTTATGAACTATACATTAAAACAGAAGAAATTGCAAAAAGGTGGGAATTTAAGGAGATGGGACCCTGATAGACAGACTAAACCAGAGGTTGTACAGAGTTTCAGGGAGAGCATAAGGGAACAATTGACGGGATTGGGGAAAGAAATACAGTAAAAGAAGAATGGGTAGCTTTGAGGGATGAAGTAGTGAAGGCAGCAGAGGATCAAGTAGGTAAAAAGACAAGGGCTAGTAGAAATCCTTGGGTAACTGAAGATACATTGAATTTAATTGATGAAAGGAGAAAATACAAAAATGCAGTAAATGAAGCAGACAAAAAGGAATACAAACGTCTCAAATATGAGATCGACAGGAAGTGCAAAATGGCTAAGCAGGCATGGCTAGAGAACAAATGTAAGGATGTAGAGACTTATCTCACTAGGGGTAAGATAGATACTGCCTACAGGAAAATTAAGGAGACCTTTGGAGAAAAGAGAATCACTTGCATGAATATCAAGAGCTCAGATGGAAACCCAGTTCTAAGCAAAGAAGGGAAAGCAGAAAGGTGGAAGGAGTATATAGAGGGTCTATACTAGGGCAACGTACTTCAGAGAAATATTATGGAAATGGAAGAGGATGCAGATGAAGATGAAATGGGAGGTATGACACTGCGTGAGGAGTTTGACAGAGCACTGAAAGACCTAAGTTGAAACAAGGCCGCGGGAGTAGACAACACTCCTTTAGAACTATTGACAGCCTTGGGATAGCCAGTCCTGACAAAACTCTACCACCTGGTGAGCAAAATGTATGAGACTGGCGAAATACCCTCAGACTTCAAGAAGAATATAATAATTCCAATCCCAAAGAAAGCAGGTGTTGACAGATGTGAAAATTACCAAACTATCAGTTTAATAAGTCACGGCTGCAAAATACTAGCACGAATTCTTTACAGACGAATGGAGAAACTGGTAGAAGCCGACCTCGGGGAAGATCAGTTTCGATTCCGTAGAAATATTAGAACACGTGAGGCAATACTGACCCTACGACTTATCTTAGAAGCTAGATTAAGAAAAGGCAAACCTACGTTTATAGCATTTGTAGACTTAGAGAAAGCTTTTGACAATGTTGACTGGAATACTCTCTTTCAAATTCTGAAGGTGGCAGGGGTAAAATACAGGGAACGAAAGGCTATTTACAATTTGTACAGAAACCAGATGGCAGTTATAAGAGCCGAGGGACATTAAAGTGAAGCAGTGGTTGGGAAGGGAGTGAGACAGGGTTGTAGCCTCTCCCCAATGTTATTAAATCTGTATATTGAGCAAGCAGTAAAGGAAACAAAAGAAAACTTCGGAGTAGGTATTAAAATCTAAGGAGAAGAAATAAAGGTTCGCTGATGACATTGTAATTCTGTCAGAGACAGCAAAGGACTTGGAAGAGCAGTTGAACGGAATGGACAGTGTCTTGAAAGGAGGGTATAAGATGAACATCAACAAAAGCAAAATGAGGATAATGGAATGTAGTCGAATTAAATTAGGAAATGAAACACTTAAAGTAGTAAAGGGGTTCTGCTATTTGGGGAGCAAAATAACTGATGATGGTCGAAGTAGATAGGATATAAAATGTAGACTGGCAATGGAAAGGAACGCATTTCTGAAGAAGATAAATTTGTTAACATCAAGTATAGATTTAAGTATCAGGAAGTCTTTTCTGAAAGTATTTGTATGGAGTGTAGCCATGTATGGAAGTGAAACATGGACGATAAATAGTTTGGACAAGAAGAGAATAGAAGCTTTCGAAACGTGGTGCTACAGAAGAATGCTGAAGATTAGATGGGTAGATCACATAACTAATGAGGAGGTGTTGAAGAGGATTGGGGAGAAGTTTGTGGCACAGCTCGACTAGAAGAAGGGATCGGTTGGTAGGACATGTTCTGAGGCATCAATGGATCACCAATTTAGTATTGGAGGGCAGCTTGGAGGGTAAAAATCATAGAGGAAGACCTAGAGATGAATACACTAAGCAGTTTCAGAAGGATGTGGGCTACAGTACGTACTAGGAGATGAAGCAGCTTCAATAGGATAGAGTAGCATGGAGAGCTGCATCAAACCAGTCTCAGGACTGAATACCACAACAATAACAACTGTAAGCAGCAGAATGGTCTGGTAATCATGTCAGGAACAAGCCGAGGTGGTGTTTCTGTATGGTCAAGCAAATGGAAACAGTCAAGAGGTGCATGGCTGTATCAAAACAAGCACCCTCACAGACACAATCATATCACACAACATTTCAAGCTCTTTTTGAGCACCTGTGTGATGATGGGTTGCTTCAGACAGACAAACTTCCAGGAAGGTGGCAGGTGGACTGTGCTGGAGGACTAGGTTCTACAGGATATTGAGACAAACCCTAGTACAAGCTCCGAGCAAATCGCCCACCAACATGGCATATGCCAAAGTATGATTACATGTATCCTGCATGACACCCACCACTATTCCTATCATTTGCAATCCCACGGAGGCCACTTTGAACATCTGTTGTGGCATGGATGCAATGCAGCTTTGTACTGTGTTCCAGGACGATTTGTTGTCATTGCACGCACACTGTTCATTTCCGAGCACATGTTCACAGAAACTTCTTTCCTCCATTTCCAGTCAGGAAACTGTCTCTGCAGTTTGTCAGTTTTATTAATATAAATCTACATGTACACAATTCTTATTTTGGCCTTAATTGTATAAACTATTTAAATTTTTCACATATTTACATTGTATATAAAAATTCATCAACACTATAGTAGCAATTCTGTAGCAAGTAGTCACTCACTGCAGTTTTGAATTTATGCATGCCAGTTATTGCCTTCATTTTCTTTTAGGTAGTTTGTTGTCAAGTTTTTTTTTTTTTTTTTTTCCCTGCTTGCACGGATCCTTTTTGTTTTAGTGTTGTATATGAAAACTGCATATGTAAATCTTGATTATTCCTTGTGTTGTATGAATGGATATTTTGGTTTTTTGGAGAAATCTTGCTATTTTCATCTACGATTTTCCTTATAAACATTATTGTTTCTAGGGTATATAGGCATGGTAATGGAAGAATATGAAGCTTTTTAAATGAGCATTTGCATGAAGATCGAGGTGCTGAGCCTTCCATGGCTCTTATAATTCTTTTTTGTGCAATAAAACAGCTTTTGCGGGTGGTGAATTTCCCCAGCAAATTAAACCATATCTTAGTAGTGATTCTGCTTGGGCATAGTAGACATTTTTTATGGCTTGCATTGATGTGCATCCAGCAAGAATTTTTATACTATAACAAATGGTATTTAATTTACTACATAGGTGTTGTGTATGTTTCTGCCATATTAGGTCATCTTGGATCCAAAAACCCAAAAATTTGGTGCTATTTACAATTTCAAGTCTTTTGCCTAACACTTCTATGGTTGCAGTTAAAGGCTGTTATTTCTGCACTGTGTGTAGATGCATAGTGTTTTTTTATGTGTGTTTATTATTAAATTGTTCATTGCGAACCATTCTGATACATGTGAAGTGCTCTTTTTTATTTCATTTTGGAGCTCTTCTGGGGTCTTTCCTTTGATAAGTATATTTGTATCATTGGCATATTTAATGTACTTATAGTTAGGGCTGGATGGTTCCAGGTCATTTACAAACAGCAAGAACAAGATTGGTACCGGTACGGAACCCTGCGGCATACCGTATTTAACACACTGTTTTTCTGATTGATAGGAAGTTAAATTTTTTCCTTCTTTGTACAAGACTTCAACTATTTGGCGTCTGTTTTGTAGATATGACTTGACCCACTCATAGGCTGGGCCTCTGACACCAACATTTTCCAGCTTTCTAAGCAATAGACAATGGTTAATGATGTCAAATGCTTTTGAAAGATCTAGGAATATTGCTGCTATGTGTTCTTTTTTTATCTAATGCATTTAAAGCTTCATTTAAGAAATCGGTAACAGCTGTCTCAGTGGATTTACATTTTTGGAAACTATGCTGTGTAGCTGAGACAAGTTTATTTTTTTCAATGAAATCTATGAGTCTTTTACAAAAGATTTTTTCAATTATTTTACAAAAAACAGATAGAAGAGAGACTGGCCTATAATTTGTTATATCTGTTTTTTCACCCTTTTTGTACGATGGCTTTACTTTAGCTATTTTTAACCTTTCTGGGAAGATTCCCTGAGAAAATGAACTATTGCGTATGTCTACCATGGGCCTAACTACTAAGGGTGCATTTTAACACCCCTATTGTTTTTAGCACTTCCTGTTCATCTGTTGGGTATAGGAAGAGAGACTTGTCACTAGGGATAGTTTTAATCTGATTTGCAGTGACAGCATATTGAAAGTTTTGCTTCACCAGAATCTCAGCTGCCTCAGAGAAATATGAGTTAAAATTATTTGCTATCTGCTGGAGATCAGATATTACAGAAGTGTTTTCGTTCAATTTGATATTATGGTATTCTCTCCGTTTTACTCCTGTTTCGTGCCTTACAATGTCCCATATGGCTTTCATTTTATTTTGTGCATTTGCTATGAGGGAACTATTTGCCATTCTTTTTGCTTCTTTTATGACTTTAGTTAAAATCTTTTTGTAATTATTAAAATAGGAATCAAATACTCACAGATATTTGTATCTCTGTTGTGACCCATTTTATTTTCAGATCCTTTTTTGTGACTATCTTTTTATGGAGTGGAAAGCAAAGTTCAAAATAATAGCTAAAACTATTTAGGAATTTGTTGAACTTACCACTTGTACTTTTACATTCATAGATGTCTTCCCAAGTTTCTTTACACAGATAGTTAAGGAAATGTTGTATATTCTGGTCATTATACTTCCTAGTACTGGGAGATGATGAAGCTTGCACAGGATAGAGTAGCCTGGAGAGCTGCATCAAACCAGTCTCAGGACTGAAGACCACAACAACAACAACAACAACAACAACAACATACTTCCTAGATGTAGTAGTTAGACATTCAGTTGAACTAAACAGTCTTCACTTAATTACCATGAGCAGCAGCATTTGCGTAGAGTTGTCAGTGCTAACAGACAAGCAACAATGGAAAATCCAGGATGGAATAACGGCAATATTATGAAAAGTATACACTGCTACTTACTACATGGTGCAGATGTTGAATTGTAGAAACGCACAACTAAATGACTGCTAAACAAGTGAGCTTTCAGCTAAAAGGCCTTCATCTACAGTAGACAAAACACACACACACACAAAGTACAAATTGCAAGCATGCCAGACTGCAAGGAATTGCGCTCTACATGTTGGAAGATGCAATCGGGGTGGTGGGGGTAAGGGTAAGGAGGTGGCTGGGGTGGGGAAGGGGAGGGGCAGCAGGATAGCAGTGGGGGACAGTTAAGTGCTGTTTGTGGAAGCACTCAGAGATGTAGTGGGAACAGAGTACAACAGCTAGGCACAGCCAGAAAGTTATCCGATGGGAGGAGAGCTGGTGGGGGTGGAAAAGGAGAAAAGTAAAAAGACTGCTGGTTTGTTGGTAGAACAGAAGCCTGTGTAGAGCTGGAGTGGGAGCAGGGAAGGGGGAAGATGGGTGAAGGACTGTGATTAACAAAAGTTGAGGGACTGTGGGTTATATTGCAGGGAGAGTTCTAATCTGCACAGTCCACAAAATCTGGTGTTGGTAGGGAGGATCCAGATGGCACAGGTTTGTGAAGGGGTCACTGAAGTGAAGATTGCTTTGTTGAACAGCATGCTCAGCAATTGGATGGTCCAGCTGTTTCTTGGCCACAGTTTATCAGCAGCCACTCATGTAGACAGACAGCTTGTTGCTTGTCATGCCCATGTACAACGCAGCACAGTGGTTGCAGATCACATAACTGCTTTCACAGGTAGCCTTGCTTTCGATGGGATAAGTGATGCTATAACATTTTGATGACTTAAAGTGTGAGTGTGGGTCTGGGTTATACTGAGTTATTTCCCCAAACCACATTCCACTTCTTTATTAAATGACTTACTTGGGGTTTGTAGCCACTCTTCTTTACTGGATAGCCGGCTGCTGGAAACTCTCTTGACTTCTTCTCCGTCGAATAGCACCAGGTACAAGAACTTTCAAGCCTCTTTCAACTAGTGAAATAAGTAGCCATACAAACTTTATGTTTCGTCAATCAATGCTGTATTTGACTTTCAAGCACAATAAAAATTCTACTTTCAACATAATATATAACTTCAGTAAGTCTCTCATACAGTCATATGTTAGAAACAAACTGATTAATATTCAAAAGAAAGTCTGCTTAGACACCACGACTTTCAGAAAAGGAGATTAAAACAACGTCTTGCCTCTAACAAGGCTGAGTCAAGAGTCTATATGACTGCTTTTTCAACTGTCCTTGTTTCACATAACAATAGTCAGTGACACAATAAGCACAAAGCTGCATATAGTTTCCATGGTTCTTCCATACATGCTCACTAACACATCTATGGATTACCCGACAAGTACTTGTCGATGTCGTTCGACCGCCGCATCTACTTTCTTTCCACAACTGATTTTAAACCTGTACACACAAACATGTGACACGCAGCAGGTAGGATTTTACCATCCCACACTTGTATCTAGAATATCGTGTGTTCGAGATGGTAGAAGGCTGAGTGGTTCTAGAATTTACACAGAAATCCTCGAATCACTACAATGCTTATGACCGGACTGGAGTAGGTGGTGGTGATGGTGATGGTGATGGTGGGATGATGTATGGGACAGGTCTATTACAGGGATATGGGCCATGAGGCAATGGGTTGGGGGTTGGGGGTTGGGGGCCGGGGGCAGGGGGCAGGGGGATGAGGATACTGTGTATGTTTGGCGGGCAGCAGAATACCACTCTAGGGGGGGTGGGGAGGATACAGGGTACGACAGTCCTCATTTCAGAGCATGACGACAGATAGTAGAAACCCTGACGGAGAATGTGATCAGCTGCTCCAGTCGGGGTGACACTGAATCAATAGACGAAGAGTGGAACATTGGGATGTGGTGGTTGACAGGCGAGATAAGGCTCAGGATATCTGTTTTTGTACAAGGTTGGGAGAGTCATTCCGGTATATTTGAAGAGACACTGTTTGTCAGCTTGTCACTACAGATGCGACGGCCACAGGTGACTAGGATGTATGGAAGGGGCTTCTTGGTATGGAATAGGTGACAGCTGTAGAAGTGGAGGTATTGTTGCTGGCTGTAAGGTTTGATATGGGCGGAGGTACTGATGTAGCCATCTTTGAGGTGGAGGTTAACATTGAGGAAGGTGTTTTGTTGGGCTGAAGAGGACCAGGTGAAGCAAATGAGGGAGAATGTGTTGAGGTTCCGGAGGAATGTGGAGAGGGTGTCCTCACTCTCAATCCAGAACACGAAGATGTCATCAATGAATCTGAACCAGTTGAGAGGTTCGGGATTCTGGGTGGTTAGGAAGGATTCCTCCACATGGCCCATGAATAGGCTGGTATAGGACAGTGCCAAGTGGGTGCCCAATGCTATACCATGGATTTGTTTTGTAGGATATGCCTTCAAAGGTGATATAATTGTGGGTGAGGATAAAGTTAGTCATGATGATCGGGAAGGAAGTTGTGGGCTTCGAGGCCATGGGAGATTGGGAAAGGTAGTATTCAACAGCGGAAAGGCCATATGCATTAAGAATGTTAGTGTAAAGGGAAGTGGCATCAATAGCGACAAGCAGGGCATTGTAAGGTAAAGGAACAGATACTGTGTGGTAAGGAAACAAGAACTATGGAGAGTCAGTGGAGGAAAAGCTTCGTATCTTTTATACAGGAGGGTAGGTTGTGGGTAAAAGGCTGGAAAGTGCTTGTTTATGACAGCAGAGATTCTCTTGGTGGGAGCACAATTACTAGCCAAAATGGGGCATCCTGGGTGGTTGGGTTTATGGACTTTAGGAAGCATGTAGGAGGTAGGACTGTGGAGAGTGGCAAGGGCGAGGAGAGAGATGGACTCAGGAATCAGGCTCTGGGATGGGCCTAAGGATTTTTGTCTGTGACTCAACATCTATGGTGAGCACCAAATCTATCCTTTTTATACATTGTTATTACAGACAAGCAACAATGGGATGTATGAAAATTGTATCTGTTAGAACAGTCCGGTGAATTTTGGTGTTAAAGGGCTATGGTAGCAGATGACCAATGCGAGTGCCTTTGCTAACAGCACAACATTCCATGCAGTGCCCCTTCTGGGCTCACAACCAAATTGCTTGGACCCATGATGCGTGGAAAACTGGCCTTATCAGAAGGATCCCAATTTCAGTTGGTAAGATCTAATGGTAGGGTTCAAGTGTGATGCAGACCCCACGAGGCTGTGGACCTATGTTGTCAACAAGGAACAGCGCAAGCTGATGGTGGCTCCATAATGGTGTGGCCTGTGTTTGCATGGAATGGACTGGGCTCTCTGGTCCAGCTGAACAGATCATTGACTGGAAATGGTTGTTTGGCTACTTGGACATCACTTTCAGCAGATCATGGACTTCTTGTTTCCAAACAATAATGGAATTTTTATAGATGACAATGTGCCATGTCATTGGGCCACAATCATTCACGATTGGTTTGAAGAACATTCTGGGCAATTTGAGAAAACAATATGGTCACCCACTGAATATTTATGGGACATAATCGAGAAATCAGTTTCCACCTAACATCCTGCACCGGCAGCACCTTAGCAATTATGTATGGCTGTAGAGGCAAAATGGCTCAATACTTCCAGGGACTTGAGTCCGTGCCACATCGAGCTGCTGCACTACAATCGACAAAAGGAGGTTCGACATGATATTAGGAGGTATCCCATGACTTTTGTCACCTCAGTGTAAGTACTTGGAATATGGACACGCATACCGTATGTAAATATTTTCTGTATAATATGGGCTTCGTAATTTTAGGAGCGTGGTTTGAGAATGGGCAAGTCAACACAAAACAGGTAACCACTGCAGCAATAAAATGTACATTCACTGAACTGAGACAACCTAAGTAAAAATTTGTCAATTTGCCAGAATATTATACAACTGCGAACCTACCATTCCAAAGCAGAAAGCCTTGAATCAGCAGATATCTTTTTCTACCACTGGGATCTGAGTAAACACCTTAGCACAATCAAGTACACTGAATCAGGTTGCCCACATAAAGTGTAATTATATTCTCGTAACAAAGGCACTGGATAATGATCTGGTTCTGTTGGGGTTTTGAGTGCACAATAGTCTCCACATGGACGCCATGCGCCACACTTTCTTTGCCACAAGGTGTAAATGATTATGATATTTGGCTTGTGGGGTGCTCAACTGCATGGTCATCAGTGCCCGTACACATTCCCAATCTGTACACAGTCCAAACTAGCCACTTTCATGAATGATGATGGAATGATGAGGACCACAAGGTGTAAAGTAGATGACTGTGGGCTACTGATGGACAAATAATGCCTTCCTTCAAGATGGTGTTAAATACACTGATCTGTTTGGTGAGCACATCAACCTTGGCTGAAAGACTATCATAGTTTGCGCGCGTTACTATTGTTGGAGATGTGCTGCTACACGACAGTGTCACTGCACTTATTGGAGCATGTGTCGTTGCATCCAAAATCTTCTCAGACAAGTCAGCCACTGCATCCAAGGGCATCTCAGTTTGCAAGGCTATAATTGCCTTTACCTACCATTGTAGGCGACTACTCTGTAATGCACATAGCAAATTGTCAGATAATGTGTCGGTGTCGACCTTGCTCCTCAAGTGCCTTACATACTGCAACGGCTTCTTGAGACTTGCCCGATGCAGTCTCCTTGAGATGCAGAGACTCTATGAATCAATTCTATCTTCAGTTTCATGCAGGAGTTTGTTGTAGTTGGTGTGGTTACCACAACTTCCATCTCTGCAGTGTACAGATGGTCTAGTTGACTCACCACTACTGCAAACTTTGAAAAATCCATTGTGATCCCTGTATAATGAAAACTGGCCTCCACTTGCACAAATCACAGCATAGAGTTGTGTGGCCAGAAAGGCAGTAAATGCACAGAAAGTCTGGAAACTGACACTTCCGTCACATCTGTTGTATCAGTCATGGTAGACAGCTTGATTAACTAGTAGCTTTAGTTCTCCCTGTGCTGTAGTGCAGACTAAATCATGTTGTGGTCACTAACTGTCAGGTCGTCTGCAGAATCTGCCGGCCAACCATCTATGATGTGGGTGTTGAGATTTAGCCTGACTGGCATACGAAATATATGCTCTTTACAGGAATGAACAAATACTTACTGCTTACACAGGACGGAAACTTACTGGGAGTTAACAGCCTTAGAGAAGTTTTACATACATAGAATTTTCCCTTGAGAAAGCAAGTCACATTTATCTTGTAACCAACCAAGTACAGTAATACACACACTGAAAACAATAGTTAACCTGTCTCATAATAGGCAGATTCACAGAGAATAAAACATAGCCTCTGGCAGCTGGTGTGTAAAATGTTTTTATAACCAAGATGTAAATAAACACACGCATATGCAACATAACATGACTCAACACTGCACAATGTGGACCGTAATTTCAGTGGTGAAAACAGATATAAAAATGCTTTTTTTATTAAAAAGGGACTTTGTGGTTGTATTGTCACACAGTTTTGGTGAGCAAAGGTTCAAATGTATTCTGTGTTCTCACATTGGTTGGTTGACTTAAGATGCTCCAAAAAACACATAAGAAACATAATATTGCACCATCTCATCTCACTGTGTGTGTGTGTGTGTGTGTGTGTGTGTGTGTGAGGGGCAAGATTGGGGGGGGGGAGGGGGGGGGGAAGAAGTGGAGGACGTGGAGAGTCCTATTGTCTGATCTTAAGACTTTTTCATGTTGTTTGTCCTAAATGCTTTATCTGTGTTCTACAGAGCAACTAAATGCAATAAATTAATGTGAGTGCACAACAGAATATGTTACAACCTTTGCAAACCAAAACTGTATCACAATACAATCACGAAGTCCATTTGTAATAAAACCAACATTTTTTAAGTTCATATTTTAATATCTGTTAATGACAACTGCTCATAACTATACAGAAGACATGCTGTATGCTGAAAAAACAACAACAAACACAGATATTATGCAATGACTTTAAAGTAAAAAGGTACTATAAAATTATCGACAAAGATATAGGAAATTTTTCATAGTGTATTGTAACAATGCTAATATTTCACATTTTTGAATCAAGAAACCCATGGATGATAGTGGTATTTCACTGATGATAGCGGTATTTCACTGAAACTACTTTGGGGAATTAAATAAACAGAAGGTGTTTGCATGCAGGAGGATCCACAAGCCAACATTGTTTTACGTGGTCATGGACCAAACAAATGATGAGTTCAAGGTACAATGAAAGCTTAAAAAACACAAACAATGGCAAATCCAGGATGGAATGTAACAATATTATGAAAAGGAAAGTTGCTACTGCAGTGTGGTTTCAGTAGCCTGAGACCGCAGTCGAGAGTGTGAGTTGCATTTGCATGAGTGAGTGTGAGTGTGAGTGTGAGTGTGTGTGTGTGTGTGTGTGTGTGTGTGTGACATCTATTATTGACGGAGGCCTTAATGGCCAAAAGCTTTATTTGTGACAGTCTGTTTGTTGTGCCTATCTGCAATTCAGTATCTCCACTATATGGTGAGTAGCAACTTTCCTTTTCATAATATTGCTAGAAAGTACAAAGATATTTTTATTGGTACATCAAAAGTGTTGGACTGACACTGGAAATTAAGACTCTGAAATATAAAAGTTTCTGTACAACAGAGAAAATCCTCTAGGATATCAACAAAAGCAAACAGAAAAAGCGTAATAGTGATACACAGAGATAGGAATTCTATAGTCAAGCATCAGAAGCTCCATTGATTCCCTCTGTTGTATGCACGTGGAAATCATGCGGATGTTGACATAAAGAAATGGTAAAATATGTTGAAAACACATATTTCTGGTCTTATATACCAATGTCATATTACAGGATATGAGTACATATCAAACATATATAATATGGCTGACATTGTGCATAGTGAAAAACCATTAACATAGTATGGCATATTTAACAGCTAATATATTTCTGTGGCCTGCATTTGTCAGTTCTGTTCAATGATGAAACAAAACTGACAAATGCAGGGCACAGGAATATATTAGTTATTACATAAACCATACTGTGTTAATGGGTTTTCACTGTGTGCAATTTCAGCCATATTATGTATCTTCAATACATACTCATATCCCGTAATATGACAACTGGTCTCTTAAGACCAAAACTAGGTTTTTTCGACAAAGATATGCCACAAACAGGTCAGACAGACTTTAACATTTCAACACGCACTTGAGAATGGCTACTAAGCCAAAATAATGATCATGTAAAATAAATGAACAATTAATGGTCCAACTGTGGAAATTTCTTTAAAAAAATCCCAAAGAGTTGTACTCTGTAGAAGCCACACCCCCAAACCACCGCACATGGAGTTAACTGGCATTTCAGAGCACACAGCTTTGACGACTAGCTACTGCCTGTTCAAGAAACATCACTTAATATCAATAGTTTCAAAAATGGTGACTGTCCTGTCAATATTTAAATATGTGTGGAAATATTTGTAAACCTTCATGATAACTTATTTTTGTAACCTATTATTAAGAAATATTTTAGTACAGCTCTTGAGGCGGCTTTGCCTCAGAGCCTTTAACTACGAGCTGTCTGCTTTTGATTGAGAAAGTTGCAATCTTTGACTCACCACATTATCTATAATGTGAATAGCCTATCCATAGTTGTTCCCCACAAAACAATTTGTCATGATTGTACCTTACAGGCATTAAAAAGAATTACTTATCTTTAATTAAATTGCAGTAAGCTCAAGACAGATGTGAATAATAATTGATTTTAACATGTTTCCTTGGCCTCCCATCCCACTCTCCACCAACTTTCTCCCCTCATTCACTCCACCTGACACAACTTTCCACCCCAGTCGAGCTGCAAAACTGCAATCTACCATACCTGTGTGAGGAGGGCGCGGGGGCGGGGGCGGGGGCGGGGGCAGGTGGGGGGGGGGGGGGGGGGCGGGCAGCAAGGAAGCACACACTAGCTCAAAAAAGGATTCATCCAAATGCTGGTGAAGTTTTCAGTCTTGTTTGTGTGCCTGTTGACATATCAACACCTTTCCTATTTGGAGAGATGTTACCAGGGTTGCCATAAGTTTCACCAAGTGAAATTCCCTGATATTTCCCTGATTTCCGAACAAGTTTTAGCATTTCTCCCTGGCAAATTTTGAGATCTCAATGGTGAGTAAAGACATAAGTTGACCAAAAAAATGTAGGGACTTCTGTATTTCTAAATGTATGAGCAAAAATCTCAAGTACTAACATCAACATCTTTTGTAATGAACTGTATTCAGATGGAGAAAGCAAGCCAAATGGTACATATGTTTCACCAAGACCAATGATGTTATTGTATTTCAATAAAACGAAACACATTTGGTGACAAAAATACACATTTCCTTGGAGTCACAAGATTTCAGAAGTAGCCTCAGAGAGAAGTAGGCCTCTTGGAAGAAGAGCATAAGGCAGGGAAGAGTTGTGTAAACCATCACTATAGGTAACTGCCAATAAAATGTTGATTCTACGACGATCATTTTTGTCAGTTATTACACACTGTGTTATGTCTATTATTTCAGTGGTATTGTGTGTCCACCAGTTTAGCTTAGTGGTAACGTGTTTGCCTACCATGCAGTGGGCCCGGATTCGATTGCCAGCAAGGTTTGATATTTTCTCCATTTGTGGATTGGGTGGTGTTTTGTCCTCATCATCATTTCATGATCACCAACATGCAAGTCTGGCCCCCCACTGCTTCACCTGAATGAAGACCTGCAACCCGTTGGCCCAACTTCCCTGGACGGGGTATCCCGGCCATCAATGCCACACGATCATTTCATTTTATGGGCATTGTGTGATTTTTCTTTTGAAAAATATATTTTTACATAACTTACAAACAGCCAGTGATTGCCACAATTTTCTTCTTCTTATTGTCCATACTATGTAATATACGGACTACTTTCAAAGTGCCACAGTTTACTACAATATATATAAAATTCCACGCTGTACAATGTACTTGCTATAAGACAGTTCCTGAAATCCATCACCTGTGGCTCTCTGGCCCGCCGAGGAGCAGCACAGTCCTGGGTCCATGATGAAAATCCGTCACATTATGCCACAAACAAACATACCCGCCCTATGGGCTGATTGATGCAACTAGATCTGACAGGCAGGGCCTGCACATTAGTGGGAAATGATGGGCTTCAGATCAGCAGGCCTGATCCGTTAGAAATAACCGCATAAATAGCCTATGATTTTGGCCTGTTGTGGAAGTTTACTTGTGTGGCCAGCTATTCATGCTGATGAAATGAGACCACAATGATCAATCCAAACAACAGGTAACATGCACAAATACTCTGAGAATCAATACTGATGAGGATAGGTAGCAACACACCGTCAAGATGATCGCTGAGCTGCAAACGGGCACATAGAAAAGACTAAGATCCAAACAAATCACTCCTCACACCTCCTTGCCTCTCGTCGGCAGCTGCTAGGCTAATGGCAAGAAGTGGTGGCACCACTGACTGCAAGTTGAGGGGAATGCTAGGAAGGGGAGAAGTAGTAAGAATGAGGAAGCAGGGAAGCACTGACAATGCATGACATCTCAGTAAACAAACCATTTCATCTACTGAGACAAAAACTGAGATTTTTCCAGAGTTTCTTTCAAATTTCCCTGATATTTCCCTGACATTCACTGATTTCCAGAACTTGTGGCAACCTTGGTTACCTTTACTCCCAAATTATTTTCATTCCATCAGATCTTTCCAGGATCATAAAGCGTAAAATTAATGTGCAGGCCACAAAAGTACCAACAAATGGAATTAATCAAATATATGTTTAGATTTTAAGTCACGTTACTTTTTTAGGGAAATAATCATAAAAAAAACTTGTCTGGCCCCCACTGCTTCAAAAATATTCTGTCCTTCTCCTGTTTGTAGAAGCTGTAGGTCCATTGTATTGAAAAGAGTGTAAACTGTTTTCACTTACAATAAAACAGAACACAGTACCTCCAACAAACAGTATAATGTTAATTAAAAAAGTCAAAACTTTTTTAAAAATATCTAGTCACCAAGCTGAGCAGAGAACACATAAAAAAAGGCTTTACATATGCAAGTTTTTGGAGTCAGTGGATCCTTCTTCTGGCAGAAGGGTTGAAGGGGAAGGAAGAGGGGTGAAGGAAAAGGACTAGAGAGGTTTAGGAAAAGGGGTCAAGATTGGAGAAGTCACCCAGAACCCTGGATCAGGAGAGACTTACCGGACACGATGAGAAGGAAAGACTTTCTGTCTGGTAAGTCTCCCCTGACACGGGGTTCTGGGTGACTTTTCTGAACTCTACCCCTTTTCCTATACCTCTCCAGTCCTTTTCCTACACCCCTCTTCCTTCCCCTTCAACTCTTCTGCCAGAGGGAGGAGCCACTGGCTCTGAAAGCTTGCATATGTAAAATCTTTTTTATATGTATTCTCCTGCTGTTGCTTGATTTTTGTGAGTACATTTTTTATCTATTCAATAACATTATATTGTCAAAAATTGATTATTTTCGTTTGTTATATCAAAACATTTTAAGATATTTTTGTTAATCATACCTTCTTCTTCATCTGACCCTTGTTCTTGATGTTGTTCTAAAATTATACGTGCAAGTAATGCTGGAGACAGATCAATACTGTCAGCAAGGCGGAGGAGAATTCCTGGCTTCTCTCCAGAATCTGCTTCTTTCTGGTACCTGCATAATAAAATTGTCTTTTAAGTTATCTTTCTGCTGCGGTTCCTGAATATCAGTACACATGAAGAGGTGGTACAATGTATGCCAAATGGAATAAAACAGCAAGACAATCAATTCGCTTTCCATTCTGAAAAACTCACAGCTTCATTGTTATGTACAGTACAAATAATAAAATTGGACAACAAAGTTATTAAGCTGATATCAGTTGACACAGGAAATACGTGACGGTCAATGGCAATCCATGATATCATGATGTCGTTTCATTTACAAGGGGGGAAATAGTTGAGTTCAGGTTTTTAATGCTGCTCGAGTGCTGTTAACTGAAATTTTGTACAGTAGCAAGTATGTGTTGTTAAGACATTACAAAGCAAATAAAACAGAGAATCCCACATAATAATAAGTAATAGTGTGTTCATCACAGAAAAAAATATTTTTACTTGACAAGATACATCACTTCATTTCCTGAGCGTTTTCATCATTAAAATTATTTATCAGAGTAATGTTTGGAACCAATAAGTACACAGTTGCTGCTTTCCTCAGATTTTATTTGTTCATTGTAATGAAAAAAATCCACACTGGGAATTTTTTAAAGTAGATATATGAAATGTTGTTACGAAAATCATCCATATTCTGATTCTGCTAATTAATGATTTAACACACTTACTGCCATATGAGCCAATGGTGGCTCACAGTTACAAGGGTTGTGACGCCACGTGAGCCATATTTGGTTCACGTATACATTGTACTGTGGGCCGCGTGAGCTGTAACTGGCTCACATGCACAGTGTTTAGAGGCCTCATGAGCCTCATAGGGCTCACAGATAATGCATTTCAACTATGGGTTTAAAAGTGGTGGCTCCACTGAACACTCTCATGTTTGTAAAACTCAATATTTTTACAACTGGTAACCAAAGTGATTCCAAACTTCGGCGTACGGTAAATGGTACAGAAAGATCGTATCTGAAATCCTTTTTGGAACATGTTTGTAAATGCTCAAGTGCTGTACAACTTGGCAAACAAAGGATCAAAGTCTCACATACAAATACAGCAGAGTCCCGGTAATCCGAATGTTCAGTTAATCTGAACATGAAAAATGTTACTCTAAGTATGAAAAACTGAGCGGTAAACTGCTGTACATACACACTATTTTAATTTACACAGTACAGTGAACATGTATTAGAAAAATTGGCAGGAAAACATAAGGTTTAAACAATGCATAACAATGAGAGAAAATCTGTCAAACTTACTAAAATACAGCGGACATTTTATCCCTACTTTTTACATGACAAAAACACAGTCATTGTTTTTTGGCGTAATGAAGACAGTCTGTTATATGATGCATAGTTACACCATCATCTCATAAACATCAAATTACCAGGTGTAGCAGTGGGCAGTCGCTCCAAATAACGTAGCACGAGGTCAAGAGCTTCTGCAGCGTCACTGTGTGGCACCAGCTCTCCTTTGTTGCTTTCGGGCTCTATGTCACTTCCTTCACAGCAGTCTTGCTGGTCTTGAGTCACAGCAGCAACCAAACCAGCATCAGTAAGGTTCTCCACACATGCCCCATCCGCTGCCATTCACTCATCTAAGTCTTCTTCACTAGCTTCTTCACATCCAGGGATTGCCTGTATCACTTGTAGCAGATTCTCCTCTTCATTTTCAACTAGGTTGTCCTGAATTTCAAGAGATATCCACAGTTTTATCCACAATTTTCTCAGAGTATTTTCTGAAATATTCTGCCATGCCTCAGCGGCCCAATAAACAACATCCTTCACACTGGTCTTTTTTTTATTTTGTCCACTAAAGGCATGCTATCATCTTGGATCAGCATTCTTAAAAACTGTTTTCTGTAAATCAGTTTTAAAGTTTGCAGTACGCCCTGGTCCATCAGCTGTAGAAGTGGTGTAACATTCGGGGGCAAAACTTCGCCACAATTTCTCCATCACATAATTCCTCAGTGCTGGGGTGAGATGGCACATTATCAATGAAAAGGACTGCATGGGAGAGACAAATGACTTTCCTTAGAAAACTGTCGAACAGAGGGAACAAACTGGCAGTGAAACCATTCTTTGAACAGCTTACCATCCATCCATGCTTTTTTCTGGTTGCGATAATATACGGGCAGGGTCTTCACATTGCAGTTTTTAAAAGCTCTAGGCCTAGCAGATTTGGTGATCAGCCTTAAAGGCAGCTTGTGATTACCAGCAGTGTTGCTGCACGCTAATGAAGCAACACAATCTTTGGACATTTTAAAACCAGGAGCATGGTCTTCTGCTTATGATGCCAGGCTTTTGCACAGGACTGTTCAACCTTCACTCAGTTCTTCTTCCAATCACAAATGGTTGCTTTACCAACAACCAGTTCCATTGCCAGTTTAGATACATTCTCATCACTGTCTATCTGCTTCAAAGCATTCAGTTTTTCTTTGAGAGTTAACGTTGTAGGTTTCCGTTTACTCATGACGAAAATACAATACACCTCTACACCTGAACAAATACAATACAACTGCTATGTGTGCCAGCAATCAATAACTAACTTAACCACATGCTTTGCAAGCCAACTGGCAGTGCACTGACCTCAGACACTACAAAGGTCTCAACAATGCACAACAACAAGGGCAAGGAGTGAAAGTGAGCCATTGTTCCCACACTTGTTCCCATTTGTTACTATGGTGTACCTACTTATCTGCTTGGTATACTTCATTCTAGAACTCATCACCGTAATTTCGACTAATCCGAACAAATCGATAATCTGAACAAGTTCTGGTCCCAGTTAGTTCGGATTAATGGGACTTTACTGTAATTCCTTTCAGAGGATGCTTGACTCTACTGATATTGAATGCTAAAGATCCACAACCACAAGCAACACTACAACCGTTCCATGAAGATAACAGCCATCGCCTTGTGACAGTAGAGTGACCAAAGCAGAGCAGTCAAAGATGCTGTTTGGGCTGTTATGAACACCTGCGAAGAGCAGAAGAAAGAAAGGATGCTGCTAAGAAAGTGAAGAGGGTGTGCACTAAATGCAATAAATGTGACAGTTTTATGTGCAACGAGTGTTCTAGTGACATTGACAATACTGTGTTGAAGAAATAGAATATTCTAAGATCTTTATTCATGAACACTGTCAGACCAAGTAAAAAAATTGTAAATAATGTTATATGTAGCTAATATAATCAAATAAACTAAGTGTTTGAATAATTTCTTGAAAAACAATTTTTTATACCTCTGTGGTTTCAAATAGCGTGAGTCACATGTGGCTCATGTGGCCACAGATTATAATTGAGTTAAAATGTTGTTGTTGGGCCACGTGAGCCATATATGGCCCATGCCTGTTATCAGTCCAGATCAGTCATAAATTGACATTTTATCAAGTAACTTAATTCTACATGTTCAAAAGAAGACATCTGACGCAAAAAATCAATTTGGCTTCAGAAGTAATACTTGTGATTTCAATGTGGCATAGCAACACATGGTCCAAATTTCATCAAGGCAGTCAATGTGTTAAGCACTTTAAAACATTCTTATGTGTGTGTGGCAATATGCTTCCTCTTGTCAAAATTAACTGTAACTGTGTTGGTCATCAGGATTGCTTATCACAGGAGGCAGCTTAAAATAAATCAGGACATATCTATTTATTTCCTCTATTTCCCTTCAGGCATGACATGACCACCTATGCGTAAGATGGGTCACTATTAGTAATTCATAGAACATACTTTTGAAGCAAAAACATATAAACTAGATATTAATAATAGTAAATACAAAGAATTAACATGATACAGCAAAATGATCTAATCTACTGTGAAGAACACTCATATGGAACAAGATACGTATGCCATAAGAAAACAGCCTGAGTTTATCACTCACATTTCTCAGTTGCATAGGCAGCCTGTTAACACTGGAACGTGCAGAGTAAAACACATCTTTCTGTGCAATGGTTATGGAAGTGTAAATAATTTTTGTCTGGTGTTCACTGAGTAAATACTGCAGTGTCTCTTAAGGAATTTGCATTATTAGTCATACATCCCATAAGAGAATAGGGATAGTAGCTGTAGAATACTGCACTGAGATAAACGAAAGAGGCTTGCAGTAACTTGTGAACTGACACCACAGATCATTCCGACTGACCTTTTATGGTATAAAGATATACACTACGTGATCAAATAGTATCCAGACACCTGGCTGAAAACGACTTACAAGTTCGTGGCACCCTCCTTTGGTAATGCTGGAATTCAATACGGTGTTGGTCCACCCTTGGTCTTGATGACAGCTTCCACTCTTGCAAGCATATGTTCAATCAGGTGCTGGAAGGTTTTTTGGGGAATGGCAGCCCATTCTTCATGGAATGCTGCACTGAGGAGAGGTATCAATGCCAGTCAGTGAGGCCTGGCATGAAGTCGGCATTCCAAAACATCCCAAAGACGTTCTATAAGATTCAGGTCAGGACTCTGTGCAGGCCAGTCCATTACAGGGATGTTATTGTCATGTAACCACTCCACCACAGGCCGTGCATTATGAACAGGTGCTCAATCGTGTTGAAAGATGCAGTCACCATCCCCAAATTGCTCTTCAGCAGTGGAAAGGTGTTTAAAACATCAATGTAGGCCTTTACTGTGATAGTGCCATGCAAAACAACAAGGGGTGCTAGCCCCCTCCACGAAAAACACGACCACACCATAACACCACCACCTCCGAATTTTACTGTTGGCACTACACACACTGAAGATGATATTCACTGGGCATTCACCATACCCACACCCTGCTGTCGGATTGCCACATTGTGTACTGTAATTCGTCACTCCACACAACATTTTTCCACAGTTCAGTTGTCCAACGTTTATGCTGCTTACACCAAGCGAGGCATTATTTGCCATTTACAGGCGTGATACATGGCTTATCCTGATGCAGTTTGGAATTCCTGTGTGATGGTCTGGATAGATGTCTGCCTATTACACATTATGACCATCTTCAACTGTCGGCAGTCTCTGTCAGTCAACAGACGAGGTCAGCCTGCCTGCTTTTGTGCTGTACGTGTCCCTTCACATTTCCACTTCACTATAACATCGTAAACAGTGGACCTAGGGATGTTTAGGGGTGTGGAAATCTCGGTTACAAATGTATGACACAAGTGATACCCAATCACCTGACCACGTTCAAAGTCCTTGAGTTCTGCGGAGCATCCCATTCTGCTCTCTCACGATGACTTATGGCTACTGAGGTCACTGATCTGGAGTACCTGGCTGTAGGTGGCAGCACAATGCACCTAATATGGAAAATGTATGTTTTGGGAGGTTTCTGGATACTTTTGCTCACATAGTGTACTTTGTAAATGCTCAGAATTGTCCCAAAGTACAGCACAACTGCTCACAACATAGTGAAATTAAGGTAAGTAAATAAGTTTTCATATTTCTTTGACAGCAAGAAAGGAAATTATTATACAGTACTGAAGACAGCAATGTGACATAGAGCAGAATCTTTTAATTCCAAGAATTTAAAATTATCGACTCTGTTGTGAATGCTGAAATTTTCCTGGCGTATTTCTTCTTCCAGTAATTTTCGGGTCTGCAGCTGGATCCCATCAACATATTGTGGCAGAATGTTTTGGGAGGTTTCTGGATACCTTTGCTCACATAGTGTACTTTGGTATCTGGTTGCAGACCCAAAAATGACTGGAAAAAATAAGTTCTGTTAATGATTTTAATAAAAGTCACTTTTAAAACAGATCTACATAATCAAAAATTGTATAAAATGTATTCTACTGCAATTAAGCAACTATTTATTTTCTGTTCACCACTAGCTGATACTGCTCACTTCACTATAAAGAAAAGCAGGAGAGTTAGAATTGACCCATTTGGCACCCCACATTTCACAGAATCCCAGTCAAAATCAAATTTATTCCCAGTTTGTTTTCTACCTTCATCAATTACATTTTTTTAATACTTCGTGTGTTACACAAGGATTTCTACAGGGCCTTGGTTTTTTGCCTATTTTTATCCTCTACTTCAAATCTCCATCCACCCATTCATCTTCTTTTTTATTCCTTTACCCTGTCCCAGTTCACTTAATCTTTGGCTAATGGTCCCTTTTTAGCTCTCAATGACTTCTGGACCTTTAAATTATCCAGGTCCCATGTTCTTAATTCCCTATTTTTCTGCAATTTATTTAGTTTTAATCTGCAGGCCATAACCAGTAAATTATGGACTGAGTCCACACATCTGCCCCTGAAAATGTTTTGGAGTTCAAAATCTGGTTTTGAAATATGCCTTACCATTACACAATCTATGTAAAACCTTCCAGTATCTCCATGCCTCTTCCATACATACAAAAGGCTTTCATGGTTCTTAAACCAAGTACTAGCAATGATTAAACTATGATCTGTGCAACTTTCTACCAGATAGCCAGCCTTCCCGTTCATCCTTTCCCCAATCCATACTCTCCAACTATTTTTCCTTTTCCTCCTTATCCTACTATTGTATTCCAGTTCCCCATTGCAAATTTTCATCTCCCGTTACTATATGACTAATTTATTTTCTCTCAACATTTATTCTTTCAGTCTCTTCATCATCTGCAGTGCTCATGGATATACAAAATTTGTACTGCCCCAGTGATTGTTATTCTTGAATCTATCAGTGGTTGTGGTATTATTTCCCTTTTCCCAGTTGAAATGTACTCTGCACCAAACTGTAGGAATCTTGTAGGCCAATAATATCCTTCGTTTTGAAGGAGTCACTGTGAAGGAAGAACTGTGTGTTGGTTAACAATATTCCAACTATGTGGTTTTGATGGAACTGTTTTCAAATTGTAGCCTAGCTTATTATCATTTTTTACATGTAAGTGAACCAGAGGAAATGGCCATAAGATTTGGATGTACTGTAATTTTTGTTGTATGAGTTGTGTTTCAAGATGCTTTCACAGTTAAAGAAAAGAGTGTGCCCACTGGATGTGTCCCACTAAAATACAGCATCTGCACACTTTCCTAGAATTTTGATTGTTTATGGAATTGGTTGCCTTGTAGTGTACAGTTAACTGATATCTCATAAAATATGCACCAAACTGTGTTTTCTCCAGTTTAATTATTCAATGGCAGTATCCTCTTCACAGATGATTTTATATGACTCACTCAATACATGACTAATAGCCACCAGCATCCTGGAGATCAAATAGTTTATTCTCATATTTTGTTATGCAGAATAGTACTTATTTGGGTCCACAGAAGGAGTCTGACTGTGTGCAGCTACATTTGTAAGGTTGCCATTTACATCATGTTTCTTACGCCTATCTAATAACACAGACAGACAGACCTGGCACATGTACCTACCCTAATACTTATTTAATTAATGGTGTAGCACATGGACAAGTTATTACACACTTTAAGGACAAGAAAATGAATAACAGAAATGTGGCAAAAAACAAAACATTCTCTATCCTGGAGTTTTCAATTCAAAACTGACCATCTCCTTAAGAAGGAAGTGGACTGTCAATCTCTGAAATTCATTTAGTGCATTCAACCACTTTTACATGAGCTGGCAATCTCCATACTACTGTATCTTCTATTCACTGACTTATCTGTGTATCCACATCTTCTTTGAAGTGGTGTAACTTGTAGGTGTTCAGCAAAAATATTTATTTAATTTAATTACTTTAGTTACTTTCTGACTTGATGGATGGCACGATAAAGCTGTGCTTCAATGTACCACAAAATTTCAATATCAAAACAAAAAATTACCTACAAGACATTATATTCTTCAGTGCCTTTATTACTGATTGTGAGTGCAAATGCAGAGGATATATTGCACTGCTGACACAGGGCTACACAGTGTAATGATCTGATACTACAAAAAAGAAATTGGTATAAAATACTTAAGGCACTGTGTTCTAAATAAGAATGTGGTAACTGATAGTAAAAAATGATACACTTGAATATGAACATATACTTCACTGATAATAAAAAAATTATTCTTACTTTTTATATAATTTTTCTGCAGTCTTACTGAATTTCTGATGGTTTTTCTTCATCTTCTTTTGGTATTCAAGGGAATAAATGCTACCCAATGTGTCAGCTGAAACACTAAGATCCACACTTTATTAATTTCTTGCACGTCATTATCAACAACACTCCCAAAAAGTTTAACAAACAATATCATTATCTGGAAAGAAGTCAGAATGAGGCTTTTAGTCATATAAACAACTGTGCATGCAATATAACCATCTACCCTGTACGAAGACAGTAACTTGTTCTCGAAAGAACAGTTACTGTTGATGACCGTGCAGCTTTTCCCTGGAATAAATGATGACTGACTGACAAATTTTCAGCTGTCCACATTGAGGTATATCAACAACACCCGTCGGCAGCTGAGGTTGTCAGTTAGTCATCATTTATTCCAGGGAAAAGCTGCATGGTCATCAACAGTAACTGTTCTTTTGAGAACAAGTTACTGTCTTCGTACATATAGTTAAAGGCTACCTAGCCATTGACCTTCGTCTGTGCGAATGAGCACAGGTTGCCCAAACTCTTACGAGAATCGCCAAAGCATGCGCGAGTAATGAGTGGGTGGGCAAAATGTCTATAAGGTACAATACATATGTAGAATTGTGGACAGTTGGGAATGTGAGTCTCACGGGAAGCGTGCAAGGGATAAGTCCCTGCAGTCGCGCTATTCATCTGTGTCCTCGGTGGCTCAGATGGACAGAGCGTCTGCCATGTAAGCAGGAGATCCCGGGTTCGAGTCCCGGTCGGGGCAAAAATTCTCAGCTGTCCACATCGAGGTATATCAACAACACCTGTCGGCAGCTGAGGTTGTCAGTTAGTCATCATTCATCTACCCTGTCACACACAAATGACAAACTTGAATAAATATAAAAAGAGTCTCCTCACTAGCACAAAACAGGGCTACTGATGCACTGCCACACATAAAGAAGTGATTTAGATTATAATGATGATGATGATGATGATATCATGGTCATCATCACTCTGACGAAAAGTCAGCATGCAAATCTCATGGGTGCGAACAAAGGCTGTCCCCACATGCAGAGCAGTTTATAATGTATTAAAGTCTGCTTCCCTTCCGCACCAATTTAGGGATAAGGCCTGACATTCACAAAATTTCATCAGCCTTTAACACTGGAATCAGTATTTGTGAGGTTGGTGGGCAGATCTCCATCTAGATTGAGGGCTGCCCTAATATCAGTATATACAACACACATAGCCACAATATGCTGAACTGACAATGGCGTGCCACGAACTTCACAGAGTGGTGGATCCTCCCACCAGAGGTGGAAGCCATGTGTTAAAGGGCTATGCCAGATGCGCAGTCTGGTAAGGAGAACCTCCTTCCAGCAGTGAGGCTGACATGATGTCCGCCATGCCTTAGTGGTCGATTACAGTGATCACAGTTTGTTGTATGACACCTGCAACCATTCAGTCTCCCACTGATGCATGATGTGTCTGTCAGAAAATGACATCCCAACATGCTTCCTTGGTGGCTTTGTCAGCCATGCCGTTGCCCTGTACCCCAATATGGCCAGGTACCCAGCAAAAGATAACCTCCCTGCCTGCAGTACACTAAGTGCGTCAGAACAGGCAAGAAACCTTGT
Organism: Schistocerca nitens; assembly: GCF_023898315.1. Taxonomy (NCBI): domain Eukaryota; kingdom Metazoa; phylum Arthropoda; class Insecta; order Orthoptera; family Acrididae; genus Schistocerca; species Schistocerca nitens. The sequence continues at coordinate 287,904,760 of NC_064618.1, read as the reverse complement.
ACAGTGATGTCTGTGAACCCTCTCCAGTGCCTTCAAATATAATTCCGCATCATAATTTGTAAATTGTTCCAGAAGATGCACTTTAAAAACCCTATCAGGGAAAACAGCTGAACAACTGAAGACATTCTCTTGCTGGGATCCAATTGTATAGACAATGATAAAACTGTGGTACATACTTAAAATGGATGAAAACAAAGTTGTAAAAACAAAATCTGCAGTACAAGATTTCTTGTACTGTGACAAGCTTACAGTCACTTTGGGCCTTTGAAGATGCCTAGGCAGCAATGCATTCAATCCCTGGCTGTGTGTTTTGATACCTGATAGATCCTGATCCTTCAGACACTCTGTAGCAAGCATCCCAAAAGGCTTGGTCGCATGGGGCCATTCTTGAACAGCCATTCAAAGATGGGTTCGACCACTGAACTAAATGTCAATGACTGAGGTGACAGAGATTTTCAGCACCTGTCAAGCCAAAAGGACTCATCACCAAAGCCAGAGTTGTGGTTCATCAACCTCTGCACACAGACTCAGAACTGGGCTGGTTCAAAAGGCTCCAGTCGATAACCAAATGCCCTCATGGTGGACAGCAGCTAACATCTTGAGGTAGGTAGGACAAGCTGATCCATAGACTATGCTGCCATAATCTAAAAGTGATTGAACAAATGCCCTCTATAAAACTGCAGGAGGCAGGACCTGTCAGCTCCCCACATTTTTCCATTAATGTGTTGCAAAATATTCAATGACTGGAAGCCCTTTGTTTGTTTGTCTTTCAGTGTAGCAGCCAAGTTAATATCAAGTCAAATAATAAACCCAAAAAGTGCATAGTGTCTTGAAAACGTAAAGTATTGTCCCCCATTGTGAGCACTGTTTGGTTAAAACTTCTGATGAGCACGGTTAAAACTGACATATGTAGTCCTCTTGGGTGAGAACCAAAAACCAGTTGTCCAGGCCCAGGTTAACAGCCTCCAATTGGTCAGCTGTCACTGCCTTGTCATCACAATAAGATCAGAGGAAGAGTAGAAGATTGCAAAGTCAGCCAAAAACAAAGATCATTTGATAGGGTTCCTGACTGCAGATGAAATGCCATTGATAGTGATGGCAAACAATGTGACATTGAGGACACTGCCTTGGGGGACCTCATTCTCTTGAACAAAGCAGTCAGACGTGGCATCGCCAATGCGATATCAAAAACGCTGGTCCTCGAGAAAGGATTGGATAAAAAGTGGCAGGTGTCCACATACTATATGCTATTTCAAGATCAAAAAAACAAACAAACAAAATGGTTTTGGTGTAAGAAGGACTCCTGTATTGCTGTCTCCAGTAGAATTAAGTTGTCAGGGGTAGAATGGTACCGCCTGAAACCACACTGGGGGTAGCTTAGGTGACCTCGGGATTCGAGCAGCCAGACAAGACGGTGGTTGATCATGTGTTCAGGAGTCTTACCCATACAACTGGTAGCGGCTACACTCCGGTAACTGTTAGGGACACAACAGTCCCTGCCTGGTTTCCAGAATGGAATTAATAGTGTCTCCTTCCAAGTCATGGGGTACTGTCTGTCAAACCAGATCTGACTGAAACAAGAGAGGAGCTGCCTTGCTTCAGGGCACTGATGATACTACATAACATAATGGATCTCATCTGGTCCTGGATCAGTGTCTCTGGCTGCAGACAAACCTTATTCCAGTTCCCACATGGAGAATGGAAGGTTGTAGACTCCCTCATTATCCAGAACATAGTAACAGTAAAGAACTGTTCAGCTAAAACTTGAGCCACGTCTTCTGCGTGTCCACCAAGACCCCATTATTTGACAAGGCTGCAAGGGGGTGTGTACTACCCTTGCCTGAAATCTGTCTTATTGATTCCCAAACTTGCGCACTGCAAGTAGACCGATTAACAAAAATCGTAAATTCCCTCCAGGAAGCCCTCTTCCCTTCTTTTATCACTCGCCTCACATGTGCTCTAGCAGATCTGAAGGCATGAGGATTTTTCTGTAGTTGGACAGTGTTTGCAGTTCTGCAGAGCTGTTCGTCTGGCCCTGACTGCCAATTGACAGTCATCATTCCACCAATGTACAGGCCGTGATCTGAGGTGGTTACTAGACCAGGAGATGGACTTTGCGGCAGCCAGTTGGATATCACAAGTGATATGGGCCACTGTCTCCTGTGCACAACCCTTTTGTCCAAAAATAGCCTGTTGAATGCACTGCAACTAATTTGCCCTCTGTATCATCCATGGGTAGATCACATAACCAATGAGGAGGTATTGAATAGAATTGGGGAGAAGAGGAGCTTGTGGCACAACTTGACTAGAAGAAGGGATCGGTTGGTAGGACATGTTCTGAGACATCGAGGGATCACCAATTTAGTATTGGAGGGTAGTGTGGAGGGTAAAAATCGTAGAGGGAGACCAAGAGACGAATACACTAAGCAGATTCAGAAGGATGTAGGTTGCAGTAGGTACTGGGAGATGAAGAAGCTTGCACAGGATAGAGTAGCATGGAGAGCTGCATCAAACCAGTCTCAGGACTGAAGACCACAACAACAACAACAACAACAACATCCATCTGTGCAATCTCCTGTCAGCCACTGCCCTAGTTGGCAGATGGATCCACACAGGGAAGTGATCACTAGAATGTAAATTTGTGGCTACTTCCCACTGAACTGAGTCTGCAATAGCTGGGGAACAAAAACAAAGGTCAATAGCTGAAAAAAAAAACCTGTAGCTGTAAAAAAGTGGGTCATCTGAAGTAATTTAGAGGTAAGACGGGCACTGCAGGTTATAATAAGACAAAAATTAACAATGAAAAGCAAATGCAACATTCTAAAGTATTAAAGATTAGAAGAGAGCTGTTTCAGACACAATTGAGAGGAACCAGAGAAGAGAAGAAATCAATGTTAATTGGGATTTTACCCATTCTGTAACATGTTCTAAATTCCACTCTCATCGGAAAATACATTCCACCAGTCACCCCACCCTATTTCTGGTAGCTGTAAAATAAGTTGTTACCTGGCACAATCACAACACTTACAATTAACAATATGGCTTCTGTAGTAGTGAGAGTGAACCAAGGCATTTGCTTATGATGGCTGGAGATGGTCAAACTGGTTATTCCATAATGAAATTAATGTGATAGTGCTTGACAGTAAACTATTTCCAAAATGTGCAATTAATTGCATCTCCAGTATGGCTGAAACATAGTTCTTCCCAGAAGCAATCTCTGTTTTGGTCAATAAAGTCATATAACCCAGTTCATAGAATTTCAGATTTATGTTAAAGAAAACCAATTTCTTCTTGAAGTATCCACAAGTTGTCACTAGTTCACTCACATCCAATGCCAACACTATTAATATCACTGCCATCAGGGCTCTTGTCCACCTAGCTTGTGCACAAAATTAGCCCTTCCACCACTTGAAGCAAACTCAATGAATGAAAACAAGGTTAGTGATTAAAATCTCATCAGGAGGGTTATTAGAGAGCACAAGTTCTTAATGGACACAGATAAATCACGTCTTTTTTTCTGGGATCCAAAAATGAACTTAACACTTACATCTGTGAGTCAGTGTGGTTTTAGAAAGAATCGCTCGTGTGAAACTCAGCTTGCTCTTTTCTCACATTATACTGTGAACTATGGATGAAGGCCACCAGGCAGATTTTGTATTTCTAGATGTCCAAAAAGTGTTTTAACATTTTACCCCACTGCAGAATGTTAACAAGATATAAGCATTCAGAACAGGTTTCCTGCTATGTGAGTGGCTTGAAGACTTCTTAAGAAATAGAAACCAGTATGATGTCCTCGACAGCGAGAGTTTATCAGAGATAATGATACCAATGGGAGTACCCCAGGGAAGCGCGATAGAACTATTATTTTCTATATTACACATAAACGATCTGGCAGATAAGGTGGGCAGTAATATGCAGTTCTTTATTGATGATGCTGTCATGTATGGGACGGTTCAAAGATGAGTGACTGTAGGACGATACAAGATGACACAGACAAAATTTCTACTTCACATGATGAATGGCAGCTGGCTCTAAACGTAGAAAAATGGAAGTTAATGCAGATAAGGAGGAAAAACAAACCTGTAATGTTGGGATACAATATCAGTAGTGTTCTGCTTGACATAGTCACTTCATTTAAATATCTGGCCGTAATGTTGCAAAGTGATATGAAGCGGAATGAGCATGTGAGGGTTGCAGTAGCAAAGGTGAATGGTCAACTTCAGTTTGTTGTGAGAATTTAGGAATGTGTGGTTCATCTGTACTGGCGACCACATGTAGGATGCTAGTACGACCTGTTCTTGCGTACTACTTAAGTTTTTGGGGTCCGCATAAGGTCAGATTAAAGAAAGACATCTGAGCAGTTCATAAGTGAGCTGCTAGATTTGTTTCCAGTAGGTTCTAACAACATGCAAGTGTTACAGAGCTGCTTCAGGAGGTCAAAAGGGAACCCCTGGAGGGAAGACTGAGTTCTTTTCAAGCAATACTATTGAGAAAATTTAAAGAACTGGCATTTGAAGCTTACTCCATAATGGTCCTACTGCCATCAACATATATTTTCCATAAGAACCACAGAGATAAGGTACAACAAATTAGGGCTCATTATAGAGGCATATAGACAGTCATTTTTCCCTCGCTCTATCTGTGAGTCGAACAGGAAAGGAAATGTCTCGTAGCGGTACACAGTACCATCTGCCATGCACCATATGGTGGCTTGTGGAGAATAGATGTACATGTAGACATAAATTTTGAGTGTCTAAGGGTAATCATGGTAAATCAAAACCTATGGAGCCACACAAGGATTTAAAGCTAATCCCTAATGGGAGTCCAACACCTTAATGTCTTTTTTTTTTTTTTTTTAATTTTAAATGTCAGCCTCTATATACTGGTTAGCATTATCTGTTCTCTAGGGAAAACAATTTGTTTGCTTTCTTTATGGTCATTACACAGCATACCAGAAAAAATTTCCCTCCTTCCACCATTTGGTGATGGTACTCACACAAAAAGATTGTTGCAACCTCATGTATAAGCTCCAAATTGTCTTATTATACCTGAGGTCATTATATGAGATGTAGATTGGTGGAAGCATTATTTTTCTTGACTTGTGCTGGAACATGGGTTTTCTGCATTTTGTGGTGTACAATGTTTTTCTTACATTAGCTCTCACTGAAATTCATTGATGCTCTTATGCTGACCTCATTGCCAGATTTATTCTTGGGTTACTGTTTCTAAAATCCTGGTCTGTTGCAATACATTTTAATTTCAATCTTACTCTCCCCTATAGTGTCTCTATTGAACAAGGTCAAAAGCTTTTTGTGTGTTTGGTTCTTAAAAATAATTTACATCTTTTCTTATTTTTAAGAGTGTTTTTCGAAAAACGAAATATCTGCTCCAAAATGTTTAGACTCATTCACCTCTTTATGTTTGGCTCTGGATCAGCTACAATCTTTAATACAGAAAGTAATCACAACTTGCTGTCATCTTAACAAAAATGCAGTAATATTGTGGAAATAAAATATTCACAAAAACTTGAAGGACACGTTCTTAGATCATCATATTAAAATTTTGGACAAAAGTTGCTACAAATAATGCATTGAGCTAGTTTTGGTCCTCCCTCGCAGGTGTTTCGTCTTCAACAATGGCAGGAATAACAGTGACACAAAGTAAAATCAGCTGAAGATAGCTCATTAGAGTGTACAACTGAACATTATCAGAGCCCTTTCTAAAATAACAAAATATTTATATATTTGTATACGAACATGTAAGGAATGTTCCTCTCATTTACATTGCCTTCGTTAAACTCAGTAAAAACTCTTCTAGATGGATGTGAGTGACTCCAAGATCTGCATAACGCATTCCCGTTCACAGGAGCAAGTAAAAGAATAAGATGCCAAAATATCAACTTGGGTGTTTTTTTTTTTTTTTTTTTTTTTTTTTTTTTTGGGGGGGGGGGGTGTTAAGGGCGCTCAACTACTGAGGTCATTAGTGCCCATGTATTTGCTTAAAACATTCTATTATAATGTCCTACAGATAGTGAAACAGAAATAAAAATAATAAATCAGAACATTGTTGCTGCTCACTCACAAACAAATGAATTATCAAGCTATCTTGAAGGATAAACTGAACCTACCAATACTGAATGTCAGCTTCATCCCGTGACATAATGTTTGTGTGACGAGTTGGTTGGTTGGTTGGTTTGGGGGATTAAAGGGACCAGACTGCGATGGTCATCGGTCCCTTTTCCCAAAAAATTAAAACCACCCAAAGAGAAGAAAAATGAACAACAGGAAAAACGTCAGACGACACAGTACAAGAAATACTCCTACAGAGATCAGACAAGACAAATTAAAATCACACAGAGTGTGATGGTGGTTGGCCGACCATAGAGATAAAAAGGAAAAGCCAACCACCGAGAACACATTAAAAACTCAGCGTAAAATCTGAGGCCAATGGCCAGAATCAACACAAAAGAACAGAACAAACACTCAGAGTAAACGATAAAAACCCCCTGCCCGAATAAAACGTAAAACTAAGCCAGCCATAACAGGGTCATCAGATAAAAGGGCAGGGAGCGTATCAGGCAGCGCAAATGTCTGCCTGACCACAGCTAATAGGGGGCAGGCCAACAAAATGTGGGCCACTGTCAAAGCCGCCCCGCAGCGACATAGAGGAGGGTCCTCCCGGCGCAGTAAAAAACTGTGGGTCAGCCGGGAGTGGCCAATGCGGAGCCGACAAAGGATGACTGAGTCCCTGCGGTTGGCTCGCAAGGATGACCGCCACACAGTCGTCGTCTCCTTAATGGCACGGAGTTTATTGGGCGTGATCCGATCGCGCCATTCAGCGTCCCAAAGCGCAAAAACTTTTCGGCGGAGGACTGTACGCAAATCAGTCTCTGGGAGGCCAACATCCAGAGATGGTTTACTCGTGGCCTCTTTCGCCAGGCGGTCAACATGTTCATTGCCCGGGATACCGACATGACCGGGGGTCCACACAAAGACCACAGAGCGGCCGCAACGCGCAAGAGTATGCAGGGACTCATGGATAGCCATCACCAGACGAGAACGAGGAAAACACTGGTCGAGAGCTCGTAAACCGCTCAGGGAATCGCTACAGATAATGAAGGACTCGCCTGAGCAGGAGCGGATATACTTTAGGGCACGAAAGATGGCGACCAGCTCAGCAGTGTAAATGCTGCAGCCATCCTGCAAGGAACGTTGCTCGAAATGGTCCCCTAGAGTGAACGCATACCCGACACGACCAGCAACCATCGAACCGTCAGTGTAAACAATGCCAGAGCCCTGATACGTGGCCAGGATGGAATAAAAGCGGCAGCGGAAGGCCTCTGGAGGGACTGAGTCCTTCGGGTCCTGTGCCAAGTCGAGCCGAAGGCAAGGGCGAGGAACACACCATGGGGGTGTATGCAAAGTAGCCCGGAAAGGAGGTGGAACAGTGAAAACCTGAAGCCCAGAGAGAAGCTCTTTGACGCGGACCGCGATTGTACAACCAGACCGGGGCCGACGTTCTGGCAGATGGACGACCGATCGCGGGAACAGGAGACGATAGTTTGGATGCCCGGGCAAGCTTAGAACATGGGCAGCATAAGCGGCCAGCAAACGTTGGCGTCGTAACCGCAGTGGAGGGACACCTGCCTCCACTAGTACGCTGCCCACAGGGCTGGTGCGGAAAGCACCAGTGGCAAGGCGTATCCCGCTGTGGAGAATTGGGTCCAGCACCCGTAACGCAGATGGGGATGCTGAGCCATAAGCCAGGTTCCCATAATCCAGACGGGACTGGATTAACGCCTGGTAGAGCCGCAACAGGGTACATCGGTCGGCGCCCCAGCTGGTGTGGCTCAAGCATCTCCGAGCGTTTAGGTGCCGCCAACACGTCTGTTTAAGCTGCCGGATATGAGGCAGCCAAGTCAACCGGGCATCGAAAACCACCCCCAAAAACATGTGGGTCTCCACCACAGCAAGAAGTTCGTTGTCAAGAGAAAGCCGTGGCTCAGGATGGACCGTTCGGCGCCGGCAGAAATGCATAACGCGGGTCTTGGCAGCCGAAAACTGAAAACCATGTGCTGCAGCCCAAGACTGCGCCTTGCGGATTGCGCCCTGTAGCTGACGTTCAGCAGCTGCAATGCCAATAGAGCTGTAGTAAAGGCAGAAGTCGTCAGCATACAGGGAAGCGGAGACAGAATTTCCCACGGCCGCAGCGAGGCCCTTAATGGCTATTAGAAACAGGCAGACACTTAAAACAGAACACTGTGGCACGCCGTTCTCCTGGACGTGGGAGGAACTATATGAGGCTGCGACTTGCACGCGGAAGGTACGATACGACAGGAAATTGCGGATAAAGATCGGCAGAGGACCCCGTAGACCCCATCCATGAAGCGTAGAAAGGATGTGATGACGCCATGTCGTATCGTACGCCTTCCGCATGTCGAAAAAGACAGCGACCAGGTGCTGACGGCGGGCAAAGGCAGTACGGATGGCCGACTCCAGGCTCACCAGATTGTCGGCGTCGGAGCGGCCTTTACGGAACCCACCCTGAGACAGAGCCAGAAGGCCCCGAGACTCCAGTACCCAATGCAAGCGCCAGCTCACCAACCGTTCGAGAAGCTTGCAAAGAACGTTGGTGAGGCTAATGGGGTGGTAGCTGTCCACCTCCAAAGGGCTCTTGCCCGGTTTCAAAACGGGGATGACAATGCTCTCCCGCCATTGCGACGGAAACTCACCCTCGACCCAGAGACGGTTGTACAGGTCGAGGAGGCGTCGCTTGCAGTCCACTGAAAGGTGTTTCAGCATCTGGCAGTGGATGCTATCTGGCCCGGGAGCGGTATCAGGGCAAGCGGCAAGGGCACTGTGAAATTCCCACTCACTGAATGGAGCGTTGTAGGATTCAGAAGTGTGGGTGCGAAAAGAAAGGCTCCGACGTTCCATCCGCTCTTTAATGGAGCGGAAGGCCCGGGGGTAATTCGCAGAAGCGGAACTCATAGCAAAATGCTCTGCTAAGTGGTTTGCAATGACGTCGGAGTCAGTACAAACTGCTCCATTCAGTGAGAGCGCAGGGACGCTGACAGGTGTCCGATAGCCGTAGACGCGTCGAATCTTGGCCCAGACCTGCGATGGAGTGACATGGAGGCCAATGGTGGACACATACCGCTCCCAGCACTCCTGCTTGCTTTGGCGGATAAGGCGGCGGGCACGCGCACGCAGCCGTTTGAAGGTGAGCAGGTGTTCAATGCAGGGATGTCGCTTGTGACGCTGTAGCGCCCGCCGGCGATCTGTAATCGCTGCAGCGATCTCAGGCAACCACCAAGGCACAGTCCGCCGCCGAGGGGACCCAGAGGAGCGGGGAATGGCAGATTCGGAGGCAGTAACGATGCCGGTGGTGACCAATTGAACCACTGCATCAATGTCGTCATTAGAGAGAGGCTCAAGAGCGGCAGTGGAGGAGAACAAGTCCCAGTCAGCCTTATTCATAGCCCATCTGCTAGGGCGCCCAGAAGAGTGACGCTGTGGTAGTGACAGAAAGATCGGAAAGTGGTCACTACCACACAGGTAGTCATGCACACTCCATTGGACAGACGGTAAGAGGTTAGGGCTACAGATTTAAAGGTCAATGGCGGAGTAGGTGCCATGCGCCACACTGAAGTGTGTGAAGGCACCATCATTTAACAGCGAGAGATCGAGCTGCGACAATAAATGCTCAACGATGGCGCCTCGACCTGTTGCCACTGACCCACCCCACAGAGGGTTATGGGCGTTGAAGTCGCCCAATAGCAAGAAAGGTGGCGGCAATTGGGCGACCAGTGCAGCCAGGACATGCTGCGAGACATCACCATCCGGTGGAAGGTAAAGACTGCAGACGGTAACAGCCTGTGGCGTCCACACCCGTACAGCGACAGCCTCTAAAGGTGTCTGGAGAGGGACAGACTCGCTGTGCAAAGTGTGAAGGACATATATGCAGACGCCACCAGACACCCTTTCATTAGCTGCTCGGTTCTTATAATAACCCCGATAGCCACGGAGGGTGGGGGTTCGCATTGCTGGAAATCAAGTTTCCTGGAGAGCAATGCAGAAGAAAGGGTGAAGGCTGATAAGTTGGTGGAGCTCAGCTAGATGGTGGAAGAAACCGCTGCAGTTCCACTGGAGGATGGTATTGTCCATGGCTGAGAAAGGCGTGACGGGACTGGGAAGGCAGATTACGCCACTGTGTCACCTGCTGCCTCCGATTGAGCACCTGTGCTAGTGCTATCCATGGCATCTGAGGGACCGGCGAGATCGAGGTCCTCAGCGGACGCAAGGAGCTCCACCTCATCCTCAGATACAGAGCTTTTAGGTAGCGGTGGAGTAGGTGCCACCGCAGGTGTCTTGGACTTACGGGTCTTCAAAGTCGTTTTCTCTCGCTGTTCCTTTGGTTGCCGTTGGTGAGAGGGCTTATTGGAGTCAGTCTCTGGGACCGAAGAGGATCGCGAAGCCCGTCGACCAGCGACCTGTGGCTTCTTCAGCCACTGGCTGGTGTCTGCTGTGCCGCTGGTAGGAACCTGGGAAGGGAGTGACCCAAGGGATCCCTTCCGAGCGAGAGAAGCCGAAGAAGACTTACGCTTCTCCGGCTTAGAAGTGGGGACTGGTGTCCCCGATGGTTTAGTGGGTGCTGCTCCCGAGGTAGATGGTGTGGGAGCAACAGCGAGAGAAGGGGCCCCCATTCTCAAGGGGGCAGGTGAGGTCCTCTGATTCTGAGAGCTGACTGTATAACTTGCAGCTGAAGGAGCTGGAGCAGGAGTGACAGTGGAGGCATAAGATGACATCATGCGCACGGGATGTAGCCGTTCAAATTTCCGCTTAGCCTCAGTGTAAGTCAGTCGGTCCAGGGTCTTATATTCCATGATTTTGCATTCTTTCTGTAAGACACTGCAGTCCGGCGAGCAAGGGGAATGAGGCTCTCCACAGTTGACACAGACGGGAGGCGGAGCACATGGAGTATCGGGATGAGATGGGCGTCCACAATCTCGACATGTGAGGCTAGAAGTACAGCGAGAGGACATGTGACCGAACTTCCAGCACTTAAAGCACCACATCGGGGGAGGGATATAGGGTTTGACGTCACACCGGTAGACCATCACCTTGACCTTCTCTGGTAAGATATCACCTTCGAAGGCCAAGATGAAGGCACCGGTAGCTACCTGATTCTCCCTCGGACCCCGATGAACACGCCGGACGAAATGTACACCTCGTCGCTCTAAGTTGGCGCGCAGCTCGTCATCGGACTGTAAAAGGAGATCGCGGTGAAAAATAATTCCCTGGACCATATTTAAGCTTTTATGGGGGGTGATAGTAACAGAAACATCCCCCAACTTCGTACAAGCGAGCAAGGCTCGTGACTGGGCAGAGGATGCCGTTTCTATTAAGACTGACCCTGACCGCATCTTGGACAAGCCCTCCACCTCCCCGAACTTGTCCTCTAAATGTTCGACAAAGAACTGAGGCTTCACAGACACAAACGATTCTCCGTCAGCTCTGGTACAGATGAGATATCGGGGCGAATACGTGTCGCTCTCATTCATAGCCTTTCGTTCCTCCCATGGTGTGGCGAGGGAGGGGAACGATTTGGGGTCATAAACGTTACCTTTAAAATGGGCCTCAAACGCTTAGAGACTGCTGGTGGCTGGCCACCAGCAAGAGAAGATGTGCCACGCTTCATTGAGTGTCATCCACCCTGATGCCACCTACTCCGACCAAGGGCCCTCCCCACGGGCGCCACCCAGCCACAGCAAAGGCCACCTGGCAGGATGGCCATTGCCGGGAGTCCCGATGCCCCAGGGAGATGGGCATCTACTCCGTGGCATACGTGGGGAGTTAACGGCGCAGGCATCAGTAGAGCGATCCCTGTGTTGTCAGGGGGCTACAACCAAGAGGGTACATGGCGGCCCCACCACAACGGACTGGCTACCGTGCTGGATGTTAGGTGACATGTGGTCCATGGTCGCTGTCAGTGCAGAAAGTGGCCCTGCACATCGCTTGGCAGAAAGTGCACGCAGGAACGTATCCATGCCCATGAGATGTAGAGCGGGCAGGACTGTAACGCAACGACGAAAAAGCTGGCGAAAGTTCTCAACGCAAGATGGACACAATGCACCAAGTAAGGCGCCCTTCCCCAATCGGCTCGGTCTTCGGAAAAATTTTGAGATATGGAGGTCAAACCCGACAGGGAACCATCACATAAGGCCGAAACGTTGGAGACTCCTTTTAGTCGCCTCTTACGACAGGCAGGAATACCGCGGGCCGATTCTTACCCCCGAACCCGCAGGGGGATGTGTGACGAGTGACCTAATATATGCACAAACAGAAAGTGAACAGAACACTGACGATATTTTTTTAAACTTTTTTTTTTAATCAATTAATTTTATTATATATGATTACCCTATAATTGAGAAGTTCGAAACATTTAAAAAAAAAAAATTATCTTTCACCTTTACTGAATAGCAGCTATTTTCATTTGTAAGTGCACGACGATGTCTCAGTTTAGAGACGTTAGCAAAAATATGAATATCTCTGCACTGGTTAAGTTACAACATTGCAATTGACATGATTGTTTCTAGAAAAGCGGGCTCTACAACACTGTCTATTACACAAAATACCCTAAATTCAAAAATAACTAGACAAAATTACCTCCAAAGTTTGGTATCCAAATTTTCGAAAATCCACTTTTAGGCCCAAAAATAACAAACAAGGAGTGACTTCTGTCAGTCTGTTTTTTTCCTATAGTTACATACAATATCATACACTACTAGCCTCATATAGAGCAAGAACACTTACAAATGTTTCCTTATTTTGTATGAATTTTTGAAATTCGAAAATTTTCATTTTTTTTATGTTTGGGGTTAGTTATCTCAGGTGGGACTGAATTTCAAATATGATTTTTGCACAATTTTTACACCTATATGATAGCAATGTACTATAAAAATTTTAACATTGATATCTGACTGTGAACAAAGATACGAATTTTTGAAAATAAGGAGATAATTCACATTACTCTACAACTGATCTTACGCCTGTTGCTTATTCTGTGTGATATTGGCGGGATATAATCAATAATTATTGAAGTAAGGTACTGAATTATATACAAAAAGGGGAAACATCACTGAAATTAAAACTTATATTATTTTAACATACTTAAAATAAATATTTTCAATTAACATTCTTCAAGATGTGACTGTTCCTAAACCTGGCGGTGAATGTTAAGAACACTTATTTCTTCAGACAGCTTCTGTGATATAGAATTAGACTCCCAGTTGCTGTGGTAAGTTCAAGCACTGAAAGTTTCTTTAAAACATTTTTCATTGGTATCCAAAATATGTCACTAGTAGATATCTTGAATGATGTTCTTGGGCCAGCAGGGTGGTAAAAATGCACAAAAACACCATTGTTTTCCAAACTTTTTTTTTTTTTTTTTTTTTCAACCTCTGCAAGCCACCACTGTTCATCATACACACAGGTCACTATTTCATTCAACGTTAAAGACAGAAATGTAATTTTACAGACACAATGATCCTCATAAATTTCGGTTTTTTCTGGTGTTACATAGCATCAAACTAAGTTTTCTGCAATGCCAAGGAATTAGTGGAAATGCCTTGTTCCTTTTATTGCTGTACAGTTTTCAAATCTGGTTTGAAGTGTTGTTTTCATATCCAGAACCACTTCTTCTTTCTTTATCAGAAAATAGGTAATACCTTTAATATTATCCTTACAAAAGACATACATGTCCTGTACTGTGATAATTTGGTCTGTGGTTGGTCTTTGTAGGCTGGCTTTACTTACTTCACATTTTGTTGTACCTCCTACTCCATCACATGCATTTTTACCATGGCAAGACGCAAAAAAGTGCCTTTCGCTTCCAACCCAAAGTCTACTTTGTGGTTGCACAGATTTGAAAAATTCTTTTTGTTCTTATACTGACAACCACTTCCATCTGAAAAGTATATCAGCTTCTCAACTTTGGGAAAATTTTCTTTTATGTACTTTATTACATACTTTTGAAACACATGTACAGCCAAAGTGTTGTGCTCCAAGTAGTCGCTCAGAATGCAAATTGAAGAACTGCAAACTTCATCTTTCTCATTTTTACAGTATAGAATAAATGGATGTACTGTTGCCTGGTCATTGACCCAATGGTACCTTTGTATTGCATCCTGAATTACAAATTTAAAATTTTCTGCAAAATCAGCTAACACTATGCATTCAGGTTCACGAAGTTGTGCTTTTTCTTGTCCTTCAAAAACTTACTTTGGATTTTAGAAACATAGTGGTCAATTTTGAGTTTTTGTAAGTTATCAGTTAAAGATTCCAAGAGATTTAACCACTGTTACCATTTCTGCCCTGTCAGTTGTGACCCACTGTTTGAAGGTAATACTGTCTGGCATTTCCTCATCATATTCGTGAAACAGTTCAATAACGGTTTCCTTATCAGGGCATTTATTACACAAATTCATCATGCAGTCATAACTGTTAGTGTCACAGACCATTAAATCTAGTAACTCTTTGTAGTTAAGATCACTGAATTTTGCACCTGCAATCATCAGTTTGACATTTTGGTGATATAAACAAATACTTTGCATTGTATCCCTGAGGATCCAGCCAAAATACACCACTTAGAGCAGAGGTCACAAAATTTTGCCCTTCCAATTGTGCATTCAGGATTAGAATTTTTGAAAGCTACATAAAGTTCATTTAAATTTGGCAGAACTAGTTGTTTCTGCTTTGTTACTTTAACTCCTTTTATAACAACTCTTTTGCTATCTTTGAAACCTGAGCACACTGCACTGTTTTCATCATCGCCAAAAATCTGCTGGATGTTTTTAATTGTTTCTTCGCTTATACCTACTCCTTTCTTCTTTCCTAAAACTGGAAGAATGCCTTGCTCTTTCACTAATTTTCTGGTTAGTTTAACCAAACTGTGAGAAACATCGAATTCATGAACTTTTTTTTCTCTTGACCACGAGTCAGGGGGAAAACCTAAAATTTTAACTTTTTCCTCTTTAGATGTCACTGAACATTTAATTTTTAATTTCTCTATTAAGCTCACATATTCTGTGTCAGATGATGCTAGTGGTAGGTTTTCTTCTTCTTTAGAATTAATGTTGGTATCTGTATTATTAAAGCAGGATTCCAAGTCTTTCCTAATTTTGTCTGAAATTTGTTGTACCTTATTTTCAATAGCTGCTTCTCTTTTTCTGCTACTTAATTTTATTATTTTTGAATCAGGAGATACGTCTAACTTAGAACAAGCAAAATCCAATATGCTAACAGCTTCCTCATTAGGAATATAAACGTCATTAACAAGGTTACATGATTCTGGTACTGGATTCACAACAAATATTTTTGAGTAACAATTTGGGCACAGGGAATTTCCAGCAATCACATTACATTTCACTTGGGAAACTGTTTCACTCTCACATAACAAGGACAAATGTTCAAGTTTTATTTGCCTCAAACCTTTAGTAATAGGCTTTTTATGAACTTTAAGTGAATCACAGCACTTTCTTCCAAAAAGGTGGTTGTATTTCAGAATATATTTCTTCTCATGATACTCACACACTGATGTTACAGAAGAATTTAGTCGAATTTAAACAAAGTTTGTCTAGCTTCATCAAAGTCACTGACATTTTTCAAGTTTTTTGAAACTGAACCGTAAACTGTTTTGTGACACACTTCACTTGCTATCTGTCCAACAGAGCACTGTTCATCCATGTTATTGCATTCCAGTTAATCTCTCAAATTTAATTACAAATTACACACAGAACAATGCACATAACGAATTCTACAGTCTCAATGAAGTGTATACATCCACTCTAACAGAGGTTTCAGAATGACTACAACAGTGACACACCCAGCAATAATTTACTTCTTTATTGACAATAAACCTAAACATAAATGGGCATTTTATTCCCATAGAACAAAAGTGGAAGCTCCTATTGTTTAATGTTGCATTATTAAAAATAAATAAACTAAATGATTATTGGGTGATATTGTTAGCTAAATATATGTCAAAATTAATTTTTTTTTTACAATGAAACAAAAAACCATTTAAATAGGCAACAGCCTATAAGATCAGTTGTTGAGTAGTGTGAATTATTTCCTCATTTTCAAAAATTCATATCTTTGTTCACAGTCAGCTATCAATGTTGAAATTTGGTGTACAAACTGTGCAAAAATCATATTTTTATATTCAGTCCCACCTGAGACAACTAACCCCAAACTTTAAAAAAATTAAAATTTTCAAATTTCAAAAATTCATACAAAATTAAGGAAACATTTGTAAATGTTCTTGCTCTATATGAGGCTAGTAGTGCATGATATGTAACTATAGGAAAAAAACAGACTGGCATAAATCATGCCTTGTTTGTTATTTTTGGGCCTAAAAAGGGGATTCTTGAAAATTTGGATACCAAACTTTGGAGGTCATTTTGACTGGTCATTTTGAATTTAGGATATTTTGTGTAATAGACAATGTTGTAGAGGACACTTTTCTAACAACGATCATGTCAATTGCAATGTTGGAACTTAACCCAGTGCAGAGATATTCAAATTTTTGCTAATGTCTCCAGACTGAAAAATTGGAACATGCCTACAAATAAAAATGACCGCCATCCAGTAAAGGTGCAAGATAAATTATTTAAAAAAACTGTTTTGAACTTCTCAAATATAGGGCAATCACATATAAAAAAAAAATATTTAAAAATGGTCACACAGCCATCACTGGACCAAGCTGGATTGACCCACTGTGGTGATAAGAGTGATCTACAGCCCAAGGTACAGGTGAGTCTGAAAGGTGACAAACTTGTCGTAAGTTGGTGAAACTAGAAAATGTGAACAAAAAAATCTAGTTGGGGTGACATATTGATCTGTAGGGTAGTTTAACCTAGGGCAGGGTGAAAAGTGACAGTCTGGTAGTGAGATGGCGATGCATTACCTAAAGCTTTGGTTAATCCACCTTCAAAACACTGCACACCCCTAATTACTAATTAAGGCAAGATATCACCATCACACAGAATCTTAACAAGCAAATCACATTTTTCCCATCATCCTGCATAATAGAGGACAGACTGGCTAGTAAACCAGTGGTCACAATATAAAATATTTATATCATCTCAGAATTTGCATGTGATGCAGTTGTCTTTAATGGAGTACTGTCTGAAAGAAACTGCATAAATACTCAGTCAGATCACGAAAAGTGTGAGGTGATCCACATGAGTTCCAAAAGAAATCCGTTGGAATTCGATTACTCAATAAATAGTACAATTCTCAAGGCTGTCAATTCAACTAAGTACCTCGGTGTTAAAATTACGAACAACTTCAGTTGGAAAGACCACATAGATAATATTGTGGGGAAGGCGAGCCAAAGGTTGCGTTTCATTGGCAGGACACTTAGAAGATGCAACAAGTTCACTAAAGAGACAGCTTACACTACACTCGTTCGTCCTCTGTTAGAATATTGCTGCGCGGTGTGGGATCCTTACCAGGTGGGATTGACGGAGGACATCGAAAGGGTGCAAAAAAGGGCAGCTCGTTTTGTATTATCAAGTAGTAGGGGAGAGAATGTGGCAGATATGATACGCGAATTGGGATGGAAGTCATTAAAGCAAAGGCGTTTTTCGTCGCGGCGAGATCTATTTACGAAATTTCAGTCACCAACTTTCTCTTCCAAATGCGAAAATATTTTGTTGAGCCCAACCTACATAGGTAGGAATGATCATGAAAATAAAATAAAGAAATCAGAGCTTGAACAGAAAGGTTTAGGTGTTCGTTTTTCCCGCGCGCTGTTCGGGAGTGGAATGGTAGAGAGATAGTATGATTGTGGTTCAACGAACCCTCTGCCAAGCACTTAAATGTGAATTGCAGAGTAGTCATGTAGATGTAGATGTAGATGTAGATCTTGATAAGATTTCAAAGTGGTGAAAAGCTAGGCAACATGCTTTAAATGTTCAGAAACGTAAAACTGTGTACCTCACAAAACAAGGATATGTAGTATCCTATCATTATAATAAGTCACAGTTGGAATAAGACAACTCATATGATTACTTGGATGGAACACTTTGTAGGGATATGAAATGGAATGATCACATAGGTGCAATTGTGGGCAAAGCAGATGGTAGATTTTGGTTTATTGGTAGAATACTGAGAAAGAGGCAATCAGTCTACAAACGAGATTGCTTACAAATCACTAGTGCAACCCATTCTAGAATATTACTCAAGTGTGTGGGACTCTTACCAAATAGGACTAACAGGGGCAGTGAACATATGCAGAGAAGACCAGCACAAATTGTTACAGGTTTGTGTGATCTGTGGGAGAGTGTCACAGAGATGTTTAAGAAACAGAACTGACAGACTCTTGAAGATAGACGTAAACTATCTTGAGAAATCGTACTTACAAAGTTTCAAGAACCAGCTTTAAACAATGACTATAGTTGGTTGGTTGGTTGGTTGGTTGGTTGGTTGGTTGGTTGGTTTAAAGGTGGGAGAAGGGACCAAACTACGAGGTCATCGGTCCCTTGTTCCTAATAAAACAATGCCACAAGTGTGAGAATAAATCGGACGAAACATATAACACAAAACGGAAAGAAAGGAAAAGCCACAAGAACGAAGGGAAGGCAATGAACACTAAAAGGAACAAAAGAGGACAAGAAAACAGCAGGGACATGCTAGAGACAGAAGAGAGTAAAACATGAAAGCAGATTCCAGTGGCTGGCTAACCATTAGAATAAAAAGGGAAAGCCAGCCACTCTGCAACACATTAAAACCTCCACCCTAAAAGCACTAGGGTGGAGGAGACAGAGGGACAAAGGACAAGCGCTAAAACCTACATAGAAGTATAAAACATAAAACGTAAAACTAGAGCTGCTGTGGAGGCATTGTAGCCCAACACTGAAGGCAGGGTGCTGGGAAAGTTAAAACTCTGCCGCAGAGCGGCGAAAAGTGGGCAGTCCAGCAAGAGGTAGACGACTGTCATTTGGAAAGTACGGAGCGACAGGAAGTTTAGGATAAAAATCAGGAGTGTTCTCCCGCAAGGAAAGGATGTTGCCAAGTCATGTCGTATGCTTTACATAAGTCAAAAAAGATGGCAGTCAGGTGTTGCCATCTGGAAAAGGCTGTTTGGATGGCAGACTTGATGGACACAAGATTATCAGTGGTAGAGCGAACTTGGCAGAAGCCACCCTGACATGAATCCAGCAAGCCACGTGACTCCAGGACCCAACCCAAGCGCTGACATACCATATGTTCCAGCAGCTTACAAAGAATGTTGGTGAGGCTGATGGGCCGATGGCTATTCACATCAAGCGGTTTTTTATCGGGTTTGAGCACTGGAATGATGGTGCTCTCCCTCCATTGTGATGGAAAGGCGCCATTGCACCAGATCCGGTTGAAGATGACGAGAAGATGTCGCTTGTAGTCAGATGAGAGATGTTTAATCATCTGGCTGTGGATGCGATCAGGCCCAGGAGCTGTGTCGGGGCAATGTGCAAGGGCACTGAGGAGTTCCCACTCTATAAATGGAGCATTGTAGGATTCACTGCAGCGTGTAGTGAAAGAGAGGACGTTCCCTTCCATCCGCCGCTTGGGTGTGCGAAAGGCTGGGAGGTAATTCTCCAACGCAGAGGCTCGAGCAAAGTACTCAGCAATCGCATTTGCATTGGTACATAACTCGCCATTTATGGTAACACCGGGGACAGCTGTTGGGGCCTGGTACCTGAAAAGACATTTGATGTTTACCCAGACTTGGGAAGGTGACTTGTGGCACCCAATGGTGGAGACTTATCTCTCCCAACACTCCTTCTTCCATTGTTGATAAGGTAGCAAACACGGGCATGGAGCCGTTTAAAGGTTATGAGGTGCTCCAGAAAAGGGTGCTGCTTATGCCGCTGTAGAGCTCGCCGAGACTCCTTAATGGCTTCAGCGACTTCCGACAACCACCAAGGGACTGCCTTATGCTTCGGCCACCAGTTTGGACAAGAAGAGAACAGAAGCTTTCAAAATGTGGTGCTACAGAAAAATGCTGAAGATAAGGTGGGTATATCACGTAACTAATGAGGAGGTATTGAATAGGATTGGGAAGAAGAGAAGTTTGTGGCACAACTTGACTAGAAGAAGGGATCGGTTGGTAGGACATGTTTTGAGGCATCAAGGGATCACAAATTTAGCATTGGAGGGCACCGTGGAGGGTAAAAATCGTAGAGGGAGACCAAGAGATGAATACACTAAGCAGATTCAGAAGGATGTAGGTTGCAGTAGGTACTGGGAGATGAAGAAGCTTGCACAGGATAGAGTAGCATGGAGAGCTGCATCAAACCAGTCTCAGGACTGAAGACCACAACAACAACAACCCTAAATATCAAGGGATCACGTTTTCTGCCACAGAAACAATTGTGCTAGTCCCCTGCTCAACCATCACATCGATGTTATCATATGGGGGAGATTCAGTGGTGACAGCAGAGGTGAGAGTTCCCCAGTTCGCCTTGTTCAAAGCCCATCTGGGCAGGCGTCCATGAGCCTGATGTTGGGGCAGTGACAGGACGATGGGGAAGTGGTCACTACAACACAGGTTGTCATATGCTATCCAGTGGATAGATGGGAGAAGTCCCGGGCAGCAAATTGATAAATCAATGGCTGAGTAACTACCATGAGCCACACTGAAATGTATGGCGGCCCCAGTATTTAAGAGGCAGAGGTATTAAAATGTGTAAGACATCTATACAACACAAACTGCTGTTTCCTCTCAATAGAGAAGTTCCACATGTTGTGTAGAGCAGTAGTTTATGTGAAAGCATAAGAACACTACAGTCAGGTTGTTGACTTATCAACAGCAGATTGTTGTATTTCAACATAATGCATCCTTCCTGTCAGTGACACATGATCCTGTGCCTCAACAGTGAAGTGATGCCATATACAGGAATGTCACATTGTGCCAGTTTTTCTTGTGAAGGTGTCAGTAGCTGCTTCATTTGGACCCCTATTTCCCTAATTCCTATATGAAATAGTACCTACAAAAATAATACCTCCCTTCCACCCCTAGGTGAAGAAGGATGTCCTGAATGATCTGAGCCTATGGACATTTTGGGAACATGCTCTGGACAGCTTGAAGGTTGTCCAAGCAGTCAGTGCATATAAAGAACTAAATGGCATAGCAGCATCTGACTTGACCCAGTGACGTGAACTTCTCCTACTGTTCTCAACTGGATATTGTGAATTCATCAGGTAAACAAATACTGAAGGTCGGTTACGAGAATAGCACTGAGTAGTCAAGGTACCCCCAATTAGACCCAAATTACATTGAACCATTATAAAATACAGTGTTAAAAATATAGGCTGGGATGCAGTTCGTTTTGTACAGTTACAATTTCAAGATAATTCTGGGCCTCTTTTATCAAATGGTGACAGCAACTCCAATCTGAGTTGGTAACAGCAATATGGTCTGCACCTAATGCTACCATAAGGAAAGCTGTACGAGGCCACAAATGAAATTATTAAAACCCTAGTGATCAACTACTGAAGCATTTGCAATAAAGTCTCAAAGTTTGAAGTAGTCCTAAAAACAGCACAGCTCATACCAGGTACAGAGAGTTGCAAAAATTAACAGCAGTGCATTTTTTGAGTAAATATAAGTTACTAATGGATCGAAAGGAAAGGCTAATATGGAATGGAGGTGGTGTATTCATCACAGCAAACAAGAAAATCAGCTCTAACAAGACAGAAACTGAAGCTGCATGTGAGGTTGTCTGGGCAAGACTCATTATCAATGGTAGCCAAAAACTTGTAATTGGGTCTTTTTGTACAGAAGAAGAAGGGATGTGATCAGGACAGGCATGGTGTGGGGCCTCTTTAGGGGCAATTGAACTATAAAGTCTCATAAGTAACAAAGGGAGTTTATTCCTTGTTCAGCACAAAAATGTTTTTATCAGGTTGGTTTGGGAAGTTGTAACCCGTCATGGAGATCATACAAAGACACTCAGTGTCAGAACAAAGTACAAGAAGAAAGGAGCAGGAAAGGCATCAAATATTTGCTGGCTGAAAGCCGGAGCCAGAGCATCAGATGGTGGCCAGCAGTTAATATGCAATTTCCCTCCCACACTCTCTACATCTACATCTACATCCATACTCCGCAAGCCACCTGATGGTGTGTGGTGGAGGGTACCCTGAGTACCTCTATCAGTTCTCCCTTCTATTCCAGTCTCGTATTGTTCATGGAAAGAAAGATTGTCGGTATGGCTCTGTGTGGGCTCTAATCTCTCTGATTTTATCCTCATGGTCTCTTCGCAAGATATACGTAGGAGGGAGCAATATACTGATTGACTCCTCGGTGAAAGTATGTTCTCGAAACTTCAACAAAAGTCCGTACCGAGCTACTGAGCATCTCTCTTGCAGAGTCTTCCACTGGAGTCTATCTATCATCTCCATAACGCTTTCGCGATCCTCTAACGATCCTCTCTATTGGTTTCCAACAAAGGGTGTGTAGTGTGCATGTTGGCAGCAAATCACGCTCTGGAAGAACAAAAAACTTTTGCTATACTGACAATCCTAATTAGCTTCTACGCCACAATGACCTCTATTTGAACATTACAGGAGGGTATTACAATCAAAAATGAAACATTTAAAAAAAAATACATCAGACTAGCTGTGTGATGTGCAAACTTCTATCAACATCAGACTCACCTAAGGACATAACTAAAAATTTTGGAGAAATCGTCAACTTATAATAGATGTTTCCCAAACATACTGTCATCAGTGGGGAAAACAGTAATCCAACAACTGAATGGGATAATATGGTTTTGAAGGTGGTCTCATGTGACATGGCATCTCACAAAATGTTACTAACTGCATGCTCTAAAAACTACGAAGAACTGATGATTCAGGTAACAGGCCCTGAGCTACACTATGGATCAGTGTATCACCAGAGATAAGATTGTTTTTATATTTCTTGGCTTCACGTCCCATGGATGTTAGTATATTGTAGAATCCTAGAATACATTCTGAGCTCAAACACAATAAGGTATCTTGAACAGAATGACCAACGAGGTCTCTTGAACAGAATGACCACCTTCATGCAATCCAGCATGAAGTCCAAATACACTGATTATGCAAAACAGAATAAATGCCTATGATTTTCTTACATGACATCTTGAAAGCCACAAATCAAAGCGATCGAGTGGATGCTGTATTTCTTTAATTTCAAAAAGCATTTGGCTTTGTGCAATACCAACAATTATAACAAAAGTATGAGTATAATGGGTATCAAATAAATTCTGTGACTAGACAGAGAATTTTTTGGAGGGAGAACACTTGTTATCTTGGATGGACAGAAAAGTAACTTGAGGTGTGCCCCAGGCAAGTGTGTTGGGACTGTTTTTGTTCATTTCTGTATATTAATGACTTCACTTACAAGACTATAGTAAGTTTGGACTTTTTGCAAAATATGCATTTATCTATATTAAAAAGTGCAATCTGAAAAAATGTACAAACATCCAGCCCAATTCTGACAAGTGATGTACAGATTGGCAACTTCTTTCACGTGTCCAGGAATGCATTTCACAAAATGTAGAGAAATAGTATCCTATGAACATAACATCAATGAGTCACAATTGGAATCAGTCAGCTCATACAAGTAAATTTACCTGGGTGTAATAATTTATAGGGATATATCATTCTATTTCAATGACCCCACAAGTTTACCTGAAGGAAAGATGTGTAGCAAATTTCATTTCATTGGCAGGATAATGTAAAAAGCAGTCCACAAAAGAAATAGCTTACAGATCACTTGTGCATCCCATCTTGAGTCCCACCTCATAACATGGTTCAAGTGTGTTGGACCCATATCAGATAGGACTAACTGGGGCACAACGAATGTATACAAGCAAGGGTGGCACAAATGATCCCAGATTTGTCTGACTGGAGGAAGAGTATCATGGAAATGTTAGAAACGCATGACTTGGCAAGACTCTTGAAGACAGGTGCCAATAATTCCACGAAAGTATTGATGAAACCAAAGATAATGTTCAGTCTCTATATATCGTTGTCACAGGGATAGTGGAGATAAGATTACATTAATTACAGCACACACGCACAGGCATTTAAGCAGTCATTCTTATCATGCTCCATACGCAGCTGGAATGGGAAGAAATTCTAACATGCAATGGAATGCTAAGAGCCCTCTGCTGTGCACTTCACAGAGGTTTGAAATATATGTAAGTAGATGGAGTCCAACTTTGGGCAATTCCCAAATGCCATTGTCACTCACAGTTGTTTCAAGTAATTTTACTTCTTCAACTTTTGTAGTCCTGTCTTCCTCAGTTGCGTGTGATATTACGGTATATTGATAATTTTTACTTATGGACCTTCTGACAGCAACTGAATAAAACACAATTTTAGTGCCATACGCGTTTTGCCTTTATTTTCTGCAAGGCATCACCAGTGGCCTGGAATATGTACATATGTTTGCTATTTTATTTACATTTTTGTCACTGTGCCTATAGGTTATAAACAGTTCTGGTGGTTGGTATTTCCTATTAAGTAGTAATGTTTTGAACTGTACTTACAGGTTGCGTGGACAATTTCTTACATATTACGCTCCTGTTGCATTTTTGGTGTTGTTCTTCTTCTTATGAACGCCAATTTGCGTTTTTTTTTCCACATTCCACAGCACTATGCACTGAACACTTGTTTTAATGCAATGTTTTGGTTTCTGTTGCCGACTGTCAAATGTTTTTGCCAAAGATCGAATGTTATTGCCAAACTTCTGAGTGTAACTATTGAAGTATCTGTGGTCTGTTCGTGCATGCGTGTGTGTGTGTGTGTGTGTGTGTGTGTGTGTTTTGGTGTGATATATATTTTTTTGTGCTGTGTGTGTGTGTGTGTGTGTGTGTGTGTGTGTGTGTGTGTGTGTGTGTAAGATTTTTGTTTTTTTTTTGTTTTATGTTATCATTTCCTTTATTAAGTGTAGTAGGGAGCCTGTGCTGATGTGTGTTTGTTCATTTATCACATGTTTGTTTTCTGCTACGGCTTTCTGGATGTGGAAGTTTTCTTGCATTTGTATAAGATGTTTGTCATGGTTGCTTATTCTCATTATTTTCATTTCTTGTTCCATGTTTGTACGATGATGGTTGTAGTGTTTTAAATGGTCTGCAAATGTGGAATGGTTTGTTTCATACTTCCAACATCTGATATGTTCTTTGTGTCTTGTTTCAAAATTCCTGCATGTCATGTCTATGTAAACTGCATCACAACTTTGACATTCAAGTTTATATATTCCTGATTGTTGGAATTTGTCCCTCTTGGTAGCTGGCTGCCTTAGGTGTGATTGAAGGGTTTGCCCAGGCTTATATGCTATTTTGAAGCCCTGTCTCTTTAGGATGTTTGCAACTCTGTGTGTTAGTTTATGTGTGTAGGTCATGGTGTACCATCTGGTTCTTTTCTGTGCGGTGTTGTCATTGTGTGTGTTTGTTGAGTGTGTTTGTAAGTTTTCAGCTTGTGAGTTCTTTTGTATTGTGGATATGTTGTGTTTGTTTTTTATTTCTGTTTTTATTTTTTGATTGAGCCTGTGTACCACATGTGTGTCATACCCGTTGTTCCTAGCTTTTTGTATGATTGTACTCATTTCTTGTTCACAGTTTCTCATGCTGAGTGGGATTCTGTTTAATCTATGTAACATGTGTCTTAGTGCTGCAAGTTTCTGGCTGTGGGGGTGGTTGGATGTGGAATGTATTATTGTGTCTGTGGCTGTTGGTTTTCTAAAGATGTTAAATGTATGTTTACCATTTTCTTTTTTAATTGTAATGTCAAGAAAATTTATTTGATTTTCTTTTTCTTTTTCAAGTGTGAATTTTATGTTCTGATGAGCTTTGTTTATTTCTGAATGGAGTTCATCTATTTTTTCACTTGGCTCATCTACCAGACAAATAATGTCATCCACGTATCTGTACAAAAAAAAAAAAAAAAAAAAAAAAAAAAAATGAAAAGTAATGATAAAATAAAATGAAATAAAATAAAATAAAAGTAATATCACACCAAAACACACACATGCACACGCACACGCACACGCACACACACACACACACACACACACACACACACACACACACACACACACACACACACACACAAATGCATGCACGAACAAACCACAGATACTTCAATAGTTACACTCAGAAGTTTGGCAATAACATTCGATCTTTGGCAAAAACATTTGACAGTCGGCAACAGAAACCAAAACATTGCATTAAAACAAGCGTTCAGTGTATAGTGCTGTGGAATGTGGAAAAAAACGCAAATTGGCGTTCATAAGAAGAAGAACAACACCAAAAATGCAACAGGAGCGTAATATGTAAGAAATTGTCCACGCAACCTGTAAGTACAGTTCAAAACATTACTACTTAATAGGAAATACCAACCACCAGAACTGTTTATAACCTATAGGCACAGTGACAAAAATGTAAATAAAATAGCTAACATACGTACATATTCCAGGCCACTGATGATGCCTTGCAGAAAATAAAGGCGAAACGTGTATGGCACTAAAATTGTGTTTTATTCAGTTGCTGTCAGACAGTCCATAAGCAAAAATTATCAATATACCGTAATTTTACTTCATTGGGAAATAAACAAATGTTCAGAATGTCTTGTACTTGTGGCTTCACTAAAGTATATAGGGCCTATAAATTACACACCATGAGTTACTAACTGATAACAAGTGGAGCCCTCACCAGCTTCAACATTTTTGCTAGTCTTTCTTTCTTTTTTCTGATTATGAGTAACACATATGGTTTTCAACTACATCAGTCTAGATGAGATACAAATATGCATTAACAACCAAGCTGGGACTGAATTTGTATTTCAAGTTGTTCAGTACTTTCAAGCTCTTTGGTCTATAAATCTCTCAAATGTGACAAACTACCAAATGAAAATTATCAGACAGTAAAAAAACATAATGTTAAGCATTTACACTCAGTATATACAATTCTCGATGCCAAATGAAATATGTTATTGAATGTAACGCTATTTTTTTAGGGACTCAATTACCCATTAACAGTGGCTTCACCATAAAAGATGCAATTTTTTGTTTATGGGAAAGGGGGTATGTCGAATCAGTCACAATCTTGCTCCAATAGTCATCTTGTCTATGGCTTGGAGTAATTTAGATCCACGGAAATATAAGCCTCGATAAAAAAAGGTATATTGCTAGGAATAAATAATTTAAATGTTTGATATTATGAAAAGGTGCTACTCATGCTATAGCAGAGATGCTGAGTTGCAGATAGGCACAACAAAAAGACTGTCACAAATAAGCTTTCGGCCTTTGCCAAAAACACACACACACACACACACACACACACACACATTCACGCAAATGCAACTCACACACAAGACTGCAGTCTCTGGCAGCTGAAGCCACACATCCATCCCGGATTTTCCATTATTTGATAAACGTTTGATATTTACTTATAAGCCTTCCCATGTATACCATGCAACTGGCTTTGTCACTTAAAATTGTCGTGGCGTAATGACAAGCACCGACATGATGACAAAGAATGCAAGAGCAGAGAAGGCTGTGAGACAACGTCAGCCAATAGTACACTGACTATGACCGCACCACGACAGGAATGGCCTCTACCTGAAGAGAATATAAGCATCGCTCCTGCCAGCCTCGGCCAGACAGTTGACGATGCGCACTAGCAGACCAGCACAAACAGACCTACCCAGACTAGAAGAGCCATTACTTATGATCCATATGAATTCGTGTGACTTATTCGCATGGACATTGTATATAGTGAAGGACATTGATAGTTTGCATGTTGTCAATTGCTTGCGACCCAAAGCTAATTATTGTCAATCTACTTTATTGTAATAAAAACCATTAATGTGATTTGCTTGAATTGTTGTTTAACTACCCGAGAAATCAGCATCTTTTAGGAACAATATAAGAAATGAGTGAGCAGGACGCCACATTGGTGACGAGTTACATGACAAACTCAGTGCCTCGCTGCCACGGAATTTTGTTTTGTGTTTGTTGGAGCCTTAATTATCTCTGGTCTTTACTTTGCAGCAGCGTTTCCTTTCGTTAACAGTTTCTTGTCGTTTTTGCTAATCAGAGGTTTCAGGTGGGCATTGCAGAAATTTTCTTTGCTTTTGTCTTTTTTTGGCTTGCTTGCATTGTCTGTTTGTTGCATCTGTCTTCCAAAATACTCCCCCCCCCCCCCCCCCCCTCCATCCTGCCCCCTGCTCAGGTGCCAAAGCCGCAAATGTTAGATGCCACACAGCTAATGCAGGTGTTTCAGTTCCAGAGACAGCAGATATCTACACTACTGAAGATAGTGCAGCAGCTACTTGCCACCACTGTGCGCCCATCGAAACAAGCACCACCTACAGCAACACCTACTGCTACACTGCTCTTTCACCAGTTTTGTAAAGAAGACAAGGAATGGCTCGAGTGGTTCCAACAACTCAAAGCACACATACTTGCCCACAATGTACCAGGTACTGTGAAAACCTATCTATTATCCACTGTAGAAAGTGCAGTGTTCCGATTAACTCAGAAGTTATTTCTTAATGCCACTCCGAATGAACTTACTTATGAATAAGTGGTACAGTCACTAACTACTATTATGACCAACAAGTGAATGTGGTAGCAGCTAGGTATTAATTCTTTACTTGTAAAAAATGGTCAGAACAAACTTATCACAAGTGGGTAACATTTTGGAGGATATGACAAGGAAATGCAAAATCAAATGTGCCTGCGGCACTTTATATTCAGATGTCATGTTGCAGGATGCGATCACGTTCAATGTAACTGATGTCACACTTAGAGAACAGATTTTGAAACACTCCAATCCATCATTTCAGCAGGTACTGCAAATACTAGATCAGCACGATTCTGCCCTGTTGGCTGATAAATTTGAGCAACCAGCTATTTGTCAGGCTGAGTCCCTTGTTTGCAGTCAGCCCATTCAGTGGCAGCATGCACTAGCCACGTTGAGTAAACAACACTTCACACTGCTACACAGACAAACAGAATTAAGTCTTACCCTCGGTGTTATTCATGTCACAAACGCCAAGACTTCCCCTCCCGACAAGCTCAGTGTTACGCTTGTGGTGGGAAAGGACGTGTACAATCGGTATGTTTGCAACGGAACCAACATGAGGATTCGGTCCACTCACAAAAATCTAGTCACAAGGTCCATGTCATTAATGCCCTATATTAAAAGTCTGTAACAGGCAATAGCAAAACTGGCACATGAGCAGTTTCTTCAGTGTTACGCCAGTCAAACAAACTATTTGTTCATTTACTTCTTTGTGGGAAATTGCGTTGGACATGGATGCCTCAGTCACATTGCTAAATTGTCACACATATGAACTGTTACGCTCCCCACCCTGTCTAAAACTAGCATGCAACTGAAGGTTTCTAATGGACAAGACATTCCCATTCTCGGATAATGTACACTGCCTGCCATGTGTCACTCACATAGGCGAACAGTGACTTTTACAGTGCTCAAATCACGCGAGTGTGAGAATATATTTGGTCTTGATGCATTTGATCTGTTTGGTTTTAACATTCAGGATAGTGTGTTGTCAGTGTCTGCATTCCATGCAAAAAGGCAGTGAAGCTAGTTTGCTAAAAGAATTTCCAGAACTTTTTTCTCAAGGTTTAGGCTAGACTAACAATTTTGTTGCACATATCAAGACAATGCTTAGCCAAAATTTTGCTGTTCCCATTGCATAATGGGGCAAAGTTGCAGACGAACTTAAAGAATTGCAAGACAGCAGAGCTATTGCACCCACATAAGCTAGCCAATGGCCAAGTCCACTGGTTTTGCTCCCCAAATCTTCAGGTCACATTCGCCTCTGTGTTGACTTTAAGTCTATGGCCACCCCACAAACTGTAATTGATACTTATCCATTGCCATGACCAGAGGATCTCATGGGCACATTAGGCACTGGACGCTACTTTTCAAAAATTGATTCGCGAAATGCGTATCTTCAAATACCGCTCGATGAAGAATCTCAAAAAGTGTGTGTAGTGAATACTCATTTGGACTTGTTTAAGTTTTGCATTTGCCTTTTGGCAGTGCTTTCACACCTGCCATTTTCCAATGCTATTTGGAACAGCTAACTGCACAAATACGAAACTGTTCAAACTATTTGGATGATACTGCTGTAGCATCTCATACACCTGAAAAACATAGTGTACATTTATGTGCTTTTTTTGTGTGTTGTCCGATTCAGGACTAAAGTGTAGACTGGACAAGTGTGATTTTTTTTAAACCTGAATTGCAGTATCTTGGTCACGTCATAAAAAGTCAAGGTGTACATCCTCTTCAGTCGCATTTGTTAGCCATATGAGATTTGCCAGTTCCTTGCAAATTCACAGAATTGCAGTCAGTCTAAGGGAAAATGAACTATTATATTCAGTTCATACCGAATGCTGCACAAATCGTGGTTCCATTGCATCGCTTGCGTCAAAAGAATGTCTGCTTTGTTTGAACAGATGAGTGCCAAGTAGCTTTTCAAAACTAAAGATGCAGTGCTCAGTGATCGATGCTTAGTTTACTCTGATCCTGACAAACCAGCTGTATTGCAAGTTGACGCTTCCTCTTACGGAATCAGTGCAGTGCTTTCGCACAGAACTGATGATGAAGACAGGCCAATTGCTTTGAATCAAAAGTATTGTCCAGAGCTCAGGGTAACTATTCCCTAACTGTGAAAGAGGCTTTGGTTATTGTGTATGGTGTCACCAGATTCCACCATGGAAATACAGAAGTGTCCGATTCCACCTGCTGCTTTGACCCATGACGTCACAAATATGGTGGCAACGACCATACACTATGACTCCCAAACGGCGCCTATGATGTAATTCCGTAAACATGACCACAAACACGAAAATATATTGAAAAACCAACACACACACGTTACACAAAAAACCTAATGACACTAACGGGTCAAGTGTGGGAAATTGGTGTTTTTTGGGTGGGGACAAAATAAATATAAACAAATTTAGACACACACCCCCATACCAAACCACACAAAACGACGAAAAAAAAAAAAAAACGACAACACAAAACTCCCCAAATTCCACTAAACACAATTTCCTCTGGAATTGGACTCTTCCCTTGACCTATATAGCTCAACAGCAGCTCCCCATCCCACAAATTGGAATCAAACACTTCCCTTGACCTACATAGCTCAACAGCAACTCCCAATACTGCAACACCCACAGCCACAACCACACATTGTAATGGAACACTTCCTCGACCCCAAACACACAACAAATACACTAAGAACAAGAATAAAAACTTACCACAACAAAGTTCTGGTGCTGCAACCTAGGTCGGCCACCACAATCACACATAGGCACACACCCAGCAACAAACAAACACACACACACACACACACACACACACACACACACAACCACAAACCAACGAAAAAATACACAACCAAAAGAAAGACCCAACCCACCCACACCCCAATCCAACCTCCCCCCTCACCCCAGAATAAAATACCCATAAACAATAACCAAACACAAAATAAAAAAAATCTAAAAATCTCAATCACACACTACAACTCAACAAAAACTGCAGATCCTCCACAACTAAATAACAAACCAACCCCCCCCCCTACAAACAGTATCAACAACTTAAACCCCCCCCCCACCCACCCACAGCCACCCACCCACCCACCCAAATCACCCTAACTAACCACCTTCGGCCTGTACATCTTATGAATAGCCCTTTTTTTTAAAAAAAAAAAAAAAAAAAAAAAAAAAACCCTCAGGGACACTCTTCCGCCAACAGTACTCATCTAAATGAGACTGATGGTTGGAAGAACGCCTCTTCCCCTTCCCAAGAACTGACTTAACGGCCTCACACATCCCCTCAATAGTATTCATACAAGTCCCCGTCTCATAACTTTTAAACTCTAAACTATGGTTAACAACTAAATGATTGTACCCCCTCTCACCCAACCCCCCGATAAGAAGAAAAAGCATCGGAAACTAAAGTGGAACCTGGTTCTATAAACTCCTCAATTAACCCCACTAATCACGCCTTAGACCACAACCCTGAAAACACATTCCGAACACCCCCCCCCCCAGTAAAACAGCCCCCCACACCCAGAGACCAACCACAGACTTACCCCTCCCATACTTCCTTTTCTCAAACTGCGACTCATCCACCTCCACCACAACCCCAGGCCCACCCAACTTACCCCTGTACTTAATAAACTCAGAACATACTTCATAGCAAAACGAAAACCAATCAAGCACACTCCTCTCACTCACGCCAGTCTCATGCGTGCAAAAACTTTGAGAGGATCTACAACAAAAGTAATACATCAACAACACAATCTTGCGCATTCCCAACCTAGACTTTTCAAATCAGGAACTGTGACGTATGGAGCGCCATGGGTTATCCCTATGGCACCGCCACATATAACCATACCTGGTCCGAGACGCTGAAACTTTTGCCAACGTCATTTCCTTCCCACAAACAGCACACTTGACCACCTCCGCAATCAACCCAAAAAGCTGTTGAAATTTGATCAGCTCCAACTAAGTCGTGCCCATCATAGCATGGAGTTGCACACTATTTATTTTATCGGTCATATACATACCTAACAAGACCAACAACAAATTCATTTAGGCCTACTCACATTAACAGACGACCTACAGTGAACAGCATTACAATAACTTTCACACAAAACCACTAAATCATTAACTCACTGAAACCAGTTCCGCTCGAAACATAGCCAAAATTGCGAACCAGCCACTATAATCAGTAAGACCAAACTGAACCCATTACACCACACAACAGGAAACCCCTAACACACCACCAGAGGGCACCACGAACCGCAACATAATGACACCTACAAACATGCCACACTCACAAACCAAACTCCGCACCACTATGATGTCACACACCACAATAGCCTTACGTCGCTGGTAAAATCCGACGGATGGGATTGGACCCTTTGGTCGACCCTCCACCACTATTTGCATGGTAGAAAATTCTACTTAGTAATGGATCACAAGCCTTTTCAGTCCTTGTTTAATCCAACGAAACTGGTTCCTGTACAAACTGCCCACAAATTGCAAAGGTGGGCTTTGTTGTTTTCTCAATACCAGTACGAGATTGTGTATCGTCTGACAGCTGAAATATGGTAATGTGGATGCACTTCCACATCTTCCGATTGGCCCGACACACACATTGACTCTTCTGCTGCATCTGCTTGTTACATTGATGCTCATGATTCTGTATTGCTTCAATCTTTTCCGCTGAACTACAGGAAAATTGCACAGGTCACAGAAGCTGATTTAGATTTGAACATTTTCTAAAATACATTTGCACATCTTGGCCTCATTCCTTGCACAGCATAAAGAACTCTGTAGTGCGCCGATAATCGGCATAGCCTCGATGTGGTTCTTGTACAAAATGACAGTGGACTGTCACGTGTGTTGATCCCTACAGCTTTGCAAAATGAAGTGTTGCAGTTACTTCACCAAGGATACTGGGGGATTGTTCGTACGAAACAGTTACCATGTTGACACTGTACTTGGCAGGGTATGGACACCCAAATAGAACAGATGACATCACAGTGTCACGCATGTGCGGAAAATCAGTCCGTGTCAGCACAAAAATTATCTCCTTGGCCTAAGTCGCAATTACCATGGCAATATGTGCACATAGACTTTGCAGGACTTTTTTGGAACACTAGTTGGTTGTTTGGGGTTAACTTGTATAGCAAGTTTCTTTTTGCTGTGCCAACGAAATCGATGACATCACGTAGCACAATTCAGGTGTTGTCCTCTATTTTTTGCCTTGAAGGTTTACCTGAAGTTATAGTGGCAGTCAACGGCCTCAGTTCACATCAAATGAATTTGAAACTTTCTGTGAACGCAATGCCATACAGCATCTAAACAGTGCACTATTCCATTCGCAGCCAAATGGTGAAGTGGAACATTTTGTCAGAATCTTCAAGCAGCAGATGGTAAAACTTCGCTCTGCACACACCATGGATCAAGCATTGCAACTGTTTCTCACCTCCTATCGTTTGCACCCATGAGATGGACCATCACCAGCGGAATTGCTTCACAGCCACCGCCATCGGACACAGGTCCAACAGCTCCACCCTCCTCAGCATCCAGTGCTAAAGAAATGCCACAAGTATCACTTCGCACTGCATTATATTGTCTTTTACTGGGTTTTTAGCGGCAGCATGAGGCGAGATCGTCTGTCGACTTGGCACTTGAATGTTTCTTATTTCAGGTCCAGATGGCTTGCTGACATCAAAATCAACTTCGCCTCCATCATGTGCAAGATGATCTTTCGGTGGCTCTTCCCCCAGATTCACGGATCCAGAGGACAGTGTAGCCACAGCAGCCACCAGAGGGTGTCATCATGACACTGCAGGATGACCCCATGGAAATGGAGCTTTCACCTCCTCTCATCCTACCGATGGAGCTGGACCCACCCACACTGCTGCAGTCACCGCCTTCTTCATCTGGTTTATGGTGTCAGGAGGTGGACGTGTACCGTTATGGTTGTTTCCCAGAGGACATTTCTGCCAGAGCGAAGGCCGGATGGCAGGGTACGACCAGAAACTTGACGTCCCCTGCAGCAACACCTTTCGGTCCTGCGATGGGCTCACACTCCTGCCTCCCCTGCCGTGGTCGCACTCCCTTCGCGACGACATTCTGTCACTTTCATGGGCGGAGTGTCCCGGCGTAATGACAAGCGCTGGCACGAAGATGAAGAACCCACGAGCAGAGAAGACTGTGAGACGACGTCAGCCAATAGTAAACTGACTAGGACTGGGCCACAACAGGAGTGGACTCTATCCGAAGAGACTATAAGCACCACTCCTGCCAGCCTCGGCCAGACAGTAGAAGATGCGCACTAGCAGACCGGCACTAACAGACGCAGACTAGAAACCACCCACTAGAGGAGAGGCACTAGAAGAGCCATTACTTGTGATCCATACGAACTTGTGTGAATTATTTGGACAGACATTGTATACCTTGAAGGACATTGACTATGTTCATGCTGTCAATTGCTTGCGACCCACAGCTACTTATTGTCAATCTACTTCATTGTAATAAAAACCATTAATGTGAGTTGCTTGAATTGCTGTTTAGCTATCTGAGAAAGCAGCATCCTTTAAGCACCCTATAAGAGACGAGTGGGCACGACGACCCAAAAATTATACATGTGCTTGTACTTTTTAGTTAAATACATAATTTTAAGGCACTTATGAAATAATGATAATTTACATTTTAGTAATATATCTTACTACATACCTGCATTTTGATTACAGAAGTAGCCTACACACACTTTCTTCCAGTTTCACATTAGCTATCTGTGGTATGGCTACATTTTATATGTAATATAAATAAGTGAATTATGATTACATATATGACTTGAGTAACTATACAGCTATGATACTCTTCACTTTGTAGTAATTAGGGTTTCGTCCCTCAAGATGGTACGAAGGTATTCTTCCACTGAATAGTATACCCTATTTTTAAACCAAAACTCTAATACTATCTTAAATTTACGTAGAGAGAGTATTTTTGCTGATTGTAGCAGTTTATCATATATCTTAAGACTAAGGTGTTTGGAATTACTAGGGGTCAGTGACGGTATTCAAAATGACAGGTTTAACATACAATTGTTTCTTGTCTAAATGTATATTTTCTTTGAGACACATTAAGCAACTATACACAGAGAAACTTGTGACTGTCGTAACACTGAGACGACTAAAATGTTTCTTACAGGACTCTCTCGGACTCAATCCTTGAGTCCATCCGATTGCTTTTTTCTGCCTTCTGAAAACACAGTTTGCACCTAGCGAATTTCCCAGTAATAACACACCTTAATGCAGTTGCAACGGAAAAATGCGTAGTATCAAGGAACCAGCATTTTTTTTAAATTAATTAATTTATTTATTTATTT
This sequence comes from Schistocerca nitens, assembly GCF_023898315.1. Lineage (NCBI taxonomy): Eukaryota > Metazoa > Arthropoda > Insecta > Orthoptera > Acrididae > Schistocerca > Schistocerca nitens. Next base: position 287,868,774 of record NC_064618.1, on the reverse strand, counting down.
TTCCACATCGTCTAAGGCCACTGTTTGGTTTCGCGTGTGAGCCACATAATCAGCAACAGAAGGAGGAATCCTTTACTTTTATGCGATGTATATGAGTCTAAAAGCTTTTTACGATGAAAATTACAGAACTGACAGTAACTTACTCTGGAAATCGTTGTTTAAGAATAGAATCCACTTCCCGCCACGGGCATACCTTAGCCCCATCATACTCCCTTATAATACTAATTATTTCGTTATAAACTTCAAGTTTCATTTTCCTGCCCTATATTACTACACTATAAACACAAACAGCGAACCATGTAAACACGCTTCCATCACCGGCCCAGAACTACGATGCAACTTCGTTGCTCTACTGTCTCCCAGTGATGAAAACAAAGCTGTAGGTGTGCTGAATTGTTTCGTATGAGTTAGGAATTTAATAAACAGCGTAGTGCAGATCACAGGAATTGAGAGCACGAGGGAGCAACATTTTCTGTAATATTAATTGTGTAAAACTATAATAACTATTTGCTTTCACCTCAGTTACCATACCTATCCGTTTTTCGGAAGCTTATCGTAGTAGTGGCTATTCTGTCGCCACAGAAAGGTAAGTTATAGGTATACAGTAGCTGGAGTATAAAATTTGATTGTGTGTTTATCATTTTGTGGCAGCAAATGTGCTACTGCTTTGGTTAAAGCAAGAACTAGTTTGACTAGTGACGATTAGCTTCTATTAAGTTCGTTGATGAATTACACGTTTTATGTTTGTGTATGTCATGATACTAACGCACTTACGAAGAGTGACAAAACCAAATATTCATTCAGTGAACGAAGCCAATACTCTATAAGTAGATTGTTAATTTCGGCGTACAGCTACATCATAACCATTGATCTTGGCAAATGTACATACTTGCATGTAAACTGAGAGTAGTGCCATTTACATTACTTTCATCTGTCAGTTACCATATTTTGTGTGTTGATCAGTGGGAGGTTCTTGCGGCTTCAGTCACTTTATTCTAGACAATACATTAAGAGCTGACGTAAAAATAAATCAAGCGCCTTTATGATGTAAATCTAATACTGTCTCTATCAGAATAATTAAAGATATAAGATAGTGGTTGTTTACTCGTGTTGATACTGTATGTGTTAAAGTTTTGTAATCGTCAGACTGTTGGTGACAAGTATTTATAAACTAGCTGGAGGGATTGTAATTTTGTCCCAAGCAATCAGTATATGAGTGATAGATTTTTTAAAAATCAGTTGATATATAGTATTTGTTTATATGAAATTAATATAATTTCTGGGACATGCATCAAGAGGTCTACATATTGATAGTCATTAACACAAGTTTCTGAACACTTGCTGCTGCATTGTTGTAAAAAGGTTTGTTTATAGGCCCATAATTTATGTTGTGTGTGTTATGTAAACAACTTCATAGTTGATGTAACTAACAAGTGACAGTCACAGTTGCACTTAGCCTGAAGACAGTCCGTGGAAAAACGAATGGCAGGAAGTTTAATTACTAGTGGTTGTGTGAAATGAAGTTCTTCATTGGCAAATCTGACAGTTTTTACTTCTTCCCCCAGAACTTTTATTCCTACTCCAGATTTTTCTTTGGTTTCCTGCACTGCTTGCTTAATGTGCAGACTGAATAACATTCGGGATATGCTACAATCCTGTCTAACTCCCTTCCCAACCACTTCCCTTTCAAGCCCTTTGATGCTTATAACTGCTGCCTGGTTTTGTGGGAGTTGTGAATAGCCTTTTGCTTCATGTATTTTACCCCTACTATCTTCATAATTTCAAAGAGTGTATACCAATCAACATTGCCGATAGCTTTCTGCAAGTATACACATGCTATTAATGTAGGTTTGTCTTTCTTTAACCTACCTTTTAACAGAAGTCATAGGCTCAGCATTGCCTCACGTGTTCCTACATTTCTCTGGAAACTGAACTGATTTTCCCAGAGGTCAGCTTCCATTCTTTTGTTAAGAAATGGTGTTAGTATTTTGCCACCATGACTTATCAAACTGATAGTTTGGTAATATTCACACATATCAGCACCTATGTTCTTTGGAATTTGAATTATTACATTCTTGGAATTCAGGGTATTTCTCCTGTCTCATATGGCCTGCACTTCAGATGGAATACCTCTGTCGTGGTTGGCCCTCCCAAGGATACCAGTAGTTCTGACAGAATGTCTTCTACCCCAAAGGCCTTGTTTCGACTTAGGTCTTTCAGCACTCTGACAAATTCTTTGGCAGTATCATGTCTCCCACCTCGTCTTCATGTATGTCCTCTTCTCTTTCTGTAATATTGCATTTGAGTTCATCTCCCATGTAGAGACACTCAGTATATTCCTTTCACCTTTCCCTTCTTTACTGAGTTCTGGTTTGCCATCTGAGCTCTTGAAATTCATACAGCTGCTTCTTTTTTCTCCAAAGGGCACTTTAATTTTTCTGTAGGCAGTATCTGTCATTCCCCAAGTGGGATAGGGCTATGTTTTTAAACCCTTAAATTTGTCCTTTAGCCATTCCTGCATAGCCATTTTGTGCTTCTTGTCAACCTCATTTTGTAGACATTAGTATTCCCTTTCACTTCCTTAATTTGCTGCATTTTTATATTTTCTCTTTTTGTCAGTTAAATTCAGTATCTCGTATGATACCTAAGCATTTCTACTAGGTCTTGTCTTTTTTTCCCTGTTGATCACCTGTTGCCTGCACTATTTCACCTCTCAGAGCTACACAGTTGTGTCCTATGTATTCCTTTCCTTTGTGGTAGTCAATTGACACCTAATACTCCCTCTGAAACCCTCTACACTCACTGATTCTTTTAACTTACCCTGGTCTCATCTTCTAGTTCTTTGCAAATTATTCAGTGCCAATCTACTGCTCATAACCAATAATTTGTGGTCAGAGTGCACATCTGCCCATGGAAATGTCTTATGATATAAAATTTGGTTCTGAAATCTTTCGTACTGTTATATAATCAACCTGTAACCTTCTGGTGTCTTCAGAGTTCTGTCAGACACACAAAGAACTTGGAAGAGCAGTTGAATGGAATGGACAGTGTCTTGAAAGGAGAATATAAGATGAACATCAACAAAAGCGACACGAGGATAAATGAATGCAGCCTTAATTAAATCAGGTGATGCTGAGGGAATTAGATTAGGAAATGAGACATTTAGAGTAGCAGATGAGTTTTGTTATTTGGGCAATGAAATGACGGAAGATAGCCAAAGTAGAGAGGCTATAAAATGCAGACTGTCAATGCCAATAGAAGTGTTTCTGGAGAAGAGAGATTTGTTAGCATTGAATACAGACTTAAGTTTTAAGAAGTTTTGTTTGAAAGTATTTGTATGGAGAGTAGTCACGTATGGAAGTGAAAAATGGGTGAGGAACGGTTTAGACAAGAACAGAATAGAAACTTTTGGAATGTGGTGCTATAGAAGAATGTTGAAGATTAGCTACATAGATCACATAACTAAAAATGAGGTACTGAATAGAATTGGGAGAAAAGAAATTTATGGCACAATCTGACTAGAAGAAGGGATTGGTTGATAGGACATATTCTAAGGCATCAAGGGATCACCAGTTTAGTGTTGGAGCGAAGTATGAGGGCGGGGGGGGGGGGGGGGGGGGTAAAAATTGTTGAGGGAGACCAAGAGATGAATACAGTAAGTAGATTCAGAAGTATGTAATTTGCAGTAATTATTTGGAGCTGAAGATGGTTGCACAGGATAGAGCAGCGCGGAGAGCTGCGTCAAGCCAGTCTTCAGACTGATGACCTCAACACACAAAACCCAGTGTTAGCGATGATTAAATTATGCTCTGTGCAAAATTCGACCTGGTGGCTTCCTCTTTCATTCCATTCCTACAGTCCATATTCACATGTTATTTTTCCTTTCCCATTTCCCTGCTATTGATTTCCAGTTCCCAGTCACAGTTAAATTTTCACATCTCTTAACTATCTGAATAAACTCTTTTATCTCATCATACATTTCTTCAGTCTCTTTGTCATCTGCAGAGCTAGTTAGCGTTTTCTTGCAATTAGAGACCATATTAGCAACAACCATTGTCCGCCAGACAAGGAACGTGTCCCACGAAACCAGGGTACTCAGGATAAAACTACTGAATATTGTGGACAATATGTCACATGCAGTGACTGAGGAGAGCTATGGAAGCACTAAATCATTTGAACTAACCCATACTCTGAATAATGCTGCTGAAGATGAACTGTAGTGAAGAATTTTGAGATTATTTTGAAACACAGAAAACAGTGCAGATACCAACCAGCTAAGTATATGGAAATCTCATATTTCCATCTAGATGCCAGTTTTTCTAAAGAATTGGTCTATTCTATAAGTGTACTCAGGAGACCTAGCACACACATATTGTTGTGCAATGGTGGCAACCACCATTGTCCCCAGGCAGGGAATGTGTCCCATGAAACCAGGATACTCGGGATAAAACCTATGAAATGCAAATAAATACTGATTTTTATGTAACATGATTTTACTATACAGAAACAGTTAATAGTAGGATTAGGTACTGGTTCAGTGTTTGCGCTCGAGTCAGTAGTAGGATGCACATACATCCTGGCAGGCAGCTGAATTTTTGTATGTCGTCCAACTTCCAGCAAACTAAACTTGTGAAAGATGTAAATGTCCTTCATTATTTTAATCATTACTGAAGCTGCACATTGCGTATAGTCAGAGTTACAGGGTTGTTTACCTATTGATGGATTATCTTGGACAACAATTCAGTTTCTTGTATGCTTACTATAGGCCCAGTGCAGTCCAGTATTTGTGCATTCAAATGATCATATAATTGTTGAATATTGTTTTGAGATTTTGAGGGGAAAATGACTTTTTTTCCTACATATGTTGTTTCAAATGGTGAAGGGCTGTTGCTGGTAATGGAGACTGGAACAAGTGCTGTGCTGTCATTGCTCACATATAGTCCTACTTAAAGCTATACAGTTTTGGTGATCATGCTCCCCATGTGAATGGACAGACATCTTAAGCATGTCATGTAACAAGAGATGCGTGTTTATAGGCATTGCCCTGCTAGAAGAGTACCTCCTTGTAGCTGTAAGAATAATAACAGAGGTGACTGGACGTTCAGCACTCTTTCAAATAACATATCACCTGTAATCACCCCAGGCTTGGCTTCTCACATCATGGTGCTGAACTTTGTCCTAAATATCAGTGCTAGATACAGTCCAGTAGTTGCCCTGCTCCTGAGTCACTGAATCCAAGGCAGAATCTACTACCCTATTCAATTATTATAAACAAAGCTTGGTAACAGTCATCCCCTGAGTACCTTTTTTTGCTATAGTTTTGGAAGTAGGTTACATGCTGAAGAAGTAAGCCTGTAGATCAGCTTCCAGCAAATGATTCCTGCCATCCCTGGCTGACACCTTGAGTAAAAAACATTGGTGGTAATTTGTTCCTAAAGGAAAATGCACTTCTGAAAACTATAAAACTGCAGAAAGACAAAAGAGCTGTCAGTAGGTACCTTAAGGAGCTGATCTAAATATTTAAAAGTAAAAACAGTAAATCCCAGCTTTCTGAACTATTAGTTCCATCCTCAGGGATGAAAGTGGGATAAGATGCGGAAGATTAGAATTGATTGGCAGGTCACCCAGACCCCAGGATGAGAGGCACATGTCTGCTGTAAGGATGAGTCACCATGTAGTCAGCAGTGGCTGGTTATCTGGTGAGAGAATCCAGGAATAAATTTTAGCCACTGCTGTCCAGACTCAGGAAAACTAAAATGGGCATCCTCTTTCAACTACAATCATCTCCTGTCCAATCTAGCAGTTGCATCCTCTTTCGATTACAATCACCTCATGTCCAACTTATCGACCAGTTTTACAGGACTGGATGATCTCCTTCCTTAAATTCATTTTATTGCATTATTTATACTGAAGTCCTGGAAAATGACTTCAGTGTCAACTTGCGTCATAAAACTGTGGTGCATGACAGCTATAAAATTGTTTTTCTTCACTTCTGCACTTGTAGGTAACCAGTTGTTATTAGTTCTTCTACAGTAATGATTAATAACAAATACAGCTGTAAAAGTAATGACAGTTGGAGTAAATAGTGATTCTGGTGGTAGTTTCACCAACAGTAATAGTAAAAGTTGAGTATTATCACTGCAGAAACATTAAAATAATGTTTAGGTAGAAATAGGATAAATATGAAGAAAATATAGAATTTAGTGTTGGCAACTATGTAAAACAATAGTTCAGATCAATAACTAAATTGGTATGGTGTCTCATTCAATGAAGAGAGTTGATAATAACCACCAGTTTTGGCCAAATGATGAAATGATAAACATAAATGACTCATCAAGATCCATTATTTATTAAATAGACATCATAAGAGTTACAGCTATTCTCATGTTGTAATATTCATTGGCTTTGCCAACTCATGATCAAACTGTTACATTTAAAACCTAGACTTCAGGCTAGGTCACCACAACATACATTAAAATATTACACACAAACACAAAACAAATACTGTCAGTGTTCAGTTCTCTTTCTGTTTGCGCTTGTGGTGTCATGTCACAGCATCATTACATCACACAACAAAGCCTCCGACTGGTATCAAGTATCCATAGCATCAGAAAATAACACTAAGCTGCATACATACTAGTCATTCAGATACGTTATAGATGTTACACGTCATCTACCACACCCCCCCAGGGGATCCACAACTCTTTTGTGGATACGTGCGTAGCGAGCACGGGACCCCGAGCTGATGTGGCCTTCCTTCCTTTCCGGGCTGCATACCTTCCCTTTCCGCATCCTTCCCCATTCCCCATCTTCGCCACCCCCCCCCCCCCCTTCACCTCTGGCTCTTTCTTTCCCTTTCTCTGGGGTTATGGTTTGTGCCTACGTCCGGAGACGGACGCTTGTACATATACTACATTCTTCGCCTTCATTCCTTGCTTGTACGTCTTCATCCTTCCTTTGTCCTTCTCTTTTCCTTACCTCTTCTCTCTACCTTCTCCGCTGCGGCGTTTGAGACCTCTCTTCTTTCCTTTCCCTTTCTCTTTCTTCCTCCCTGTGCGTGTCTGAAGGCCAACCCACGCACGTCCATGCGTAGCCGGTGACGGGGTAACGCGTAATTCCCCGCCCCGGGTAGACAGGTAGGACACGTACGTACCCCCTGGTAACGGCCAGGCCCAGGGAGGGGTGATTACCCGAGCTGATACCTTCCGAAAGTGCCGATTGGTCCCTCCGTCCGTTTGTCGGGAGGCCCCCACAAGGGAGGAGCGCGCCATCGGAGACGCCGGTAATCATGGGGGATTCTTCCGCAATGGTTTCCTCACCTTCCACTATGTCTGCTCACAAACGTAAGTTCACTGAGTCTCAGCCACAGTCAGTTCTTCCATTGTTGCCACAGTTCCTTGTTGTTTCTCGGTCTGACGAAGGTCACGACTTCTCCACGGTCAACCCTTTCATTATTCAGAAAGGTGTCGACGCAATTGCAGGTCCTGTAAAGTCTTGTTCCAGATTACGGAATGGCACCGTGTTGTTAGAAACGGTCAGTGACCTCCAGGCACAAAAATTGCTGCGTACGTCGTAACTACACACCTTCCCTGTCCGGGTGGAACCGCACCGTACCTTAAATTCCTCGCGTGGAGTCGTCTATACGCGCTCCCTCGATGGACTGTCTGACGAAGAAATTCAGCACTACCTGTCTGACCAGGGCGTAACGGCTGTTCATAGGGTTATGAAAAGGGTTGACACGAACATCATTCCAACCCGCACTGTCTTCTTGACATTTGACAAAGTTCAACTACCATCGAAAATCAAAGCCGGCTATGAGATAATTTCCGTTCGCCCTTACGTCCCGAACCCTACGCGTTGCTATCGGTTCCAGCGGTTCAATCACACCAGCCAGTCCTGTTCCAATCCGGCCAAATGTGTTACGTGTGGCAGGGATGCCCATGAGGGTGCTTGTCCACCTCCATCCCCTCGCTGCATCAACTGTATGGGTGACCACGCCGCTTCCTCTCGAGATTGCCCCGTTTTTAAGGACGAAAAACTCATCCAGGAAATTAGGGTGAAGGAAAAGGTGTCGACCTTTGCTGCTCGAAAATTATTCGCCAGTCGACAGCCCACCGTGCCTCAGAAAGGAAACTACAGCACTGTCCTTGCTTCTCCTCGGCCAACAAAGGAGGCGGCCACGCAGACTTGCGACCTCACCTTTAGTGCCACGGTCGTCAGATCGGCCAGCGCAAAGATCGCCCGTTCAACCTCACCACTTTCGCCTGCCCACTCTCTGGCTCACCCTTTGTCGAGTTCTGCTAAATCTCGAGCCCAAAAGTCAGACACCAAGACTTCAAAAAAAGAGCATACTCGTGAAGAGTTTTTACGTACGGCAACTTCCCAACCATCGGTTCCTCCTTCCTCTAAACATCATACTTCCAAGAAGGCTACAAAGAAACCCAGTTCCTCTCCTTCTCCGCCAAGGCGTGTCCCATCTACAGCACCACCTGGCGGAAGTCGCCCTCGGCCATCTTCTGTGTCGCCGAGGCGCACTGCTGGCGGCCGATCAACCGGCCGGTCGCTGGTGGCAGGAGCTGCTCCTGACCAACCTATGGATCAGGATCTTCTGCCTTCGGCTGAATGCCATTCCATGCTGTCGGTCGCAAGCTCAGAGCAGTCGTTGAGTTGACAGCGACCTTGGTCACATTCCTCCATTTTCTGTTCACCCTATGTCCATTATCCACTGGAATATCCGCGGTATTCGAGCCAATCGGGATGAATTGTCGATCCTCTTACAATCCTACTCGCCGGTCATCTTCTGTCTTCAGGAAACAAAGCTGCGTCCCCATGACCGCTTTGTTCTCCCTCATTTTCAGTCCGTCCGATATGATCTCCCCTCTGTTGAAGGCACTCCAGCACACGGAGGACTCATGATTCTTCTCCATGAAACTGTCCATTATCACCCAATCCATTTAAACACTTCCTTCCAAGCTGTCGCCGTCCGTCTTTCCCTTTCCGAATACACGTTCTCTCTTTGTACTGTATACATTCCATCGTCCACACCAATGGCACGAGCTGATCTCCTTCATCTTCTTGGTCAGCTTCCACCCCCATATTTGCTGGTTGGGGACTTCAATGCCCACCACCCGCTTTGGGGATCTCCACATCCTTGTCCACGTGGCTCACTATTGCTAGACGTCTTCCACCAAGCAGATCTAGTTTGCCTCAACACTGGGGTCCCTACATTTTTGTCTGCCTCCATGGCAAATTTATCTCATTTGGACCTTGCGGTCGGTACTGTTCCGCTAGCTCTGCGCTTCGAATGGTTCGCCCTTGATGATACACACTCCAGTGACCACTTTCCATGTGTCCTTAGACTGCAGCCTCAATGGCCATATATGCGCCTGCGACGCTGGAAGTTTGCTCAAGCCGATTGGACACTTTTTTCGTCTCTAGCGACATTCGATGACCGTCACTTTCCCAGTGTCGACAATGAGGTCACACATATTACAGACGTTATTCTTACAGCTGTGGAGCGTTCAATACCACGCACCTCGGAATTGCCCCGGCGCCCCCCAGTTCCTTGGTGGAACCAGGCATGCCGTGATGCACTACGTGAGCGGCGACGTGCTCTCCGCGTTTTCCGCCACCATCCTACTTTGGCCAACTGTATCCGCTATAAGCAGCTACGAGCGCGATGCCGTCGTGTCATCCGCGATAGCAAGAAGGCAAGCTGGAAATTCTTTATTAGCTCATTTAACACCTTCACTCCCGCCTTGGAAGTTTGGAGTCGGCTTTGACGGTTCTCAGGCGCGCCTAGTTTCTCCCCGGTCTCTGGGCTCACTGTCGCGCATGACACATTAGTGGACCCCGTCGCAATTTCTAACTCATTGGGTCAGCACTTTGCTGAGATTTCGAGCTCTTCAAATTACCCGCCAGCGTTTCTCCCGAAGAAACGTGCAGCAGAAGTGCGACCTCTTGCTTTCTCCTCTCAAAATCGCGAAAGCTACAATACTGTTTTCTCCTTGCGGGAACTCCAACATGCACTCTCTTCTTCTCGCTCCTCCGCCCCAGGACCAGATGGTATCCACGTCCAAATGTTGCTGCATTTATCAACCCATAGTCTGCGTTACCTCCTTCGCCTTTATAATCGAATTTGGACCGACAGTACTTTTCCCAGACGATGGCGGGAAGCTATCGTCGTTCCTGTTCCGAAACCTGGAAAGGACAACCATCTCCCCTCTAGCTATCACCCCATTTCTCTCACGAGTAGTGTCTGTAAGGTTTTGGAGCGTATGGTGAATTACCGTTTAGCGTGGTGGCTGGAATCCCGCAGTCTTTTAACACCTGCCCAATGCGGATTCCGAAAGCATCGTTCTGCCGTTGACCATCTTGTTGCTCTCTCCACTTATATCATGAACAGTTTTCTCCGGAAACGTCAAACGGTAGCAATATTTTTTGATCTGGAGCGAGCATACGATACCTGTTGGAGGACAGGCATCCTCCGCACACTCTTCTCTTGGGGCTTTCGAGGCCGGCTGCCCCTTTTTCTTCGCGAATTTATGGCAGAGCGCACATTTAGGGTGCGGGTGAACACTACTCTCTCCCGCACTTTCTCCCAAGAAAACGGGGTACCCCAGGGCTCCGTGCTGAGTGTTGTACTGTTTGCCATCGCTATAAATCCAATTATGGATTGTCTCCTTCCCGATGTCTCGGGCTCCCTCTTTGTGGATGATTTTGCGATCTACTACAGCTCTCAACGGACCAGCCTTCTTGAACGACGTCTTCAAGGATGTCTCGATCGCCTCCACTCTTGGAGTATCGAAACAGGCTTCCGTTTCTCTCCCAGTAAGACCGTTTGTGTTAATTTTTGGCGACGTAAGGAGTTTCTTCCGCCCTCCTTACATCTAGGACCTGTCAACCTTCCGTTTTCAGACGTCGCTAAATTCTTGGGTCTTACGTTTGACAGAAAACTGTGCTGGTCCTCCCACGTTTCCTATCTTTCGGCTCGCTGTCTGCGATCGCTTAACACCCTCCGTGTCCTGAATGGTACCTCCTGGGGAGCGGACCGAGTGGTCCTTCTCCGCCTCTATCGCGCCTTAGTGCGCTCGAAATTGGATTATGGAAGCATAGTCTACTCCTCTGCTCGGCCGTCTATTCTTCGGCGTCTCGACTCTATCCACCACCGTGGATTACGTTTAGTGTCTGGAGCTTTTTACACTAGCTCTGTGGAAAGCCTTTATGCTGAGACTGCTGAACCTCCGTTGTCCAATCGGCGAGCGGTCCTTCTAAGTTGTTATGCTAGCCATCTGTCTTCCATGCCTGCTAATCCAGCCCATGCCCTTTTTTTCGACGCCTCATTTGATGTAGGGTATGCTGGCCGCTCCTCCTCCCTACTACCCCCGGGAGTCCGCTTCCGTCAACTGCTCCATTCTCTTTCCTTCTGCTTTCCTAAAACCTTTTTGACAACTTCAGGTACAGCACCGCCTTGGCTCCGTCCCCGGATCTGCCTGCTCCATAACCTTTGTCGATTTCCCAAGGATGGTACCCCTACACTTGTTTATCGTCGGGCATTTGCTGCTCTATGTGCACAAATGACGGACGCCACATTTATTTACACCGACGGCTCGAAAACATCGTTAGGTGTAGGGAGTGCCTATATTGTTGGCGACGCCCCAAATCAATTTCGGCTTCCCGACCAGTGTTCGGTGTATACTGCGGAGCTTTACGCTGTTCTCCAGGCTGTCCACTACATCCGCCGCCATCGGCGGATACAATACGTTATCTGCTCAGATTCTCTCAGCTCTCTCCTCAGTCTCCAAGCTCTTTACCCTGCGCACCCTCTGGTCCACCGGATTCAGGACTGTCTGCGCTTGCTCCATCTGGGGGGCGTCTCGGTGGCGTTCCTCTGGCTCCCGGGACACGCTGGTATCTGTGGGAATGAGGCGGCCGATATAGCGGCCAAGGCTGCAGTCTCTCTTCCTCGGCCAGCTATTCAATCGCTTCCCTTCACCGATCTACGGAGCGGTTTATGTCGCAAAGTTGCTCATTTATGGCATGCGCATTGGTTAACACTTCCCAATAATAAATTGCGGGAAGTGAAAGCTCTTCCTTGCGCTTGGACTTCTTCCTCCCGAACGCGTCGTCGGGAGGAGGTAATTTTAACTAGACTCCGGATAGGGCACTGTCTTTTTAGCCATCGACATCTTTTAAGCGGCGATCCTCCCCCACTCTGTCCCCACTGCTCTCAGCTGTGGACGGTAAGACACCTTTTAATTGAATGCCCCTATTTTAATCCGTTACGCGCCCGTCTACAGCTATCGCCTGATCTATCGTCGATTTTAGCAGATGACACGCGCTCAGCCGACTGCGTTCTCCAGTTTATTAGTGCTAGTGAAATGACGTCAGTCATTTGAAGCTTTTTTGGGGACAACAAACCCCTTTCTGTAGTGGATTTTTAGGCCTTCCTTCTGCTTTTAGTTTCTCCAATTTTATGACTTTGTTCCCATTGCTGCTTGTTTTCAATTTCGTTTTTTTTTACTGTTTCCTAAGTTACGGGCTGGGCGCTAATGACCATAGCAGTTTTGCGCCCTAAAACCAAACCAAAAAAAAAAAAAAAAAAAGTCATCTACCATCTACTTATCACAAGAAGACAAACTATTAGTATACTACTAGTATACTTGCCCCCCCTTCTAACAGCCGTGTACCGCAAGTCTCTAGAGGAACGGAGGGTTCCAAATGATTGGAAAAGAGCACAGGTAGTCCCAGTCTTCAAGAAGGGTCGTCGAGCAGATGCGCAAAACTATAGACCTATATCTCTGACGTCGATCTGTTGTAGAATTTTAGAACATGTTTTTTGTTCGAGTATCATGTCGTTTTTGGAAACCCAGAATCTACTATGTAGGAATCAACATGGATTCCGGAAACAGCGATCGTGTGAGACCCAACTCGCGTTATTTGTTCATGAGACCCAGAAAATATTAGATACAGGCTCCCAGGTAGATGCTATTTTTCTTGACTTCCGGAAGGCGTTCGATACAGTTCCGCACTGTCGCCTGATAAACAAAGTAAGAGCCTACGGAATATCAGACCAGCTGTGTGGCTGGATTGAAGAGTTTTTAGCAAACAGAACACAGCATGTTGTTATCAATGGAGAGACGTCTACAGACGTTAAGGTAACCTCTGGCGTGCCACAGGGGAGTGTTATGGGACCATTGCTTTTCACAATATATATAAATGACCTAGTAGATAGTGTCGGAAGTTCCATGCGGCTTTTCGCGGATGATGCTGTAGTATACAGAGAAGTTGCAGCATTAGAAAATTGTAGCGAAATGCAGGAAGATCTGCAGCGGATAGGCACTTGGTGCAGGGAGTGGCAACTGTCCCTTAACATAGTCAAATGTAATGTATTGCGAATACATAGAAAGAAGGATCCTTTATTGTATGATTATATGATAGCGGAACAAACACTGGTAGCAGTTACTTCTGTAAAATATCTGGGAGTATGCGTGCGGAACGATTTGAAGTGGAATGATCATATAAAATTAATTGTTGGTAAGGCGGGTACCAGGTTGAGATTCATTGGGAGAGTGCTTAGAAAATGTAGTCCAGCAACAAAGGAGGTGGCTTACAAAACACTCGTTCGACCTATACTTGAGTATTGCTCATCAGTGTGGGATCCGTACCAGATCGGGTTGACGGAGGAGATAGAGAAGAGCCAAAGAAGAGCGGCGCGTTTCGTCACAGGGTTATTTGGTAACCGTGATAGCGTTACGGAGATGTTTAATAAACTCAAGTGGCAGACTCTGCAAGAGAGGCGCTCTGCATCGCGGTGTAGCTTGCTCGCCAGGTTTCGAGAGGATGCGTTTCTGGATGAGGTATCGAGTATATTGCTTCCCCCTACTTATACCTCCCGAGGAGATCACGAATGTAAAATTAGAGAGATTCTAGCGCGCACGGAGGCTTTCAGACAGTCGTTCTTCCCGCGAACCATACGCGACTGGAACAGGAAAGGGAGGTAATGACAGTGGCACGTAAAGTGCCCTCCGCCACACACCGTTGGGTGGCTTGCGGAGTATGGATGTAGATGTAGATGTAGACATTAAGCAATGACAGGGAGAGGTGTCCCAAATTGTCACCGTATGCATGCAAGTTGGGTTATCGGTCAGTCAGGGCTTGTTATGCTGTCTACAGAGAAAATAATACTCATAATCCTCAACACCGTGTTGCCCGTGATTAATTAAAATTCGAAAATAAAAAAAAATAAAATAAAAAATTGACTTATGAATGTTGGTATTTCTATGTTGCAGGAACGTACCTTCAGTTGATGATAATTCACACTGTACTTGGTTCGGGGAAATGTCAGTTTTTTCTCTCTTATATACTTCCAAAAATTCAGTTTCCTCAATTTGTGAGAGGAACGTATTTCCATATTTATTAAGCATTTCCCCGTAATATAATTATTTGCATGATTAAACAGCTGGAAAACATTACTTTAAACAATGGAGGACACATTGAAAAGTAAACATCACAGCCGACGGAAAAGGAAATCTGAAAAGATGACAGTAAGAGGTAAGAATTAATAAACCTAAAGGCATGGAACTCTAGGAAGGCAAAAAAATTATCTTAGTGATACATATTTTCTGAACAGGATCTATAAAGGAAGACAATACTGGCAGAAGTGGTAGCTGTGTGCTTAATCAGAAATGTACATCTTCCCACATGAGGACACCTGTATTAACTGAGAGCAATTCTCCTGGGACTGAAATACAAAATTGTTCTCAGTTTATTGAACATGAACCATCTGTCATCTGGGATTCACCACAAGCTTCACCTAACAGTAGTCATGGTATGTCACTAGCTTCTAAATTGATATTGAGTGGGTACCTTTTCAACACCCACAAAAAGCAAAATCCCTTGATATATAAATAAAAATTTTAAGTAAGGGGAAAAACCTGGAATTTATAATTATGCTTTCCTAGAAGCAGTTCACAATTAAATCATCACAGTTCTTTTTTATCTGAAATGTTGAATCTTTGCTACATATTGCAATTAAATAAATCTTGGGTTACTCAAATATATTTCTCATTGACTTTCTCAATGTAAGATTGCTTTCATTTATGTTCAAAAATAAATTTTTGATGTTCTTACAATCAAGTAGAGATTTGATGACTGTAGTTTCAGTTAAAAATTGTTTTACTGTATATAATGTTTTATACCAACATGAAAACAGCTTAAAGGTTCAAATCTAATAAAAAAGATTAGATCTTTGTTGGTCCAGGTAATCATGTAGTAAACAAATGGTACATTCTGATGTAGGATAAGTCAAAAAGAATAACAAAATACAATATTGTGTGAGTTAAATTTACATTAATTGCAGTATTTTAATGTTAAATGTGCATTAACTTATAAGATACAGAGCATATATAGTACAAATAGAAAGAGAATAAACTTTACTTGTAGACTGGTATTAGTATCATGGTAACAGTTATGTGATAGAACATTAAGGTCAAACACAAATATCTAGTGTCCTTCCCGAAGAAACTCATGCAGGCTACAGAACCTGTTATGATTCAGATATGCCTTAGCAGCTGACTTGACTTTTGACATGTCATTTACTAACTTAATTTCTGGGGGAAGCTTAGTATAAATAACTTTCCTGTAATTTAGGGTTCCTTGTTTGTTTAGACTGGCTTTTCCTCTTTCTATATGGAAGTTCTTTTTTATCTAGTGTTATGGGAGTGAACATCTTTGTTAAAAAAAAGTTGAAGATTATCCATTGCACATTTTTTTCATGAAACAGTTATCTTGTGCACGTAGATGCATGGATGTGACAGAATTTCCAGGTTTAAAAGAGTGGTCTGCAGGTTTTGTTCTATTTTATACCTTCATTATTGTTATTCACTGAGATGACAAATGTCATGGAATACCTCCCAATATTGTGATATCATGTTTGACCACCTTTTGTCCGGCAAGTTGCTAACTTGACATGGCACGGACTCAAAGAGTTGTTGGAAGTCCCCTGCAGAAATATTGAGCCATGCTGCCCTAGCTGACCATAATTCCAAAAGTGTTGCCAGAACAAGATTTTGTGTACAGACTGACCTCTGCTATGCCCCATAAACGTTCATGTCAGGCAACCTGGATGGCCAAATCATTTGCTTCAATTGTGCAGAACGTTCTTCAATCCCATCACAAACAATTGTGATCGTGTGATAGCACATTGACTTTTGGGGTCATGGAGTCCATGAATGGCTGCAAAAGGTCTCCAGGTAACCAAACAAAACGATTTCCAGTCAATGATCTGTTTAGTTGAACCAGACGACCCAGTGTATTCCTTGTCAACACATTGCACACCATTATGGAGCCACAACCAGCTTGCACAGTGCCTTGTTGACAACTTGTGTGCGCAGCTTGATGGGGTCTGCACTATACTTGAACCCAACAATCTGCTGTTACCAACTGAAATCGGGACTCGTCTGACCAGGCAATGGTTTTCCCGTCATCTAAGGTCCAACCAGTATGGTCACAGGCCCAGGAGAGGTGCTACAAGTGATGTCGTGCTGTTAGCAAAGGCACCCACATTGGTTGTCGGGTGTCATAGCCCATTAAATGCCATATTTTGCCAGACTGTCCTATCGGATACATTCGTCATACATCCCACATTGATTCCTGGGGTTATTTCACACAGTGTTGCTTTCCTGTTAGCACTGACAACTCTCTGCAAACGCTGCTGCTCTCAGTCATTAAGAGAACGCCATTGGATACTGCGTTATCTGTGTTGAGGTATAATGCATGAAATTTTGTATTCTCAGCACAGTCTTGACACTGTGGGTCCAGGAGTATTGAATTCCGTAACGATTTCCGAAATGGAATGTCCCGTGTGTCTAGTTCCAACTACCATTCCATGTTCAAAATCTGTTAATTCCTGTCATGTTGCCATAATCACATTGGAAAGGTTTTTGACATCACCTGAGTACAAATAACAGCTCTGCCAATGCACTGACCTCGTATACCATCTGTACATGATACTACCGCTGCCTTTGTACGTAAATGCATGTCGCTATCCCATGACTATTATCGCCTCATTGTAATCCTTTTTGTACCCCAAAGAGCTTTTGGCAGAGAGAGGAGATATCTCAGAAAATAATTTCATATTCTAGTTGTGAGTGTATTTAGCCAGTGTATACAGTTTTCAGACAATCTTCGTTGCAGCATCCTTCTGATATTCTCATCAAGTAGCATGCAGTGCTTGATTTCTTACACACTTTTTCAGTATGTGTCCACCATTTAAGATTATTTTGGAGCCATGAACCCAAGAACTTTGTTTGTCTACAATATGAATGTCCTTATAAGATATCTGAATATCAACAGGTTGCTCAGCTTTTGTCACATTGTAGAATTTTAGTTCCACTGTCTTATCTGCTTTTCTTACCAACTTGTGATTGAACCAGTTTCCAGTATTTTTCAGTGAGTTTGTTGTAGACTTCTGAAGCATTTCCATTTCTTTACCATTAACTAGCACACTAGTATCATCAGCAAACTTAATTGTGTTAACATAGAATTTGTCCAGATCATTCACCTATAATACAAATAGGGCCTTGTGGCACTCCATATTTAATGGCTAGAGAGTTTGAATAATGTTGAATCAATTTGTTGAAACTTTGGTATTGCACAAGCACTTGCTTTCATCTGCTTTGGTATGATTTTGTCCAGTTGTTGGATGTTCTTCAATCCTCATGTTGTCAAGTTTAGTCAATAATTTAGTGTAATGTTTGCTACCAAAAGCCTTAGTGTGATCTAGTTGTATTTCAATTACATTTTTGCCATTATCACGTCTTTGAAGTAATTCGCCTAAAGTTGAGAAATCACTATATCAGTTGATCAGCCCTTCCTGAAACCATGTTGTGCTTTGCCAGGAAATCTGCTACTCTTATTTGGGAAAAAAAAGTCCATGATTTTTGAGAATACAGGTAGTAGAACAATGGGCCTGTAGATGGCCATTTAATCTGTTTACCTATGATCGGCAAATCCCAGTTTGAAAGGAACTGTTACAAAGGTGAGCTTATGATTCAGCAGTGAGCTCTTCAAAATTTTTAATATGACTGCCTGGTGTGCAACCTATTACAGTGGAGTGGCTCATTTGTAAAGTTCTGATAACTGAAAGGGCTTCTTTCTGGGTTGTTCGAAAGGGAGAGAGAGAGAGAGAGAGAGAGAGAGAGAGAGAGAGGGAGAGAGAGAGGGGTACCATTCACATTGGTATTTTCAGATGGTATTGGGCACTATTTAGCGCTAGGTTTGATTTCAGTGAGTAATTGCACACTTATATTGTTCGAATATGTATTGAACACATTTGCTATTTCTTCAGTGTCAGTGATTTTTTGGTCATTACAGTTAAATTTAACATTGGAGTTTTTGGAGTATTTAATATTGGAGTTTGCTGTTTCACTTTATTTCATACAGCTTTCATTTTGTTATTGGAATTATTTATGTAGCCGTCATTTGCCATTATTTTCACTTCTTTGACCACTTTTCAAGTACCGTAAACACGGGCTACTTTAGCCCACTTTTGAACAATTTCATACAATTTACCCTTAAAACAAATCATTTTTTACTTAATTTAAGTTCTGGTAACCTTTTTATACAACTATAACACCTTAATTTTAGATGCTGCACACTTTTTGGCCTAATATTTTTTTCTATTTTTTAAAATTTTTTTAAACAAAGTAGTTTTTCAATAGAAAAACCGTGGTATAAAGGCAAGTGACAAAGAAGGATGTGGGTATTTAAAAACACTTGTTATTTTATGATTATAGTACTATATTACACAAAGTTAAAAATACATAGGTAAGTCAAAGAGTAAAAAAAAGTTTAAAAAAGTTAAAGTTCTTTCAAAAAAGGAATTTTTATATTTAAATGAAATCAACCTTAAGAAGGCCTCTTTTTACTATCTTTGGAGGCTGAATTACTTTTACAATGTCACACCACTGGTAAAATAACATATTGTTTTCTTGGGGCCACTTCCAAAATTTCTTGGTCAGCACAATACAGTCCACTGTAGCTCCCTCCTCTGCCACAGAGAGCACCAACCCTGGGAATCAGAGTATGTTCCAATGAACAACAACAAATTTGTCCTTTTCTACAAGTTCCTTCATGTCTCCATTGCTTCCTTTTGGGTCTTCAACATTTGCAGTTGGGAAGCTTCTACTGGGTCTTGAATCGTCTAAGTTAATTGGTTTATCTGGTTCATTGACACTAAAAAGAGTCTTCATCGCTGCTGGAAAAAACCAGGTCACTGTGACACTAAGCTGAAATTGTCATAATCATCATCTGTTGATGAAAGGCTGATCGCTCTTTTACCACTTCTTTTCTTTTCATTTCCATCTAATTTTTTTCCCTTTTCAATTTTTTTCTGTTTTTTTTTAAAGCTTCTTTTCCTTTCTTTTTCTCTTCTATTTCATTCTGCTGTTTTTGTTGGTACTGAAGGATTTCAATTGAAGATATACTTTTTCCTGCAAGGACTTCCAATTTTCGAGATTTTTTTGTTCGCGGCTGAACAACTTCTTGTCCTTTTTCCTTAAGGTGTTTGGATAAATGTTTGTCCTATTAAATCAAGGTTAACAAAAGCATTGTATGATGACAAACGTTTGACAATCTCTTATTTGCTGATCGGGTGGATTCTAGCCTTTTTATATCCAGCCAGAAGATTATCCCGTACATTCGACTGTATGCTGTCTAAGGCCTTTTTTAACAATCTTGGGAAAATGTCCTTTGATAGTGTGGATGCAGCTTTGCCACTGTCTGATTGCTTCCACTCTGTAAGAACTTGTCTCCATTTCATTTTGAGAGGCCTAAAGTAAGCTAAATCAAGTGGCTGTGTTAAATGCGAAGAGTTCGGAGGCAGACAGACAAATTGGATGTTGTTCTTTTCACAAAGTTTAAGAACATTCACACTTATGTGTGAACTGAGTTGTCACCGATGACTACTTTTTTGCCTTCTTGTTTTTTTGAACAGGATCCTCAAAAGTTGCACCATCAATCCATTCTTGTTTTGTACTGTTATATTGCGCCCCTTCAGGGCTGTTTTCAGTCCACATACTCCATAAATGCTCTCCTTTATATGTAACATAAGGAGGCAACGAATCAGCTTTAGCATTACCACAGAACATGATACTTATGTTAAATTTGGTGGAATTCATTATCCGTTCTGGGTACTTGCAGCCTCTCCTACATATCAATTGTTTCTTTCCAGGGTCATCTGACATACAAGTTTTGTCGTAGTTATAAATTATATCTGGCGATACATCATTGCCGCCTCTTTCAGATTCTCAGTGTACTCTGTCATTATTTTTTCATAAATCTGAGTGCGATTTCATTTGATGTTACACGAAAACTTGACTGTCAAGTGAGGGTGTCTCTTTAAGAATGACTTAACTCAGTCACGACCCGGAACATTGTTACAAACACATTGTACAGTCTTTCCTTGTCTAGTTCGGTAGGATTTTATGATGTACCTCAAACAAAGTTCATCTAGTGGGAAACCATATCACACATTTTGTCAATATGACTAGCAAAAGCTAATTCTTCTTCTTGTGAAAGTACTTTAGGGTGGCCTGGGGAATGTGAAAATGCGTTCTTCAACTTGTTTTTAATAGTGCTTCAGGGTATTTGGAAATGCTCAGCAGCCTGCCTTTGTGTCATTTCACCAGATCTAATGGTTTCTAAACAAGCTTGAAGATGTTTGTTGCTGTAGTCAGCATATTTTCGACTCCCTGGAAGACCAAACATATGTAATAGAAATATATTCACTATCAGTACCCATTTTGCAAGCTATTTGTAGAACTTTACCATTTACCACTAAAAATAACAGTTTTATAAAAGTACAACCTACTTTTGCCCCCCCCCCCCCAAAAAAAAAAAAAAAAAAAAAAAAAAAAAAAGCTGGGCCAAAGTGGATCGTACTTTACAGGTTACTAGAACTAATTTAAAGATATATGAAAATGGGAAGACATGTTGTGTTTCGCAGAGTTCTAACTACAGCACGACGTAAACAACTAAAAAGAGTTCTAAAAAACATACTTACATTAGAAGTTCATGAAGAAATTTGTTATATACAGAAAGAAGTTTTTAAGGTTAAAATTCCATGTGTTTGCACTAGACACACAACTTGTGGTGCTGCATCCTAGCGGCAAACCGAGGAATCACTTGAACTATCAGGCAGCTTGATTGATCCTACCACCTAGCGGAACCAACTGAAACTACACTCCTGGAAATTGAAATAAGAACACCGTGGAATCATTGTCCCAGGAAGGGGAAACTTTATTGACACATTCCTGGGGTCAGATACATCACATGATCACACTGACAGAGCCACAGGCACATAGACACAGGCAACAGAGCATGCACAATGTCGGCACTAGTACAGTGTATATCCACCTTTCGCAGCAATGCAGGCTGCTATTCTCCCATGGAGACGATCGTAGAGATGCTGGATGTAGTCCTGTGGAACGGCTTGCCATGCCATTTCCACCTGGCGCCTCAGTTGGACCAGCGTTTGTGCTGGACGTGCAGACCGCGTGAGACGACGCTTCATCCAGTCCCAAACATGCTCAATGGGGGACAGATCCGGAGATCTTGCTGGCCAGGGTAGTTGACTTACACCTTCTAGAGCACGTTGGGTGGCACGGGATACATGCGGACGTGCATTGTACTGTTGGAACAGCAAGTTCCCTTGCCGGTCTAGGAATGGTAGAATGATGGGTTCGATGACGGTTTGGATGTACCGTGCCCTATTCAGTGTCCCCTCGACGATCACCAGTGGTGTACGGCC
The DNA here is from genome assembly GCF_023898315.1 of Schistocerca nitens. Classification (NCBI taxonomy): domain Eukaryota; kingdom Metazoa; phylum Arthropoda; class Insecta; order Orthoptera; family Acrididae; genus Schistocerca; species Schistocerca nitens. The sequence goes on along the minus strand of NC_064618.1, from coordinate 287,846,963 downwards.
AGTGTAGGAGATCGCTCCCCACACCATGATGCCGGGTGTTGGCCCTGTGTGCCTCGGTCGTATGCAATCCTGATTGTGGCGCTCACCTGCACGGCGCCAAACACGCATACGACCATCATTGGCACCAAGGCAGAAGCGACTCTCATCGCTGAAGACGACACGTCTCCATTCGTCCCTCCATTCACGCCTGTCGCGACACCACTGGAGGCGGGCTGCACGATGTTGGGGCGTGGGCGGAAGACGGCCTAACGGTGTGCGGGACCGTAGCCCAGCTTCATGGAGACGGTTGCGAATGGTCTTCGCCGATACCCCAGGAGCAACAGTGTCCCTAATTTGCTGGGAAGTGGCGGTGCGGTCCCCTACGGCACTGCGTAGGATCCTACGGTCTTGGCGTGCATCCGTGCGTCGCTGCGGTCCGGTCCCAGCTCGACGGGCACGTGCACCTTCCGCCGACCACTGGCGACAACATCAATGTACTGTGGAGACCTCACGCCCCACGTGTTGAGCAATTCGGCGGTACGTCCACCCGGCCTCCCGCATGCCCACTATACGCCCTCGCTCAAAGTCCGTCAACTGCACATACGGTTCACGTCCACGCTGTCGCAGCATGCTACCAGTGTTAAAGACTGCGATGGAGCTCCGTATGCCACGGCAAACTGGCTGACACTGACGGCGGCGGTGCACAAATGCTGCGCAGCTAGCGCCATTCGACGGCCAACAGCGCGGTTCCTGGTGTGTCCGCTGTGCCGTGCGTGTGATCATTGCTTGTACAGCCCTCTCGCAGTGTCCGGAGCAAGTATGGTGGGTCTGACACACCGGTGTCAATGTGTTCTTTTTTCCATTTCCAGGAGTGTATTTCAAATACTACCACAAATCGCTCAATAAAATGTGTTCCATTTTATTTTGCTTTTGGGCCAAAGAAGGACCCTAGGGCTAAAGTAGCCCATGCTTATGGTATCATTTTAGATTTTTTTGAAATATGCCTGTTAGTCATTAGATACTATGGAAGACTTGAGAGATCTCATATAATCTTCACTTTTCTGCAAATGACTTTTTTTTTATACTTGTTGTCACCAAGGACTTTTTTGTGCTCCTGTTTTTTAATTGGAAATGACATGTACAAATAATGTGAGAAGATACCCGATAATATATTGAACTTTTCATCTGTTCTTTCACATATGTGCACTTCAGTTGGTGTGTCATCCCTTAGTAAATTCCTAAAGTGCTACTTTCACTGTTCCTTTCTGCATAATTAAACTCATTGGTGAAGATATTTCAAGAAGCTTTGCAAAGTGTTCACTGAAACCGTTGTTGATGTTTCTAGCTGTGAATTTACGTGTTTGTCAATATCAAATCAATAGTGGTCCTGGGTGCACTTGTGACTGTGGCTGAAAATTTGTAATTGGGAGCAAGTTGTATGTTGCAAATACAGCCATAAGATCATCTCTGTATTTTGAAACTTTGTTGAAGTCTGTGTTAAAATCTCCACTGCTTGTTCAGTGTGTCAGTGCCACACAATGAATGGACATATGAAAGAATGAGAGTTATTACTTGTATTTCACATATCTGAACAATTCTCGACCTAGAGAGAGTAATGAAGTTAAAGCAGCTAGATGTGCAATTGCAAAATAGAAGACTTGTGTAGCACATATCACTGATTATCAAAGATATAATTCAAGATTGTGATTTTTTTTATTTGTATCACAATATTTTTGAAACAAATAATTAACATCACTTCAGAATCTTAATCAGTGATACACCTGTTACTAATATTTAATAAGTGAGACTTGCAGCATGGATGCTATTCTACCCTGACTTGCCATGATACTTTACACACTCCAACTCACAGTCCTGTTTTGATTGTGCACTCGACTTTATCTCAACTTGAACTTCACTCTGATCACTTGTTCAACTTGAGTTCCTATGCTAGACTGCCATCAAGACAGTGTTTGTCCATATTTTTATGTTTACCACATTTTTCTAAGTGGTTAAAAATTTAATTTCTTAAATTGTGCTTGCCTCTTGGTCCTTGAAGTTTATCAGCACTTTTTGTAAATATTTAAGTTTGCTACACCAATAAACACCTTGGTTACATGGCTGTGAGCTCCTTGTAACTTAGGTGACACAGGGGTTTCATAGGTCTCTGCGCAACATATCTAGCTGCTTTCCCACAAAAAAGGTTCCCCAGCTACATTGCTATGGGCTGTAACTAAGAATGCACAATCTATTCCCCCCCCCAGACTGCTTGTGTCTGTGTACGTGCGGGTGCGGATGGATATGTGTGTGTGTGTGTGTGTGTGTGTGTGTGTGTGCGCGCGAGTGTATACCTGTCCTTTTTTCCCCCTAAGGTAAGTCTTTCCGCTCCCGGGATTGGAATGACTCCTTACCCACTCCCTTAAAACCCACATCCTTTCATCTTCCCCTCTCCTTCTCTCTTTCCTGACGAAGCAACCATTGGTTGCGAAAGCTTGAATTTTGTGTGTATGTTTGTGTTTGTTTGTGTGTCTATCGACCTGCCAGCACTTTCGTTTGGTGAGTCACATCATCTTTGTTTTTAGATATATTTTTTCCCACGTGGAATGTTTCCCTCTATTTTTTATATATATAATATAAACGGCAACTATAATTAGTGTTGCAGTCTGAAAATACTGTTAAAAAAGAACTGCACCTCAGAATGATGTCAGATTTAAACAGAATATTATCAAAGAAGGGCAAACATTACAGAAACATAAAAAAAAAATTAAATTAAAATTTTCCCACTTGATGGCACTGTAAACATCATAATATAAATGGGTTCGGCTCCAAATGATGATTACTATTAAACCAACCAACCATATTGTGCAATGTGCATGAACGCCCAAGTCTGGCATTCAACAGTTGTGACACTGTTAGTTAGAAAATCCCATCCACCATGGCAACATCATACCACATTGGATGGAAAAAGTCAGTTTTAATTGAGCAGTTCGGTGGGACACAATGGTAAGTGCCACTGGTGTGTATTTCATAATAGAGCAATCCTGCATTCGGGAGGATGACGGTTCAATCCTGTGTCCGGCTATTTGGATGGTTCCTTTGAAAGGGCATGGCCGACTTCCTTCCCCATGCTTCCCTAATCCGATGAGACCGATGACCTCGCTGTCTGGTCTCCTCCTCCAAACAACCTCCCCCCTCTCCCCAAGCAATCAGTGCTACCTGTTAGCATCATAATATAGCACACCAGGAAAAAATTCTAATTTCACTCGGCTGGTGTTGAGACAACGCTATACGGTAAATGCCGGTGGCTGCTTGCCGCTGGAATATAATGGCAAACAACAGGAAAAATGGTTGGCAGTAAGAGGAAGCTGTGTATATCTTCCAAGATTATAGCCACATTTGACAAGTCAGAAGGAAAAGAAAACCTTCTTAGTGATCCTGACCAGGATCGTGAGTACTTTCCCCATGACCCAGATGTCTGAGAGGTATGTAAATCTGCAAATCTGTTTTACTTGCTGGTATTTCATGAACATAATGGTAAGTGCACATATGTACCATTATGTTCCTGAATTGCATGAAATACAACATTATCTACATCTACACTCTGAAACCACAGTGAGGTGTACTGCAGAGGATACATACCATTGTACCAGTTATTAGGGTTTCTTCTTGATCCATTCATTTATGGAGTGCGAGAAGAATGATTGTTTGAATGCCTCTGTGTGTGTGCAGTAATTATTCTAATCTTATACTCATGATCCCTGTGTGAGGGGTACACAGGGGGTTGTAGTATATTCCTAAAGCAATCATTTAAAGCCTGTTCATGAAACTCTGTTAATAGAGTTTCTTCCAGTTCAGTTCCTTCATTATCTCTGTGACAATCTCTCATAGATTAAACAAACCTGTGACCATTCGTGTTGCCCTTTTCTGTATACATTCAATATCCCCTATTAGTCCTATCTGGTAAGGGTCCCACACAGTTAAAAAATTTTCTAGAACTGTTCACATGAGTGATTTGTAAGCAATCTCCTTTGCAGATTGACTGCCATTCCCCAGTATTCAGTCAATAAACCAAAGTCTGCCACCTGCTTTTCCCACGACTGGACCTATTTGATCTTTCCATTTCATATCCCCCCCAATGTGACACCCAGATATTCGTATGAGTTGGCTGATTCCAAAAGTGACTCATTGGTCTTAGGGTACTACAATTTTTCATTTTGTGAAATGCAAATTTTTACATTTCTAAACATTTAAAGCAAGTTGTCAAACTGTGCACCACTTTGAAATCTTATCAAGATCTGACTGAATACTTATGCAGCGTCTTTAAGATGGAACTTCGTTATAGATAACTGCATCATCTACAAAAAAGCTGAATTTACAATTAATATTGTCTGCAAGGTCATGAATATACAACATGAACAGCAAAGATCCCAACACACCTGCCTGGGGCACACCTGAACTTACTTCTACAGCTGACGACGACTCTCCATCCAAGATAACATGCTGTGTCCTCCCTACCAAAATGTTCTCAATCCAGTCACAAATTTAACTTGATACCCCATATGATCATACTTTTGAAACCAAGTGTAGGTGTAGTATTGAGCCAAATGCTTTTCACAAATCAAGAAATAAAGCATTTACCCAAAGTTTTCAGTATGTTGTGTGAGAAAAGTGCGAGTTTGGTATCACGTGATCGAGTTTTTCGAAATCCTTGCCGGTTGGCATTGAGAAGGTCATTCTGTTCAAGGTACCTCATTATGGTTGAGCTCAGAATATGTTCCAAGATTCTACAACAAATCAATGCCAAGGATATTGGTCGGTAGTTTTGTGGATTACTTCTGTTATCTTTCTTGTAGACGGATGTGACCTGTGCCTTTTTCCAAAAACTGGGCACTTTTTTTGTTTGAGGGATCTACAATAGATTATAATTGGAAGAGAGGCTAACTCGGCCACAAATTCAATATAGAATCTCACAGGGATTCCATCGGGCCCCGGAGCTGTGTTCAATTTCAAAGATTTCAACTGTTTCTTAACATTACTGACACGAATACATGATTCACTCATCTTTTTGGTGGTACAAAGATTAAATTTGGGCAATTTTACTGGGTTTTACTTTGTAAAGGAACATTTGAAATGGAGTTAAGCATTTCAGTTTTTGCTTTGCTACCCTCGATTTCAGTTCCTGTCTCATTCAGTGGGGACTGGACACTAATTTTGGTGCCACTAACAGCCTTTTCATGTGACCAAAATTTCTTTGGGTTCTGTGAAAGATCCCTTGACAATGTTCTGCTGCAGTAGTCATTGAAGACATTGACAGCCAAACACATTTCATTAAGCATCTCTCTACCTGTAGCCCTCTGCTATGCAGTAATCTCTTGTTTCTTTAGAAGTGTCTTATAACTGAATGGCCGCTGTTTAATGCTTCATGGTGTTTATACGCATATTCTTTCATTTATATTTTTGCAAGTAATAATAATACAACAACAATAATGATGATGATAATAATGGCAATAATCAAAAATAATCTAAAAGGAAAGACTGTCATCTCAGTTTCTGACAACTGCTGTGGCCAAAATCAGAATTGGAACATAGTTCCATTCTGGCAGTTTATAATATCATCTGGATGATTTCAAGTAATTGAGCACCATTTTGTGTTTGCAGTCACGTGATGTTGCTTTCTGATAGAGATTTTGCAACAATTCATGCACCAGCAAGTACAAGATGTGTACAGCCCAGAAGAGTCGTCTGATATCATCCAGAAATCATCCAAGAGGAATCAGTTTGCTATTTGTAGCATGAGAAGGGAGCATTCATTTCAGATAAGACATTTGAAGGAAGATGTCTTCAGAAAGTAAAGTTTTGATAGTCTGGCTGTCAACCTAAGGAACGTATGCACGTGGAAGGTGACCGCTGAATAACCCATCAACCATATTCATCAGTGACACATTCTATCATGACATACGGCATGAAGTAAGTTTCAGGAAACATGGGAGGCAAAGCCCAGTCCTTACTCTTTGATTAAAATAAGACAGAACAAGACTCATTGTTAGACACTGGACTCGCATTCGGGAGGACGACGGTTCAATCCTGCGTCCGGCCATCCTGATTTAGGTTTTCCGTGATTTCCCTAAATCACTCCAGGCAAATGCCGGGATGGTTCCTCTGAAAGGGCACGGCCGACTTCCTTCCCCATCCTTCCCTAATCCGATGAGACCGATGACCACGCTGTCTGGTCTCCTTCCCCAAAACCAACCAACCAACCAACAAGACTCATTGAAAAGAAGAAAGCTACTGATGTCCTGTCCCTCTTAGATTACAACCCTCCTGTTCATCATGGAATTTTCTTGTCACTAAAACCAACACAATTGGACAGTGTAAACATTAGTGATGAGAGTTATGACTGATTAAGTAATTTTTAGCAACGAATTATGGAGTTGTACCTTTGTGTAATGGTTCTCGTATAACTATCGGTCATTACGTTTTGTTGTTTGCTTAAGCGATTTGGGTAACATAGTGGTATCTCCACTTCAGTAATGTGTTTATTTCTGTATGTTTTGCAGTCTGTATCATGTCCTTTTTATGTATGTATGGAAGAAAGTAGGTGTTAAAAGCCACACAGAACTAAAAGAATGTTAGAATAAAAGTATTCAGATTTTTGGATCAGTTGCAATCTTCTATCCTCTGTATCCCCAAACTCTTATTTTGGCACTTACCATTTTGTTCCATTGAGCAGCTTAGTTGTCCTGAGACCAGAAACTGCATAAAAAGCAACAGCATGTATTTTTAATTCTTGTGAGGCTGGCACAAGAGATGTTCAGTATGCCGTCCACTATTTTCTGCCACAAGTTGAAATTGGAAAAACAGCATGTTTCATAACAGATCAGAGTTTCTCAGGGGTCCTGTTCAGAATACACTGCATAGCATGCTCCTTCAGTTCAGCTACACTTGTAATCGCAGCACTGAACACAGCATCTTTCGGATACCCCAGAGCCAGAAGTCACAGGGTGTCAGATTAGGTGATCTGGACAACCAATCTGTAGGGAAATGACGACTGATAATCTTAGCATTTCCAGGATTTTTCTACAGCAGCTGCTTCACTGGCTGTGCAATGTGCAGAGAAGTGCAATATTCATAAAAATGATCCTACCCACACATTGATGCTGTTGAAGGGTTGGAGTCATACTGGTGCACAAAAGACTCTAATACACTCATGCTCATAAATTAAGGATAATGCTGATACATGGTGAAACTACACTCTGGTGGGTGGTTTGCAGGATTAAATCACCTCTGGGTATGACCTTGGGGTGCATTTGACCTGCAGTCATCGCACGGTGGCACAGGCAGCAGTCCATATATGCAGAGGTGTGTTGGTGGTGCATGTCAGAGTACGGTGCAGAAAGTAAGTGTGCAGACATTTTCAGATGTGCTAATGGTGACTGTGTATTGAAAATGACTCAAAGAACACATATTGATGACATTATGAGGGGTAGAATACTAGGACGATTGGAGGCTGGTCAAACTCGGCAGGTCGTAGCATGGGCCCTCTGTATGCCACAAAGTGTGATCTTAAGATTATAGCAACAATTCCAGCAGACAGGAAACATGTGCAGGCACTACAGTATGGGACGCCCACAGTATAAAACACCACAAGAAGACCGATATCTCACCATCAGTGCCCGCAGATGGCCATGGAGTACTGCAGGTAGCCTTGCTTGGGACCTTATCTCAGCCACTGGAACAGTTGTCTCCAGACACATAGTCTACAGATGACTGAACAGACATGGTTTATTCACCTCGAGACCTGCAAGGTGCATTCTACTGACCCCAGGTCACAGGAGAGCCCGTAAAGCCTGGTGTCAAGAACACAGTACATGGTCATTGGAACAGTGGTCCCAGGTTATGTTTATGGACAAGTCAATATATAGTTAAACAGTGATTCCCGCCAGGGCTTCATCTGTCATCAACCAGGAACCAGATACCAACCCCTTAATGACCTTAAAAGGGACCTGTATGGAGGTCGTGGTTTGATGGTGTGGGTTGGGATTATGTTTGGTGCACGTACATCCCTGCATGTCATTGACAGAGGAACTGTAACAGGTTAGGTTTATCGGGACATCATTTTGCATCAGTATGTCCGCCTTTTCAGGGGTGCAGTGGGTCCCACCTTCCTCCTGATGCTTGATAACGCACAGCCCCAACGAGCTGCCATCGTGGAGGAGTATCTTGAGACAGAAGATATCAGGTGAATGGAGTGGCCTGCCTGTTCTCCAGACCTAAACCCCATCAAGCATGTCTGGGATGCTCTCGGTTGACGTATCACTGCATGTCTTCAAACCCCTATGACACTTCAGGAGCTCCGACAGGCACTGGTGCAAGAATGGGAGGCTATACCGCAGCAGCTGCTCGACCACCTGATCCAGAGTATGCCAACCCGTTGTGCGGCCTGTGTACTTGTGCATGATAATCATATCCCGTATTGATGTCAGGATACATGCACAGGAAACAGTGGCGTTTTGTAGCACATGTGTTTCAGGATGGTTATCTCAACTTATCACCAATACCGTGGACTTAAAGATATGTGTCGGGTGTGTTCTCTATGTGCCTACACTATTAGCCCAAGTTTTGTGTAGTGCCACGTTGTGTGGCACCACATTCTGCAATTATCCTTAATTTATGAGCATGAGTGTAGCATTTACCAGTGACGGTACAGGTAGCAGGACTTGCAGGAATCAACTGCTCAAAAAAATATGGCCCTACAATAAACAGTGCCATCAACTAGCACCACACAGTTACCTTTGAAGAAGAAGCGGTACTGTTTTATGTGTGAGCAGATTTTCCATTACCCGTATGCTGCAATTATGTGTATTAACATGGCCTTGTAGATGCAAATGAACTTTTTGTCTGTCCACAGCATGTTCTTTGGCATATTCATTGTCCACTTCCATGCAACCAAGAAATTCTAAAGAAAATGTTTGTCTTACGGGTATGTCAGCAAGAAGCAACTCCTGAACGTGAGTAATTTTGTATGGATTGCAGTGCAGGATGTTTCTTAGAATTTTTATGCACCACACTCACAGGCATGTCTGAAGTAGTGTTCATGTTTGTACACTAACACTTGACCCCTCCTACAAGGCTGTGTCCACATCATCTACAGACATCATATCAGTTGTTCTCCCTCTGCCACATTGCACTTCTAAAGAACCTGGCATTTCAAATGCTGTAATCATTTTCTCCAGACCCTCAGCAGACGTGGGAAAAACACCTTTATCATATCCTTGAGTGTCCAGAACTTCTGCAGAGCTAATGGCACACAGTCACCGTTCTTCTAAAAGAGCTTCATCATAATTTCCATTAATGTTTCCCTTATCTTTGATAATATTCCATTCAAATTTGATGTCTTTCTGAGGAGTGGTTCTTTTTATGCAGGATTTTGAAAGTGGAACTTTAGTTTTAATCACTCTGTATATAACATTAGTTAAATACATAAAATGAGGGAAAGTCTACCATCCACCTGTAGTAAAGCAATGCTTGGTGCACAGGAACATGTAACAGAGAACAGTAATCACACTAGCTTTTGAACTCTGCTTCCTCCCCCCCACATGCAACAACACAGACACCAAACGCACACTCCAGCAGTCACAGTGAGTGAGACTGATTACTGAGAGTACTTGATGGTTAGGTGGAGGTGGGGAAGGGGGCAGGCAAGGCCACACAAGGCAAGGGGGTGGTAGTGGGATAATAATGTGAGGCAGGTCTTTCGACAGATGACTCCACAGTAAGGTGAGAGAGTGCGGAAGGGGTGGGGGAGGGAAATGGAGAGGAAGGTGGAGATGAAGAGGGACAAAAGGGAGAGGAATGGAGAAAGGGGAGAGGCTGGAGGTGGGGGAGGAGAGAGAGAGAGAGAGAGAGAGAGAGAGAGAGAGAGAGAGAGAGAGACTACCCCCATGAGGGGAGTGGGAGATTGGTTGCGGAAGGCAGTATACAAGCTGGACAGGGAAGGCGTGGTTGGACAGAAGAGATAAGGGAAAAGTAAGAGAGGCAATGTGAAACAGGTTAGCAGAGGTTTAGCCCAGGGGCAAGGCAAGAGTGCAGGATATGCTGGAAAGAGAATTCCCACTTGCATAGTTCAGAGACACTTGCACTTTTCCAGCCCCCTGGCATAATCTCCCACTAATCTGTTTCCCACTGCCTCACCAGAACTTTTCCCATCTCTCTTCTTTCCACATCATTCCTTCCCATTGAGATCGTGTACTGCCTTCCCCAATAAGATAGATTGCTACTTACTGTAAAGATGACACATTAATATACAGTGAGGCACAATTAAAAGAAACGTACACTTTAGCTTACAGCCACAGGAGAAGAAAGAAAAAGAGAAACACACACACACACTTCCAAGCACAGAGGCAAGCACAACTCATGCACACATGACTGTCATCTCTGGACCAGAATGCAGTTGTCACATTATGGAATAGCAGTCTGCAGGGGCCAGGAAAGGGGAAGGGACTGTAGTGTATGTGTGGGGGAAGAGAAGAGTGCTGTCTGGCAGAGACTAGACTGCCAACAAGTGCAACGTCGGGAAGCTGTGGGGCAGGGAGGTGGGGACGGGGGAGGGGGAGCAGAACAAAAAAGGAGAGGAGCGGGGAAAGATGGGCAAGTGCGTTGACAAAGGGTGGCAACCAAAGAGAATGGGAGATGAAAACAGGAATGAGATGATAGGACAGAGGGGTGGAAAACGTTAGGTGGAGAGTGTGGGGACAGTATGTTACTGTAGGTTAAGGCCAGGATAATTTTGGCTGAATAGCTCCTGTCCCAGCCTCTGATGGGGTAGGAGATGACCATGACAGGACTGGAATATGAAGTGGTGGATTTGGCACGTCTTGCACCTGTGTCTTCCTCAGGGATATGATTCTTGTGGCGAGAGGTTGGGGTTGGGATTGAGTGTGGCATAGGGATGGGCTAGGGTGTTGCGGAGGTTGGGTGGACAAAGGAGTACCGTTTTAGGAGGGGTGGAAAGGATCTTGGGTAGGATGTCCCTCATTTCAGGGCATGATGATAAGTAATCAAAGCCCTGGCAAAGGATGTGATTCAGTTGTTCCAGTCCGGGGCAATATTGGATCATGAAGGGCAGCACTCCTTTGTGGATAGTTCTTGGGGGGTTGTATGAGAATTGAACACATCAGGAAAAATACCACAGGAGATGTTCTTGCAGACCAGGTCTGATGGCTGGTGCCTGCATGTGAAGGCCTTGGTGAGACCCTCTGAATACTGGACTAGGGAGTTCTTGTCGCTGCAGATACACCCTTCCCATGTGGCCAGGCTGTACCTTCTCCCTATTCTCATCTCCCATCCCCTTTGTGTCCTGCCCTCTGCGAATGCACCCACATCCTTCCTGCTTCTCTCTTTTTTTTGCTCCGTTCCCCATCCCAACCTCCCTGCCCCACAGCCTCCTGACCCTGCACCTGTTGCCACTCTGATCGCTGCACACTCCGCAGGACAGCACTCTTCTCTCCTCCCAACCACACACTTCTATGCCATGTTGTAATTGCATTCTGGTCCAAGCTAGCGGAGCTGACAGTTGTGTGTGTGCACCAGTCAGTGAATGTGTGTGTTAGTCACTTTCTTTTCCTGATGAAGACTATGGACAAAAGCTAACGTGTAAGTGCCTTTTAGTTATACGTGTCTGCAACTTAACATTTCGTCTTTACTGTAAGTAGCAATTTATCGTTTCCATACATTTTTGAAATCTGTAGAACTGTTGCGTATGTTTGAACATGCTTCTCCAAATCTATTAGACGAATTTTCAAACAGTTTTCACAGATAACTTGAGCATCGCTTGGGGCACCCATATTGGCTTTATTTTGTCAAAATCAGATCACAGAAATAAAAGATATCATAATTGAAATTTTTATCCATACTGATATTATAACTACAAAATTAGCTCTGTTACTTTTTCATTACTAACCCATGAACCATTTTCGATGAAACTTGGTGTGGGGATAAAGTGAACTCTAAAGAAGAACTTGGGCTGCTTTAGAAAGTGTATAGTACAACCCACTCACTGATATGAAGACTATTACAGCAAATTAAGGAAAATATTTGCTGTAATGAATACAATGCTTATACAATCTTCATTGTGTTTAATCCATACTTCTACACTATTTGTTGCATAATGTACACATTGTATAATGTGTAGCTGTTAGACCATAGGGCTGAGTACTTGTCCATCCAACCAATTAGCCTGCTTAGTTTACAATAAATAATGCACAAATGATATCTCCTTTGTGGGATGATGAGAACTTTATTTGTTTATAGGTCGAGTAATACAGAACAACTTTTAGACACAGTATACTTCAAGACAAGACTCAGAAAACAAATGAGATGCCTGGTGATTGGTTATTAAGAACTATGCACAGTGACAGGTGAACATAGAATAAACATGAACATATAAATTGCTGTAAACTAGGAGTAAACAGCACGGAGTTAATAGACTAAACACAGTGCACCTGGCAGCCAGTGCAGAACTAATTTGACAGCACAAAGTTGAACATTCGCAACACAACATACACCTGAAACATTCGTACACTACACTGTACAGAACTGCTGGCTGCGGTCAATACAGCTACTTCAGTAGCACGATGCATGGATGTGTGCTGCTAACCATTCCTCTCTGTATGCACTGCTTGGCAGCAACGCTGCACATGCAGATATATCAGGCATTCGGACAACTTGGGAGGGGGAGATCAGGGAACACATCAAGAGCTATGCTTACCTGAACAGGCAGACACATAAGGGCAACTGATGTTATTGTGCATACAACTTACTTACAGTCACTCACCATAACAGAACAACTGATAAGTGACCATGAGAGTGTTTGTTTGGGTTCTGTGTGTTTGAATGGGTGTACTTCATCACAGAAAGAACAAGAGCTCGAAAGATAGTGTGAATACATTTTCAGTTAACAGTTTCTGTGCATCACACTTTGTTTCACTACGGGTGAGTGGTAGTCTTTTCCTTATTTTACTTATTTTTCCATCCAGGCACTTCCATTATTGTTTGACATTGATTAAACCAATTGTATATGTAGTCCTTATCCTTTTTAAATTGATTAGATCATTATCTACCTTAGTGACAAACCCGAAAATTATAGGCATTGCTGTAAGAATTTCATTCTCAAATGCAGAAGCTGATGGCATATAAGTTACTTTATTCAGCACAAACATTGTTATTCTGTCTTGATTTTTTCCCCAGAACAGAATTCCAGGATAATTGATTTAATTACACCACCACAAGGAAAGTGTCTCCCAACAAAGAAACCTGTCACCAGTAAACCAACAAGGAAGTTGCCAGGAGCAGCGTCTCCTTCATTTTTGACAAAATTACTGGATCTCTCTGAACAGTACAAATACAGTGAAAGTAAGAATTATTTCTATTGTTTGCTGAATTTCTGCATTGATTTCAGAGGAGTATGAAACATGCAACATTGTTTGTATATTTTGCTCTTTTTCCAGATGTGCTCTCTGAAGAGAAGGAAGAGGAAGACAGTTTGTGTGATGGAGAGAGTGTTCTTCATAGTACATCACCAAACCGTGATACTGTTAACAGGCAAGAGACAGTTTCATGCACTTTACTGGTAAAAGATGATTTTGGCATGTTGCTAGAAAATGATGATGATGATGATGTCATCCTACAATGCACCCAGAAAGTGGAAGAGACGATAAATGAATTGAAACATAAAAATTTTGAGCTGCCTAATGCTTCATTATCACCCTGTAACATCTTTAGAAAGTCAAATATGGTTCAGCCAGATGAAAGAGCAGCTTCCAACAAACATGCTGCAAATATGGTGAAGGTACCAAGTGGAAAGAAGGATGTCAGTTCAGAACTGTCACCAGCACCTAAGCCAAGAAGATCGAGAACGCCAGGATCTGCCAAATATTACAAATATGGCCAATTTATAGGCTATGGTTCTAGAAAGTCCCCAAGAACAAAGAAAAACTTATCTGAATCTTTAACTCATCAGGAAATCCATGATGACTCTCTTGAAAGTGCCCTTCAGACTTTGGTAGATGAAGATTATTCTTTTCTGGACACATCAGCAGGTAGTGATGTGAACAAAACAACAGAAATTAATAAAAAAGGCAGTGGCAAGAAGAAAAGTGTGTGTGACAGTCCTACAGAACGAACTGATGTTACTAAGGTGAAAACTCGTCAGAATGATGTAAGAAATTTGTCTAATGTTTGTCGCTTAACTTCAAAAACGTTAGAACCAACAATAAATGAACGACCAAACACAAAATCTAGATTAGGGAAACCCAACAAAAATTCATTGGACAACCATTGCACTCTTTTATCTGAGAGCGGAGATGCATTTTTTGAAACGGCAGCTTTAGAAGATGACATAGTAAATGAAACTGAATTGGTGAATGTATTGGAAATAGTTGAATGTAAGTATGTTCAGCAATGCAGTTACATTTGAGAACCACTTATTGCTCCTTATAGCTAGCAATTTTGTGTGTATGTTCTACTTAATAAACTTTTGTTTGAAGATGTCAGTAAGACGAGACCTCCAAGAACACTATAACTCTGACCTGTTGCACTGTAGTCATTGTTATTGCAAGTGATTAACTATTTTCCTTCCTATTAACTTTCAGATGCCATATCTTACACTCACATGATATGGCTATTAAACTAACAGTTTTGTTATGCATTCCAGAGGCAGCATGAATAATTCTTTTAAAACTTGCATTGATGTTTATTAATGAATGTATTGTATTTTCTCTTTAGCTCAGGCAGTTACCAGTTCACCACCTTTAAGATGCACACCAGAAGAAATTCAGAGGAAAAGGATAGAAGCTAAACAAAAATTAGCCAAAAAGAAGTTGAATTCCAAAACAAAAACCTCACTTCCCAGTGTTATCAAGCCCAAAAGATAGCATACTAGTTTAATTTTATGGAACGTAATTATGATGGATATTCTTTTGTATATGCAATCATTTTGGAATAGTATTTTTGGGTCTCGCTTTTCTGTGCCCATTGCGAAAATAAATGAGACACTGTCATGGTAACCTGCATACTATGATATTATAATTGAGAGCAACAATATTTTTACATTGTTAGTGATCAGTGAGATGTTTAAAAACTGTAACAGCATGTACAAAGTTTTGTGCAACTGCAAATTACTTCTTAAAAATACAGTCTTTTCATATGTCATGTTGTGTTGTTACCTGGAGATATTTGTAATTTTTTTATATAGTATGTACATAGAAATTATCATTATGTTAATTATGGTTTTTTGTTACAGGTGTATTTTCTAACACTGTACTTGTTGCATTAATTCATCATTGTTTACCATATTGCCTGATTTTTCTGTGTGTGTGTGTCGGGGGGGGGGGGGGGGGCAGTTCCATAAATAGTAACCCAGTGCTTTGCTAAAAACAACTTGTGTTTTCGTCAGCATTCCAGAGCCCATTTCTTATGAATTCTCATTTTGTTTCTAGTCAGTATGATGAACAGAGTAATAAATATTTATTCTCATGAATTATTTGTAATTTTTGTGTAATGATAGAAATAAAACAAGTTCATACAGAACTTATCTGGGTACTTGAAGTGGCATATCATTAACTGCAAGAAAGAGTACCATAAGTGAAACAAATTTAATGTACTTTAATAGCTTACTACAATCTTGATACGGAGTACAATTTATATGTAAGCTCCAAAGTATTAAGAAATTATGCTTTACTATAAAACTCCATTGTGATCTTTAAAGATTTTATTTTGAAATATCCCAGGTAAGCTATTTCAAGAATTGCACATTTTGTTCAACTTGCCATTGAGTAAAATTGAGATTAGGTTGTGTGAAAGATACCAAATGTAAGTAATAATATGTTGAATAAAGAACAACCCATAATCTGCATACTGCAAAGCGCATAACTTGTTTTCCAGAGAGTTTGCAAACTAATTATTAATAAAATTGCAGCCAAATAGCCATATACAGTTACTTTGCTTAACATTTTACATTTACATTTTACATTTTTGCATATTCATTTATCGATTTCACTCTTTTACTGCACAGTTCTATGTGATATTGTTCACAGGCTTCGTTACACAGTTCACATACACATGTCGCGGTTGGGTCATGATAAGTTTTGTTTTTGCAGATTAGATGATGAAAGCCGTGAATAGAAAGTCTAGTTACGACATGTCGCTGTTCGAAGTTTGGTGCTGTCCATGAGCGGTTCGTCATTGCCTCGGTGCCATAGAACTCCGGCCATATTTTTTCTCGTTTGTCCTCCATGATCTTCAGTTGCTTTCTGGAAGCTCTGGTGTGTGGCATCATATATCGAAGTCTGATGACTTCAATTAGGAATGTCTCTCTCGCTAGCAGGTACACTAGTCTAGATCTTGTTGTCTTTGAGAGACCTAGTGCTCTTTTTAGATAGGTCGATTTTACCTTTTCTAGTGTTTCTAGATTTTTTTCTGTCAGATGGTCCCATATAACCTCCCTACCATAGGCCAGGATTGGCAAGATTTTTGTGTTGAATAATATCATGGCTGTTTCTAAATTGAGTAGGCGGATGTTTTTGATGTCCTGTATTGCTATTATTGCTTGGGCTGCACATTCTGTTGTATGTTTTGTGAAGCATTTGGCTGTTCCCAGAATGAGATTTTCACTCTGCAGCGGAGTGTGCGCTGATATGAAACTTCCTGGCAGATTAAAACTGTGTGCCCGACCGAGACTCGAACTCGGGACCTTTGCCTTTCGCGGGCAAGTGCAAGTGGTAGAGCACTTGCCCGCGAAAAGCAAAGGTCCCGAGTTCGAGTCTCGGTTGGGCACACAGTTTTAATCTGCCAGGAAGTTTCATTTGGCTGTTGTTTGCAATGTCACTCCTAGGTATTTAAAGTCTGATGAGATTTTTATTTTTTGTCCTCTGATACTGATTTCCGCATTCTTGGGTCTTTTGCCTCCTTTTCTGAAAATTACCATTTCTGTCTTTGTTATGTTTATATGTAGTTTGTGTTCATTGCACCATCTGTCTATTTTCTCAATGATTCTCTGCAGCTTCTGTATGTCTGTTGAACCTACGGCTATGTCGTCAGCATAGGCATATACATACACATCTTCTTTATTTTCTCCAAGTCAGAGTACTTCTTCAGTGGCAAGAATGTACAGCAAAGGGCTCATTGGGTCACCCTGTAAAACTCCGTTCGATTGCAGAATGGGGTTCAAAAAAGAGAGGTTGTCTGATATTGTAATTAAGTTGTATTCGAGGATTGACTTGACTATTCTTGCCCATACGCTATCTTCTCCCATTGTGTTTTCCAGTTTTCGGATTATGAGCTCTCTTTCTAATAGGTCAAAGGCTTTGGTAAAGTCTATGAACACTGTGTAGAACATTTGTTTCTTTTGTAGCGCTTCGTCGATGTTGTTTAGAAGAAGCCTGACTGCCGTAAGTGTTGATCTTCCAGATCTGGAACCCATTTGTCGTTCTGGGAGATGACTGTCCACAGAGGCTTGGATTTTTTGTGTTATTATCTTTGAAAACATCTTGAATTGAGTATTTTCCAGGGCTATGCCTCTGTACTTGTTTGGGTCCATTGGGTCTCCTCTACCTTTGTAGAGAACTTTTATTGTCGAGTGTCTCCATTGTGTCGGAATTCTTCCAAGTTCCAGGCATTTGTTAAACAGTTTGGTCCATATGTGTTGGAGGGCCTCTTTTGCATCTTTTATATGTTCATTATATATATATATATATATATATATATATATATATATATATATATATATATATATATATATATATATATATATATAAAAAAAATCAGGTCCTGCTGCTTTCTTGTTCTTCAGTGCTTTTATTACTTCTTTCACGTCTTCTTCATTTAGGGGCTCCCATGTATTGTCTTTTTCCTTAGTTTGTTGTTTCTCTTTCTTTGGGGGTGTTCTGAGTCCTCGTTTGTTCAGTATCTTACTGAAGTGGTCTTCCCATTCCTTCAGGTCTATATTTGGTGTATGAGCCATTTTTCTTGGTCTTGCTGCTATGCATGGGTCTTTCTCTGCTTCATGTGCTTCTCTTTTTGCCTCTCTTTCTATGTATTCTTTTTTCTTCTCTTCTATTAGTTTTTTGTAGAGTCTCCTCTCTTCTGCGTACAGTTTGTATGTTTCCTCGTCACACTGGTTTCTTAGTCTGTGGAGGGTTCTTAGAACAGTGTTCCTTTTGCTGTAGCATTCAGCATCGAACCATCTTTTGGCCGTCCTTGTTTTGGGGATTGTTTGTATCACTGAATTTTTTAGGAGTTCTTCTATTCGGTCTGTTGCTTTCTCAATGTCTCCTTCCTCTATGAAAGTTTCTATTTGTGTTAATTGTTCTTGCTGGTTTGTTAATTTTTCTATATCAATTTTTCTTTATGTGATTTGGTGGGTCTTTCTTGCTGGCGGTGACGTGACAATATTTATTTTTATCTTCATTGGAATGTGCTTTCATATAGGAGTAATGGAGTCATGCCATATTGGTTGAACACTTCCTTCTATGTCTCCTCTTGTCAATGCAATATCAATGGTGCTTTTCCCATTGTGGCATATGTATGTAGGTATCTGTCTATCGTTAAGTAGGGTGAAACCATCTTCTTCTAGGGTTTCAATGACTAGTTTTGTTTTATAGTTTTCTGTGTCTATTCTGCAGTTGAGATCGCCTGCAATAATGGTGGGTTTGCTGTCGCATTGTTTGATGAGTGTGACTATTTCGTCAATTATTTCTACAGCATTTGTGTGCGGTTTAAAATAGGCTGCAATTGTATTTATGTTTGCCGCTTCTACTAGCATATTATTTTCTTGTTTTATGATTTTTTTGGTGGGCGTCATCCAGGGTTTCAGTAGAATAGATATTCCTCCCATGGGTCGTCCTCTTTCTCCCTTCTTTGCCATTAGGTGATAATTATAGAAATCTTTATGTTGCCAGCTGTCTATCAGGAAGGTTTCTGTTAGAATTGCAAGATCCAAGTTTTGCAGAATGTCTGTTGGTGTTAGTTTAAGAGCACTTTTTACTCCTTCTGTATTCCACAAGACTGCTTTTATTTCTTGCTCTTCTGGTTTTCTTCTTAGTTTAGTTGAGCTCTGCTCCCTCTTCCATTGATCGTCTTGGGAAACGAAATCGACGTACTTTTACGTTTTCTGGCCAGAATTCTGATTCTTGTGTGATTTGTAGCTTTTCAAACGGAATACCTACTTTGAAAGCTTTTTTGTCGCCCAGTGTGTGCAGTTGTGCAGTTCTTCACATTCTAGTTGTCCCAGTATTCCGTTCTTGTTAAGGTATTTCACTACTGTAGCAGTTGTGGTGGTTCTCTTTAAGTTACCGATGTATAGCCACGCTGTTGTTTCTGCTGCTTGCATTTCTTCGTCTTTTTTTGTACCCATTATGGTTTTATAATTACTCTGGTTTCTTCTGTACCAGCTCCTCCCTACCAAGTCGGTTCCTCTAGTTCATTAACCTGATTTCGGGTTTTATTATGTTGCTCATGTGCATTGATTTGGACTTGTAGCTGATTTTGTTGCTGGAGCAGAGGATTTCTGTATATTGTCGTTCCCTCTGGTTTAACTTTGTTGTATTTAGTGTGTATGTTGTTTCCATCAGTTTTGGTTTTCTCTGCATCTAGGTGGCTTTCCTTTTCTAGAGTTTTCTTTATTTGCTCTTGTATTAATATCCCTAGTTGATTTTTTAGGAAATCAGTTACCTCCTCCACTTTATGCCTCAGTTCTCCCATTTCCGTCTTATTTCCATCTTTTTTTGCTTTTTCCAGAAAATTACCCACACTGATGTCTCCGTTGAAGTTCTTCTCAGATCCTGTAGGTGTCTCTTCCGTCTGTCTCTGTCTGCTATGTGCTGTTTCCTGCGTTTCGCCAATAGATGTCGCTAAGTGACTAGCAGTCCACTGTCTGCTATGCGCTGTTTTCTGTGTTTCGCCAATAGATGTCGCTACTTGTCCACCAGTGCAGCTGTCTCCTCCCCCTCTCGTCTCCTCTTGTTGGATGTTCCTAACCTCTCTTGTAGGATTCCTATTCTCCACCTTATTTGCTTTTGTTTCGTTTTTCAAAGATTCTAAGCATTTTCTTATTTCACTCACCGCCTCTAGTAAGTCGTTCTTCATTTCCTTCTTCATATGTCCTCCTTCTTCTGCCACTTTTCTGATCATCACAAGAGCGTTCTCAATACGATGCACTGCACTGTCCACCATCTTATGCATAAGACATGCTAATTAATTGACAAGTTAAGCTGTAGTGACTGCAAGAGCTACTACACATAAAGAGTTTCGTGAAAATGAAGGTCTACTGACCCACACAAAATCTAAAGAAAATGTTTTTAATAAAAAATATATTAACAGTTTGAAAACCTACTGTTCAGTTACAGCGGAATTGGTCATTAGCGCATTTTCTCACATTGTAGTCCATTCTTGGGAGTTTCAAACCGAACTACATTAAACACATGTTTACACAACTCATATGTATGTTCTCCCACCCTGCTTGTTGTTGTTGTTGTTGTTGTTGTGGTCTTCAGTCCTGAGACTGGTTTGATGCAGCTCTCCATGCTACTCTATCCTGTGCAAGCTTCTTCATCTTCCAGTACTTACTGCAACCTACATCCTTCTGAATCTGCTTAGTGTATTCATCTCTTGGTCTCCCTCTACGATTTTTACCCTCCTCGCTGCCCACCAATGCTAAATTTGTGATCCCTTGATGCCTCAGAACATGCCCTACCAACCGGTCCCTTATTCTTGTCAAGTTGAGCCACAAACTCTTCTCCCCTATTCTATTCAATACCTCCTCATTAGTTATGTGGTCTACCCATGTAAGTTTCAGCATTCTTCTGTAGCACCACATTTCGAAAGCTTCTATTCTCTTCTTGTCCAAACTAGTTATCGTCCATGTTTCACTTCCATACATGGCTACACTCCATACAAATACTTTCAGAAACGACTTCCTGACACTTAAATCTATGCTCGATGTTAACAAATTCCTCTTCTTCAGAAACGCTTTCCTTGCCATTGACAGTGTACAGTTTATATCCTCTCTTCTTCGACCATCATCAGTTATTTTGCTCTCCAAATAGCAAAACTCCTTTACTACTTTAAGTGTCTCATTTCCTAATCTAATCCCCTCAGCATCACCCGACTTAATTCGACTACATTCCATTATCCTTGTTTTGCTTTTGTTGATGTTCATCTTATATCCTCCTTTCAAGACACAGTCCATTCCGTTCAACTGCTCTTCCAAGTCCTCTGCTGTCTCTGACAGAACTACAATGTCATCTGCAAACCTCAAACCTCAAAGTTTTTATTTCTTCTCCATGGATTTTAATACCTACTCCGAATTTTTCTTTTGTTTCCTTTACTGCTTGCTCAATATACAGATTGAATAACATTGGGGAGAGGCTACACCCCTGTCTCACTCCCTTCCCCACCACTGCTTCCCTTTTATGCCCCTAGACTCTTATAATTGCCATCTGGTTTCTGTACAAATTGTAAATAGCCTTTCGCTCCCTGTATTTTATCCCTGCCCCCTTTAAAATTTGAAAGAGAGTATTCCAGTCAACATTGTCAAAAGCTTTCTCTAAGTCTACAAATGCTGGAAACGTAGGTTTGCCTTTCCTTAATCTTTCTTCTAAGATAAGGCGTAAGGTGAGTATTGCCTCACGTATTCCAACATTTCTACAGAATCCACACTGATCTTCCCCGAGGTCGGCTTCTACCGGGTTTTCCATTCATCTGTAAAGAATTCGCGTTAGTACTTTGCAGCTGTGACTTATTAAACTGATAGTTCGGTAATTTTCACATCTGTCAACACCTGCTTTCTTTGGGATTGGAATTATTATATTCTTCTTGAAGTCTGAGGGTATTTCGCCTGTCTCATACATCTTGCTCACCAGATGATAGGGTTTTGTCATGACTGGCTCTCCTAAGGCCATCAGTAGTTCTAATGGAATGTTGTCTACTCCCGGGGCCTTGTTTCGACTCAGGTCTTTCAGTGCTCTGTCAAACTCTTCACGCAATATCATATCTCCCATTTCGTCTTCATCTACATCCTCTTCCATTTCCATAATATTGTCCTCAAGTACATTGCCCTTGTATAGACCCTCTATATACTCCTTCCACCTTTCTGCTTTCCCTTCTTTGCTTAGAACTGGGTTTCCATCTGAGCTCTTGATATTCATACAAGTCGTTCTCTTTTCTCCAGAGGTCTCTTTAATTTTCCTGTAGGCAGTATCTGTCTTACCCCTAGTGAGATAAGCCTCTACATCCTTACATTTGTCCTCTAGCCATCCCTGCTTAGCCATTTTGCACTTCCTGTTGACATCATTTTTGAGACGTTTGTATTCCTTTTTGATTGTTTCATTTACTGCATTTTTATATTTTCTCCTTTCATCAATTAAATTCAATATTTCTTCTGTTACCCAAGGATTCTACTAGCCCTTGTCTTTTTACCTACTTGATCGTCTACTGCCTTCACTACTTCATCCCTCAGAGCTACCCATTCTTCTTCTACTGAATTTCTTTCCCCCGTTCCTGTCAATTGTTCCCTTATGCTCTCCCTCAAACTCTCTACAACCTCTGGTTTAGTCAGTTTATCGAGGTCCCCTGTCCTTGATTTCCCACCATGCTTAGTGCATTCAAATTTGGCAGTATTGGTACTGTTTAGTCGCCACAACTTTTTGCTGCCGAGAGTTCTGAGAGTGGTGAGAAAAGGACATTTGCGGCTGCTGAGATGTGCTGGGAGACAGTGTAATTCAGTGCCAGCAACTTGGCGAGTCCTAAAGACTGTTTGCTGTGGCAGGCATTATGCACAGAACTAGCTCATATGAGGTCTGTCCAAAAAATTCCGGAACATTTTCAATTTCTTGCCAATGGTGCATTGGAGTGAAATGTGGTTGGCATCCCTTGACACGCCTGTGTCTAATGTGTAACTGCCGTAAGTTTCATTGTTGTATGTCTGTTAGTTATTGTTCAGTCTTGTACTGAGTAGAATGTTGTGTCACACAGTTTGAGAATTTCGAGATAGAGTTAGTGGAGAAACGTGCCTGCATTAAATTTTGTGTGAAACTCAAGAAAATTTTTGCAGAGACACACCAAATGATGCAGGAAGCCCACAGTGATGAGTGCTTAAGCGGTACTCGGTGTTACGAACGGTTCACACAGTATAAAAATGGCTGGATAGAAGTTACAGATGACACACATTCAAGATGCCCTTCAACTTCTACCGATGACGCACAAATCAGGAACGTCAATGAAACTGTGATGCTAATCGAAGGCTGATTGTCCAGAAATTGCGGCACAATGTGGCATTTCAGTTGGATCATGTCATGAAATCCTGACACTGTACCTTGGAATGCATTGTGTTGCCGCCAAGTTCGTCCCATGCTCATGAGTCAAGACCAGAAAGATCTTCACCTGGCAATCTGTGAAGAGCTTTTGGACTGTGCAAGTGAGAACAAGATGTTCCTTAAGAGAATCATAGCTGATGATGAGATGGGGTCTATAGTTTTGAGTTGAGACCAAGATTCAATCTTCACAATGGATCAGAAATATTTTCCAAGACCAAAAAAGCCCATCAGGTCAGATATCAAAGCCATGCTGATAGTTTTCTTTGACTTTGAAGGATTAGTTCATTATGAATTCCATGTCACATGGCAGTGGTATTGTCGGGACATGTTGCACCGCCTGCAAGAAAATGTGAAAAGGAAACAGCCTGAAATGTTTCTCGACTATTGGTGGCTCTTGCATCACAATAGCGCACCTACACATTCATCCCTGTTGGTGCGTAACTATTGCACAAAAAGCAAAATCACTGTGCTGCTTCATCTTGCGTACTCTCCAGACCTGTCTCTTGCGGATGTTTTTTTTATTTCCAAAGTTGAAAACCCCTTTCAAAGGACAAAGATTTGCAACGATAGGTGAGATACAAGAAAATTTGCAGGCGGTGTTTCGCACGATCCAGCGAGAGGTGTACCAAGAATGCTTCCGGAAGTGTAAGTGGTGATGTGAGCGGTGTATCAATTGTGGAGGAGAGTATTTTGAAGCAGACCATGCACAATAGAGGTGTACCAGGAATGCTTCCGGAAGTGTAAGTGATGTTGTGAGCGGTGTATCAATTGTGGAGGAGAGTATTTTGAAGGAGACCATGCACAATAAGTAAAAGGTAAGCGTTGAAGAAATTTTATGGACACAGTTTTTGAACAGATCTCGTATAGGTCAGCAGTAGCACTGACAACAGCTGACTTCTGTAGCGACCAAACAGTAAACCGAACAGCGCGAAACTCAGACCCTGTGTTCTCAGTCTGCCATTTTCTCTTTTATTGAGCAGTGTGCTGCTACGTCATGGATAAAAAACAGTGACACAGTTGAAAAACAAAGGAAAGTGAAACATTATTCAGGAAGTGTATGAAAATTCACATATGGAGTATGCTGGTATTGCGCGAAAACGGACTCGAAGTTAGCGGGGCTCACAACTCTTAATGTCAAGCCGCCGAGGACGTCATACTCAGTGAGTAGGCCTACTCAAGACCTGAAAATGATGGCAATATATTTGAGTATTGTCAAATATGTACACACTCTGTTTGTGTTTGCACGCCGGTCACATAGTGGGAGATTCGGATTTTATGCATGGGAGCGTATGTATGAGCTTTTATCTGACAAAGGGAGTTCGTGGACCGAGCATGTTCGATTTTCTTTACGTATATTTATTGGATTTGAAAGTCTGAACGCAGACATAAATTTCCTAAAGTAGTGCGACAAAAAGAAAAATGTAAAAAAGTAGCCTCCAAAAATGAGATGATACTCAACCAAAGTAATTGCAAAACACTTTGCACGTCTCCAGTCAATGCCACCTAGGAACAAGGAGCCTGAGACGTCACGGGTAGGGGTTTGAGAAGCTAGGTACCGACACACATGATTCGAAGCGTTTCCACATTGCACTTTGTGCTGATTGTGAGTGGTTATTTGATCTATACTCAGTTACAATGCCCCGAAGGTGTTGTATGCCGAATTGCAGGGGCAATTACGATAATGGACCTAAAGTCAGTGTATTTTATTTTCCATCTGACGAGAATTTAAGACGAAAATGGTTATCGGCTGTTCACAGACAAGACTGGATACCGAGTAAGCACTCTGTTGTAAGTATCATTGTGTGTGTTTGGTTGTGTGTCGTAGTTACTTGAAATGTAGTCCAGCTGAACAAAATACAGTAAACAGAAGAATGTATTTATAATCTGAAACTTCCTGGCAGATTAAAACTGTGTGCCTGACCGAGACTCGAACTCGGGACCTTTGCCTTTCGCGGGCAAGTGCTCTACCAACTGAGCTACCGAAGCACGACTCACGCCCGGTCCTCACAGCTTTACTTCTGCCAGTATCTCGTCTCCTACCTTCCAAACTTTACAGAAGCTCTCCTGCGAACCTTGCAGAACTAGCACTCCTGAAAGAAAGGATATAGCGGAGACATGGCTTAGCCACAGCCTGGGGGACGTTTCCAGAATGAGATTTTCACTCTGCAGCGGAGTGTGCGCTGATATGAAACTTCCTGGCAGATTAAAACTGTGTGCCCGACCGAGACTCGAACTCGGGACCTTTGCCTTTCGCGGGCAAGTGCTCTACCAACTGAGCTACCGAAGCACGACTCACGCCCGGTCCTCACAGCTTTACTTCTGCCAGTATCTTGTCTCCTACCTTCCAAACTTTACAGAAGCTCTCCTGCGAACCTTGCAGAACTAGCACTCCTGAAAGAAAGGATATAGCGGAGACATGGCTTAGCCACAGCCTGGGGGACGTTTCCAGAATGAGATTTTCACTCTGCAGCGGAGTGTGCGCTGATATGAAACTTCCTGGCAGATTAAAACTGTGTGCCCGACCGAGACTCGAACTCGGGACCTTTGCCTTTCGCGGGCAAGTGCTCTACCAACTGAGCTACCGAAGCACGACTCACGCCCGGTCCTCACAGCTTTACTTCTGCCAGTATCTCGTCTCCTACCTTCCAAACTTTACAGAAGCTCTCCTGCGAACCTTGCAGAACTAGCACTCCTGAAAGAAAGGATATAGCGGAGACATGGCTTAGCCACAGCCTGGGGGACGTTTCCAGAATGAGATTTTCACTCTGCAGCGGAGTGTGCGCTGATATGAAACTTCCTGGCAGATTAAAACTGTGTGCCCTACCGAGACTCGAACTCGGGACCTTTGCCTTTCGCGGGCAAGTGCTCTACCAACTGAGCTACCGAAGCACGACTCACGCCCGGTCCTCACAGCTTTACTTCTGCCAGTATCTCGTCTCCTACCTTCCAAACTTTACAGAAGCTCTCCTGCGAACCTTGCAGAACTAGCACTCCTGAAAGAAAGGATATAGCGGAGACATGGCTTAGCCACAGCCTGGGGGACGTTTCCAGAATGAGATTTTCACTCTGCAGCGGAGTGTGCGCTGATATGAAACTTCCTGGCAGATTAAAACTGTGTGCCCGACCGAGACTCGAACTCGGGACCTTTGCCTTGTCTCCGCTATATCCTTTCTTTCAGGAGTGCTAGTTCTGCAAGGTTCGCAGGAGAGCTTCTGTAAAGTTTGGAAGGTAGGAGACGAGATACTGGCAGAAGTAAAGCTGTGAGGACCGGGCGTGAGTCGTGCTTCGGTAGCTCAGTTGGTAGAGCACTTGCCCGCGAAAGGCAAAGGTCCCGAGTTCGAGTCTCGGTCGGGCACACAGTTTTAATCTGCCAGGAAGTTTCATATCAGCGCACACTCCGCTGCAGAGTGAAAATCTCATTCTATTTATAATCTCATACATCATTAATTTTCGTTATATGTTTTAAAGAGAACTGTATGCTTGTTTTTAGATATGTGAACTGCATTTCAACAAGGACGATATTTTAAGCAGTACCAGCATATATGACCCGAAAACTGGTACACTCTTGGATCGTCGACACTTGAGAAAAGGTGAGTTACGAAACACACTCTTAGTAAAGTACAGTGGCATAAGAACTATCTTTATTTCACTTGTATGCTGTGAGATTGGTTTCATACTTTGTTATTAATTTTTCAGATGCTATCCCATCGAAGTTTCCTGGATGCTTATCTTGTCGAGTCATCAAACTGCAGTACGAGAGGACCCAGAAATTCGTAGGGGGCGTTTAAAAAATCGTGCTCTTCAAATTGCTATCCAAGAGAGCGAAAATGGTTGATGCGATATCGTTCGATAGTTTAGAACAACTGAAAACGAAGTTGAGTGAATGTAAAAAGCCGGCCGGTGTGGCCACGCAGTTAAAGGCGCTACCGTCTGGAACCGCGCGACCGCTACGGTCGCAGGTTCGAATCCTGCCTCGGGCATGGATGTGTGTGATGTCCTTAGGTTAGTTAGGTTAAGTAGTTCTAAGTTCTTGGGGACTGATGACCTCAGATGTTAAGTCCCATAGTGCTCAGAGCCATTTGAACCATTTGAATGTAAAAAGCACAGTGACTGGGTAGTGATGAACAGATCTGACAGTGTGAGCTTAGTGTTACTAAAGCGTAATCCTTAACCAAAAATTTTTTGCCACGTAGTTATAAGCAGTAGTTATAAGCAGTGGTTTATTACTCAGTGTCTTCAATAATGATATTGAAATGAAATGTATTGGAAACATGAAATTTCCCATGAAAGTAAACAACATACAGGTGGTAAGTGATGTTCTTAAGAACATTTACCTTCTGTATAATAGTTCTGAGGCTCCTGTAGATAACATTTTGTCTTTAATTGACCAGTTATTGCAAAATTTATTAGAAAAGTTGCCAGGAAATGAAACTAAAATTACATTTTTGAAGGAACAGATTTCATTTTTGAAGTGCATAAGTTCTACTCAATTTAGGTATGATACTAACTCTATGATAATGTGGTCATTATTACATTCTATTAGACCACATGCCTACAAATTTGTGAGGAACAGTGATGGTTTTTCTATGCCTAGTCCTAACACCCTTTCAAGGCTTTGTAGTACACTCTCAACAAATCCTGTCATTGAGCAGTTTATGAGCTACATCACAAATAAAGTAAGCACTTTATCCTCAGATGATAAAACTGTGCTCCTGTTGATGGATGAAATTCATCTGAAGTCTCAGCTTGATTACAAAGCTGGAAATGTAGGATGTGCCTTTAACACTGACAGATTTTTGTGTGCAACCAGTGCCTGTGTTTTTATGGTTCAGAGCATGGAATCACCTTACAAAGATGTGGTATCTATTCTGCCAGTTCATACTATTCAGGGTGATGTTTTGTTCTCTTACATTAAAACAGTCATTCTTACATTAGAAGCAGTTGGAATTGAGGTGGTTGGTAAAGTAGCAGACAATAATGCAATTAATAAGAAAGTAGTCTCCAAGTCTTCTACTCCTCCAGATGTGGAAATAAAGTATGATCACCCTGTACAATCTTCTCCAAATCGCCCATTGTATTATTTTTTGGACACTGTCCATATTTTGAAGTGTATCCGCAATAACTGGTTTAAACAAAAGAAGCAGATCTTGTGTTTTCAGTGACAGTTTGAAGGGAGGTTTGCCATCTGTTGGAGCACTGAAAGAATTTCACTTAATAGAAAAAGATGAACTGCTGCAATATGGCAGTTCCTTAACTTTGAAGTCTATTTCCTACCTCAATTGAGCGCCAAAATGTCAAGTTAGTGTTGCGTATTTTCAATGATACGGCAGTTGTTGCTTTGGACACAATTGGTTCAAAGAAGACAATTAGCAACTGGGAAAGTACTGCAACATTCATAAAAATAATAAATCATTGGTGGAATATTGTAAATGTAAAAACTTTACTCAGGGGACAGAGGTTAAAAAACATTTTCCAAGAACCTGTGACTAGTAATTCCCATCACATACAAGAATTCTTACAGTGCTTCATCTCATGGTTATGTTCTTGGGAAGATTGTAGTGATGAAAGAAAACTTACTCGAGAGACACACAGCGCTTTGAAACACACAACTGTTGCTTTGATCGACTTCAGTGACTACTGGCTTTCTGAGAAAAACAGATCCTATTTGCTGTTAGGAAAAGTACAGACAGACAGTTTAGAAAACAGGTTCGGCAAATACCGCCAGCTATGAGGGGGAAATTATCATGTTTCTCTAAGACAAGTTTTTGAAACTGAACGAAACCTAAGGGCACAGTCTATGTTTTCCCTTGTGCTTCAGTCAAAAGTAGTTGGGGATGTTGTTATTAAGACCACTGATATTTTTTCTACTCATACTGAAATTCAGGGATTAAAGAAAATCAATACCAGAATTTTTAAATGTAGCAGTAGATGAAAATGCAGGGTGTATACAACCTGGGAGATCCGGGAAAAACCCGGGAATTTTTTCATCCGGGAGAACCGGGAAATTTTCATCGTTTTAGTTTTCAGTTAAATATTTGTAACTTTGACTGGCAAAAACCAATACTCTAACAAAGAATATTACTGTATCTCGCTACTGCAGAATAATACTGCAGCAATAAAAAACGAACGAGAGAAAAAAAACGAAAATAGAACTTAAGTTGCAAAGGAAATGCACCAATACAACAACAAAGCACAGTGCTCATACAAGCGTCTGCCGACAGCAAAATGTGTCAAAGGCTTTAGGAACCTATTCAATGTAACTTAACAACAAATTGCCTCAGATGAGCGTGATGTCACACCTGTTTACATTAGATTTGTTTGAGCGGTTGCGTGTGAGCTTATGTGCATGTGCAGTTGAGTCGTATGTGTAGTACCTTCTCCCGCTTCTCGCTACAGAAGTGTGGCAGTTAGCTGTATAAGCAATAGCAGCAAGCAGCCAGATGCTATCCAGAAGAATTTTGCTGGTGCGCCTAAGCTGCCAGATTCACATATGCGCAACAGGCACGGATCTGAAGATGTGTATGGCCTGTCAAACTATGTAATTAAAAAAGTTGTAGATCTCATAACATATCCTCTTTGCATACTGATAAATTGGATGCTCTCGAGTGGACACTTTCCAGAGTGTCTCAAAAAAACAGTTGTCATACCATTATACAAAAAGGGTGACAAGTCCTTATCAATAATTATAGACCAATTTCACTTGTGCCTATTCCCTCAAAAATAATAGAACATTGCATACTGCAGCAAATATGCATACACCTATCAGACAATAATATATTAAATGATTCTCAGTATGGATTCAGGTCAAACTTATCAGCAGTCAAAGCAGTTGAAAACCTTATCTCTTTTGTACTAAGCGCATTTGAGACAGAATTATCTGCTGAAGCCATTCTAATTGACTTGAGTAAGGCTTTCGACTCAGTTAACCACAAATTGTTATTAGATAAACTGTGTTGCTATGGAATTCTCACTAATTGAATCATACCTCAGCAATAGAAAAAAAATAGTAAAGCATAATGACCAACAGTCACAGACTTTAAGTATAAAACGAGGTGTTCCTCAGGGCTCAGTGCTTGGCCCTCTACTATTTATATTGTTTGTAAATGACTTTCCGAATAACTTGCCCTGTAAATCTATCCTCTATGCTGATGACACAACAGTAGCTAATTCTGGAAAGGATATAAACATATTGAAGGAGGAAAGTGAAGAGTGTCTCAAAATAGCTAATATCTGGTTTAAAGCTAATGACTTATCTATGAACCATGAAAAGACTGTCAAGATAATCTTCAGTTTATCAAACAGTAACATGGAGTTATCATCTGTTAAACTACTAGGAATACACACTGACTCAAAATTAACTGCTACGGTCGCAGGTTCGAATCCTGCCTCGGGCATGGATGTGTGTGATGTCCTTAGGTTAGTTAGGTTTAAGTAGTTCTAAGTTCTAGGGGACTAATGACCACAGCAGTTGAGTCCCATAGTGCTCAGAGCCATTTGAATCAAAATTAACTTGGAACACACATACAGATTACGTATGTCGAAAGCTATCACGAGTTATCTACCTACTAGCCAAACTACACACATGTGTTACACAAGATTTAATGCTTCAGTCATACTATGCCTTCTTTCATTGCCATCTACAATATGGCATTCTTTTATGGGGTAACTCTCCAGGAGCCAAAAAAATGTTCACTTGGCAGAAGAAAGCAATTAGACGTTTTTACGGAATCACTGACAACAAGACCTCATGTAGACCTTATTTTAGAGAGTTAAAAATTCTCACAGTCCCATCTCTTTACATATATTGTTGCCTATTAAACATAAAAGAAAACTTAAACCACTACACTATAAGGAAATCAGTTCATCAACACAATACTCGACAAACAAATATGATTGATATACCCACAACCAGGCTTAAGAAAACCCAATCTAGCTATGAATACATAGGCATAAAATTATTCAACACTTTACCCGTACAGGCTCAATTGGTTTCAATGGATATTTTCAAAACTAAAACCAAAGTGTGGATGAAGAAAAATACTTTCTACAGTGTAGAAAAATTTCAGAATAGTTGTAAAGATGATCTAATTTATTGATAAACTAAGGCTTACTGTTATGTATAGTTATGGATGTAGAGGCAGCTAGCTATAAGCTAATAGGGTACAACACTGTCTTTTTTTTTCTCTCCATGTAATATTTTTGTTATATGAAACATAATGTACAAATAGCTATAATACTTCTGACAACATTGATTGCATGTTAATGCTGATAAATTATGGCTTACTGTTATGTATGGATCTAGGTGTAGAGGCTGTTGTAAGCTAATAGTTTACAACATTGCTATATTTTTACTATGTAATATTTTGGTATGTAAAACATAATGTACAAATAGCTGTAACTCTTCTGACGACATCGATTGCATGTTAGTGCTGAAAGATGGATAAAATAGTAAATAAATAAATAAATAAACCAGGGGCCGGGGACAAACCGGGATATCTGCCCCGGGCGGCAGTTTCAGGGGGGAAAAATTCATATTATTTAGGAAAAAGACCTTTTTTCACAAAGCGCCTGGCATTCAGCGCAATTTGGTCTATCAACTACTCATATGATTTTGAATACATCCCTGTCGGTTTTTGAACATTTTTGAGCAAATTCTAAGTTGATTTCTGAATGAACCATAAGTTGATTTTTGAACGCGTCCATAGTGTACGTGATGTGTCTGCCAGGGGAATCCCCGTCACATCTAGAAATAAACTTTCCTGCAAACAAAAGGGGACAGGTCTATACGGGCTGAGCGGAATAAAGTCGAACGGGTGAATGTCAATCACTTTTTATGCAGTTGACTGGGTTTGTAAATTATCAGTGTTGTTATAATTACTAGCGAATTCCATAGATTCAGACTACCAGAGTGGAAATAAACGACTAATAGGAATAACAGGCAACAAAGATTACGTATTATCTTCTCCGTGCATCCAAGAAAGTGAAATTTTGACAGAAAATCTTTGGCCAGACCACTACACTACTAAGGGTCAGTTATACAGTTCCCGGCTAGCAGCCGCTAAGGTTCTATTCTGGGAGTAGTGCGGAAAACGCATTGTACGAACATGTTATAACGTCTAACCGGAGAATAAATGCGGGATAACTAAACCGGTGATTGTGGCAGGGTTAGTGAAGTTAACCAGAGAATAAGTTTTGACACTGGCAGGAATAGTTACAGAATTAGTGACGACAAGATTGTTTTTTAGAATGAGGAAGGAGAAGAAACAGACTCTCACAAATTACGGAAGAATGTGACGATTCCAAATTGATATAAAAATTTCGTTCTCCTACTTTTCGATCTCAAGCTTCAGAAGCTAGAGAATATGAGTGAAATGTGGAACTATTTCCTAACATAAAACTTTTTGCTTTTAGTAGGCCTAATAGGCATTTGATATTGGTACTTCGTGAATTATATTCCGTCGTGTTATAAAAATGACCATTTGTGTCAAAACAGTCTCGTTTATTTGGTGTGTGTAACAATTGCTGCAATATTAGGCAGGCCTCTTTCGTTTTATCTAGCAGACAGTGACAAAATACACGTAACCAGATCAAAGAACCACACCAGTCTTGGGTACAATTTGTATTAATAGCTTTTCTAGTAGTAGACAACGACATTTCATTTTTTCATGTAGCAAAATGTTGACGAACTTAAATGGGGTAATAGTCTTTACCAGAAAAGAAGGTACGCCGCATAAAGTGGTGGCAAGATTACATAGAAAAACAAGCTAGCACTTAAGGATTGAAGAAATGTGTACTGTCTTGCTTGTCTCTTGTCTTTACTCGTATTATGTATCCTATATTTAATTTTATGTCACACAGAACAGCAAGTTACTAGCTAATAGGCAGTTAAGACTGCAGATTTTCTGAAGAGTTCTTGTCTGCCAGTTACAAATAATCCCATCCAGTATTAATTGCATGATTCTTTTTAAGAGGGGCAGGATGTCAAACCAGTAGACTGCGAGCAGGAGAGGCACCACAGGACATTTTAATTTCCTTGGCCTGAATATATATGGATGGCCCCTTTACAAAATATGACACGTTTCAGTTCCACAGAGCGAAATACAGAGACATTTGATGGAAGAATGCTGTGTGAAGAGGCGCGGCACTGCACTTTGGCACACTTGAGACCAAATAACGTGTCTTACGTTCCCTCTTCAGAAAGATGTGCGCTACAAAATGTGAAGGTATTTTTGAAAAGTCGATTTTTTAAATTTTTGGCGACCTACCTCAAACGCTCGAGGGTGGGGTAGCGCCACTATCTAATATTGCCCCAGTTCGGAACTATCGTAAATCCGGACCTGATGCACACAGCAGTCTGAGTTGTAGTCGGGAGGTGGTAGTCTCCATGTGACCCGTGTTTACATGAACTGATTTTGCTGTTTCCTCTTCGTTTATTGCTCTCACGTCAAACGAAAACAAAACGGATTCTGTGGCCGGGAGCTATCAAGTGAATTAAAATACATTCACATAATTACGGAAGGCTGAAATATGTTATTAATTTCAGATTTTATTTTGTTGCCTCCTTTCTGACATTCAAGTGTTAATCGCCTTGCAGAACAATGAAGTTACTGTTTTTGGTTTGTTAAAGAAATTTGACTTTTATTAATCTTTTATGCTGAGGCAATCAATTTATTTGAAACGAAGTGTTTAATTCCACACTGTTCGCTGCATTTCAAGTGCACGTTTTCATCTTCTAGCGCATATGGCATTATGCTATAGTAAAGAACCAAGCATGAAATAATACAGTACTGGTACTCCAAGAAAATGTACATCTGAATCTGGACATACGAATGTGCACTTTATGCCGAATTATGCATTTTAGTATGGCTCACAAAATTCCCATGGTCCTGGAGTATACTCTAATGTCTTGTTTTTTTATGACACAATGTAAGATCTTTTAATGTTTTGCACGTACGAAGGTACGGGCTTCCTGGGTCATCGTAGCTGCGCAAGCGTGGCGTCGCCTCTTATCTGGCCCACTCTGGCAACTGCTGAAACCAATCTATTTCTAACAGGTCGCGGGAAAATATTCCGAATGGTTGTTTGAAAAGCATTACTTTCAAAAAAAATTTCCTTTTACGCAAAATGAATTCTGCGCGCGAATGTCCGATAAATTTCTTAAATCGAAGAGCGTTTGACTCTCATTCAAAAATCAGATCTTTGAGGACGACTGTTTCGAATATTTTCGAGCTCAGGAGATCAGAAATTTATGTCATTGTTAAAAATTTTACTGGCACATTTGTGTGTTGTATCTTAAAGTGTAACACGAGCAATATAGATTAACATTATGTGTGAAAGCTTAGCTTCTCTTGCAGCTTATTAATCTTAGAGACCAATATTATACGTGAAAGATGTTCTTTTCTTGTAGCAACACTATGTATATTAATTTAAACCATTACCTTTTCCAATTTGTGTGTTCGCGCTACTTAAAAGTGATGTTGCTATTGGCTGATTACACCACATATCCTATGCTCTGAATATCCTCTGTCATTGGCTGGCGAGGTCTCTTGACATGAGCTACGACTGGCTTACAAAAGTGCATCCCAGTCTCTATTTCAATCCTTCGGAAACTAACATGCGGTATTTGGTGGAATTCGAATTTATATTTTCGTGCAACACGAAAATATGCAGTGTGCATGTTGCTGCACATCAGACATCTTTCCAAAACGTGGTTTTTCCTCCGAGTTTCGTTTTCTAAAGTGCCGGGAAATTCTACGCCGGTGTATAAAACCACAACCATTTAAAGGATTGATAAGCTTTACAGTTCTGAGGAAAAGTATACTGTTGCTTACCACGGAAAAAGTGTATTTTCATCTGGGAGAAAGTGTATTTTTAACTTGGAAATCCGGGAATTTTTTTTCCTCGTCCACGTATACACCCAGAAATGATGTTGATGGAATAGATGAGAATACTTGGCCACTGTTGCAATACATAGCAGGTTACTGCTCACACCAAGCTATTAAAAAAACCATTGTGAATATTGTAAGGTATTCCTTACTACAGATGAAATGAAGCAGGGTGATGATTTGATCATGGTAAAAGACAGAGGAGGGTTGACATATCCTGCAGATGATGTAGTAGTGAGTGTGACATATGTCTATTTAACTCTACAGAAAATTCTGAAAGGCCAGGAAATTTTATTTTTAGAACAGGCAAATCAGAGAAATTCCCAGCAATCTTTTTTATGCGTTTCACTGTAAAAATACACACTCACTTGATTCAGTCATGAATTGCTTACTGTTTTGCTGTGCAAATATTTTGCTAAACAATTTCACCAAGAGGAGAAATGATGAAACTACTGTTAAAAAAGTAACTGTGTACAAAAGATTGAAAAAAATGTTAAATTATACTGTGGTTGTATATTTTCACTGTTTGAGGCTTGGGAAGATGATGTGAAATAAATGTTTATTTTTATTTTCTGTTTTTATTTCATGTACAGTATACCATACATCTTGTTGGTAAATGTTATGTATTGGACCCCTTATGCTCTCTTCGATATGGTGCAGCCCTAAGATGAGGCTTTGTTACAGATTAATTTGCTACCACGAATTCTCTGTGAAACCCGAATCTCATAGAATTAGGGGAACAGTCTTTTCTGTTCATCAGTAAATATATAATTAATGCTGCTCCTGCTCTACGGTTGACAAGTTTTTGTATATACTTTTGTCCAGTCAGTAAATTAATTACTCTCACAAGGAGAACAATTCATTGCCAGTATTAGCATGTTAGTCTGCCATCATGATAAGTAAACATTAATCTGCAGAACAGATCCAGTCTGTCAATACAACCAATGTTTCGGGGAGGGGGAGGGGGGGGGGGGGCGGACAACGTAACTTTAGCTATTCTTCATTTGAGAGAAATTCTATGCAATTTTATTTGATAACGTTTTTGGAGTTTGGAATAGCAGTGCTTGTTTTGCTCTGGGACAACATTAAATAGTGAATAATAAAAGAATTTTATTGCCATTTAGCTATTGCAGCAATTGTTTGTTGTTGTTGTTGTTGTTGTTGTTCTTGTTGTCTTCAGTCCTGAGACTGGTTTGATGCAGCTCTCCATGCTATTGCAGCAATAGACAGTCAAATTACAAATGTTAAAAAATGAATACAGCATGTATACAAAAATTACATTACACAAATTGAAAAACAATATGTTACAGCAGATTTTCCATAAAGTAAAATATTCAAGCTAAAATGATTTGTGTAGTACATCTTAAATTGAAATCATTAAGGAAATTATGGTACACTCACCTAGCAGTTATCACTGTGATATTTATACTCATACATTCAAGTGAGTAGGAAGGATTTACCGATAACCAACTGTACTACTTATGCTTGAATAAATCAAATTAAGCTTCTACCCATTCTAGAGGCAGTTTGTTAAACAGTTTCATACTCACTACATTGCTGTTATATGATTTAGATAATCTGCGGTAAGGTATGTGAAGATGCCTACTATTTTTGGTTCTGGCATTACTGAAGATTGGGATACCACTCATCTGCTTTCACAAATGGCCCTATAGATGACATTTTAAATTTTTACAACACTGTAATACCCATTGCCATAGATCAAATGACAAGTATTTTAATTAAAAGATGGTGATCAGTATGTGGATGGGTGAATATAAATGGATCAGTTTGTGCAGTAAAAAGTATTAACAGGTTCTTACGATATGTCATTATGTGAAGCTGATGTGTGGTGTCCCATTCTTCAGTTAAACCCCAGTTCCATGAGAGTGTAAATCCTGCCTAAGCTGGTATTCTGGTAAGTTAGTCTTTCTATACAGTAGAACAGTGTAAATGTGCAAGTTTATAACAGTTAATATTTTCAAGTTGATAAACAATGGCTTACAGTGGGCAAGTTTTTCAGAGTTTGTAATAATTCTAATGTGTGGTTCCCATGTCAATTTGTAATACCTAATAACGTAATACTACATAGTCTTCTACTGGCAAATCTCTTAAACTAAGTAGTATGTAGAAGGTTCAGTGAAGTTTGCACTAGTTTCTGTACAGTAATGTTTTCTTAAGTAAAAAACTGTAGATGACTGCCAAATGAGGTATCTGTCATTGTTGTTGTTTTGTTGTGGTCTTCAGTCCTGAGACTGGTTTGATGCAGCTCTCCACACTACTCTATCCTGTGCAAGCTTCTTCATCTCCCAGTACCTACTGCAACCTACATCCTTCTGAATCTGCTTAGTGTATTCATCTCTTGGTCTCCCTCTACGATTTTTACCCTCCACGCTGCCCTCCAATACTAAATTTGTGATCCCTTGATGCCTCACAACATGTCCTACCAACCGATCCCTTCTTCTAGTCAAGTTGTGCCACAAACTCCTCTTCTCCCCAACCCTATTCAGTACCTCCTCATTCGTTATGTGATCTACTCATCTAATCTTCAGCATTCTTCTGCAGCACCACATTTCGAAAGCTTCTATTCTCTTCTTGTCCAAACTATTTATCGTACATGTTTCACTTCCATACATGGCTACACTCCATACATATACTTTCAGAAACGACTTCCTGACACTTAAATCTATACTCGATGTTAACAAATTCCTCTTCTTCAGAAACGCTTTCCTTTCTATTGACAGTGTACATTTTATATCCTCTCTACTTCGACCATCATCAGTTATTTTGCTCCCCAAATAGCAAAACTCCTTTACTACTTTAAGTGTTTCATTTCCTAATCTAATTCCCTCAACATCACCCGACTTAATTCGACTACATTCCATTATCCTCGTTTTGCTTTTGTTGATTTTCATCTTATATCCTCCTTTCAAGATAATGTCCATTCCGTTCAACTGCTCTTCCAAGTCCTTTGCTGTCTCTGACAGAATTACAATGTCATCTACGAACCTCAAAGTTTTTATTTCTTCTCCATGGATTTTAATACCTACTCCAAATTTTTCTTTTGTTTCCTTTGCTGCTTGCTCAATATACAGATTGAATAACATCGGGGACAGGCTACAACCCTGTCTCACTCCCTTCCCAACCCCTGCTTCCCTTTCATGCCCCTCGACTCATAACTGCCATCTGGTTTCTGTACAAATTGTAAATAGCCTTTCGCTCCCTGTATTTTACTCCTGCCACGTTCAGAATTTGTAAGAGAGTATTCCAGTCAACATTGTCAAAAGCTTTCTCTAAGTCTACAAATGCTAGAAACGTAGGTTTGCCTTTTCTTAATCTAGCTTCTAAAATAAGTGGTAGGGTCAGTATTTCCTCACGTATTCCAGTATTTCTACGGAATCCAAACTGATCTTCCCCAAGGTCGGCTTCTACCAGTTTTTCCATTCGTCTGTAAAGAATTCGCGTTAGTATTTTGCAGCCGTGACTTATTAAACTGATAGTTCGGTAATTTTCACATCTGTCAACGCCTGCTTTCTTTGGGATTGGAATTATTATATTCTTCTTGAAGTCTGAGGCTATTTCGCCTGTCTCATACATCTTGCTCACCAGATGGTAGAGTTTTGTCAGGACTGGCTCTCCCAAGGCCGTCAGTAGTTCTAATGGAATGTTGTCTACTCCCGGGGCCTTGTTTTGACTCCGGTCTTTCAGTGCTCTGTCAAACTCTTCACGCAGTATCGTATTTCCCATTTCATCTTCATCTACATCCTCTT
This sequence comes from Schistocerca nitens, assembly GCF_023898315.1. Lineage (NCBI taxonomy): Eukaryota > Metazoa > Arthropoda > Insecta > Orthoptera > Acrididae > Schistocerca > Schistocerca nitens. Next base: position 287,807,969 of record NC_064618.1, on the reverse strand, counting down.
CCATTTCCATAATATTGTCCTTAAGTACATCGCCCTTGTATAGACCCTCTATATACTCCTTCCACCTTTCTGCTTTCCCTTCTTTGCTTAGAACTGGGTTTCCATCTGAGCTCTTGATATTCATACAAGTCGTTCTCTTTTCTCCAAAGGTCTCTTTAATTTTCCTGTAGGCAGTATCTATCTTACCTCTAGTGAGATAAGCCTCTATATCCTTACATTTGTCCTCTAGCCATGCCTGCTTAGCCATTTTGCACTTCCTGTCGATCTCAGTTTTGAGACGTTTGTATTCCTTTTTGCGTGTTTCATTTACTGCATTTTTATATTTTCTCCTTTCGTCAATTAAATTCAATATTTCTTCTGTCACCCAAGGATTTCTATTAGCCCTCATCTTTTTACCTACTTGATCGTCTGCTGCCTTCACTACTTCATCCCTCAAAGCTACTCATTCTCCTTCTACTGTATTTCTTTCCCCCATTCTTGTCAACTGTTCCCTTATTTTCTCCCTGAAACTCTGTACAATATCTGGTTTAGTCAGTTTATCCAGGTCCCATCTCCTTAAATTCCCACCTTTTTGCAGTTTCTTCAGTTTTAATCTACAGTTCATAACCAATAGATTGTGGTCAGAGTCCACATCTGCCCCTGGAAATGTCTCACAATTTAAAACCTAGTTTCTAAATCTCTGTCTTACCATTATATAATCTATCTATCTATCTGATACCTTTTAGTATCTCCAGGATTCTTCCATGTATACAACCTTCTTTGATGATTCTTGAACCAAGTGTTAGCTATGATTAAGTTATGCTCTGCGCAAAATTCTACCAGGCGGCTTCCTCTTTCATTTCTTCCCCCCAATCCATATTCACCTACTACGTTTCCTTCTCTCCCTTTTCCTAATACCGAATTCCAGTCGCCCATGACTATTAAATTTTCGCCTCCCTTCACTATCTGAATAACTTCTTTTATTTCATCATACATTTCTTCAATTTCTTCGTCATCTGCAAAGCTAGTTGGCATATAGACTTGTACTACTGTCGTAGGCATGGGCTTCATGTCTATCTTGGCCACAACAATGTGTTCGCTGTGCTGTTTGTAGTAGCTTACCCGCATTCCTATTGTTTTATTCATTATTAAACCTACTCCTGCATTACCCCTATTTGATTTTGTATTTATAACCCTGTATTCACCTGACCAAAAGTCTTTTCCTCCTGCCACCGAACTTCACTAATTCCCACTATATCCAACTTTAACCTATCCATTTCCCTTTTTAAATTTTCTAACCTACCTGCCCGATTCAGGGATCTGACATTCCACGCTCCGATCCGTAGAACGCCAGTTTTCTTTCTCCTGATAACGACGTCCTCCTGAGTAGTCCCCGCCCGGAGATCCGAATGGGGGACTATTTTAACTCCGGAATATTTTACCCAAGAGGACGACATCATCATTTATTCATACAGTAAAGCTGCATGCCCTCGGGAAAAACTACGGCCGTAGTTTCCCCTTGCTTTCAGCCGTTCGCAGTACCAGCACAGCAAGGCCGTTTTGGTTAGTGTTACAAGGCCAGATCAGTCAATCATCCAGACTGTTGCCCCTGCAACTACTAAAACGGCTGCTGCCCCTCTTCAGGAACCACACGTTTGTCTGGTCTCTCAACAGATACCCCTCCGTTGTGGTTGCACCTACGGTACGGCTATCTGTATCGCTGAGGCACGCAAGCCTCCCCACCATCCGCAAGGTCTATGGTTCATGTATCTGTCATACAAAAATAAAATTTGACATAGATACAAGTCTCAGAGTATCCACTTCGATTCATTGTCAGGCTTTCCAATTACGGTACCACATTTTCAATTAAATTATGCAAGGCGACTTACACAGTGAAAATAGTGCTGTCAGAGTTATGGAATTAGAAATTCGCATTTTCGAAACGCGAGTGACGGAAATTACGAAAAAGTTTTTTCACCTTCGGAGCTACAGTTTACGAGATTTGAAAAATTTAATTCTGAAATGGGAAGTTTTAATGTTTGTTTACACATTTACTTAAAAAAACAATGCATAAATTAAGCAGGAAAGTCTCCAGAATGAGATTTTCACTCTGCAGCGGAGTGTGCGCTGATATGAAACTTCCTGGCAGATTAAAACTGTGTGCCCGACCGAGACTCGAACTCGGGACCTTTGCCTTTCGCGGGCAAGTGCTCTACCATCTGAGCAACCGAAGCACGACTCACGCCCGGTACTCACAGCTTTACTTCTGCCAGTATCTCGTCTCCTACCTTCCAAACTTTACAGTACCGGGCGTGAGTCGTGCTTCGGCAGCTCAGATGGTAGAGCACTTGCCCGCGAAAGGCAAAGGTCCCGAGTTCGAGTCTCGGTCGGACACACAGTTTTAATCTGCCAGGAAGTTTCATATCAGCGCACACTCCGCTGCAGAGTGAAAATCTCATTCTGGAAACATCCCCCAGGCTGTGGCTAAGCCATGTCTCCGCTATATCCTTTCTTTCAGGAGTGCTAGTTCTGCAAGGTTCGCAGGAGAGCTTCTGTAAGTTTGGAAGTTAGGAGACGAGATACTGGCAGAAGTAAAGCTGTGAGTACCGGGCGTGAGTCGTGCTTCGGTAGCTCAGATGGTAGAGCACTTGCCCGCGAAAGGCAAAGGTCCCGAGTTCGAGTCTCGGTCGGGCACACAGTTTTAATCTGGCAGGAAGTTTCAACCAGGAAAGTGTTGAATGTCTTTATATACGTGACACTGCTGATTATAGAAATTCGCAGTTGCAAAACGCGTGAGTGACGGGAATTACGAAGAAGTATTTTCACCTTTGGAGCTATAATTTACGAAATTTGAAGATTTTATTTCTCCAGTGAGAAGGATTAGCGTTTGTTTACAGATTTATGTATAAAACACTATGAGTAGTCTACCAGGAAAGTGTTTAATGTTTTCATATACATGGCGCAGAGTCTAACAAGCCGCTCGGCATTTCAGACCCGTAGCCATGACGTCATGAGTTGCGCTGTGAGGCCTTGTTCGTAGGTGGCGTTGGTTCAGATCTGAACAACATGTTGTTTTTTTTATACTTTTATTTACATTTATATTTTTTGTCAAGTGTAAATGATATATATTGAGTTATAATTTTGCAATGAAAATAAAATTTTATTTATAGCATTTTACCTATGTGTAACAAACTAAAATGTGATACAGATAAGCTAAATGAGTTACAAACATCAGTAAAGCGCCCCTTTATTTGCATATATGTTACGAGAGGTACTGTGGCTGCGCACCTTTCAAAGTTATCCTTGGGCTGAAGCGCCCCAGTGAGGCCATACTGGATTTTGTCAAGCTCGTATTTGATATCTTTTTATATTATAACCACATTATAACGTATGGTATGTCCTATAACTGAGTGCTATTCTAAACAGTAGCGCAATGAAGATCTGTCAGAAAAGTATAATTTATTGGTATTAAATGTTAGATAATGAGTTATTGGCATTTTAAGGCTTCAGGAGATATATGACACAGGACAAAGTTGTGATGTAGTGGGTAAAGTCCTCGGAAGTGGTTAAAGAGGCGGACTTCTCTTACTTACCACTACAAGATCCATGGGTTGATGCATGGCATGACACGTGACAGTTACCCTTCTAGAGCTGACTGCAGGAATGATCACTTCATCTAGCACACATAGCCTCCACACACTCAGCTGCGCATCTTCCTGGCCACTGTATCTCATCTCATCCAGCATAATCTTCCAGCGACCACAATCTATTGCTTGAGAAGCTTTCAAAAAGTCCCATCTGAGAATGACATCTTGACCACACTCTTGTAAGACGATAAATTCTAAGGGCTGTGTATGGTCACTTATACCCACATGAATGGTACATCTTCCTGTAGGTTTTACATATTTCCCATTAGCCACTTCAGCAGAGATGTTTTGCTGTTGACAAATACGGTTTTCTGCAACTGGCGACAGTACTTCTCCGAAATAACTGAATATAATGCTCCAGAGTCCACAGAGCTTGGGCTGGTCGGCCATCCATGAGGATATCGACATAGTTTCCTATCATTTTTGTAGTGATCGACGGAGGAGGATTTTTCTCTTCGGCGGCCTCACCTCCAAGGAAGGACGCACCCTTTAGTTTTCCAGGTTGCGGCCTCTAAGTGATCGGCTCAAGATTCTAAACGGCGACTGAGATCTTGATCAGCACGTTGGGGACCGTCCTCTCCAGCGGCTAGCTTGCGGCGATGGTGACCTATGTCGTCCTGCACCCACATATTCTTGTTCATCATCGTCGTCCCAGAGTTGGCGTCGGCTAAGATCAGCCTGCTGTCTTCTGGGCGTCATCAAATATCCGCTGCCTATCTCGACAATAGCGCACCACATATCCCAGTCGTCCGCATACTGGCTGGTTATCCTGGGTCCTCCAGACGTCAGTCTTCCTTGGTGTCCAAACAGGTTTCTCTAGCAGCGTTATAGGAACATAACTCCGCCTGGGTCTCGACTTTTTCACCGTTTTAAAGGGAAATGAAGAGAGGGAGATTGGGTTCAATGTCTTTACCACTTCCCCCCTTATGACCTCTTGAAGCGTCTCGGTTTTTTGCTCGCTGTGCAATCCAAGTCCTTCTGAACTTCCTCTCTCACTATCTGACAAAGAATACTTGTGAAATCATTTGCTTCCTCCATCACACACATCGATACGATGTTTGGAAGCCGTTCAAACTTCTTGCGTGTAATTCTTTTTTGATGCATTGTCTTGATATACTGGCACCATTTTATGAAGTCGTCTGCTGTCGAAACCTCCTTCAGGAGTACGTCTGGATACATGTCCTCAGCAACATCCTTTGTGAGATGTGCAACCTTATCTTCCTCCTTCATTCTAGGATCCACTATTTTACACAGCTCCAAGACGACTTGAATGTAATATGCTGTAGTTTCTCCTGGACGCTGTGCCCTGCACTTTAATTTATCTTCAGCCTTGCACTTCTGTCGTTGTGTCTCGCCAAAATACTTGTGCAGTTCCGCCTGTAATACTTCCCAGCTGGTGAACTTCTCCTTGTTGTTCTCATACCATTGCTTGGCAGTGCCCTCCAAGGAGAAAAAAACGTTAGCGAAACACACGGTGTCATCCCATTTGTTAAATTTGGCTATGCGCTCATATACCTTCAGCCACTTACTTGAATCTTGGCCATCGTCACCAGAGAACCCGGAAGGACGTCTCATGTGTTGGCACATAGTTGCTGTCATCGTAACGTCCTCTTCTTTTTGTCTCCAGTAGATTGCGATCTGTTGAATATGGTTCGAACTCGGGTTTCTCGCCACGTAAATGGCGGCTCGGTCGTGGCCTGATGGGAGCCACAGTGTCGTCGATAATTTGCGCTATCACAGGTTCCAATACCCAGCGTCTCCACCAGAATGGTGTAATTAGATGAATGATGAACACTAACTTCACTTAACGAAGGTTTATTCAGCACTTGCACATACAATAACGCAGAGTGAACTGCCTCCGTCCAGTACACATACATTATACACTCCTGGAAATTGAAATAAGAACACCGTGAATTCATTGTCCCAGGAAGGGGAAACTTTATTGACACATTCCTGGGGTCAGATACATCACATGATCACACTGACAGAACCACAGGCACATAGTCACAGGCAACAGAGCATGCACAATGTCGGCACTAGTACAGTGTATATCCACCTTTCGCAGCAATGCAGGCTGCTATTCTCCCATGGAGACGATCGTAGAGATGCTGGATGTAGTCCTGTGGAACGGCTTGCCATGCCATTTCCACCTGGCGCCTCAGTTGGACCAGCGTTTGTGCTGGACGTGCAGACCGCGTGAGACGACGCTTCATCCAGTCCCAAACATGCTCAATGGGGGACAGATCCGGAGATCTTGCTGGCCAGGGTAGTTGACTTACACCTTCTAGAGCACGTTGGGTGGCACGGGACACATGCGGACGTGCATTGTCCTGTTGGAACAGCAAGTTCCCTTGCCGGTCTAGGAATGGTAGAACGATGGGTTCGATGACGGTTTGGATGTACCGTGCACTATTCAGTGTCCCCTCGACGATCACCAGTGGTGTACGGCCAGTGTAGGAGATCGCTCCCCACACCATGATGCCGGGTGTTGGCCCTGTGTGCCTCGGTCGTATGCAGTCCTGATTGTGGCGCTCACCTGCACGGCGCCAAACACGCATACGACCATCATTGGCACCAAGGCAGAAGCGACTCTCATCGCTGAAGACGACACGTCTCCATTCGTCCCTCCATTCACGCCTGTCGCGACACCACTGGAGGCGGGCTGCACGATGTTGGGGCGTGAGCGGAAGACGGCCTAACGGTGTGCGGGACCGTAGCCCAGCTTCATGGAGACGGTTGCGAATGGTCCTCGCCGATACCCCAGGAGCAACAGTGTCCCTAATTTGCTGGGAAGTGGCGGTGCGGTCCCCTACGGCACTGCGTAGGATCCTACGCTCTTGGCGTGCATCCGTGCGTCGCTGCGGTCCGGTCCCAGGCCGACGGGCACGTGCACCTTCCGCCGACCACTGGCGACAACATCGATGTACTGTGGAGACCTCACGCCCCACGTGTTGAGCAATTCGGCGGTACGTCCACCTGGCCTCCCGCATGCCCACTATACGCCCTCGCTCAAAGTCCGTCAACTGCACATACGGTTCACGTCCACGCTGTCGCGGCATGCTACCAGTGTTAAAGACTGCGATGGAGCTCCGTATGCCACGGCAAACTGGCTGACACTGACGGCGGCGGTGCACAAATGCTGCGCAGCTAGCGCCATTCGACGGCCAACAGCGCGGTTCCTGGTGTGTCCGCTGTGCCGCGCGTGTGATCAGTGCTTGTACAGCCCTCTCGCAGTGTCCGGAGCAAGTATGGTGGGTCTGACACACCGGTGTCAATGTGTTCTTTTTTCCATTTCTAGGAGTGTATATACAGCTACAGAACATTCCAGTAAAATGATTTTTGACATTTGTGGATACTTCTAGAATGTACTCGAACTGAATATAGAAATTAAAATTGTACAGTCCAGGTGAGTTTTGCTCCATGCAACAGTGAAGTATCATAACCACTACACCACGGTGCTACTCAGGTTCTTCTGCGACAATATTAGGGAAATCATGCAGTCCATCTTCCCCACGTGGCAAGGTAATCGACAGCTGCAGGTCAGACAACCTGACAGACAAACGCGTAATGAAAACAACGCAGAGCGAAATAATGTAAGCCACACTGTTCCTCAGTATGGTAATATGCAAATAGCTACGCCTATGTATGGACCCACGAGTGATGAAAGAGTGCTGTGTAATAACACTGGCTACAAAACAAACCGAAGTATGTCTTACACAGAGCCAGGCATACCAATTTGGACAAACTTACTGCAAGAGGAAAGTTTAATCAAACATCATCAGTTCCAAACTTTCAACAATGATGATAAGAATATTCACATGGTGGATTAAAAAATGGCTCTGAGCACTATGGGACTTAACATCTATGGTCATCAGTCCCCTAGAACTTAGAACTACTTAAACCTAACTAACCTAAGGACATCACACAACACCCAGTCATCAGGAGGCAGAGAAAATCCCTGACCCCGCCGGGAATCGAACCCGAACCCGGGTGTGGGATCGATAACGCTACCGCACGACCACGAGCTGCTCACATGGTGGTATTCATAAAGAATTTCAGAAGTGTTCTGGGAAGATCATGGACAGAAAGCCAGAAAATTCTGTGTCATCTCACATGTCACTGGAGATGCATCACTATGGGCACTCCAAGCTGCAGAGACATGCAATACATTCCTGGATTTTGAGAAGTTTTGTAGGATGGTTCTAGTCGACATGTATGTTGGAACATCCTAGGAAGCTTGTATACAGCCCAGATTTATACAATCCCAATGTGCCAAATCTCAGAAAATACTTCGAGAAATATATTAACATGACCAGATACTGGGATGAACCGATCTCTCACAGAGGCGTTCTCAGGATATTGAAAGCTCGTCTTCCCACAAATGCACGAGAGAAATCAGTCAGCGTTCCTGATACTGACCTGGAGAATTTCCTGTCAGTAATCTATTCCTTGGACCTCATTCGGGAGGGCACCAAGAAATCGGACGATAACGACTGGAACAATAATAATTAACATAATGATGACAAAGGCAGAAACTGCGGTTTCAGGCAAAATAACATCAGAAACAACACTCAGAACAATAACAGTAGGCAAAAATGCAATGGCAATGGTTAATAACTGCTAAGCTGCGAATAACAACAATAGAAACTACATGCTGGCGACACCGATGCCAGACAGTAGTCAAGTGCAACATAGGCCGTCGCCGCAAACATGGGCATCACCGATTCAGATGCAGTCACGCAGTGTACGCATTGTGGTTATGACAGAAGATGAGGAAAGTTCACATTCGCAGCTGTCAAACAGTGGGTGACCCCTGTAGGCCTCTGTTAGTCGGTCGCAGCACAGAACGAAGGCATAACACAAAGACACTAGCCATGTAGCGATACAATGACGGCTATGACCAGATGCAGGAGTTATCTCAGGAAACCCATAATTGTACGAAAGACCAAGTGAAAGTGATACAAGCTGCAGTTAACGGTTCCATCTATGGTGTTGATGTGCATTTAGGTATAGATCCAGTAGTATCTATTTCAGTTATAGGTTACAGCTTCTTCAAACGTATCAATAAGGTCAAGCATTTGCCTGTATTCCCCATACAAAATTTTACGGTTGTGGGGGCTGTTAATGCTAAAAGCCATGTGATTAAACACCAGGTCCAGGCTGCGGTCATTGTCGGAAAAGGAGACATTTGTTGCGCTTTTCTATTAGTAAATAATTTGCCAGTTCTTGTGATCTTACGATGGGACTTTGCGTGAGAAGGAGACACAGATCGACCTCTCACGCGGTCTATTTGCATCTGCCATGGAGAAAAGATTGTACTGGAGCTTGTAAAAACGATTGACGTTCATTGTAAGTACTGTCATGATATCAAGATAAAATGCGTTCAACATTACGTTTTCTTTTTGCATAACAACCCTTCACTGGGAGATTATTGTGATATAAAGGTTGCCCATAACGAAGAAGAATGTAATGTGGATAATTTAGCGCAGGCTAAAGTAGCAGAATCAGACTACTTAAGCACCGAACAACAGCAAGCGCTAGTAAGCTTACTCCATCATTACAACATGGTATTTTTGGAAAAACCAGGGGTGATACGAGGATACATATATGACACGCAAGTCTACAAACATCAGACCTATTGCTGTGCTGTGTATTCTGTGTCATGGTCTCAGAAAGAGGCAATGATGAAGGAGTTACCAAATATGCTAGACTGGGGTGCCTGACAATAGCGTTCACTTGGTACTGGATGCACACGACACCAATAAACTCATCGTGAACTCCAGGGCAAGACCTGAGAACCTGTAAGAACAGCTCCAGAAATTCTTTGGAACCAACTACCTTACCTCGATCGATTTACGATCGTCACACTGCCAAATCAAGTTGTCCAAACGATCGAAGAAATACACTGTGTTCGTATTCACTGGTAGAAGTTACCAGTTTAGAGTTCTGCCCTTTGGTTTGAATGTAAGCACATTTATGTTCATCACAGTGCTCAATGCAGTGCTCAGACTTGAGCTATTAGCTTGTGTGACAGTTTATGTCGACAATCTGCTTATTGCTACTAACATTTGGTAGGAATATTTAGAATTGATTGACAAAGTGTTGGCTAAGTTTGCGGAGACAGGAGTAACCGCCAGCATAATGAAATGTACATTGAAGAGCTGAAGAAACTAGTACACCTGCCTAATATTGTGTAGGGCCACCGCGAGCATCCTGAAGTGCCACAACTTGACGTGGCATGGACTCGACTAATGTCTGAAGTAGTGCTGGAGGGAATTGACACCATGAATCCAGCAGGGCTCTCCATAAATCCGTAAGAGTAACAGGGGATGCAGATCTCTTCTGAACAGCATGTTGCAAGGCATCCCAGATATGCTACCACAGGTCTGCGAGATAAAAATTGTTTCAAATTTATTAAGTGATTTTTTATAGTGTTTTCAACACTGATTCTGGGAAAAATAGTGAAAAAATTCCATCACTTACAGTTATTTCACAAACTGCTTGTCTAGTTTTGGCTTTTTTCGATATTTCAGCACTCTAGTGAGTTTGAATTTTGGTTTTTAAGGACTCCATAAACTGTTATTTAGCCATTTTTATACCAGCAGTATTTTCATGTCAGTGCCTGTCTGTCGCGCTGCCCCTTACCCTGCCGTCACCAAGCAGTGAGCTTCTCCTATTGTCCTTCAGTTCACAGTACCTCTTCACTCTGTGCTATTCATATGTTGTTGTTACTAGAGCTGTAAAGTAGTGACTGTTTTCTTGTGTTGTGAAGTTGTTTTATGGACAATGGCTACCAGAGGATGTATAAACTCGCCAGATTGCTTCTGCTACATTTGTGATAACTATACCGTTAAAAAGCAACACAGAAACATTTTCGATTTTGTTGAAAAAGTATATTTCGCCTATTTTGGTATAAAGTTAGGCGATCAAGATAAGCCTTCGGCCCCACACAAAGTTTGTTCAGTGTGTGTTGAAGAACTGAGGCAATGGTTTCAATGTAAAAAGCAGTCCTTACGTTTTGGAATACCAATGGTTTGTAGGGAGCCCAAAAATCATAGAGATGACTGCTATTTTTGTTCTTGCAACATACGAGGTTTCAATTTGAAAAACAAAAAGGATATTTATTACTGATGTTTTGCAGTGATGTTACTGGACTTATGGCACGTTTCAAAATAGAGTATGCTCCTCACATCTTGACTACTTTCTTGCAAACCTTGGTGATGTAAGTGAAGAACAAGGCAACAGATTGCACCAAGACATCAAAGAAACGGAAAGAAGATGTCAAGGAAGATGGAACGTCAACATGATAGTGGACTACTGCTGGGTGATAAAAAGAGATGATCCTCAACGAGTCAACAGCCAGAAAAGGAATAAAAGAAACTTCGACAGAAAGCGAAAGCGTTTTATAAGGACTTATGGGCTTAAAGAGAAATGTAAGTGTACTGGAAATGTAGTTTAGAACATGATTAATAAATAAAATAAAATTTTATAAAGTGGGACAAAATGTGATAAATTGCTTAAATTTTGGTAGTATATCCAAAAATACTCCCTTCTTTGTGAGAACACCTGACGTTGATAGAAAAAAATGGATTGCATTTTTGAAATCAGAGCTGGAAAGTACATAAGTCAGTTATCAATTTTCAAAAAATATTTTTTTGCACACCTGTGTAATTAATGTTTATGTCTGGGGAGTTTGGTGGCCAGTGGAAGTGATTAAATTCTGAAGAGTGTTCCTAGAGTCACTCTGTAGTAATTCTGGACATGTGGGGTGTCACACTGTCCTGTTGAAATGCACAATGGACATGAATTGATGCAGGTGATCAGGCAAGATGCTTACATATGTGTCACCTGTCAGAGTCATATCTAGATGTATTAGTAGTTCCACATCACTCCAACTGCACATGCCCCACACCATTACAGAGCCTCCAGCAGCTTGAATTGTCCCTTGCTTACATGCAGGGCCATGGATTCACAAGGTTGTTTCCATAACCGTACACGTCCATCCGCTCAATACAATTTGAAACGAGACTCATCTGATCAGGCAACATGTTTCCAGTCATCAACAGTCCAATGTTGGTGTTGACAGGCCCAGGCGAGGTGTAAAGCTTTGTATCATGCAGTCATCAAAAGTACATGAATGGGCATTCAGCTCCGAAAGCCCATATCAATGATGTTGCATTGAATGGTTTACATGCTGAGACTTGTTGGTGGCCCAGCATTGTAATCCGCAGAAATTTGCGCAAGGGTTGTGCTTCTGTCATGTTGAGCGATTCTCTTCTGTTGTTGTTGGTCCCGTTCTTGCAGGGTATTTTTCTGGCTGCAGCGATGTCGGAGATTTGATGTTTTACTAGACTGCTGATATTCATGGTATACTCTTGTAATGGTCATACAGGAAAATCGGCGCTTCATCGCTACCTCGGAGATGCTGTGTCCCATCACTCATCTACCGACTAACACCACGTTCAGACTCACTTTAATCTCGATAACCTGACATTGTAGCAGCAGTAACCGATTTAACAACTGTGCCAGACACTTGCTGTCTTACATAGGCGTTGCCGACCACAGCGCCGTATTCTGCCTGTTTACATATCTCTGTATTTGAATACACATGCCTGTACCAGTATCTTTGGTGCTTCAGTGTAAGTTCGGATGGCATGAAATAAAATTCCTGGGCCATATAATTTCGCCCCAAGGTATAGTACCAGAAATGGGAAAAATGGACTCAGTGAAACAGTTCTCACACCCAAGAAACAAGAAAAAACTCAAAGCTTTTATGGAACTTGCTTCGTTCCTTAAGCACTTCATCCTCAAGCAATTACTCAATAGTGAGGCACTACTGAGTCTTCTAAAGAAGAATGTCCGTTGGTATTGGATTAATGTGTGTAAAGATGACTTTGATAAAATCAGTCACTGGTATATTCTGATGTTTTACAAGACCCTGACATGAGTAAGGAAAAATGTGTGTGAAATCTTATGGGATTTAACTGCTAAGGTCATCAGTCCCTAAGCTTACACACTACTTAACCTAAATTATCCTAAGGACAAACACACACACCCATGCCCGAGGGAGGACTCGAACCTCCGCCGGGACCAGCCGCACAGTCCTTGACTGGAGCACCCCAGACCGCTCGGCTAATCTCGGCCATGAGTAAGGATTTTTTGTCTTGTAACAGATAACTAATCTTACAGTTTAGGCGCTTGCCTTTTCCAGACCAACGAATCGTCAGGTGAGAAGGAAATGCGAATTATCGGGATTGCAAGCAGAGTGCTTTCAGGATGTGAAAGGGCCTATACGGTGACAGAGGTTGAAGCATTGGCCATTGTGTGGGCCTTCAAAAAGTACCATTATTACGTACGTGGAATGGATGTGAAGTTCTTTGTGACAGCCAAGCTTTAAGTTTCCGAGTGTCACGCGATTATTGCTCGAGTGACTGTCATGTTGGATGTTGGTGCTCCAGAATTATGATTTCGAAATTCGGCACGTCAGAGGACAGGACAATATTGTTGCAGATGCTTTGTCTCACCTTCTACTGGGTCTGTCGGAGTTCGCAGAGAATGTCGAGCGATCAACAGGATTCAGAGTACTGTTGATAAAAGATGATGCTTAAAGACAATGATTCTTAAACATTAGTAGGTACATAGAAAAACAGCAGGATGCAGATCCACCATGGCAAAACGTAAAAGAGGCAGTCAAGGCAGATCCCATGAGCACATTCAACTTACATTATCAATTGCAGGGTGAAGGGTTATTCTTCAGACAGGACATAAAAACGGACAATTGGTGTGTCTGTATACCAACAGGAAATTTAGACGATTTTATCTGGTATACACACCACTCCGGCATTTTGGTATTAACAAATGTGCAGGCAAAATATCCAGGTAATGTTGTTATTCTAACTTCAAGAGACATGCACAACAGTTTATCAGAGCCTGTGTCATTTGTCAGAAAATCGATAAGGCAAAGCCAGCGCCCCAACACACTGCGCTGTTGCCAAATTTATTCAAGATGGCGGACCCAAGATGGTGCCCATAGATGTGGCAATGTCACAGTGATGTCATGGCTGGAGGTTCAAATTTTGGTGGGAAAATAGGTGAATTGGACTATCTCCACTAACCTAACTCCGTCTCCCGTCCTCTCCCCAATACCCTTCCCGCCCCCCACGGAAATTGCAGGGAAAAGGACTCAGTCTGTGTTAGGCTGCCAGATAGGATGAACATAACTCTTAATTTGTATGCATTGTCTATTTAAACAATTTGAGTTGTCATAGGCAGTAACTCCATCCAGTGTGTTCACCATGAGTTCCCAAGCGCAATTGACGTAGTTCACAGCACCATCACCAGAGGGCGCTGTCGTTCCTCCCCCTCTACTCTCACACTCCTCCCATGACATAATCCAAGATGCCGGTCTGGGGGCAAAATGGTGAGAAAAGGACTCAGTCTGTGTCTAGCTGGTGGACTTGGAGGATAGACGTAGTTGTTTACTGTGTTCTATGGACAAGATGTCTGTGCAGGAGGAGGAGGAGGAGTATATTAGCATCTGAGGAATGTGTCGAGTGATGATATTTGGTGAAGACAAATATACTTCACGAAATAATGAAGATGCAGCAGTGTGGGGTTAAGGTACACTTCGCAACTCATGCTTATTAATGCATGTGCTGTAACTGTAGATCATTGGACAATAAATAGTCCAGTCAATCAGTCTTCTGAAGTGCAAGAGGCAAGAAGTCACCCACTCGGGTACCTGGTCTCTTCCAACGGGAGCAGGGACTAGGGTAGGGAGCACACTAGCTCTCGGCATGGCCATGGGCTAAGCACTTCCTGTCACATTGGAAATACCCACAACTCTCGTCCTTCCCATCCGGGGCACATGGATACCCTTTGTCATGGAATACGAACTGCATTAAGAGTTATTACATCTAATGTTGCAGAATATTGTCACATACATTTCTTGAAGATGTCACAGGGACTAAATGTACCTCTGCAAAACGAGAGGGAGAGAGAGCTTTGCAGTTGGCATGAAAGTATTTAAACAATTACATGTTTTATTCTGAGGAATACCACCAGCGCCACACTTGAACACAGACACTGAAAAAAGATCGCAGCACACTTATGAAACTTACCCTGAGACACTTCGCACGCTTTTGTGGGAAATACCCTTGTCTTTGAGCGCGAGCTGCTTCAGGATTTACTAAATGCAATTGAATATGTCTCTAAAACACACTTTCAAAAAGATCGCTTCACAGTAGTATGTTTTAATTTTGCCATGTATACCACCACACTTGAACGTAGACTCTAAATAGAAAAAAAAAAAAAGATCGCAGCACACTTGCAAAATCTCTCTGTCGGCCTCCATTACTCTGGAACATTTGCGTGCATAAACAAATTAGGTAAAGTGTTTAACCCTCCAATACATTTGCAGATTCTGCTTTAAACAATTAGTTTCAATTACACTCACACACAAAACACTGCACTGTCTTCCCAGGTGTACGTGGAACGGGAATCATTATGACCAAATACATTCGAAAAAAATGCATCACCAAAATAAATGAGAGCAAATACACCGCGTCGAAACTCTGAAGACGATACTACATCACATAAAAAAATGTTATTAAGTACACTATCACAGTAGTTTACTACATGTGGCACGGTCGTAACTGGGGGACTTGCAAAGTGGAGGCGCGTCCGTCAGCGGCCCGTAGCTCACCACAGAGTGAAGCGCAGACAGGGAGCAGGGTTTTGCCGGCGGTATAGACGAGCACGCGAAAACCGCAGCTGGCCAGACCAGCACCAACTTGTCCTGTGGGCTCAGAGCAGCATTCATCTGCAAGTGGGACAGAATGCCACTCTCCTATTGGGCTATTGAAAATATTGTTCGGGAATTCCTATGAATCACTTTTCCTGATTGGTTCACACTAAATTGGCGATTCTACATAAACCCTTCCACCTCCACTCCCGGTCTCATTTGGCCATGGTCAGTTCGTCTGTATAGTAGTGTGTGTGTGTGTGTGTGTGTGTGTGTGTGTGTGTGTGTGTGTGTGTGTGTGTGTCTTACCAAATAATCATGAAGAGCAGCAGCAGCACCAGCGTCTGCGGCAGTATCAAGCGCTGCAGAATGGTTGATGGAAAAAGAGGGGGCATACGAACTAAGACATAATTGAATAATTTACATAT
Source organism: Schistocerca nitens (assembly GCF_023898315.1). Lineage (NCBI taxonomy): Eukaryota > Metazoa > Arthropoda > Insecta > Orthoptera > Acrididae > Schistocerca > Schistocerca nitens. Next base: position 287,792,172 of record NC_064618.1, on the reverse strand, counting down.
ATGGTTACGGTGTTTAAATCTTAAGTGTGTCAAAGAGTTCTCGCCAGTAATTCAGTTTCTTTTCCTTGTTTTACAGTGCAAATCCTGGACTATCCTGGATTGCGAGGGTAGATGGGAGGTGGAGGAGGAAGAGGCTGGATCTTAGCAAACTCCTCCTCAGGTGGAAAGACAGCACCTGGGACTGGCACATGACATGAGTATAAACAAAATGTTTTTGTATTAGTAGCGTAATTTTTTTAATCGATGGTTTATTTCTTGTTCTTGTGACATATAGCTCATATACTGGAAATCCAGAAGGATTTGGAGGCACTGCTGGATGCTGGAAAAATACATCAGCCACACGCTGTGGAACCATCTCCAGCAGCAACGAATTCACGCCGCCAACAATTGTGTAAGTTTTTAGAATAGAGGGAAATATCTATGTAGTAGTAGTAGTAGTAGCAGCAGCAGCAGCAGCAGCAGCAGCAACTGTGTGAGCAACAGTTCTAGAAGTGCTAGGAGGCCTAGATAGCCATCTGGAGGCAATTTGGCATTTGCAACTGTCTCCAGCGCCTAATGAGACGATACAGCAGTCCTGTAAGTGTAAAAATAATAGTCTATTTTTTGTGTCTGAAGTAGTGTAGGTTTCTTTTTCTCTCTAACAAGCATGTATAATTATACGAGGGCGGTTCAGAAAGTAACCTCCGATTGGTCACAGTGCGGGTTGTGGGGGGAGTAGCGACGCCATCTGTGCGTTCACGCACTCAACAGGTCAGCCGGCATCAAGCCGTGGTCGAGTGAACGTCGTACCTGCGCTAGTTTAGTTTTTGTGGTAGTTTGAAAAGTGTGCTGCAATAGAAAACCCCGCCAAACGTGAAGTGCGTGCTGTCATAAGGTTTTTGATGAAGAGAGGAGTGGTAGGCCATCATTGGTGACTGACGAACTCGTTCAGACAGTTGATGCAAAAGTTCGTGAAAATCGACGTTTCTCAATGTCGGAGTTGTCTACTGGTTTTCCACAGATTTCTAAGACTCTCTAAGCTCAAAGATGCGGTCACAGGCTGGCTCCAGGCACAAGCGGGTGATTTTTATGCAGAAGGAATTTCAAAGCTTGTGAAGAGATACGATAAGTGCCTCAATCGCTATGGAGACTATGTAGAGAAATAGTGCAAAGATGTAGTTGTAAGATGTATATATTAAAATATTTTTATTTAACTTGGTGTATTTTTTTAAATCAACCGGAGGTTACTTTCTGAACGGCCCTCGTATATATGTCTTATTGCTATTGTAGGTGAGATGGGTAAGCAGCATATCGATTCTGACGAGGATGACACACCAAATTGGGTCAGGGAAATGGCCCTAGATGAAGAGATACGAAGGCAGCATTACGTAGTGCTTTTTGAGGAGTGTGACTTCCCTGAAGGGTTGATAGAAACACTGGACAACATTGATGAGCTGCTCATGCTGTGGATCCTGAGCAGGAAAGGTAATTACTCACTCCGCTTATAACCATGTGATCATCTGTATTCTTTCTCTCTTTCCTTACAGCAAACTTTGTACTTAATTTTTTATTTCCTTCTACTAAAGGGGGGGGCGTCTCTGGAGCCGCAGCACAACGTGACACGTATACCAGTGGTGGTTAACCTTCCTCCTCGCCAAAGCCGTGTCCAATAAGGCACGCATCGCCTATGAAGGGTGCCATTACACGTAGCATGAGAGGCTGCCGCTGCCGCCGCCCCAGCACCACTGCTCTGGCGTTCGTGGGTCAGTAACGAGCTACCACCCCTCAGGTTATTGGGTCAGTCTTGCAGCAGCAACAAAAGCGTCAGGCTGGGAGTAGCAACAACAACAGCGAAAGCATCAGTAACCATCGCCACAGCCAGGTTGCTCTCACTGGCCTGACCCAGTAGCGCCTCCTCATTCTCCCCATCCTTGTCAGAATCGTCGCCCGAGAAAGATAGGTCTGCCATGGCGAATACCACTCAGCACCTCCCGAGCCCTATTATCGACAGGATGAACATCACCCTGTAGTAGTACCAGTAGTAATAGTAGTAGTAGTAGTAGTAGTAGTAGTAGGGATGATCCTGTGGGTAGCGGCAATTTCCTCTCCTGTCCTTTTAGTGAAGGAGAACAGCTCAGTGGCACCATACCACAGTTAAGATACTCGGTGATTGTAGATGCTTTTCAGGAGTAAATCTCCTTCACAAGGATCAAGAACCCGGCAGGAGGGCACCTCAACTCTGTTGGTTTTCTAAGGGAGTTCCTTCCTACAGTGGAAAAGGACCTCCTCAAGGTAGTCAATGATCTGCGATACTGCTTCATATAATGCAGTGCATGCAGGCCTCTACATTGAAATGTAGCACCCCTCCCCCCCCCCCCCCCCCCGCCCCCCAAAGTTGATTCTGGCATTGAAAAGACAAGGCTTCATTATCTTTGGGGGGGAGGGGGGGATGACGTGATAAGGTGAAAAACATCAGTCGCCGAATGGTTTCGTAAATTCTCCTTGAGTGCTATACTGGCCTGGTTTTCCGAGATGGAAGTCAGAGGGTCAGCTAAAGCACCCAGCCGAATAGTACAGCTGGACATCCATACACACAAATGTCTCGGATGAAGACTGCAAAACGGCTTACAGCATAGCTGTGAGTTGTTGAGCTACTGTATGTAAAATTGAATGATGCCAAGAAGAGAAATTGAGCGCATACAGCAAGATACTTGCAGGCCATACTGTGGATAGTGTAGCCATCATAACTGTTCGCCACACCCAAGCCTACTGCCACGAGAAAAGATTTTTCTTTCGGTATTTTACTTTTGTACAGCATGAACCATTAATTTAAATTGTGTTTTATTAGTAAATAACCATTCTTGAACTTTAAAGAAACTAGTTCACCCTGTTAATTCATCATAATCATACACCTATATAGGGTTCCTTCCTAGTGTTTGATTAGTCCAAGTATCCTGTTTTACAAACGAAGTGCCAAGTTAATATAAAGAGGCACCATTTAAATTGTTTTTGTGTAAAAAGTTGTCTTAGTTGTTTCACTGAAAGGTGTAATAAGAATTTTAGTTAGAGTAATAACACATCCATTCTTTGGTATATTATAGAGAAATAAAGTGAAACTATTCTTCTTTTATAAGTTTTCTTAACAAATGTAGTGTTATAGTAAACGTTTGCTTACATAAAATTCAAGAGCGAAGCCAAGTTATTAGAATCTGTTAAATAACTATACAGAGTTAGTTCAAAGAGTAATAGCTTTTGATAGTAAACTCCAGTAAGAAAGAGATTTTCTTGAAGTGAAATGTTCAGTATAAAAAGTGTGTGCTGTAGTATCTAAGTATTTTAGTATTCGAGTTTTTTGGTTATGTAAAGTGCTTTTCTAAAGGCCGCTCTAGCCAAAATTTTTTTAGCTTCTTTGAAATTATCTACTGGGCTTTTTCTTTTTTAAAAACATTATCTATAAGGGTGTAGTAGTCAAATAAATCCATTGTCTGCACCGACTTTGTTTACGTGGAGTAATATTTATTTGGAGAAGTAACTTAAACAGTAGCAAGAAAGTAGGCAAAATTCATACTACTTCTTTTCCGATCTTCATTGTTTCATTGCTTGGATAGACTGGCGACTGTTAGTACATGTTTTAAACCACTAAATGAACTTGGAACTTGTAATATTATTGGGATTTCCGTAGTATGAAAGCTGTGAGTACCCTTGGAAAGACATTCACCTATCTGTATATTAAATGATCAACTTATGAAATGAGACCTATTCTTTGAAAGACATTTGTTTTATATAATTTACGAACTGTAAAGATGCGCATCTAGCGCGGACGCTAATACATCGATTGCGTAGTCAAAGAAACATTTTAACAAAAGCTGAACTGACGTTCCGTTTCGATCTATATAAATGATAACAATAAAAAAACTTTTGTAGATCTTCAGATTTTTTAATGTACTTCTGCTTGTAATGTGAAAACGTAGAAGAAGGTCGACTTTAAGCTAAAAAAGTGAGCGGTCTTGCCAGCGTGCAGACAACATTATTAATTAATAACATTCAAGTAATTTATGTTCGAAGTTGTAAATCGGCAAGCTATTGTTATCGGAGGTGTTGAACAGTGCAAGAATTGTCTTTAATGCAGGAGAAAAGTAATGACTGTAATTTGTGACAAAAACGTGAACATAGGAGCTAGTACAGGACAGGCTGAAATCTGATCGCACCATTGAGTTAGAAAATTACTTATGTAAGTTATGCTGTTTATAAAGTAGCTCTAATTGCTTGTGAGAATTATTAGAATATATTTAGCTTACCAGATTTCTTATTCTATTCCGTTCCTTTATACTTTTTTAACCTCCATGCCTTATTATTTTTAGAAATGTCAAACAGCCTTTACTACAGCAGAAAATACTGCGGCATCCTGGTCGTGTACAGAAGGCCGCCCCTTGTCTTCTATACAACTCATAGCTGCCCCATTTATTAATGATTTCATTTGCAAATGCAATTTTTTTTACTGTTCATTGTTAAAGGTCCCTTAGGTAATTACAAAATTCATACTGATTACGTAAAGAAATCCGGGTTGTACTTTTCCAAATAACAGAGGTCTTTGCGTAATCAAAAACTAGCCTCCTTCTGACAACGATCAGGAGCCGACCAGAAGACGGACGTCTTCGACCGCTTTCGTGTCTCCTGTGGCAAAGCTGTGCCAGACTGGGAACACGACATTCTAGTATGAAACACAGAGTTAAATTGATAGAATTGAAATATATTTAACCTAATAATAATAATTTTTTTTCATACTAGATGTGGCGCCCGAACAGGGACCTGATAAAAAAAAAATTAATCTGTTCTGTTATTGTTTCATGACACCACCGATGGACATCGGGAAGCCGTAAAGGAAGTACTGAACGAAACCATGGAAGTATTAAAAAAAAATTTAGAAAAATAACAGCAGTGCGCAAAATGACTGATGTAAGTACGGTTTTCATTACGCATAAAATCTCGCGTCTTGTATTAAAAAAAAAAAAAACTGATTTCCGGAATTTCTTTACTTACTGCTTCATTTTATCCTATCGCTGTTATTTCCTTGCAGAGTTGCTTATTTACGTAGTTAGAATTCATTTCTGATCATCTCTTCATTCAAAGTTTATTTGTTAGCGTTATTAGCATCTTCATTGTTGCTACGGATAAGAACACAAGATGGATGCCATAATTAAGTGTCTAATAGGTGTTTGTCACTTATTTTCAAAGTTAGGTGCCATCTTGTCTTATACTGGTATAGCTCTGCAATTGTCAGCTACCGCGGTGTGACGTTTGATTATCAGCGCGCGCATCTGAGAGTTGACGATCGGCGTGCTGCGAAAGATTTCTTTGAGCAGTTACGTCACAAAATTGAAAATAAACATGTCAGATAACAAAGGAAAGCCGACAAACAGTGTGGATGACGGTGATGACACAATTGTCAAGTCATACCCACTGTGGCGAAATAAATATAAAAACATTTTACATTTTAAATTCCACGTCATTGTTGATTTAATCAGAGTTCTCAACTTAGACGTAGAATTAGTCCTTCTGCCACAATATTAATTCATCAGTCGCCATCGATGTTCTTCTCTTTGTTGACCGTGTGTACCATCATGAGTCGGCATCGGTTCACTTCACGAAGACGGTGGAAGCCAAGGAATACAATGCTACGTCGCTATAAATAATTTTCGTAACACTTCGATACTTTTCACTATTTTTTATTCACAACACAATAAGACTTACTGTGCTCGTCGCACAAACCATAATTACTAACTATATGGCTGCCTTTCCGCACAGTCCAAAAATCACGTCCATCGTCCACAAGTCAACAATCGAAAGTGTCCCTTAGCTCCTTGGAGTATCAAACAAAAGAGAATCCAATGTGAACTTTACAAAGATTATAATATACATGCCTCTCAATTTATATTTGGCGCAGCTTTTAAGATATTGTATGTCTCTGCATAGGAATGTGTCATTACAACTGCCCCCCTACTGTATACTGTCACTAGAAAATTTTATTTGATTGACAGGATACAGTAGTCGACCTTGCAATTGATAGGTTTGGGGGTCTTTTATTTACAAACTTCATTTTTATTGTCTCATTTTCATGGCACTGTGAATTCTTTGGTATTTCTGAGTGTGTGTCAGTTTTTTGGTATACTTATGCTAATATTTACAAACCTTAATCCTAATATACAAAGTTCTTGTTAATACTGAGAAAATGACATCATGTAGTAAAGTTCGTACAATAAAATATACAATGAATACAACGTTACATACAAATGTTTCCTTCCTCATCAGAGGTGAAAATTAAGTCCTTGTATTGCTTTCTGTATTTATTCTGGGGCGACGAGCTTTGTTCGCTAGCCCGTGTTGAATATGGGCGGGTGATACGCGCGCCTGATTGTTTGGTCGTCCGTTAGCGGGCGACGTTGGTTGAATGCGCGCGCCAGTGTACTGAATATACACCGACGTGCGGGTACCGTCGATACTTCCGAACCTCAGTATGCGTGTGCTTTTTGTAGTTCCTTCCTGTAGACTGGATACGACGAGGTACATTGGAATATGTGCCCCGAAGAACACACCATACTATGTGCGAGGCGGAGGACGATCCTGTCGATGCAGCTCCTGGTAAGAAGCGTACCATGTCAAACCTGTTTGGCATTGTCTTTTCTTATTATGACGCCATGGGTCGTTTGACGATACAAACTTCAATTTTCGATGTCACTTGCTTAGGCTCGCTGACACTTGCAATGTAGCACTACTTTGCACAATTTTAATTTCTACATACATCACTTTAACCGCGAGTATTGCGATCGACTTTCTTTTCACTACACTTTTTTCTTCGCATTAACCCCTTTTACCTATTGTACCGAGATTCATTTCCCTCAATACTTCTGGTCAATGTACATAAGTATTCACAAAATTGTAAGTCACGGGACTTGGCATGAAATACAAAATACATCACATACAATTGAATAACAAATAACACATACAATACATTAGTTACATTAATTACAGGAAAAAACTATCGACGAAAATTGAAAAATTTTTGACCACTCGAAGAGGCTTCCTCGTCTTGGATTTTACTGACACACACACCTTTTTCCATTAATCAGTTAGAAGGAACAAGTCCTTTGTTTTCCTTCTTGAACTCGAGTATATGTTAAGGTTTACCTTCGTTACGTATTCTTCATACGCAACGACATGCATCAGCATGCAGAGAATACACCTGTAGCCGCCCCACTACAGCTCGGGAAGGGAATTTTCTACCTTCTACTTAGGGTAATGGCAACGACTACATGTATGCTACGGTTTTTACCTATAAAATCTGAAAATGCACGAAATAATCATTTATATGCAGCATAACCTAATATGTACAGTGTTTTGTGCTTAAGCACGTTCTGGTGTGCTTGTAAATCATTACCTCTAATAAAATTTCCTACATTAACATAGACATATAAACATAAAATCTTGAAGTTCAGGGCGTAGCTACTATTAATATGTACAGTGTTTCATAATAGCGGCACGCCCTTGTGTGCGTGTATCATCTTCAATTAAAGTGCGCTTATAGGCGTCTTGTGTTATCATGGGAGAAAAAATACAGACATTTTAATGCATCGGTTGTCATGAAAATCTATGTACACGAATAATCAGACTTTCATAGCTTCAGTGCAGCATGATATTCTGTATGACGTTTTTGTTCATAATTCATTTTATAGACGATTCCTTTGCTTACAGGTCGTCGATCACACTACTTACCTGTTTCTCGTGTAGCGGCGATATCATTTTCATCCTTTGTGACTGTAAATCGTTATATGTGTGAAATAATTTTGACATGATTTTTCCTTTCATGTTTCAAGTGGGTAAAGTAATTCATACCTTCCTTCTGCATACATGAGTGAAGTATCGCTAATGTTGCACTTTGTACCAGGTTTTTCGTGTTTTCTCGCAAACTCGTAGAGTCTTACGGTTTTAATTAAGTTGTTTCTTGACATTAGGTATACCTGTTTATATGAGGTTGTCTAACAGTTTAATTTTCCTTATACACTTCTACGTTGTTTAAGTTCCGTACATGTACAGATCTTCTTTGGCCTTTCACACATTCATACATACGTTTATACACACAAAAAACATCTACCACTACAATATACACTTTGCTGGTGGGGCCCTTTTTCGGTACCCTGCACCATTCCCTCAATATCCCAAAATAATTCAGGGTGTGCTGAGCATCGTCCCTTATACTAATAATATTTACAACTAAATATTTCTTCTTACATACATAACTGCCTTACGGTCCATTAATGCGCAATCATTCCATATTTTCCTCCTTTCCACTTTAGCTTTCGTACGTGTAACCTCGTGTATAGCTTATATATTCTACAAAGTTGTTTGCTGAGTGCTTTAGGTGTTTCCTAACGTTAATGTGTTTCTCTCTCTATAAATCCTAGGTATTTGTTTTGAGAGCGATTCAGTTCATTACTCACGCTGCATAGATCTGTTTATTATTTTCCTATTTTAAAGCTTGTCATTCTTTTCCTTAGTCACAAAAATTAACGCGTTTGCCTTGTTGTTCATTCTGAAAATCGCTAGCTACTGTGTAATGTAAATGTATGCGTTATCTCTTTTCTTTCCTCTTTGCTGCTTTTTCCCTATATGTAATTGTGTGTTGCTGTCGTGTACATAGCCTTTCTTCCGGTTATATATCTGCATTATTTATTTATTTATTTATTTTTATTTTCTTTCTCCTTCCGTACAAGCTAAGATTTTACTCAGTATAATATAATATTACAATACCGTCCATGACCAGTATGTACTTGTATGTTCACTTTTATTACGTAATACCAGCTTATAATTAAATTTTCTAAGTTACTATTTACAAGACTTGTGTACCCTTTCCTTTCTTGTTTTTGAATGACTTTCGTCTCTGTGTCTCATAGTAAGAGTGGTCTCAAAACTTTTAAACGTTCCGCGCATGCGCGCTTACATACCACGACTGGACTGTAGGCGCAGGGAAAACTCTGCATTGTTGGTGAACATTATTCGTGATAGCCGCCATCATGTTATACGAGTCACGAGTCGCCTGGACTCTACTGCGCATGAGCCTTCGCTCTTTGTATACACTCAGCTGATCGGACAGGGGAGGGGGGAAGATTTCTCCCCGGCTCGCTGCCTACAGCGCGGCCAATGACCTCGTCTTGACATGCAGCTATCGCGTGCTCATGAGCTGAGCGTTGGATTGCAACTTCGACGTGTGGTTTGTTGCTCGTCTCAAGCGAACAAACTCTGACCTTCGCGCTAATTTGTCTTTGTTTCCCCTCTCTTAAATAACTGAGTTAGACTACAAAAGTACCGTATGGTTTATTTTATAGTATTAAGACTCATAGTAACACATGTTTCATTAGGTTTGGTTAATATGCGTTTTTAAGCTGGCATATGCCCCCAGTTGTTCGCAAGTTTCTTAGGTTAATGACAGCAATTTTACTATGTGATCCAAGGTTGTACAATTTCAATTTTGCTAAAATAACATATAACCTTTAATGAAAAAATTCCTTGATGTCCTTGTGGGGGTATAACCCTTTCACCTTGCCCGTTCGTGTGTTACCTAACAGATAACATACTGGGTGAGGTTTGTCTATTATAATGAACGGGCCATCATACAACAACTGCCACTTTTTGTTTAATGCCTTAATTTTAGAGGATTTTGGGTGGGTACGTAATAGTACTTCCTGTCCAATGTTAAATTCTGTAACCTTTCTTATCTTTTTGTTGAACTGCTTTCTCCTTATTTCTGCTTGTTCTTCCATCTGTAGTAATGCTTGACGTACCTTTTCGCCTAGTGTTATTTCCTTTGTGGCTAATTTAGGTAAAGGTTTAGCCCATTCGTCAAGTTCTGTGCCTTGAAACATTAACTCTATAGGTGTAAAGCCCGTTGAAGTATGAATTAAATTATTTACAATATGCTGAAATGGGGCTATGTATTCTACCCATTTTGTCTGCTTATTTGGTATATAAGTTCTTATAAAGCGATTAAATTCTTTGAAATTTCTCTCAATCGGGCTCAATTCTGGGTGAAATTTGGATACCAATATATGTTTTATGTTTTGAGATTCGAGAAATGTTTTCCATTTATTACTAGCGAAGTTTGTTGCATTATCAGTTAATATAATTTTCGGTTTTCCCACTAGTGGTATGTAGTCTTCTATCATGCGTTTGATTATTGATCCCGACAGTACTGCTTTTATAGCATACATTTTTAAATACTTTGTGAAGGCATCATAAAATGCGATCACATATCTAACTCCTCCCCTAGCTCGTGGATATGGTCCTGCTGCGTCCACGGAAACTAGTTCTCTTGATCTAGTTGGAATGATAGGGTGTAATACGTCTAAACAAGATCTATTAAGATATTTAACATTCTGACATATTGTACACTTTTTTATTATTTGTTCAATCCTGAGTCTGAGATTCGGGAAGTAACAATACGTTGATATTTTCGCTGTACATTTTGATACCCCATAGTGTCCCCATACTCTATGTGTGTGTCTTATCAAATTGTCTATGTATTCTTCCGGGATGCAGACACACCAGGTGTTGGATTGTGGATTGCGCCTGTAGAAAAGAACATCGTTTGACATTGTGTAATATTGTTTCAATGTACTATTGTCATCTGCCTGCAGTTTTTGCATAACTTGTCTCCATCTATTGTCTTCCTTTTGTAGTTTGCTCATGTCCTTACACATCTTTCTGTAATATGGTTGAAATGTGCCATCATGCATCAGAAAAACTCTAAAATCGGAAGTCTGTTCGATCAATTCATTGAACTCGCTCAAGCCTTGTGGCAAACGCGATAATGCGTCAGCAATTACATTCTGTTCACCCTTGATATTAACGATCTCGAAATCAAATTCCTGGAGGAATAAACACCAACGTGCAATCCGTTTGTGCAACAATTTACATGTGAGTAAAAACGATAATGCTTGATGGTCACAAAACACTCGTGTATGCCTCCCCAGAGATAGTATTGGAACTTGCGGAAAGCCCACACTACAGCTAACGCTTCAAGTTCAGTTGCCGAATAGGCTCTTTCACATTCCGTTAACGTTCTACTGGCAAAACTAATTATGTTTACTTTCTGTTCTCCATTGTCATTTACTAATTGGAACAGACAAGAGCCTAATCCCTGACATGATGCGTCCGTGCTCAAACAAAAGTTGTAGTTCATGTTAGGATGCTTCAAAATGGGTGCGTTTATGAGTGCCTGTTTGATTTTTACGAAATCTTCCTCACATTTTACTGTCCACAACCATGTGTGGTTTTTCCTTAAAAGGTTGAGTAGGGAATCACTATTCAGTAACTGTTTGGGCACGAATTTTCGAAAAAATGACGTGAGCCCCAGAAAAGCTTTCAATTGTTTACGTGTTTGTGGTGAGGGGAAATATTCTATGGCATCAAGCTTTTTTGGATCTGGTAAAATTCCACCTGGTGAAATAATGTGGCCTAAAAATTTTATTTGATCCCTTCCGAATTCAGGACTTCTTAAAATTTGCTGTGACGTCATATTCTCGGAACTTTTGGAACACTTTGTGTACCAGTTCTACATGCTCTTGCCAGGTCTCCGTGGCTATCAATAGATCGTCTACATACAACGTCACTTTGTTAATCAGTTCTGGACCCAATACTCTGTCTAAAGCCTCTATAAACACCCCAGCACTCACGTTGAGTCCAAATGGCAGTACTTGGAATTGATAGCTTCTGCCAGCATGAATGAACGCAGTATATTTTCTGCTATCACTATGTAGGGCTATTTGCCAATACGAAGCCTTCATGTCAACGGATGTTAAATACTTCACTCCATGAAATTTAAGCAATTGCCCATCTAAGTTCTCCGGCCTAGTGCGTATTGGTACGATGATCTTATTAATTTCCCGCGCATCAAGTACTAATCTGACTGATCCGTCAGGCTTGCTAACAGCTAGGATTGGACTGCAGTACGGTGAATGTGAAGGTTCTATCACCTTCCACAGAACCATTCTATCTATTTCTTTGCGAACCACTTCCTTCTTTGCCCATGGTATCGCATATGATTTATGGCAGTACGTTTTATGTGGGTAGACTTCCGTTTTGTATTCATAATTTTTGATTATTGTCGGCTGTTTTCTAAAAATGTCCCGGTATTCATAAATAAGATCTGCTAGTTCATTTTGTTGAGTCTCTGAAAGACAAGTGGATTTTCCTACCTTCTCGTGGGCGGCCTGTTCGTTAATTATTTCCGTGTCTAATTGTTCGGGGAAAGGAATATCTATCAATAACACTTGTGGGTAAACTAATTTTACTTCAGCTTGTTCCTGTAATTGGCCATTACGATCTATTGTTGACTTTACAAGATTGACCTTCACACTACGACTGCCCACTCGGAAATAGCAAAGTCCACTGCTTATGTCGATGTTTACTTTATGCTGCCGGAAAACTTCCATACCTAAAATACAATTGACGATTAATTTGTCAACGATTAAGAAGGTACAGTTTATCGTGACATCGCTAATGGTAACAGGTATTTGCGTCTGCCACTTAATACTTTTTGACTTGTTACCTACAGGTGTCAAGATTTTACAATTTTCCGTTGGCAACACTGGTACTTTTAATGCTTTCGAAACTTCTTTAAATAAACTGTTAGAAATAATATTCGTAGATGCGCCTGTATCTAAAATTACGTTGGTAATTATAGTTCCTATCTTTGCTGTTATTACAGCCTGCACGAGGTCACTTACCTTGTCCGGTGCTTTCATCTCTTCTTCACATAGATCATCTTCTACGGTAGCATCCTGATCATATCTTAAAAATAATTGTTCAAGATGTAATGAGTGCTTGTTTGTGCCCCCTGTTGTCAAATCGGTCGGCCGGTGGGGGCTCATTGCGACCGATTGTTGTTTACCGGGGGAGACAACGGCGTTGCTTCATTACTGTCCGTTTCATCTACGAAGTGTACTGAGTGGTTATTCTGTCGCCAATTAGTTTCCGGACCGCTGCGTGCAACATTTTCTTGCGACCGGTCGTCGCTATTCCTCCTTGGTCTGTCATTTCTATTACCGTAACTATTGTAATTTTCGTTTGTGTGCCGCCTTTCATAACGCGGACCTGACCAATCATTCACGTGATTTCTATCATTTCCATACCGGCGTGAACCGTAATCTGTATTATATCTTCGGTCTTCACGTCTCTGTGGCGCCGAATTCCTCCGATTTCCGTAATTCCAGTTTCCATTATTTGGCCTTGTCGCATACGGATGCCAATTGTGTGGGTTTTGTCCACTGCCATTAAAATGATATCCGTTACCGTTGTTTTGATTGGTTCCGGAATGTTCATTCCGATTACTTGTGCTCGGCTCTTCTTCGTATATTAGATCAATTGAGTCAAGCACGGAAAGAAAGTATTCAAGGTCGTTCTTCGGTATGGTTACCAACTTCTCGCGTAAGTTCGCGGGTAGTCTGTTTTTCAGAATTTTGAGAACATCTACATGCGGTATTGGATTGTTCCAATAGCGCGTCTTATTCAAATACCTTTCGAAATACTTTCTCAACCCGCCGTTTTTTATGTTGAACGGTTGTGGGTTGAATACCTCACGTCGCAGTCTTTCTTGGACCCCAGCAGACCAATATTTCTCCAAGAAAGCTCGTTCAAATTGTTCGTAGGTGACGCACTGTTCAGCCATGTCTGTGGCCCACAAAAGTGCGTCGCCTTGTGTGAAGCCTACTACATATCTAATCTTCTGTGCCTCAGTCCAGTTTCTTGGTAAGACATTTTTAAATGCTCTTACAAATACGACTGGATGAGTTTTTCTGGATTCTGTGGAGAAAACTGGAAACTATGTTTCAACAGGCTCTCATCGACTAGAATCGTCGAGATGCAAGGCGACACGCCTACTGCCTGTTGCAGCACCGCGTTTGGCGAATAGCCATTGTTTGCCTGTGCCGGTGCGTGCACATACGCCGAACTGGGCGCGTGATGTTCTGCGTTATTGACATCGTAATCTGGCACGGGCGAATAAGTGTCGCGCTGCCTGTTGCTTGACGTAGGCAAGTCATTTGAAACATTCAGTCTACCCGCGATTTCCTTACGTATTCTGTCCTCGGCTACTTTGATTTCATTACCTAATTTTTCAAAAAGTTTTATTTCCCGTTCAGTTATTGATTCATTTACATTACCGGTTTCTAAAGTTTCATTTATTTTGATAATGTCCGCGTTGATACGTCGAGTCTCCTGTTTCAGAAAACCGACTTCTTCGTTAACTTTATTAACTTGGTCAGGTATTTCTTCACATGCGGACTGTGCTCTTGTTAAATTTAATTGAATAACCTGTACGTTTTCATGTATTTCTTTTTGTACCGTTTGTGTTTGATAGTGTGTTTCTACGATTTCTGACAGTTCCTGTTCCTGTTTGTTTGTAAGATCTGACAGTTTCTTTTCTAAATCATTTGCCAATACATTGTATACACTGTTGACTGTTTTGATGACTTTATCTTCGATCTTTTGATCGATTTCATTGGTGAGTTTATTTAAGCGTTGATCGAAATGTCTGTGCATGTTTTTCAAATTGCGTGTTTACACTTGAAAACTGCTGTTGGAACCCAATTTCCATGTATGACAATTTTGTGTTTGTCATGTTGTGGCTGATTTCTAGATTCGCCAGTTTTGTGTTCGTTGTGTTGTGACTGATCTTTAAATCAGATAATTGCTCGCTCACGTTTGACATCAGACTATATAATGCCTCAAGCGTAACTGACGAAGCTTGTGTGTTTGTATTTATGCCATTGTTTCTCTGTCGCGGTCTGATTGAATCGAAACCGGGCTAGGTTCACTGATTTCACGCGAAATATTTTCATCTGATCTGGTAATCGATGCTTCATCGACTGTGTACAAGGTTTCATTTGCAAGTGGTTCGTTATTGTTAATCCCTGTGGAGTGCAATTGAATTGTATTTACTTCTACATTATGTTGTACTGAAAAACTAATTGCGTCATCATTTACGTCACTATTGTCAGAATCGGTGACGCGTCCATGAACATTTGCCAAATTAAAATTCTCCGATTCCATTGTGAAGATATTATTTTTGTCTGTACTTTACTGTTAATCTAAATCTTTAAATTCTCTCGCAGTTGAATTAATAAAAATATCTCGCGATTGTTATTTGTTGCGCGTCGGAAATTTACAAGATGGCGCACTACGTTGTCTTAATTCTGCGATTGTTGAACATAAAAAAGTAATTACAGAGTGTAATTGTGTGTTGCCACAAACACTACCAGGATTTTAATATGGAAAGGAAAAGGTTCTGCTTTAAGTGGAGCTAAGCCAAGGTGCAGCCGCTGCATGCGTTTGCGCTTTCCTACCTTAATTATGGCTGAGCTGCGTCACTCACGATTACGTTAGGTTTGTAAATCCTTGTCCTTGTTCCTTCTGGTTATTGTGCCATCCGTTTATACAGTTAATATTGTTTCACCTTATTCGTCATTTTCCATGTGCATCATGTAACAGAGAAACAGTAATTAGTACAAGTACATTTGTAGTACAACAATGAAGTACTTACTCTTTGTTCCACCAGCACTGTCCCTGTCAGCGGTCGCCAGTGTGGCGAAATAAATAAAAAACATTTTACATTTTAAATTCCACGTCATTGTTGATTTAATCAGAGTTCTCAACTTAGACGTAGAATTAGTCCTTCTGCCACAATATTAATTCATCAGTCGCCATCGATGTTCTTCTCTTTGTTGACCGTGTGTACCATCATGAGTCGGCATCGGTTCACTTCACGAAGACGGTGCCAAGCCAAGGAATACAATGCTACGTCGCTATAAATAATTTTCGTAACACTTCGATACTTTTCACTATTTTTTATTCACAACACAATAAGACTTACTGTGCTCGTCGCACAAACCATAATTACTAACTATATGGCTGCCTTTCCGCACAGTCCAAAAATCACGTCCATCGTCCACAAGTCAACAATCGAAAGTGTCCCTTAGCTCCTTGGAGTATCAAACAAAAGAGAATCCAATGTGAACTTTACAAAGATTATAATATACATGCCTCTCAATTTATCTTTGGCGCAGCTTTTAAGATATTGTATGTCTCTGCATAGGAATGTGTCATTACACCACTTCGTTCGCGAACGGCAACAGGCAGACCCGATTCGCGAATGGAGAGAACGGCAGACGATGATGGTGTGCGTGACGTATCGTCACAGCAAGCGGGAGAAAATTCGATGGTTGAAATGATGAGAATTTTTTTTCAAGAAAGAGAACAGGAGCAACTGGAAAGGGAAGTTTATAAATTACAAAAACAACGTGATAGACAAGAAAGGGAACAAAAAGAAAGGGAAAAGGAACGGGAGACAGATCGAAAATGGTTTGACCTAAATACCATGATTGGTACAATGAAAAATAGGTTAGATAATATTGATCCCAACTTAGAGGCAAGAATAAGGACAGTCACGGTGTAATATATCGCGGAATTAAGTACTAAAGTTAATGAAAGCATAGAAGGTATTCTGCAAAAGGTAGATGCATGTGAGAGCACAGTAGGTAACGTGTACAAAGACATCAAAGTACAAATCGAAAGTTGCCCGGCAGTTACAACGGAAGTTTCAAAGAAGTCCGTTGAGGTCGGAGCTAAAGTAAACAAGCTTGCAGACAATGTCATCACTCTGCAAGGCCAGGTCAATGACCTGACAGAGGCGCTATCCGAAATTAACATTGAAAGGAGGGTGAATGATGCTGCAGCAAACGTACGTTCCACGATAGGAACATCAGGAGATACGATTCTCACTGAATTAGGAGAGATTCGTAGAGTTTTTCACCGAGATCTTCCCGAGTGGAAACGACACCTCACTGAGGAAATCGAGCAGTTGAAACAACAAGTCAATGATTTTCCTAATGACAATAGAAGTGAGTATTCACACTTGCTTTCTTCAGAACATGAATACAATAATAAATCCGTGTCTCGTGTGAAATTCTCTCCAATTGTACATGGTCACAGCAGTAAGAAGCCGTCAGTACGCAACCAGAACGATCAAGTAACTCTTGTCGAGCTCATGAAAGAAGAAAGCGTTCTCAAGCACCGCGTGTTCCAGCCTTTTCTGCCAGAGAAACGCAACATCCACCCAATGGTTTTTCTGAAGTCACTTAATGGTATTTTTCCTGAGAGCTGGGATGACAAGCAACGTATGCGCTTTATAGTAGGTTACATTCAAGGAGAGAGTTCTGTCTGGGGAACAGAAGTAATTGACAGATGTAATAATTACGCTGACTTCGAAAAGCAATTTCTGAACAAATTCTGGAGTTCAGGCATACAACAACGCCTCAGAAAGGAAGTATATAATGCTGAACCGTTTAATACGAGAAGTGCTGGTCTCCGTAGGTACTTTGAGAAATACCTGCGAAAAATACAATATTGGGACACGCCCATTTCCACGAAGGACGTAATTACGATCCTTAAGTCAAAGCTACCGGTATCAACTAGGGAGAAGTTAATAAATGTCAGTGACGACGACACGGAAGCTTTTCTGTCAGTACTTGACAACCTTGACATGATTCAAGAAGACGTGCGTGCTAGTGCGCAGAGTAATTGTAATCTTGGCCCGCACACTACACAGCCGCACGGTGTAGGCGCAGACTCAGGTATGTCATACCAACCCAACAACAGTAAAGGACACGACCTTCCGTGCGATGATAACAACTACTATCGCCGTAACGGGAAACATAAATTCCAGGATCAAAACAGGTACCATCCAATATACCAGACAACACAACAGCAATACGGTAATTCACCAGTTAATTACAATTATCGCTATCACTACAATAACGATCGCCAAAATGATAAAAATTTCAATGGAAAAGGACGTTGGATTAACACCAACAGTCAACAGCAGTATGGTAACCAGCCTAGATTCCAGCACTGTTCTCAAGGGAGAAATGCTCCAGATCCTTCCAAGCAATACAAACAACAGTATGCTCCAAACTTTAGAAATAGTCCTCCATCTTTTACTAACTATCAAAGTCAAAATCATGAACCTCAAAATTCTCGCATCTATTATGCCCGAGCAAACCCGCCAACACACACCATCTCGACTGAAATTCCGGCAAATAGCTCGCAACTTAGGTGGAATACGGAAGCAAACTTCGTACCGAGCGTACCGCCCGGTACTTCAAAAGTAATTGTGAGCGAAATTCAATCTAACGAACATGCGAAAAACTAAAAACACACTTCGACTAGTTTCACACCTTCAGAACTAATCTCCAGCCAAAAGGAAAGCAATGAATGGACTGATCCTATCCCCAAGATACAAGGTCAAGAAGTCAACCTAGATAATAAGTAAGACAAGCCCTGATCTCTCTCACAACTGATGCCAATTTAAGAAAAAAGGCATTTGACAAGCATGTCAATAAAGTTCTGTCGTATCGCCTGAACGAGCGTGTTCTTCTGAGGACACATTTCAAACCATCTCTCATCTGACGTAAAAATCGTAAGTGGCAACACCTATACGAAGGACCGTTTATTATAGTCAGGAAGCCACATATTGGTTGTTACGTGTTGGCAGATCCAGTTAGTGGACGAATAAAAGGACTTTACCACCATGCAGACCTAAAGAAGTACCATGAAAAACATTAAAAAAAAACATTTATTATGTTAAGCTGCAACTTGAAACAAGAGTGTAATCTGTTTAGAAAATATGTGAGTCAACAGCATGTACATGTATTCTGCAGGTGACGTAATCATTTGAGTGAGGTGGACACAAAGTAATGATGGAGTTTGAAAGATATGAAGTGATTGAAGAAGGTACTCTGCGTATTTGGAAAATAAGATTTGCTTTAGTTTTAAGGTAGTTTTAAGTTTCTTGAGCAATAGAAGACTGCAGTCGTTGAATTGAATAAGGGATGTGCCAAAGTGCCACCTGCTGCTTTAGTTTTAAGTTATGGCAAATCTCCTTTTTACCAAGTAGTAAAGGTTTTCTTCAAATCCCTCATTCAGACCAGAATGTCCGTATATGTGAAGTATTAACCTAAGTTAAGCGTTCAAAGGATTGATATTTTAAGTCGCTAGAACCATGTACGATGCAAAACTGATACATTGTAATCTGTAGATTACACCGAGTATAAGCAGCAACATATAGTTAATGTACAAAGAAATGAATAATGGTACTCGCAACTGGAGAGCAACTTGAATTTATTTATTACTATGAGTCAACCAGTTAAGAAATTTGCATTTATAATAACAATTAGGTCCTGTATTGGAGAAACTTAAGAGAGACTATTCCTATGTCACGAGTATTATACAGAAACCTTCGATATTAAGATACCTAGTTGAGGACTGAGATAATCTGCTTATATTCTTCTGCTATGTCCGCATGCCGTGATTTTGAGATATATCTGAAGATGCTTTGGAAGCGGATTTGTGCGACATTTTAATACTGAAGTCAAGTTATGCCACGTGGATGACATTAAAAACGGTGGAGCCGAAGAATGAATTTGCTCAACTGATTATTTCACCTATTATCTATCTTCGTATCTTTCATTTCCTTGCACTATCCTATTGTAGTTTTATTCTTTAGCATTCTTACCTTTCTACCCACCCGGCAGGGGAAGAAATTTGGAAATTGGTTCAAAAGACTTGACGTGTGTATATTGTGTGTATTGACGATCGTGGCTCGTTGGTTAATGCGTATCTGCAGTTACTTATCGAATCGTGATGTAAATCTGATTTGCTGTGAGCAAAAGCATCCTAGGAAATATGAATAATTTTCCCGATTTCTGTTAGATGAAGTTTTGAACGTGAACTGTTCAGCACGCCAAAGTGGGTATATTTTACTGATTATTGATGTAACCGAGGAAATGAAAAAAAAGAAAAGAAACAAATAAAGGCTGTTATAGAACAATAAGAAAAGGAAAAGAATCAGATTTAAGATACATATAAAAGCTAACATGCTTCAGAAGCACCATTCAGAATAGCAAACACGTTTTTCGTTAGGTCTTGGACAGTAATAAAAAACCTATGTATATTTGTAAATGATCCTTTCATTATAAGTAATTTTAGCATTACCTGTACTACTCTGTAGTATAAAGACACCTAAATGGACATGTATGGATTGCTGCGTGTGACTCAGTGACAAAATGATGGACACGTGTGTAAATCGTAATTTGGCACAGGTATGGACACGAAAACTAGTTATCTCTTGTGTGAATCAAAACTGTAATAAACTTATGGACACAAGTGATGTTCCGCGTGTGAAGTAGCATTACAAGTATTCTCACGTTGCAACGACGATACAGTGACTATCGAAGGATAGACAAGCTATTGTACTCACTGCAATAGGTGACAGTAGTCATTTTCATCGATGACTGTTCTTCGTCGCTGGTGCAGTCAATTTACCGTCCAGGTTGACCACGTCGCCTTGACGAGCTGCTCCAGTACCCATGATTCAACAAAATGCACAAGTTATAAAACAATTGGTAGCCACTGAACCATCTGCCTCGTGCAGGGCGCGGACTGCCAAGGCTGTTAAACTGCCAGTTCGTTACCATGTGACTGTGGCAACATTCAATGACTGCTCGCCCGCCCGTACTCAACAATAAGCATTCCTCTCCATAACAGGCGCGAGCGTGCTCCAGATTTGAGATGAAAATGGTCATAAAAATAATAAAACGTTGATAAACTACGCACGATTTTACTATATTTATATTAAAAGGACACTAATGATGACTTTTCCTTAACTATGAAAATTGCTACGGCAATATTGCTAAATACATTGCTTAAGAAAGACCTGTAAAAGACGAAACGTGTTTTGCTAATATTTCCTAACGAAAGAATACAAAACCTAGACACAAAATATGAATAATATATAATGTATATGTACATAGTCTATGTAGTAATTTTTATTGTCTTAAATTCTTACTCTATATTCCCTTAGATTAAAATGCTAATTAATGAGCAAGTCCTAATACAGATTTTTTTCTGTATTTTATGTGCTGAAACATGAATTGGAATGAGATTAAGACAGCCACCAAACTGACTCATTCGTCATTGAACCAGTCATCGACTTCCCTGTTTCCCGGCATGGCCCAATGGATCGTCGAGTCAAGAAATATCACTTCCCCCTTCACATAGTGAAATTCCCAGTGTTTTCCACCAGAATGTGAAAAGGTGATACCCAGTTTTAGTGCAGTGAAAAACGAGAAAGGTGATGAGAGAATTCCCCTGCGAAAATCACCAGAGTTCATGAGAAATACTCCCAACTACAAAGTGAAGAGTGACGTCGCTACGAGAAAGACTGATTTGTTTATGTTCTGTTCAAAATTGGCGGAAATGCACCAATACTTCAAATGAATACCTGTAATCAAATTTCTTTTCTTCTTGTCAATATTTATGTATATAAGTATCTGTATGTGTATTTGATTTGTACTTGTATCTATGTTAGTATTTCAATGTTTCTATTGATTGAATGAGAGTAATTCTTGAGAACACGAAAAAAAATAAATAACATAAAAAAATCCTTGAACACTTATGATGGCATCATGCTACAACCAAGTTTGTTAATGATCAAGCAACTGTGATTAGCTTTGACGACTTAGTGTGAAACGTATATAATTCTATATGCCTTATGTTATGTTTGCTTTGCTCCCTACAAGGAGAGATCCTGAAATACTTCATTCACTAAGTACGTGAATCCAATAATATTACGACTGCGCGTGAGTCGTAACGATCTTTCAGAATCATTACTCCTCACGCGGGAAGCGATGAAATATTTTTGGGATTTCCGTAGTATGAAAGCTGTGAGTACCCTTGGAAAGACATTCATCTATCTGTATGTTAAATGATCAACTTATGAAATGAGACCTATTCTTTGAAAGACATTTGTTTTATATAATTTACGAACTGTAAAGATGCGCATCTAGCGCGGACGCTAATACATCGATTGCGTAGTCAAAGAAACATTTTAACAAAAGCTGAACCAAAGACCTTGTAAAAAATAACTAGACTCACTGATGGCGCTGCAGTCGCGGGATAATTTGAACCTTCGGCTGGAGGAGGATGCTAAGTTCACCCAACCTGGATATGATGTGATGTCATTATGACGTATATACGCTTTAGTCGGTTAACACACCTATCGACTTTTACGAACGTTCGAAATTCTAAACTGTCGTCAGCTAGTGGTTTGTGTTGACATGTGCGATTCTGATACCAGCTCAGTGTGGCAGCGTATATGTATTTCGCCAAAATAAAAGTAAAAGAGCTGGATATTAATAGAAATATTCCTGACCGTGGTCTTGAAAACACCACGGACAACACGTTTCGTAAAAAAGTGAAGTCTTCTTATGTCCCGACCAGATTAGATTGTGTGATTGTTGTATTGAACGCTTATGCCGAAAATAATATTTATTTATTATCAATATTTTAGTATAGTTTCATACAATTGGTCTTGTCAGTACATATTAGATTGTAACAGCATACTCTTGCTGACTTTTTTTTCTTAATTTATACAGCTGAAAGAGAACTCGTGCAAGTTTGTTAGCTAAGTAATTTATATGTCCATCCCAAGATAGTCTTTTATCAACCATAATTCCAAGTAATTTTACACTCGTACCGCAGAGACAGGTACCTTAGTGTCCAGTAATGACTGGTGTGTAGAATGATTGAATTTCGAACTTAAAATGAAAAATGAGGCATTGTTGAAGAAAAATCGTCGACCGGAGATGAATTACGAGGGGAAGTGGATTTCTCAATGTAATCTTAACCAAAGGTTAGTGTCTTGACGCATCTAAAGATTTTGGCTGCTGAGTGCTTCTTCTCACCGAGTACGAATAACCGACGCACTTCAGCTGGGTCAGAAGTACATCAATTTCTGCTTGAGATTCACAATAACCACGCAATTGCCCGTCGTCATCGATGCTGAACTCTTTCAGATTTTCTCTCATTAGTCTCTCGAATTCTGAACACATAATTAGAGACGAGAAAACGAAAAACAACGCACAGGATACAAAAACAGTACAATACACGATTTAAACGCAAGGAACGCAAAACACATTTAAACGAATGGCGCAGTCAGCAGTGCACAGCGCTACCCTGTCACAACCTCTCGAAAGTTCACAAAAGTCGATATACGGTTTCTATCGTTTTCGATGTAGCGTGTATACGTCATAATGACGTCACATCGTATCCAAGTCCGGTGCACTTAGCATCCTCCTCGGCTGGACGCCAATCACGCCATTATAGTGGTTGTAATCTGATGTGTTGTGTAGTACTGTTGTTTATGAAGACCTTGATTCAACATTGTATATTTGTTGGGACGTACATACTGTATTTGTTACTCGTAATTCTACTGTCTGTACGTTCTAATCAAAAGAAGTACAGTGGTGAAGAGTCGTGCAGCGATTAATTGTACAAATAAATTCGAGAAAGGAACGAATATTACATTTCACAGGTAAGTGTATATTTTAAGTTGTTTTGTATATCAGTGCACTTGCTTAATAAATGTTTTTGTAACACGGTATTAGTATAATGTCTGTGCATCTATTTGCAGGTTTCCTTTCTCAAAACCAAAGCTGTTACAAAAATGGTTACACGCTGTCAGGGGGCAACATTTCCGACCGACAGAATACCATTTTATATGTTCTGATCATTATGAAGAAAGTTGGCTGATCTGTAGTGTTTTCATGGTCTAGGTCAGGTTGAAACTTGATAACGTTCCGCTTCGATCTAAATAAAAGATGACAGTAAAAAAACTTTTGTAGATCTTCAGATTTTTTAATATACTTATGCTTATAATGTGAAAACGTAGGAGGAGGTCGACTTTAAGCTAAAAAAGTGAGCGGTCTTGCCAGCGTGCAGACAACATTATTAATTAATAACATTCAAGTAATTTATGTTCGAAGCTGTAAATCGTCAAGTTATTGTTATCGGAGGTGTTGAACAGTGTAAGAATTGTCTTTAACGAAGGAGAAAAGTAATGACTGTAATTTGTGACAAAAACGTGAACATAGGAGCTATTACAGGACAGGCTGAAATCTGATCGCACCATAGAGTTAGAAAATTACTTATGTAAGTTATGCTGTTTATAAAGTAGCTCTAATTGCTTGTGAGAATTATTAGAATATATTTAGTGTTTACCAGATTTCTGATTCTATTCCTTTCCTTTATGCTTTTTAACCTCCATGCCATATTATTTTTAGAAATGTCAAACAGCCTTTACTACAGCAGAAAATACTGCGGCATCCTGGTCGTGTACAGGAGGCCGCCCCTTGTCTTCTATACAACTCATAGCTGCCCCATTTATTAATGATTTCATTTGCAAATGCAATTTTTTTTTACTGTTCATTGTTAAAGGTCCCTTAGGTAATTACAAAATTCATACTGATTACGTAAAGAAATCCGGGTTGTACTTTTCCAAATAACAGAGGTCTTTGCGTAATCAAAAACTAGCCTCCTCCTGACAACGATCAGGAGCCGACCAGAAGACGGACACGTCTTCGACCGCTTTCGTGTCTCCTGTGGCAAAGCTGTGCCAGACTGGGAACACGACATTCTAGTATGAAACACAGATTTAAATTGATAGAATTGAAATATATTTAACCTAATAATAATAATTTTTTTTTTCATACTAGAAACTGAGTTGTTCTAGCTTCAATATAATACTATTCATACTGCGTTTCTATCTAACCACTGGAAAAGATCTTAGGAAAAGAATTGAATAGTCAGATCTATATATCCATTAGACACAACACATGGTCAAATCCTGTAAAAAGAGTAGCTCTGTTGATTAGCTTTTCCTATTAACAGGACTATCTTCCCACAGTGTACTTTATTTGTAAACTAAATTAAACTTTAGTAAGAGGCTAATACATGGCAACATAGAGACAGGGTTTTCTCTTATTTAGGTAAAAGCATAATAAGTTATAACAGTAGTCGTGGGGTTATAGAGTGACAGGTTCAGCACATCCCTTGATTCGAGTTACATAATGTACCTGAATGTAAATGCAACAATCACTGTCGATTGGTGGGTTTTGGTGGGTGCCCGAAGATGAATGCAAGGGATTAGGTGGATAAATCATGGGGGGTATGGCAGCTGATTCTGATGTATCGTATGTGGTGGAGGTAAAAGTCACATACCCTATTAATTTGCATGACACACACGCAAGTTTGTCGCTATGCTCAGAACAACTAGTTCCGTGAGGCGGCTCCACCCTAAAGTTTGTGACAACACTGCGGAATAAGTGGAGACACATTAGTCATTTTCATAATCTCCATCAGTGTCTCAGCTTGGGGATAGAGCTGGTTAGAATGACCCAGGCTATCTCCTTCAAGCAGTCCTTCTGGTTGAAGGAGTATATCGATTTGAATACGAGACAGAGAGCTTCTGTGACATGTGACTTTGAGAAAGATTTTTACAAATTAATGTATAATTCAATTTTCAGTAAAACAATAAAGACTTTCAGGGAACGATGTGAAATTTTGATTAGAACCAAATGGGATGGGCATTATGGCGAAGGGAAATGCATTGCCAGACCAAATTTCAGGTGTGTCACCACATTCAATAAGAACTTTAGTTGCTGTGGGGCTGGCAATAATTCTTACGGTATTGTTCCACAGTAAAAGAAGGTTATTGGCCTTATGAAGGACGAGGCGAATGGATTGTCAATTATGGATCAAAAATGTATGCGTATTGCACATTGGAATATGCTACCCAGAGGCGGGCTAAGAGTGTGCTTCATATGGCATCAAGAGCCCTTTCTATCGAAGACTATTTGCAGTGCCTATACAGTGGTATTCGTGATGCTGCACCGCAGCTGCAACATATGGTATGGCGAACTAATATTCGATTGAGAGGACACGTGGTGTAGACTGTGCTGCAGTCTAAAATCGACCTGTCGCCTCATGACGATAATCAGAGGTGTACACAGTTTTATCTGAACCTCAAGCCACAGAACATGCTTAATGAAAATGATGATAAGGATCATTAAGTACTGGAATACCGTATTTACTCGAATCTAAGCCACACTTTTTTCCCGGTTTTTGTAATCCAAAAACCTGCCTGCGGCTTAGAATCGAGTGCAAAGTAAGCGGAAGTTCTGAAAAATGTTGGTAGGTGCCGCCACAACTAACTTCTGCCGTCAAATATATCTAGCGCTACACAGGCATGCTTTGCAGGCACAAATATAAATACTGGCGCCAAAACCTCTGTGTCAGTTAATAAATTAAAAGAAAAGGTAGAAGGATGTAAACATTATGCCATGTATTCTTTCGTGTTTGCTGCTGTCTCATTTAAATCCTGTCTGCCTACGAAACTAGAGTGAGACAACAGCAAACGCGGAAGAATATACATATCATGTCATGTTTATATTCATATTATTCTTATGCTGAATAGTGATACAGTCAGAAATGAAGCACGGCAACTGACTAGATTTTTAAATCTAAGATGACTAATTTGTGTGCAGAATGTAATGTACTAAAGAGGCGTCTGCAAAGATTTTCAAACGGAGAAAAATTTTCGCTAAACTCTCGTTCAGAACATCTTCTATCATACGCAGTCTATTATTTGGTTTTTGTTGATCATTATCAAAGAAAGCAGCAGTGTAAGTAGCAACAAATAGCAGTCTTGTCATTGTTTCGCTTGTAAGACGATTCCTCTCTCTTCTTTTTATTGTAAGCCGCGGTAGCGCACACACAAGCAAGCCATGCCGCAAGCGGCGACAGGTCGTAAGCACTCATTATCAGAATGCGACAAACAATGCACGACACATTAAAATAATGCAGTTTCAGCTTAGAGTGACACGTAAACACCTATAACAAAGAGAACGACACTTATCAGATCAAAGCAAAATAAGCATCGATTCAAACCAAACGAAGCACATGAAAAAGGAAGGGTACACGTACCAATAAGGACGGAGCGCCTGATGCATAGCAATGGGTACTTGGTAAAGCTTAACTGTTAAGCTTACGACTCGAACCAAACTACTGTAGCTGTATCTTCACCTGATCGACCTAAATTTTCTCTCATGTTACAATGGACCAACTTTGTTTCGATTTGGAGGTGTGGTCTAAAACTTTTCTCTCCCCTTCAATTTTGAGTCTCAAATTTCAGGTGCGGCTTAGATTCGGGAAAAATTTTTTTCCTTGATTTCGAGTCTCATTTTTCAGGTGCGGCTTAGATTCGAGTGCGGCTTAGATTCAAGTAAATATGGTAGGTCACAGTTGTGTGTGTGGTGCATTTACTGTTCTTTATATTCTGATTCTAGTTTCACATTAATTATATTTTACAACTGTCAGAAGACACTATATCACTCAAGCATATATGGAAATTTTGTGAAGTCACATTAATAATAAATGTTATCTTAAATATTGATTAATATTCCATAATGTGAAGTGGGCACATTATTTTTCCATAGGAAGTACAGGATGTTGACATTTGGTTAAAAAACAATTCAGGCCTATGCGGCTGGTAGTCTATCTATAAATTATATTTTCGCAAATATCTATTTTTCTCAAAACTTTCTATCTGTGCTTTGGGCTTTTTTGGGTCTCAGTGCCTCATTTACTATAGCACCAAGTCAATATTTTTTAATAATTTTATTGGGATCTGCAAAGGAGTTTCATCTGTTGTTGTGACTGCTTTGTTCTGTTGTACTGTCTTTCGTGGAATAGGTAGAACAGATTTACTTATGGCTGGGAAAGAATTTCTAATTGCTATGGATATATTAATAAACTATTTTTGATAATTACTGCAAACTGTGGTTCACATCCATTGCAAAAATTACTGACTGAGAACTTTTCCTTTCTATGGCTGTAATCATCGTTCTCCTTTCTATGGCTGTAATCATCAGAGAAAAGTGTGTATCTCACATAAATCAGCTGATTTAGATGCCCCTGCCTGCTTCTGAGTGATAAACACACACAAAGAAACACTCAGAAAAATCCACTATAGGTCTAAATTACATCTGCATCTGCACGTAAATGTCCATAAATATTATGAAATCTGATTCAGAAGTGGACAGTGCCTTTCTGTACTCCATCAGTAACACACACAGAGATACGGATGAAGCAGAATTGAAATACTTCAACTTCAAAGAGCCACTTACCTACTGCTGACCCCTAATTCACTGTCTGAACTGGCCATATGGATTCTTTAGTAATCCGGAAGATCACATTGTTAATTTTGTCAATTATATATTGGATTCTGTCCGAGTGTTAAAGTTTAGTCAGGTGGCTGCATACTGCCCAGGCTACTTTTCTGAGCATTCATCTAGATGGCTGCTTTCAGTCACTGCCATTTCAGGTTGGCTCCCACTCCAGTGTCCAAAGAGGAGGGTGACAGAAAATGAGATGATAGGGTGAGAATGGCTGTTGTAGATGAGGAGTGGATGGCATAATTGTCTAAGAACTATCTTCCATTTTAGACTCATTTTGACAGTAACTGCTTGTAATTTAGTGGTAAGTAGTACCAGTGAAGAGTAGCATATGCTATTAATAATTACGGCCATCTCTGTCACTGATAAGGTAATCCTTTAAGTGCCCTCCTTAGCAGAAATGCATCCATTTCTTTAAAATATGTCTCATGTAGTGTGTGTCAACGCTTTCCTGGGATCCTTAGTTCTTCCGCAAGTCCAGCTCAGCAGCCAGAGACGGTGTGTGTGTGTGTGTGTGTGTGTGTGTGTGTGTGTGTGTGTGATGTGCTCACTTGTTCAGCAGTCTCTGTTGTGCCTTTCTGTCTGTGACACAATCTCCACTGTATCTGTAAGCTGAATAGTATTCAATCATTTTCATAATATTAGCACTTACGTGATTCTTTGATGTATACATTAAGTGTGTTGCACTATGTATTGGTGTGAAGAAACTTTGAGGTTGACTCAAACTTTGTAGTAGACACCATGGATAGTAATGCTCTTCTTGTTACACCAGAAGATATTCACTGGCATTTTTTCATCTATGAATACAGTAAAGTCCTTGCCGTATACCACAGAGCCAACAGAGCAATTAATGGAACATGAAGAACAGCAAGGTGAGCTGATCCAGTTTCTTCTCTGCTTACATTACTTAATATGCAACTTTTGCGTGCCCCAATATTTTCCGTTTAAAGCAAAACAGGATTCAGAATACAGTGTTGCACTTTTAGGCCACTAAATCCTATTTTAATATATTCAGGTATTATTGGACTGAAAAGCTATACTGGGAAACATGCCACATGGTCACCAGAGCTGCTCCACTGAAGACAAACATGTCGAAAGTGGAGAGAGCTGTCATTTGAGAATTACTGAATCATCCAGAATAGGTCTTTTTTTTTTTTTTTTTTACCTGTTGACAGCAAATGCTATTGTACTACTTTCTCTTTCAGAGTACAATCACAAAATGTACAACATACTTGAGGATCCATTATACAGGAAATTAAAAGAAACAACCATCAAGAATGTTCGACCATGGGCTGCCCCACTGCCAAGGACCTATGGCTTAACAAAAATTCATAAACAATATATTCCTCTATGGCCTATTGTAAACAACATAGGTGCACCTATGTACCAGCTGTCTGAATATCTGACAGCTGTACCAAGCCTCTATATTGGTAAATATAGGCACCACATCAGGAACACTGAACACGTTACTGAATGGCTGCAAGAACTATCGTGTTGTAACCAGGACCTTATGGCAAGTTTTGATGTGGTCTAACTCTTCACTAGAGCACTACTTTCTGATTTCCACATGCTGATGAGAGAGAAGTTCAGCTCCACAATGACTAACCTCTTCCTGTATCACCAGTTGTGGCTAACTTATTCATGGATCCTTCTCTAAGGACTTCATTGTCAATTGGACAGTAGACACAAATCTACCTTCCTTACTCATGGAGGTGATCAAAGAGAAAGTGCTGGAAAAGCAGCACTGAAGCCCACCTGCTTCTTCAGGCATATTGAAGACACATTTGTGGTGTGGCCACACGAGCTTGAAATGATTCAAGAGTCCCTCCCCAACATCTGAACTATGTGCACTCAACATCAAATTCACTGTGGAGGTGGAAGAGAACAACAAACTCCCCTTTGGGGATGCCCTAGTCAAATGGTAAGCTGGCAGCACTATAGGACACTGTGTGCACAGGAAAACTACCTACACTGATTCTTACTTGCATGCCTCCAGCTGCCATCAGATTTCACAGTGTGAGGGTGTACTACATACACTGGTACACAGTGTCCATGCAATATTGTATGAAGAAAGTATACCAAGGCAGCTCAACCATTCAACACGTTCAAGGAGAGCATATATGGTGACAGCCAAATCTGACATGGTTTTGAGCAGAAGATACAGGCCCACCAAACAGAACATGATAAGAAGGATTAGACCATGATGTACCTGCTGTACAACAGCAAAGCATCTAATAAAATCAGCAGAATTCAGACTCTGCATAACATTAAAATGTGTGCACTCTTAGGTATGATGAAAGATGACTTGGGGCTCTGTCTACTGCATCCCTCAATCACATGTGGCAAGGCATACATCAATAATGCAAACTATGCTGGCACACTGTATAGTCACAAGGGACTCAATGAAAAATTAACACAAGTTGGGACTGTGTTATAGAGGAGGCTGTTGGGATATAGGTGGCCAGTGGCCTGATCGACAGAGACTGTGGTTTCACACTCTCAGTAAATTAAAGAATCCAGCCAAAATGTCATCCGAGAGTGACTTCTGCACCCCGCACCCAGTAGGGGCACTGCAAGCACTGAGAGACCAGAGTTCACACCCAGCATATGGTGATCGCCGACCCTCCCTTTCCAGTACTCCACCCTACACAGCATGTGGAATCGGTAGTGAGATAAGTGGTGGGAAGCAATAAATAAAGGAGGTCCTATCTAACAAAGACATTCATTCCACAGGTATCACCTGAAGATGAAAGCAACTGTTTTGTAAAAAACCGCACCCAGCTGGACACCTGACAGCAATAAACAAGATTCATGCTTCTTTCATTGTTTCAATAGTTGGATATTATTTGACCTTTTATTGTGTATCTACCATCAATAACCAACCATATTTTACTCTTTTAGCTGCATTTCATGAAAGGTGGGACTACCACGAGTTTACTGCAATCCCAGACTCTGAAGGCTATCTTTTTAACTGGCTTGCTGACAATATTTTTTTTCTTTATGTTACACAACCCCTGTCTGTCAATAAAACAGGGAGGGAAAACTAATTTCCCCATCCCAAGAGGCAAGACAAAGCAAAAAATTAAAATCAGAACAACTGTCATAATTGTTGGAAGCTTATTGTCGTCCTTTGATGGCCAACTCTTGAAACAAATAAAAATAAACAAAATATTACTAAATAAGAAACTCTACTATCTGGGAAACAATCTTGAAGAGACCAATAGTAACATTTGCACTTCCCATTATTCGTTAAAGACCACATCTCACTTTTTCTCACAGAGCATACAGCAGGCAAGATATTCTGCAATAAATGAGGCAAAAACATTTATCTCAGTTCCACAGTTCTTGAACAGAAACGCGAATAGTCTGTTTCGCAAGACACTAACAAAACAGTTCACAACATTCTTATAACCATTCGTGATTGTTACTTTCACCTAGCTCAAACTACAGTGAGATGGTTGCATGCAAGTAATAAACAGAGTCATTTAAACAAAGCTAATTTAATTACAATGATGCACTGATTTTCCTATGTGTTGGAGGCTGTTACTATCAAAATTTAGAATAATTTTTCCCTTTCCTTTCTATTTACTTTTTTAAACAAATCTCTTGTTCCCATTTTTACACAGACATTGAATTTATTATTTCCCAACACATTAATTTCAGTAATGTACAGTACTTCAGATAATACATCACTACATATAAAACTATTAAGATTCAAATTTTAATGCTTATGTAAATATCTCATGAGAGGTAAAGAAAATAAACTTTTGAAAGTAAAAAACAGAAATACACAATTATTTCAATAGGTTTTCATATACAGTCATGTTTTGCAACAATGAACAACTTAGTCAATATGCTTCACAAGTCCCACATAAAAAAATTCTACAAAAACTTCTCACACAATTCTTACATAAAAAAGGAGGCATTAGTTTTATAATTTATTCGAACATAGCTTACTGTATCCCAACAGAGCTTATTGTGTAAACTGACTTATTACTATTAAAAGTACATTTAGGTCTTCTCTGTTGATTGGACGTCAGAAGTAACTGTTACACGCTGAACTATGGACTTCAGCACTGCTGTAACAGGTGACTCAGGGGCGAGTGCTGCATAGCTTTCACCGCTGTCAGCACACTTGCCAATTCTAGGATCAATTGGCACACATCCAAGGAATGGAACTTTAGCCAAATCAGCCAGTGATTTTCCACCACCAGAAGAAAATATATTGGTACATTCCTGATAGAACATATTATAAAATCAGATCTGCAATGGATAAGTAGCATAAACTAATCAAAAATGTTACTTTCTGAAGAAATGTTGTCTGGTGATACTTTTGTGTTTTGTAACTGCCCTGATAATCTGAGAATAACTTTTAACAAATGTTTGGACAAAATTTACATCATGAAACAAATCAAAACTTGCATCATAAAACAAATCCACAATCAGTCTTCCTATAATTCATTGTTAGTAACAAATAAAATAAACAGGTATTGTGCATCAGCAATTGAGAGAGAGAATTCACATTCAGTCCACAATCAGGAGTTTCGTGACTAAACAAAATAAAAAGCATTCCAACACTAGACATATATTCAGGTGCTAAGTTCAAAAGATAATCAAGCTGTCCTCATTATCACTCAGAACATTTTCAAATCATTTTCACTCATTAAATTAAATAAAAAAAAAGAAAGAGACACATAATTGGAGGCATCACATAATAATAAGTATCCTTATGCTGGCAGAAAAGTGGTTAGTCAAGGCACTGAAGAAGTCCATCAACTAAGCAAATCAATGACACACAATGCTAACAAATAGATCTGCAAGGCACACAGTTGGCAGTAACACTGTTGGAAAGCTGGCAACTTAAGATGTACACTACACAGGTGACGTGATGGTCCCACAGAGGAATTCACAGCACAAAGGCTGAAAGTCTGGATTCATCCTACATTGCTGTTCAGGGTGTTTCAACTCCATATATGGCTCTCAGGTCTGCTTGCCAAGGAAGGTTTCATAAATCTCACAATATTTTGTTGAGGCAACTGCCTGACATTGTTAAGTGGTTGCTACTTGCCAGCAGTAACCAGCAGCCACAAACGTGATGATGTAGAGCAGTTGTCAAGAGGATATACTGTGTGAGATTTATAAAACATGATCTAGTGACAGACTTGACATTGAACATATCTACCAGGAAGCCTGAAAAGTCATGTACATATTACTCATCCACATAAAAAATAGTATACTCTGCACTGAGATTGTGCTTCCTGGCTGTCATGTTTTATGAATTTGAAGAACATAAATATCCATGTTAACATAGGCAGTGACGGAGCCATTCAAATGTTTTGTTATCTGGACACAGACATTCTTGGTACTTTTCTTTATACAGATTATGTACCTAAATAACATTTTGGTTCCCCAAACTGTAAAGGAAATGCAATGTCATACAACAAGGCAAAGACACTGCTTCTAGCACATTATTAGACCAGGCAATGAAGGAAAATTAGGGGAGAAAATTCATTTAGTAGCAAACTTTTGCACAGTGGTAGGAGGGAGTGCCAAGAACAACATACTAAAAATCCTGATCAGTGTGATGGTGGGGGGTGGTGGTGGTGGTGAGGGGGCGGGGGAGGGGAGTGGCATTTAAAGCCACTTATTCATGTTTTTCTTGAATAACTTGAAAAGTGTTGCAGCTTCCAGCGAAAATGTTCCCAGAACAAAATTAAACTACATTAAATTGCCTGAAAAAAGATTTTATTCATTTTTTATCTAGGACTAATATTTTCTGTGTTGCAGCTGAAAGAAAAACTGCAGACTATTATGAATAGTGTTTTAATAGTATAAAATTAATGTTTATTGTTAAATGAAGTGGGTTAGAAGCAAATATTGAATGTAGAGCCTTATTAAGAGATAAAATATGCTCTGGAGGTGTAACAGGTTGAGGGTCATGCACTTCCCTCCTTCAAGGATCTGCAAAGTGAAGATCAAGCAGGCAATCCTCTGCTCTCTCTGCCATACTACATCACAAGAGGCAACTACAGTGTGCAGCGCAGCTTACAAATCACTGGCACTGCTGTGCAAACAAGCCCAAGGTGTGTTTATTTTCAACAAAGTGCATTAACAATACTAACATAAGAAATGCATATGAGCAGAATCTACATAAATCTCTACCCACCCATCTACACTGCTAGAGGAGAAACTTATGCTTAGTCATCCTGTACAGCAGCTGTAGCACTCTTCCAGGAAAGGCAACTTTCTCCACCTTGAGTGCTGCTAGCTTTTCAGTTTACAGATTATACATCCACAGTTCTTTTATATTAAAAATCATTTCACTGAGTTTGTGTTTATATAGTGAAGTTATTTTCAGTTTATTAAGTGAGTACTTATTTGCAGCTGTTAAGTGAGCTAATACAACTGTCTACTACACTGAGAGCCTGTCCCAAGTGTAACATGCTGTCAATATGTATTCAATAATGTGTCTTTCATTTTCTCCACTAACAGTGGCTGGAATACTTTCAAAGAACGGACAGCATCAAATATATCACCCCAATGTTAGCTCTCTCGACATCAGAAATGGCCCAGAGGTGTAAACTGACTCAATCTAAAATCCAGGTGTTACGGAATTTTAGATATTTCAGCATATTTCAAACAATGCGTTACAGCAGATTAAAGCCAGAATTCTGGCTGGAGCAGCTGGAAATGCCTATCATGTACGCTTGAAAAGTTCTTGTTTGTGTGAATGTGTGTGTGTTTTCCTTTCTGAAGATTGGCCAACAGCTCAATGTGCCTGTCTGCAACTCAATGTGTCATCTTTACAGTGAGTAACAATCTACCCTATTCATAATGTTGTTGGAATAAAAGTTATACTTATGATGAAACAAAAATGAAGACATGAAGGGGAAAACGAACAGAAATGGACAGAACCATTTAGTTAGCTTCAAAACATTTTAAATTTTATATCAATCCCTTTTATCATACATGAACTAATGATATTGCCTAAGGGCAACATGTAATGAAGTGCAATAACAAAATTCCCTTTTTTGTCTTACAGTTGCATGGATTCCTAATTTTTTTATGATCAGGATGTATTAACACATGGTAACTTTGTCCAGAAAAATTCTTGCATGCAAGGAACTATCACAAATTGACTATTGCAGTTATAGACAGAAGACCCATCAAAAACTAAGACTGAATTACTCAAAGGAAAATAGATGAACAGGAACGAATAAAATACTAAAATTAAGCATCGATTTCTTCATATTCATCAAGTATTCCTTAGCAGCAGATACACAAAGGGTGGGGAGAGCATAAAACTGGGTAACATAATTATCTATATGTATTACTACATTAAGGTCCGCTACAGCATTTTCTTGTCTGTATGTGAAGGCTAATCTCAAAAGCCACTGAAGGAATTTTGATATGGTTTTCACTGATACATAGGATAATTTACGAGATAGGTTTGTGTATATAGTTTACAATCACACAAATGATGAGTGAATAAATATACATAATGTTATCTGTTACATATTTAAGTGGCATTTGGAGTGACTTCTGTAGTAATGACGGAAGCTATGTGCTGGTCAGCTACCGTAGAAGCTTTATCTCAGGGAAAAAGAAGTAAAGCAAACAGCTGCGGCAATTCCAGAGAGCAACAAAGCTTGACAGGAGTGTATAGATATTGTAAATTGAAGCCTCTTCATTTTTCTGTCTATGTGTGAAGGCTAACCTCAGGAACTACCGTAGGGATTTGGATACAGTTTTCAATAACAGACTAATTCACAGAGAAAATTTGTGTGTAATTTGTTACTGCAATCAGGCCCTAGATACCTAGTGCTGCTCATACGACGCTGGGGCAGATCACTAGATTAAACTATAGGTGTTGACAACCAAATGGTCACATGTAACATAGCTCAATACTGGACCTATTGTCATTACATTGTTAGGAGTGAAGTGTACACCATCATATTAATATCAGATTTTTTATTCTTGCAGGTTTTTTTTTTTGGGGGGGGGGGGGGTGGCTGAGAAGGAAGAGGATGGAAGGGAGACAGACAGAGGGAGAGGAGGGGGGGGGGGAGGGTGAGGGAGGTCCATAAGCACTTTCAATTATTTGACATTTCAAAATAATGAGTCAAGGGCCTTCAGGATGCAGGTTTGGTTGTTGACAGCCCACAAAAAGTCCAAGATATGATGAACTCTCTTTCTGTTAATGATATGTGAAATAAATAAACAGTAATTTACAGTCAAACAGCACAAATTTCTTTCAAAAAGCCTTTTATTGTTATTCCACTTATCAACAGACAACAGGCCTGAATATGACCATTTTGGTGCTTGTAAAAAACACGTATACTGGAACTTGTAACACTATAACACTGATATGATATTTTTCAACATTTCTTTTAGTGTCTCCTAATTCTAAACAAGCAAAAATTTTTGTTTCTTGTAGCTTCAAAATTTCATCTAAGAGTGAAACAAAATAGGTTTTTTACTTCCAACATGCATTTTGTTAAGCAATCTTTAACAACCTTTAATTAATTTTATGAACATTATTTTACACTGGGTCATTTCAGTAGGGAAGTGTTGGGGAAACTTATGAGCTTTTATACTTGTGACGGAGCAAACTGTGATGATAGAATATAGAGTGGGTTTGTGAGTCTCATCCAAGATGAGAAGTTGGTCAATGAGAGGACAAATCTTATTTTACGATACACGACGGGAGTGAAATATGTGAGTAGGCAAATTGAGTTCCAAATAACATCAAGAGCCAGTCCTGAAATCGTCTGCAATTAACCATGGTGTTCTCATAATGTCTGGAGCTAATGGAGCATTGTTAAGGATGTAGACACTGCCGTCTCAATAGCATTGACAAGCTGCGAGACTGATTAACTTAGAACTTTTGTATGGCACACACCCAGTGGTTCAAATGGCTCTGAGCACTATGGGACTTAACATCTGTGGTCATCAGTCCCCTACAACTTAGCACTACTTAAACATAACTAACCTAAGGACATCACACACATCCATGCCCGAGGCAGGATTCGAACCTGCGACCGTAGCAGTCGCACGGCTCTGGACTGAGCGCCTAGAACCGCTAGACCACCGCGGCCGGCCACACACCCAGTGAATTTGACTGACAACTGAATAATAACACTACAGAAATTATGAAAAAATGCTTGGGAGAAATTTATAAAGAAGATAATACAGATGATGGAAAATTCTCTCTTTGTTATACATATTCTTGTAACTCTCTGTTAAATTTATTCCTACAGTACTTTGAGTCTTGTTTTCCCCTAAAACAAATGAGGGCAAAACTGAACAGAAGCAAGATAGTGTATAGATAACTCCAGGGATTAAACTAGTTTGTCCTAGGAAGAGAGAGCACTATGTAATTTGGAGAACAAGCAGTTGGCAAGATCTGAAACTTCATTATCACCAGTATTGTTAAATCCTACTTTCATTCATTAAAAAAGAGAAACTAATGTACTGTGCTCAAAACAATAAAACATTCTAAGAATGAGGCAAAAGTAGGAAACAAACAAAATTAGTAAACCAAATGAAACTGTGCCCCCAGAAAATAGCTGTAGCAGAAATGGTGACACTTTCAAACCTTTGGTGATCAAATTCGATGATTACTTCCTACAGTGGCTGCAAACACTGCAGCCAGTAATAAACAACCAAATAGAGATACATTAGAGTTACTTGTGCAGACACTGAATACACCACCAACAGACATTAGAAGACCTCATAAAGTGTTAAAGTGCGCGTCATTTATGACGGCGGCCGAGTTTAGGTTCGTTCTGCGCATATTACGTCACAAAACACAGTCAGCCAATTAACATAGAACGACGTTGCCAGAGCTCGACTACAGTGCAGAGCACGGACGAGTGTCTTCAGTTTTAGAAACGTTCAGTCATAAATAAAGTAATCGAACAAAAGTAATGTCTTGATAGCAGACTTTCTTTTATAGAAAGTTTGGAAAAAGCATTCTTTATACCAATTGCTTCATATTCTATTAATTAATTAAACCAAACAAGCAATAAGCCTCCTAATTCAGGTGATAGCAAGGAAAGGTGTTTGTATCATTATCACTAACCGCTTTTTCGCAATAAAGAACAGCGGTAATTGTTATTTCCTATTGTACTTCGACGAAACGTGAGTAATTCATAGTCATACCAAATGTTTGTCGGTACTTTGCGTGATATTTTAATGTCCTCCGAAGGATGAATGTAACGACGAGTTGCGTTGGCGTAATGGTTAAAGTGTATGGCTGCGAAGCTAAAGGTTCTAAGTTCAAACCCTCTTTAGTGCTTAATATTTTCTTTAATTAAAAACAATATCGATGTGTCTTACTTCATGAATTTTATTCGTTTGAATGTAATTTTTTGAAATTTCTAGTGGCAACTAAAATGGACCATATGGAAAGTATACGCTATAGACTTTTACATCTGCAAACTAT
Organism: Schistocerca nitens; assembly: GCF_023898315.1. Classification (NCBI taxonomy): domain Eukaryota; kingdom Metazoa; phylum Arthropoda; class Insecta; order Orthoptera; family Acrididae; genus Schistocerca; species Schistocerca nitens. The sequence continues at coordinate 287,753,568 of NC_064618.1, read as the reverse complement.
TCAAAATTTCGTGCAGTGGTTTACTACATTAATGCTGCACAATAACTGCGTTGAACATCGAAACAAAATTAAGGCATTTATGGGGGGAAGGTATCAGTCGAGAAGATGTGTAAAAAATCAAATTTTTGGGCCAAATAGTTTTTATGAAATCGAATGACAAAGTGTATCAAAGCAGTCGAAACACTATGTGTCTGCACAGGCGAGCAGTGCAATCATGACAAAATCGCGCACATCGCGGAATGCGGGGAGCACGTCTCTGTAGCAGCGAAAGGGGTTAATGCGGCCGTGGTGGCTTTACTTCATAAACTGCGCGCTCCCCCGTAAACGTAAGGCTAGGCGCGCACAGGCGATTTTTCAGTCGGCGCGACTGAACAATCGCTGTCGCGGAAGTACATTGTGGTGCGCACACAGCGGCAGGAAAATCGCAACTACTCTCAGTACCTGCATGGATTTCATCGAAACAGCTTGTTTGGTGGTGCTTTTACTACGAAAAAGAGCGAGAAAACAGCGCAAATGTCGTTACTGGGTGCATCCGATTGTAAGTCAAAGACTAGTGAAAGGGCAGTTTTACAAATTACACGAAGAGTTACAAAATCACCAAAATAAATTCTTTCAATACTATCGAATGAGTAAGAATAGTTTTGATACACTGCTTCAGACAGTAGGACCGAATATAACAAAACAAGATACGACATGGAGGAAGTGTATACCACCTGAGGAGCGCTTATCAGTGACTTTGAGGTGAGCACACATTATTTCATTCAACAGTTTTTATTGCCCTTTTACATTATTGATTAGATACATCAAGAGAATCGTTTCATTCAACAATTGTTGTTGCCATTTTACATTACTGATCAGATACATCAAGAAAATCACTACTGCAAGTCGAAACTGGCGAACTTGTTTCATGAAAGAACTGCAAAACCATGTTGCGCATAGAGGTTTCTGTGGTCTTGTTGCGGTTGTCTGGAGAGGGGCACACGAACAAATTTTGTGGAGGTTCCGTTTCATTTAGGACATTTGAAGAATACGGTTGAACGAATGAAGATGCTGGAGAATAAGTTGCTTGAGTGGTGTTATAAGTCGCTTGAGTTGTGTTATAGCACATGTTTGGATGCTGTGGAAAAATCGGTGAAAGCTGATAATATCTGGCATTCCTCATCACATTCAGTATTTCTATTTTCGCGTAATGTTTCTGTTCTTCGTTTAACTTCACCAGCATGGGGACAAGCATTAATGCAAAATTCTTATCCTCGTCAACTTCTTCTTTTTGTCTGTCTTGTAATATATTTAATAGAGATTCCTCGTAGGACGTAACCTTCTTGGCCTCTCTTTTCGTAGGATGTCGTACTTTTTTGCTCTGTGCAGTATCGTTGCTGTTTTGTGAAGACAAACTGGGGGGAGAAACTACTTCCTTGTTTCCTGTGCTACTGGGCATGATTTCGATGTTGCTGGTGGTCGGTCTGTCTTCCATCTGAGGGAGCAGAAATAACATTGCATCGAAGTATAGATATTTCCGCCGGCCGAAGTGGCCGTGCGGTTAAAGGCGCTGCAGTCTGGAACCGCAAGACCGCTACGGTCGCAGGTTCGAATCCTGCCTCGGGCATGGATGTTTGTGATGTCCTTAGGTTAGTTAGGTTTAACTAGTTCTAAGTTCTAGGGGACTGATGACCTAAGATGTTAAGTCCCATAGTGCTCAGAGCCATTTGAACCATAGATATTTCCTCCGTTTTCTTGCAGCCTCGCCAGACGACGATTTTTTCTGTGATGCCAGTTCTCTCGCGAAGCAGTCCTTCAGATTTTTCCACTTCCTTTGAATTTCTTTACCTGTCATAAATGAAATTATCACTGTATATAATTTATTGTAAGTATTTACCTTAATACTTCTATGAGTAAATATTAATGCTGTTACTGAATATTATTTCTTCCAGATACCTTGCAACTGGAAATAGCTTTCGCTCATTACACTACGAATATCTACTGGGGGCCACTACAATCAGAGAAATTGTGAAGGATACATGCGAGCAGTTGTGGCAATGTCTACAGCCTATTCATATGGCAGAAAAAACTGAAGATGATTGGAAGATTATTGCCAAACAGTTTTTAGACAGAACTGACTTTCCAAATTGCATTGGTGCTGTGGACGGGAAACATGTGAGACTGAAGAAGCCTGCTGACAGTGGCTCAGAGTTTTATAATTACAAAAATTATTTTTCGACAATACTTTTGGCCGTAGTGGACGCTGACTATTGTTTCACTGTGATAGACGTGGGCTCGTACGGAGCCAATGGGGATTCTAATGTGTTCAAGAAATCCAACTTCTATCAAAAACTGAAATCTAATCAGTTAAACATTCCAAATCCTCAAAAATTACCACAAGACGAGGAAGGAGAGCCTCAACCTTTTAATTTTGTAGGAGATGAAGCATTTGCACTGTCTAGACATATTCTGCGGCCGTACTCGAGGAAAAACCTGTCAATGAAACAGCGTGTTTTTAATTATAGACATTGTTGTGCTCGTAGAATGGTGGAATGTACTTTGGGGATTTTGGCTAACAAATGGAGAATATTTCATCGACCTATGGATGTGGATGTTGGTTTTTCAGACATAATCATAAAAGCATGTTGTATTCTCCATAATTTCGTAAGACGAAATGACGGTGTACGAACTGAGGACGAGTCGTACGAATGCCTTCTGAAAGCCTGTAGGAATAAGAGCTGATGCGTGTGGTATGCAGATACGGGATTATTTTGCAAACTACTTTGTGACTCCACAAGGATCAGTATCTTGGCAATATGAAAAAATTTAAATTGTTGCAACTGTGATGTCTACATGAATGAATAAAATAAGTGAACCATGAAATACCTTTGTTAGTCTTTTCTGGTCCAGGCATTTCAGTCCAGTTCCGAATTAGGCTGCAGCATACTTCTCCCCATAGTTTCTCTTTCAAATTTCGATCACTGTATTCTTTTAATTTCCTGTTGTAGAGAGCTGGTCGCTTTTTTACTTCTGCAATTAGTCTTTCTGAATCGACAACACAACCTACAATGTCATCCGTAGCGCAACTCCCGTTATCAGACATGCTGCTGGCGCACTGAACTTGTGTGTATGCAACACAGAGCGAGAGCGACCGACTGAGAAATCGCGTCGCTAGTGCGCGCGGGCCCATTCCAGTGCCTGTGAATCATTCCACACCTGCGACAATCGCGTCGCGCGTGAAATAGGGACGGTTGCGTCTTTTAAATCGCCGCTACTTTTTTGTCGCACGTGCGCGCGCTCCTATTCGAGCCACTGTGTTTCATTCTTGCGACAAATAAATCGCGCGACGGAAAATCACCAGTGCGCGCCTAGCCTAAGTTTGCGAAATATGCTATGGCGCTGCTTCTCTTGGCGCGTACAACTGGCAACGCAGCAATCTCCCGCGTCTGGGCGGGCATGCGCGAACCGCCAAGATAAAAGAATTGAACTATAGTGGAACTAAACAACGGAAGATATTCTGGTGGTATACTCTGTGACACTGGACCAAAACCTTTGACTGTATAGACCACAAAATTCTAGACACCACATTAAAGAGTTATCACATTAATGGCATCTCCCTTGCATGGGTGGAATCTTACCTCCATAACACAAGACAGAAGGTCTCATTAACAGTGTGTGTCTCAGGTATGAAAATAACTTCAGGATGGGGAAAAATAATATGTTGAGTGCCAAGGGATCATAACTGAGCCCACTTTTGTTTCTAACCTGCATAAATGATATTCCAATGACTTTAAAAATAAGTTCCAAAACTGCAATGTTTGTTGATCACACAAGCATATTAATGAAGGATTCAAACTTAATGGAGCAGAGACAGCACAGATGACTACTGAACAGGCCTACAAGTGGTTCACAGCTAATGGTTTAAGTCTTAATCTTAGAAACATTCATATTATGCAAACTGAGACAAATGATAATGAGCTTTTAACACCAGAAGTACACATAATGGGTATACTCTGAATAAAGTGTTTGTTCATCGGAAATGTGTAGTAAGAATACTGTATGACACAGATAATAGTGCATTCTGCAGAAGCTTTTTTAATAATCTTGGAATGCTTATACTCATTTCTCAATATATTTACTCTTAATGATTTTTATGATTGATGATAAAAATAAGTTTCAACTGAACAAGCACAATACAGGACACAAAAATAATTTTCATGTAGACTTTGCCTTGTTGTCCAGGGTTCAGAATAAAATTATACGCTGGCAGTAAGGCATGCAACAAGCTCCCATCTACCATAAAGCAAGAAATTGGGAATCTTAACCAATTTAAAAGAAAACTAATAATAATTTCATGTGACTGAACAGCCTAATGCAAGTCTTTCAATTGGATGCCACTTCAGTGACTTGCTTGCCCATGTCCATCCCAGTAAGCCTATCGGAGAAAGGGGACATACAGTATAACATGGAATCCGAACAATATATCATTCCTGACAAACCTTCACACCGAAAAGAAAATTAAAAACATACCTCAATAGCCACCCTTTCTACAAATTACCTGAATATACAGATGAAGGGGTTGAAAATTCCCTTTGTTGTGAAGCTGTACAAATAATAATGTACTAGGACTAAATATCTATAGATGTAACACTTTTCTTTGAAAAATACCACTGCAATCAAATAAATATGATGCCAGTAATAGCAGAGGAGCAGCAGCAACACAGTAAAACCAAGGAGACAGCTTTCTAGCTAATTTACTTGATTAAATGTAGGTGGTATAAGTGTGAAGAGCATTGAGCAGTATAGTGATGGTTTTTTATTAATACAATATACAGGTTAAGTTTTTATTATGTCTGTCTTTTGTGTTAACATACACATGGACTCAGTCTACATCCCTGAAAGTTCTCCTTCTTGATGGGAACTACGAAACACAAATGAATGAATGGCTGAACAGTGATATGTTAAGTGTACTTAGGCAGAGTCTTAAGTACCTAGAGAATCCAGATAGTACGTGGGTGAAGCATGTGGCCCACAGGCTGCTCTTTAATGATCAATTCTCCTCACAAGCCGTCCATACCCTTAGCATATAGTTCACCTGAGGCTTCTTAAATAGTAGCTTTTAATATCCTTGTAATCTTGGTAGGTAAGCCAAAATTTCCATGCCCTATGACACTTCACTGTTGCACCCAACAGTGCTTACTGAAGCTTGCCCAAAGTTCACAAGTGCGAAACTGCCAACACTGACAAGTCCACAATATGGAAAGCCCGCGTTCACCAAATCTGAACTCAATATGTGTGATTCAGACAACATGTACATGAAGTATGAACACATCCGGCATTATCTAAGAATGTAAAATTATGAGACTGAGATGAGGGAGCACATTTAAATTGATGACGTCAAACAGAGAGAAACTGAAAGAGAGAGAGAGAGAGAGATGTAGTATGTGTTCCAACACAGAGGATGTAGAACAACATCTATATGAATATTGAATTGTATCTTATACAGGGTGTTTCACAATTTCTATTGTAGGCTTCTAGGGGTGTAGATAGGTCTTAGGAGAGACTACTATTTCACAGAAGAATATGTAATGGTTAAGAGCTGCGCAACACAAGTACTGAGAACATTTTCTGTATCACCTTGATCTATCACACACTATTTTCATCAGACTATAATAATGTCTGTGAGAAACTGATACAGTCACAACTAAGAGAGTTGACTGTGTTGCTATACAGATGTTCACCAGGGATTGTGGACCATGTATTTGAAAACATGCATCATGGATATACCCTGTGCAATGAACAGCAGGGTGACCACACTGTACTGCTCCTGCTTATTGCATAGGTCTAAACCATTGTCTCTGCTGTGTAAGTATCATGAAGTAGATGTAAAAATGATCCAATGTTCAAACTTCCAAACAGTACATTTCTAGATATGAGTTCCTTATCAAAACACTAAGTTCCCTCTCTAGCATCCCTAGAAGCCTGTAATAGGATCTGCGTCAAACTCTGTATATGAATCACCTTTACTCTCAAAAGCAGTTTGTATACTCACTGCACAGCTTGGACACACATAACCACTCATATTTTCAATCACACCAACAACTGGAATGCCAGTTTTGCGGCAGAATGTTAGTTCTTTTGTCACATCCTCAACAGCCAAAGCTTGCGGAGTTGTAACTAATATAGCACCATCACAGTTCAAAGTCCTGGAAAAACAGAACAATCAAAAGTTACTAATCTGACAGTTACAAGCACTAATAAAATGAGAAGTTTTTGAAGTTTGATAATGGAACCAATAACTGAATTAAAAAAAAAAACTTGTTCTTTTTACTTAGGTGGCCCCATCAAGTCAGATGCTCATCAATTGCCTAAAATACTAGAGACTATAAATATGACACAAAACGATAAACTTATGTTCTGACATAAGCAAAGAAAATATTTAATACAAAACCAGAAAAACAGTTCAAAATTGAATAACAAGATAGAATTGTTCTGCAGTTGTTAGAACAAACTGGAAATAGGCTGCGAGTTTGTCAGAAAGAATTGTACACATACTAACATGCTAAGAAAATTTCATCAGACTAACACTAAATGGAGACCAAAAGTGCACAGTCCATTGATTACTGTCAGTCAGAAGAAGTAACAGAAGTTGATGCCACTAAATTTAATATAAAAAACTTCCTCTGGACACATGCTGGGCAGCCATAGCTGGCAGCGTTGCTCGAGACTGACTGTCAGTACTATCTTAGTGGTGGCAGAGAGAGAGAGAGAGAGAGAGAGAGAGAGAGAGAGAGAGAGAGAGAAATACGATCTTGCTTAAGATCAAAGTCATTCTCTCACAATCTCCCTTGGCTCCACTAGCACATTCACACTATTACAAAAACGTTAAAAAGACCAACATTCATCAAATGTTCTAAAACATTTATAAAAAAAACATGAATAATACAATAATAACACCAAAGTCATGACACAGAGAGATACTGCCAGTTGATTATTTATGGAAAGTGTGGTTGGGCCAGCCATCCTGATGACACAAAAACTCCTCCCTTATCTTTTAGGGAGCAAGTCTGCCATTTTTCAGAATCTTGAAGTTTGAACCACATTCGTCTCATTGTCAGCTACACTACAGGACAGATCTGCTAGTAAATTAGCCTCTGTGCTCTCGCCTGACTATGAAATACATTTACTTAAATTGGTGCACTGTGATATGTACACCATGAGCACTGTACACAAGACGGCCCGCCCTCCCACTGGAGCAAGAATCTACAGAGCACCAGACTGTGCCCTATATGTGAGATGGGTCTCATCTCTTCCGTGTGGCTAGAAGAAGATATGTAACAGCTGAGTTGTTGGCTTTATGAGCTAGTGTTCATTATTCACTTGCAGCCTCTTTTCCCCTTTTATACATGACAATATACCTCAAAAACCAAGTGATGTATGGGGATGTCAAATTGAACCACTGCATTACCAGGACATTCCTACTTGGCTGCCAGTTCCTTGAATTCTCATGTGCTCTTGTGCCCACCAGGATGAATCTCTTTCTGTGTAGGTAAAGCAATGTGTCTTGCATATTCTGGATTAATTTACCTGCCTGGTACAACTTTGTTTGGACTGAAGACCACTCATGAGTCAGAGCAGCGAAGAAATTTTGCAATCTGAGTAGATCTCATCTGCTCCAGTGCCCCACATGCTATTCTACACCAAACACACCACAGCCAGCTTAGAGACAGAAGTGATGACACTTTCTACAGGACCAGACATTCATTCTGCAGGACAATGCTCAAGCACATACAGTGCAAGCTGTTATTAATTTGTTTGACCGATGGGGCTGCTAAGTGCCATACCACCTGGTGCACTCCCCTGATTTAAGCCCTCTTGAGTTCAACTCAATTTCTAAACTGAAGGAAACACTTCACGGCATTCACTTCAGAACTGCTAAAAATTTGTCAGGCAATAGACCGCACCGCTTGTACTGTCAACACAATTGGCACCGCTAAGAGTATCCTACGACTTCCACATCACTGGCAATGAGTTATACACAAGGCTGGTGGCTACTTTGAAGGTCAGTAAAACTTTTAAACACACATATATTTTGTACAAGCTGTAAATAAATAGTTGCCACTATTAAAGTTCCAATCCTCATATTAGTTTGTGTAGACGAGTCTTGAGGACACAGACATAACACTGTACAGCTTGACAGAGCAGTCAAAGAGTTCCCCTGCTTAGACTCATATGTGAATAACGAAAAGTGTGAGGTGATCCACATGAGTTCCAAAAGAAATCCGTTGGAATTCGATTACTCGATAAATAATACAATTCTCAAGGCTGTCAATTCAACTAAGTACCTGGGTGTTAAAATTACGAACAACTTCAGTTGGAAAGACCACATAGATAATATTGTGGGGAAGGTGAGCCAAAGGTTACGCTTCATTGGCAGGACACTTAGAAGATGCAACAAGTCCACTAAAGAGACAGCTTACACTACACTCTTTCATCCTCTGTTAGAATATTGCTGTGCGGTGTGGGATCCTTACCAGGTGGGATTGACGGAGGACATCGAAAGGGTACAAAAAAGGGCAGCTTGTTTTGTGATGGAAGTCATTAAAGCAAAGACGTTTTTCGTCGCAGCGAGATCTATTTACGAAATTTCAGTCACCAACTTTCTCTTCCGAATGCAAAAATATTTTGTTGAGCCAAATCTACATAGGTAGGAATTATCATCCAAATAAAATAAGAGAAATCAGAGCTCGAACAGAAAGGTTTAGGTGTTCGTTTTTCCCGCGCGCTGTTCGGGAGTGGAATGGTAGAGAGATAGTATGATTGTGGTTCAATGAACCCTCTGCCAAGCACTTAAATGTGAATTGCAGAGTAGTCAAGTAGATGTAGATGTAGATGAATACTATGTCGATCATTTAAAAATAATTAAAGACATCAACATAAGAGGGTGCACTGAGAAGTAACACCTCCAAATTTTTTATGTAAAAACTCTTAAAGATTTTTAAATGAAAAACATTATTAATATTCTACATCTTTATTCTTCATGTCTACATATCTGCAGCCCTCTGCCGGTAGGGGGCTCCGAATTGTAGCATGTAACATGGCGGTGTGATATAACTATTTCAGGGCATGAGAAACAGTGTGCTGTAATTGAGTTTTTAATTCAAAGAGTTTGTCCATACGTGGAGCACCCTCTCCTTAAGCATGACAATGCCAGATCACACACAAGCACTGTGACTTCGGCAACAATCTGATTCCTTGGTTACACTGTCCTCAGTCATCTTGCATATGGTCCTGACTTGGCCCCATCCAATTATAATAACTTTCCAAAACTTAAAGCCACCTTCGAGGACTTCACTTTGACAATAATGAAGTGAAACTTCCTGGCAGATTAAAACTGTGTGCCCGACCGAGACTCGAACTCGGGACCTTTGCCTTTCGCGGGCAAGTGGTAGAGCACTTGCCCGCGAAAGGCAAAGGTCCCGAGTTCGAGTCTCGGTCGGGCGCACAGTTTTAATCTGCCAGGAAGTTTCATATCAGCGCACACTCCGCTGCAGAGTGAAAATCTCATTCTGGAATAATGAAGTGGTGTATGTACATGTGAGGCTGTGATTCTGTCACCATAGTCAGAGAATACAAATACGTAGATATTTTGTTTAAAAAGCTTTAAGAGTTTTCAAATAAATTCAGAGGCATTACGTTTCAGCAGGCCTTATTAAAAAAGATTCCAGGGATGCATTCACTCATATACCTCACTAGATTTAAAATTAACCTAGGTCTCTTCCGTAACAAGAAGAGTTGCCACCAGATGATAAGAACACCTTCACAGCTTCAGCTCACGAGACTGGGTATGGGGTTGGTCCTTTAAGCAAATGTTGCCAACCTAATCCGTCCCCCAGGGAGGACGAGACAATTATCTCGAAGTAAGTACACTGTGCACCCATAATGTTGTTGATATCTCAAGAAGATTTTAAACAATTAGCACTGCATAACAAAAGAAACTGTGGTGATATGTATTTAAAGTTACCATCTAATTGCCAAATTCTGGAATGCAGGTGCTGAGAATGTTAGTGTGGATATCAATATTGTTATAAATTAATAGAGGGAAACATTCCACGTGGGAAAAATATATCTAAAACAAAGATGATGTGACTTACCAAACGAAAGCGCTGGCATGTCGATAGACACACAAACAAACTTTCCTGATGAGGCAACAGTTTGTTGCGAAAGCTTGAATTTTGTGTGTATGTTTGTGTGTCTATCGACGTGCCAGCGCTTTCGTTTGGTAAGTCACATCATCTTTGTTTTAGATATATCAATATTGTTAGTGTTACTTGCAAAACACTGTCCCAATCTCCCATGCACTTCAGCAAGTGGCTCTGTAGTTTTTGTAGTATTATCTCTGAATTTGCTGTTGTTGTTTGTGCACTAGTTGCTCCTATCAGAATTCAATGAACCCTGCATCCAACACATACTGACAACAATTACTTGTAATCTGAAGACTGGAGGTTTGGATGATAGGAAATGTTATGTAACCCTGGACAGCAGGTTTAGAGGAATGCGAGATTACTTCACCACATTATTGCAGAATATAACTCATAAAGAAGCCAACAATATAAGGAAAAGATAAAATGCTACTCACCATAAAGATGACACGATGAGTTACAGACAGGCACAACAAAAAGACACTTACACATATGGTTCCTGCCTGCAACTCAACGTGTCATCTGTGGGGTGAGTAGCAATCTATCTTTTTCTTATATTGCTGATACTCCAACCTGGAATTTCCTCTGTTTCATGAGGAGCCCACATTTGCTTGGACGTATGAGGTTAACAGCAACTACCTGCAAGAGTCAAATGGCACAACTTCTTCTACACATTTGATTGTGTACGAGTGGGCATTATGAGCAATTTTCGGGTGAGGATGAGTCGCTGGAAGACTCTTACATCTCAATGAAATCTACCTGTGCCCACTGATGGATAGCAATTACTTACATGGTCTGCAACATGGAGACATAATAGCTAGCCTGTGCTCACTTTCACAAGGCTAAATTCCAAGTACTTCCAACAGATACACTTGAAAGTGGAGGCACCTATTCCTAACTAGGAATACTTTTACCTCCTGAAGGTCAGCCATTCAACAGGATCTTCCCGTGATAAATTACCTGTATACTAATTTTTTTAAATATTAAATTGCAAAAGTTTTTTTATCCTCTGCGCTGCCCTCCCATACTAAATTGGTGATCCCTTTATGCTCTTCTCCCCAATTCTATTCAGTACCTGCTCATTAGTTATGATCTACCCATCTAATCTTCAGCATTCTTCTGTAGCACCACATTTTGAAAGCTTCTATTCTATTCTCGTCTAAACCATTTATCGTCCATGTTTCACTCCCATACATGGCCACACATCACACAAATACTTTCAGAAACGACTTCCTGACACTTAAATCTATACTCGATGTTAACAAATTTCTCTTCCTCAGAAATTCTCTCCTTGCCATTGCCAGTCTACATTTTGTATCCTCTCTACTTCGACCATCATTAGTTATTTTGCTCCCCAAATAGCAAAACTCATCTAATACTTGAAGTGTCTCATTTCCTATCCAATTCTCTCAGCATCACTCAATTTAATTCGACTGCATTCCATTATCCTCGTCTTGCTTTTGTTGATGTTCCATTCCGTTCAACTGCTCTTCCAGGTCTTTCAGTGCTCTGTCTAACTCTTCACACAGTATCATACCTCCCATTTCATCCTCATCTACATCCTCTTCCATTTGCATAATATTTTCCTCAACTACATCGCCCTTGTATAGACCTTCTATATACTCCTTCCACCTTTCTGCTTTCCCTTCTTTGTTTAGAACTGGGTTTCCATCTGAGCTCTTGATATTCATACAAGTGGTTCTCTTTTCTCCGGAGGTCTCTTTAATTTTCCTGTAGGCAGTATCTATCTTACCCCTAGTGATACATGCCTCTACATCCTTACATTTGTCCTTTAGCCATCCCTGCTTAGACTTTTGCACTTCCTGTCGATCTCATTTTTGAGACGTTTGATTCCTTTTTGCCTGTTTCGTGTCTATCTTGGCCACAATAATGCGTTCACTATGCTGTTTGTAGTAGCTTACCCGCACTCCTATTTTTTTATTCATTATTAAACCTACTCCTGCAGTACCCCTATTTGACTTCGTATTTATAACGCTGTATTCAACTGACCTGAACTCGTGTTCCTCCTGCCACCGAACTTCACTAATTCCCACTATATCTAACTTTAACCTATCCATTTCCCTTTTTAAATTTTCTAACCTGCCTGCCAGATTAAGGCATCTGACATTCCACACTCCGATATGTAGAACAGCAGCTTTCTTTCTCCTGATACGGACGTGCTCCTGAGTAGTCCCCGCCCAGAGATCCGAATGGGGGACTATTTTACCTCCAGAATATTTCACCCAAGAGGATGCCATCATCATTTAACCATACAGTAAAGCTGCATGACCTCGGGAAAAATTATGGCTGTAATTTCCCCTTGCTTTCAGCTGTTCCATAGCAAGGCCGTTTTGGTTAATGTTACAAGACCAGATTGATCAATCATCCAGACTGTTGCCCCTGCAACTACTGAAAAGGCTGCTGTCCCTCTTCAGGAACCAACACATTTGTCTGGCCTCTCAACAGATACCCCTCCATTGTGGTTGCATCTACGGTACGGCTATCTGCATCGCTGAGGCACACAAGCCTCCCCATCAATGGCAAGGTCCATGGTACATGGGTGGGGGGGGGGGGGGCAAGGAGAGAGAGAACAACAACATCATAACCAAGATGAATATGGGCTGGGATGTATCAGTGTTAGCTGGTTATCCTCCAGAAACAAGTTTTAACTTTAAAGACAAAATCTCCGAGTTGTTAAGCCGCATCATATTTCCTTCTAAAATAATCGACATTTCGACCCCTCTGCTGGAATCTTCTTCAGGATGTTCCAGTGTCCACTATTGATAGAACACTGCCAGAGACCTGGTTAAAATTCTTGTGGGCCATCATCACTGGCTAATACTCCTGTGCTGAAGCAGAAGAAGGGGCATCTTTGGCTAAACTATTATGGATACTATTTGTGGCCCATCATCATTGGATAGGAAGGCACTATTCCACACTTATGCTGGAGTAGGATTATTGGTTGAAATTCCTCCTACTGCTATTGGCTGGCCATCATCATTGGCTAGATGCGAAATAGACAGAGGAAGAGAGGGGGAATGTTTACCCAAATTATTATTGTCCACCAAGGTGAACTGCAGCACGTTGTTTATATTGCTAGCACACTGCGACTGCATATTTACTTCCTTGATGGCGGGGAGCCGTGATGCCGGAAGCCTATAGCTGTCTTCTCTCTTGAAATTACATGCATTTTTGGAAATTTCAACTGATTCTCAGACCTTTCTTCTATAAATGTTACGTTCCATAGCCAGCACATGTATGTTATTAAAATTGATGCCAGAGCCACAATCCTCGTGATGTTCTGCTACTGCCAATTTTACACTCTGTTTTAGCCACATGTTCTGTTTGTGTTCCTCAATGCGTTCTTTAACAGTTATTCCTGTTTCACCTATATACACTTTGCCGCAGAAACATGTCACTTGCCTGCATTGTGGAGGCAATCAGGTGCATCTGTTCTTCATTGGAAAAAATCTTTTATTTTGTTTTCACTGAAGAAAGATGCCTGTATACTATTTGTCTTTAGAATTCTGCTTATGTGGTCAGTGACCCTACAAACAAACGGTAACCTAACAGAGTGAGAAGGTAGTTTCTCGTCATTCTTATTAGCGTGATTAATATTCTGCCTAAAAGCCCTGTCAATTGAACAACTAGCATAGCCACTTGCCTTTATTGTCTTCTTTAAGAAATCCAACTCAGAGTACAGGTTATCATCGCTGATACAGAAGGCATGTGAAGACATCTTTTTTAGTCAAAAACAAATAAGATTTTTCCCAATGAAAAACGTTGTGTGAGCAATATAAACAATGTGCTGCAGTTCACCTTGGCGGACTCTACTCCAGTGTAAGTGTGGAATAGTGCCTTTCTATCCAACAACAATGGGCCACCAATAGTATCCATAACAGTTAGGCCAATGAGGCCCCTTCTTCTGCATCAGTGTGGGAATATTAGCCTATGATGATGGCCCACCATTGGTAGTCACAAGAATAAGTTTTTTTTGTTTTTAAATTGTAATCCCATGACATTTCAAAACTCTTGTAAAAGTGATCCACAGATGAAAAAAAAAACTACCACAACACATTCTATTACAGAAGACTGTGAGGATAAGTGATGTCTATCTTTATATTTGCAACTGACTTAGTATTAATAAAGTTATTAACAAATTGTGATATTCCTTTGTTTAGGTATAGCTGGCTGATATCGTTACTTATGCTTCTACACATTTACAGGCAAGGAACAGGATGGTCATAAGCCCACTTTGGGATTAAATTCACAAAATAATTTATAAGTGTGAGTTAAATGGTAGCTGGGCTCTATAACTGAAGAAGCAACCACTGGCCAAGAGCTAACATAATTCTGTTTGTGTTATTAGCATATGAATACACAATTTATTAATGTTATTGGTTGTCCTTTGAGGCAATGCAGTGCTTATCAGCTTACATCATGATGCCCATGGCTCACAACCAGTAGAATCCAAACCATCACAGCTACAACACTATAGGAAAATGCTTGCAAACCATGGCCTTAGAGACAAATCAGATCCAGAGGGCCATGGAGAAAGCAATTTATACATTATATATTATATACAGGGTGTTACAAAAATGTATGGCCAAACTTTCAGGAAACATTCCTCACACACAAAGAAAGAAAATATGTTATGTGGACATGTGTCCGGAAACACTTACTTTCCATGTTAGAGCTCATTTTATTACTTCTCTTCAAATCACATTAATCATGGAATGGAAACACACAGCAACAGAACGTACCAGTGTGACTTCAAACACTTTGTTACAGGAAATGTTCAAAATGTCCTCCGTTAGCGAGGGTACATGCATCCACCCTCCGTCGCATGGAATCCCTGATGCGCTGATGCAGCCCTGGAGAATGGCGTATTGTATCACAGCCGTCCACAATACGAGCACGAAGAGTCTCTACATTTGGTACCGGAGTTGCATAGACAAGAGCTTTCAAATGCCCCCATAAATGAAAGTCAAGAGGGTTGAGGTCAGGAGAGCATGGAGGCCACGGAATTGGTCCGCCTCTACCAATCCATTGGTCACCGAATCTGTTGTTGAGAAGCGTACGAACACTTCGACTGAAATGTGCAGGAGATCCATCGTGCATGAAGCACATGTTGTGTCGTACTTTTAAAGGCACATGTTCTAGCAGCACAGGTAGAGTATCTCGTATGAAATCACGATAACGTGCTCCATTGAGCGTAGGTGGACGAAACTAAAATGAGCTCTAACATGGAAATTAAGTGTTTCCGGACACATGTCCACATAACATATTTTCTTTATTTGTGTGTGAGGAATGTTTCCTGAAAATTTGGCCATACCTTTTTGTAACACCCGGTATACATACACATTATATATATTATATAATATATACATTATATATATTATATAATATATACATTATATCCATTATGCACTGCAAAAACCTCAGTATTCTGTCTGTAGTACTAACAATATGAAAAGGATAGATTGCTACTCACCATATAGAGGAGGCACCGGGTCACAGATAGACACAATGAAAAGATTGCTAAACTTTTAGCTTTCAGACAAAAAAAGTCCTTCTTCAGAAGAAAAAGACACCCCCCCCCCCACACACACACACACACAAATGACTACTGTCTCTGGGCATTCGGGCCCAACTGCTGGCTGCGCCTGTAGGTGATTTGAGCAGCAATCTGTGGTGGGTGGTGGGGATAATGAAAAGGCATGGGATGGGGAGGGAGAGAGATAGCACAACAGACATGTGGAGAAGATGTTGTGCTACTACGGGAGCAGGCAGTGGCGTGGTGAGGCAGGGTAGGGCTGCTAGGTGCAGAATTAGAAAGCTGTGCATCTGGAGGGGGAGGAAGAGGGGTAGGGGAGGGAGGAAAGCAAAGATATAGAAAATGTGAAAAGATTTATGGGTGTATTTGTGAAACAGAAGCCATGGGTAGTGCTGAAGTGACAACAGGGAAAGGGTTAGGAGACTGGAACCAGCAAAGATTGAGGCCTGGAATGTTACGAGAACAAAGGGTATGTTGTAGAAAGAGTTCCAGCCTGAGCAGTTCGGAAAAGCTGGTGTTGGTAGGAAGGAGCAAGATGGCGTGGACTGAATAGCACATACTGAGGTGAAGCAAATCACATTGGACGGCATATTCAGCAACTGGGTGGTTCAGCTGTCCCTTAGTACTCCACCTGTGCTTGAGGAGCTGTCCTGTATCAAACTAATTCACATTCACAAGTTGGTGCACGATGAATAAGTGTGTGGTTGAAATATGAGCTTCTATTACTAAATTATCAAGAACCACACAGAGATGAAGAAGAAGAAGAAGAAGAAGAGAAAGAGAAAGAAGGAGAAGAAGAGAAAGAGAGAGAAGGAGAAGAAGAGAAAGAGAAAGAGAAAGAAGGAGAAGAAGAAGAACAAGAAGGAGAAGAAGAAGAACAAGAAGGAGAAGCAGAATAAAAAGAAGGAGAAGAAGAAGAAAACGAAGAAGAGTAGTGCCTCTCAACTGATAGGCCCAAATTGAACATTTGATTTATGTTCCAAGTTGAAACGTAAATTGTTTGTTAGGTACACAAATGAGACCTTTTGGGTTTTAAATCTACTTACAAAAATGTCTGAAGCAAGTATAAATTAAATACATAAAACAAACAAATAAATGCATTATTTTTCTACTTTCAACATCTCAGAAATGTTATAGGGTCAGATGGGAATATTATATTGAAGACTAATAATTAAAAAAACACACAAGTAAGTAAAAAACCTTAGTTATTCATTACAGTCACACTTTTTCATTCAGTATACAGTATTCTTTTTAAGATACTACAGCTACGCATCTCCAACACCTCTTCCAACCTCCCATGCCTCTCATCCCTCTCTCCTTCCACCTGTAACATCTGACACAACCCTCACCCCACCCTAGTCTGCCAGCTGAAATGCAATCCCACCTAATTTTCTCTCTCTGTTGTTTAAGTCTGACAAGGACTCGTATGTTTCTGCAATTCAATGAGTGGTCTACTTCACTCCTAAATTATTTGCACTCTATCGTATGTTTCCTACTATATTTATATATCCAAAAACAAAGATGATGTGACTTACCAAACGAAAGCGCTGGCAGGTCGATAGACACACAAACAAACACAAACATACACACAAAATTCAAGCTTTCGCAACAAACTGTTGCCTCATCAGGAAAGAGGGAAGGAGAGGGAAAGACGAAAGGATGTGGGTTTTAAGGGAGAGGGTAAGGAGTCATTCCAATCCCGGGAGCGGAAAGACTTACCGTATTTACGTGAATCTAAGCCGCACTCGAATCTAAGCCGCACCTGAAAAATGAGACTCGAAATCAAGGAAAAAAATTTTCCCGAATCTAAGCCGCATCTGAAATTTGAGTCTCGAAATTGAAGGGGAGAGAAAAGTTTTAGGTCCCACCTCCAAATCGAAACAAAGTTCGTCTAATTGTAATATGAGACACAATTTAGGTCGAATGAATGACGATACAGCTGCAGTAGTTTGGTTCGAGTCGTAAGCTTAGCAGGTAAGGCTTACCAGGTAGCCATTGCTATGCGTCAGGCGCTCCGTCCGTATTTATACGGGTACCCTTCCTTTTCACGTGCTTCGTCTGGTTTGAATTGATTGCTTATTTTTTCTTTGATCTGATAAGCGCCGTTTTCTTTGTTATAGGTGTTTACGTCACTCTAAGCTGAAAATGCATTACTGTACTGTGTCATGCATTGTTTGTCGCATTCTGATTGTGCGTGTTTACGACCTGTCGCCGCTCGCGGCATGGCCTGCTTTTGTGCGCGCTACCGCCGCTTACAAATAAAAAATAGAGAGGAATCGTCTCATTAGCGAAACATTTGTTGTTACTTACACTATTGCTTTCTTTGATAATGATCAACAAGAACCAAATAATAGACTGCGTATGATAGATGATGTTCTGAACGAAATTTTAACGAAAATTTTTCTCCGTTTGAAAATCTTTGCAGGCGGCTTTTTAGTTCATTACATTCTGCACAGAAATTAGAGTCATCTTAGATTTAAAAATCTAGTCAATTGCCGTGCTTCATTTCTGACTGTATCACTATTAGGCATAAGAATAATACGAATATAAACATTACATGATATGTATATTCTTCCGCGTTTACTGTTGTCTCACTCTAGTTTCGTAGTTTATTAGGCAGACAGTATTTAAATGAGATAGTAGCAAACACGAAACAATACATGGCAAAATGTTTATATTCGTATTATTCTTATGGTGAAGAGAATACTGCATGTGATTCACAATTCATAAAAGTTCCTATTAGCAACCATCTCTTCCCACAGGTAAGAAAAAAATCAGAACGCAGAGTTGGCCATATTGACAAACATCCCAAACAGTCTTGCCAGTCGCATTTTTGTAGTACATTGAAATGCAGCTACATTCGAAAATGAACAATACGGAATTTGTATTTACTTCGTTGGATAATATACCAAAATGCAGTGGTCGAAACTCGGGGCGGAGGAAAAAGGCTCGTCTTCAACCTTTTTTTTTTTTTTTTTTTTAATTTATTTACTGACGCAGTGGTTTTGGTGCCAGTATTTATCTTTGTGCCTACAAATCATGCCTTTGTAGCGCTACATATATTCGACGGCAGAAGTTAGTTGTGGCGGCACCCACCAACATTTTTCAGAACTCCCGCTTGCTTTGCACTCGATTCTAAGCCGCAGGCGGTATTTTGGATTACAAAAACCGGAAAAAAAGTGCGGCTTAGATTCGAGTAAATACGGTACCTTAGGGGGAAAAAAGGACGGGTATACACTTGCGCACACACACACATATCCATCCACACATATACAGACACAAGCAGACACACAAACAAACACAAACATACACACAAAATTCAAGCTTTTGCAACAAACTGTTGCCTCATCAGGAAAGAGGGAAGAAGAAGAAAATGAAGAAGAGTAGTGCCTCTCAACTGATAGGCCCAAATCAAACATTTGAATTATGTTCCAAGTTGAAAAGTAAATTGTGTCTGTATATGTGTGGATGGATATGTGTGTGTGTGTGTGTGTGTGTGTGTGTGTGTGCGCGCGCGCGCGCGCGCGCGCGCGAGTGTATACCCGTCCTTTTTTCCCCCAAAGGTAAGTCTTTCCGCTCCCGGGATTGGAATGACTCCTTACCCCCTCCCTTAAAACCCACATCCTTTCGTCTTTCCCTCTCCTTCCCTCTTTCCTGATGAGGCAACAGTTTGTTGCGAAAGCTTGAATTTTGTGTGTATGTTTGTGTGTCTATCGACCTGCCAGCGCTTTCGTTTGGTAAGTCACATCATCTTTGTTTTTGGATATATTTTTCCCACGTGGAATGTTTCCCTCTACTACATTAATACTACTATATTTATATACACATAAATAATTTTGATCAACATACAATTTCTTATTACACCAGGTCTGACCTCAAATGGCATAACTGATGAGAGGATATATACTAACATTACCTGTTCCAAGCAGAAACAACACCCTTCACATCTACTATGAAAACTTAATGTCATTACTTTCCCTTCTGTCTCAAATTACTTCTTTAGGATTTAATATGTTCCAATAAAGAGAAATATGCTAAACAGCAATGTAGTTGAGAGATTCCTTTTGGAAATGGTGAAAAGTCTCATAAAATATAAACCCATACTTTTCAATATGTTTGTACAACAGCTTTATGAATTTTTCCCCTCAAAATAAACAGCAGACATCATGCTGTTAGGTGAGATTGAAGATCATGGCAATAAACCACTCAGCAACTATTCACCATCTCATTTGCTGTAATGAAAAAATATTTACAATGACAATTTTTAATACTGACCTCAGGTTTTCCATGACAGTTATGTGTTCATCTGAAGTTCCAGGTGGAGTGTCAATTATTAAATAATCTATGTCCTCCCAAAATACATCAGTCAGGAACTGTTTTATCATTGCTGTGAAGAGAGAAGGGAGATTCATAGATACTAAAATGTATTATCAACATCAAAGATAAGTTGTCATAATTAAACTTAACCTCTATGTTTTCTGATAAAATCTGAAACTTGACTGATATTTCAGAGTCCACTCTGCAAATATGCTAGTGAAAAGCATAGAAAACTGCACGATCAAGCGGAAGGAAAAGAGGGGAAAAAAATTGTGCTGGCACAATACAGTATCACTAGTGTACAGCTGCAACAAGAGAAAATCGTACAAGAGTATCAGTGTACTATACAGTTTTTTAAAATTCAAGATATTAACTGGAAACACACAGAGGTAAAAATGACATTCCACAAATAATGTCAGTTGACGTACACAGAGTCATTTGAGGTGCAACAAAAGGAAAGGTGCTGGGAGATAGCTGTAAAAATGGCTGAGGATGAAGGAGGGGCAAAGGTAATATAAAAGGAAATTACTTATAGTATGCTCGCAGGAGAATACAGCATTTACATGAAAGAAGACACATCCATAGCTGTTTTGGTCTTGTCTAATAGCCTTCTCTCAACGTACAAGACATTCACAGGAAGTATCACCTACTGCATAGAAAAAATTTTAGTCAGGTAAAGGGAAAAAAGCTGATTTTACAAATGTATGCTGCAAAATGAATCATTTGCAAAAGGTGAATGAAATTACAAAGCAGATCAATCAGTATGAATTATCATTTTGCCTGGAATTCACACAGTCTGAGAAAACTTTTGACTCAATTTCAACAAAATATGTATTATTAATCATTGTGAAACAAAGCATTTAGGATTATACACACTTTAAAACACAAAAATGCCCAAAGCCATAATATTACCTACCCACCAAATCATATGGAAGTGAACCACATACAATGTGTACAATACTGTACTGCTAACAAGTTTAGAGAGTACTCTGAACTATAAGATTGACTGGATGAGTAATACCTTTTGTTACTCAGTCTAAGCTCACACTCTCTAAAATATACTTCGACACCTGCACCATCTATTCCTAATATTATAGTCATACAGGAAAGGCAACCAGTAAGGTGCAGAAAATGATGAATAAGCACCTCAGACGAATTGTCAGAAGGCTGGAAGGCATCTTCATGTCATTGGTACAAATCCCTCTTGGATGGTATGTGTGTTTTCAATAAACTGTTATTTCTGTGGCTCAGGACACAGCATAAACAGACTACAGAGATTACAGTTCTTAAGATTTTTTGCGCCCTGAAAGGACAGCAGAAGTGGTTTGTTCATCACACAGGATCACTTATATTCCGTCCACAGTCCATTGACTTCCATGGGCTGAACTCTGTGAAGAGTAGATTTAATTATGCCAGTAACAAATATCACATTATATGGTACCTGGACCTAAGAAGCTAGGATGGGATGCCAAAGATCATCTTAGGTTCTTGACATTATCTGTTTTGTTTCTGTCCATCTGTTTTCAATTGGGTGAGTCTATGACAGATGGAGGTAAGTGGAGAAGGATAACAATATTTTTTTCTGCCTAAAATCTCTGCAGCTTTGTTGATGTGTGCGCTGGAGACTAGAGTTGCTGGAAACAAATTTCTCCCACAGAATATATTAGCAGTTGCACAGATAGAAACTTCACATTAGTTATCCTATGACAACTACTGGTAACAACAAGCTGAGCACCTACCCTGGTGAAGTGTACTAAGTCTACAGAAAGAGATCTGGCTGTACACAGATGCAAAAACGTGGCTCATGGATACATTTGAGATCAAAACTGATACATTGCAATGGAGTGCTTTCCAGAAATCTAGGAATATAGAATCTGCTTGTTGGTTTAAATCCATGCTTCACTGGATATTATGTGTGAAAAGTGCAAATGTGTTTCACATTAGTGTTGCTTTCTCAATCTACACTAGTTTATGGACATACAATTTTTCTTTGAAGGAATGACACTATAGCCATGCTTGGATCAACAGCAAAACAAATCTAAAGATTTGAGACCGTAATTTTGTACAGTCAGTTTTGTACTCCTCATATATGGACATCATCTGAACGTTTTCTGAGCCACTTGGGACTATTTGCTGTGCAAGAGATTTGCAATAAAAGTAAGATAAGAGCAGGGTTCATTCCAAAGTCTAACACTAAATCATAATGACATTAAGACCTAATAGCTTACTTGCTTATAACTGTTTCAGTACATTTCACTGCTTATTTCTATTCCTGTGCAGCAGTGAACAATGGCATCTCCAAAGCATTTTTTTTGTGGGAATGATATTTGAAATGAAAAAGTTTAGACTTTTTTGCAGTCTTCTATTTCTACATTAGACAGAGTGGTAAGTGATTGAATAGGCAATTTTACCTGCTTAGTGGCATTACAATAGGGATATAATTTTCCCAGATTCTCACAAAGACCTTTTGTTCATGTACAATACTGTAAGCTGTTACATGTGACATACACAGCTCACCATACAGACATGAAATTCTACTAAATCTGCCTGATGGCATTTCTGTCCCCCCCCCCCCCCCCTCTCCCCAACCTTTCTTTCTTCCTTTAACTGAAATTGTATCAGTCCTCGGCATCTTTCAAATGTTGTAACTAAAGCAGGGTGTGCGTTTCCCAGGTCCTTTGTATTTGAATTAGATGATGTCAATTCATTTCGTAAGTAGAATTCTAATGACTACTTATCTGCAATGCAAATCATAAAAGCTGTTGTAGCTTTCAACGGATTTACTGACTTTAGCAGCCGACATGGTTATAACAATGCTGTGATCATTAACACCCTTCTCTTTACTGCTGCTGTCTATAATGTAACGTCTATCTATAGCAATTAGACCTAAAATAAATCTGTATCATTTGGGATGTGGAAATAGTTAACTCAAGACAGTTTTTTGACCAACATTAGGGGTACTTCATGAGGAGGCATCGATTCAAACAATGAATGAGTACAAATCCCAATCTACTGGGAGAACAAGAATCCCACTGACAAAATTTAAGAGGTTGTTCAGCGACACCTACTGAGTATTTTCGCACAAGGGAAACATGGTCTCCAAAAGCTTGTTACAGGGTTACCCCCTGATTATCTCTGTATCTGTAATGCACTGAAAATATTTGCACAACAGTGTAAATGTCAACAATATGTGCCGTGTGTCTCATCATGGAAACAAACATGTTTCATTCACTTCATTTCGATACTCCATTTGATATTTACGTGAACTTCATTGCTATGGTCACCACAGCTGTGATACCAGTACATCAAATTCCTGGGATTCTTAAGCATGTAAGGCAGTCAGTAGTGGGTTTTTGTAAGCTATGGTGTGATTATGGTGGTCAACATTTTGTACAATATGTGTAAGGGAACAGCTCGGGATTTGGTACGCACTGTACTGTACGCTGACATAATGGATGATACACAGTGTGATAGAAGTGTTTCGTCTGAGGGTTGTCACATTACTCTGTGCTGTGTATTGTACATTTTGGTTATTGCATATTACAGGCTTCTTTATGGTTGTGAAGATGTTTTCTCAGAAACAAGGGTGACTGTGACAACATTGTTCTGGAATGAGTCACCAGACCATAGGGTCCTTATTGCAAACTACTTAGAAGGTATCCCTGAACAACTTCTGGATGTTTGTTGGTGGAGTTCTGCTCCAACCTGTATACTAGGGAAGTTAAAGTCTCCTCCAACTACACTCCTGGAAATTGAAATAAGAACACCGTGAATTCATTGTCCTAGGAAGGGGAAACTTTATTGACACATTCCTGGGGTCAGATACATCACATGATCACACTGACAGAACCACAGGCACATAGACACAGGCAACAGAGCATGCACAATGTCGGCACTAGTACAGTGTATATCCACCTTTCGCAGCAATGCAGGCTGCTATTCTCCCATGGAGACGATCGTAGAGATGCTGGATGTAGTCCTGTGGAACGGCTTGCCATGCCATTTCCACCTGGCGCCTCAGTTGGACCAGCGTTCGTGCTGGACGTGCAGACCGCGTGAGACGACGCTTCATCCAGTCCCAAACATGCTCAATGGGGGACAGATCCGGAGATCTTGCTAGCCAGGGTAGTTGACTTACACCTTCTAGAGCACGTTGGGTGGCACGGGATACATGCGGACGTGCATTGTCCTGTTGGAACAGCAAGTTCCCTTGCCGGTCTAGGAATGGTAGAACGATGGGTTCGATGACGGTTTGGATGTACCGTGCACTATTCAGTGTCCCCTCGACGATCACCAGTGGTGTACGGCCAGTGTAGGAGATCGCTCCCGACACCATGATGCCGGGTGTTGGCCCTGTGTGCCTCGGTCCTATGCAGTCCTGATTGTGGCGCTCACCTGCACGGCGCCAAACACGCATACGACCATCATTGGCACCAAGGCAGAAGCGACTCTCATCGCTGAAGACGACACGTCTCCATTCGTCCCTCCATTCACGCCTGTCGCGACACCACTGGAGGCGGGCTGCACGATGTTGGGGCGTGAGCGGAAGACGGCCTAACGGTGTGCGGGACCGTAGCCCAGCTTCATGGAGACGGTTGCGAATGGTCCCTAATTTGCTGGGAAGTGGCGGTGCGGTCCCCTACGGCACTGCGTAGGATCCTACGGTCTTGGCGTGCATCCGTGCGTCGCTGGGGTCCTGTCCCAGGTCGACGGGCACGTGCACCTTCCGCCGACCACTGGCGACAACATCGATGTACTGTGGAGACCTCACGCCCCACGTGTTGAGCAATTCGGCGGTACGTCCACCCGGCCTCCCGCATGCCCACTATACGCCCTCGCTCAAAGTCCGTCAACTGCACATACGGTTCACGTCCACGCTGTCGCGGCATGCTACCAGTGTTAAAGACTGCGATGGAGCTCCGTATGCCACGGCAAACTGGCTGACACTGACGGCGGCGGTGCACAAATGCTGCGCAGCTAGCGCCATTCGACGGCCAACACCGCGGTTCCTGGTGTGTCCGCTGTGCCGTGCGTGTGATCATTGCTTGTACAGCCCTCTCGCAGTGTCCGGAGCAAGTATGGTGGGTCTGACACACCGGTGTCAATGTGTTCTTTTTTCCATTTCCAGGAGTGTATTAGTGCATAATTAGGTACTTTCTAACTGTGGAAGTCAGACTTTCTTCGGTTGATTCTGCAACTAGTGCAGCAGAATCAGGTGACAAGTCAAAGCAACTTATGACTAATTTGAGTGCACCCCTGTTGGTTATTCATTTCTTGATAAATTTGCAGTCAGACTGAATTTTGTAGCATATCAAACATAATGTTTTTGTTTATTGCAATGTATTCCCCCCCCTTTTTTTTTTTAAACTATCTCATCTTTTGAATATATGTTCTATATCTCATTAAATAATTCTTCAGGCTTCATTCACCTTGTTCAGAGTATAATTTGAGCACGACAACTATCTGTAGAGCAGTGAATTTTGGAATTTAGTTATGAATGCTTCAGCAGTTAACTGTACAGACTCTTGAGATTTTCAGTCTCTATTCTCTGTTTGCCATTTGATTTTACTCCATGTATATGTAGATTCATCATAAGACTTCAAATTTTTTGCCTATTGGAAAAAATAAAAAATTTTTGCATCCTACACATATGCATGTACTGTGCTGCAAAGGAGCTGCTTCCACTGTGTACTCTATCCCCAACCTACCAACTGGAGTTCTACATGTCTTTACTCTATTCCATGGATTCAGAAATCTGCAGCCATGTCCATTGATAAATTTCCAAACCAGAGAACCTCTCACTTTTATGCAGTCCTGCTTGTCCTCTTGAAACAAGGCTAATAGTTGTCATTGCTCCTATGAACTACTTTTGCAACTGAGGGTGGCTTCAGAATCCAGGTGACAGGCACTGCAACTGCAATGTCGTGTTTCCAGTTTGCTTAGAGAAAGCACCTCCTGCATTTTTCACACCATCTATAATAATACGCACACGAACGCGTGGGCAAAAACTACAAGAAACCTCAACACCTTTTGTCAACATTTTAATAATCTGTTAACAAAGAAGACAGGCAACAAATCCATAAACTTCCTAAATCTCACCACTGACATAATTAAACAAACACTATGTTTCAAAATTTATAGAAAAACTACCACTACAGACAAAGTAACACCTTCTTCTTCACAACACCCAGGAATGCACAAAGACGCAGCTTTCCACTCAATGGTAGACAATCTTGTATGTGTTCCCATGTCCAAAGATGTCAAAGCAGAGTTAGACACAATAAAATTTATTGCTTCAACCAGTGGCTACAATCCTGACATGATTGACCACATCTTGCATACAAAACATCTACATCTACATCTACATGACTACTCTGCAATTCACATTTAAGTGCTTGGCAGAGGGTTCAACAAACCACAATCATACTATCCCTCTACCATTCCACTCCCGAACAGCGCGCGGGAAAAACGAACACCTAAACCTTTCTGTTCGAGCTCTGATTTCTGTTATTTTATTTTGGTGATCATTCCTACCTATGTAGATTGGGCTCAACAAAATATTTTTGCATTCGGAAGAGAAAGTTGGTGACTGAAATTTCGTAAATAGATCTCGCCGCGATGAAAAACGTCTTTGCTTTAATGACTTCCATCCCAATTCGCGTATCATGTCTGCCACACTCTCTCCCCTATTACGTGATAATACAAAATGAGCTGCCCTTTTTTGCACCCTTTCAATGTCCTCCGTCAATCCCACCTGGTAAGGATCCCACACCACGCAGCAATATTCTAACAGAGGATGAACGAGTGTAGTGTAAGCTGTCTCTTTAGTGGACTTGTTGCATCTTCTAAGTGTCCTGCCAATGAAACGCAACCTTTGGCTAACCTTCCCCACAATATTATCTATGTGGTCTTTCCAACTGAAGTTGTTCGTAATTTTAACACCCAGGTACTTAGTTGAATTGACAGCCTTGTAATTGTACTATTTATCGAGTAATCGAATTCCAACAGATTTCTTTTGGAACTCATGTGGATCACCTCACACTTTTCATTATTTAGCATCAACTGCCACCTGCCACACCATACAGCAATCTTTTCTAAATCGCTTTGCAACTGATACTGGTCTTCGGATGACCTTACTAGACGGTAAATTACAGCATCATCTGCGAACAACCTAAGAGAACTGCTCAGATTGTCACCCAGGTCATTTATATAGATCAGGAACAGCAGAGGTCCCAGGACGCTTCCCTGGGGAACACCTGATATAACTTCAGTTTTACTCGATGATTTGCTGTCTATTACTACGAACTGCGACCTTCCTGACAGGAAATCACGAATCCAGTCGCACAACTGAGACGATGCCCCATAGGACCGCAGCTTGATTAGAAGTCACTTGTGAGGAACGGTGTCAAAAGCTTTCCGGAAATCTAGAAATACGGAATCAACTTGAGATCCCCTATCTATAGCGGCCATTACTTCGTGCGAATAAAGAGCTAGCTGCGTTTACTTCGTGCGAATAAAGAGCTAGCTGCGTTGCACAAGAACGATGTTTTCTGAAACCATGCTGATTACGTATCAATAGATCATTCCCTTCGAGGTGATTTATAATGTTTGAATACAATATATGCTCCAAAACCCTACTGCAAACCGACGTCAATGATATAGGTCTGTAGTTCGATGGATTACTCCTACTACCCTTCTTAAACACTGGTGTGACCTGCGCAATTTTCCAATCTGTAGGTACAGATCTATCGGTGAGCGAGTGGTTGTATATGATTGCTAAGTAGGGAGCTATTGTATCAGCGTAATCTGAAAGGAACCTAATCGGTATACAATCTGGACCTGAAGACTTGCCCGTATCAAGCGATTTGAGTTGCTTCGCAACCCCTAAGGTATCTACTTCTAAGAAACTCATGCTAGCAGCTGTTCGTGTTTCAAATTCTGGAATATTCCATTAGTCTTCCCTGGTGAAGGAATTTCAGAAAACTGCGTTCAATAACTCCGCTTTAGCGGCACAGTCGTCGGTAACAGTACCATCGGCACTGCGCAGTGAAGGTATTGACTGCGTCTTGCCGCTTGTGTACTTTACATACAACAAAATCTGAAAATTTTATCCCTCCTCTATGCTCTCTCTGCTGCCTCTTCCACTGCCTGCAGTAAATGGTGTAGAATATCATACCCAAGACAGACATCACAGATTGTAGCAAAAACACTGTAAACCTGCAACTATAGGATTTCCTACTCTGTGAAGAACACCACAGGCCAGTGTATGTTCAGTAGCAAAAATAGAACCCCATTACTAGCCAACAATGGGGTACAAAAATTGTTGTGTCCTAACTGTGATAAGTTTCACACTAGTCAATCAGGCAGAGCGTACTGAGTGAGGGCCACAACTACTAGTCAGTCTCATGTCTTCACTTAGCAAGCAAAGAATAAAAACTTAATCTATTAGAAGCCCTGGAAATAAAAAAAAAAATCTAGTCCACAGTCTTGATTTAATCTTAAATGACAAACACAGCTTAATACTTCCCCTCTTCTAAAATTCACATAATTTGCTGTTTTCTATTACTTCTAACACTGTTCCTTCCTATTCCTCCATGTACACGTATTTATTCATTTCTTTTTATTTTACTGTGACTGTTTATGTACTCGACAATCCTGTTGTTACAATTATTAATTCTTTCTTTCACTTCATTTCTGGATCAATTTCCATGTGCTAATACCTCGTGTAAGTCAAGTACTAAGTTTATTTTCACAGGTTTGTTTGTTTATTGTAAACTGTTACATGGGAACTGTTTTTCAAGTTCTGTGTTAATGTTTTTCCTAGTTTGCTTCTTTTAGATTTATTTATTGTTCAACTTTTTACTTTTTAAATTCCGTTACCACCACACTGCCAAAGATGTCATTTACTGTGTTTTTGTGCCTCAGTCTAGACGAGTAACATCTTTTCCAATATTTTTTACGAACATCGTAGCTTCTTTAAAGACGATAGTCAGTCAAAGTATGATGATAGCCTTGTAAGCCAAAAACAGGTTAATCTGAATAACTTAATCCTGTAGAAAGTATACATTATTGTGCTTTTCATTTTCTTATAATGTTCTTCTACCAAGAAGTGGCAGAAGGATTAGTTAATAAAGTAATTTTTCAACATGAACTTCGAGTCTACTGATTTATGTAGATTGGGTAAACAACTATTTTTGTGATGTACTGTGGTTCAAGTACAGTAATGGGAGTACTGCACAATTGGTGTGGTCACAGTTCAATGCCAATTAACTAATACAAATTCGTGCAGCACCCCTGCACCAGATATCTCAATCAGCCAAGACGCCCAACAGCAGCAGTGAAAGCATACGTCAGTATACCTAGTGGGAAACTCACAAATAAAATGAACCTGCGCTTTGAAATGACATAAATACCAAAGAAAATTATAATAATGGCTAACTATTAATGTACTGATAGAAGTCCATGCAAAAATGCTGGTGATTATTAGACAGGGGGACAAGTACAGTTCATTTGTCAAATCAAACACATTGGGAAAAGCTTAGTGAGTGCCTATCAATCGGATGTGTTTCATCTACGTCTACGTACATACTCTGCAAGCCACTCTACACCACTTGGTGGAGGGTGCCCTGTACATTACTAACCATTTCTTTTCCTGAGCGAGGGGAAAAACGACTGTCTATATGCCTCCATACAAGCCCTAATTTCTCATATCTTATCTTTGTGCCCTCATGTGAAAAATTATGTTGGCTGCAGTAGAACTGTTTTACAGTCAGCTTCAAATGCTGGTTCTCTACATTTTCTCAATAGTGTCCCTTGAAAAGACTGCTGCCATCCCTCCAGGGATTCCCATGTGAATTTCCAAAGCATTTCCACAACACTTGCATGTTGTTTGAATCTACAAGCCCACCTCTGAATTGCTTCAATGTCTTCCTTTAATCTGACCTGATGTGGATCCCAATCACTCATACAGTAATCAAAAATAGGTCACACTAGTGTCCCATATGCAGTCTCCTTTACAGATGAACCACACTTTCCCAAAATCCTCCCAATAAACTGAAGTCTACCATTTGCCTTCCCTACCACAGTCTACATATGCTCGTTCCATTTCATACCATTTTGCAATGTTACGCCCTGATATTTAAAGGGTATGACTGTGTCAAGCAGTACACTACTTACACTGTGTTTTAATGTTATGGGTTTATTTTTCCTACTCATCCTTATTGACTTACATTTTTCTACGTTCAGATCTAGCTGCCATTCATCACACCAACTAGAAATTTTGTCTAAGTCATCATGTATCTTTCTACAGTCATTCAGCTTTGGCACCTTCTCGTACACCACAGGATCATCAATTAAAAAAAAAACGACAGATTGCTGCCTACTCTGTTCGCCAGATTATTTATGTATACAGAAAATAACAGTGGTCCTATCACACTTCCCTGGAGCATTCCCAACAATACTTTAGTTTCTAATGAACACTCACCATTGAGACAACGTACTGGGTCCTATTACTTAAGAAGTATTTGAGCCACTCGCATATCTGGGAACCTATTCCATATGCTTGTACCTTCATTAACAGTCTGCAGTGGGTCATTGTGCAAATCTTTCCGGAAATCTTGAAACACGGAATCTGCCTGTTGCCTTTCATCTGCAGCCTGCAGTATACCACGTGAGAAAAGATAAAGCTGAGTTTCACATGAGTGATGCTTTCTAAAATCACGCTGATTCGTGGACAGAAGCTTTTTGGTCTCAAGGAAATTTAATATATTTGAACTCAGAATATGTCCAAGAATTTTGTAGCAAACCGGTGTTAAGGACATGGATCTGTAATTCTGGGGGTCTGTTCTTTCACCCTTCTTATATACAGGGGTCACCTGCACTTTTTTACAGTCACTTGGGACATCGTGCTGGGTGAGAGATTCACAATAAATGCAAGCAAAGTAAAGGGCCAATGCTGTAGAGCACTCTTTGTAAAAACAAATTTGGAATCCATCAGGACATGGCAACTTCTATTCAACAAGTCCAGTAATTCTTTTTTGTTTTCACTAAAGATAGCAATGTTAGTACTGATACTGTTTCACACTGATTTTAATCCCACTCTTCATTCTTTCTTTTATTTCTATCACGGCTTCTTCAATGCATAGACCGAACAGAAGGGGTGAAAAATAACACCCCTGATTACACCTCTTTTAATCCAAGCACTTCATTCTTGGTCATCCAGCAATCTGTAGCCATGGATAATGAAGTCCAGCATCCAGTACTGGTGTCAGCACAGCAGCCAACATGCGTGGTTAGTCCAGAAGTCTACCATCATGGCTCTGGTCCAGGGAAGAAGCTACTCTAAAACTCCAGGATCACATGCATGGGACAGCATACCATACCATGAACTGTTTCCCTTGTGGGTTTAAGGCAGAGGTTCCCAACAAAATTTTCCCGAGGACTCCTTCATCGAGCATGATTGGTACCTTGTCATATCACAGTATCAAGTACCTAAAAAAGCCAAATTAAGAGTGTTTTTATACATTTTCTATTTGTGGTACTTAGAAAAACATTGACATATTCATTATTGAAAAAATATTGAGCGGCCAAAACAAAAAATCTGTTATCATACGAAATATATTTAACATATTTTTAATTCTGATATCATCTTGCGAAGCCCTCTGGCATAGCTCGCGGACCCCCAGGGGTCTGCAGACCACCTGTTGGGAACCATTGGTTTACGGTTTTATGTAGCGGCTGGCTCACTCCTTGTAGCTGAAGCTGACTCCGAACACTTCATCAGATCTGTCACCTGACATAATGTCTGATGTATTTACCCCCCCCCCCCCTCCCTTCTTCTTTTTTTTTTTTTTTAAATCTGGTTACCATAGTTGATTCTCTAGAAGTAGAGGTCCTGCTAAGTAGTGCCTCTGAAATCCCGTGTGTAGCTGAGGAAAGGCTTGACTTCTTTGTGTGCTGCAGCTGTTATTGGCACAATAGAAGATAACTTCTACTCATAAAAAGCACATCCAGTACTTTCCTTTTACAAATATATATTTTCTTGAATGGGTGTACAAACCATTAAAGCGACTTGTGAATTAGAGTAGAACAAAAGTTTTCGTACTATACATGCCTTTAAGGCTCAACATGGCATTCCAGATTACAATATATTGCATTTGTCACAAAACCATCTTGTCTTTTTTAACTCTTGCAGAGTGTGGTTGCTCTTTGATGGTCAAGTCAGGATACCAAAATGTAAAAGGTCCCAGTCACAGCAAGTGAAGCCATTTGTTTGTCGTTGTTCCTTGCCGTTTTCTCATATTCCATACCTGATGTTTAATGTCTGCACATACGAAAACAAACACCCGTGCACAGTATATATTCTGTGACTTACTCCCTACTTGATATTGTTCTGTTACGATCATCTTTCCTTGTACTGCACACGGAGTGTGAAATGTTGTTTGTCTAAATGGCATATAAAACCTCAAATGGTGGGCCAGTTTCAGCATCCAGCACATTACCACAGCATCCGAAATTGTGGTCCACATGATAGGACAATGTGGGCAGTGGTCTGGGAGGGACTGAGCACCCCCCAAAGTGGAATGCAAATCAAATACCCACATTGCAGTCACTGTCATCTCCAGGTTGGGCTACTGAAGATGCGTGTCTACCTCACCAGTTGATGGCAAACTGCTGCACCCTGATGTCACTGACTTCCACTCTGAGCTGATGCAGCATCCTCGGCAGCTGTGACTCTGCTGTTCCATTCAATGGATTCCTCTGCAGATTACGGAGCAACCAATCATTGCAAAATACACAAAAATGACTTGTATTCTGAGTAATAAACGGAATAATTTTGAATATTGTTTTATTGTCCCTTGGTTTACACCCTGACAAAACAACAGGGGTTTCCAGCCCAGCAGTGGGCAACCCCTACAGTAGCAATATATTTTCCTTCATTAGTAAAATTTCTTGAAACTTCTGCATGTGCATGAAACAACACTGTGTGTACATGAAACTAGAAAACTCTTGTTTTACTGAGATACAGACATTTCTGCTCATTTGTCAAAGGCTGATACCATTCAAAGGCCTTGTAAGTTTATCAAAGGACAATATGTTGAGTACCTGAAAAATCTATACAGCTTACAAGTGAGTCCTTAAGTAGCATTATATATATTTGAGATCGAACTGAGGAACTATCTGGTAAAACGCATTACGGTGGAATAAATTTAAATATTTCACTTGTGTTACTAACTAATATGTTCACTGATGTAAATGTACTGATATTAACATCAGTCTGGAGATGATATATAAAAGCTTCTTTGGATTCCAATTGTGTCAACCTTCAGGATGACAGAGATATATTTTCAGATGAGATACATACTTTCTTCTTCAATTTTCTGCAAATTATAAACCCATAAAAATTTTATTTCTGTATCACGAGAATTTTTCAGGTTATTACTGCAAAAGATAAGGAAATATTGTGGGCTGCTTAATATTTGTTTGCAAATAAAAACATGAAAAGTACGTTGTATGACTTGCCTGCAAATGTTTTCCTTTCCTTCTTCTTCTCCTCCTCCTCCTCTTCTTTTCTTTATCAATATTACTACACAGTCTTCGGTCAATAGTTAATTATACTCGAAATGGTTGAAAAGGTATACAAGTATGAACAATTTTCAAAAAATATGAAGTTATCAGGTGCAGTAACAGGAATATTAACAATATCATTTACATGATGAACTTACACTGGCTTCAAAATTTGCAGATCTACTTTGCTCTATGGAGTTCTGCTAAAAGATAATGGACGAAATAACTGAAAGAGATGAAATCCATTTGACCACAGCATAATAGCCAGCAACATTTTACTAATTGTGAAAGAAAACCAACATTTCATTTGAGGTGTGTCAGTCTCTAGTGTTTGCTTACCAAGTGACAAGTTAGTGTCAGAACTTCTTCACAAGTTTAAGCTCCACTCGTCTAACATACAGGGACAAGGAGAAAATTTTTTGGCTTGGAAGCGAAATACTGCATTTTTGGGTTAAAAATGCACTTGAGCTCCTTATTACAATTTGTTCTACTTTTTTTAGTGAGTGGATTCTGTACCTGAAGTGTGATTACATAGCATTTAGCTTTTATGACCTGTTTTGCATGTCCTAAACATGGCCAGAAGGAAAAAGGCATTTGTTCCTCTTCCCAATTTCTGATTCTCATATTTATGTAAAGTAAAGGGAAAAAAGCCACTCACTCACAACTGACTGATGTGTGGTGCATAGAAACACACAACAGAAAAAACAATATTTGTACTAGCTTTCCACTTCTTGCTCTTTCTGTAGCAGAAGTACACATACATACACACACAACCACACTGGTGCCCGAACACATACATCCGTGGCCATGGTAAGATTGACTGTTGATTACTGATAGCAGGTGCCTGGACTGATGGAAATGGAGAGGGGATAGTGCAGGGTAGGTCTTCCGACAGATGATCCAGTCGCTGCACAACAAGACGAAAGGAATTCAGAGGGTAGAGCATATAAGAGATAGGGAGATGGGAGGAGAGGGGGGGGGGGGAGAAGGAAAGGTGGGAGAGGAGGAGAAGAAGAAGAAGAAGAAGAAGAATGTGAAGATGAAGAGGGAGACAGGGAGGGAAGAGAGAAAGAGGGAGAGGGATGGAAAAGAGGAAAACAGAGGGAGGGAGAGGGGGGTGGTGAAAAGGGGGGGATTGGGGGGGGGGGGTGAGGGTGAGAGAGAGAGAGAGAGAGAGAGAGAGAGAGAGAGAGAGAGAGAGAGAGAGAGAGAGAGAGTCAGTCGAATGTCCACATAATTTAGTCAAATGGTAATTCTTACAGGGAAGTTTTGTAGGAGTTTTTCTGACAAGCTTCCTATGTGTTTTCAAGGGTGCTGAATCCAAATTCTCAAAGACCCACCAAAATTTAGGCCTGGAGGTGGGTCAAACATGGAAAAAAAAACCAAAAAATTAGCCTGAAGATCATTTCAGGCACCACCACTAAAACCCAACTCCTCATCTTGCAGTATGCTATGATGTTCATTCAAATGGCAAAATGAAAGCTTTCACCATTCCTACAACTAAAAGGTGTTCAAATAATTTATGTAAATGACAATCATTATGATTTAGTTTGCAGCTGGTAACAATACTAATAATTATCATAATATTATATCATTAATAAACAAATTTAAAAAAAAAATTGCTTTGTGCACTAGTGCCCCTGTCTTTACTTGACCCATCAGCAAAATGAGAACATATGTAGGTACGTTACAGCTAAGTAAGATAAAAGGTGACTAATTTCAGTTCATACCAGGTGATAGGTAAATAATTAGAGTTGAAACCAGTGTAGTGTTTGTTACAATAACTTGGTCATGAGATTTCAAAATGCAAAATTATAACAAGAACAATCTGAAATATGGCTTACCTTCGTGTGGTTTTTTGGGTGTTGTAGTCAACATTGTTGAAGACAATTTGAAATGATGTGGATGGATCGAATTCCAGTTCCTTTGGTATCACTGCAAACACCTCACAACATACTGATACTTTGTCCTAAAGTAGACAGTACATGAAGCAGTTTGTGAGAGCCAGTCACCTTATACACAAATGTGGACAGGCCAATTTCAATGGTGACAAGAAAGATTTGAATCTCTCAACTGCCATTGTGCTGTGACCATACGTTTGGTTTTTCATTTATTGAAGTTTTGTTGCTTCTCCTGCATCGCTAGTTGATTAATGAAATTCTGAACAGTATTAGGGAGGAGGATATCGATCTCTGCAAGGAACTGGTCTGGAGAGGGATATTTTGCTGTGTGATAAGTGTGTGATTGGTATCTTCACCATGTATACCTGCTGCTGTTTCAATACATACACACACTTCCTGTGGAAATGACCTTTTCGGCTGATACCACCTATCTGTAAGAATTGTCTCCTCAGTGCTTTTGTAACAAACAACAGTTGATATCATCGCAGATGAGGCAGTCACTTTATTAATTCCATACTTCAACAGTTGAGTTTTCTCAATCTTGATGGTAGTAACCACAGATCTGCTCTGTTAACAGTTTAATGTAAAACTGACACTCCTCATTATTTTGACTGAGTTAGGTGAAAATTTGCTGCATAGCACTATCAATTTCTGTGGCATATGGACCTCCCACCCCCCACCCACCCTCACAAAAAAAACTTGCTTTGGATTCCCATGCAAGACCTTCATCTGTTAGATGTGATCCTGGGCATCTGCTGCAACAACGACAGGAACTGTTGCATTTCAACATATTACTGAGTGTCCTAAATCATTGCTTCGTCTCTCAGCAAGGTTCAGAGCAGCCTATAGCAGCCAGAGCTAATGCATACAATACATTAGGTAACAATGATTGGCTGGGAGCTTGTTTTTTTGAGCCAGAAATTCTGGTGTAATAGCCAACCCACACAAAAAATTGTTGATTTTGAAATCAAAATCTGGTTGAACAGATCGAGTATCTTTTCCGCTGCAACCAGCCACAGCCCTCTTAGCCTCCAAAACAATTATAAGGGGCGTTCAAAAAGAAATGAGCCAGAGGCACAACAACAGAAACCAGTCCTGTATATTAGAAGTATTGACCCTGGCTGTTGAGACACTTGTCCCACTGTGACACAAGGCAGTGAATGGCTGTCTCATAAAATTGCCGGGGCTGCAATAATAACCAGTTCTGCACTTACAGCTGGACTTTGTCATCCACATGAGTGCAGGAAAGGTTATGCCGCCATTCTTCTTTGACCCAAATTGCTCCCTTCTAATTCACTTCCTGCAGCACGGGACAACAGTGAATGCCCAGTGTTACTCGCAAACCTTGACCACCCTTCACCAAGCGATCAAATCAAAACAACCCAGCAATCTCACCAATGGGGTCATTCTGCTTCATGACAATACAAGGTCTCATACGGCCAACACAGTTGTGGCATTCCAGCAGAAATTCAAATGGGAGTTTCTCAGCCCCCTCCATGCAGTCTGGATCTCTCTCCCTCTGATTATGCCATTTTTGGTACCCTTAAAACGACTCTGAGGGGCAAATGATTCACCTCAGATTACAACGTCCAGCTGTACGTGAGGAACTGGTTAACATCGCAGCCCCAGGAATATTATGAGACAGCCATTCACCACCTTGTATCACAGTGGGACAAGTGTCTCAATAGCCAGGGTCAATACTTCTAACATACAGGTACTGGTTTCTGTAATTATGCCTCCGGCTCGTTTCTTTTTGAATGCCCCTTATAGTTTTTCGTTACTGTATTTTCTTTGACATGGTTCATGAACCTTAATGAAAATGTTGCCCTTCTAAGGGCAGCTATCATATTCTTCCCCATCTTACTTGTTTTAAGTGCATTCTTCAAGCCCACTTTTGGTGTAAGTGATGACACTTTTCTCCGATCATACCGTACAACATCGCATAGAACATGTCCCACTTGAACTCATTATGTACAACATTTTATCCACTTAAACTGAATTTACTGACTGCAGATATGCTGTAAGCATCCATCCGAGGGCAAACTCAAACATCTGCCACTACAGGAGACCAACATATAGGACAAGCCTTCCCCCTGTCAGGAGGGGGAGGTGATTAGCGTCTCACAAACTTCTTACACTTCCACCAAGACAAGTGTCAACCATCAACCACTCCAATAACATCATGATACTACTAGAGGATGGAATTCAACAATGGATGTGCAACAAACTACTGTAAGGGCATGAGGGGTACGCCCTGAGCTTTGAAATTGCACTAACAAACAATTCATGTACTATGGCTGGTCTGACAAAAAAAAGTCACTCAGCTGTATTTTGTAGGAACTTTGTCTTTATTTTCATGAACAGTCAACTTTGCTGAAAATTGTGTCATATCAGAGTTACAAGCGAAAAATCGAAGAAGTTCATTTTTTCTTTTTTTTCATTTCTAACCCGTTTCAGGCTGAAATTTTGGTGGGACTTCGAAAAATTGTGTTCAACATCCTCAAAGGCTTGTCAAAAAAACTTCTACAAAACTTTCCGCTATTTGGCTTTTTTGAGCATCATTTGACTGGACTAATGGGGGTGGAAGGAGGAACAGTGGTGTGGTAAGGGGACAAGGCCATACATGATATGGACAAGGAAGAAGTGATGTGGACAGAAGAGACGGGAAAAGGTAAGGTGAGGCAGTGGAAAAGAGATTAGCGAAGGTTTAGGCCATCGGGCACATCATGTTGAGCCCTCAAGGCAAATGTAGTAAGAAAAGTTGTGTTCTACTCTAATTCACAAGTAACTCTAAAGATCTGTACACCCACTCAAGAAAATGTGTGTTTGTAAAAGGAAAGTAGTGGATGTGCTTTTCCATGATATGAGTATGTTATCTTCTTTTGTGCCAATAACAGTGGCAGAACATGAAGTCAACCTTTTCCTCAACTATACATGGGATTTCAGAGGCACCTCAACTATGGTTAGCAGATTATTATTTAAAAAAAGAGAGTAAAAGTAAATACATCTGACATTAGATCAGGTGACAGATCTCATGAAGGGTTCAGACTTAGATTCAACTACAAGGAGTGAGCCAGCAACAAGGGATACAGTTCATGGTATGGTAGGCTGTCCCACGCATGTCATCCTGGAGTTTTAGAGTAGCTTCCTCCCTAGACCAGAGCCATGATTGTAGACCCCTGGACTAACCAAACATGTTGGCTGCTGTGCTGACACCAGTACTGGATGCTGGACTTCATTATCCATGGCTACAGATTGCTCATTTTCCTCATAAGCCAGCAAGTGTAAGACCAACACTAGAACAGTCTCACACAAAGACCAACACTAGAACAGTCAAACACACAACATGTTACCATACCAGAACCAGAGAATCAAGTGTGAATGACATGAACACCATTCATCCTACTGATCGAGTGCTCTAGGCTAGTGGGTGTGGAGTACTTTATGAGGAGAGGCTCTACTCTACATCATTCATAATGAATGAATCAGTTCTGCTCTTCTTGAGTCATCAGAGGTCTTCAGTTCTGCTACGTTCACTTACTGAATCTGTTACAGTGTATTTACTATTTAGTCAAACCCCAGCTAGGTGGTGTTGTGTACCACCTAATGTATCTTACACGATTTTATGAGGGCAGTTTGGTCCACACTCTTCTAATGATTTTCTGCTGAGCTCGCTCGCAGTCTCACTCAAGAGTGACGAGTTTGCTGTATTCCCAACAGAATGTTGGAGCTGAAGTGTTTACAGTTCCCAGCTGGCACTTTTTGATACTTCCATATGATTGAATAATAACATCTGCTCGCTCTTAGAAAATTTTACTCTCCCATTTCCTTAATATTAGGTCAAATTAAACCTGATCAATAGCATACGTACACATATTCAAAAATAGTTGCCAAAACTGTTGGCACATTTATCCCATTGCCACACTAGCCAGTTGATTCAATTCCTGAAGAAGCTAGTAGGCTGTTGTCAGATCCAGGCCTGGACCCAGTCACACATTTTGTCATCTATTGCGAATCGATGTCTGCGAATAGCTTGTTTTGGAGGTCCAAACACATGAAAATCACACAGTGAAAGGTCGGCATTATATGGTGGATGTTCCAGCATTTTCCACCAAAACTGCGGCAATGTCGTCTCCACCGCATTGGGCTTGTGTGGGCAGGCATTATCACACAGGAGGATAATGCCATTGGACAACATGCCTCGGTGTTTCGATTTGATGGCTTGTCTAAGGTTCTGTAAAGTGGCTTGATAATGCTGGCCATTGGTGGTGGTTCCCGTTCCGGGAACTTGACAAGCAGTGGGCCCTTGTAGTCAAAAAAGGAGAAGATCATGACTTTACCAGAACTGGTGTGCACATTCTATGATTTCTTTGGAGGTGGTGAAGTTGCATATTTCCACTGCTTGCTCTGATGCTTGCTTTCTGGTTCAAAATGGTGACACCATGTTTCATCACCTGTGGCAATAAGCAACAGAAAGCCGCATTCCTCCTCATTATAACGTTGCAGATGACTGAAAGACAGCGCCATTTGAGTATAGCACTGTTCGGCGGTCGGTTGGTAGGGAACCCACTG
Source organism: Schistocerca nitens (assembly GCF_023898315.1). Classification (NCBI taxonomy): domain Eukaryota; kingdom Metazoa; phylum Arthropoda; class Insecta; order Orthoptera; family Acrididae; genus Schistocerca; species Schistocerca nitens. The sequence goes on along the minus strand of NC_064618.1, from coordinate 287,713,474 downwards.
CGCACGGATTTTTCGAAAGTTCAAGTGTTGATGCACTATGGTGTGGGCAGGGCCCACGCTAATACCCAATAACCGATGGATTTCGTCTGTGGTGATTCTGCAGTTGTCCAAGACTAAAGCATTCACTTCCACAACCATTTCCAGTGTGATGACACGATGAGACTGTCCAGGATGAGCATCGTCTTCCAGTGACTCGCGCCCCTCAAAGAATCATTTGCGCCATTCCACAACACTTGAACGACTCAGACTGTACTCACTATACATGGCCTTAATCCATCAATATATTTCACGGCCTCCAACTCCGTCCGCTGCCAAAAATTGAATCGCTCTTTGTTGTTCCTGCTTACTCGCCTGCATGTTCGGTAGTGGACAATAACTCGTGTGACCACCGACCACCTTCCCTTTGGTGTGAAACCACACTGGCACTATGCAACATCAAAAGTGTACACGCATCAGTCTCTCCACCAATAGATGGCACCACCACAGCTGCAGTTACGTGGTGCCACTGTAGTGTCTCAAGAATTTCAGTGTAAATTCCAGAAACACTCTGCCATCAACCGACTCGAACACCCAATATTTTAGGTACAAGTGCGGGAGAGTGAGAACGTTTCTACCGATCCACATGTTTCTATGTGAAGCTTGTAAGAGGGGCGAGTCACTGACAACGACAAGTGTTTGCCGCCAGCGCAACAGAAGACGTGAGGAGAACTCAATGAATAATTATGTCGTATTCTTTGATGTGTTGGTGTCTGTGATGATTGTAAAAACAACTACTGAACAGCTGAATATAGAGTGCTACACACATTCATGTATTGGACTCGCTTGAGACTAGAGACTTTTGAAGTGTTTCATGTTTTGGCTATGAACAAAGCAAGACACATGTATGCTATTTCAATATGAGTAAACGAGTCTTAACATTTAAGGAATAAGTTAGCTTGCAGAAGTTATTATCTGTGAAAGTTGAAAATATATAGTGATTGAACTGAAAAGTATTATACGAGTACCAAAATTATTTCAAGAATAGAGAAGTATTTTAATAAATTCCCTTAACCAGCTATAGTCTTTGGAAAAGAAGCTTGTGGGAGATCAACAGAGCTGATTACCCAGAGAAGAGGATCGGATACACACAATGTGCAAGTTAACTGAATTGAGAGATGTGTGTGCCTTGAAACCCAATAACACACTGTCTCTTGTCGCCCGAGAAACATTAGAACATGTTACGTTTAAAGCAACGGCAGACACACTGACCAGGTTTATTTGAATGAACCTTATAATATATCACATAATATTACCTAAATGACAGCCTTACAAATTTAAAATTGTCACTTTTGTACTTACTAAAAAAGCAAACACTGTATGTCATGCACTGGAGTAATCAATGCGAAATGATTAAAACTGTGTGTTGAACTGGCTTTGTAATCAAGATTTATGCCTTTTGCAAACTAAGCTCTAGCAAACGTTACCCTGACACAAAAGGTTTAAATTTGACATTATTTCTCTGCTCCTTTCGCAGTGACAGGAGAGTATTGTGTGAGATGTATTACTAAGTTCAGAAAGTGCTGGATGCAGGGAGTCACTGAAATCAACAGACAAGTAACAGCATCAGTGTGCCTGCATATCTCACCTGTTTTCTTTGGTCCTCTCCATACAATGCTATCATTGTCATTTTTTAAAAGGAATCCTATTGACATAACTGCCAGTTGCTTCTCTTTGTCGGCATACACAGGAACCCACCTGGAAAGACAGACAAAATGATAATTTACTGCAAAACAGTACATATTGAGATTTGGGAAGGGATAGAAATTAAATTCTTAAATAGACACCCTAGCTGCAAACAGGCGTTGATGTACTTCATTGGGGACATGTTGAAAATGTGTGCCCCGACCAGGACTCGAACCCGGGATCTCCTGCTTACATGGCAGACGCTCTATCCATCTGAGCCACCGCGGGCACAGAGGATAGTGCGTCTGCAGGGACTTATCCCTTGCACGCTCCCCGTGAGATCCACATTCCCAACATGTCCACACCACTACATTCGTAGTGCGCCTAATAGATGTTTGCCCATCATACTCATTACTCGTGGCAGATTAATCTACCAAGTCCCGTACGAGTTCGGGCATAGCGTGTGCGTTCGCACAAGAAGGTCAATGGCCGGGAAGCCATATTTTTAACTATATATGACGGTAATATCTGTTCCTGAAAGAACAGTTACCGTGGATGACCATGCAGCTTTGCTAGAAATGAAATGATAATTAAATAGACACCCTAGCTGCAAACAGGCGATGATGTACTTCATTGGGGACATGTTGAAAATGTGTGCCCCGACCGACATCTATTAGGCGCACTCTGTATGTTTTCATTTTATGCCTATTCAATGTTTGGAAACATTATCATTTTAACGTTTCGATGATGCAAAATGATACTTGCTAACATTTTGAAAATATATTAAAATTTTCTTATTTATCACCCAATCTGTATGAAATTTGGAACTTGTGTACTCTATAGTTTAAAGATTGGAAAAAGTCTCATGCCTTTAGGCAATACTACCAATGCAAGAAAAATGTATACTTACATCTTTGTATTTTATATTACAAAAAAAAAAGACAGTACACAGAATTTACCATAAAGGGAAAGTGATAATCCACAATAATTTTGTCCAAAATAATCCTCAAAGCATGGGTTACTTTCTTCTTTTTCTTGTGCCTTTGTACCACATCTCTGCAGAGTCACCATGATTATTAACAGATTTGACATGGTTAATTTAAGGGGTGGCCAGATGTCCCCTCTGTTGCCACCCGTTACCCCTCAGGACAAAATATGTGTGTCCCAACTGTCTGTGTGTAGCTTAATTCCTGTGAAAGTGTCTGAATGTCTGCTAAATGTTTCCGAATCATGTAACTGAGACGGGATTTGTTACCACTTCACTATTCACCTATTTCAATGTGGGAGACAGCCTAAAAATCACATCCAGGCTGGCCGGCACACTGACCCTCATCCTTCGATCTGGAGTCAGCACATCCCCATCCCGGAAGCAGTGCTTTAAAATGTACAGGTGTCTGGGTGAGTAAAGCATTGGCTGCCACTTGGAAAATAAAATTGACAGGGTTTTTGTTCTCCCCCCCCCCTCTCTCTCTCTCTCTCTCTCTAACAGATAACTGATTTTAATTTTTGATTTAAAAAAACCCCTTGACGTTTCAAAGGTCCTGAACAATATACATTTGACAGAAGTGGAATTTTATTACATTTACACAAGAAACAGTCTCAACCTACAGTACTGAAAGACGCATAATCTAATTCCATTTCGTTAATCAATGCTACAAACAATAAACATAAATTATTATAGTTTTACTTTTTTCAGACTTCAGTACATACACTCATCTGAAAATTACTAAGTTCTTCCAGTTAATGTTTTGTGAGGTTCAACAACAGCAAGTGCAGGTGGAATTTGAACCAGCAAATACCCTCCCATTTGGGCCAATGAAGTGCCCTTGGAGGTCCTGAAGGCTGCATAAATTGTATGTTGATCCTTCTTGTATCCAAGTTTGCCAAACAAATAGCTTAAAGTTATAGCAACTTCTGTGTCCAGTAAGCCTTTAACATTCTACAAGGTCAGAATGTGTATGATTAACAGAAAGGAAATAAAACTTAACTTTGATGATTTGAATATTACAAATCTGAAACAAATCTGTTGTAAATAATATGTGATCTCCTAAGGGTCTTTGTTAATTTTCCTTTCATGTTTATCTTTTAACTATCCCTTCTTTGCCATTACACTCATTTTGTCCATGCCTAGCTACAGAGAATGATCAGTCAGTAATGATAATAATATTGTTCATATGTAGACTTAGGTTTATAAAAGTAATTTTATTTTGTATTGGCCTGTGCAGTCATCACTATTCTAATGGACTTTGACATTCGAATATATTGATCTCATGAATTTTATCACAGTTACATGAACTCTGCTGGTCATACTGACAGCACATTTTATTTCATTAAATGTTACACGACTAGTGACCCACCCCAGCCTTGCATGGGTAGCACTAATTATCTACCAGCTGACAACTTATCTGGCACAGCAATCAGAGAACAACACTTTCCAGTACCTAAATGATTCAAGCAGCACATTGTAGTGCTACAACGATGAAAATTAATACCACGACGATGTCAAACCTTATTTTCATGATTTATATATATATATATATATATATATATATATATATATATATATATATATATATATATATATATAAATTCCCGGCAATCAGTTGCAACAATTATGCATATAATAAGTTGTTGAAAGTCGTTTGTCGTGGAAAAACTGGCGACTTCGAACATCATTATGTTTTCCGCAAACAAAGTTGTATTTCACAAAACAAAGTTGTATTTCACAAATGTTATTAATTGTCTTCATAATGTTAACCACGTATAGTTAACGGAAGACGTAGAAATGATTTTCCGAAACGAATACGTATAGCGTAAGTCAAACGTTCGAATTAGAATAGAGACCCCACGAACACAAATTTGCTGTGGCGGTATGAAATATAAAGTCCGTTACTCGCTCGTTACACTTGAAGGACAGATGTTGAATGGGCCGAAACAAGCCGCCGCATAACAGCGTAGTTGCCTGTTAACTTCGAAAGAAGGTAGATGCGGTCCCTAGCGCTACTTATAACATCGTAGAAAATCAGTGCGGACGGGAGAGCTTTGGTACACCCTGTTAAACAAACGGAAAAATGGAGGCGGTACAATTGGAGAGCGATCCGTAATAAAAAAACTGTTGCATGGCGTGGGTTTCGATCTGGCGACCTTCGGATTACGAAGCCGAGCGCTTACCGCTGCGCCACGATGCTGTAGAAAATTATCAATCGTAGAGAGTATTTCACGGCAACGGTTTCTTTTAACTGTCGATTTTCTCGACAACGGCTGAGAAGTGCATCTTGGTGCTTTGCCACATTACACCTCTGGCCATGAGCTTTTATTATGCGCAGTATGAATCGAATCTGAATTTCACAATTGCCGGCCTCCCCTTGTCAGGCAGAATACAGATGGTAGTTCAAGTGCATACTGAAGCAGAACCACAAGAAACACCAGTTACAGTCAATTTACCACCGGTAGAGCCAACACAAACAGTAATGGATCCATTTTCTCTCTTAATGATGAAAATGGAACAAATGTTTAAAATACAGGAACAATCACAGATACAGCGTGAACAAGAAACTGCTAAACAGCTTGCAACTGAGATTAATAATAATAATTTAGATAAATGTATTAGCAGAGTAGATGAACGGATTAGGACCTTGGATGAACGCATCAGTCAATTAGACGAGCGTACGCAGTTAAGCTTTTCACAGTTCTCAAAAGAGATAGATCGAAAGCTTGAAAACCGGTTAAAAGAACACGATCACCAGCTGCAACAGCAAATAGATGCCCAGTTGTCTGCTATACAGAACAACATTTCAAGTATGCAACAAACATACCATGACTTACCACAGAATGAAAAGCAAGTAACCCAGGATGTGGACAAATTACAACAAACACACACTTCTTTGGAAGAAGAAATACGCAACATAAGTACAAGTATACAAAACCTTACAGTTGATAATCAAAATGTAACAGAACAAAAATGCAAAGAACAAGAAGAACGCGTTGTGACCACATTCAACACATGGCTAAATGACAAAGACAAACAAATTAGTACTGTTATACAGAAGGAAATACCTGTGATGTTACAACGAGCAGGAACACAACTGATATATGAAAACAACACAAAGATTCATGAACTCCAGACCGAATTACAAAACGTGCAGAAAGTGCTTAATGAAACACGTATGCAAACATTTAATAACAGTTCACCGGAGTGTGTTGGTATCACAGAAACACACCCCGACCATTATGAAGCGCCTTTAACTGAAAGTAGGGGGCAGACGGGCAATAATTTCAATCCAACACGTGGAGTAACTTCCATTTATCAAGAACATACACAATCATTGGTGACTCAGGACGCTTTAGTGAAGAATTCACAGTTTCAGAAGTTTACCAATGATAAGAACAGACCCCATCCAATTGTGTTTATCAAAGGGATCTGCGGAATAGTGCCAAAGAGTTGGAATGAAAGGGAGAAAATTGTCTTTACCATTATCCATATTCAAGGTGAGCCAGCGTTGTTCGCGACATAGAAAGCTGAACAATGCAGCTCCTTCGATGAATTTGAACAAGCTTTTCTAAACAAGTATTGGTCGCGTGGGGTACAAGAACGATTAAGAAAAGAAGTTTATAGTCCTGAGCCATTTAATAGAAAAGGCGGTACTTTGCGGAAATATTTCGAAAAGTATCCGGACCAAAGTGAAATATTTATCCACACCAATTCCTGAGTGTGATGTTTTAAAGATATTAAAGGAGAAGTTACCGCGTGATCTAAAGGAGAAATTGTTTCACATTCCTGAAGACAATGTGGAACATTTTCTATCTGTACTGGACTCTTTAGATTTGGTTATCGAAGAGGACAGACACCATTAAGGAAATAATTCGTCGAATAATGGTAATGGTAATGGCAACAGGCGAAACCACAAGAACAATAGTAATAGAAACACCTACTATGGGAATCAAAATCATTGGAATAGTCCGAATTATTCAGGATGGCAGAACCACAATATGAACACAAATGGACAGTACGGTAATGCACCGAATCACAATCATCATCCACAGAACAATAGCGGACAAAACAATAACGGAAACTTTTCAAAGAAACGGAAACGAGATTTTAGAGCTAACGCCAATTACAATAACAGTAATTTTTCAAATAATCAGCAAAACGTGCAACCACCACATAACTGGTCAACACAGAATTATGCACAACAGCAATGGCAGCAGCCTAGGCCACCGCAATATCACAACAACAATCATGTACAAACCCCGTACAATACAAATATGTCAAATAACATGCAGCAGCATATGAATGCGCAGCCATGGCAACCACCGAATCAAAATATCAAGATCATTGAGGTAAGTCAACCGCAACCATCAACCAGTACCAGTCAGTCAAACTAGATGTGACGACATTCTGCTCCCATGTGTCAGTCGCAGGGTGTCTAGGGGGCACTTGCATGAATGATGTTAGTAATAACGAGCAACCAAGCGTGCAGACAACCAGCTGTAGTAACAATGAGAATGTGTGTCGCATAGAATCAGCAGCAATCGGGTCGAACGACGCAAAAGATGCAGTGTGTAGGAATAATTCTGTTGATGTTGCTCAGCAACGTAGTTCAACTATGCAGATGTTAAGATATAATGACGGAGTCGATATACGAGAGGAATTATGTCAAGATTTTTGGAAGAAGTGTAATTTGAACGGGAAGTTGTACAAGCAGCTATTGTTTGTGATATTTATGGTATTCAAACTATGGTGATTTTAGATACTGGAGCATCTGTTTCTGTGCTGAATGAATTGTTCTTTCTTCACTTAGATTAGAAAGATTCCGGTTTTTCCAGTCACTAATTGTCGAGTTACAGGAGCCATTAGTCAGAAAGCCCAACTAGTTCGGGAACAGACACTGATTTGTATTAATTTTGGAATGGGAGCCAAAGAGTGCACCTTCCTTATTGTAAAGAATTTAGCTGTGAACTGTCTCCTCGGATTAGATATTTTGCGAGAGACGGAAACTATAATCGATCTCGCAAAGGGTGAATGCAGCATGTGTTTCGGTGACACGAGAGTCAGGTTAGACTTGGTAAAGACCAAAGAATTGCATGGAAAATATTGTCAAATTTTAAAGATAGAACCGATTCGCGCACATTTATGGCGGCTTCAAGATAGTTTCAATTGCAGTACATTCCCGGTCATGGGAGATGTGAAGGACAAGGAGAATATCCACCTCTCTGAAATAGTAGAAAAAGTACAACAATCCTCTGGTCTTGACAGTCAGCAACAAAAGCAATTATTAGACACACTTACTAATTATCGTAAAGTATTTTTGAAAAAAACCTGGACTAATTAAAGGTTACGTGTACGGCATGCAAGTGTTTCCCCATGAAATTTACTGTCATCAAACATACTCAACACCCAGCATGAAAAGGGATGCAGTAACAAAAGAAATTAGACGAATGCTGGAATGGGGAATTATTGAGACCTCGTTATCACCATATAGTAACCCACTTGTACCGGTAATGAAATCTGATGGAAGCGTAAGGTTGGTTCTCGACGCTCACCGGATTAACCAAATTATTATGCCTGTCAGGACACGGCCTGAGAATCTAGAAGAACAATTACAGAAGTTCCATGGGATAAAGCATCTATCAAGCCTCGACCTCCGCGCGTCATACTGGCAGGTGGTCTTAATGCCAAGATCTAGGAAATATACAGCATTTATTTATAGACGAAGAAGCTATCAATTCAGAGTATTGCCATTCGGATTGAATGTCAGTGCCGGAGTCTTTATTAATGGGCTTGACACTGTCCTAGGCCCGGATTTGTTAGAGCAAGTTACTGTCTATGTGGACGATTTATTGATTGCTTCACCAACGTGGGATGAGCATATCAAACTAATTAACTTGGTGTTACACAAATTTGAATTTGCAGGTGTTACGGTTAACCTTAAGAAGTCCAAGTTTGGAAAGACGGAGATAAAGTTTCTAGGACATATAGTATCATCAGAAGGAATCTTCCCGGATAGTATGAAACTCGAGGATATCAGAAATTGTCCATATCCGGCCAACAAAAGACAATTAAAGGCATATATGGGTCTTGTATCCTTTTTCCGAAAGTTAGTGCCTAATCAACGGCTTAACAGCGAACATCTATTGGGGCTTCTGAAAAAGAATGTGCCGTCGGTGTGGACTGACCAGTGTGCACATGATTTCGACACGATCAAGCATTGCTTGTTAAATGCTGAAATCTTGCACCATCCAAATCTCAGTAAGGATTTTTGCATACCTCAGATGCTTCATGTACTGGGTTAGGTGCGTGTTTATTTCAAACAGAACCAGTAGATGGACACGAGCAAATAAAAATAATATCTTTCGCAAGTCGTGTATTATTGGAATGCGAATGCGCATATTCCACTACAGAGCTTGAAGCATTGGCAGTGGTATGGGCGTTTCGCAAATTTCATTATTATGTTTATGGTAGACACATTCGGGTATACTGTGATCATCAGGCTTTGAGTTTCCTGCTGACCTGTAAACTTCTCCATGCACATTTAGCAAGATGGACATTAGCGTTGCAGGAGTATGATTTCCAGATTATTTACATCAAAGGAAGTAATAATATTGTGGCAGATGCTTTGTCTAGGTGAACCTACCTCAATTTAGTGAACTCACAGAGCAAGCATCGGAATTTAAAGTGTTACTAATGGCGGACAATGTTAATCGTAAATATTTTCTAGACATGTGTAAAAATATGGCACAAAAACAGGATATAGATCATATTTGGCACGAGATCAAGGATCAACTGAGGACGGATCCTACTTTGAAATTGCATAAATATTACATGTTACATCAGGATGTGTTATTCTTTAGAAGACATGAGGATTCACGAAACTGGCTAGTATGTATTCCGCAGCAATGTGAGCAAAAGTTAATAATATATACACATAATGTTTGGGGTAATTTCGGTTCAAGGAAGTGCCTGGCGAAACTAAGAATGTATTGTCATTTTAATAACATGTATAGAAAGATCCTACGGATGACGCCAGCATGTGACATTTGCCAGCGCGTAAAGCCGTGTGCTTTATCATCGCAGACATTAATGCAGTCAATTGTTCCAACTGCTTCGCGCCAACTTTTAAGTATTGACATCGCTGGACCTCTGCCAACTGCCAGAGGAGGGGTCAAATACCTCGTAGCAGTGCTAGATAACTTTACTAAGTTTGTAAAGCTATTTGCTACAAAAACAACAGCCACGAGAACGATAATAAACCAATTGGAAAATGATTTCATACCTCATTTCGGAACGCCAGAAACATTACTCTCTGACAATGCCTCAAATTGTACGAGTGTTATCTGGAAGAAATTCTTAGACAAACATAATATAAAACCAATTTTCATTTCGAAGTTCCACCCCCAAGGTAATCCCATGGAACCCGTGTTCCACGAGTTTAATCGCTTTGTGAGAACGTACTGCTCAGCTAAACAAACTAAGTGGGTAGAATACATAGAGCTGTTTGAAAGTGTTGCAAACTACATACCACATTTATCGACAGGTTTTACTCCAGCAGAACTCACATTAAAAACAAAAGAGAACAATAGTTGGGTCAACCCACTTCCAAAACTAAATACCGAACCGGAAGACTGGGAGGACAAATTTAGACAAGCATTGGTCACACTATACGAGAATGCACAGAAACGGCAAGAATCACACAACCGGAGACTACAGAATACTCAACAATTTAATGTGGGAGATATGGTGTTAGTAAGGAATTATCCGAAGTCGTCATTATTAAAGAGAAAAATAAAGAAGTGGTTTCCATTATACTCAGGACCATTTGTGATCTTAGGTACACCACATAAAAATAGTTATTTCTTGGTCTATCCCAACTCAAATACACAGAAAGGACTATACAATCACAAAGACTTGAAAAGATATGTATCTTAAGTACAGTAGATGACCTTTTACGTGTGTCGTAATGAGGTGAAGTCAAACATCAAAGACTCAAGCACTGTGCGAGTAGGCTAAGTGACAATTATTAATTAATGGACTAGTGTATAAGTATTTTCTGGACACACTGTGATGTGGCGTGTGGGAGAATAGGAACATACAATATTGGAAGCATCAGTACTGCTTGGAGGAAGAGATTCTCAGAATACCAATTAGTTGTAAGAAAATTTCAGCTCCAGTTCGACAGAGAAGAGGACGCTGAGCTGCAGCAAGGAGAAGAAGAATTGCTTCAAGATGATTCCACCCTAAGACACTTAATCAAACATAATACAAACTTGAATATAATAGAGGGAAACATTCCACGTGGGAAAAATATATCTAAAAACACAGATGATGTGACTTACCGAACGAAAGTGCTGGCAGGTCGATAGACACACAAACATACACACGAAATTCAAGCTTTCGCAACAAACTGTTGCCTCATCAGGAAAGAGGGAAGGAGAGGGAAAGACGAAAGGATGTGGGTTTTAAGGGAGAGGGTAAGGAGTCATTCCAATCCCGGGAGCGGAAAGACTTACCTTAGGGGGAAAAAAAGGACAGGTATACACTCGCACACACACACACATATCCATCCGCACATGCATAGACACAAGCAGACATTTTTGTCTGCTTGTGTCTGTGCATGTGCGGATGGATATGTGTGTGTGTGCGCGAGTGTATACCTGTCCTTTTTTTCCCCCCTAAGGTAAATCTTTCCGCTCCCGGGATTGGAATGACTCCTTACCCTCTCCCTTAAAACCCACATCCTTTCATCTTTCCCTCTCCTTCCCTCTTTCCTGATGAGGCAACAGTTTGTTGCAAAAGCTTGAATTTCGTGTGTATGTTTGTGTTTGTTTGTGTGTCTATCGACCTGCCAGCACTTTTGTTCGGTAAGTCACATCATCTGTGTTTTTAGATATATAATACAAACTTGTTGAGATTTAGTAAACTTTCAGGAACTTACGTGTGTGAAACTACGAACAGTGAACAGAACTGCATATTTCACACAACAGTAGGATATAGTCACTTTAGAAAATAAATGTTTCATTTTGTTGAGTGTTAACTATTTTGAACTCACTAGGGTGAGCAGGTTATGTTCTTTTTTTTTCTTTCAGACTGTGTACAGGATACACTTACAACATGTAAAGTTTACGCAAGTTACGTATAGGTTTAACAAATTTTCCACCGTAAGTTAGTGCTCGGACTTGCATGAGCTATAAACCAGGTCGAACAAGATGTTGTCCATGACTGAACAGATCATTACACAGAGACAAACATGTACAGACTTGTGTTTATCACTGCACAATTCTTTGTAAGTCCAGGAGCACCTTTTCGAGGAAATATATGACTTAGGATTTGTTTTTATATTGTAAATGACTACAATTATGTACTTCATTTGATATGTACAATCATTCAGTTATTTATCATTATGTAACTAGACTGTGTAAAGACATTCTTATGGGTAGCACAAGGACTTTACCTTGTCAGACTTGATAAATGTGATCAAGTGACTACGTGGTAGAGTGAACATGTCACAGATGACCTATGAACAAAGACTTCCTGTGAACATTATCCTCTGCGCGTACGAACTTTATTTCACAGGCGGAAGAGTGGAATTTAACACAAAAGTGGACGCTCAATGAGTGTGTTGTGTTACCATGATTTCGTTTTAAAATTTTGTGCTACAAGTGTTTAGTAATGCCAAGTATTCAGAGTGTTATTGGGACCACATGCGTGGACGTAACATTCCAGTCAAACTAAAACTCGAGAGCAAGTGTTTTTATCGATCAGTCAGCAACAGTGGTGAGTCGTAACAGTGTTGGGAACTGCTACTGACTATATCATTAAACCCGTTGCAGAACTGTATCAATGTTGGAACGTAATTACATGAACCTTTAATTGCAGATAGTCAATTACGTCGGAAGGACAAATGAAATTGCATCATGATCAAGAAACTCACAAACAGTCAAACACCTCACAAAAAACCACATTCTTCTTGTTGAGTGAAAGAGTGTGTGAAATATGATGTAATTTAGATGTTAATTTAAGGAACTGATACTGCTGTTTGAATTTCATGTGACTGTATGCTGGGATGCTGAGCACACGTGTCGGTGAGGGCAGCATACTGCAGCGACATCATCCGTCATCCCTTGCCGCACCCTGCCACGTCATCGCAGTCCATCGCAGACTTACCTGATGGGGCGAGACATCGGTGTTGCAGTACACCAAGTCGCCAGCCGTCGTCACCAGCAGCACTATCACGAAATTGTACCATTATTAAATGTCATACGAAGTGAATATTCAAATGTTGAAAATTAAAAAAACAGGGTATGGAAGATGTGCTCGCTCCGCCGTGGTTTTTTTCCGGGGTTTTTCCCATTGGCCTTTGCCCGAATGGGGAGCGTAACTCAAAATCCCTGAGACTTAAAAGTAAACAAAGCACATGCTTCCAAGTGAAAGAACACAGTGAACTTTAAACAAAACAGACAAGGAAAATAAGTCTGCTTGGATGTCCAGTCAAACAAGTGTGACTGTACATCCAAAGGGGGCAATGTAGTGCTGCAATAGTGAAAATTAATACTACGACGATGTCAAACCTTATTTTCACGATTTAAAGAAGTATTCATGATATTAAAAATGTAATTATAATTTTATTATTTTCATTTTTGTGCTCAGTGTATCAAAGACTTTCTAGTGCACGGAATAAATTAGCATTGTTTGTACTACGAAACTATATATGATTGTTAACGGTTAAGCATGTAATAATTAGATGTAAGACATTTTGTTGAGTCTGAATTTTGTTCTCGTACTGGTCGATAGAGAAGGAAAAGTTCCTTAATCGATGAGGAGGTATAAAGGCTGTAAAAAGGAGAGAGAGAGAAGGTAATTACAAGTTATTCAAAACAAATATCTCTAAAGTGTAACGTCTTGTGATTTCCTATAACTAAAAATTGCAAGGCCCAATCTGAGCCTGTCCTGAATAACAGCAAAGAACATTTATGTTATCATATATTTTCTTCGTTTGATCACGGTTGTGATTCGCATGTTTCTTTTTGTTACGCGACATGTTATGAATATTTTCATTATACGCGCAAAAGTGCACGCAGCTTTAATCGAACCTGCGTCTTTCGGAAACGATAACTTTTAATCAGTATAATTACGCGAATATCATCTAAATCGCAACCGTGATCGCGAAAGTGTTTCCTGGACCAAATAATTCTTATAAAATGTGTATTCTCCAAAGCGAGCAGCATTGCACTATCACTGACTCGCAACAATCGAAAGAGTAAAAACAGTGCTTAAATAAAATTGCCACCTTTTAATAATTATTATTATCCCATTAAATAAATAAATAACAATTCAGTGGCTATCCAATCAATAAACACGAGAGGGCAATTCAACATGCCTTAAAGTTCTCAGGACACAAATGTTATTTGTTGCATATTTAATTGACATTTGGAGTGACAACTTGTGGCGATGATGAGAGCTGTGAGCTATGATCACTTGCCAGCTGGTCAACTGCAGCACCAGTATGGCACAGTCCACCCAAGTGAAGCTGAGTTCGGCACGAGCTAGAGCCACTTGCCAGTCACCCAACTCCATCATCAGTTTGGCATGAGCTAAATCCTCTGTGTGAGCTTTTCTCAATGCAACATTACTACAAAGCACCCTCTGCCATGCAGCAGAGGTAAGATGTACCCTCTGCCACAAAACATTTGTACAGAGAACCCTCTCATGCAACATATGTATAGAGCACCCCCTGCCACACAACTAATGTACAGAGCACCCTCTGCCACTTAACATATGTACACAGCACCCATTGAAATGAAACACTAATACACAGAACTCTCTGTCATGTAACATTACTATGAAGCATCTTCTGCCACACAAGACCCATTGTGACATAACATTGGTAGCAACATGCTGTACCATAAAACACAGCTAAGAAGCACCCTCTGCCACACAAAGTTGTCCAACTGCAGAGTCAGGTCATGAGAAGTACAGCGACTCCAAGGAGTTCTGCCTTTCCAGCACAAGATGGCAATGGCATCCTTCTCACAACAGCAGGGGACTTTAGTTCATCACATTTCATCCAGTTTGCATGATAGATACAAGGGTGGTTTGAAAAGTTCTCAGAACAGAATACAAAAGAAGTACTTACATCACTGAAACTTTTTTTATTTTTCATTGTAGTGTCCTTGTAGATTAAGGCACTTGGTCCAACGATGTTCCAGTGCCTTGATCCCATCTCGAAAATGAATTTCCTCCAGGCCTGCAAAACAGTTGTTAACTCCGGCTATCAATTCTTTGTTTGAAGTGAATCTTCGTCCACTGAGAAAAATTTTCAGTTTTGGGAAGAGATGGAAGTCCGACAAAGCCATATCAAGTGAATATGGTGGGTGCGGCAACAATTCATACCTTAGTTCGTGTAATTTTGCCACGGCGACTGCACAGTGCAGGTGCACATTGTCTTAATTAAAGATGACTTTCTTCCTTGCTAAACCTGGCCTTTTTTCGCGTATCTTTTGTTGCAATTTGTCCAGGAGGTTAGCATAGTATTCTCCAGTAATTGTTTGCCAAGTAGGGAGATAATCTACAAACAGAATCTCCTTCACATCCCAGAACACTGATGCCATGACCTTTCCCGCTGAAGGAATTGTCTTTGCTTTCTTTGGTGGTGGAGAATCAGCATGTTTCCACTGCTTTGACTGTGGTTTTGTCTCTGGGGTATAATAGGGCACCCAAGTTTCATCTGTGGTCACAATCCGGCACAAAAAATCTTGTTCGTTTCTCCTAAAACAGGCCAAACATTGTTCTGATATGTCCATTATAATGTGTTTTTGGTCCAGTGTCTAGAGTCGTGGTACCCATCTTGCAGATAATTTTTTTTCATTTCTAATTCTTCAGTCAAAATGTGACATACTCTTTCAGATGACATCTGGCAAGTGTGAGCAATTTCACGCACTATCAATTGGCGATCCTCCAGTCCTCCAGTGTATTCTGGAAATCTGCATGAATGCAGCAGCACATATCTGTGCTTACGCTGCTGGTCAGTGTCTGAGTAAACATGCCAATTTTTCTTTCTGAAACATTTTGCACGTTTGGTTTCATGCTGCCTGATTGCCAAAGCAATTGGTATATGACTCCCACTTTGTGAACTGCATTACCACATCTGCCACATGTACTTGCCCACTGCATGCAAGCAGTGTGTGGCTGTATCATTGACACTCAAAACACTGCAGCATACTTGGTACACATGATCACACTACCAGATGTAAGAGCACATAAGCAGTTGTTACTATGCAACGTAAGATAATAAATGGACATTATCACCCAAGTGAAAGACTTGCACCAGGCCAGTGAACCATACAAAATTATTTATACTGTCATTTAGTTCCAATATGATGGGCATAGAGAAATTAAGTCCAAATTTTAAACTGATTGTAAATCACACTCATGTGCCAAGCACATGGATTAAGGATAGAAAAGACCCACTGTGGTTTAATAATAAAATCCGGATAATGTTAAGAATACAGGGATTGTTGCACTCTCAGTTAAAAAACACACAAATGTCGACAGGCAGAAGTTAATAGAAATTCATGCCTCTGTAAGAAATCAATGCACAAAACATACAAGATCCAACGTAATACCTTAGTGAAAGACTTTGCTGAGAATCTGAGAAAATTCTGGTCATATATAAAATCAGTAAGTCTCTTGAAGTCTGGGGTGGCAATAGAAGACAGCAAAAGGAAAGCTGAAATTTTAGATTTCACATTTAAGAAATCATTTGTGCAAAAGAGTTGTACAAATACACCATCATTTGACTGTTGCACAGACTCCTGCATGGAGGACATAGAAATAGACATCCCTGGTATAGGGAAGCAAGAGAAAAAGTTGAAAACAAATAAGTCACCATGTCCAGATGGAATCCCAATTTGGTTTTACAGAGAGTACTCTGCATGTTGTTGTTGTTGTTGTGGTCTTCAGTCCTGAGACTGGTTTTATGCAGCTCTCCATGCTACTCTATCCTGTGCAATCTTCTCCATCTCCCAGTACCTACTGCAGCCTACATCCTTCTGAATCTGCTTAGTGTATTCATCTCTTGGTCTCCCTCTACGATTTTTACCCTCCACTCTGCCCTCCAATGCTAAATTTGTGATCCCTTGATGCCTCAAAACATGTCCTACCAACCGATCCCTTCTTCTAGTCAAGTTGTGCCACAAACTTCTCTTCTCCCCAATCCTATTCAATACCTCCTCATTAGTTACGTGATCTACCCATCTAATCTTCAGCATTCTTCTGTAGCACCACATTTCAAAAGCTTCTATTCTCTTCTTGTCCAAACTAGTTATCGTCCATGTTTCACTTCCATACATGGCTACACTCCATACAAATACTTTCAGAAACGACTTCCTGACACTTAAATCTATACTCGATGTTAACAAATTTCTCTTCTTCAGAAACGATTTCCTTGCCATTGCCAGTCTACATTTTATATCCTCTCTACTTCGACCATCATCAGTTATTTTACTCCCTAAATAGCAAAACTCCTTTACTACTTTAAGTGTCTCATTTCCTAATATAATTCCCTCATCCTCACCCGATTTTATTCGACTACATTCCATTATCATCGTTTTGCTTTTGCTGATGTTCATCTTATATCCTCCTTTCAAGACACTGTCCATTCCGTTCAACTGCTCTTCCACGTCCTTTGCTGTCTCTGACAGAATTACAATGTCATCGGCAAACCTCAAAGTTTTTACTTCTTCTCCATGAATTTTAATACCTACTCCGAATTTTTCTTTTGTTTCCTTTACTGCTTGCTCAATATACAGATTGAATAACATCGGGGAGAGGCTACAACCCTGTCTCACTCCTTTCCCAACCACTGCTTCCCTTTCATGCCCCTCGACTCTTATAACTGCCACCTGGTTTCTGTACAAATTGTAAATAGCCTTTCGCTCCCTGTATTTTACCCCTGCCACCTTCAGAATTTGAAAGAGAGTATTCCAGTTAACGTTGTCAAAAGCTTTCTCTAAGTCTACAAACGCTATAAACGTAGGTTTGCCTTTCCTTAATCTTTCTTCTAAGAAAAGTCTAGGGTCAGTATTGCCTCACGTGTTCCAACATTTCTACGGAATCCAAACTGATCTTCCCCGAGGTCGGCTTCTACCAGTTTTTCCATTCGTCTGTAAAGAATTCGCATTAGTATTTTGCAGCTGTGACTTATTAAACTGATAGTTCGGTAATTTTCACATCTGTCAACACCTGCTTTCTTTGGGATTGGAATTATTATATTCTTCTTGAAGTCTGAGGGTATTTCGCCTGTCTCATACATCTTGCTCACCAGATGGTAGAGTTTTGTCATGACTGGCTCTCCCAAGGCCATCAGTAGTTCTAATGGAATGTTGTCTACTCCCGGGGCCTTGTTTCGACTCAGGTCTTTCAGTGCTCTGTCAAACTCTTCACGCAGTATCTTATCTCTTCGTCTACATCCTCTTCCATTTCCATAATATTGTCCTCAAGTACTTCGCCCTTCTATAAACCCTCTATATACTCCTTCCACCTTTCTGCCTTCCCTTCTTTGCTTAGAACTGGGTTGCCATCTGAGCTCTTGATATTCATACAAGTGGTTCTCTTCTCTCCAAACGTCTCTTTAATTTTCCTGTAGGCAGTATCTATCCTACCCCCAGTGAGACAAGCCTCTATATCCTTACATTTGTCCTCTAGCCATCCCTGCTTAGCCATTTTGCACTTCCTGTCGATCACATTTTTGAGACGTTTGTATTCCTTTTTGCCAGCTTCATTCACTGCATTTTTATATTTTCTACTTTCATCAATTAAATTCAATGTTTCTTTTGTTACCCAAGGATTTCTATTAGCCCTCGCCTTTTTACCTACTTGATCGTCTGCTGCCTTCACTACTTCATCCCTCAGAGCTACCCATTCTTCTTCAACTGTATTTCTTTCCCCCACTCCTGTAAATTGTTCCCTTATGCTCTCCCTGAAACTCTCTACAACCACTGGTTCTTTCAGTTTATCCAGGTCCCATCTCCTTAAATTCCCACCTTTTTGCAGTTTCTTGTTTCAATCTGCAGTTCATAACCAATAGATTGTGGTCAGAATCCACATCTGCCCCTGGAAATGTCTTACAATTTAAAACCTGGTTCCTAAATCTCTGTCTTACCATTATATAATCTATCTGATACCTTCTAGTATCTCCAGGATTCTTCCAGGTATACAACCTTCTTTTATGCTTCTTGAACCAAGTGTTAGCTATGATTAAGTTATGCTCTGTGCAAAATTCTACAAGGCGGCTTCCTCTTTCATTTCTTCCCCCCAATCCATATTCACCTACTATGTTTCCTTCTCTCCCTTTTCCTACTGACAAATTCCAGTCACCCATGACTATTAAATTTTCGTCTCCCTTCACTACCTGAATAATTTCTTTTATCTCGTCATACATTTCTTCAATTTCTTCATCATCTGCAGAGCTAGTTGGCATATAAACTTGTACTACTGTAGTAGGCATGGGCTTTGTGTCTATCTTGGCCACAATAATGCGTTCACTATGCTGTTTGTAGTAGCTAACCCGCACAATCCGGCACATTCATTATTAAACCTACTCCAGCATTACCCCTACTTGATTTTGTATTTATAACCCTGTAATCACCTGACCAAAAGTCTTGTTCCTCCTGCCACCGAACTTCACTAATCCCCACTATATCTAACTTTAACCTATCCATTTCCCTTTTTAAATTTTCTAACCTACCTGCCCGATTAAGGGATCTGACATTCCACGCACCGATCCGTAGAACGCCAGTTTTCTTTCTCCTGATAATGACATCCCCTTGAGTAGTCCCCGCCCGGAGATCTGAATGGGGGACTATTTTACCTCCGGAATATTTTACCCAAGAGGACGCCATCATCATTTAATCATACAGTAAAGCTGCATGTCCTCGGGAAAAATTACGACTGTAGTTTCCCCTTGCTTTCAGCCGTTCACAGTACCAGCACAGCAAGGCCGTTTTGGTTAATGTTACAAGGCCGGATCAGTCAATCATCCAGACTGTTGCCCCTGCAACTACTGAAAAGGCTGCTGCCCCTCTTCAGGAACCACATGTTTGTCTGGCCTCTCAACAGATACCCCTCCGTTGTGGTTGCACCTACGGTACGGCCATCTGTATCGCTGAGGCACGCAAGCCTCCCCACCGACGGCAAGGTCCATGGTTCATGGGGGGGGGGGGGGGGTACTCTGCATATTGACCCCTTATTTAACTTGTATTTACTGATGGTCTCTTGCCCAGCACAGCACAAAATCCTAAGCGACTGGAAAAAACACAGGTGACTCCTACATATAAGAAAGGTAAAAGAACGGACCCACACAATTACAGATCAATATTCTTAACAATGGTTTGCTGCAGAATTCTTGAACAGATTCTGAGTCCTAATATAATATACTTCCTTGATACAGAAAAGTTTCTGCGTACAAATCAGGACGGATTTAGAAAGCATCACTCATGTGAAACTCGGCTTGTTCTTTTCCCACATGACATCCTATAAACCATTGATGGAAGACAACAGGCAGATTTCAAATTCCTAGATATCTTTTGACACAGTGTCAGTAAGTTTTCATCATGGGCAAGGGTATTGTTTGGAGTGTCCCAGTGAAGTGTGATAGAACCACTATTATTATCTATATACGTAAATGGTCTGACAGACAGGGTTAGCAACAAAATTTATGGCTGTTTGCTAATGACACTGGGACTAGGACACTCATGACCAGCGACAGGTGGGTGGGGAGTAGGGAGGGGAGGGGGGGCATGCTAGCTCTCACAGAAATGGAAAAATCTAGTATAGTCAGGTGTTTCCCTTTTAACAACATGTTTTTTATAGATCATGATTACCATGGCCTATTATTTTAGTATGA
Organism: Schistocerca nitens; assembly: GCF_023898315.1. Lineage (NCBI taxonomy): Eukaryota > Metazoa > Arthropoda > Insecta > Orthoptera > Acrididae > Schistocerca > Schistocerca nitens. The sequence continues at coordinate 287,692,913 of NC_064618.1, read as the reverse complement.
GAACAAAGTTTTCAAACAGTGCCAGAGTTGGCAGTTTTTTATGGTTACTTACAAGTCACCATCTTCCAAAATACTCCACACCCCCATACAAACTATCACACAGGCACCCTTGCAGTGTAGTGTACAAGAAGGTGTCATGATAGAGTGACTGTAAGAGGACACAAGATGATTTAGACAGACTTTCTAGTCTGCGTGACAAATGGCAGCTCACTCTAAATGTAGAAAAACGTAAGTTAAAAAGAATGTGTAAGAAAAATAAGCATTTAACATTCGAATCCAGCACTAGTAGTGTGCTAGGCATAATGTTGCAAAGCAATATGAAATGGAATGAGCACATTAGGTTGGTAGTTGGAAAGACGAATGCTCAACTTCATTTTATTGGAAGAATTTTGGTAAAGTGTAGCTCATCTATAAAGGAGATGGTGTATAGAATGCTAGTGGGAGCCATTCTTGAGCACTCCTCGAGTGTCTGGGATCCCCACCAGGTCAGTTTAAAGGAAGACATGAAGAAATTCAGAGGCATGCCACTAGATTTGTTACTGGTAGATTCAATCAGCATGCACGTATTAAGAGGATACTTTGTGAACTCAAATAGGAATCCTTGGAGAGAAGCCAACAGTCTTTACCTGAGGCACTACTGCAGAAACAGAGAAAAATTATTTGAGGCCAACTGAAGAATGATTCTACTGCCATCAACATACATTTTGTGTAAGGACCATGAAGATGAGATGAGATGGTGGCTTCCGAAGTATATATTGATGGTCGGCCATGAAAACCTGATGACTCAATTTTGTTAAATTTTGCAGGAGAAGTAAAAATGGTTTCTTAAAAATATATATATATATATATATATATATATATATATATATATATATATATATATATATATATATATATAAAGTGATACAGAAAGATGCTACATGTGCAACTGTACAGTAGAATTTTTTTTTATTTATTATGGTTTTAGGGCGCAAAACAGCTACGGTCGTAAGCCCCATTCTGTGGCTTAGTGAAGGGTAATAACAGGAATTTAAATCAGCAGCAATGGGAGCTAAACTCAAGGAGGAGGAAAACTAAAAACGGAAGGAAATCTTAGAAAAGTGCTATTGAAAGGGGGGTTGGTTTTCCTGAAAAGAGCTTCAAATGACCAATGTCATTCCATTAACACTTATGAATTCAAGGACGCAATCAGCTGAGCGCACGTCATCTGCTAGAAGGGAAGATGTATCAGGTGACAGCTGTAAATGGCGCGCAGCAGATTAAAATAGGGGCAGTGAAGTAAAAGGTGTCTCACCGTCCACAGTTGAGAGCAGTGAGGACAAAGTGGGGGAGGATCGCGACTTAAAAGATGTCGATGGCTAAAAAGACAGTGCCCAATCCGGAGTCTAGTTAAAATTACCTCCTCCCAACGACGAGGCCGGGAGGAAGAGGTCCAAGCACAGGAAAGAGGTTTTATGTCCCACAATTTATTATCCTGATGTGCAGACCAATGTGTGTGCCATAAAAGAGCAACATGATGACATAAAATACTCTGTAGATTGTCACAGGGAACCATGCGAACAGGGGGCTGAGGAGGAAGAGAGATGGCAGCCTTTGGTGCTATATCGGCTGCCTCGTTTCTGCGTATACCAACATGCCCTGGGACCCAAAGGAGTGCCACAGAGATGACCCCCCTTCCAAGTGGAGCATGTGGAGGCAATCCTGAATCTGGTGGACCAGAGGATGGATGGGATAAAGAGCTTGGAGGTTGAGAAGAGAACTGAGTTAATCCAAGCATATAATATACTGTATCCGCTGATGGTGATGGATGTATTGGATAGCCTGGAGAACAGCGGAATGCTCCGTAGTAAAAACCAAACACTGGTCAGGAAGACAAAATCTAATAGGGGTGTCATCGGCGATAAACAACCATGGGGGGGGGGGGTGTACTATCCTTGGGAAGCTGACAAAGATCATGGAGAAGGCAGGTCCGGGGGTGAAACCAAGGTGGCTTTGTACACCCATTTGTCAAGAAAGTTTTAGGAAATTAAAAGGAAAGTGAATGTAGCAACTGACAGAAACGGACTCCTGGTGATAATAGAGAGGAAGGGCTGCCTGCATACCATAAATCCAAGGAGGCGTAAAAAAAAAAGGGCATAGGTCAGATGAGCAAGCATGGAAGACAGACGATTAGCGTAATGTCTCAGGACAGCTCACCGATTGGACAGCAGAGGCTCAGCAGTCTCAGCGTTAAGGCTCTCCACGGGACTAGTGTAAAAAGCTCCAGACACTAAACGCAATCCACGGTGGTGGACAGAATCTAGATGTTGAAGAATAGACGGCCGTGCAGAGGAGTAAACTATAATTCCATAGTCCAATTACGAGCGCACTAAGTTGCAATATAGGTGGAGGAGGACCATTTGGTCCGCTGCCCAGGAGGTGCCACTCAGAACATGGAGGGTGTTGAGGGATCGTAGACAGCGAGCTGAAGGATATGAAACGTGAAAAGACCAGCAGTTTTCTGTCAAACGTAAGTCCCCAGAATTTGGTGATGTCTACGAACAGAAGGTTAACAGGGCCTAGATGTAGGGAAGGCAGCTAAAACTCCGTATGACCCAAAAATTTACACAAACAGTCTTACTAGGAGAAAATATGAAGCCGGTTTCGATGCTCCATGAGTGGAGGTGATCAAGACATCTTTGAAGACGTCGTTCAAGAAGGCTGTTGCATTGAGAGCGGTAATAGGTTGCAAAATCGTCAACAAATAGGGGGCCTGAGACATGGGGAAGTAGAAATCCATAAATGGATTTATGGCAATGGCAAATAGTACAACACTTAGCACTGAGCCCTGGGGCACCCCGTTTTCTTGCGAGAAAGTGCGGGATGGAGGAGTGTTCACCTGCACTCTATCATAAATTCACAGATGAAAAGGGGTAGCCAACCTCGACAGCCCCAAGAGAACAGTGTGCGGAAGATGCCTGTCCTCCAATAGGTATCGTATGCCTTCGTCAAATCAAAAAATACAAGCGGAGAGAGCAGCAAGATGGTCAACAGTGAAATGATGTTTTCAGGAACCACACTGGGCAGTTGTTAAAAGGTTTCAGAACTCCAGCCACCACCCTAAACGACAATTTACCATATGTTCCAAAACCTTACAAACAATACTCATGAGAGATTGGCTGCTAGCTAGAGGGGAGATGCTTGTCCTTTCCAGGTTTTGGAACAGGAATGACGATGGCTTTCCGCCATCTTCTGGGAAAGGTATTGTCAACCCAAAGTCAATTATAAAGGCAAAGGAGGTAGCACAGACTAGGGCATGATAGATGCAGCAACATTTGGATGTGAATACCATCTGGTCCCAAAGCAGAAGAGCAAGAGGAGGAGAGTGCATGTCTGAGTTCCCACATAGAAAAAACGATATTATAGCTTTTGCGATTTTGGAGAGGAAAAAGCAAGATGTCGCTCTTCCGCTACCCATTTCTTCGGGAGAAAGGTTGGTGGGTAATTAGAAGAGATCAAAATCTCAGCAAATTGTCAACCCAGTGATTTAGAGATTGTGACTGGGTCCAGTAAGGTATCATGAGCGACAGTTAGCCCAGAGGTCGGGGAAAAACTGGACGTGCCAGATATCTGTCGGATTCGACTCCAAACAACTGATGAGGGAGTGAAGCTATTAAAGGAGCTGGTAAAGAAATCCCAGCTTGCCTTTTTGCTATCGCGTATGATGCAACAGCATTGCTCACACAACTGCTTATAGCAGATACAGTTGGCTAACATAGGATGATGGCAGAAAACGTGACGAGCACATATCCACTCGCATATTGTGTCACGGCACGCCTCATTCCACCGTACGAGGTACTGATAGTTCCACGGCTGTAAGAATAACTTCCGTAACATGAGTGACCTCATCGTTAATGCTAAGAAACTGACGGTCATCAAATGTTGCTAGAGAGGAGAAAAGTGTCCAATCGGCTTGGGAAAACTTCCAGTGTCTTGATCGCATAGATGGCAGTTGTGGTTGTAATCAAGGGACACATGGAAAATGGTCACTCTTGTATGTATCACCAAGAGTGAACCATTCATAGCACCGAGCTAGCCGAACAGTACTGACCGAAAGGTCCAAATGAGAGTAGGTTGATGTGGAGGCAGACAAAAATCTAGGGTACTCAGTGTTGATGCAAACAAGATCCCTTTGGTGGAAGAGGACAATCAATAGGGAGCCTCTTGGACAAGGACACGGAAATCCCCAAAGCGGGCGGTGGGCGTTGAAGTCCCCAACCAGCAAATTGGGGGTTGGGAGCTGACCAAGGAGATGAAGAAGATTGACTCTTGCCATTGGTGTAGTCGATGGAATGTATAAGGTACAAAGAGAGAAGGTGAATCCAGAAAGGGAAAGATGTATAGCGACACCTTGGAAGGAACTGTGTAAGTACATTGGGTGATAATGGATAGTATCAAGGAGAAGAAACATAAGTCCGCCGTGTGCCGGAACGCCAGCAACAAAGGGAAGATCAAAGTAGACTGATTGGAAATGAGGGAAGACAAAGCGATCATGGGGACATAGCCGTGTTTCCTGAAGACAGAAGATGACCAGGGAGTAGAATGGTAAGAGGATCGACAGTTCATCCCAATTGGAGCAAATTCCGCAGATATTCCAATGGATAATTGACATAGGGTGGACAAAAAAAAGGGAAAATCTCACCACGGTTGCTGTCAACTCAGCGACCGCTGAGAGCCAGTGGCCGACGGTGTGGAATGGCATTTAGCCAGAGGCAGAAGACCCCGATCCATGGATTTTTTGGGGGCAGCTCCTGCTGCCAGTGGTCAGCTGGTTGACCAGCCGCCAGCGGTGCATTTCAGCGACACGGAAGATGGCCAAGGATGGCTACCGCTGGGTGGCGCTGTAGAAGAGACATGCCATGGCGGAGAAGGAGAGGAACCTTTTTTCTTATGAGCCTTCTTGGGAGCAGGACACTGAGATGGAGGAGCTTATGGTTGTGAGGTCTGGGTATGTAAAAAATCTTCACGAGTAGACTCTTTTTTAGAAGTCCTGGCATCTGATTTAGCAGGAACTGATGGAGGTTGAGCCTTAGAGTGAGCGGGTGATAATGGGAGGGTGAACAGGCGATCTTTGGGCTGGCTGATCTGACAACCATGGTACTAAAGGTGAGATCGCAAGTCTGTGTGGCTACCTCCTTAGTAGGTCGAGGAGAGAGGAGGACAGTGCAATATTTACATATGGGGAACACAGTGAGCTATCTACTGGTGAATAACTTACAAGCAGCAAAGGTAGACACCTTTTCCTTCACTCGGACTTCCTGAATAATTCATTCATCTTTAAAAATAGGGCAATCTCTAGAGGAACCAGCGTGGTCACCCATACAGTTGATTCAACGAGGGGATGGGGGTGGAAAATCACCCTCATGGGTGTCCCTGCCACAAGTAACACATTTGGTCGTATTGGAACATGACTGGCTGGTATGGTTAAACCTCTGACACTGACAGCAACACGTTGGGTTGGCAATGTAAGGGTGAACTGAAATTATCTCATATCCCGCTTTAATGTTCGATGGAAGTTGAACTCTGTCAAATGTCAAGAAGAAAGTGCGGATCGGTACCAGTTCCTTTTCAACCCTTTTCATTACTAAAAGTGCAGCCGTTACTCCCTGACCAGACAGGTAATTTTGAATGTCCTCATTTGATAATCCGTCAAGTGATCTTGTATAAACGACCCCACACAATGAGTTTAAAGCACGGTGTGCTTGCACCCTGACAGGGAAGGTGTGTAGCAGAGTAGTTCAAAGCAAGTTTTGTGCCTGGAGGGCACTGTCTGTGCCATTTCATAACCAGGAAAAGACTTTACAGGACCTACAATTGTGTCGACACCTTTCTGAATAATGAAAAGGTTTACTGTCGAGAAGTCTTGACCTTCGTCAGACCAGGAAACAACTAGGAACTTTGGCACTGGGGCTGAGACTCATCTAGGTTTATCTTGTGGGCAGAAGTTGTAGAAGTACAAGAAACCATTGCGAAAATATCCCCCGTGACTACCGGCATCTCCGATGGCGCGCTCCTTTCTAATGGGGGCCCTCTCTGAGGGCACTCCCGCCTTAGGTGATTGTCCACATCTCAGGTCACACCTTCCGAGAAATGGACAGAGAGACCAATCGGCATATTCAGAAGGTACCAACTCAGGTAATCACCCCTCCCTGGGCCTGGCCTTAACTCAGAGTCCTGTACTCGCCACACACATATCCACAAACGAGTTGTGGACCCCCTGGGGGCTGTTTTGCCTCAACAGCTATCCACCCAACCAGCTCATAGCATATAGCTATCCCGGAGGCTCTCCTTGTGATACACAACTTTTAAAGAAATGGAGATTACTGCATAATAGATGTAAAACAAAGCACAGGCCTGTAGACAGAGCAATGTAAATTAATATGTTTGGCTGCCAAGACGGCAAGTCATGAAGCCACCCACAACTACAAGAGCTGAATATTATCGAAAGATATCCCACATGACACAAAGAAATTTTAATCATGTATTAGTGATGTCAAAGTTAGTGTTCACACACTTGTGGTATTGACAACCCAAGTGGAGTGGAGATGTTTGTAAGGGCGCAAGACAGCAAGGTCTTCAGCACCCACAAGAAAACAAACTGAGACAAGTGTTGGTAAAATACACAAAACAGAAAGATAAAAACAGCACAGAAAACAAGTGTTACAAAAATTGGCAAACTATTTGCATAACCACACGGAACGAAGTATTGTGTCAATATTAAAACATTAACTACACAGGATGAAATGGTATAAGGAGCTATGACAATAGAGCAGATGGATGTGGCTGGCTCACCGTGAGAAGAAAAAAGGAGGGTCCAGCCACCCTAACGACACACTAAAACCTCCAGCCTACAAGTTTATGTCAGAGTCCAGACTCATCACAAAACTTTAAAAGTTTAGTCACACTCATCTCATCATCAGCTAAAATACAGAGCAGATCCCCACCAATATTTGCTTCTGCCCTTGGATCACGGTATAAAATGCAATCTGTTAAAATGTGGCAGATAGAGATGTGCATGCTACAAGCATCAAAAAACAGGGATCCTCTCGGCCGACTACAAAACTATGTGTGACAGGGCAGTGCCCAATTCTAATATGTGTGAGGGCCACTTCATTCCACCTGAGCAACTGGCAGGAGGAACTCCATGGCCAGGTTGTTGACTTCACCAACCGCTGCTTATTGGCCATCACCGCCAGCCTTTCCTCATCCCACAACTACATACACTTCCTGTGTAGTGCAGAAATGACGACAGCCTGCAAGGAAACAGGACACTGTGTCTGCAATGTAAAACATGAAGTCCAGCCACACTCATCTCTAGAAGGCAATCCTGTGCACGAACTCCATAGGGCCTCATTGCCTGTTGCCAGTCACGAAAAAGCCTTTCCAGTGGAGGCTGAGCAATGGTATGGTAAGTGCGTGTGTATGGTATGTACAGTGTTTTATATGCTTGGTGCACCGTAAGTAGCTGTCGTCTGATGTGAAGTGGTGATTCACCAGCCTCTGCATGAGGCTCGGTATGGGGCTTGTTCTGTATGCTCCAAAGGCCAACCGAATCCCTTCATGGAGATCATGTCGAACATCTTTAAATAAGAGGGTCTCGCAGATTCATACATCGTGCACCCATAATCGAGCCAAGATCGTACAAATGTCATGTAAAACCAGAGCAGACAAGTCATGTCTGCTCCCCACGTACAGTGGCAAAGACATTTTAAAATACTTAAAGCCTTAAATGACTGTTTTTTCAGGCCCTTAAGATGTGGTAACCACGTAAGCTTAGAGTCAAATGTTAGGCCCAGAAATCTTACTGTGACTTTAAAAGAAAGGACGGTGTCCCTCATCCTCAACTTAGCAAAGTTTAAAATGGAACAAGAACTGTTAATAAGAACACACTGTTCTGTGCCCACTAATCCAAACATTGAAGAGTTAGTTGCAACTGATGTGTTGTCGTTTCAAGCAAAAACCGAGAAGTCACCCACAAACAAAGAACACTGGTCAAGACTTTTTCACTATGGACGTAATGCTATTAACAGCTATGGCAAAGACAGTCACACTCGAAATGCTACCTTGAGGTGGACAGTTCTCCTGCTCAAAGTGATCAGACAGGATGTCACCAACTCTGTATCTAAAATATTGTGGTGAGAGGAAGGACCGAATAAAAATGGGAAGACAACCACGAAAAACCCATTCTTGAAGCTGCTCGAGGATATGATGCCTCTAAGTAATATCATAGACCTACCAAATGTCAAAAAATACACCTCGAAGGTGTTGTCAGCATAGGAAAGCCTGTTGCATAGCTGCCTCCAGTAAGATCAGATTATGAAAGGTGGAGCGATGACACTTCCTGAACCCACACTGAAAGCAACTAAGGAGGCACCTGGATTCTAAGATCCTGAGAAGATGGTTGTTGACCATCTGCTCCTACGTCTTTCCCACACAGCTAGTGAGTGTAACACTATGATAACTACTCAGGGATGTACAGTCTTCCCCGGGTTTTAGGAGAGGAATTAAAATTGCCTCATGCCGTGAGTCGGAAAAGTGAGGCAACGCCCAAATGGCACTAAAAATTGTGAGGAGGATGTCTTTGTTTCGCCTTTCACAGGTGTTGCAGCATACTATAATGAATTCTGTCGTGACCAGGAGATGTGTCATGAGCCACAGACAATGCAGAATCCAGTTCCCACATGGAAAAGGGGCAGGGCAGTTCGTCAGTGGTGGACCAGAGGTCCACACTAAAACCTGTCAGCAGCCGCTCTATGGTGCTGGAAACCTGGATCCTGACTGGCAACTGCAGTAACTGTGGCAAAATAGGCCACCATAGTATGGGCAATCCGTGGATTTGTTTGGAGAGTGCCATTCCCCATTACAGCAGCCATGGAGCACCTCCCTCCTGTCCCAGAAGTTCTCCTGACAGTCTCCCATACAACATAACTCTTCCTGGAACAATTAATGGTATTCAAAAACAGTTGCCATGACCTCTTCTTGCTCTCTCGAATAATTCGGCGGCACTTTGCCCTCACCACTTGAAATACTGTAAGATTCTCTGTAGTTGGCAGACACTTCAACCTATGCACAGCTGCACTCTACCAAGGGACAAGTTGCCTCTTCTGTTGTCCTGTGGTGTGTGAAATGAATGCTGCAGTGGCATGGTGTATCATTTTGGTAATATGATCCACCCATGCCTCGACATTGGCACAATGTTCAAACTGGGTCAACTAGCTATAAAGTGTCCAGTATGTCCTACCAAGCACCCACTGCGGTGGTTTCCTTTCAGGTTCCAGTCCATCTAGCAGATGAATCCAGATCGGGAAGTGATCACTTCTGTGCAAGTTGTCAACCACTTCCCATTGAGCAGTGTGAGCAAGAGCTGGAGCTGGAGAGCAAAGTGAGAGATCAATGGCAGAGAATGACCCAGTTGCTGTGCTCTGTTCTGTATTAAGCAACCATGCACATGATGACATGAGAAGCCTCTCAGTTGCTCCATCCCTGGGGCAGGTAGTTGCAGAGCCCCAAAGCACACTGTGTGCATTAAAATCGTCACAGAGGATGAAGGGGCGGGGAAGCTGTGTAATAAGGTCTCTTAGGGCTTCCACATCAAGCACCTAGTGTGGGGGCAAGTAAAGGGAACAAATTGTCAATGGATGACGCACATGCAATGCTATGGCAACTGCTTGATAAGTCATTGTAAGGGAGAGAGGCAAGGAGTAGTAGTCGGAACTGATGAAAGTACCTATGCCTCCTCTACCGCTCTCTCCAAGTCATCCTTTATGTGTAGGATATAGCCTCGTAGCTCAGGGCAAACGGTTAATGGAAATTAGTCTCCTGGAGACACAGACACAGTGGTCTACCCTGAGATAGGAGGTACAGTTCCTCCACATGCGTCCTGAACCCCTGTAAATTCCACTGTAGGATGGGAGCCATTACATCGATGTGGTTTTAATGTACCGCTACCTTTGTACTGCAGAGGTGAAGCACTTGTAGAGTGAGGGTGAACTGAAGGGCTGCCGGGATCCAAGGCATCTAACTCCATGATGTTCTCCTCATCAGTCAGACGGGAAAGAATGACATCTGATGTCGCTTGGGACAGCTTTTGACCTGAACATCGTGAACCTTTCCATGCCCCTTTGAGGATTGGGGGGAGGTGGGGGGAGGGGGGGGGGCATTGAGAGGCACTCTGCTTTTTTTGTACCTTCTGGATGCTCACTGTGGAACTGTTGTTGGTCTTCCCTGATGCAGCTGCCCAGATTGCTTGGTCCTTACTCATTTCCTTGGCATGTACATGTGCACATAAAAGTGCTTGTGGTGGATACAGGCACACTAGATGTCGTCTGCACCAAAGTGTCCACCTTGGGAATACATTTCTGCACCATGGAAGAACATGAGGTGGCAAAGACAAGGGGTTTCATCGCCTTATATTCTTTTTTGGCTTCAGCACAGGGGATCCACTTGGTTACTTTTATTTCCTGTATTTTGCATTCCTTAGCAGTCTCTGCTCCAGCCCAGGTGGTTCCCGGAGCATTTGATGCAAATCACTGGAGACGGGCAGTTAGTCCCAACTTCATGAGCAGCTTTTCCGCACTTCCCACACTTCACCTCCACAACTCATGGTTGTATGGCACCGCATAGGGTTTGGAATGTAAGGCCAAACATTAAGTCAAAGGAATCCCACAATAATATGTTCAGACAGTGTTGGGGAATTGAATGTGACAGTGAAAGTGGCTGTCTTTTCAGTTTCTTCATTATTCCTTCATGTTCGTTGCTCCACATCAACTATCCCCTGGGATGGCAATTCTTGCTTCAATTCTGCTATGTCCATGTCCATGATATCTCGGCATGTGACAACATCCTTACTGGGGCTGAGAAGTGTGCATCAACAATGATATCATATACACCCAATTTCCTTAATTTCTGAAGGAGATTCACCTACTTCGACCTGTAAGTTTTGACCAACAATGAGCCATTACACACTTGTTTTATAGATTTTAAGGTGCCAGCCAGGCCTTCCAAACACTTATGGACATGAAAGTAGGGATACTTTTTCAAATTTCCTCTCCTTCCTCTTTATCACCACAAACACATTGTTGTTCAAGAACCCATGAGCTCTGTTACTGAAGTCCACAGTATTCTTACTATCAGGAGGACTAACCTCTCTCATTCTCTTGGATGAATCTACATCTACATTTATACTCCGCAAGCCACCCAACGGTGTGTGGCGGAGGGCACTTTACGTGCCACTGTCATTACCTCCCTTTCCTGTTCCAGTCGCGTATGGTTCGCGGGAAGAACGACTGCCGGAAAGCCTCCGTGCGCGCTCGAATCTCTCTAATTTTACATTCATGATCTCCTCAGCAGGTATAAGTAGAGGGAAGCAATATATTTGATACCTCATCCAGAAACGCACCCTCTCGAAACCTGGACAGCAAGCTACACTGCGATGCAGAGTTCCTCTCTTGCAGAGTCTGCCACTTGAGTTTGTTAAACATCTCCGTAACGCTATCACGCTTACCAAATAACCCTGTGACGAAACTCGCCACTCTTCTTTGGATCTTGGGTGTGTATACTCCCAGGTGCTACACCCATCCTGCTGAGAGGACAAGAGGATGATTTCAAGGGTTCTGTTTCAGTCCAATGAGCAGCTGGGGAAACAAGGGTCCACTCAGACAGAGCCCCGCATGCCTGAGTAAGCCTTATACGACTGGGGTGCAGAGGTTCCCCAGAGGTTGCCTGCTAATGACTGTTCAACCTCAATAGGCATGCATCCCACCAGTGCGCAGTACACCTTCAGATCGAGGGTTTTTTATAGAGGCTTTTACCAACCTTGCAATCCAGGTGGTCATGCCAAGATCCTCATTCCCTGAGACACACATGTTCCACCGCATGGTGGTCGCTGAAGCATGCCCAGAGCTTACGGTGACAGGGGACTGGCGTTGTTTACCAGTCGCCAGCTCAGAAAGCCCGGGGTCGCCAAGACGGTATCCAGCAAATGAGTGCTGAGCACCTGAGGGCTCGACAACCTAAGTTGAGCTGTGTAACTCATCTTGAAAAATCGAGGGGGCAGGGAAATAAACAAATAAAAAATTGCACTGCACACCTAGCGAAACATCACAAAAACTTACAAAACTCAGTAATGCCAACATGAGTTGAACTACATGGCCCAACTTGACAGAATGACACCACTAAAGATATCCTAATAGAAATTGCACTACCCACCCAGAGAAAAATTATGAAAACTAACAAACTGAAATTATGAAAACTTGCAAAATGCAGTACCAGCAATATCAGTCGACCTGCCCACAGCACCACAAAATCCAAACTTGCTCATATAACTAACACTGAAAACCTAACCTCACCAATTTAGGCAAAAGAAACTCCATAATACCTACCACAGAACCAAAAAATTCATAAATAAACTGCATAACACCATTTTCGATATACAAGAAGCACATGATTCCACTCACAAACACAGATACCACACATACTAAAAATCAGAGAGAGAGAGAGAGAGAGAGAGAGAGAGAGAGAGAGAGAGAGAGAGAGAGAATAAAATAAAACCATAAAACTTACTTTCAACCCAATGTCATCTGACACACAAATCTAGCAATTATAGTGACAGCAAAATAATATGCCATCAACACAATCCCTTGAACAGCAAGCCAATGCAGTCTTCTCAACATAGGAACCTCAAGGCACGCAAAGTTATATGCTGTTCCACTGACAATGCTAAATATACTAGGCATAATCCGTATCACTTCAGGCAGGGGGTTACCTTCATAGTCTCGGATGTTACTGAAATTAGCATATGTTAAAATTCAAGAGTAAGTAAGAAACACGTATTATTTTGTTTTCTACAAAAAAATTCCTGCCTCGAGATACAGGCCTCCAAAGATGACATTGCAAACACCATTTTGAAGATGCAATTTCAGAATTTTTTTTAAAAATGCTGTATCTCGTAACAGTTGTGGTTATTTTGTTAAGTTTTTTTTTTTTTTTTACAATGGTATCCTCCATTTGGACATATCTGTCAAAGTTCTTTTACTGTCACCTTTTGATTTTTTTTATGATTTACAGAAAACTTTTTTTTTTCAAAAATGCCAATCCAGAAGAGTTAGATTTTTTTCCGTGTATCAGTACCATGTAGTACTACATTCTCTGTAAAGGAGAGCTACCACTTTTAGGTTGGACAGGTTTTATTTTAAAAAAATCATTTTTCTTAACTTTCAAGGATAATGTATGTCTTCACTGAAGTAGTTCTAAACAATTTCTTTGTTACAATGTTTATTTCTATTGTCTCAGTTGCAGTTATTTCGTATCACTTTCTTTGTTGCAGTTATTTCATTTCACTTTCATTGTTGTAGATATTTCTTACACTTTGTTGTAGTTTCTTGTCAGTTTCTTTGTCATGGTTGTTCATTGCAGGTCTCTGTAATGTTGCTGTTCAGTGCTAATTCGGTTACTGAAGAGGCTTCTACGAAATCTAAAACTATCCAGTGAGTTCTATGTTTTTGTGAGGAGTTTGCCAGTTGACACAGTTACAGTGTGTTCTGTGAAAAGGACTGTTTGAAATATCTTCTGACTGGGGCCACAGGAGAGAAGTGTGCCAACTATTTGCATATCCACAAAAAGAGTGACATACAAGACAAACAAAAAAAAAACAGACTTTGTTCAGGTTGGGAATAAGTGTTCTCATTTGAAGCCTGTTTCAAAACGAACATGTTTCCAGTGATGAATTTTTGTGTTCTAAATATTTTGACAGAATAAGAACAATGATAGTATCTGAACAAGGTGAAGCCTCCCATGGTGCAGACGACACAGATTTTGCATGTATAGAGGAAGAATTAAATACCCTGAATCAGTCAACTACAGATGTAGGTGTCAGTCCTGTTAAGAAACCGTGGTCAGTGAAGTTGAGTCATAAGCTCTATTATCAAGAAAGCACAGATAAATTACTAAAGTTATGGATGAATATGCTACAGCAAAACTGACCACACTCTTCAAAGTAGAAATTCCATCTTCAGAAGATAATGAACCAAAGCACTCTTGCACCTCTTGCCAGGAATTTTTCACAAATATTAATTCAGTTGTTGAATATTGACCATCCTACAGTGGGAAGGTGCAAGTTTTAACTATTATTCCAGAGATATTTCCAAAGAAAACAATTTTGAACCACATTCCATCAGTATCAAAGTACGTGGCAGACAAATCAAGAAATGTGAGTTCTGTAAAACGAGTCTTTGGAAGACCAGATATCTATTATGGTCATCCTGTAGAAGCACCTCAAGTTCAAATACTGCAGTCATTTTATCTGGAAGATAAATGGGACTGTTATAGCCAGAGTGCCAACAAAAAAGACACTATAACTGTAACAGTTGAAGATCAAAACGTTGTGAAAGTGAAGAGGGTACATGACTCGCAGCATTAAAGAAAATTTTGCAATTTATAAGAGCAACTATACAACTTCACATATAGGAAGATCAAAATTTTATGCACTACAACCTAACTGGGTAGTTCTACACCCACTTAGAGATGTCTGTTTATGTGTGTACTGTGTGCAATTTTGAACTCTTTAAGAACTTACAGGAGCACGTGACATAGAGGACACATTAGTTGGGCGTGTGAAGTCATTAGTAGTCTGTGACATAAAGCGAGAGACTTGTTTGTTTCAAGAATGTGGAGACTGCCTTGGAAAGGAAGGACTGTCATTAGACACTTGGCCTGGAAGAAGTACCAGATAACTCTGCAGAAATTACATATGTGACATGGGAGGAAAATAAACTAATTAAGAAATCTGTTGCCTTTGACAGTTTCATTGACAAACTTGGTAAAGGCTCAGTGAACACCATCATCTGAAGAAATTTCAACAACATCACATTGCAGAAGTCAAAGGGTGTGTACAGGCTGAACAACTATGTTTAGTGATTCACTGTGATTTTGCTGATAACTGGTCCGTAATCCTCCCACATGAACTACAAGGGTATCATTCGAGTAATGACCATGTTTCAATTTTCATAGGCATGACATATTTTCAAAACAAGACCACAAGTGTTGCAGTTATAAGTGATGACACACGACATTACTCAGCACATGCTTTGCTAGCAACGCGCAAAATTCTTCAACTACAAACAGGGGCAGAGAAGATCATCATTATTTCTGGTAGTGCTCCTAGTCATTTTAAAACCTGTTACTGTTTGAATTGAGTAAGTTGCTTGTGCCAGCTGACTGGGTATACAGTGTTACTGTTCATGGGAAGGGGCCTTGTGATGGTGTAGGAGGCCTGCTGAAGCACCATGCTACAAAACGTAATCTTTCCAAACCAAATACAGCTGTGATTCAGCATGCTGAGGATTTTATGACAGTCGTGGAATCTTACACATCTACAACCCTCATTCTTTTGTCCCAAGAGGAAATCGAAGAATTATGTGAGCAGAAAAAAGAAGACTGGTCCAAACAAACTACTCCTGTGAAAGGAATTCAGAAGACACACTTTTGGACTCAAAGTGAAGGGTGAACTTATATTTACTTTAAAGATAAAGAAAGAAGAAATTTCATTTGTTTGGCCAGCACCTCAGAAACAACAGGATAATATTCAGATTCACAATCTGAGAAGGGGGATGTTTGTGGCACGTGTGTATGCTGTGACTGGTGTATTGCAGAGATTATAGACACGAGTTATGAGTTAAACAAAACTGTAGTGAACTTTATGCTACCACATGGACCAGCTGCTGGACGTAGGTGTCCAGCTGATGGACAGCTGATGGACAGCATCAGTGCTCACTTCCTGTTCACAATGTTTTGAAGACTTTAAGTGCTCCAGTTCCTATTGGTTGTAAAGAAAGGCATCACTTTACATCAAAGGAAGATACTGAAGCAGTGAAATACATTTTTAGTTCATTGACTGGCTAATTTGAGTACAAAACAGAGTGCACAGAAGTTGTATAAATTGAAACCTTTTAGTCTTTGGACCTTTCACATACAGTTTGGAACCATTTAAAATGTTTGAAAAATGAGACTCTTACCCATCTTTCAAAACTAAAATTATGTTAAATAAGGCTAAGTTTTGATTTTTATGAGCATGTTATGTGATAATAAAACATGTTTTATGTATGGCAAAAATTTCAATTGTTTATAAAACCTGTTCAACCTAAAAGTGGAAGCTCTCCTTTTCAGGGAATGTAGAACTATACAGTATTAATAAACAGAAAAAAATCTAAATTTTATGGATTGACATTTTTGAAAAAATTTTTTTCCATAAATTATAAAAAAGTTCAGAGTACTATAGTAAAAGAACTTTGATAAGTCCAAATTGAGGATTTCTTTGGAATCATAAAGTAATTATCTTTCAAATGGGAAAAAAAAGAAATATCTAGAACTGTTCCAGAGATACAGTTCTAAATTTTTCTCCAAAATTCGCATCTTCAGAATGGTATGCACACTGTCATCTTTGGAGGGCTGTATCTCAGATCAGAAATTGTTTAGGACAAAACAAAAGAATACTTCATCCTTTATTTTAACATATGCTAAATACAGTAACATCTGAGACTATGAATGTAAGCCTGCCTGAACTGATATGGACTATGCCACTAGTTCCTGATCCGAGATGCAGCAACTTTGGTCAATGTTGACCTTCACATGCCGAATAACTATAGGAATTTAACTGTGCTCCACATATTGTCCCCAACTGTAACACATCATCCCCAACTGCGATACACTGGGACCTACTCATGCACTTCGTTGTCAATTCGTAACTAGCAAAAAACGAAATATACAATTAAATCTCCAACCACAAACGACACACCACACTAATAATTACAAACCCAAAACAGCATCATCTGCTGAGAACTGCCGATATCAAAATAACTCATTAACAAACTGCTACATACTCTTATAATGTTACTACCACAAACAGCACTCAAAGAGTCCAATATCAGTAACAACAGTCATAAACAATTTAGAAACATAAATATCCCATACTGTAACATGCCACCACATAATCCAACACACCCTCTGCAAACACGATACATGTCACAAGCGCACTGCCACCATGACATCACGTGACATCACACAACACAACACAGTGCCATCAACGGTCAAAGCAGATGGACACTCAAGTCGACCACACCATACTTTCTCAGAGATAGATTTCTGACATTTCCATTACAGAAACTCCCATTATGGCTTCAAATCCACAGTTCAGACAGACTCTCAAAGTTTGTACAAATTCCAGTTGCCAACTTCTTACTCCGTCTAAGCCACATATAGCCACCAATCACCCTCCTTTGACAATGTACTAACTTAATTATCTTGGCTACTTTGTTGTTGCCAGTTTCAAAGTGTTGTCTTTGATGTCAATTTCTACAACAGAGTATAGTTACACACAATTCATATGACAAAATGAAAACTACGGCTGTTCCACTACCAATATACATGCCACAAATCACCATTAATATTACCTCACTCTTCACCAGTTATCCCCTGTGTAGAACACTGAATGTTTCTTCTGATGGACTCAACCTCAAAGTGAATCACTGACCTCCATCCCCCTCTCCCATATCACTTTAACTTCATATCCATCAATAACTATTTTTTGAGAAGCAGATATACAGCTGAGAGAATAAAAATGGCTGCATTTTTCAGAACCTTTCCATAGGTTACTTAGATTTTTCTAGAGGTCAGAAATCAGCCCTTGTATCTATGTGATACAGTGATGATTTTTTCACAATCATTTTCACACAAAAAATTTATCTGACCATTCACAGACTGAAGCCATATTACTTAATACCGATTTCTAACTCATTCATGGTGTAACAGAACAGCCTCCTCTAGCATTACTTTTCTTCAACAGTAGTTGGCAATACTAGTACTAGTTTTCGAATTCTGGACAGTTTAATATTATCTCAGTTGCTTTTCTAAATACTTTGATATAATTTTATAGACAGTATGCTATATTTCAGGCTAAAATTTATGAAAAGGAATTACTTTATTTTGGATGTTATAATCGATAAATACTAGTTCTGAATGTAAAGTTAAAATTATTTTTTTTTAAACATTTGAAATTACAAATTATTTGCACACTTCAAATTTCTATTATTAATTATGCACTCCTCTACTGTTTACTATGTTTATTTCCTAATTTTATGAAGTGAAAAATTGTAAACCCTTTGGAATGTTGTTATTCCTGCAGAGTGTGGAATGTCGTAAGGTTGCCTCTGATGTGATCGGATGTATTTTTGTATAATAGGTGTGAACAATGTAATTTCGGCTTTGTTAACGTGAAAAATCAAAATTCTGTATCACATACTAAAATGTGAGACAATCAGGGGTCGACCGAAGCGTGCGATTCCACCCATCGGCTTTGACCTGTGACGTAAGGCTGTGTGATGTCACAACAGGGCGGAGTTTGGTTTGTGACTGTGGCGTGTTTGTAGGCGTCATTGTGTTGCGGTTCGTGGTACCCCCTGGTGGTGTGTTCAGGCGTTTCGTGTTGTGTGGTGTATTAAGTTCAGTGTGGTGTTACTGATTCTAGTGACTGGTTTTCGTTTTAGCTGTGTTTAGAGTGGAATTGGTTTCAGTGAGTTAACGATTTAGTGGTTTTGTGTGAAAGTTATTGTAGTGCTGTTCGCTGTAGGTCGTGTGTTAATGTGAATAAATTAATTTGTTGTTGCTCTTGTTAGGTATGGATATGACCGGTAAAATAAATAGTATACAACTCCGCGCTATTATGGGCGCAACTCAGCTGGAGCTGATCAAATTTCTACAGCTTTTTGGGTTGATTGCGGAGGTGGTTAAGTCCGCTGTCTGTCGGAATGAAATGACAATGGCAAAAGTTCCGGCGTCTCGGACCAGGGACGGTTATATGTGGCAGTCCCGTAGGGATAACCTATGGCGCTCCCTACATTCCTGATTCGAGAAGTCTAGGTTGGGCATGCGCGAGATTGTGTTGTTGACATATTACTTTTGTTATATATCCTATTAAAGTTTTTGCGCGCATGAGACTGGCGTGAGTGAGAGGAGTGTGTTTGACTGGTTTTCGTTTTGCAGTGAAGTATGTTCTGAGTTTATTAAGCACAGGGGTAAGTTGGGTGGGTCTGGGGTTGTGGTGGAGTACTCACACTTTGGGAAAAGGAAGTATGGGAGGGGTAAATCTGTGGTTGGTCTCTGCGTGTGTGGGGCTGTTGTACTGGAGGGGGGGGGGTTCGGAATGTGTTTTTAAGGGTTGTGGATGGGTGACTGGGTGGTATAAGATGGAATTAGTTGGGTTAATTGAGGAGTTTATAGAACCGGGATCCACTGTAGTTTCCGACGCTTTTTTTTTCTTATAGGGGGTTGGGTGAGAGGGGGTACAATCATTTAGTTGTTAACCATAGTTTAGAGTTTCAAAAATTACGAGATGCGAGCTTGCACAAATACTATAGAAGGGATGTGGGAGGCCATTAAGTCAGTTCTTGGGAGGGTGAAGAGGTGCTCCTCTAACCTTCAGTCTCATTTAGATGAGTATTGTTGGTGGAAGTGTGTTCCTGAGGGCTATTGTTTATTTGTTTTTTTTTAAGGGCTGTTATTAAGATGTACAGCCCGAAGGTGGTTAGTTAGTGTGGTTTGGGTGGGTGGGTGGCTGATGCTTTGGGGGGGCGGGGGGGGGGGGAGGGGGGGTGTTAGTTGTTGGTACCGTTTGTGAGGGGCGGGGGAGTGTGTTGGTTTGCGATTAAGTTGTGGAGGATCTATTTTGTTGCAGTTTTTGTTGAGTTGTAGTGTGTGACTGAGATTTTTTTTTATTTAGTTTGGTTTTTGTTTATGGGTATTTTATTTTGGGGTGAGGGGGGAGGTTGTGTTGGGGGGGTGGGGTGTGGGTGGGTTGGATCTTTCTTTTGGTTGTGTATTTTTTCATTGGTTTGTGGTTGTGTGTGGGTGTGTGTGTGGCTGTGTGTATGCCTGTGTGCGATTGTGCTGGCCGGTTTAGGTTGCGGTACCAGAACTTTGTTGTTGTAAGTTTTTATTTTTCTTGTCCTTATTGTATTTGTTGTGTGTTGGGGTCAAGGGAAGGGTTTCATTACAATGTGTGGTTGTGGCTGTGGGTGTTCTGGCATCGGGAGTTGCTGTTGAGCTATATAGGTCAAGGGAAGTGTTCGATTCCAATTTGTGGTATCGGGACCTGATGTTTAGCTATATACGTCAAGGGAAGTGTTCGATTCCAGAGGATATTGTGTTCAGTGGAATTTAGGGAGTTTTGTGTTGTTGGTTTTTTTTTCATCGTTTTTTTGCGGTTTGGTATGGTGGTGTGTGTTTAAATTTGTTTATATTTACTTTGTCCCCACCCCAAAACTCCCAATTTCCCACGCTTGTTCCATTAGTGTCATTAGGTTTTTTTATGGTACGTGTGTGTGTTGGTTTTTCAATGTATTTTCGTGTTTGTTGTCATGTTTACGTAATGACGTAATAGGCGCCATATTTGAGTCGTGGTGTATGGTCACTTCCGCCATATTTGTGACATCATGGGTCAAAGCAGACAGGTGGAATCGGACGCTTCTGTATTTCCGACAATCAGTGGTAAATATATTTACATAAAAAATTCTGCAACAACAATATTCCAATTTATTTAGTTGAAACCAATCATGAGGAGCTGATGTTAGATTTTCAGCTTCAAGAATCAGACCCCTAGACAAGAACTGGAGCCATCTCAACATGACAAGCTTAGTAAACTTGAAAGTTTATTGTAATCTTCGCTCCTCTCAAATCTTCATAAAAGACTTTGCTTATTAATTAGTTGGACTGGGTATTGTTTAATGTGGACAACAGATGGAAGAAGGAAGGAGGGGGGAGATTACAGTGGTCAACTTGACATGAAGACCATATGGCAATAGTCCAGAGAAACAAAACATTTAAAAAAAAAGTCATTGAATCTGATTAGGCTATTACTGTAATACGAACATGAGGGTGGAATATACACACTAAGTTGGAAAATGGGCTTTTGTTTGTATGCTAAAATTCTGAGGACACAAAGGCACAGAAAAAGTACAGATCACTAGTAGAGATCACTGCTTGCTCCAAAATTATTTATTTCTTCAAAGACGAAATAAGTGACACCCACTTGTGATCAAAATAGAAATTGAGGCGGAGATATTGATGGAGAGGCAGGAGTGAGCTAAAAGGAAGATCAGTGTTTAATGTCCCAATTACTACGAAATCACTAAACATGAGTGCAAACTGGGGCAGGCAGAGAAGGAAATCTGCCACATCATTTTCAAGGGAATCATTCCAGCATATATGTTAAGTGATTTGGGAAAGCCACAGAAAACGTGTGTGGATGATGGGGTGGTAATAATACCCATATGCAACCATGTCTTTATTAAACATAGTAGAATAGTTTTAGACTTTAAATATACACTTAATAATAATTTCTTATAGAGAAGTTCCCAATTTAATTCCACTTATTTTAGAAATATTCTTTTATAAACCAAATAGTGTTTTCAATAGTCAGACATAAATCTTAACTTTGAAAATATTACAGGGCAAGGATCAAGCAGATACTGGAAGTTTATTGAAAAATTTTAAGCACATTATTTTATGAGAGTTCGGAGTCTTAGTGCATGTCTGACATATCGAAGTCCAGTTTGCTCATCGTGCTGCTGAGGCATATCTTCTCTCTGATGTCAAACTTACTTAAGTTGCTTTTTGACATAAAGAAATGCTGTATAGATACTTAACTTCACAACTAGTATCATTAGCTTGATAAAGAAGCCTCAGCAGTGTTCCTTACGTCGCACTTTACTCATTATTCTGGTTACTTTTTAATGGATTTTCAGAATTTCAATTAGAAAACAGGAATGATACCATATCAGTATGCCATATAAATTGCATGACTGAAATATGCCACCTTCAGAAACTCATTAGTGATTGCATCTGTCAATTTCTGCATGATATAGCACACACTTGTTAGACATGGCAAATATGTTCCTCCCAGTTTAATTTGGTATCAACACGAAAGCATAACTGTTTTAGTGTCTACATCATTAACTAATCATAGAATTAGTTCTTGTGCTTATAGGATTACACAGCAGGTCATTGGAAAAAAAAGAAACGAATTCACTGCTAGTTCCAGTGTCTTATTCATTGTTCCACCTTGTTAGGTGAGAAACAGAGTGTAAAATGAACTTTGTAGGAGAGTACAACACACACACACACACACACACACACACACACACACACAAACTTTTAACAACATACAAGCATCATAATCTTCACACTTTGGAATGGAAAGTGCTCTGCTATTTTGAAACATTTACTCAACCACTGTGATGGTGACATGCTTCTGTTAGTACTAACAATCTAGAAACACATGGTACGAACAACATACCAAGTGAAATGAACATAAAAGGGCGTAATTTGGTAAGACCAGTAACATTAAGAATTTCTAAAAACTGAAAACATGGGTAATTTACAGCTACTACCTACAATAACTATTGTTATGAAGAGCAACAATTGAAGAGCACTACTTGTAATTATCACTTACCTTTATCCTATGAGCTATTGTGTGAACATGTTAGTAACACTTCAATCTGTGTGGTATATGACTCACCCTTGAGGGCACTGATGGACATCTTTACCCTGCAAATGCAGAAGGTACGGAATACTTGGTCCACATAAGTCAATATCAAGGAGACCAACCTACAAATAAATGGAAAATTTTATTTTACAGATTCACTTTATGAGCCTACTGTTATACGACATAGAGAAAACAAAACTAAGTACTAAGAAACAATAAGTACGAAAAAAGAAGTGCGCCCTCAGTATAGCGCGGACAAAGTGGTTTCTCTTTTTGTAAATATTAAATAGCCTACTGTCATTTCCATTTTTCACTATCAATAGGAAACATAAACCGCTGACAAGAAATTCTGTAACACTGGAGTTCCGTATGTTTACTAACGTGAAGTCGAGACGGTCCAAAATAAAACTGCATCAGTTTTGCTGGAGGAACTTTGTCACAGAGCTATGCTATAAACACATCTGCGCAAAGTGTTACTGCCACTGGTATTATGCATAACTCTGTCAAAGTCTGTGCTGAACAGGTCTGGTCTGAAATCTACGTAGCGTCAGCGCCACATTCTAAAAGCACGATTACGTACCGCATGCTCTTTCTTTCACGAAAATCGTAGCCTAACATGGCAGTCCTTCTGTCGGATGCACACTGCTGACAAGGCCACACAAGCGCTTCACGTTTTGAAGAGGCATTTGGAACAGTATGATAAAGCTACACTGGCTCAATAAATGATAAATACCTTATAACCGCTGTCTCTGAAAGCATAAGCAAGTTGAGTACTTATTGTTGACTTTCCCACGCCCCCCTTTCCCGACAACACAAGTATAATGTGTTTCACGCCGTCGAGCATTCTGAATTTTTCGTATTATTTGTACGAATATTTTTCTATGCGTGTCAATTGCACAATACAATAATGTCATACGACATCCTCCTCCACGCTGATGTAAACAATCACATACTCAAAACTCATCTTATCATCTATGACAACACGCCCTCTCCAGCATCACTCAATTGTTTACATTCGAGTCACAGACTTTATAGCAAAGGGTTGCCAACTTTTAAACGCAAAAACATCGTACCAGTCACGCAAAATCATCGCACAATCTGTCTACCATAAAGCCTAGTTTACACGATGACATTGGGTTGCGCCACTCGTTGCGTGAATGAGTTGCACGCAAATGGTTTCATATTTGACTGTAGACACGGCGAAACCAGTATATACTTCAGTTTCGTCGTTTTGTGGGTTCCTGAGTCGTGACTGAAATGAAAGTTTAGGCAGCTGCATGTCGCACGAGTTGTGATGGAGTTAAAGCTTGTTGCGTGGAATCGCTGCATAAGATAAAAATAAGAAACGTGTTTCGATTCGTGACTGGATGAAGAAAAGGCGTCAATAGAGTTAATTATGCGATAAGGAATAAAGATATTGTAATGCATGAAGCACTGTTGCCAGAACTGAAATTACATATCACATTGCATGCATTACAATCTGGAACACTCGGCATGTTATAAGATGCGGTTTCAGTTGTGATGACGCTCTTTCATTAACACCAATAATTATTAACAGTAATAATTATTAACATCAACAGCAATAATTATTCGAAGCAGGCCGCATTTAAGAAGAGAATGGTTTGCAAACTACTCTCTTGAAGACGGCAGTGTTTCAAAATTCAAACATACGTGAATGGGGAGCACTGCTGCGACGTTTTAAATAGATGAATATTGAATAAAGAATGTAGCTTCTTGATTTGCTTAGCCTCCCTCCTGTCAACAATATCCCTTTAAAAAAAAAAAATAGTGGACCATCTCGAACGATGGGATTTTAGTCTTGTAGACAAGAGCATTTCTACAGCTAGAGTTACATTTGCTTGTATTTTTATTAATTCAGTTGTATTTGCGCTCCTAATTAAATAACTTTTGCCCTGCAGCTCAGATATTGTCAAACTATTTTCTGATCGCACATCACGGTCTCAGGAGCAGCAATATGTTCTTATTTTTGTAATCAGCATCACTGAAATCCTACAAACACCTATGCAAAGCATATATATACAAAAAGCGAACTTTACTCTCCGTCCCCCACTTCATATTTCAGTTTGTCTACATTCTACGAACACATATAACCTCAAAACCCATGCAACTAGTGTTGCAAAAGTCTGAACACGCCGAAACTGTTAAGTTTCACCAACGAGTTGCGCAAACGTGCGGCGCGCTTGCGCAGTAGCCGGTAGCGTAGTTGCCTGCAACCTAGTGTCGTCGTGTAAACTAGGCTGAACAGTCGCGACACTTCGCCTCGATTTTGTTGCCTACTGCGCCAGCAGCGCGCCAAGTGTCCAGTAAGTTGAGTTTGGCGCGATCGTGAAAGCGAATGGTGGTTATGATGGTTTGTAGAATGGTTTTTACAAATGGTAGCTTAGCGCAGTGCAATAAATGGCAGCAACAACAAGAAGAAGAGACCACAGATGTCTTTTTTTAGGTTCCCTAAGAACCCTGAGAGGTATATACCATTATGTTACTTAACTGAATCGCCAGGATTCGCTTGCAAATTACACTTATATTGATGATTAATGTTTCGTTTTATGAGTACAAAATGGCTAGTGAATATCAGACGAGAAGATCTTATGAAAAAAAGACCCTGTTTACCTTTACAATAATACGTTTTGTCCGCTACATGTCAAACAAAACCAGTTCATGAATGCAGACAATAATAAACTTGTGTGGAATGCAGTTAAGCACATTGTTTGACATTCCAAATACGCAACCTCAACTGACAAAGAGGATACCGCCCCAAAGGTTCGATAATCCGACTAAAGCTGTAGAACACTCATGGTACAAAAGCAGCCAACTCTCCATTTATCAGTGCCAGATTCATCTGAATCCTCAACACAGACCTGCTTTGACGAGGAAGTGGTAAAATTAAGTGCAGTTTTTCGTGTTTAGAAAAAAGCTTGTGGAGTATTAGAATGTGCAGATCGCTAGACTTTGTGAGAAACTGTTATGGGACTACGAAAGTATCTATCATTTTAAGTACAGACAGCAATAGATACTTTATCAGAAGGATCAATTGAAGAAGGACAAACAAATTTTGAAGACTATAGGATCCCAATGTTTAAAAAAAGATGCCCCTGGCTTGTTGTTAAACCAGATTAGCATGCCATCTGCAAGATGGAAAGACAAAACTAAGCTGTTTTGCTCTAAATTTATTACATTACATCACTCAAGCATACTGGTTTTACCAGAATGTTTTATGTTTCCATCTGTGTATGCATTACAGAGGTACATGGAAGGCATACAAATAAAATGAGGGATAAGTGACATTTTGTTCCACCTTTTAAAGCAGAAGATACAGCATTTCTCCGATACTGATAAACCAGTGCATATGTCATTGGGTGAAAAGTCTCTAATAGCAAATTTAACATATGTCAGCACTTCTGATAGTGTTAATGGCTTTGAGGACTTGGGATTTTCTCTCACAGTATATTTCTCCCACTATTTGGCAGTTGCTTCTTCCACTTAGAATAATAGAAAGATGAAGTTCATACTTGTGGCAACAGCCGACAATGACTAAAGCGCAGGAGGACTATGGAATGACAATTGGGGCATCGATCTCTTTTGCATGTAGAGGTACATGTCTGTGCTTCTAATGTGTGAATCTATATGTTTATATGAGTGTATTGTAAATTGCCTCTGGATTCATGAGTTTTATCCCTACTTGAGCTTATTGTAGAATCATTTTTAGAAACATCTATTCCTTCTGATATTACACAAACTCTTGGAGGCAAAAAAAATTAAAATATTTTGTAAATCATTTAGGAAAGGGATGCAAAACAAATATTATGCTTACGACGCATCTGAAGTTCCCCTCTCTCGCCGCTTGGAGCATTAGTGCCGCTCCAGCTGTCGAAAGGTAACAACTTTTACAGCAGTGAGTGGCACAACTGTTACGTTAGACTGTGGTACAATACACAAAATTTTGAAGCAAGCTCACATATTTTGATACTGTTAGTAGAAAAAACAATAATAATAGTAATAGTAATAATACAGCCAATACAGATTAAGTGTGGAATATACCAAAAGACTCATTAAGTCCTTTCTGGTTGTGCCTTGCTCTGAACCCACTATCTAACATGCTAAATAATACAAATTATGGATATAATAGTACTGGAACACACCAACACAAAATCACACATTTGCTATACATGGATGATCTAAAACTACTGGCAGCAACAAATCAACAACTCAACCAATTACTAAAGATAACATAAGTATTCAGCAATTATATAAATATGGCTTTTGGAACAGACAAATGTAAGAAAAATAGCATAGTCAAGCGAAAACACACCAAACAAGAAGATTACTTATTGGATAACCACAGCGACTACATAGAAGCCATGGAAAAAAAACAGATGCCTATAAATATCTAGGATACAGGCAAAAAATAGGAATAGATAATACAAATATTAAAGAAGAACTAAAAGAAAAATATGGACAAAAACTAACAAAAATACTGAAAACGGAATTGACAGCAAGAAACAAGACAAAAGCTATAAATACTTATGCTATACTAATATTGACCTATTTATTTGGAGTAGTGAAATGGAGTAACACAGACCTAGAAGCACTCAATACACTTACACGATCACAATGCCACAAATATAGAATACATCACATACAGTAAGCAACAGAAAGATTCACATTAAGCAGAAAGGAAGGAGGAAGGGTATTTATCGACATAAAAAACCTACATTATGGACAGGTAGACAATCTAAGAAAATTCTTTATAGAACAAGCAGAAACCAGCAAAATACACAAAGCAATAACACATATAAATACATGGGCTACACCATTGCAATTTCATAAACACTTCTACGACCCTTTAGATCACATAACATCAACAGATACAAAGAAAGTAAATTGGAAAAAGAAAACACTACATGGCAAGAACCAGTATCGTCTAACAGAGCCACACATCGATCAAGAGGCATCCAACACATGGCTAAGAAAAGGCAATATATACAGTGAGACAGAAGGATTCATGATTGCAATACAGGATCAAACAATAAACACCAGATATTACAGCAAGCATATTATTAAAGATCCCAATACCACAACAGATAAATGCAGACTTTGCAAACAACAAAGGGAAACAGTAGATCACATCACAAGCGGATGTACAATACTAGCAAATACAGAATACACCAGAAGACATGACAATGTAGCAAAAATAATACATCAACAACTTGCCATACAACATAAACTAATAAAACATACAAGTATGCACCACAAAATGTACTGGAGAATGATGAATACAAATTATACTGAAACAGAACCATTATAACAGATAAAACAGCACCACATAACAAACCTGACATCATACTCACCAATAAAAAGAAGAAATTAACCCAACTAATTGGAATATCCATACCCAATACAGCAAATATACAGAAGAAAACAGGAGAAAAAATTGAAAAATACATCCAACTGGGTGAGGAAGTCAAAGACATGTGGCATCAGGATAAAGTTGACATTATACCAATTATTCTATCAACTACAAGAGTCATACCACACGATATCCACCAGTAGATAAATGCAATACAGCTACATCCGAACATATATATACAACTACAGAAATCTGTAATTATTGATACATATTCAATTACCCGGAAGTTCTTAAATGCAATGTAACATATACCATACAGATAAAAGGAAGTCACGCTTGATCAAGGTCCACGTCACTTTCCATTTTTAACCAGACATAACGTTTGAGAAAGGAAAGAAATAATTATAATAGTGGCATAGACATATCTGCAGCAGTGGTGGTGTTGGTAGTAGTAGTGGTAGTAGTAGTAGTAGTAGCATTTATTTACTTATTTAGACTTTTGGTCTGAACCCCATACAGCCATCTTCAGTGTATTGGGATTTTACAAACTGAAGTCACATTTATGTAAAAATTTCATACTTAATATATTATTTTGATGCAGTAGAATTGCTGAGGAAGTTGGTAATGGTTGATGGGGTCTGATTAACTGCTGAATAAATTCGATTTGCTGGTTTTCATGTAGTTTAAATTCGAAAAAGATGTGATTCATATCCCCTGCTGTTATTGCAACACATTCACAATAAGGATTGTCTCGTACATGTAATCAGTGATAATGCCTAGGGAAGATTCATGATTAAATCTCATTAGGATCAAGGAGATTATAAATTTTTTTCGCCTAAAATGTGTAGAACCAGGGTTTTGAAGGAATGTGCAGCTGTATTTGACCGTAACATTTCCCTTAAATGCGCAATGAGGCTTGATATTCGTTGTTCCATTGTCACCTTGTCTGATGACGGGAATAAGATAGTTATAAAAGTACTGTGTTGAGCAGCGGTTTTCACTAAGCCATCGACTTTGTTATTATATTTAATGTTGGTGTGTCCTATGATCCACATAAATTTTACTTTCCTTGGTAGCCTTCATTATGTCCATTACCAGTGAATAAGATTTCTTGGGAATGGCAGGCGTCTGCAAGTCTTATAGCAAGCTTGTGCAGTCCATTAAAATCAAAATCCTTCTTGCTGTGAAGGTCTGCGAATAATTTAAAGCTGCGAGTATAGCTATAGCTTCTGCCGAAAAGCTGTAAGTTTCACTGGGAAGTGATATTAATTCCTTGTAATTTGTGCTTGGACAGGAAAGTGCAACCCACTCTATCATTATCTGGGATTTTGGTGCTGTCAACATAGATCTAGAGATATTATGGTAAATTATCAGTAATAGAGGTTTCTACTAATTGTTCTGCACCATTATTTGTTATTATTAGCTATATTGGTATTCTGAATTAGGATGTGTTGGCGTTCTTCAGAGATTAGGTAAAATTTATTTGTCGTTAAGGTTCACGAAGCTTGTTCAGAGTTGTAATTTTGGGTCAATGTTTATCCTCTGTCTATTCTGTCTTCTTGAAACCATCTGTCGAGTTTATCAGTAGGTGGTCAATTACAGCAAGGCAAGATTCTTAGAAGGAATATGTTCATGATTAATTTCCATCATACACCAATGGGTATTTCTGCAGCTTCGCTAACAATGCATTTGTTGACATGGAGTGCATAGCTCCTAGGCAATTTCTGATGCAGCTACACTGGAGTTTTCACAGTTGCTAAATTAATGGACAAACATGGACATGTCAGTGACATGTATTGTCCACCACATCTTTCACACTGTGTCCTTCTTCTGCACTGATTGCTAACATGGCTGTAACGCAGACATTTGAAACAGTATTTACAGCAGGTACATATTGCTCTATCAGACATCTTGCCGGTAGAGTCTGTGCATCAAATGTTAATTCACAAGTTTGATGTTTCCAGTGCATATCAATTCCATTTTGCGTCACATGTTTTGAGCATCTTCATACCTTTACAACTTCAAATTTACTGATGATAACGTCCAATATCTCCCCTTCGCTAATTAAGAGGTCAACTCCCTGATTACACCTTGTTTGCTCACCATATGTATGAGATTGTATTCTTAGAGAACTTCTTCCTGCGCTAATTGGTTTTCTGATTCACTTTTTGTAAACTTAGTTTTTACACGGTTTTTGCCAATAGCTGACACATTAATGATATCAGATTTCATAATCGGTACTCTTGTATAAATTTGTTTATTCACAACCATTGGATGGAGTTTGCCAATATTTCTGTCGAGATTTTGACGTATACCTTACATGGCCCCACCTCTATCTTCCTACATCTGTTCTAATTTGTTTGTCGTTGTGCTGGAATTATTTGTGATCCCTTCTGCGCGTTCGCTCTGTTATTTTCCTCTAAGTTGACCCTTATTGGTTGTGCAGACTTTCGTGTATTTGTCTCTTGCCGTTTTTCTCCAGCTCTTTTATCTGTTGTAGTGTTTTCTGCATCAAAATCTCCATCTACAAGTTGTCTGTCATCTCTTGAAAATTTGACCTGACTGTAGTATTTCTTGTAGTAGAGGATGTCTTACCCGAACTGTGTGCAGCCGCTGATATAGTTCGCATCTGTGGCGCTATATTTTCCGCCTCTGCTTGTCATTTTGAGAAGGTACTGTGTAGTGGGTATCTATATTCATGACCTCCATAGCAAAGAATACGCTATAGCCCTTTATTGACCGCAAAATAAGTTTTTTCTCTCATTGTCACTTCGAAACACAACGTTCACTACGAACTTATCGGTTGCTAACCAATGATCTCCCTTAAGAACCTAGTAGTAGCAGTTGTAGTAGTGGTATAAGTGTTTTGACACAATGCATGTTTCCTCGTGCTCAATCGCAGACGCTCCAGGATAAGAGGGCATGCACAAAAATTAGTGGAAAGAGCGCATGTACAAATAAGCGTTCCCGTGTCCACACGTCGCCTCATTGCGTAGGTAGTCTGCTACCAATCCCCTTCTTTGCTTGGGAATTTGGTCTGCGTTTATTGTGATGAAAAGGCAACAGAAAAAGAAAACGCAAAAGCAACTCTAGGTAAAGATGTATCCAAATAAAAGCGATTACAACGTTGTTTTGCAAACTTCAGAAAGAGGTCACAGTGAGATTTTTAGACTTTCTGCTGCGATAACATTTTTTTAGCTCGTAATCGTCGACTTAAGTACCAGTCTGAATTATTTATTTCCCATTTCAAAACAAAGCATTTCAATGAATATTCCTCAAACTGGAGAATACTTACGGGAGGTTCTTATTCGTTATGTGAAGGTTACTTAACCTTCAATGCGCCATAAGATTATTTTATGAAAGAGGCTTTTTACACAACTTCAGTCATGAAAAATTGCAATGTCGATCGTAGGAAATGCAAACCCCAGAACTCCATCTACCTGAGAAAACATGTAATTTCAGTAACTAGTAAGTCTATATTCCAAGAGAGGTTTGAGAGTGTTTGGATTTCTCTTGTCTGACAATAAGTAGGCTTCTGCTATACTGCTACACAAGTAGCAAATTTCTTTGATTTTTTAAGATACCGTGTTTGCTTCATCTGCAAATTTTAACAAAATGGAGTTACGAGGTTTTCATTGTCTACCACATAGATTAACATCTTTGGACTCCACAAATTTGGGAAATCTACTAGAATGGAGATTGTGTTTTCCAATTTTGTATTTTTTCCACCATCAGTGCCCTTCATTTCTATTTCTACCAGTTTTTTGAGGAACTACAGATACTCCATAATTTCTTTTGTTCAAATGTCAGGCTCCGGAGTTGTGCTGATAAGTTGCCATTGTGTGAATTTTCGTCCACAGTTTCCATATATACTTCTCAAAAATTTCTCAGATATTCTTCTCTGTTTTCCTACTTTGAAATTTATTCTTTACTGTAATGTGATCAGAGACATTTTATGTAATATTTGTTCCTGAGGGCATCTCATCTCATATTTTATTCAAATAATCTTTAGAAGTGGCATTTCATACGACCTTTCTTTGCGTGTAACCATCTATAGATCTAAGGGTGCTTCCTTTGGAGCCAAAAGATATTATTGCACATAAATCACTGACACTAAACATTTCGAGGAAATTACACATGCACAAATGTGCATGCATAGTTGTGCTGTTGGAAATTTATATTCATGTGCAAAGATGAACAGAAAAAAAGGCATCATGTGGACATGCCTTAACAGCAGTAGTAGTAGTGGCAGCATGAAAGTGAAACGCTCATGTTTAAGGTAGGTACTTAGAATATTGATTACCACAGGTCCGATTAGCAGACGCATTTCCCGCTCTGTTTGCATTATATTTAAATACTTTGCTGTATTTTTGCTAATTTATATCATGTAAACTGCAATTCGTTTGGTTTACGTATTTGATTTCCATTTTGTTCACAGACACTATTACATAAGACGTCTTTACTCATTTTTTCCTGTACCAAGATACAACAAACCTTATATAATTGTTTATGATAAAATGGATGCTCAATAAGAACAGAAAGGCCATCATCTTCTACATGCTAGGTCAATACAAATATGTTGTAATTGAGTTTAGAATACTCTTGGAGATTTGGAAAAGTTCAGATCCACCACAGTATTTCAAAAGTTGAGATGACAGAATGAGCTCATTTGCAGTATCTAATGCTGGACTATTTCGAATCTTGGATTTTTCTTATACCCAATTTAGACAAAAAAAAGCTCTTTCACAAGGAGTGTTGCTGTGGAGCAAAGGACTCACTGACGGTGCAAACTCCGCTGGTTCTTTGAATTCATCATTTCTGTCGAGATTACATATGTCTTTAACAGCACTCCAGAAGCTATCAGTTTCAGGTACAGTGTATTCTTATTTCGTAGGGAATGTTACCTGTTGCGAATATTCTCTGCTGATCATCTGTTCTCTAGACATTGCTATGGTTATTGGGATTAACAGTTCTAAGCACACTGATAATCAGAGGAAAAAGAAAAGGAGGTGTGGAAGAATATGCGGCGGTTGCTTTAGAGCGGTGGACGTCAAACCGGCCCGCAGGTCGCATGTGGCCCAAACTTAGTATTCTTGCAGCCCAAGTTTCTTAGCCGCATTTTACAAGCTGCGTCTGAAAAGTTCATTGAATGGTTTCAGAAAGTAAAAGAAACAAGAGTTACAGACAAAATACCTTTTCTGACTTTCAAAGTAATCACTATTAGCTACAAAATACTTCTGACATCGGGTGTAGACTGAGACGACAAACGTCATAGCATAGCGATATTCACATATACAGATGGCGGTAGTATCGTGTACATAAGCTATAAAAGAGCAGTGCATTGGCGGAGCTGTCATTTATATTCAGGCGATTCATGTTAAAAGGTTTCCCACGTGATTATGGACGAATGACGGAAATTAGCAGACTTTGAACACGGGCTGGTAGTTGGAGCTAGACGCATGGGATATTCCATTTCGGAAGTTGTTAGGGAATTCAAATTCCGAGATCCACAGTGTCAAAAGCGTGCTGCGTATATCACGATTCACGCATTACCTCTCACAAAGCACTGGCCGACGGCCTTCACTTAACGACCGAGAGCAGCGGCATATGCGTAGATTTGTCAGTGCTAGACAAGCAACGCTGCGTGAAATAACAGCAGAAATTAATGTGGGACTTACGACGAACGTAACAATTAGACAGTGAGGCGAAATTTGGCGTTAATGGGCTTTACAGTAGACGACTGACGCGGGTACCTTTGCTAACAGCACGACATCGCTTGCAGCGCCCTCCTGGGCTCGCGGCCATATCAGTTGGACCCTAGACGACTGGAACACCGTGGCTTGGTCACATGAGTCTCGATTTCCATTGGTAAGAACTGATTCTAGGTTCCGAATGTGACACATGTTTCTCGCCAATGGACGCAACCGGAGTTAGCAGTTTCCGACTGGCGGTGCTTTGAAGTTCGCCGCCAACCTTAAGCACAACCCAGTCAGCAAACTCCAAGCCGCCGCCAATAAGATCGACTTCCGCTTTGTGATAAGCGGAAATCACAGGCAGCAACGTACAGTTCATGTTCGGCGTCGGCGTATGACAGTTCTAGTATAGAGTTGCAAGGTTGCAGTTCGTAGCTACAGTTTGTAGTGGAGATCAGCTTGCGAGATTTAGTCTACAAGTGTAGTCGCCTATAGCCTTCGCATACGGACAAGTGTTTACTACATTGATAGACAGAGTGGCGCTCAGGACGAACATAATCTTGTTGGCATTGTACTCAGTAATGTATACCTTGATAGGTCACTTCTTACTTGTATCTGTCCGTAAGCAATCCAACGAGTTGCTTACGTATCACAGAACAATAAAGTCTATATTTGTGTGTCACTAATTTGTTTACACTGTCACAGCCCCTGTGCCCACTTTGGAGCACCTCAATCTAACACGCGTGCGAGCCATTCAGTAGAATGGACTGGGTTCTTTGCTCCAACTGAACCGATCATTGACTGGAAATCGTTATATTCAGCTAATTGGAGACCATCTGGAGTCATTCATGGATTTCATATTCCCAAACGACGATGGAATTTTTATGGGTGACAGTGCGCTGTATCATTGGGCCACAACAGTTCGCGATTGGTTTGAGGAACATTCTGGACAATTCGAGGGAACGATGAAGCCACCCATATCACCTATCCTGAAACTCATCGAACGTTTATGGGACATAATCGAGAGGTCAGTTCGTGCACAAAACCGTACACAGGCAACACTTTCGCAATTATAGACGGATATAGAGGGAGCGTAGCTTAATATCTCTGGAGAAGACTTCCAACTACTTGAGTCCATGCCATGTCGAGCTGCCGCACTATGCCGGACTAAATGAGGTACGACACGATATTAGGAGGTGTCCCATGACTTTTGTCACGTCAGTGTAAAGCTGTTGGAAACTGTCAGCAGACGCTTCTTGTGGAATCACTTGAGCACCATGGTCAGGCGCGACGTCTGCAAAGCCGAAGCCTTTCAGAGGTAATTTAAGGCGGTGAAACAAAAAGAAGTCTTCCAGTGCCAAATCTAAAGAATAAGAAAGTCTTTAAGGAACAGTCGCCTAGTACTGAGAGAGATAGTAAAGCATGGAGACTTTGCTGATATCCAGTAACGTTTCACCAGAGCACAGTGCTTCGA
The DNA here is from genome assembly GCF_023898315.1 of Schistocerca nitens. Taxonomy (NCBI): domain Eukaryota; kingdom Metazoa; phylum Arthropoda; class Insecta; order Orthoptera; family Acrididae; genus Schistocerca; species Schistocerca nitens. The sequence continues at coordinate 287,657,808 of NC_064618.1, read as the reverse complement.
GAAATTCCGCAAGAAGCGTCTGCACAGAGTTTCCAATAGCTTTACAACTGATGTCAGAAGTGTGTCCTAGCTAATGGTAATTACACTGAAGGCCAATGAAAGTATTTTCTTTGGAACTCCTGTTTCCTTTATTTTTTGATATTCACCAATTTTTTTGACGCACCTGGTATAGAAATATGCATCTAGCAACTATCAGCTGAATTGAAAAGTGTCAGCTAACGTTACGAGATTCTTCAGAACGTAGTTTTTCTGCTCACAAACACACAAAAATATAGAGACAGTAATATTTTAAGATGTGCTTAATATCAAATGTCGGCGATAAACCCGGCCGTGAGCTAAGTAAAATTGACAGCTGATAACAAGGGGAAGAGGGGTAAGTTAGGCGGCACTGCGGGATTAGAGGTTGTGAGAAGGGGAATGTTTTACTGTTTCTCTTCCAGTACTGACAACTCATTGGGTCTGCGCAACTCGTACCGATAAGCTGGTGTGGTAAAAATTTTGAAACGCGAGTAACATGGATTGGAGAATGCGCAATAGAGAGACATCATCTTCAAATGCGGTTCATATTTGTAGTAATGAATATGAAATTAAATTGTGGCTGTTGTAATACAACGCAATGAGTAGAAGAAAAATGACTATCAAAACATTCAGTAAACATTTGTGATCTTGTGTCATGTTGCTTAATGCATTTAAACATAAGTACGATTACTGTTATTAATCAGTCGTCCGCTCACTCCGACAACACAACAAACTTCGCCAGGCAATTATGTCACAGTATTAGGGTCGCCAAGGGTGGCTGCTATCTGAAACAGAGAACAATCGACAGGAAATGTTCCGAATGGTGTCGACTTTTAACGATCAGTACTTGGGGACTGTCGGCCAACTTCTCAGACCCTTACTACACCTAGTCTGATGGGATGTCATAACATATTAATTTATGTAGGTTACCAATCAATTTTAATATCGGTACATATGCGGCCCGAGATGCCGCCCCACAATGTCAATATGTGCTCTCGAGCAAAGAAGAATGACGACCACTGCTTTAGAGGGTTGGAGGCAGGCCATAAGAGGAAAGCAGAGTAGTCACGAAAATCGCACGTTTCTTTTACAATAACTGACAACATCCTGTAATAGGAAAATCACGACAGGGAGGGGACACGACTTCTGTTGGAACGTAATTTTGAAGTAATATTCTACTAAACTCGCTCATCATTTCTACAACCAGATATACTTCTTCCAGTGGTTTGAAGTGACTCTGGCCTGCAGGATTTATATCCTTGGCGTTTGTTTCCTTCACATACTGTTCACTCAAGTATTTGTTCAAAATACTTTTGTCGGTTAAGGGCATTCAGTTCTTTAGCACAATAATAAGCGCCTGTTCGCCTTCAAAAACTTCATTCACCCGGAGAATCTTGGTAGAATCCACCGAAGAAAATATACTAATGGAAAAAAATCACAACGCCAAAAAATAATTAATGTAGAATAATGAAATTTCGGGAATAAATTTGTCTAGGTAAGATATTTAAGTGATTAACGTTGCAAGATCACAAGTTAAGGCACACGTGAAGTAAGTCATTGCAAATGTGAAACGCTGGTACATTAATAACAGGTGTACACACCAATATGTTGAACGCAAGCAAGCAAACGTGCATGCATTGTGTCGTACAAGAGCCGGGTGTCAGTTCGTGGGATGGAGCTTCATGCCTGTTGCACTTGGTGCATCAATACAGGTACGGTTAATGCTATTTGTGGATGACGATACAGTTCTCGTCCGATGATGAATCATATGCACTCGATTGGAGACCGGTCTGGTGATAGATCAGGCTAAGGCAACATTTCGACACTTTAGAGCACAGTGAGTTACACTATCGGTATGTGGACGAATATTTCTTGTTGGAAAAGATCCCCGGGAATGCTGTTCACGAATGGCAGTACAACTGGTCGAATCACCAGACTGACGTACAAATTTCTAGTCAGGTTGCGTGATATAACCACGAAGAGCATTCCTGCTGTCATACTAGGTGAATCCCTGACCATTAACTTCAGGTGTAGGTCCAATGTGTCTAGTATGCGAAAAGATTGGTGCCAGTCTCTCAACTGGCCTCCTTCTAACAAGGCCATCACTGATACCGAGGCAGAACCAGATTTCATCAAAAAGTACAACAGTGCTCCACCCTGTCCTCCATTGAACTCCTACTTGACGCCACTGAAGTCGTAAACGGCGGTGTTTTGGGATCAGCGGATAGCGCGCTACAGGACGTCTGGCTCGGAGCAGTTCTTGAAGTAACCGATCTGTGACAGTCCGTTGCGTACTGTGATACCAGCTGCTGCTACACATGCAATACGACGCACCACAGTCATATGCCGAACACGATGGTCTTCCTTCTCGGTAGTGATACGTGGCTTATCAGGAGTCCAGTCTTCATTAGAGTTGCCAACCTTAATTGGAGCCACAACCGGCCAACTCAAAAATGTATAATTATATTACCGTTATTATTATTATTCACAACACATTCCACAGACATGCATTATAGCTGCTACAACAGGAAGTGTGCATTTATTTAACACGATATTCACTGTTAATACTGCGAATCCCGCCACTTCTGTGAGCCTCTTAGTTTCTCTGCCTGTTTTAAAGGTTTCTTGAAATTACAGCAACCTGTCGCCTTTTTTTTTTTTCTTAAATTTTACGATTCTATTAGCGGTTTCGAGCCGCTTAGTGATTCATCATGAAATAGTAATATTTATTGATTGTATGCTGCAGTATGGGAGTCGTGAAGTTGTGGCAAGATGTACCACTGCACACTGCTGCAGACAATCAGTAAATATGTACTATCTGATGCCGGTCGGAGTGGCCGAGCGGCTCTAGGCGCTACAGTCTGGAACCGCGCGACCGCTACGGTCGCAGGTTCGAATTCTGCCTCGGGCATGGATGTGTGTGATGTCCTTAGGTTAGTTAGGTTTAAGTAGTTCTAAGTTCTAGGGGACTGATGACCTCAGAAGTTAAGTCCCATAGTGCTCAGAGCCATTTGAATCATTTTACTATCTGATGATGAATCGCTAAGCGGTTCGAAACCGGTAATGGGATAATAAAATTGAAGAATGAAGCAAAATACGACTGGTTGCAGCAATTTCAAGAAACCTTTATTCATCACAGTCGCAGTAATCCTCATCCATAATGGATACGTTTTATTTTGCTTGTTATATTTTGAAGTTATACTTGTTTTCTGACTCCACAGCTGTAACAAGTTCTTTCCCGTTGCCAGATTTGACAAATTTAGTAAATTCAGCACATTCTACACTGTAGTTAAAATTTACAAGTAGTTCGGCGTTCACCATTCCCACTTTCAGTCAGTTTCTCTCATTGCTCCAGTTCTTTAGCATCACACGAAAAATCTGCTCTACAAACGCGTTTGACGGTGGTGGTGCTAGCACATGTTTAACAACTTTCAGCAAATTATGTGCTTAGCACCTCTTAAGAAATGTCACCCACTTGTCTGAAATGTTTGAGTCTGCTAAGTTCTTAATTAATGTCATTCAGTACACGTATTTCAGAAAATAATCGTCACTGTTTGTGTTGAAATTATCTATAAGTTTCATTATTTCTCCATTTTAAGGGGCTCTTCAAGACTTAACTGAGAGCCAAGCCTGAAAATTGAATCTTCACTGAAATCAAACCATTTTTCTAGATATTCCAGAATCTTGGTGTATACTTGCTGAGCTTCTCTGACAAATTTTGCTTGGACATTTTTAAGCTCTTGTAATACCTTGAATCCGAAGATATTATTTCTTTGTCTACTAATAATTTCCGTAGGCAACTTCAGGAATACAGAATACATTTTAGTTATCTGTATATGACCATGTGATTCTTCAATTTCTCCAGGCGTATTTTATGACGAAATAAATCTCGGGTGAACAGCCTGGTATGAGTGTGCATAGGACACAATATTTCGGCAATCGACCACGTTGCCATCATCAGGTGCGCTGATGTACTGACCGGCAGTGGGCCAGCGTCATGTATATATAGGACAATCCCCCTCCCGCTTCTCCCTCAGGCGCTTCCTAGGTACGGTCCGCGCCCCGCGCGTGGTCCAGGTTTTGTTTTTCTTATGAAGTGCCGAGAAGAACGTGTGGTACCGAATTTTGCTAAGGTCAAGCATCACATCGACTCTGCGGCAGCCAGAAGAATCAAGAAACGTGCCAACCTAGCTTTGGTACGAGAGAGAGTTCGCTTCACGCGGTGGCGCTTGGACACTACCAACAAAGAACTCCGACAGTTACATCTACAACTGGCCAACCGGTTCAACCCCTGGACGTGGGATTGGGTTGATGGTGTCGCATGGGCCACAGCGGACTCAACCCAGAGGAAGTTCAAATGGTTCAAATGGCTCTGAGCACTATGGGACTTAACATCTTAGGTCATCAGTCCCCTAGAACTTAGAACTAGTTAAACCTAACTAACCTAAGGACATCACACACATCCATGCCCGAGGCAGGATTCGAACCTGCGACCGTAAGTCGCGCGGTTCCGGACTGCGCGCCTAGAACCGCGAGACCACCGCGGCCGGCCCAGAGGAAGTCAGCCGAACGACAGGCATCCAAGTTTGAACGTATATGGGAGAAACAACCTTCTGATGGCAGCGGAAAGACCATCATCAATCTCACTAACAAGGAACTGGATGATGACGCTATTTCGGTTCTTCAGAAAGGATTGAATTTCGCTCCGACTCCTAAAGATGTACCCATTGCTGACATCATTAGCACAGTGGAACAAACGGCTGCTTGACTTCCACCTGAAACTGCTGAAGAAGTTCGTCGTGAAACCTGCAGAGCTCTAACCAAAACAAAGCTGATGAAACCGAACATCTCCTACAGGGAGAGGGCCGCCATACGGGAGCTAAGAGAAGATCCAGACATACTAATATTACCTGCAGACAAGGGCAACGCAACAGTGGTCCTATCCCGACAGGATTATGCTGAGAAGATGTGGGGCCTACTTGGTGACAGCGCATACCGCAAGATTGACACCGATTCGGGAGGAAGACTATGGTGCTTCTCAAGGATTCCGGCTTCCCTGACGAGATTACAAAGAAGCTACTCCCGAGGGCTACTGTTCCTCCTAGACTTTACGGACTGCCGAAGGTACACAAGGAATCGATTCCGTTACGTCCCATTGTCAGCAATATTGGTGCCCCAACGTACCTTCTCGCCAAGCACCTCGAACAACTGCTTAGCCCGTACGTTGGGAGATGTACACACCATATCCGTAACTCCGTGGATTTCCTGGAACGCATCAACAACCTTGCGCTTAAGGAATCTGACATACTGGTGAGCTTCGACGTGGTACCTCTATTCACTAAAGTTCCGTTACAAGAATCCTAGGAACTCATCAGCCAGAAATTTGACGAAGAGACCACCAACCTTTTCAGACATGTTCTGACATCAACTTACTTCTTATTTGACGGTGAATACTACGAGCAGACAGAAGGAGTAGCCATGGGGAGTCCACTCTCACCCGTTGTCGTAAAAATGTACATGGAACATTTCGAGGAGGAAGCTCTTGAATCAACACATCTAAAACCCACCTGTTTCTTTAGATATGTGGATGATACCTTCGTTATCTGACCACATGGAAGAGATAAACTGGCAGACTTCCTCACACATCTCAACTCCAGACACGATAATATTAAATTCACCATGGAGATCGAAACGGATGGGATACTCCCTTTCCTTGATGTTTTGATTAGAAGACGAGCTGACGGCACTTTGGGCCACAGCGTGTATAGGAAGAAGACGCACACCGATTTGTACCTACATGCGAATAGCTGCCACCACCCGGCAAAAAATAATGGCGGGCTCAAAACTCTTGTACACAGAGCTCACACTAACTCCGACAGGGACAGTCTCCAACAAGAATTGGACCATCTGAAGACCGTGTTTCGGAGGAACGGTTACAAGGAAGAGCAAATTCGGAAGGCTCTACATCCCACACCTACAGCATCGGATGAACCTCAGGAGGAGGTGGCCTTGGCTATTATTCCGTTTTGTGGGGCCTTATCCGGAAAAATTGGACGCATTTTACGTAAACACCAAGTGAAAACCATCTTCCGTCTTCCAAGCAAAACCAAGAGCCTTCTTGGTAGTGTCAAGGACAACCTTGGTCTACGTAAATCAGGGGTTTATCAGATACCTTGCCAATGCGGTAGTGTATACATAGGGCAGACCATTCGTACCATTGAGGACCGATGCCGAGAACATCAACGGCACACTAGACTGCAACAGCCCAGTAAGTCGGCAATCGCTGAGCATTGCCTGTCGGAACTCCACAGCATGGATTATGACCAAACCAAAGTCCTGACACAGACTGACAAATACTGGGACTGTGTCATCAAAAAAGTCATAGAGATCAGAGTAAGGGAGCCACAACTAAATCGTGACAGCGGTTACATCCTTAGCAAGGCGTGGGAACCCGCGATCACCCGGATTGAGAAGATAAAGGATATTTCCCAGAGTGTACCGACTTCGAGGGAGGAGGGAAGAATAACGAGAGTGGTGCCGGCAGACCCTCCTGAACGAGAAGACCTAGGACGCAGCGCCCAGACGGCGGGAGAACGGACGCTGTACCTGGACCGCGCGCGGGGCGCGGACTGTACCGACTCATAGGATGCGCCTGAGGAAGGAGCGGGAGGGGGATTGTCCTATATATACATGGCGCCGGCCCACCGCCGATCAGTACATCAGCGCACCTGATGATGGCAACGTGGTCAATTGCCGAAATATTGTGTCCTATGCACACTCATACCAGGCTGTTCACCCGAGATTTATTACGTTGTATATGACCACATTCCACGTGTTCTATGGTTGTATTAAATAAATGCATAACATTGTGGTCAAAATAAATGTAAATCTCTGGGAGTGCTACTTCATCATCCTGTCGTGTCCCAGTGATGAGTCCTGAGAGGGAGTAGAAGGACTGCAAGATTGCGAGTCAAAGAACTTACTTGACAGGAGGTCTCGTGGTCGCGGGCTGCCTGCTGTGCACCTGCTCCACTGAAAAGAGGGCTGTAGGGTGAGTTAGAGTACGGAACTCGGCTGGGATCTCAGGGTACACTGGATGCAATCATAAATTCGTGCATGCGGATATATACACTGGAAGCACCCCTGGCACATCCGTTCTATATACAGGTTTATACAACGTTGACTAACTGACTTCTTAGTAGCGTAACTTCTCATAGTTCTCTGAGTTTAAGTCCCAAGTCCCAGAGGCGGGCGGGCCGGACTAAGTGTTGACTACATGGAAATAAGTCTAAGTCTCCTCGTAGTTACGCAGCACTGCACTGCGATCTCACAGCATCAGAACTCCAGCTAAACCATATCTGACCGACCGACCCACTGCTGCATCACTGCCATCACTCCCATCACTGTCCCAACAATATGGCGGCTAGCCCTTTTATAGCGGTAATGCACCCGGCACCACTTGTTCTAGAAGTTTCCAGTACTCTTGAACAGTGCGTGAGTGTCACGGGGTAACACGTGAGGCCTACGTGACGAACAGGCCGTACGCCGCTGTCCAAGGGTTGCGTCTTGCGACGGCTCTCGAGCCTCGTGATGCGGCATAGTCCGCTCTTGTTAGCAGAGTCAGCATTACAAAAAAATGGCTCTGGGCACTATGGGACTTAACTTCTGAGTTCACCAGTCCCCTAGAACTTAGAACTACTTAAACCTAACTAACCTAAGGACATCACAAACATCCATGCCCGAGGCAGGATTCGAACCTGCGAACGCAGCGGTCGCGCGGTTCCTGACTGTAGCGCCTAGAACCGCTCGGCCACTCCGTCCGGCAGCATTACACATAAGGCACGTCCGGTCACGTCCGCCTCGCTGGTAACAAACATTTCCAAGCCTACATCTCACTTGAGTTTTAACTCTATTTTATATCATTCGCGACACCTCCCTGCCCCAGGGGAAAATTTTATAAGCTCGGCTCTCGAGGGTACAAAATTTTCGATCTCTATGTGCGGTGCCAGTGAAACTTGCCAGACTTTATTTTAAAACATAGTTTCACATCATAAACTCTAATACCAGTACATTGTCATTAAAAAAATAGAAAGCACAATGTAAGCACAACTGACATTTGGTTATTTGTTGTCCGCCGGCCGAAGTGGCCGTGCGGTTAAAGGCGCTGCAGTCTGGAACCGCAAGACCGCTACGGTCGCAGGTTCGAATCCTGCCTCGGGCATGGATGTTTGTGATGTCCTTAGGTTAGTTAGGTTTAACTAGTTCTAAGTTCTAGGGGACTAATGACCTCAGCAGTTGAGTCCCATAGTGCTCAGAGCCATTTGAACCATTTGTTGTCCACACCTACTTGTAGTAACTCCCACATTACACATCTATATCATTCTTTTCATTGTTCGTAGTTCACACAACATTACAAAATTTTGGATTATACAATTCAAGGTCCAGAGCTTTACCAAATATTACCAAGGTTTCACATAATAGTACACATAGTACAGACCTCTTTTTAATGTAGGATCACATAGTTTGCAACACAACACAAAAGAAAAGGAAAAATGTTACATACCATTTTATACTACATAGTTCGTCATTCAACTTCAAATTACATTTGTACATAATTTTTAAGTTTTTTTCTTGTCCTATCTGTTTTGGGTACCGACCACTCCACTGTATTTGCACGTGGTTCGATTTTTTTAGTGCGTCGTGGCGATTGACTTTGCTCGCTCCACTGCACTCGATCGGGGAGAGGCGTATGTCGTGTATAATTCATACTGTGCACTATCTTCCTCCTCTCCACACTGTACAGAATGGAGGGAAGGAGCGTATCGGACACTTCTTTCACGGCGGCTATCTGTTACCACCGTATTTGTCACACACAACAATTTCCTCCTACTTCACACAATCTTCTGCCACACCCTCGACAACACATAAAACAGATACATGAGCAACATATTGTAATAATTACAACTAGGACTACTGAACCTGTGTATCTCCACACGGAATACATACTTTGTGACCATCCTCGGAAGGTCGTTCGTTGCTGGTATTCTATTTCGCTTTGTAGTTCATCTATTTTGTGACTTGCTATCTTTAGGTCATCTAAGTGTCTTACATTATGTTCTAAGGGTAACGATACAGGTACTTTTGTGACCTCCTGCTTCTCTTCATTTATCATACAACAGTCTATATCTAAACTTAACATAGGTACTATGTCATTCTTGCTTACATTAGTACTAATTACGTGGTCAGCTTGTAGCATGACTTGCGCACCATATTCCTTACACTGGCTTGTAAATGTTAATTTACCAGTACCTCTTATGATAAGATCATTAGGGGGTAACTCATTGCACAATATCGTCAAACCCTCGTCCTTGGGTGCGACATACAGCCATTCATTGTCTTGTATCTGCGTCCAGATACTTTCATTCAGTATAATATACTTTTGATTGCAATCTTTTGGAACTTCTCTTATAAGCTGCAGCATACGAGCTTCACATCACTCGTGGTCATAGGTGGACATTAAAACAAACCTCTCCTTGCAAATCTGACTTTTTAGCGTGATCGTTTTGCAGTGTAACTGGTCACGGGACAGTAGCGCGTACTGTCGTTTCGCATCATCAATAAGCTCTGGCTCTGAGCACTATGGGACTTAACATCTATGGTCATCAGTCCCCTAGAACTTAGAGCTACTTAAACCTAACTATCCTAAGGACATCACACAACACCCAGTCATCACGAGGCAGAGAAAATCCCTGACCCCGCCGGGAATCGAACCCGGGAACCCGGGCGTGGGAAGCGAGAACGCTACCGCACGACCACGAGCTGTGGACCATCAATAAGCAAGTAGTTTTTCTCAGGCTCTATATAGGCGAACCGTTTCTTTGCCTTATCATACTCCGCGGGTAATGGCCATATTCTATATAACGTATATACGTTACTATCCACTAGAGGTACATTTAACACATAACGTCGTGCCGGCAAGAACTACATCTACCGGGTGATCAAAAAGTCAGCATAAATTTGAAAACTTAATAAACCACGGAATAATGTAGATAGAGAGGTAAAAATTGACACACACGCTTGAAATGACATGGGGTTTTATTAGAACAAAAAAAAAAAACAAAGTTCACAAAATGTCCGACAGATGGCGCAACTGCTACCGTGACTGGTGAGAGGTACGCCGATATGTTACAAAATCGCATCATTCCCAGCCTGGCTAATAAACACCTGCTGGAACGTACGATGTTTATGCGGTATGGCGCTCCACCCCTTATTGCTAGACGCGTGAAAGATCTCTTGCGCGCGTCGTTGGGTGATGATCGTGTGCTCAGCCGCCACTTTCGTCATGCTTGGCCTCCCAGGTCCCCAGCCCTCAGTCCGTGCGATTATTGGCTTTGGGGTTACCTGAAGTCGCAAGTGTATCGTGATCGACCGACATCTCTAGGGATGCTGAAAGACAACATCTGACGCCAATACCTCACCATAATTCCGGACATGCTTTACAGTGCTGGACACAACATTATTCCTCGACTACAGCTATTGTTGAGGAACGATGACGGACAGATTGAGCATATCCTGTAAATAACATCATCTTTGCTTTGTCTTACTTTGTTATGCTAATTATTGCTATTCTGATCAGATGAAGCGCCATCTGTCGGAGATTTTTTGAACTTTTGTTTTTTTTGGTTCTAAGAAAACCCCATGTCATTCCAAGCATGTGTGTCAATTTGTACCTCTCTATCTACATTATTCCGTGATTTATTCAGTTTTCAAATTTATACTGACTTTTTGATCACCCAGTATATCTATTATACGATGCAACAGATACCCTTGGTCCTTCGTGAGTTCAACGGGGAACTTTTTGTCTCTTAAATCTTCTTTTATCAGTTCTAAATACTGGACCACCTGTACGGGGTTAATCAAGTGTGGTTCTAATAGATCTTTCTGCGCGTTCACTAGTGCAGAGACTAATAAGTCATATTCCCTCTCAAGTTCATTGAACATACCAGTGTTCTGCATTATATGCTCTGTAATGGTTAAGAGAATCAGGGAATGTTGTACCCTTCTATTAGTGCTATTCTCATAACCCTCTGCATGCATACTTCGCTTTCTTATTCCGGCCGCAATTATCTGAGTATTCTTAGTTACCGCGTTAAGTGATGATTCACCCCTGTCACAATGGTCACTTGTTCTTTGGACAATCGTAACAGCTCTCTCTGCTGTTCCTCGAGTACGTCTATTTTAGCTCTGAAGAATGCCGCATCATCTTCGTCTAACGTGTCAAACAATACCTTACTTGCCTCCCCTATAAAATTTAATTCCTCTTTTGACCCTCGGTCGTTCATGCCTAGCCAACTGATCAATCAACTATTTCGATCTAGAAATTTTACTCACATGCCACTTCACGGTTTGCTGTACATTCTCGCACTCTCCAGTGCTTAACTTTGCCTGATTCATCTTACCCATGCAATGTGTTACCGCTCTATTGGCAAACACTTGTGTGTCCTCAAATTTGTCATGCAGTTCCTGGAGGTTAAAATACCTCACCAGTCTCCATGTAGTGCTGTACAAACTCACGCTGCCCTGGTTGTCGCAGTAAATTCCCGGCGCTGACTGGAATTTTTGCACTCGTACATCTTGCGGTGGCGCTTTTCGTCCCGCGAGGCTGATTTGCAAGATACTCCGGACTATCGCTGTCAGCCAAGGTGCCTTCATCCTTAGCATCTGTAAAAGAAACGTACTTGTCACTCTTCTGGGTCTCTCCTCCTTTATCGCCTGCGGTCCTTCTTCCTTTTACGTCACGTCTTCTAACAGAATGTCCACATTTCCGCTCAGTAAAATTCATTCAACCTATTAGCATGCACTTTTATACATTTCATCCCTTTTAATCTAATTACTACGTTAGGTCCTTGCATATCAACCACAGTAAATGGCCCTCGCCATTGGCTATCTGATTTCTTCGATCGTCCCCGACGCACGCTCTCGTCATACGGCAATACGCGATCATTCTTTCTAAATTGCCTCAGGTTTTGTGTTTTGTCATAGTTATTCATGTTTCTTTCTTTGCTCGCTTGTGTTGCCTCATAGGCATCTTGGTGTAACATTTGTAGTCGCTGTCAAATCTCCGTCACGTAATCGTCATAATTGTAGATTACGTTTGCCTGTTTCTTTTGAAGCCATCCCGGCAAATTGCACTTCCTGCCGAAGAGCAATTCGAATGGTGTGTATCCCGTGGTACTATGAGGAGTAGTATTCTACACAAAACATGCGAATGCAACCCATCCGTCCCAATCGGTCTGGTCCCGGTTCACACAGTGTCGCAGCATATCAGTCAGGGTACGGTGTGTACGTTCTAGCGCTCCACTGGACTGCGGATGGTACGCTGTCGTTTGTATTTCCTCTATTCCCAGTAATTTGCAGACCCGTTTCATGGTGTCGCCTATGAAATTGCTTCCCATGTCGCTCAACAGAATCGTCGGGATCTCAAATTTTAAAATAATGCTTTCCACCAATTTTCGTGCAACCGTATCCGCGTCTTGTCGAGCTATTGGTTCGGCTATTACAAACTTCGTGGGAGAGTCTTGAAAAGTCAAAATATATCTGTGCCCGGACTGGGTAATGGGTAATGTACCTACTATACCAATATCACAGCGCTCAAATATAAATTTCGGGGTCGGAGTTAGCTCTAGTGGTTGCTTAATCTTAGCTTGAATGATCTTGTTCTTTTGCCAACTTACGCATGTCCTTACGAAATGCTCTGTGTCAGCTTTCGTACCCGGCCATGTATAGTACTGTTTTATTCGTTCATACATCCTTCCCATTCCTTGATGGCCTCCTATGGGAGATATGTGCACCTGCTTTAGAATTTCTAATTTATTCTCTGCACTCAGAACATCATCTCTGTTTAACTGGGATGTGTTACTGCCTCTGCTTATCTCGGTCGCGTCAGCTGTCTCTTCGGGGTCTATCTCAGCTGTCGCCTCTGTCCCGTTATCTCGTCGCTACTCGATTCTTTGACTGCGGCCTTGGTAGCTGCGTCTCTTCGCTTATCTTCGTGCCTGTCAGTCTCGTTTGTGCCCCTGTTTGTAACCTGCTGTGTTTGTTTGTCGCCGTCTTGCACACTCCGAATGCTTGATAGGGCTTCGGCCACGCGATTTTGCTTTCCTTTCTTATACAGGGTGTTACAAAAATGTACGGCCAAACTTTCAGGAAACATTCCTCACACACAAAGAAAGAAAATATGTTATGTGGACATGTGTCCGGAAACGCTTACTTTCCATGTTAGAGCTCATTTTATTACTTCTCTTCAAACCACATTAATCATGGAATGGAAACACACAGCAACAGAACGTACCAGCGTGACTTCAAACACTTTGTTACAGGAAATGTTCAAAATGTCCTCCGTTAGCGAGGATACGTGCATCCACCCTCCGTCGCATGGAATCCCTGATGCGCTGATGCAGCCCTGGAGAATGGCGTATTGTATCCCAGCCGTCCACAATACGAGCACGAAGAGTCTCTACATTTTGTACCGGGGTTGCGTAGACAAGAGCTTTCAAATGCCCCCATAAATGAAAGTCAAGAGGGTTGAATCCGGAGAGCGTGGAGGCCATGGAATTGGTCCGCCTCTACCAATCCATTGCTCACCGAATCTGTTGTTGAGAAGCGTACGAACACTGCGACTGAAATGTGCAGGAGCTCCATCGTGCAAGAACCACATGTTGTGTCGTACTTGTAAAGGCACATGTTCTAGCAGCACAGGTAGAGTATCCCGTATGAAATCATGATAACGTGCTCCATTGAGCGTAGGTGGAAGAACATGGGGCCCAATCAAGACATCACCAACAATGCCTGCCCAAACATTCACAGAAAATCTGTGCTGATGACGTGATTGCACAATTGCCCGCGGACTCTCGTCAGCCCACACATGTTGATTGTGAAAATTTACAATTTGATCACGTTGGAATGAAGCCTCATCCGTAAAGAGAACATTTGCACTGAAATGAGGATTGACACATTGTTAGATGAACCATTCGCAGAAGTGTACCCGTGGAGGCCAATCAGCTGCTGATAGTGCCTGCACACGCTTTACATGGTACGGAAACAACTGGTTCTCCCGTAGCACTCTCCATACAGTGACGTGGTCAACGTTACCTTGTACAGCAGCAACTTCTCTGACGCTGACATTAGGGTTATCGTCAACTGCACGAAGAATTGCCTCGTCCATTGCAGGTGTCCTCGTCGTTATAGGTCTTCCCCAGTCGCGAGTCATAGGCTGGAATGTTCCATGCTCCCTAAGACGCCGATCAATTGCTTCGAACGTCTTCCTGTCGGGACACCTTCGTTCTGGAAATCTGTCTCGATACAAACGTACCGCGCCACGGCTATTGCCCCGTGCTAATCCATACATCAAATGGGCATCTGCCAACTCCGCATTTGTAAACATTGCACTGACTGCAAAACCACGTTCGTGATGAACACTAACCTGTTGATGCTACGTACTGATGTGCTTGATGCTAGTACTGTAGAGCAACACAAGCACCGAAGTCAACATTACCTTCCTTCAATTGGGCCAACTGGCGGTGAATCGAGGAAGTACAGTATATACTGACGAAACTAAAATGAGCTTTATCATGGAAATTAAGCGTTTCCGGACACATGTCCACATAACATTTTTTCTTTATTTGTGTGTGAGGAATGTTTCCTGAAAGTTTGGCCGTACATTTTTGTAACACCATTTATATGATTTGTTAATCGTATTCTTCCAGTTTTAATCCAAGCTTCATTAATCTCGACGGTGGATCCGTAAAGCTACCTAACCACATCAGTGATTTATGGTCTGTGAGTATCTTAAACTTCCTGCCAAATAGATACAGTCGGAAGTACTTAACTGCCCATACTATGGCAAGCAACTCTCGCTCTATTGTACTGTAATTTAGCTCTGCCTTGTTGATAGTACGTGATACGTATGCAATTGTTAAATCCTTTCCCATTGTACCTTTACTCAAATACGCCCCTAACGAGTACTTACTGGCAACAGTCGTTAATAAAAACCCTTTAGTGAAGTCTGGATACTGTAGTGTGAGTGGCTTGATGAACTTACAAAGTTTGAAACGCCTCTTCCTGCGCTTCCGCTCAAACATACAGCACTCCTTTCTTTAATAGTTCGTGTAGGGGTTTTGTAATTTTGCTAAAGTTGCTCAAAAATCTTCGGTAGTATCCGATCATGCCCAGATAACTTTTTAAGTCAGCGATTGTCCTTGGTCGCGGATAGTTTTCTGTTGCTGCTGCTTTAGTGGGATCGGGTTTCAGACCTTCCGCTGACAAAACGTGCCCCAAAAACGTAACTTCCGTCCTTAGGAATTCACATTTGTCGACTTTGGAATTTTAGGTTGGCTTTTACTTCCTCAAGTCGCGCATTATGGTTCTCAAGTGACGCACCCACGACGACAATGTCGTCTAGGTAAATGAACACTTTATTTCCCTGTGCGCCCGTCAGTACGGTATTCATTAACCGTTGAAATGTGGATGGAGCCGTCTTCAGGCCCGTTGCCATCCTACTGTATTCGTAATGGCCTGTTGTGCTTGAGGAATTCGGTAAGGCCTCTGATTTATGACTGTCTCTTCTGCTTCAGGTACTAGTGGAATCTGGTGCTTCATTACAGTGGTGTAGGTGAGCACGTCTCCCGGCAAATGAAAGACATCATTGTACGCCAAACACACAACTCCTGTATGGCTTCTTGCTCTTCTTGTTTTAAGTGCTCTATAAGCACGTTTTCTTTCAACAAGCTCTGCCGCGGTTTTCTCCCGTCTTTCTTTCCCTGCGGTACACGTCGGATTTTACAACTACTTGGTGGCGGTATTTCTTCAGCGAATATCTCCGGCGCGATAAAACGGACCTCTCGTTCCCTTGTGTTCATCACACTTGTTATGCACATCTCGCCCCGGATAGTCAATATGACTTCCGGTATACAGACCCCTGGTCTAATCTCTTGTTTCAAAATTACCGCTTCATTCCCTAGTTTTCGTGTCACGCCAATTTTTATAAATCTTTCTTCTCGCGGCTTGATTCTTATTTCTTCCGAACCCTCTGGGGCTGGAGACATGTCACTCCTACTCGTCCTGACCTTAAATTGATTCTTCGCCCTTCCGGGTGGACATTTACTGGGTGATCAAAAAGTCAGTATAAATCTGAAAACTGAATAAATCACGGAACAATGTAGATAGAGAGGTACAAATTGACACACATGCTTGGAATGACATGGGGTTTTATTAGAACCAAAAAATACAAAAGTTCAAAAAATCTCCGACGGATGGCGCTTCATCTGATCAGAATAGCAATAATTAGCATAACAAAGTAAGACAAAGCAAAGATGATGTTCTTTACAGGAAATGTTCAATATGTCCACCATCATTCCTCAACAACAGCTGTAGTCGAGGAATAATGTTGTGAACAGCACTGTAAAGCATGTCCGGAGTTATGATGAGGCATTGGCGTCGGATGTTGTCTTTCAGCCTCCCTAGAGATGTCGGTCGATCACGATACACTTGCGACTTCAGGTAACCCCCAGAACCAATAATCGCACGGACTGAGGGCTGGGGACCTGGGAGGCCAAGCATGACGAAGGTGGCGGTTGAGCACACGATCATCACCAAGCGACGCGCGCAAGAGATCTTTCACGCGTCTAGCAATACGGGGTGGAGCGCCATCCTGCATAAACATCGTACGTTCCAGCAGGTGTTTATCAGCCAGGCTGGGGATGATGCGATTCTGTAACATATCAGCGTACCTCTCACCCGTCACTGTGGCAGTTACAAAACCAGAATCACGCATTTCCTCGAAGAAAAAAGGCCCGCTAACGGTAGATGTGGTAAATCCAACCCATACCGTGACTTTCTCGTCGTGCAGTGGAGTTTCCACGACAGTGCTAGGATTTTCGGTAGCCCAAAATCTGCAGTTGTGGGCGTTGGCAGACCCTCGGAGGGTGATGTTGGGTTGTTTTGGCGGAAGAGACCAAACAGTGAGGTCATCGGTCTTATCGGATTAGGGAAGGATGGGGAAGGAAGTCGGCCATGCCCTTTCAAAGGAACCATCCCAGCATTTGCCTGGAGCGATTTAGGGAAATCATGGAAAACCTCGGAGGGTGAAATGAGCTTAGTCGGTCCACAACACGTTACTTAACCAATCGTCATCTTCCGCCATCTTTTGAAACACCCACACCGCAAACGCCCTCCGCTTCCCTAAAACGCCAGGTAACAGTTAATGATGCCGATGGATTTTGTACGGATAGCATCGGAGGGCACGCCTAAGTGCCAACCAAACAGTAGTGTATGGAATGCCAGTACGACGTGCGATTGCACGAGCGCTGACTTCCCCGTGCATAGACGAACCCGCTACAGTCTCCATTTCATCCTGAACTGTCTCAGCTGCATTACGCCTTGTGCTCGGTCGGCCACTACGGGGTCTATCATCTAAGCAACCCGTGGCTTCGAACTTCGAAATCATTCTCGCCACAGCTGCATTTGTCAACGGACCTTTACCCGTTCGAATCCCCTTCGTATGGCGATAGGATCGTAACGCTGAACTAGCACATTCCCCATTCTGATAATACAGCTTCACCAAAAGCGCCTTTTCAGGTAACGTCAACATGCTGCGACTGCTGGCGCATCTGATTCTCTCTCTCATTACAGCTCCTGTTATACAAGATTGTCACAAGCAGTCACTGATGTTTTGCTGTCCAGCGCCATCTGTCGGACGTTTTGTGAACTTTTTTTTGTTCAAATAAAACCCCATGTCATTCCAAGCATGTGTGTCAATTTTTACCTATCTATCTACATTATTCAGTGGTTTATTAAGTTTTCAAATATATACTGACTTTTTGATCACACGGTACTTCGCTTAGTTTCATTTTCCTTTGGTTGCGTTCAACCCTCTTGGGCCGGCGCAGGCGGCGGCCGGCTGACGCGCCTCGCCGTGTACTTGTCTTGACCGGTACCCTCGTTATCTACGCGGGATGGGCCTCTATCGCCCGGTCGCGTTGCGGCGACTGTTTCTGTGCGCGTGGCGACCTTGGCCGGTGTCTTTCCAAACCTCGTTACATCTGCATAACTTGCTCGTTGAGTCTTCCCGTTTCTATCATCTTGTACAATTAATCTATTGACGGTTGCTTCTTCGTATTCCTCCCGCAACTCTATCCATTCGTCTCGTACCTGCATTCTTCTATGGCCATAATCCAACAGGACTTTATTTTTGCTCAGGAACTCCCGTCCCAGTAACTCATCAAATGGCAAATCAATACTCTCATTCACTTCTTGGAACTGCGTGACCTAGTTGCTTCCCTCATCGTTGCTTAAACGTATTGCCAAAGGACCCTCTGTCCTGACCTCTTCGTTTACGATACTTTTTATCGTTGCCGCCCTTCTAGGATCCCACCTCACTTGTTCCTTCAGAACTTTGAACTGTATAAGGTTAATATGGGCACCACTATCTATCAATAACGTTGATTCAGAGCCTTTCACATCCTTGCTCCGTACGCATATGTAATCATATTTCGCTGTGCATTCAGCAGCTCTTATGATTCCTGACACAGCGTAATAGAACTGTGGCATTACGCCCGCTGCTCGTTTCCCTGCACATTTTTCCTACGTATGTTAGCCCACTTACTTTTGCGACAATCACGAACATAGTGTCCCGTTCGGTGACACTTGAAGCATGTCACCGGCTTGACTTTAGTACACGGAGGCGAGTGCCCCTCAGATTACATTCCATACATCGTACTGGTGGGGGACTCTGTGCCCACGATCCAGTCCCTTTGAATTCACGAACATCGATTTCTTTTACGGGCAGCCGACTACGCACTGTCTTTCGGGGAACCTCCCTTACAGTATCTGTCATCCGGACAGTATACTTTTTCCTGCACTCACGCGATATGTACCCCTCTTTCCCGCCGTTAAAACATTTCGCACTACTTCTTCTCTCCGGCCGAGCTACAGTTGCTACGTGACGCTTATCTCTTTCCGAGTTTATTGCACACTCCTGCTTAGCTACTAAATCAATAGCTTCGGACAGGGTGATCCGTTCATCTTGGGCCCGTTTTTCTGTCTTTAACCGCTCATCATACAACCCTTGTATAAAAACGGCCCGTCCTAACTTCCCTATCAACGCATTGCATCCTGTAATTTCTTCGTCCTCCAAGGCTCTCCTCATTGCATCTCGAAATTGGAATTGCTTGGAGTCCACACGAGAGCCCCTTTGAGCCACACTTTCCCCTTTTTCTTGCCTACTATTGAACATGGCAAGGGCATAGCAGTCAATTGTGCGTTTGCTCTCGTAATTTTCTAACGAAATTGCCCTCACATCAGACCAAGATTCTATGTGATCTCCAACTAATAACTTCCTGCAGGCGGAGTCCGTTATTTGCCCAATAATAAATATTAAAAATACTTGCCTGTAACTAGGATCTACTAAGTTGTAAGCTTTGTCGCAATCATCGATGAATTCGGACAGTTTTTCCCTGCCCGCTCAAATTTATAAGTCACTAACTTGGTGGCATCATTATAACTTAGAAACAATCTGTTCTCACTGGGGTTTACTTGTATTATACCCCCAATTGAGTCTACTGCGTCAGCGTTTCCCATTTTCAATAACCTTGTTTCTTGTGGCGTGTACGGCGAACTCGGCGCTCTCGAAGGCAGCGCCTGGACCAGCCCGCAACGAATGCGGCGCGAGATCGGTCAGCTGGTGAGGTGGCGCGGACCTGCGAGCCTCATATTCCGCGACGGCGCGATGCGAAGCTGGTGCTGCGTTGGCGTGAATCGACGACCCTCTGCGTAGACGCGGCATGTCCCCCCTCTGGCTCTGCGTTGCCGGAATCCGACGACCCTCTGCGTAGACGCGGTGCGTTCACACCCTCTGGCTCTGCGTTGGCCCGATGCGACGACCCTCTGCGTAGACGTGATACGTCCACCCTCTGGCTCTGCGTTGGCGCGATGCGACGACCCTCTGCGTAGACGCGGTACGTACACTCTCTAGCTCTGGGTTGGCGCGATGCGACGACCCTCTGCGTAGGTGCGGTACGTCCACCCTCTGGCTCTGCGTTGGCGGGATCCGACGAACCTCTTCGTAGACGCGGTGCGTTCACACCCTCTGGCTCTGCGTTGGCGCGATGCGACGACCCTCTGCGTAGACGCGGTACGTCCACCCTCTGGCTCTGGGTTGGCGGGATCCGACGACCCTCTGCGTAGACGCAGTGCGTTCACACCCTGTGGCTCTGCGTTGGCCCGATGCTACGACCCTCTGCGTAGACGTGATACGTCCACCCTCCGGCTCTGCGTTGGCGCGCTCCGCCGACCCTTAGCGTGGACGCAGTACGTCCATCCTCTGGTTCTGCGTTGGCGCGATCCGACGACCCTCTGCCTAGACGCGGAACGTCCACGCTCTGGCTCTGTGTTGGCGTGATGCGACGACCCTCTGCGTAGACGCCGTACGTCCATCCTCTGGCTCTGCGTTGGCGCGATCCGACGACCCTCTGCGTAGACGCGGTGCGTTAACACCCTCTGGCTCTGCGTTGGACCGATGCGACGACCCTCTGCGTAGACGTTATACGTAAACCCTCTGGCTCTGCGTTGACGGGATGTGTTGACCCTCTGCGTGGACACAGTACGTCCATTCTCTGGTTCTGCATTGACGCGATCCGACGACCCTCTGCCTAGACGCGCTACGTCGACCCTCTGGCTCTGTGTTGGCGTGATGCGATGACCCTCAGCGTAGACGCGGTACATCCACCCTCTGGCTCTGCGTTGGCGCGATGCACCATCCCTCTGCATAGACGCGGAACGTCTACCCTCTGCATTGGCGCGATCAACGACCCTCTGCGTAGACGCCGTACGTCCACCCTCTGGCTCTGTGTTGGCGTGATGCGACGACTCCTTGCGTAGACGCGGTACGTCCATCCTCTGGCTCTGCATTGGCGCGAGGCGACGACCCGCTGCATAGACGCGGTACGTACACCCTCTGCCTCTACGTTGGCGCGATGCGTCGAACCTCTGCATAGATGCGTACGTCCACCCTCTGGCTCTGCGTTGGCGCAATCCGACGACGCGGTGCGTTCATACCCTCTGGCTCTGCGTTTGCCCAATGCGACGACCCTCTGCGTAGACGCGATACGTACACCCTCTGGTTCTGTGTTGGCGCGATGCGACGACCCTCTGCGTAGACATGATATGCCGACCCTCTGGCTCTGCATTGGCGGGATCCGACGACCCTCTGCGTAGACGCGGTGCATTCACACCCTCTGGCTCTTCGTTGGCCTGATGCGACGACCCCCTACGTAGACGTGATACGTAAACCCTCTGGCTCTGCGTTGGCATGATGCGACGACCCTCTGCATAGACGTGATATGTCCACCCTCTGGTTCTGCGTTGACGCGATGCGATGACCCTCAGCGCAGACGCACTACGTCCATCCTCTGGTTCGGCGTTGGCGCGATCCGACAACCCTCTGTCTAGACGCGGTACGTCCACCCTCTGGCTCTGTGTTGGCGTGATGCGACGACCCTCTGTGTAGACGCGGTTCGTCCATCCTCTGGCTCTGCGTTGGCGCCATCCGACGACTCTCTGCATAGACGTGGTGCGTTCACACCCCCTGGCTATATGTTGGCGCGATGCGACGACCCTCTGCATAGACACGGTACCTCCATCCTCTGGCTCTGCGTTGGCGCGATCCGACGACCCTCTGCATAGACGCGGTGCGTTCACACCCTCTGGCTCTGCGTTGGCGCGATGCGACGACCCTCTGCGTAGACGCAGTACGTCCATCCTCTGGCTCTGCATTGGCGCGATCCGACGACCCTCTGCCTAGACGCGGTACGTCCACCCTCTGGCTCTGCATTAGCGCGATCCGACCACCCTCTGCGTGTACGTAGTACGTCCACCCACTTGCTCTGTGTTGGCGTGATGCGATGACCCTCAGCGTAGACGCAGTACATCTACCCTCAGGCTCTGCGTTGGCGCCATGCACCATCCCTTTGCATAGACGCGGAACGTCCACCCTCTGCATTGGCGTGACCTGACGACCCTCTGCGTCGACGCGGTACCTCCACCCTCTGGCTCTGCGTTGGCGGGATCCCACCACCCTCTGCATAGACGCGGTGCGTTCACACCCTATGGCTCTGCGTTGGCCCAATGCGACGACCCTCTGCATAGACGTGATACGTCCACCCTCTGGCTCTCTGTTGGCATGATGCGACGACCCTCTGCGTAGATGCGGTACGTCAATCATCTGGCTCTGCATTGGCGCGATCCGACGAACCTCTGCGTAGACGCGGTGCGTTAACACCCTCTCGCACTGCGTTGGCGAGATGCGACGACCCTCTGCGTAGACGTGATATGTCCACCCTCTGGCTCTGCATTGACACGATGCGACGACCCTCTGCGTAGACGTGATATGTCCACCCTCTGGCTCTGCGTTGACACGATGCGACGACTCTCTGCGTGGACACAGTACGTCCATCCTCTGGTTCTGCGTTGGCGCGATCCGATGACCCTGTGCATAGACGCAGTGCGTTCACACCCTCAGGCTCTGCGTTGTCCCAATGCGACGACCCTCTGCGTAGACGTGATACGTCCACCCTCTGGCTCTGCATTGGCGCACTGCGACGACCTTCTGCATGGACGCAGTACGTCAATCCTCTGGTTCTGTGTTGGCGCGATCCGACGACCCTCTGCGTCGACGCAGTACGTCCACCCTCTGGCTCCGTGTATGCGTGATGTGACGACCTGCGTGGACGTGGTACGTCCATCCTCTGACTCTGCGTTGGCGCGATCCGACTACCCTCTGCATAGACCCAGTGCGTTCACACCCTCTGGCTCTGCGTTGGCGCGATGCGACGACCCTCTGCATAGACGTGATATGTCCACCCTCTGGCTCTGCGTTGGGGCGATGCGATGACCCTCTGCGTGGATGCAGTACATCCATCCTCTGGTTCTGCGTTGGCGCGATCCGACGAACCTCTGCCTAGACGCGGTACGTCCACCCTCTGGCTCTGCGCTGGCGCGATGGGACGACCCTGTGCGGGGTCGCGATAATTGCAGCTTCTGGTTCTGCATTGGCTTGATCCGACAAGCCTCTGCGTATACACAGTGCTGTCACAACCTCTGGCTCTGCGCTTGCGTGATGTGACGACCCACTGCGTGGACGCAGTACGTCCATCCTCTGGTTTCTGCGTTGGCGCGATCCGACGAACCTCTTCGTAGACACGGTATGTCCACCCTCTGGGTCTGCATTGGCGCGTTCCGACCACCCTCTGCATGGACATAGTACGTCCACCCTCTGGCTCTGTGTTGGCATGATCTGATGACCCTCAGCGTACATGTGGTACATCCACCCTCTGGCTCTGCGTTGGCGCCATGCACCATCCCTTTGCATAGATGCGGAATGTCCACCCTCTGCATAGGCATGACCCGACGACCCTCTGCGTCGACGCGTTACGTCCACCCTCTGCTTCTGTGTTGGCGCGATGGGACGACCCTGTGCGGGGTCGCGGTATTTGCTTCTTCTGGTTCTGCATTGGTGCGATCCGACAAGCCTCTGCATATACGCAGTGCAGTCACAACCCCTGGCTCTGCGCTTGCGCGATGCGACGACCCACTGCGTAGACGTGGTACGTCGAACATCTGGCTCTGCGTTGGTGCGATCCGACGACTCCTGCATAGATGCGGCGCGTTCACAACCTCTCGCTCTGCGTGGCGCGACCCGAAGACAATCTGCGTAGACGCGGTGCATTCACACCCTCTCACTCTGCGTTGGCGCGATGCGACAACCAACTGCGTGGACGCAGTACGTCCGTCCTCCGGTTCTGCGTTGATGCGATCCGACGAACCTCTACCTAGACGCGGTACGTCCACCCTCTGGCTCTGTGTTGACGTGATGCGACGACCCTCTCCGTAGACACGGTACGTCCACCATCTGGTTCTGCGTTGGCGTGATCCGACAATCCTCTTTGTAGACATGGTGCGTTGACACCCTCTGACTCTGCGTTGGTGTGATGCGATGACCCTCTACGTAGATGTGATATGTCCAGCCTGTGGCTCTGCGTTGGCGCGATGCGACGACTCTCTGCGTGGACGCAGTACATCCATCTTCTGGTTCTGCGTTGGCGTTATCCGACGACCCTCTTCGTACACATGGTATGTCCACCCTCTGGCTCTGCATTGGCGTGATCCGACCACCCTCTGCGTGGACATAGTACGTCCATCCTCTGGCTCTGTGTTGGCGTGATGCGATGACCCTCAGTGTACATGCGGTACATCCACCCTCTGGCTCTGCGTTGGCGCGATCCGACGACCCTCTGCATGGTCGCGGTACATCCACCCTCTGGCTCTGCATTGGCGCGATCCCACGACCCTCTGCATAGACACAGTGCGTTCACACCCTCTGGCTCTGCGTTGGCGCGATGCGACGACCCTCTGCATAGACGTGATATGTCCACCCTCTGGCTCTGCGTTTGGGCGATGCGATGACCCTCTGCGTGGATGCAGTACATCCATCCTCTGGTTATGTGTTGGCGCGTTCTGACGAACCTCTGCCTCTACGCGTTACGTCCACCCTCTGGCTCTGCGTTGGCGCGATGGGACGACCCTGTGCGGGGTCGCGGTATTTCCAGCTTCTGGTTCTGCATTGGTGCGATCCGACAAGCCTCTGCATATACGCAGTGCAGTCACAACCTCTGGCTCTGCGCTTGGCGATGCGACAACCCACTGCGTAGACGTGGTACATCGAACATCTGGCTCTGCGTTGGTGCGATCCGATGACTCCTGCGTAGATGCGGTGCCATCACAACCTCTCGCTCTGCGTGGCGCGATCTGACGACAATCTGCGTAGACGCGGTGCATTCACACCCTCTCACTCTGCGTTGGCGCGATGCGACAACCAACTGCGTGGACACAGTACGTCCGTCCTCGGGTTCTGCGTTGGCGCAATCCGACGAACCTCTGCCTAGACGCAGTACTTCCACCCTCTGGCTCTGTGTTGACGTGATGTGACGACCTTCTCCGTAGACGCGGTACGTCCATCATCTGGTTCTGCGTCGGCGCGATCCGACAATACTCTTTGTAGACATGGTGCGTTGACACCCTCTGGGTCTGCGTTGGTGTGATGCGATGACCCTCTGCTTAGACGTGATATGTCCAGCCTGTGGCTCTGCGTTGGCGCGATGCGACGACCCTCTGCATGGACGCAGTCCATCCATCCTCTGGTTCTGCGTTTTCGTTATCAGACGACCTTCTTCATAGACATGGTATGTCCACACTCTCGCTCTGCATTGGCGCGATCCGACCACCCTCTGCGTGGACATAGTATGTTCATCCTCTGGCTCTGTGTTGGCGTGATGCGATGACCCTCAGTGTACATGCGGTACATCCACCCTCTGGCTCTGCGTTGGCGCGATGCACCAACCCTCTGCATAGATGCGGAACGTCCACCCTCTGCATTGGCGCGATACAACGACCCTCTGCGTAGACGTAGTACGTCCACCCTCTGGCTCTGTGTTGGCGCGATCCAACGACCCTCTTCATAGACGCGGTGCGTTCACACGCTCTGGCTCTGCTTCGGCTCGATGCGACGACCCTCTGCGTAGACATGATATGTCCAGCCTCTGGCTCTGCGTTGGTGCGATGCGACGACCCTCTGCGTGGACGCAGTACATCCATTCTCTGGTTCTGCGTTGGCGCGATCCCACAACCCTCCGCATAGACGCGGTACGTCCACCCTCTGGCTCTGCATCGGCGCGATCCGACCACCCTCTGTGTGGACGTAGTACGTCGACCCTCTGCCTCTGTGTTGGCGTGATGCGATGACCCTCAGCGTAGATGCGGTACATCCACCCTCTGGTTCTGCGTTGGCGCGATGCACCAACCCTCTGCATAGATGCGGAACGTCCACCCTCTGCATTGGCGCGATACAGCGACCCTCTGCTTAGATGTAGTACGTACACCCTCTGGCTCTGTGTTGGCGTGATGCGACGACCCTCTGCGTAGACGCGGTACGTCCATCCTCTGGATCTGCGTTGGCGCGACCTGACTACCCTCTGCATAGACGCGGTGCGTTCACACCCTCTGGCTCTGCGTTGGAGCGATGCGACGACCCTCTGCGTGGATGCAGTACATCCATCCTCTGGTTCTGCAATGGGGCGATCCGACGACCCTCTGCGGAGACGCGGTACGTACACTCTCTGGCTCTGCGTTGGCGCGATGCGACGACCCTGTGCGTGGACGCGGTATTTCCAGCCTCTGGTTCTGCAATGTCGTGATCCGACAAGCCTCTGCGTATACGCGGTGCGTTCACATCCTCTGGCTCTGCGCTTGATCGATGCGACGACCCTCTGCGTAGACGCGGTACGTCCACCATCTGGCTCTGCGTTGGTGCGATATCCGACGACTCCTGCGTAGATGCGGTGCGTTCACAACCTCTCGCTCTGCGTGGCGCGATCCGACGACACTCTGCGTAGACGCGGTGCATTCACACCCTCTCGCTCTGCGGTGGCGCGATGTGACATCCCTCTGCGTAGACGTGATACGTCCACCCTCTGGCTCTGCGCTTGCGCGATGCGACGACCCTCTGCGTGGACGCAGTACGTCCATCCTCTGGTTGTGCGTTGGCGCGATCCGACGACCCTCTGCGTAGACACGGTACGTCCACCCTCTGGCTCTGTGTTGGCGTGATCCACCGACCGTCTGCGTAGATCCGGTACATCCACCCTCTGCATTGGCGCGATCCGACGACCCTCTTTGTAGACGTGGTACGTCCACCCTCTGGCTCTGTGTTGGCATGATGTGATGATCCTCTGCGTGGACGCGGTACATCCACCCTCTGGCTCTGCGTTGGCGCGATGCTCCGACCCTCTGCGTAGACGCGGTATGTCCACCCTCTGCATTGGCGCGATCCGACGACCCTCTGCGTAGACGCGGTGCATTCACACCCTCTTGCTCTGCGTTGGCGTGATGCGACTACCCTCTGTGTAGACGCGGTACGTCCACCCTCTGTCTCTGCGTTGGCGCGATCCGACAACTCTCTGCACAGACGCGGTGCGTTCACAACCTCTGGCTCATCGTTGGCGCGATCCGACGATCCTCTGCGTAGACGCGGTGCATTCACACCCTCTGGCTCTGCGTTGGCGCGATGCGACGACCACCTGTATTGTCGCAGTTGGTTCACCCTCTGGCTCTGCGTTTGCGTTGCGTCCACCATCTGTCTCTGCCTTGGCGCGATGCGACGCCCCTTTTCGTATTTCTGTACTCAATTTCTGCTGATTCTCCACCCTTACCCAACGTCTGACACCAAATTTGTTTCTCATCCTCTCGTTTCCCACTGACGAGTCCTGAGAGGGGCAGAAGGACTGCAAGATTGCGCGTCACTGGAGGTAGCTGTGCTTCGGTCAGGGGCTGGTGTGTGGGGCAGGGTGATGCTGCTACATTTTAGACAAACAAAGAAGATGCACTTGGAGCGGCCATTTGAAAAAGCGATCTGGTGAGTTCTTCGGAATTTGGTTGTTGTTAGAGGGGGTTCCAGTCTTTCTGAGAAATACATTTAACGGATTGCATGAATGTCCTGTTCTGGTATTTTGTATATCTGCTACTGATTTCCGCAGACCGTAGACAGTATATCAATGCCACCAAAAGGATCTCTCTGTGGACCATCAGCGACAAGATAGAACAGGCCTCTCTCTATCCCAATAGGCAG
Organism: Schistocerca nitens; assembly: GCF_023898315.1. Lineage (NCBI taxonomy): Eukaryota > Metazoa > Arthropoda > Insecta > Orthoptera > Acrididae > Schistocerca > Schistocerca nitens. The sequence continues at coordinate 287,630,057 of NC_064618.1, read as the reverse complement.
CGGGGAGAGGGAGGAGTGACGGGTGCCAGGGGGGAGTGTAAAACTGCCTCTAAGATGGGTAATTCATAAGAGCCCATTGGGGAGGACACAGTTGCAACTGCTGCCCCTCTCTCCTGACGCATTCTTTTGAGCCGATGTTTTTCCCCATATATGTGTTGCATTATGACCAGCCGATTACGAGTGCTATTTTTTTTTTCACGACAATTTCGATGTGTAATTAGAACAGTGAAGCATTTTCCATCAGTTGTGGTAGCATTTATTTGCTTCGATTACCTGGGATGGAGGGTGATTGTCGAGCAGGCATCTCTAGTTAAGTCTGATGTCAAACAGCGACAGATAAAATTCTCAGCTGTACGTTTACAGATATTAAACTCCTCTCTGTCCAACACTAGCATCTTGTGAGTTGAACATATTTTCCACCAAATAAATAAAGATAATACTTTCCACTACCTGTAGTGTGGTATCGTCAATTTTTGCGCTGTATTGCGATTTTAGTCACTCCTTGTGTAGCGCTATGCATATAGTTGTGTAAATAGGACCAGTCTTTACTTTGGTTTCCCAACAAAATTAATAAATTACACTAACCTAACCGTCCTCTCCTGCATCTGGTCAGTTTCCATGTGCTGGGGGTGCACTTGGGCTTTCTGTCCAGAAGAACCAGGGTTCGAGTCGCATAAAGTGCACCGCTAACTTTAAATTCCCACCAATTTCCTTGTGGGGTGGGACGTCATTACAGCCCTGGAGTGAAGAAATTCCCACCAATATTCGAAATTTCCGCCAAGATTCGAAGTTCCTGCCAAAATTCGAAATTCCTGCCAATAGATTAGGTGGGGGGGGGGGGAGAGTGGGGGGGGAGGGTATTGGGGCAGGGATCTGCGTGCTGGCTGAGGAAAACACATGACATCTGGGAGTGGGGTGGGGGTGGGTGGATAATTGATTGAGCAATGTAATTAATTTGTATATCAATTTGATATAAAAAGTGTCGTAGCGTCGTCATCTCCCAACTACTCCTAGCTAGATCTGCACAACGTCTGGGAAGACATTTACAAACTTCCTGGCAACTGTGTGAAGCAAGTGACATACATATTTGAGAATAGTCAGTCCAGAACGTTTTCCAGTTAATCGAGTAGGAACAGAGTTTCTTGACCCCATCATAGAATTACAACCATCAGAAGCAAATCCTATAATACTGTTTTCAGAAACACTGTACTCAGAAAATTAAAGCATTACATTAGAATAAGGTTTTTTTTTACTTGTTGTACCTTCGTTTACCTTATCATGTACACCCTACTTAAAAAATTTCACAAAGATTCCAAAATTTACTTTCACTTTTATTTGTCTTTATCAAAATACCGAAAAACGTCACACGACGTTTTAACAGATCCTGCGTCTGTTGACTCATCAGTGAGAACAATGGATTTTGTATGTCTCAGTTTTTCTGCAAGTTCATTCTTACGTCTCTCTCTTATTACGTTCTTCACGATCAGAGAACGTTAAGTTCAACGCAGATCTATAGCGTCAGCGATTTTAGAATCAGGAAGCAACTCTTAACTACGACCTCCAGGTGATCTACAACACTGAAAGGAAGATTGTGTTCTGCAACGAATTCTGCCAATTTAATTTCAGAAATGTAGCTGATTTCACAAATTACTTGAAATTGTCTAGTTTTGAGATGACACTACCTCCACTTTTTTGACATGATTTTCACTTTTAGAATTTTTTTAACGCGTCCAAATTCAGGTACAAAAGTTACATTACTAGTTCTACATCTAGGCCTTTCTGAGTTCGATTCATCAGCACACAACCAACCTTTAAATTCAGGATTAGTTTCCGAGACTTTTCCTTATCTTTGTTTTCGCCTTTTACATTAAACACGCCAGCTGTAGATTTCTTGGGCGTACTAGGACCACTATCACTGTCTACTGTTTCCATTGAAACACTTTTGCACTAATTAACACCTTACAAATCGCTTACTGTCCTCACCTTAGCTAACAAGTTAACTGTAAACGTTTTCACTGATGTATGAACGCCATACAGGATGCAAAACAGTCAAAACGGTGAATTTCCCCAGAGGGAAATAAGCTAAGTTGACTGATGCGGCTGCAGCGCAATGAAATTCGGAAATATCGCGGTAGAACAGACTTGCATGTGGGCTGCTCAGAATCGCATATGTGAAATAAACTGGCAAAAATTAAATAAATCATAAAAATTGAAATAGTAAAAAGATGAAATCTTAATGATAGTAAGCGTTTCAAAACACAGTACAACAGACGTGCGATCCGAAGTGTGAATCACATGTTCGTGCTCCATCTTAAATTATCCTACATATACCCTCCATATCGTACGGTTGGCAACGCTGGAAAGAACTGACAATGAGATAACAGAAAACGCACAAGTAGAAATAGTTTAATGTTGACATCAATATTACTATCACGAGGAACAAAGAACAGTAAAACCACGCTTAACAAGCAACAAGAGTGGCTCGCATAACGAGCAATACACATTGTAATTTTGTAAATGTTGAATCGCTTGTAAGTAGGCTGTTTAGGTTTTTTTATTGGTAACGCCACCTCTGTATGAAAATCACTGGCTGTGCTGTGTGCAGTCTGTGGCTGCTTTGCATTGTTGTAATACTCGCCATATAGTGCTAGATAGCTGGCTGTGAACAGCGCGTAGCGTTGCGCAGTTGGAGGTGAGCCGCCAGCAGTGGTGGATGTGGGGAGAGAGATGGCGGAGTTTTGAAATTTGTCATGAACTGCTATATATATATATATATATGATGACTATTAAGGTAAATACAACGTTTGTTCTCTATTAATATCTTTCATTTGCTAACTATCCCTATCAGTAGTTAGTGCCTTCCATAGTTTGAATCTTTTATTTAGCTGGCAGTAGTGGCGCTTGCTGTATTGCAGTAGTGGGAGTAACCAAGATTTTTGTGAGGTAAGTGATTTGTGAAAAGTACAGGTTAATGTTAGTCAGGGCCATTCTCTTGTAGAGATTATTTAAAGTCAGATTGCGTTGCGCTAAAAAAAATATTGTGTGTCAGATTAGGACAGTCGTGTATAACTGTTCAAAAGGGGACATTTCATATGGCGACACTGCCAGGATACCTCACTGGAATCTTCTGATTTTTTTTCTTGTAGTTTGTGTAATTAGTGTAGCTTTTGTTTATTGCTAACGCGTAATTGTAGAGAAAATCTCCTTTGTAGTTGCAGTCTTTCATTGTTGTACAGTAAAACAGTTGTGGCATGCATGTAGATTTGCACCAAGTATTTCGCAGCTGCAATTAACTACATATTATTTTCAGTGCTATGTTAATGTGTTCTCTTATTTTTGCTCTTCAAATGGTGCTTTTCTGTGTTATCGTGTGAAATATTGTGACAATAATGGCGTGTGAAAAACGTAACACTAGGCTCCAAAGTAAACTGAGAAATGACAGCGAAGACGAAAGCAGTGTGTTAGCGCCACCGAGTAATGAATTAACTGATGTTCAAAGTAATAATTTGGTAATTGTGCATAGGGAAATGGAGCGGGCGGCAAACAATGGCGTAGACAGTGAAACAATTAGTGAGCAGGGAAGCATTATCGATCGGTCGGTCGGCAACAGCTCGCCTCAGGAATCCGAAATGACAGGACACAATTTCGCAAATACTGTAGATTCAGGTTCTGGGTCATCACCGTTTTCTCAAATGAGTCAAGACACATTTTCTGCTTGTCAAAATGTGAATGTTGCCGGTGAAAATGCTCTGCCAAAAAGCATAGAGAAACAGATTCCAGACACTAATACATTATTATTGCAATTAATGCAACAAATGGAACAAAATCAGAGACAAATGGGACAAAATCTCAAAAAGTTAGACACAGTGGAGCAAAAGCTTCAAAAGTTAGACTCATTGGAACAAACTCTTGAACAAACACGTGAAGATTTAACTACTGAGTTACATAACATTGAATCGAAATGTCAAAAAGTCTGTAATGACGTAAAAACACAAATTTGTGAGCATTTCCAACCTATTTTTTCGCGGCATGAAAATGCACTACAGAATCACGAAGCAGCCATAAAAGAACTGCAAACTACTGTTCACGAAAATCATGAGACCTTGCAAGCTAAATTTGACTCAGTTGCATTTACCGATTCGGTTACGCAACTTGCAAAAACTCAGGAAAACTTAAAGGACACAGTAGATACTCTGAAACTTGGTTCAGAAAAACACACTGAGGAAATGTGTTCACTATCGGAGAAAGTAGCCGAACTTTCGGATCAGTTCACTAACTTATCTACGAAGGTAGATGATAATCTGAATGACACAAAACCGGTAGTCTTTAATGACACAAAAGAGAGCGAACAAATTAGGAAACTGAAACAAAATCTGAATCAAATTAATACGCAACACCAAAGAGAAATCCGCGAAGTACAAGATCAGCTGACACAGGTAATACAAGAATTACGTATTTCAGAGGACACTCGCGCCCCAACATGGGAAGAGGGACTTAGAAATACGGAAAAGACGCAAAATAATAACACAGGGCATTTCGGAAGGTATGAAAGAAACTGGCAATGTGCACCGAATTTTGAGATGGAACGGCCGACACGACCTAACAATGACCGATATGCGACTCGCCGACATGATGATTTTGACTATAAGCTGTTCATTACTACACGTAAATTCAAAACATTTAAGAATTCTGGCAATGACATTCATCCACAAGCATGGCTCCATCAATTCTCTCATTGTTTTCCTCCCAACTGGTCGTTAGAGCACAGGTTAGAATTTATGTGTGGCTACTTAGAGAATGAACCAGCTGTAAGAATGCGATCGGTCATTCACGATTGCCACAGTGAAGGAGAATTTTACCATGCCTTCCTCACAGCATATTGGTCTCAAGCCACACAAGACCGAGTAAAACATAGCATCATAATGATGAAACGTTTCGAACAATCTGAATTTTCCAGTATTATGAAATATTTTGAAGACATGTTGCATAAGAATCAGTATCTTTCAAACCCATACAGCCCCTCAGAACTCATCCGCATTTGCTTAATCAAATTACCTGAACATTTACGGCATATTATTTTGGCAGGGCGTTGCAAAGACGACATTGAAGCTTTTCAGGGACTGTTACAAGAACTGGAAATTGACACTGACAATCGCGGAACGCGGAAACAGGAACATAACAATTACAGGTCACATCCGCCACAATTCCGCGATGAAAGAAATATTAACTGGACACGTCAAGGCTATTCTTGCAACGTAAATCGTGACCAAAACAGACACCACCCGTATGACAACCACTGGCAGAGTAATAGTTACAGAGAAAGTTCGCATTTCCGTAGTAATGAATATGACAGAGACAATCATAGAAACAGACAATATGGTAACCAGAACTATTATTATCAAGGGAGACAGAATAACTTCAGACGCAACAGTTCAGAGCGCAGGTACGATTCAGGAAGAAATTCTCCACCACATGACCGACAAGAAAGAAACTATGTAAACTACCGACATAACGACAGACCGGAATTTCATCAGAACTGGCGGGATTCTAACAGAGCTGGGCCCTCTCGGCAAGGCGAATTTGTAGAAGTTAGGTCTCCTAATCCCAATAACGACGCGTGCCAACAAAGAGACAGACAATGACTCGCACAGCAGGCAGCTGCGTGCGGCCGCTGGCTCAGGGAAAAATAACATAGACGCTAACCTTGAGAAAATTTTTAGCATTCTTTACCGATGTGCCATACACCACATGATAATTCCACTGAAGCTGAAACTCTGCGTACTAGCAAGAATAAAGGTTTATGCCACATTTCACATGTAAAACCGTTTATTGAAAGATAATGTGCTTTTTAACTTTGTCATTGCCATAAAACTTTTCACTTTACATTGCTAGTAGGCTTTGTCAGACTTAGAATCTGTTAATATGCAACAATGTTTGAAGTTAAATATCCAGTCAAGAATCAAGGGAACTTATTTAAACAGAAATTAAGAATGCATTGTTATAGTGAACAGACGACACAGTGTTGTATTTGTACATTCTTGCTTGTTAGCTGCACGATTACGTAACGACTATCAGGCTTACATAGGACACATACTGGTAAATGAGATTTTAATGCAACATTTTGGTTTACTTGAAAATACATTCTGGGTTTAAAGTACTTTCTGTGAGATACCAGATGACACAGAGGTTAGTTTATGTGACAGCTACACGATTTTATCACGACGCTACTAATGAGTGACAATTTACAATGTTGCTTTTGCGCTGTATCTGTTTTATATCTGCACAGTTTTTCTGAATTCTTCTGGAAAGTAAAACAGGTTTTAGTAGTAACTTTTGTAGTATAGCTACAATGAGACAGGGTTTTCCGTAGCACAACAATACGTTACAGTACAGTACTTTCTTCATCACAACAATAAGCGTAATAACTACGATATCTATACACAAAGCATTTCACTTTTGTTTATGATGAGGTAAGTACATTGACTTCTGCAGAACTTAGCTTTCGGAGGACGATAAATACGAGACTTCCACAGAGATTATCTTACAATATGACGCACAGTTTAGAGCTACAGTACACGTATTTGAGTGATTAATTTTGTACTTAAAACATTTATTTTTTAAAGATATTTGAAGTACAATGATACCAAGGTTTTTCCGTGATACATTTCATTCCATTCCTGTAATCTGTAACACCTGAGGGTATAATTACATTAATCCTCAGGGGGGTACACGCCTACTTTGTGTACCATGTGTTTGGCAAGCACAAGGAGCCCTAGCTAATATGGTATTTGCTTATACAACTTTACACATCGGTACCATATTTCTCTAACACAGAATTACACAGCTATCTGATTATTTGACAGAGATAAACATTTATTTTACTACATCTGTGACAGACGTTTACGTAATTACACCGTTGGATAACTTCACACTTACGAAATTGTATGTTGTTTGTACTTTGTGAACTGTTCACATTTTTTCAGAACCATTGTGATACTATGAGAGCTTTGAATGATGTATTTGGTATGGGATCATGATTTTTAAAGTATGTTTGAGGTAGATGACACTATTGAAATGAGCAGAGAATTTTTTTTTTGGTTTCTTAATTATTGCAGAAAGCTACGACGTTTTCAAGATTTGACTGAGGTGTTATGATGTTATTATTACGACGACGATGTGTATTATGCTGTTGAGGTATGTTTATGATCAATAAGCTGATGCTATATAAGGAATGTGATTACGTGTTTATATGTATATGAATAATGAATAGAAGTTAGGGACTATGGTTTGTGAAGAAGGTTGTTGGAAACCAAGAATCGTACTTTAAGAGTTATGAAATGTGTGTATATGCGTGAATGTATCACAATGCTGGCGAAAATTTTTTGGACGCTGTTATATTTATAGGATTTTGTTTCTACAGATTTGTAACCCAAATTCTTGACCTGTGAAATCTTTTTATATGAGACTGTCACTGTAGCGGAAACTGGTGTCGTAAATATTTCGGTAAGAAAGTTCAGTGACCACCTGCACGTAATGCGTCGTGGGCACCCAGCTGAGCGGCCAGGTGTGCCAGACGCCTGGAGAAAAAGCCATTATTGCGAGCCCTTTTCAGCGGCACAGGTAGAAAAAAAAAAAAAGGAGGCCATTAACCTCGCTTCTGACATTCCTTTGTAGAAAGCATCGCAAAAACGACACGGTCGAACTTGAAAACATATGATTACACTGTGGAGCTCTTAATTTACGATATTTACTGGAATGCCTAATGAAATGACGAGAAATATTTTACATCTGCACACCTGATTATGACAAGCATCTTTCTACGAGAATTGAGAGAATTTCTACTAACTTATGAAATGTCACATGACTATTGAATGATATTTTTATGCTTCGCTTTTCATAGTTGCTTATTTCATTTGATATCTAGTTTCGAGCTGTGTTGCAGCATTGCTTTTATAAAATAAAATGCATTTGCTAATGTGAACACTTTCTGTCAACAGATCTATTAAATAATAATTTTGTAATCCACATTCTTAAAAAAAAGGAGCACTTGGAAAGGAAAGAATAATAAGAAGGGACTAGTAACAGTAACTGCACACATAATTTTCTTTTCAAGTATATGGTAATATTTTTTTACAATAAGTTGTTGTGGTGCACCACTTTAATTACATAGTCATTAAGATGTGAATAGACATTTCCCTTATATGCATTGTTGTCTTTAGTGTACTATTTTTTTCTGCTTGATCTTTGCCATGCTTAGGTATTAATTATAGCATTTGCTGCTGCTGTTTACCATGCATAGTGCTACCAAATTTCACTTTGTATTATTCTGTTAAGCTAGTTTTACTACTGATTTATTTTTCTTGTTTGCTGCTCATTGCCTTATATTAGTTGTAATTTATGCTGCTTGCTTTGCCTTTTATATTTTTTATTATTGCTGTTTGTGTTAATTGTTTTCTGCTGCTGCATTGCCTCGTTCCTTAGTTTAGCATCTGAGCTCAGTAGATTTAAGTTAGCTTAAGAGGGGGTAGACTATATAAGAGAACAAGTTGTGATGAATTGGAAGAAATACATTGAAAATCTATAAGAAAATGGTTTGGCCAAAACAGTATTTTGAAAGAGGATATGAACCAAAAAAAGTAGGGTTTAGGGACAACAGGTTTAGGTAGGATTTTCTTGGAAATAAATGATGAAGTAAGATAATGGAAAACAAATAATGAGGTAAGAAATATGTGAACATATATATACAGAAAGCATGCTTGAATAGGATTTTTTTGGTGGAAACAAATGTGGAAATAAGACGAAAGATCTATGGAATGAAGTTTTGGGTTGGACTGCAGCACCAAATATCACACTGAAAACAAACCCTGTCCTGTATTTTTGTGTTATTACACTATGTGTATTTGTGTTTTTCCTGTCTTAATGTGTTTAGCTAATAAGAGTTATGTTGTAGAATTTTTCTGATAATATGTTATTTTCTTTGTAAAGATGTTTAGACATTATTTATTCTGTTTTGTTTTAATGCTCATGTGTAAAGTTGATGTTTCAAAAGTTATTCTGATCTTTTATGTATTTACTTATGTCATAATTCCTGTAACACTGTTGTACATGTTATTTTGATTCTTTTGTAAAGCCTGTACTACAAATGTTATCTGTATTGTTATGTTCTTTAATGATGTATTTTGTACCTTTGTAATTGTATTCTTATGTTATAAAATTGTAATTGACACCAGGTCATCAAATTAAGTAACTTGTAAGTTCCATTTCACTGCACACGTTTCTGTTGGTCATAGTATATGGACAATATGTGAGAAGTAGGGACTGTTAGTGTTTGCACGTGTGTTAATAAATCAGCAAGGGACTGGATAACAGCATTGCTGGTTCTAAGGACAATTCCAAAAACTCTGTGAGTGCACAAGTGGTGGTTATGGACTTGCTATATTATCCGCAAGACTCTTCAATGTTGATTGTGCACCTGCACAGTCACAACAGATGGCTGCTGGCCATCTCTACAAGGACTGCAGTGGGTCTGCACCTCTGGTGGCCCACCAGTACCATTATCTCTACAAGGACTACAGTGGGTCTGCATCTTTGATGACTCACCAGTACCATTATTTCTGCAAGGACTGCAGTGGGTCTGCGCCTCTGGTGGCCCACCAATACCGTAATCTCTACCAGGACTACAGTGGGTCTGCTCTTTGATGACCTACCAAACGATATTCTTCAAAACTTCGATTGACTCCGCTGTGGGTTTGCTCTGTTGTGGCCCATGACCTGTCTGCATGTCGAGAGTCAGTACTGTCTTTCCGTTGGAAGGACAACGCTACTTCTTCAAGATTGCATGGAAATCCACTACTTCCGTGTGCATTTTCTTTTACTGCTCAGACTTTGAGAAAAACACTGCAATGTGATGAATGATCAGGACTGTCTTTATGGACTGTGAGAAAATTTTAGCTTTTGACCACCATTGTATCAATAAGTGTCTGCATTTGATTTCTTTGTTATTGTAATTATGAAAAATTTTTTGAAATCTGTATTGGCCACTGCCCAAACCAATTTGTAAAATTTTTTTGTGGGGAGCATGGGGTCTATGTAAGTAGGCTGTTTAGATTTTTTTATTGGTAACGCCACTTCTGTATGAAAATCACTGGCTGTGCTGTGTGCAGTCTGTGGCTGCTTTGCATTGTTGTAATACTCGCCATTGTAGTGCTAGGCAGCTGGCTGTGAACAGCGCGTAGCGTTGCGCAGTTGGAGGTGAGCCGCCAGCAGTGGTGGATGTGGGGAGAGAGATGGCGGAATTTTGAAATTTGTCATGAACTGCTATATATATATATATATATATATATATATATATATATATATATATATATATATATATATATATATGGTGACTAATAAGGTAAATACAACGTTTGTTCTCTACTAATATCTTTCATTTGCTAACCACCCCTATCAGTAGTTAGAGGTAAGTGATTTGTGAAAAGCACAGGTTAATGTTAGTCAGGGCCATTCTCTTGTAGAGATTATTTAAAGTCAGATTGCGTTGCGCTGAAAAAAATATTGTGTGTCAGTTTAAGGACAGTCGTGTATAACTGTTCAAAAGGGGGCGTTTCACGCTTAACAAGCAATTTTTTGCATAATGAATCTGTTCAGAGCCTTTATTTTTTAGCCTTCGGCAGCCTTTTCAAAAACCACATTCTGATCTAGATAGATCTCTCCAGCTGCTATTGTCGGATTCCGGAAGAAAAGCTAGCCATTATACCACAAATGTACCTTTCATCAATTAGAGGACCTCAAGTGGTGGGTATAACATATGAGCACATAAAGCAGTACTGTAACTGCTCGGGGATGAAGGCAGACATTGCAAAGCTCATTCGGGAGTGTAGAAGATGTCAGAAAATCAAAATTACACAAGCTAAGACCAAACAAGCGCCATAATTAACACCCAATTCAGAGTTCATATTTGAGAGATGTAGTGTGGAAATTGTCGGTCCCCTTTCCCAATCAAATACAGGCAATGGACATATCTTGGCAAGATTTTTTGTGGAAGAAACCATAGCCAGACAGGAAAAGAGTAATATCGCGTGAATGCTAGGCAAGAGCATTATTCCGAAATACGGGATACCAACGTCATTGTTGAGTGATATAGGCATCAATTTTTGACGGCTGAATGTTAATCGTTGCGACTGACTCATCAGAGTCAAAAATACAGTCTTCACAGCGTTACATCGTAGCGCGGTGGTTAGCGTATAAACCTCATATGTGGAAGGTCGTAGGTCCGAATCTCGCCAATTGCATTGAAATTTTTTGTGTTTCTAAATCCTGTGAAAAGACTTTGATTATTATTTTTATTCAATTAACTGGTTTAAACGTTATTTTTAACTTCTAATACTTGCTGCATCATATTCATCATCATATTGATTTCTTTATTTGCTCATATTTTTCTTCCTATTATTCCTTTTTCATGTGGAATCTGTTTGTGTTGTCTATAATCTGCAACTAAGTGCCAACCAGGAATGCTCATTGACTGGCAGTACAACAGCTCATGCAGCCGGTGTGAGGATAGGTTCAGATAGCTAATGACAGCGAGAAATTATCGTTTTCTTTTAGCGCTGAAACTAAAATTTTTCTGTTTTGAGTTTGCTTTTAGAGGTTAGCTTTAAATGCCGTGAACAAAGCAATCGTGATTTTTATACTGCCACTGATTGTTGACCGCCGTTTTCTCTTAGACTTTGCACATCACGGGTTTGTGGTTAAGTTAGGGCGTGAGTTTAAATTCAGGGTTACAAAACACGTCGTCAGCCGGACCTCAGTCATTGATAATTTAAAATCAGCTGTCGACAGAGCAGTTCCCATTTTTGTCATACCACACAGTAGCCGCTTCCAACAACGCTGTGAATAAATGTGTCAATGATGATTCTACCTATTACGTTGGAGAACTATTCGTCAGAAATAAAAGGTATAAATTATAGAGCACAGCAATAAGTCGTCCTTTTTTTGCAGATTTTATTACACAAATGCAGATTTCGACTAGTGCCTAGCCATTATCAATGCACTATTTTTTAATCTCGATGCATGTTAGTTCCCTGCTGTTCGGGCGTCAGTCACAGTATTCAAAGGACTGTGACTGATGCCCGAACAACAGAACCTGTTCTAGAATGAGATTTTCACTCTGCAGCGGAGTGTGCGCTGATATGAAACTTCCTGGCAGATTAAAACTGTGTGTCCGACCGAGATTCGAATTCGGGACCATTGCCTTCCGCGGGCAAGTGCTCTACCGTCTGAGCTACCGAAGCACGACTCATGCCCGGTACTCACAGCTTTACTTCTGCCAGTATCTCGTCTCCTACCTTCCACACTTTACAAAAGCTCTCCTGCGAACCTTGCAGAACTAGCACTCCTGAAAAAAAGGATACTGCGAAGACATGGCTTAGCCACAGCCAGGGGGATGTTTCCAGAATGAGATTTTCACCCTGCAGCGGAGTGTGCGCTGATATGAAACTTCCTGGCAGATTAAAACTGTGTGCCCGACCGAGACTCGAACTCGGGACCATTGCCTTTCCCGAGCAAGTGCTCTATCAGCGCACACTCCACTGCAGAGTGAAAATCTCATTCTGGAAACATCCTCCAGGTTGTGGCTAAGCCATGTCTCCGCAGTATCCTTTCTTTCAGGAGTGCTAGTTCTGCAAGGTTCGCAGGAGAGCTTCTGTAAAGTTTGGAAGGTAGGAGACGAGATACTGGCAGAAGTAAAGCTGTGAGTACCGGGCGTGAGTCGTGCTTCGGTAGCTCAGATGGTAGAGCACTTGCCAGCGAAAGGCAATGGTCCCGAGTTCGAGTCTCGGTCGGGCACACAGTTGTAATCTGCCAGGAAGTTTCAGAACCTGTTCTACTCGCGAACGGTGCGTGGGAAAAGTGATTGTTAGGAAATCCACGTATTAGCTCTAAATTATCGGTTTTTCTCGTTATGGTTATTTCATGAGACTATATGGAAGTAATATGTTGCTCGACTCTTCCCAGAGGACACACTCTCCGTGTTGCACAACGCATCTCTTGTAGCTTCTGCCACTGGAGTTTGTTTAGTATCTCTGTGATGTCTCGCGCCCAATAAACGATCCCGTGACGAGACGTGTCGCTCTTCATTAGATCTTTTCTATCTCTTCTATAAATTCAACCTGGTAAAGGTTCCAGATTGATAAGCACTACTCAGGAATCAGTCGAACAAGTGTTTTGTAAGCCACTTCTTTCGTGGATGAATTGTTTGTTCCTAATAACCTCCAAATGATTCTCAGCTTAGCATTTGCTTTCCCAACGATTTGTGTTATATGATGTGTGGTTATGTCACGTTAGATCGCTCCTACGTATTTTTCGACAGTTGCTGTTTCCAGTTATTTATCGCCAACAATGTAATTGTGCAGTAAATGATTTCTTCGCCTACTTGTCCGCAATATATTACATTTATTTACGTTCGAGGTATCAAGTCGATTCTACCTGCTTTCGAATGATCACACTGAACCCCATTTGATGGAATAAACGCTGTTTAAAAGTTACGTCGAACGAAGTGTCGCCTTAATCGTCATTTAACATAGTTCACATATCTACTGAATTTTGTAATACTTCCAGCTAGAGGTTTCTATTTTAGGAACAGATAATTACGACCGTGAAGAATTTAATCTTGCACTCATGAAACTCTCACAGCTTTTACACCTTCAGAATTTACGCAATATAAAATCAAAGCATTATCAATATTTTACTTAGCACTGCGACTGTGAACACTGGTGTGATAACCTCGGTTGTATGAGCGAGTAAATGGAGGGAAATGCTGTTTCCTTCCATCGGTTCCGCCTGAGTGCGGGAAGTCATTATTTCTGCTATTTTGGACGAGTGGAGGAGACTGCGATATCATCATAGCGACGATGGGTAATGAAGTTAATAAATCCATCAAGAAGTCTGGGAGAGTTTTTGAGCTGGACGGACCAGATAATTAGTTGTGATGTTGCAATCTGTCTATCTATCTATCTATATATATCTTTCAATTAGAACACTCAAATAGAACATAGACCTCTGGTATAATTGAACACGAATAACAAATAGTACTGGTATGTCCGCGCAGGTAGCAATCATTGACCACATTTTTCTATCAAGTCTACTCCGACCTTGATTGAAACAAAACATGAAATAAGTTACTTCTGGAATTAGAACAAAAATACCTCTGGCAACTGGAGGCCGGTTGTATTGTCACTGATTCTACGTTTATTAAGGGGCTCCGGAAAGGCTCAAAATCATGAAAAGTTCAATTTTTACTTTTTTGCGTTTTCTGAATCTGCAGACTATTACCTTTTAATAGATATATAGTTTATTCAGTTCCGAAGACTACAACTATTTTTAATTTTTTTTTGAAATGTGTTCTACATGGGCGTGACCCACTGTGGCGCTGTTAAACTGCTGTCAAATGGTGTTATTATTAACGTCCGTGTTCATCAGGTACATTTTAGTGATGTGAGATAAAGTATGTGTTGTGGCTAACCTGTGATGGTTCAATATACACTCCTGGAAATTGAAATAAGAACACCGTGAATTCATTGTCCCAGGAAGGGGAAACTTTATTGACACATTCCTGGGGTCCGATACATCACATGATCACACTGACAGAACCACAGGCACATAGACACAGGCAACAGAGCATGCACAATGTCGGCACTAGTACAGTGTATATCCACCTTTCGCAGCAATGCAGGCTGCTATTCTCCCATGGAGACGATCGTAGAGATGCTGGATGTAGTCCTGTGGAACGGCTTGCCATGCCATTTCCACTTGGTGCCTCAGTTGGACCAGCGTTCGTGCTGGACGTGCAGACCGCGTGAGACGACACTTCATCCAGTCCCAAACATGCTCAATGGGGGACAGATCCGGAGATCTTGCTGGCCAGGGTAGTTGACTTACACCTTCTAGAGCACGTTGGGTGGCACGGGATACATGCGGACGTGCATTGTCCTGTTGGAACAGCAAGTTCCCTTGCCGATCTAGGAATGGTAGAACGATGGGTTCGATGACGGTTTGGATGTACCGTGCACTATTCAGTGTCCCCTCGACGATCACCAGTGGTGTACGGCCAGTGTAGGAGATCGCTCCCCACACCATGATGCCGGGTGTTGGCCCTGTGTGCCTCGGTCGTATGCAGTCCTGATTGTGGCGCTCACCTGCACGGCGCCAAACACGCATACGACCATCATTGGCACCAAGGCAGAAGCGACTCTCATCGCTGAAGACGACACGTCTCCATTCGTCCCTCCACTCACGCCTGTCGCGACACCACTGGAGGCGGGCTGCACGATGTTGGGGCGTGAGCGGAAGACGGCCTAACGGTGTGCGGGACCGTAGCCCAGCTTCATGGAGACGGTTGCGAATGGTCCTCGCCGATACCCCAGGAGCAACAGTGTCCCTAATTTGCTGGGAAGTGGAGGTGCGGTCCCCTACGGCACTGCGTAGGATCCTACGGTCTTGGCGTGCATCCGTGCGTCGCTGCGGTCCGGTCCCAGGTCGACGGGCACGTGCACCTTCCGCCGACCACTGGCGACAACATCGATGTACTGTGGAGACCTCACGCCCCACGTGTTGAGCAATTCGGCGGTACGTCCACCCGGCCTCCCGCATGCCCACTATACGCCCTCACTGCACATACGGTTCACGTCCACGCTGTCGCGGCATGCTACCAGTGTTAAAGACTGCGATGGAGCTCCGTATGCCACGGCAAACTGGCTGACACTGACGGCGGCGGTGCACAAATGCTGCGCAGCTAGCGCCATTCGACGGCCAACACCGCGGTTCCTGGTGTGTCCGCTGTGCCGTGCGTGTGATCATTGCTTGTACAGCCCTCTCGCAGTGTCCGGAGCAAGTATGGTGGGTCTGACACACCGGTGTCAATGTGTTCTTTTTTTCCATTTCCAGGAGTGTATATCGCTGGTGTGATTGTCGATTGTTTCATGTTTATTAACTCTGTCGTTATCTCGAAAATATTCGTAATTAATTCTGTTTCTTGAGTCTCTGTTTTGTTGAAGTATAATAATGAGTAAAAGTAAAGTTATTAGAAATCCTCTGAAGGCTTTTAAGTAAAGGAGAAATGTTGGAAAGCCAAAGGTATCCGTTATTACTGTAAACAATAAAGACGATGAAAATCCCCAACATAGCTTGTGTCCCAAAGAAGAAGACAGTTGGTGTAAATATAACAAAGGATTGCTAACTGGTGAAGTGTACACTCATAAGCATAGTCTGCCTCATGCAGTAATGGAGGTGATAAAACCTATTTTCAGAGACTTAGCAGCACCTGAACTGTTGAAAAAGTGTATTCACGGAAAAACTCAAAACCCCAATGAAAGTGTAAATAGTGTTATATGGTCGAGAATCCCCAAGACTGTATTTGTTGGAATAGAAACACTTCACTTTGGTGTGTATGATGCTGTTGCGACTTTCAATGATGGCAACATTGTAAGGTGCAAGGTATTTAGAAATATGGGAATGAAGATAGGTTCTAACATGGTACGAGCGATGCTTGCTTTAGACAAGGAACGCCTTCGGGCTGCAGACAGGGCTGTAAAGAGTCTAGAAATACAAGCAAGAGTAAACAGGAGGAGGAACAAGAGGAAGCTGGAGGAGTAGTTTGCAGAGGATGAAGATAATCCATCCTATGGACCTGGAATGCACTAAAAAGTTAATCCAATCTTTGTCGCTCGATTCCCAAAACTTTTATTTTCTCATACTAATTACATATTTTCTAAGGATCTTCCAAACATATTTGTTTCAAACTTTCAGTAAATGTTACACAGTACCTTCTGCATAATTTAACACAGCCTTTTTCCAAAAAACTGTATATTTTTGAATATATAAATAAAAAATTGCAAAAAAATGTTGTGAATTTTCATTACAATTGAAAACAAATCATCTTTAATAACTGAACTAAAATTTTTGTAAAATCCCTGTGTTACGTTGTAGCCCATATTCCAATAAATAATCTGTAAAAAGTTCAACTTCCTACCTCAAATACTTTGTGAGGAAAGATGTAATTTATAAGCGTTATTTTAACATTGCAAGTATAGGGCGTTCCGGAGCCCCTTAAACACACAGTTCATAAAAGTCAAAATCCTGTAGGGGCAAAATCGTCTAAGTCTGGCGTGTAGCCATTTCAAGTGAAATGGGAATAAATTTAGGAGCCACCAAGTCTCCCACGACGACACAGTCCCTGTCTTCTTTGGCTTGGAGGCACCAGGATTGCGAAGTCAGATGTGAATGGCAAGGACGTTGTGGAGGCGGTCGCCTGCGTAGGAAACTCACTCGGAGTGAACTGGTCTGGTCTGGCCCGAGCCCTGCCCTAAGTACCACTCGGCACTAGGATGCAGCCGGGCCAATTTTCGATCACGTGTCTTGCGGAAGAGTATAGTTTGGTGCAGCCCGTGGCCTTGAGTGGTGCTTGGGCCACCTCCTGGTGGATAGACTATCTTCCGGAAAATTGTCACCTGTATGTTAGGCATCTTCGAAGCACTGATGTGATGTTGGTTGCTGACACCACAGGCGTCGGGCCTCAGTGTAACAAGTACTTCCTGAAACAGGTAACTTCCAAGGACGAAATCCGCAACTTGACATGTAGTACAAGTCTGATAGTCCCTCTCGCAAGTCCTTATCTTAAGGTATATTCTGAGATGACTTCCTGGAGGTCCACTGTACTGGAAATGGCACCATCCTCTGATGATTGCCATAAACGGTAGGTTCCTACCTTCTTAGTGTAGACTCCAATGTGGACTGGTCGCACTCTGAATGCACTGTGATCTCATTCTGGACTGAATGTAGACTGACTACAGAGGTCGGCAGCAGTAGTTATATTACCATGCCAATCCAAGTAGTTGGCTGCCGCCGGCCGGGATGACAGGCTACTTGCTCATTGGCCCTCCGCATAACATGATGTCATACTATGGGTGATTGGCGTCTGTCGAAGGCATCGCATTGTTGTTCCGTCAGCTGCAGTGACTTCATGAGCCGGCCGAGACTGCTGATTGTGCGACCAGTGAAACCATGTCGTACAAAGGGATATCGTCTGGCTAAGTTCGCGGTATATAACAGCTATTGTTAGCAGTTTAGGTAGACAATGTATGGACATCATATATTTCCAGTAAGATGGACGCAGAGGAATTATGTATAAAGTTCAGACTGACTGTAAATTGTGCTGTGCAGAAGTATGTGTCGAGTAAGTGGATTAAGTACAGAAAAGACCCAAAATGGTTCAAATGGCTCTGAGCACTATGGGACTCAACTGCTGAGGTCATTAGTCCCCTAGAACTTAGAACTAGTTAAACCTAACTAACCTAAGGACATTACACACATCCATGCCCGAGGCAGGATTCGAACCTGCGACCGTAGCGGTCTCGCGGTTCCAGACTGCAGCGCCAGAACCGCGCGGCCACTTCGGCCGGCACAGAAAAGACCCACAGTGGTTTAAGGCTAAAATGCCCGGCTTTGAATTATCCCCTAGAATTGCTGATGGAGCTCTGTTGTCCACTAAGGATTTTTATGCATTTAAACTTTTTTTTCAAAATGTAACAGCATTTCGTATATACTGTTTTTAAACCTGCTTTTATTACTTTTTTCACGAATAATAATTACGTGGGCACATTTTTATCTGAATCTGTTATATTTTATTTTTATGTTACACCACACAAAAACAAGTGACAGTGTATTACAGCTACATAAAATTGCTTACATTTTCAGTGTTTGTATGGTACATAATATAACAAAAGGTAACAAATGTTTTCATCACAACTTATTACCTATTCACTAACTATACTTTTATCCTGTAACAAATAAGTAACGTTTTATTAGACAACTCTGGAAAACTCTGCATTCGGAGAAGCACAATTACACTTTTTGTACATCCCTCTGCTTAGATGTGAACTGCATGAGAGCTTTTTATATGTAAAACAAGTATCTCTAGTATTATTTTTAATACACAATCCAGCTTGGCAAGTTTCTCGTTTAGTACCAAATGTTCCTTCTTTCTGTTGTCAATCAAAATGGATGGAGCTTGGAACTGTTGAGGGCGAGAATTTCTGCCTAGTACCACTAATTCTTCCACGACTTTCATTACAACAGACCGTTTAGAGATGGTAGAGCCAGTTATCAAATTCTACAAGGCGTGGAAAGTGATTGTAACGAGATAAAGAACGTCATAGATACAGGTACGGGCTTGGTCTTCGCCATGGCTTTTACGCTATATTTGCGTGACGTTTGATCTGCCGCTTCTATGCCCCCTTTAGTCATGCCATCAACATTGAAAGAAACACTTGAATAAAGTGCATTTTGTCCTTTTCTCACACATGTGGCAGTTCCCTTCGATTGCAGTTCAAAATTACATCAGTACTTGTATCCCACTTTCTGAGCACTTTTGCCGGCTTGAGAGAAGTCAAGGAGCTGTGTGTTGTAACATTTCTACCCCTTTCGTAAGAAAGGTTCCATGAACGTAGCATTATAATATGTTGTCCAAAGCTAATATCCGCGTGTCTCGTTTCATCTTCTCCCAAGTAAGGAAAACGAGACAGAACGTATCTAGCGTCTGTGAGCAGCCAATACTTTAGTTTCAGCTTCAGAAAGGCCAAGACTGCGACAACGATCCATTACAGTTACCAGCGGAAATGTTAGCAACAACAGAGGCGAAAGAACTGTTGCACGCAACACTGTATGACATTCATCATTTTTGGCTAACAAAGGAGCCAAATAAAACAGGCAAAACACATTTCTGTGAGAAGCTGACAATTGATCGCCATCGGGAACCAATAGCAAATGTGTTTTATAATGGGTCAAATCATACAAATGTATTTTATACACCGAAGAAATTCGCATCTAAAAATGAAAAAAATGATCAATTGACCTTCACCGGGCGTTCCAGCGTTAATAAGAAAACTCGGAAAATGCTGAGGATGCAGAGATTGTAGCACTCTCGGTTCAAAAAAGGAGTCATAGAACCCAATAGGTTGTACTCGTCGCCTAGTTTTTATCAGAGACAACGTATCCTCAGGAGTGCTCCATGGAAGTGTGACAGACCGTTCTTGTTCTCTATGTACGTAGATGATTTGAAGGATACGGTGAGCAGCAATATAGGGTGAACAGCAATTCGAGATGTTTGCTGATGATGCTGTAATGTACCGGAAAGTATCATCGTAGAGTAACTGTAGGAGTATACAGGATGGCTTAGAATTTACATTTGGTATGATGAATGGCAGCAGGAAAATGTAAATTAATGCGTATGAGTAGGAAAAACAATCCTGTAATGTTCTAACACCGTGTAAGAGGTACGCTTTTTGCCACAGCTAAGCCCAATTAAATAACTAGGTGTAATGTTGCAAAGCCATATGAAATGTAATAAGCATGTGAGGTCGGTTGTAAGGAAGAAAAATGGTCGGATTCGATTTATTGGATGAATTTTAGGAAAGTGTAGCTCATCTACAAAGGTGACCGCTTTCAGTACACTAGGATGGTACACTGTTTAGTACTGTTCAGATGTTTGTAATTCACAGCAGGTCAGTTAAAGGAAGACATCGAGGCGATTCAGAGCCGCGGTGTCTACTAGATTTGTTGTGTTACCCCCCCCCCCCCCCCCCCCCCCCCCTCCATCACCGAGCTCAGTGGTTTTAGTATGTCAGAAAGACCGGGAAGTGTGTCTTAGGAGAGAGGGGTGACTCACGCTGAAGCGTGCAGAGTAACCCCGACAAGTGTGTCATTAACTTTATTGTATCGAAGGTACACAGCCGGCTTTTCGCTGATCCCGGTGAAGGCGCCGCACGGCGTGCCTGCTTGGGTCAGCGCCACTGCCAATGCCGGAATCTGCTGCCCCGGCGTCCGATCGCCCAGCCTTGCAGACGTAGTGTCCCTACTCAACGCCAGAGGTAAGCGGCTGCCGCATGTGTTAGCTGCGCCGGTAGCCCGCCACACAGCGTCTAGGCATGGGTGAACTTCAGACAACACGAGCCGTGTACCTCCTTCCTGGTGGAATGAGTGAAACTGATCGGCTGTCGGACCCCCACCGCTAATAGGCGTTGCCCATGCACGGTTGTTTACTTCTTTGGGAAGGTTTAGTCACATCTCTGAACAGTCAAAGGGATTGTGTCTGTGATACAATATCCACAGTCAACGTCTGTCTTCAGGAGTTCTGGCAACCGGGGTGATGCAAAACTTTTTTTGGTGTGTGTATTACTCACGCAACAGTTTTCCGCTCAATTTTTCGCTCTTTCAAAAAAATGGTTCAAATGGCTCTGAGCACTATGGGACCCAACTGCTGAGGTCATAAGTCCCCTAGAACTTAGAACTACTTAAACCTAACTAAACTAAGGACAACACACACATCCATGCCCGAGGCAGGATTCGAACCTGCGACCGTAGCGGTCCCGCTGTTCCAGACTATAGCGCAAGAACCGCTCGGCCACCAGCGGCCGGCGCTCTTTCGTAATGTTTGGCAGTGTTCCGTGCTTTTGGGGCATATTGCTTCCACACATAGATCAACGTAAGGGCGTTGTTCTGTGTAGCTGAGTGGGAAACAATAAAAATGAGGTGGTCGCCAGAAAGGACTTACTAAGCGAGAAACGTCGATATTAAGAAACTTAGTAATGAGAGTACACTACTTGTTTATTTTAATGATGCATCATTTAGTGTCTTACACAGAATGTAACTTTGTAAATTGTTTTAATTTAAAAGTCTTCTGTGTTATTTGTATGTTTACCCAACGTTCGTAAATTGTGTAACTATGATACTATGCTGTACGCATTTATTCTGGTTATGTGTCACTTTCTGCCTTGCAAATAATGTAATTTTGTAACTTGTATCCATTTAAATATATAATTTTTATATTATTTAAAAGACTTGAATTTTATTTCAATAAATAAAATATTTAAATTACCTAATTACAAGGGGCAGGCGCGGATGGAGGTTTTCGGGATGGGAAAGGTCACCATCCAGGCTTTCGGTTTTGAGATGGTCATGATTCGGAATAGCCATTTTGTGTGAAAAGAATACAACTATAACAACAGCAATGATAATAAATAATAATAATAATAATAAAGGGGGGCGGCATTTTAACTTTTTCGTCCGGGGCGGCCTTTATGCTAGAGCGGGCACTACTTCTACCGCAACAAGTTCCATGTAAATGTGTTTTTATATTTATATTAAATATTTATATATATTATATATTCCATATATTATATATTCCATATATAACAAACATTACATATTTAAATATTTATATTAAATACATTTTTTACTTCATTTCCACACTTCCATATCAAAGTGTCTCGACGAGGTCCCAGCTAGATATAGGAACCCTAGACATGATGCCAGGTGTTCCTTGAGTAGCAGTGATGTAAAGCACAACTTACAAACAAACATAATAGCGTACGGCGCTGAAGCGACACCTTGTGGCCAGCTAGTCAGAGGTAAAACTGACGGGAGCTGCAAGGTAATGCTATATGTATCGAACAAATTTAAATGATCTTTGTTTGTCTACGATAGTGGCACAGCATACGAATGAATAGCAGGGTCGTAGGGAATAATTTTCATTGTTTTATTCTGTGAGCAATATTTGTAGAGACGGCATTTTTGTATTCCACTTCTGTAGCTAATTCATCGGCGTGTCTGACTGATGTGCCGAGGACATGGGTTGAATTCCCGGCACTGTCATGGATTTTTCAGTGGTGGAAGGCCTAGGACAGGGTCAGATTCTTCTCTAGCGGTTACGTTGCCCGACAAGAACACAAACTGCAGCTCTTTAATACATATATAAGTATATTTTTTTATTTCTAATGAAAATGAAATAATTTTACTTCAGTTTTAATAGAAGCGTGTTCTTAGATAGAAACATATAGCATAACATTTACAATCAAGCAGCACAAAATAACAGAAATTAACTAAGAAATAGCTGTACCTAGCTGCAAATTGTTAACCATGTAACTTTTACATTTTTAAATCCCATGTTTTGAAAATGAAACAAGGCGACAACTACGCTACAGTACCAAAAAATGAATTTTTCCTTACTTTCAGTTCTGTAAACTTTTTTATTATATCTTCTAAATATACTTGATCAGCAGTTTCACGCTCAATTGCCGAAATGGCCAAACCATTAAGACGATTTTCTGCAGTCGAAAATAAAAAGTTTTCAATTAATTTTAACCTAGAGAAAATCATTTCGCCACTTGCTACAGTTACTGGTGTCGGTAGCAATATTCTTAAAGGATTACTAAGATTTGGAACAAAATTTAACTTTGTAATTAAACTCAGTACATTGCTTAGGCTTTCTTTTTTTGCCCAAAAGGGCGGATAGCGCTGAAATATCCTCTGCTAATTATACACCATTTATATCAACAGAAGCACTATCACTTAAAATACATTCTAAATGCTTACAGTGTTTTAGTAGCATTTCTTTGGACATGGCATTAATTCGTATATATTATGTATGAAGCGAAAATACACTACTGGCCATTAAAATTGCTACACTACGAAGATGACGTGCTACAGAGGCGAAATCTAACCGACAGGAAGAAGATGGTGTGATATGCAAATGATTAGCTTTTCAGAGCATTCACACAAGGTTGGCGCCGGTGGCGACACCTACAACGTGCTGACATGAGGAAAGTTTCCATCCGATTTCTCATACACAAACAGCAGTTGACCGGCGTTGCCTGGTGAAAAGTTGTTGTGATGCCTCGTGTAAAGAGCAGAAATGCGTACCATCATATTTCCGACTTTGATAAAGGTCGGATTGTAGCCTATCGCGATTGCGGTTTATCGCATCCCGACATTGCTGCTCGCGTTGGTCGAGATCCAATGACTGTTAGCAGAATATGGAATCGGTGGGTTCAGGATGGTAATACTGAACGCCGTGCTGGATCCCAACGGCCTCGTATCACTAGCAGTCGAGATGACAAGCATCTTATCCGCATGGCTGTAACGGATCGTGCTGCCACGTCTCGGTCCCTGAGTCAACAGATGGGAACGTTTGCAAGACAACAACGATCTGCACGAACAGTTCGACGACGTTTGCAGCAGCATGGACTATCAGCTCGGAGACCATGGCTGCGTTTACTCTTGACGCTGCATCACAGACGGGAGCGCCTGCGATGGTGTACTCAACGACGAACCTGGGTGCACGAATGACAAAACGTCATTTTTTCGGATGAATCCAGGTTCTGTTTACAACAACATGATGGTCGCATCCGTGTTTGGCGACATCGCGGTGAACGCAGATTGGAAGCGTGTATTCGTCATCGCCATACTGGCGTATCATCTGGCCTGATGGAATGGAGTGCCATTCGTTACACGTCTCGGTCACCTCTTGTTCGCATTGACGGCACTTTCAACAGTGGACGTTACATTGCAGATGTGTTACGACCCGTGGCTCTACCCTGCATTCGATCCCTGCGAAACCCTACATTTCAGCAGGATAATGCACGACCGCATGTTGCAGGTCCTGTACAGGCCTTTATGGATACAGAAAATGTTCGATTGTTGCCCTGGCCAGCACATTCTCCAGATCTCTCACCAATTGAAAACGTCTGGTCAATGGTGGCCGAGCAACTGGCTCATCACAATACGCCAGTCACCTCTCTTGATGAACTGTGGTATCGTGTTGAAGCTGAGTGGGCAGCTGTACCGGTACACGCCGTCTAAGCTCTGTTTGACTCAATGCCCAGGCGTATCAAGGCCGTTATTACGGCCAGAAGTGGTTGTTCTGGGTACTGATTTCTCAGGATCTATGCACCCAAATTGTGTGAAAACGTAATCACATGTCAGTTCTAGTATAATATATTTGTCCAATGAATACCCGTTTATCATCTGCATTTCCTCTTGGTGTAGCAATTTTAATGGCCAGTAGTGTAGTTACTATGATTACTAAGTTGTTCAGATTTATCATCCAGTACATTAAATGCGTGATCGAGAGTCAAATTAAAAAAAAAAAAAAAGTATCCTGTATTGTTCTTTTGGCTCTTTGATGGATTTATCTCGTGCTTCGTGTGAGAAGTCCCTTTTTACTCCTACGGCGATTCTTATGCGAATGGCACACAGCTGGCACTTGGCTTAATGCAAGCCACATAACAATAGGTGACATAACTGTGACAATCGTGTCTCGGAGCGAGTGGAACCTTCGCCATCGCACGGAGCGGTGAAGATCAAATGAACGCTCTCGACCGCGCAGCAAAAGGCTGCGCAGCGAGAGGCGTCATCATAACAACGAAAATTTAGGTAACCGACGCAACGGAAACCACCCTCATGACTACAAATTACATTTTATGTAATATAATATTTTTCTATTACTGGATATTTAACGTATCAATATACTTCGCACACTTGCAGCCAAAATGGCGCCCATAAATTCTGGTTCCCCGAACAAATATCCCGAGTTGCCTGCCCCTGGGAAGAGTACTCGCGTATCGTCCTGAGACGCTCCGTTCGTATGGAAAACGAAGACGATTTTTTCTAATCACGATGTTGTACATTTTATTGCTTGCTGTAATCTTTCTGTGCGATGGTCAGCTTTACGTCGATGTTAATAGAAGCCCATGTAGATCCCAAGATATCTGTGAAGTTAAAGAATTTCTCAGCTTCAGATTATCTCAGACTTATTACAAAAGTCAGTTCTAGCGACTGATTTATTTTATATTTTTACAAGCTGCAAAAAGTAAGTGTTACAGTATATTTTAACTGGAAGTGAAAACTGATTTTTGGTGGAGAGCCTGGTCAAATTTTCGTGTGAGAGAAAAATTTTACAATTGAGAATTTTCCGAAGCATTTCACATACATATGTTTTTGATTATCTGAGGCACATTTTTGAGTCAAGTGACGGCAACGTGTACTGAAGAGGCTGTATGGCCATGGTCGAATAAACTTTTCGCTTCCTGACGTTTCGTCCAGGGCTGTGCTGGATATCTGTAGACGTGCTTCTGGCTACGCTGAGACTTGCCGACTCACGAGTTGGACGTCGGAGAGTGACATAAATACTGCGTATTGTGGTAGTGGTCGAGTTCATATGTGATCAGCAGAGATAATGTTTGTCAGAGATAAAACTTAACAACCGATTGTCGCCCGTCAAGGATAAAAACTTATCTATCGATTCTGCAGAGCCACTGCCCACACGTAAGAATCAAGAAAAATATAAACATTATTTGATAATCAATATCTTTGGAACAAAATGACATATCGTTGCAGTTTTGTGTGGTAGCGTAGTTATTGTTTTCTCATCAGATCATGGCGCGAGTTTTGCAGCAAATGGCAGTGCAGCAACGAATGAAGTAAGTTAGTCGTTTGCGCAACGCAAGGTCTTGTTGAAGTGGTACTGGAAGTACGAAAACATGGTGGAGGTACAGTGGCAATGGCGTAATGCGTACCGGTACGGATCTCAGCCACCAAACTGTACAACAATTTATCGTATTCGGGATAAATTTGACGCTGACAGTACTGTTCAGGACGTGCATAAGGAAAGGTCTGTCCGACCAAAAACATCAACAAGTCCATCTTCCAGCGTTTCTGTGTTGCAACATCTTACTAGGTCACATCAAAAGTTTGTGAAGCAGGGTGCACGTGAAACCGGGGAATCCGCCAATCGTACGAAGAATTCAAGGCTGCAAAGTGAAAAGTATACATTCCAAGATCGCTGCATGCTATGAACGAGGACGACCCGGATAGAAGGATGCGAGTGATTTGAAAGCATGGTCCGCGAGGATGAACGGATTGCAGGGATGGTAATCTGATCT
The DNA here is from genome assembly GCF_023898315.1 of Schistocerca nitens. Lineage (NCBI taxonomy): Eukaryota > Metazoa > Arthropoda > Insecta > Orthoptera > Acrididae > Schistocerca > Schistocerca nitens. The sequence goes on along the minus strand of NC_064618.1, from coordinate 287,603,286 downwards.
GACGAGGCGCAATGCAAACTAAACGGTACTGTAAACCTCCACAACTGTGTTTACTGGGCTCCGGAAAATCCTAACGTTCACGTAGACAAACATGTCAATTTACCGGGTGTTAATGTGTGGCGTGGTCTGGTTTCATGCGGTTTGATTGGCCCATTCTTTTTTTGAAGGAACCGTAACTGGTGAAGTGTATCTTCATAAGCCGCAAACATCGATTTTACCTGTCATCCAATAGGTATTGGGAAATGAAAGATTTTACCTACAACAAAATGGCGCTCCGCCTCACTACCACAGAGATGTCCAGCCTACTTGGATGAAAATCTACCTGAGAGATGGATAGGTCGAAATGGAACTGTTGAGTACCCAAAACGGCCTCGAGACCTTACACTTCTTGACTCCTATCTTTGACGGACTTTGAAAAATGAAGTTGATCAACAGAAGCCAGCTGCGCTGAACGAGCTATGGGAAACCGTCAAGGTGTCTTGTGCGGCTATCAAACCGGCAACACTGACAGCCGTAGTACGGTCAACGGTTCAGTGACGTCGATGTTGTTTGGCTGCTAATGGGGGTTACTTTGAACACATAAAGTAACTTACCTTCCTCCACTGTGTGCGAGAACTGAAACGGTACGTAGTTTTGTTCCATTAAAACTATCAACGACTGACTATATTTTTCTGGACCACTTTGTATATCATTGAATTTCATGGCTTCTTCTTTTGTTTATATATTTCGATGACTTCTCTATGTAGTCGTGGATGGTAGTTTGTCGTAGTAGATAAAATTTTGGTTTCGAAAAACTTCACTTTATGATTTCCTGGCTGAAGTGCCTACTTCGCAACAGCCGATTTTTCTTGTTTTCCCCTAGTCGGCAAAGATTTTTAAGTACTTACAGAGTTTTATTCATACTTCTATTGGTAGTTCCAAAGCAGACCTTTCCACAAGTACGCGGAATCTTATGCATAGTGATTTTTTCCATATGGTACAAACTCTAGGAATTGATCGATGAGAGGATATGGAAAAAAAGGTCTAATGAACATGTTTTCATACATTGTTACAAAGACTGTAGTGTAACACGTGCTGTACCATGCAGCCACGGTTATAGTGTGTGTTGAAAATGGTTCCCATGCGCCTCAACACATGCGTGTACACGCCATAGCACGTTCTCACACGTTCACATCGGCCAGGCTGCATCCGGACAATTTCAAAGGCAGCGTGAATGCGCTGCTCCAGTGTCTCCACATCTGGAATGGGCTCTGTATACACGATACTTTTGACATGGTCCCATAACCAGAAATCGCACAGTTTGAGCTCAGGCAAATGAGCCGGTCATGCAATTGGACCCCCTCGTTTGATCCATCGACCAGGGAAGACACGATTGAGATGCGTTCGGACGTTAACGACGAAGTGGGCTGGAGCAGCCACATAACCCTACGAGTCATCAATGGCACTTCTTCCAGCAGTGGAGGCAAAGTTACCCGCAAGAAATTACGTTAGTTCCTGCCTGTCAGGTGACGTGGAAGGACGACTGGTCCCAGAATTCGGTCGCCCATTATCCCAGTTCCCACATTCCGGCTTCACCGATGCTTATGATTTACTACCACCGTACTATAGGGGTTCTGCATACGATCCCACAGATGACTGTTATGAAAGTTGAAGACACCACTCCACGCAAAGGTGGTCTCGTCTGGGAATACAATGGATGACACAAATCCCCGAATCGTGGTTGCTCGGTGAAGGAGCCAGTGACAAAACTGCTCCCGATGTGGAAAGTCTGTCGTTAGTAAGCCCGGCAAACGCTATAAGTGATAAGGGTAGTAATAATTGTCATGGAGAATGTTCCACAAAGTCGTCTGACATCGCTATACTGGCGGGCCAACTGTCTAGTACTGACACGGCGGTCGCCTTCCATAGTGTTACATTTTCTTCCCAGTCTGGTGTCCGAACATTTCGCGTACGTCCTTCATGATTTTCTGCTTTATGAAACGACCCTGTCTCAGACAAACAACGAAACACTGTTGCAAACACTGATTGCTGTGATTGTTGTTGGCGGGAATACGTCTTCTGATACAACGTTGCTGCCCGCTGCTCGTTGCCATTTACCTTTCGGCACGTAAACATCATGTCGGCAAGTTCTCGATTCGAAAACGGAACCATTGTGTGCAACTCTGTATCACATCCACTACATGGATACTCAGCAATAGAAGTGAATCGGACACAATATTACCAATTACTATGGCAGGAGAGGGCGTTAGGGCATGACATATGAGGAACAGTACCACCATCCAGGAGGAAACCATGCATACCGTAACTGGGCTGCACGGTACAGCACTTATTAGATCGCAGTCTGTGTAACAAACTGTAATTGAATAAATGGTCTCTAGCATGGAAACCATGCATTTCCGAGCGTAAGTTTATTAGACCTTTTTTTCCGTATCGTCTCATCGATCAACCCATAGAGTTTGTACACGGTGGAAAAAATCGCTCTGTATACTCCACTTGCTGACAGAGCAGGGAGTATGTCCTTTATAGATCGGAGGATTTGACATATTTTCTTAACTGGTCTAAAAACCGGTCTGGTGTCATGTTTCCGTAAAATCTTGCCGGCCTGATCTGTTACTCTTTTGATAAAAGGGAGACAAACCGCGTTCTTCCATCGCTGTGTTCTGTCGTTGTCCCTTTTACTATGGTTATTCTGTCGCAGAACCCTATTTACTTCTTTGTCTGAAAAGCCATTCTTCTCGAGTCGTGCTTGGGTAGCTCAGATGGTAGAGCACTTGCCCGCGAAAGGGAAAGGTCCCGAATTCGAGTCTCGGTCCGACACACAGTTTTAATCTGCTAGGAAGTTTCATTCTTCTCGAAAGCCTGCTTTAGATGTTATAATTCGGCGACCAGGTGTTCCGGCGCACAAATTCTTTTGGCTCTGTCAACAAGTCTTTTAATGAACCTCTCTTTTGTTGGGAATGGTGCCTGGAGTTAGACTCAGCGTCCGGGCATGTCCAGCGCAGCTGTGGACGAAACATCAGGAACCGAAAAGTTTCTCCGACCACGGTCATACAGCCAGGAATATTCAACAGCAACTATGACATCCGGCTGAGAAAGCTTTCACTGTATGATATGATGAAGAATTTGATCTCTGCTAACTTTTCTTGCTAGTTTCTCTTTCTCGTGTTCATAAAGGAACCAGCAAAAGCATTTATTAAGAAAACATTGAGAGAAACAAAGGGAGAGCGTATAATGAAATTATTTAGTTTCCGTGACGACGAAGATGGTATTTTGCTGTGTGATTTAACGCTCACAACGTCAGTACACAATGTAGGACCGACGTTCATTGTGAGTGTAACACAACAATTCGTCTGTATAAGTTTGACAGGTTATACACGATGATCCACAGGAAACAGATGTCAGTGTCGAAAATTATATTCAGTACAATGAGCGCCACTTGGATGACATTTTTTGGTCTAATTTTGGCATAAATTGCAGTTTTTTTCTTAACAATCAGCATACTACTGTTCATTTGAAAACTGTACTTTTCCCACATACCACCATGCACCATACCCGTCATCTTTTACTTCGTTTTAATTTTATTCTGTCAACTACATCGCCTCTGTTTCATATTTCATGATATATTCTGATGTGTTTCAGATTCCTGAAAATGGCTATTTAGCCGAAAATGTGAAGTAGTAAAAAGCCACTACAGCCAGTGAAGCAGATTATTGTTGCCCAAAAATTTATTTCTTGCAACTTGAATAGTTGTCCGTATTCGTCACAAAAAAGTACAGCATAAACATCCGAAATTTAAGTTGAATTTCATTTGTTCTCTAACTAAAGGCGTGATGTATATTTGCAGTTCTGATTCCAAATCCGAGAAGTCTGACATAGTACGCTATTTTCATTCCCTAATGTCGTATGGATTATTTTTTGAGGTAATTCATCAAGCCAAGCTAAAGCTCTCCGGGTACAAAAACGCGTAATAAGAATTATTCCTGGTGCAAACATCCTACAGAGGCCTGTATATGGAACTAGGGATATTAACCACCACTGCACAGTATATTTATTCCTTCATAAAATTTGACATTAAAATATTTATCTCTTTTTCAAACGAACAGCTCAGTTCATGGAATCAATACTACAAAAAAGAATAATCTGCACAAAGATTTAAGGTCACTTTCTTTGGTCCAAAAAGCTCTCCATTATTCAGGAACACACATTTTCAATAACTTGTCAGCAGCCATAAAAAAGTTTAACTATCAATACAGTTCAGTTTAAGAGGAGCCGAAAGGATTTATCGGTGGTCAATTCCTACGCCACTCATGAATTTCTTAGTAGAAATAACTGATCTGTGTGTGCGTGTGTTGCTATTAATACAAAATAATGGTTCAAATGGCTCTGAGCACTATGGGACTTAACTTCTGAGGTCATCAGTCCCTAGAATTTAGAACTAATTAAACCTAACTGACCTAAGGACATCACACACATCCATGCCCGAGGCAGGATTCGAACCTGCCACCGTAGCGGTCGCGCGGTTCCAGACTGTAGCGCCTAGAACCGCTCGGCCACTTCGGCCGGCAACACAAAATAACGTGAATATTTGTACACACTGACTTCTGCACAAAATCAGAGAGGTAATGCGATCATTGTAAATAAGTGTTGTAAAATGATTCTTTATTCAGTGTTTATTATCTCATAAATCAAAATCTGCTTAAAATTTTTGTGACTCATTCCACATCCATGACGATCATTCCACTTGGGATCTGTGGAAGGTACATTAGCATACTCGCGTTTGTTTCTCACTGTAAATATTTGTTGTGTATTATTATTCTTGTCCTTTTGACATGTTCTGCAGCCTGGAGGCTGGCTCTGAGCACTATGGGACTTAACATCTGTGGTCATCAGTCCCCTAGAACTTAGAACTACTTAAACCTAACTAACCTAAGGACATCACACACATCCATGCCCGAGGCAGGATTCGAACCTGCGACCGTAGCGGTCACGCGATTCCAGACTGAAGCGCCTAGAACCGCACGGCCACACCGGCCGCAGCTTGGAGGTTCTTTAATCTCACAGCGGGCATTTTGTAGAGAAAGAAGAACCGCCAAACAGCTGCGGACCCAGTCGAAGCATCCGCTATGTGCAAATGTGTGAAGATTACTGCAGACAGTGTAAAGCACTATGAGGCACTCAGTTGTGTCGCAAAGCGGGACCGGCGTCGTTGGTGGCGGCGGTCCAGCTCTGGCGCTCTCCGGCCACCAATCAAGCGCAGGCGGACAATAGCATCTGGGCGCGCTCTATTCGCGTCTAGATTGTTGGCATCGCGGCCCACGCACCATCATAGGCGGCCGCGCTGCGCGCATGCGCACTGGGTCCGCCAGCCGCGTGCCACCCCGCTCCTCATTGTTCCCGACGACGCCGAAGGACGAGCAGCCGCAACGCCGCAAGTAAGTCTCGCGACAGAAGGCCTCCGGCAGCTGCACACCTCGTGTGTTATTTTCGTACATCGTTTACAACGAGAGTGTCTGTTCCACACCTTTCGACGCAGACTAAACACCGGCGATGGCCGAGTTTACACTTTTCCACATTCGAGAGTCTCTCCGTAGATTCGATAGATAAATTGACCACTTTCGAGATTCGACGTCGTTTATCCAAATCAAAGCGAGAACCACTGACACTCACCAGACCTATGTTGAAAATACACAACGTGGAGTGCGCAACCGATATTTGAATTTTTGGTCTTGGTGCAACAACTGATCCATCTTACGCCAACCATTAGCAAAGAGATTCAGCTGTCTTTACTTACGTCGAAGGACACCCGGTTTTGCAGTTCGGAGGTGTAGAGTTGACGCAAACATTCACGTGTCCGCCATCGAGGCCCATCGAGCTCTGGCTGTTATTCTGAGCTTGGGTACACTCACACTGTGATCACTTGGTTTTGCCACAGAAATAAGTTCCATATCATTTGCTTCCTATAAACGAGGCCATGCAGTTACAGGGGCTTTGCTTCCTCATCGCAACTTTTCCTGACAGTTATTTCGAATTATAGTCATGTTTCTGTTTCCTGCGCTACACTCTGGTTTACATTTCCTGCGACTTAAGGCAAGGTCGTATATCTCGCAAAATTTTCTTTTCAAAATGCTTGTTGTGAAGTGGCTTTCGTATGCAGAGTGTTCAGTGTTTCGAAAAGTCATCAACATCGGCGCTCCTACACGGAGTCTCATTTGCATCCGTGTGCAGTGCCTTGCACAGGAAGTGCAGATACCTATGGCTTGATTGTGCGTGTGACTGCCAAGAAGTTCGTTACATTACAAACTCAGCGATCCATGAACTTTTTAAAATGGAATCTTTGCAGTTTAAAGCTAAGACTGGACAGTTTTTATGTGGCTCAAAATACTTAGGGATATCTCCGATGACGTATTTATCATCTTTTAACTGAAGAACAAATCTAGTTTAAAAATCAGTGTGGGGCGTGATACTTTTCGTGTGAATGGACGTATTCTCGAGCTATCGATGGACATCCTACAGAAAAATTGCAGTATGTCACTCTCCTCTATCATGCTCCATCACCAATATTTTTCCTGTGTTAATGAAGGAAGCAAGGTCATGGCTTAACGTGCTGTCGAAGGAACACACGCTCGGACTGAAGAAACTCCTTGTCTTGGATACTTTTAATTTATTTTTCTGTTAGTATTCCCCCTGGCTGCCTCGGTTGATTATTGTCTAAACCTGCATCGATACGCTTGTAGGACAGAACGGCTGTTTGTGTAAGGTAAATTGTATTTTCACGTTTTCGAGTGAATGTATCACGCGGAAATTGAACACAGGCAAATCTTCCCCTGACTAACATGTAAAGCCATACAGAAACCAATCTCAAGCTAGTCATTTCTGTGCTATACAGCCGCATCCCAATGTAGAAGTCCGCAGTGGCAAATGATCAAAGTTTGGAACCCACATACATGGCTGTGCTAGCTTTTTAAACAAGGCAAGCCCATTGTCAACTGTTTCCTACCCACATTCATTCACAGGAACCTTTAAAAAAATCTATGATTGGAACCAAACTATTGTTTTCGCAAGATCGAACATATTTCCAGCCCCTTTTGTTTGATTTGGGTGGCCTCTTGTTTGCAGATCGACCTATCTAAGTACAGCCGTATATAATAGTCAGACTGTTTTGATTCTGAGACAAACTGTAATGTTGTCTTTAGCCCAAGATTTACATTCATTAGTGGATTCCAATATTTCTCAGTGCTAATAACAGAATTTCGATGTCAGAACAGACTGAATCCTCCAAAGAACTTGAGCTGAAAAACATTTTTTTCGGAGTTGTTGATGGTTCAAATGGCTCTGAGCACTATGGGACTTAACATCTATGGTCATCAGTCCCCTAGAACTTAGAACTACTTAAACCTAACTAACCTAAGGACAGCACACAACACCTAGCCACCACGAGGCAGAGAAAATCCCTGACCCCGCCGGGAATCGAATCCGGGAACCCGGGCGTGGGAAGCGAGAACGCTACCGCACGACCACGAGATGCGGGCAGTTGTTGATGTTGTGCAACTTGTCATAGATTCGTAATGGGATAGTTCATGACTGCATGTAAGGAGGAATGTGTTTACCGCGCAAGTATTTGTGTTCTTGGAATGGTTGAGTCTTTCCCGCTCTTCATGGTTGAGTCTTTCCCGCTCTTCGTAGACATTCCCCTTCCCTCTGTATCCATCAGCTGTGCGTGCATCACCCGCCCGCTTCCACACAATTACATTACAGTCCTTAAAACAACGTGCACTGACGTCATTTTTTCTTTTTTTAAATCGGTCTTCTGATTGGCTCGATGTGGCCCGCAACGAATTCCTCCGTTGTGCCAACTTCTTCATCTCTGAGTAACACTTGCACCATACGCCCTCATTTATTTGTTGGATATATTCCAGCCTCTGTCTTCCCCTGCAGTTTTTACCCTCTACAGTCCCTTCTTATACCGTGGAGTTATTCCCTGATGACTTCAAACATGTCCTGTCGTCCTGCCCCTTATTCGTGTCAGTGTCTTTCATATGTGTCCATAATTATAATAAATCAGATTTTCTTAACACTAATCATATTTTTATCAGTGGTCGAAACAAAAGGTAATCATGCAAGTCGGGCAAACCTACAGCAAGAGGTTGCTGTAGCCATGAATGTGTTTCTTCGTCAGTCAGATGACTGGAATGCGACACGGTGTAAGGCAAGAATTCGAACAACCACGTAAAAGATGTACCTTTATAAAAGCTACATAATGTCTGTCGTCTCAAGCTATCTGGAGAGACCCTCACGTGCGGGAATCTAACCGTTTAGTTCACCCACTTGTACTGAGACTAGTACCTATCAGACTGAAACTCTAAGGGCGCAAAGCTTACAGAACTGCTAATCGAGCTTGATATCGCTTACAAGCGAAGACTTTGAACATTTTTGCACTGGAATACAGCAACCCCCTTCTCCCCCTCGAAATCCTAGATAAGGAGGAAAAATCTGCACAGAAGTTATTTTTGTGTCTTGTATTGTGGTTGTCTTTATTACAGTTTGTTCAACGAAGATTTTTACTGATAGCGGCAATTACAATTAAGGAGTAAATGTACTGCGAAATGATTTTTTTGTATTGCTCAGTGACGGCAGCAAACAGTTTCGCGTCGTTTTCGTCAGTTGTATGGCTAGAAAGAGACACGGTGAATGGCGTCACTCAAGGTCACTCAAAATTTTGTTGACAGATTGTCGCATTGCCATTTGTACCTATAGGTGATTTTTGAGCATAAAGAACTTGACACTTTGTTATTTTACTGTCGCTTATAATATACTTGTGATTATTCCGTCCGAGATACGGAAAATGCTGTTGTAACGAAATTAGCTGTTTGCTTAGTTTAAAATCTGAGTGTCGCAGTTTTATTCCTGCTGCCAAATGTATTAGATCGTTTTGCTATGTAATTAGAAGACCACTTGCTGTGTGATCATACCAGGCGAAAACTTACTTAAGGTTTCTACATGACATGTAAAGAAAATATCAGCGATGATCAGTGATGTACAACTACGTTGTCATGAATTTAAATACAACGCTTTCGATTCACGGCTGTCGTGCTGAATTACCGCCACAATAAATACAGGGTGTACATGAAGTCCGGGAACACTTAATTATTTACTGCACAAGAACTAAACATTGTACAGATGTCATACATATAGCATTTTGAAGAGAAACTCAGATTTTTTTTTTCGGCATGCGAACCATGAGTGACCCGACAGACGTCAATACGGTAATCGAATTCGTGCCATACCCGTCCCAGCATGGCATCGTCGACTGTGGCAGTCGCTTCCCGTATTCTCTCCTGGAGCTCTGATACATCACGTGGTAGAGGCGGTACGTACACCAGATCTTTAATGTGTCCCCACAGAAAAAAATCACATGGAGTGAGATCTGATGATCGGGGAAGCCATTTCATGAAACAGCTGTCCCTTCTGTAGCACGGCCGATCCATCGATGCGGCACCTTCGCGTTCAGGTACCCACTAACGTCACGATAAAAAGGGCGTGGACCCCCATCCTGCTGAAAGATGAACGGAAAGTCCGATTGCATTTGAGGCATCCGCTGTAGCACACTTTTTATGTCGGAACTCCAGCAACAGAAAGCTCGCTCCGCACCTGAACTCGCCATGCCCTGACTATCGGCAAATTAGCAAACTACGCTGTGGCGGTATATATGAAAAAACTTTTAGGGTTTCTCTTCAATATGACATATGTATGATATCTGTACAATATTTGGTTCTTGTGCAATAAACAATTGAAAGTGTTACCGGACTTGATGTAAACCCTGTATAAGTGAACAGACTCTATAGGCCAGAAGTCAACAGGAGCATTCAAACCGACATTTTCTTTAATTCACTCTTCAAGATACTGGAAGCTGTAGAAAGTGGTTACTACACAATCGAGGTATTATTTACGTTTCAGGTCTTGTGCTTACATGCCATTACCACTGGTTTGGTCTTCTGTCTATCAGATACAAACAAAATATAGTATCGCTCACCGTGACATATTCAGTGGGTAGTTGTTTCTGTGTTGTAGGTGGTAGATATTAGGAGAGAGAGGCGATGCACGTGGCGTTGGAATGTAATTTACGATTCACGAGAAGCACCGTGAGTGCTTGGAGTTTGGAGCGGATCTGTCCTTCACATTCCAATGCAACTGGCAGATTGCCATTAATATCACTGTGGGAAGAATCAGATTAAATATTAATAAGAGAAGGCAGTTTTACGACAGTGGTGATTTTTTTCCAGCGTCTACCAAGCAGCAGAAGATTAGGAGCAATTTTTGAAACCTAAGATTAAAAACAGTGTGACACAGGTGTATGTGAGGTTCGTGTGCAACATGTATGCCTAGTTTAAATAAACTCACGTCTTTATGTGAACTGGTGGTTACTTACCAAACTTGTGTCTCAAAATGTATAGGTAAATGTATACATCGCATGCAATACTATTTTGTCACCCACAGTAGCTGTCTGTATCATTTTTATGTTGGTGTTAACGCAAGGTTTTTTGGTGTTCTCGACGTCAGATACACATTTCAGAAACACATAAACAAGAAAGCGTCTCTGAAACATTCCTGAACTGACGTTGCATTGCAGGTACAGGAAGCTTAAGGACAGTGAATCCCCCCCCCAGGATTTTCGATTAAGACATGAAAATCAGATTTAGATATTCAGTGAATGACGCAAGGCAAAGCAAAGAAGTGAATGGACGAGGAGAAACACAAGTGGTCTAACCATTACAAACTACGGGTGCTTGAGACCGAAGAATGGAGGAAGGTTAGAACTCCACCGTTTGTTTACAGCGAACGCATAGCATTAACCGGAGGAGGAAATCGAGCGAAGAGTTCTCGAAGGTACAACCTAAAATTATCTGGGTAAACACGGAAAACCTATATCGGGATGGACGGACAACAATACGAACGTCACTCTTCGTTCCGCTCGCGTATGAGTCAAGATTGATTAATTTCACTAAATCAGAGTAATTCCCCGATCATCCAAGTGACATGCTAATACTTTAGAGGCGTTTGTAGATTATTCATCTCTTATGGTGACTTCAACGCTCGAATGGAATGTAACTTCTCTTACTCATCTTCGCATGTTATCACAACTCTGTGTGGATCTTGGAATTTTCAACAATTTTTCTGAATTTTCCTTCTCCAGAGTCGTTCTTCGCCATCGTGTAACTCTAAAAGTGACCCATGTTCAGACAAAATGAGATTGTTCGGCTGTTTACGTTCCCCTTACGTTTAATGCGGAAGATTCTTCCCGTTTCATACATAGAGCGTACAGAAGACTGACTCCCTACGTAATTTTGTACTTCATGCAGTTAAGTGTCCCCTTATGGTACCGTTGTTTTGGCACATCACACACCAAACCATAGTGTCAAAAAAAAACCCGTGTACAATGTATCATGCATTTTTATGTTTATTTAATTTGCAACGACGACATTAGTGTCACTTAAATTGTTGACGAGTATGGAACGTTGCTCGTATCTAAAACGTTAGTAATTATATATTTAAATGATATCCGTATATTAAATACACCACACAGGCCGATGGTGTAAAATGACGAGAATACGAATAAGCATTTGGAAATGTCACATCACCGAAATCAGCTAGGATCATAATACAGCGAAAGTGGAAAATGAATTTTCTTTTAATAAATCTGTGGTTATGGCACTCAATATGAATATCTTGTTGAGATTCTACAATCTAAAAAATATTCGTCTACAGCTGTCATAACATCTGCACTGAACTAAAACACAGACCCGGCACAAATATGGAAATAAATGGAAATCAGAAGTTGATAAATTAGAATGCTCCAGCTACTTACACTTAAATGGTTCAAATGGCTCTGAGCACTATGGGACTTAACATCTGAGGTCATCAATCCCCTAGAACTTAGAACTACTTAAACCTAACTAACCTCACACAAATCCATGCCCGAGGCAGGATTCGAACCTGCGACCGTAGCGGTCGCGCGGTTCCACACTGAAGCTCCTAGAACCGCTCGGCCACATCGCCCGGCCTTACACTTAAAATTCTTTCATTATGCTACTATCAAAGTATTGTAGAAAAGTTCATTGTCGTGAAGAAACAACATATTAATTGTTCTTTAAATGCGAACATTTTAGGTTAGACTTTACCGTGACTATTATTGACATTAAATGAAACAACAAATTTACTGTTACCAGTCATTGATAACGACTGGGAACAGTAAACTTGTTTCATTTAATTGTTCGTGTTTTGTAATTGACGCATTATGTCATTTAGCTGGCCCGTAAGACTTGCATAATCCTTGCCAGTTTTCTTTTCACCCTCCGCAACGCATTCAGTGAGAAGGATAGTTAGTTATTTTTTAGTTAGTTACATGTTCCATAAAGCATCTGAACGATTCTTTCATCGAAATGATGTGGAACGAGTAATTTTACAGGATATGTATACGTGGCTAGTGTTAACATTAAGGAAGATTTTTTTATAGATTACAAGCTTTTAAACAAAAATTCGTCCTTGGAACAGAAGGAGTTGTTCAGAATAAATGATTTTACGTTAGACTTAAAACTTGCTTTGCTACCTGTCAAAACATTTTATGTTACTGGACAAATATTCACAAATATTTGTTGTTGCATATTGAACTCCTTTCCGAGCCACTGACATTTTAATAACAGGTAATCAAGGGCATTTTTTCCTCCAGTGTTGTAGGGATGGGTATCACTGGTCGTCTCAGATTGAGGTGGGTTATTATTTATGACGATTTTTATTAGCGAACATACAAACTGTAATAGTGAAGTTAAAATGGTTTACTTCTTGCATGGGTATCTATATGACGACAGCAGGTTAACAACACGTATTACTTTTATTGCTCGCATTTTTACACTCGATACTTTCTTTCCAAAGTGATGAGTTACCCTAGAAAATCAATCCGTTAGACGATACGCCTGTTCACATTATTTTCATTCCTTACCCAAGCAGACAGAACGATTCTGGTTGTTTTCTTCGACGTCTGAACCAGTGGGGAGTGGAACAATTGCCATATTGGGAATGCATATCTACAGGCAGAACAATATTCGAAGGAATCACTTCGACCACTCTGTGAGAGTGATTATGGCAGCAGTTTTGCCTTTATAAGTGTGTTAAATACGAAATTGTCTTCCCATAGCTCTTGCCGAAGGGATGCAGGAAGTCTCATCAGTTGGATGAGAATCGTCTGCAGCTGCCACTCCTGTGCAATCATTCCGAGTTTCACCTGATGTTATCGAGGTCTCGCCGAAGTGTGCTGAGGATGGCATCACCTCATGGTCATCATCAGCTGTTTCAGCCACTGGGGGCCTTCGACTATTTCCGATCCTGGACAAGTTCCAGAGAATTTCAAAAGACACAGCGCTATTGTTACAGTGTTTCACCGCCCTGTTCGTTGGGATAAATATTTCCCTACCTCTGAAAACATTGCCTAATGTTTTATATATGTGGTTGAAATGTATATGTCAGACGTCAAGGGAAAAGACGCTTCTGTTTCGGACTGGTAGTATTTTCTTCTGTACTTGAACCTAAAGAGAAGCGCCTAAATAGCGGCAATATCGAAGTATTATTTTCATAACAACAGTGTTCATTGTTATCGGCCAGTGTGGAGACCTCATCCAGCGGAACGATTTCATCAAAATGCGTAATGTTTTACTGAGGGTTGGAGTAAATCGGAATGAAATTCTAGGATGATGTTGCACAATTATTGGGCCTCAAAATATCACTTTCTTGAAATCTGCCGGCAGTTTATTACAAACGCCTGTACCGCAATACAGTACCCCACTTTCACCCCTAGAAAAAGGTTCATGCAATATGGAAGTTATTCTTTTGCTTGGTGTTGTGGCGATCCAAATCAAGGTTCATCTGTAAATTATTTTTATTTCGAAAATCACTGGTAATATGCCATGTTTCACAAGTATTAATACGATTCTAACAGAAACGTGGACAAATTAAACGTAGTTGCCAGAGAAAGCTACTCTTACGAAAATTCGGTACACTGAAGGGATCTGTCTGTAACTTAGGAAAGCAAGAGTCCTGTGCTTCGAAAAGGATCCATAGCTGATGGGACCAAAAGAGCTACTAAACATATACAAATTTAGTTAATGTTCGTGTACTCTGAAACCCACTTGAGCAGGTATTAAGTAAAATGATATGAATTAACTTGTAGCGGCAGCCGTCACAAATAACGACTGATAAAGTGGTCTGTTATAGGCAGTATTATATCTCACTTAACGATGAATGCGTTACTTACCGTAATTAATTATTCAGCCTTGCTCGTCAGTGCGATTTTGGAAATAACATCTTAGGGAACCCTGTAATGCTGGAAAATATTTGCTATAGCAATAGCTAGCTACTGTTTTGAATGTTTCGTTTTATATTTTACTCTTCTTCGGCAATCTGTTTTCAATGTGAATGGAATCATGGTGTGGAATGTGCCCAGCTTAATTTTTGCTGTAAGTAATTGCTGTTCGGTTTTCGTACCACGTAGAAACGTCGACGTGAATTTATTTCGCTCGCGATAGGGTGTACTGAGCAGATGAGCGACAGCAAATAACTCAGCGATTCTAAGTTACATTTTCATCCTGTTGGCAGTGCTTATTAGTGAATGGCCTTTCTTGACATTTCGTCCGCACAGAATGCGAACTCCACCATGAACACAACTTCAATCTTCTCGCAGAACGACATATTTCCGTGAGGTAATGTCGTGTCTGTCGCGTAATATCAGTCTTCTTTGAGTTGTTGTTCTTTATAATAACATTTATTCCTTTTTTTCTTTAATTTATTCCATGGGGACTTGTCTTTCCGTACCATCAGGCTTCCCCTATCCGAGCCTGCCCCGTCTACAGTGACATCGGCGTAAATGGGTTCTATTCGCTAATCTCTCTTGCTTCTTTTAATTGAACTAGAAGATAGATGTCGACGGAATTCTATTCTCCATTGGCCCTCCATGACGTCGGAAAAAATACTGAAAAGATATGGTCCCCTGAAAGCAGTGCTTAATTTCTAAGCTTTTAGGTGCCGGAACGCACCTCTTTTACCACACAACGCCCCCCCCCCCCCCCCCCAACGCCCAAAACTTGTGATGAAACTTACAATGAGTAATCAGTAGGTTTTACAAAATACTGATACAATCAAAGCAGTAAAAACCATAAGACTTGATATAAACAACAGGTGATATCGTTTGCCCCCATAGCAGTGTCAATTTGTACCCTAATTCTGCTCCTGTTTTTAACTGCTGCCAGCCGTAACGTTCAATCTTGTAGCTGCTCGGAGGGTGTGCGAGGTGGGGGGAAGGGGGATGCAGGAGGGTGCGCTCGCCTCATCCTGGAACCTCGGGCAAGCTTTTTATTCATTATAGAATTCTCACACTTTCTAGGAATGGTAATCAGCAACTCTACTGATTTAGCACTGCTTGCCTGACAGGAAATACTGTGACTTTAACAAACACTATAAGTTTTGGATCTTTTTGTTTGCAACATTGTGAGATAAAATTTGAGAAATTAAGAGGTAATACAGGGACTTACCTACACTCCTGGAAATTGAAATAAGAACACCGTGAATTCATTGTCCCAGGAAGGGGAAACTTTATTGACACATTCCTGGGGTCAGATACATCACATGATCACACTGACAGAACCACAGGCACATAGACACAGGCAACAGAGCATGCACAATGTCGGCACTAGTACAGTGTATATCCACCTTTCGCAGCAATGCAGGCTGCTATTCTCCCATGGAGACGATCGTAGAGATGCTGGATGTAGTCCTGTGGAACGGCTTGCCATGCCATTTCCACCTGGCGCCTCAGTTGGACCAGCGTTCGTGCCGGACGTGCAGACCGCGTGAGATGACGCTTCTTCCAGTCCCAAACATGCTCAATGGGGGACAGATCCGGAGATCTTGCTGGCCAGGGTAGTTGACTTACACCTTCTAGAGCACGTTGGGTGGCACGGGATACATGCGGACGTGCATTGTCCTGTTGGAACAGCACGTTCCCTTACCGGTCTAGGAATGGTAGAACGATGGGTTCGATGACGGTTTGGATGTACCGTGCACTATTCAGTGTCCCCTCGACGATCACCAGTGGTGTACGGCCAGTGTAGGAGATCGCTCCCCACACCATGATGCCGGGTGTTGGCCCTGTGTGCCTCGGTCGTATGCAGTCCTGATTGTGGCGCCTACCTGCACGGCGCCAAACACGCATACGACCATCATTGGCACCAAGGCAGAAGCGACTCTCATCGCTGAAGACGACACGTCTCCATTCGTCCCTCCATTCACGCCTGTCGCGACACCACTGGAGGCGGGCTGCACGATGTTGGGGCGTGAGCGGAAGACGGCCTAACGGTGTGCGGGACCGTAGCCCAGCTTCATGGAGACGGTTGCGAATGGTCCTCGCCGATACCCCAGGAGCAACAGTGTCCCTAATTTGCTGGGAAGTGGCGGTGCGGTCCCCTACGGCACTGCGTAGGATCCTACGGTCTTGGCGTGCATCCGTGCGTCGCTGCGGTCCGGTCCCAGGTCGACGGGCACGTGCACCTTCCGCCGACCACTGGCGACAACATCGATGTACTGTGGAGACCTCACGCCCCACGTGTTGAGCAATTCGGCGGTACGTCCACCCGGCCTCCCGCATGCCCACTATACGCCCTCGCTCAAAGTCCGTCAACTGCACATACGGTTCACGTCCACGCTGTCGCGGCATGTTACCAGTGTTAAAGACTGCGATGGAGCACCTTATGCCACGGCAAACTGGCTGACACTGACGGCGGCGGTGCACAAATGCTGCGCAGCTAGCGCCATTCGACGGCCAACACCGCGGTTCCTGGTGTGTCCGCTGTGCCGTGCGTGTGATCATTGCTTGTACAGCCCTCTCGCAGTGTCCGGAGCAAGTATGGTGGGTCTGACACACCGGTGTCAATGTGTTCTTTTTTCCATTTCCAGGAGTGTACAATCATTCTTCCAAAGCGCCATTCGGCAGTGGAACAGGGAAGTGGAGATCAGTTAGTGGTATCAGAATTGCTCTCCGCTACACACCGTCAGATCACTTGCGGAGTGTCCGCCTTTGTAGCGCAGCGGTAGCGTTACCGCCTGCCACGCAAGGGGGCCTGGGTTCGATTCCCGGCAGGGGATTGGGTGTTATGTGTCCTTCATCATCATTGACGCGCAAGTAGCCGAAGTGCCGTCAACTAAAAAGACTTGCAATACGGTGGCCGAAACCCGAAGGGGATAGCCCGGCAAAAAATGGCATACAATCATTTCATTTCACTTGCGGAGTAGTGATGTCGATGTAGATGTAGACGTTCTTAGGAAATTATACCGGTCATAGGCTTCCTCGGAGAGGGGGCTGGGCAAGAGGGTCATTATTCACTGCAGAATTCCCATACACTTCCAGAAGTAATTTCCGTGATTTCGCAAAACCTCTTGTCTAGCCAGCTATAGCGTTATGTGATTGGCTGATCGCTGTGCTATGGCATTTACCATCTTCTCTTCGTAAAATGGAACACCAAACATTCTTTATGGAGCTGTGTCATCTTTCCCTTGTAGGTCGCTCTGCTTTCCTTAACAATGAGCTCTACACTGTTGCGCGGATCAAAAGAAGGCCGTAAAAGCCCAAGGTCCGTAAAAAACATTGTGTGGCGTTCCGACTTCTTTTATTGCCTTTTTCGAAGTATTGTTGTAAAGTTGGCTGCAAGCCGTTTCACAACTGTTGTGGAATCAGTCTTCTAACGTGATCAACAACAACTACATGCGGAGATCCCTGGAACATTGTTTAGTTTCATAGAATGCCATGTGTGGTACCGCGACTGAATTCCGCTGTACATTAAAATGTGTTCTTTACGCATTACCACTTTTTCGAGGAAGATTAGTCAAAGTCTCTTTATAATTGGTTATTTCTGTTTATAACCAACAGTATTCTCACTCCTGATTATTTATCACTTCATACTTTCCACATTATTGCTATAGGAATAAAATAGGTTTTGTAAATATTTGGCTGCTTTATCTCCTACTTATTGACCGTTTTGTTGGATCAATGTTAAATATAATCGTAAAATGATGTAATTTTAGACTATCAACTTCAAAAATGCGTCACATCCATAATTATAATCACATTATATTATCTCTCAAGTCAAAATCTCAACATATTCTTATCGTACAGGAATGAATGAGGTACCGTTAGGGAGGTTAACTAGCTTCTGACGTTTTATTACATATACCGTTTTTTTTGTTTTAAAGTACTTAATAACATGATAAACTGTAGTGTACACAGCATTGTCATAGATCGTGACCACAAATATCCTTGAAGAAAATGAAAAATAAAAAGTACACGAATATTTCATTCTTACGTCAAGTATCGTTTATACCGATGATTGAAGTGCCCTATAAAGAATTTTGTTCGGCATTGTATGCATGCAAATGTATATACAAGCATGTATCATAAATTCGTGATTATTATTTCACATTGTTTGGTTCATTTTTAAAAATTCTTCCTCTTCATTACCACAACTACCGTTATCCGAACGGCTACACTTATTCCAAATACGAGCGTTATTTATGACTATTAAATTGTGAAAGTTTCGCGCGGGTCCTCTTTATACAATTAATGCTCAGCTAATTGACACGGAAAACGTAACACCATCTGATCCAAGCATGCCTTTTCAATTGACAAGAAGACAGTTGCCCATTAAAACTTGCCGGCCGGAGTGGCCGAGCGGTTAAAGGCGCTACAGTCTGGAACCGCACGACCGCTACGGTCGCAGGTTAGAATCCTGCCTCGGGCATGGATGTGTGTGATGTCCTTAGGTTAGTTAGGTTTAAGTAGTTCTAAGTTCTAGGGGCTGATGACCACAGCAGTTAAGTCCCATAGTGCTCAGAGCCATTTGAACCCATTAAAAGCCGGCCGCAGTGGTCTAGCGGTTCTAGGCGCTCAGTCCGGAACCGCGCGACTGCTACGGTCGCAGGTTCGAATCCTGCCTCGGGCATGGATGTGTGTGATGTCCTTAGGTTAGTTAGGTTTAAGTAGTTCTAAGTTCTAGGGGACTGATGACCTCAGAAGTTAAGTCCCATAGTGCTCAGAGCCATTTGAACCATTTGAACCCATTAAAACTTCATTTGCGATCGCTATAAACAAAAAACAAGCGGCAGGGCGAAACATTTTTACGCCAAATATCGTTTGCAGGAAGGTATTGTAATGCTGTGTAAAGAATTTTGTTCAACATTGTGTGCATGGAAATGTATACACAATCACAGACCTCTCGGTAGTGCTGCCACATTGGTTCACCAGTTAGGTCTCAAAGGTATGTGCCCGCTGGTTCTTCGCCGCCTAATAGAAGACCATAAAGAGTAATGAAAGACCGTCTGTGCGGAACTGCTTGCGCGTTACAAGGCTGATAGTGACAGTTTTATGTTGGAACATCGTCACACGCGTTGAAACACGGGCTCATCACTTCAAACCGGAAACAAAATGGTAATCCATGGAGTGGCGTCACACACCTCTTCTCCGGAGAAAAAGTTCAAAGCCGCAGTAATGTGGCGATAGTCTTCTGGGACTATGAAGAGGTTTATGTCCTCCCTTGGTGCAACGATCAACTGTGTGTGTGAATTGCTAAGCGGCCAAACTGCTGAGGAGGTCATCGGTCCCTAGACTTACACACTACTTAAACTAATTAATGCTAATAACAACACACACACCCATGCCCGAGGAAGGACTCGAACCTCCGGCGGGAGGAGCCGCGCAATCCGTTACGTGCCGTCTCGAACCGTGCGGTCAGATCCGTGCTGCAACGATCAACTCTGAAATGTATTGTGCTACCCTCAGGAAATAGAAAAAACCATTTCAGCTTGTTCGTAGCCACAAAAATGCAGACGAACTTCTCCTTTTCCAAGACAACGCAAGGCCTCTCACAACTCTACACCCGAGAGGAGTTCGCAACATGTGTTTTGGCCCAATGAGGGATGTACTCCGTGGGAAGCAGTGCGTTGATGATGGGAAACTTACTGACGCAGCACGATGTTGGCTCTGACGTCGATGAGTAGAGTGGTTCCATGCAGGCATACAGGCCCTCCCAGTAAGGTGGCGTAAGGCCGTCGCCGTGAAGGGGATATGTTGAAAAATTGGGTTTTGTAGCCAAAAGAGTGCGGAATACTATGATGTATTGGAATGCCGAATAAAACCAACCTCCTTTCAGAATGAAAATGCGTTGTGTTACTTATTGAACGCCACTGGTTGTAGTTACAATGGTGATCAGACGTAACTCCGCCTTATGAACAAACAGGACAAGAAATTAGTGACTTCTGAGAGACAACACGATAATCGTGTGACACCGACTCCAGCGACGTGCAAGTCGCCGAAGTGGCGTCTAATAGAAAGACTTGGACTGGGCGCCCGAAAACCCCAAACGGGGTCTTCCGACCAATAATTTCATACGATCATTTTATTTTACCGCCTACAGCCTTGGTAATGATCACAATTCTTCGAGGAGCAGCGTCTAAAAGTTTTTTCAGGGATGCCAGATTCAGCTGAACCACTCGTTGATGATTAGGTCCTCTTAGAACTACCATTCGCTGTTCCAAATAGGCTCGGACATTTTCTGGGTGATTAAGATCGGGTGATTTAGCGAGGTTCTCGCTTCCCGCGCCCGGGTTCCCGGGTTCGATTCCCGGCGGGGTCAGGGATTTTCTCTGCCTCGTGATGACTGGGTGTTGTGTGTGTCCTTAGGTTAGTTAGGTTTAAGTAGTTCTAAGTTCTAGGGGACTGATGACCATAGATGTTCAGTCCCATATTACTCAGAGCCATTTGAACCATTTAGCGAGGAGCGATAGGTTGGCTCAGTGAACTGGGTCAATGAGAGTGTTGAAATAAATATTCTGGGTCATGTTTGCTCTAACCGCAATTATTAGGAACAGGTCATGGAACGATAACATCCCAGAAGCATCAAAGAACCACCCCCAGGCATAAGTAAGCGCTGCTTGTTAAACACCTCAATGGGCTACCGTGGTACTCGACGCCTCGCATCATTTGAGAAGAGGTAAAATCTCGACACGTCGGAGCGTGCTACACACCTCGAGTTTTCCATTGCCCAGCTTCTGTGTTGTTTGGCCTATCGAAGGCGTACTGCTTTATGTGCTGCTGTCAACAAGTGCCTTTTGGGAGGTACCCGACTACAAACTCACACTGCATTCACAATATTCGCTCGGAAACTGCAGGAGATGGGCCTTTATTCACTGCACTGACAGCTGCGATTCTTGTCGAATGTGAAACCGGTTACTGAAAAGGCTCGAATCCGGTTACTGAATCTCTTTACGACCACTGTTCTTGTAACTGCGATTAGTACTCCATCACTTCGAAGCACGTTGGATAATCGGGCAACTTCATAGACGGTGTGGTCCTCAAAACACGATCGCTCTTTTCTGCCATCGTGCTGTGTGTCCACGTCGATCCATTTCCCTGTACTGATTCCATCCCACCGACTGCCACATACAAGGGGTGATAAAAAAAGTAATGGCATTTTTTAAAGAATCTTTATTTAATCATCAATATCAACTCTGTCCCCTTGAAAGTAATCCACCATAGATATACTTGTGCGAGCGCTTTTTCCAGTCTTGGAAGCATTTCTGGGACTCACTTTTCGTTGTGGTGTTTAGCTCCTTCAGTGATTCTGTTTTTAATTTTTTTGCCAGAACATCACGAGCTAGCATTGAGGTGTGACCGGGAGCATTATCGTGATGCAGTCTCCACGAGTGATCTTGCCACAATTCTGATCGTTTTCTTCGGATTCCTTCACGCAAACGGCGCATCACTTCCAGGTAGTATTCATTATTAACCGTACGACCATAAGACAGGAATTCATGTTGTACTATTCCATTGTAATAGAGAAAAACAATGAGAAGAACCTTCTCATGTGATCGAACTTGTCGAATTCTTTTCTGTCTTGGCTGTTCAGGTAGTTTCCATTGGGATGAGTGGATCTTGGTTTCCTCTTCATACCCGTATACCCTTGTTTCTTCACCTCTTATAACCTTCTTTAGAAATTCTGGATCATTGTCGCCTTCATTCAGCAATTCCTGAGCGGTGTCTACGCGACGTCGTTTTTGGTCAAAATTCAATAATTTGGGAACAAACTTTGCTGCTACATTTTCTTGCCCAAAACTGCTTGGCATGAGCCAAAGGATAGATCAACATCACACCAACATCTCCAATAGTGATTCGGCAATTTTCCAGAACCATTTTCTTTAGTTCTTCCACTTTGTCGTCAGTAACTGATGTGCTAGGCCGTTCAGGGCGGTCGTCGTCTTCAACGTCTTCTAGACCCTCTTTTAAAAGTTTATACCACTCGTAAACTCTTGTCTTATTCGTAGTAGATTCTCCAAAAGCCACAATCAACATTACGAATACGGTGCTGCACTTTATTCCATTTTTCAAGCAAATTTTTTGATCCATGTTTTTTGAAAGTAAAAGTTCTGGGAGCAATCGAAATCACGTGTAACCTATTCGACTGTCAACAATAAACTGAGTATTCAAAACTTCGGAAAATGTACACATACGTCAGGAACATGTTTACCAACGAGGTCATTTTTTTTTTAATCGGTTGTGTAAAAGCCCGCGAAATAAAAAAATTCCCGTTACTTTTTGATCTCACTTCGTACATAACACTTCAATTCCATGACTTAAGCCATCAATGGGAGTTCAGTGACCTCCTGGTACCAGATCCACACCATCTATCGCGCTCCAAATTGATCAGTGTGGTTTTTAATGGAATGCGTAATATATTGTCCAGTATTCTTATATTTAACGAAGCCCACAGCTTTACATTCAAGTCCATTATCCAGACTGCAGTGTTATCAACATCCAGTCGAATATTTTTCCTGTAACACCTTCTCTGAAACAAGCTGCACATTGTGAATGTGAGGCCATAAGTAACATCATTTAACACGTCACTAGCTCAGAGGATGCAGTAGAGACATTATCGTAGTACCTCAATGTACACGAGAGGTTCACCACCATTCAGGTAGCATCTGAAAAGCCGCCAAGTCGATCAGTGTATGTCATGTAGCAGGCATCAGTGTCGTGTCTGTTTAACTACTCTACACTCGTAGACGTATTGTCTTCGGGTGGAAATAACTACAGGAAAAGATAATCCTCGTCATCATGCGCATGGACCGTTGCCCGAAGCGGAAGGACTGAAGTCCACGAACCTAGATAAGCCTTCTATGCAAATATAGTTCCGACATTATGAAGGACGCTTGACGAAATGGAGATTGAATAGTAGGGCGCGGACATATTGTTACCCAGGGAGGTGGTGAGAGCAACGTGCCTGTTGAGACTGCCGTTCACCGATCAGAATGAAGTGTGAGAATGACACGTTATAAGATCAGTTTCCAAAAGAGAGAGGTTTCTCCTGCATCGTACGCCATGTGTAACTACGCTTTACCCAAGACCAGCAGGGTAAGCTCTGAGTCTTTTGCATCTACATGCAGCACGAAAGATATTTTGATGCGGGATGTAAAGGCTATTGCGGGAGATACATTTGGGAAAAAAATATCTGACTGAGAAGCGTCGAATGGAAAACTGAGATACACAGAATCCCACAATATTTTAGAATCAGCCAGCGTTGCTGCTGAAATAAATATTTATTATTTATGTTCATCATATACCACAAAATTACATACATCAGCCAATATGGCAACGAATCTCACAGTGAGGTAAAAAATAAAATAAAAAGCCATCGTGTGTCACCGAAACTGTCTGTGAGTAGTAAAATGTGTTAGTACAGTCAACAGTAAAATACCGTGGAATAGTTAAGTAATTGTCGTACATCTCCTGTATTCAGGTTCCATCTACCTGCGTTCAGTCTGCATACTGAAGTTTGTATGGAAACTGAATATGGCTGTATAAGAAGATTACTTAACCATACTAATGCATACTGTTGACTATACTAACGCATAATTTTTACGCCACAGTGTCATTGTGTATTGTATGTGTTAAACAGGGGGCCTAGAAACGACGGAGAGGCTTCGTTCCGCCGTAGCCCTCAGTGGTTCACAACCCCACAACAGGCCACAGCAGTCCACCCACCTTACCGTTGCCCCACACCGAACCAATGGTCATTGTGGCCTCCAGCCACCCCCCCCTGCCCCCCCCCCCTCCCCCACGGGAACGTCTCATACCAGACGAGTGTAACCCGAAATGTTTGCGTGGTAGAGTAATGTGGTGTACGCGTATGTGGAGACTGTGTTTGCGTACCAATTGCCGACATAGCGTAACTGAGGCGGAATAAGGGGAACCAGCCCGCATTCGCCGAGGTAGATGGAAAACCGCCTTAAAAACCATCCACAGGCTGGCCGGCGCACCTGACCTCGACAGTAATCCGCCGGGCGGATTCGTGCCGGGGACCGGCACGCCTTCCCGCAAGGGAAGCAGCATGTTAGACCGCGCGGCTAGCCGGGCGGGCTAAGAATGTTCAAAAAATGTGTGTGAAATCTTATGGGAATTAACTGCTAAGCTAAGAATGTTGCCATACAGGCTGGTCTAAATAATTCTATGATAATTGGTTGGTTGACGCTGGTAATTAAGAAAGGTTTATAACAGCAGCTCTGCGGATTTCGAAATTCGACTTCTTTAGTTGACAGAATCCATATAAATGCTTGAATTTCTGATACTAAGGATAGCGTATGTGAAGAGCACGAGTTAGGCAACCCCTAAACGACGACACTTGCCAAATCTATTATGGTTACTGGTGAGGGGACAGGTCACAGTATTGAAATTTTAAAGTGTTTAGGATCTTCGACAAGTTGCGTGGAGTTAATACTAATGACATTTTGAGGTAGGCCTAGTGAAAATGTATTTGTGGCCCAGCAACTTACACTGCTTAACGCACATCAATACAGCACTCTAAATTCGAGCATTGTGCTCTGGTAACACTGATATAGCTGGAAATAGTTCGCCGTTAACTGTATGTACACTCCCTGACATAAAATGAAGCACCCAGAAGATATGGTCGGACGTCAGTGCAATTTCATATAGATTCACACCGAAATAGCGTTTGAAATAGTTTTAGAGCTACAATTCTCTGTGATAGGCAGAATGGCCACCAGAGTAAATTGGTGTTGTACGTGTGTAGTGTTCTTATCAGACCTGGCAGGGTATAAGGGGAGTAAACAGCTTCAAAAGCTGAGTGGTCACTGTGAAGGACTCGTGTGAGACAGTGTTATTGACACCTGACACAGTTTGAAAAGGATTTCATTGTAGGTCCTTATTTGGCCGTCTTGTCGAATCTTGCAGTATTCATATTTATGCGGCATTCGAATGTGGCAGTGGCCCAATGTTACACTGCAAGGGATCGTGAGGACAGGCATACTCGTCGTCAAGGCTTTGGTCGACCATGTGTGACCACCACAAGGGAGGACAGCTGAACTGTGCACCATGCACATCTTGACCCCTTCATATCTGAAACTGCCATCGTAGAACAAGTATTGAGGTCCCTGTTAAGTTCTGTGTCATCCAGCACCATTGGTCGGAGACTAGTAGCAGCCGGATTAAGCAATTACCATCCCAGGCGTAGCCTGCCATTAACGCCACAACACGACCGGCTGCTCAAGTCTCATTATTTGGAGCTGCATAGCTGTTTTACTCCTGGCGTTGTGACTTGGGGAATGACGAAGACTTCAGGCTTCTATTGGTAGTGATTGATAGAACTCTGACGGCACAACAGTACGTCACGTACATACCGCGTCCTCATGCATAACCGTTCGTATGACAGTCCCGTCGTGCCATTTTTCAACAGGACAATGCTCGTCCACACTTGTCACATGTCTCTGTGAACTGTCTGCGTGATGTTGAGCTATTCCCGTGGCCAGCAAGCTCCCCAGATATGTTCTCTTTAGGATATCCAGCTACTAGGATATAAAAGTTGTATGACAGAGCCATGCTGGTAAGTGGGCCCATATTGCCAATATCTTTGTAAATTTGAGTCCACTTTGTAATCACTGAAATCACATCACTTACCCTTTTATAGGGGCTTCGCTTCTTTTTCCAGACAGTGCCCAGCGAACGAGGCAGTGGCTCTTCCGCTACAAGAAAATAAGTGAGCTCGTTTTCAAACCCACCTTCATAAAACGGTTGGCGAGGTGGACCTATACGAGTTTCGACTCTCGGCAAATCTTCCACAGTGTTGCAGTTGAGATAATTAACAGCAGTTACACTTTTTTGAACAACAGTGTATTGTCGGTTCATCATACACCACTTGATGTAAAGCTGTTCCGTCGTTCGCGTAGTATTAGCGACGACACGTGATTGTCGCACTTCAAGGAGACTATGTGTGAGCCCCTCGCCCTCTCCTCTTCCCCGTTCTTCCCCTCGCAGTCCGCTTCTGTTGCTCCCCCCTCCCCCTTCCATCCCCCTTGCCACTCCCTCCCCCCCTTCTCCACAGCAAAACTCCCAGGCTGGCTATAGAGACGGTTGCACACAGTCGACGTCTGGTAGAGAGTAGTGACGCTTCATTCAGAGCAATCCTTCATGCCGCGAGGCGGACAACTTCCATAGACATTAAAACTACACGCTGTACCACCATTCGACCCCACAATCGAGTCCTTCGACGGAAATAACTCTTACCGAGTGTACAATGCAGGCACGACCCTCGAACCTTCTTACAGCCGCAATAACCTTTTGGCTCAGCAATTATTCTCTATGTACCGTCTCCAAGAGCTGCTAGTGTTGCGATGCAGGAAAGTATCTCCAGGGTTTGGGAAGTAGGAGAGACGTACTATCGGATTGGAACTGTGGTTCATGTCTTGACAAATGTGTCAGCAAGAGCAATATTCGGAAAACCAGTACAAGGAATCGATTCCCATTCCACCATGTAGTTTGCCACGAATGTTCTGCTTATGTGTTCTCGCCTCTGTGCAGGGCATCTTCTGCCCTGAGAACATGTACTATCTTGCGGCTTGTGATTACCGGTACAGTTGGACGCAAGAACGTCGTCGCATTGTGTAGGTCGACTAATATCGCTTCAATCTTGGTACACAAGACACACGGATTAAGTTTTCCGCCGTAACGTACAATCTAGCGCCATGCGTGAGCGTAGTATGTGTTGACACGATTTATTATCGTTTCTGAATCAGATAGCACTCCTTATAAACTTTAATATTGTTGCCTGTAAGGAGAGAGTACAGTGTTGGGTCCAGAAGATTCTTCGGCCGTTTCTGTGTTGCATACTCAGTACCATTGTGCAGCTCTGTAACGCCGGTAACATCACAGTTCGTCACACCAAGAAAACGGTAAGGGGTCTGAACTCGATTTCATAGTGTAAGAGAACTCTTGTTATGCGACCTAGTGAACAAATTTGTGATGTAGTAGGATGTCCTTGAACCGCAAGCCACCGTGAGATTTACGTGTCTAGTTGTAGAACGAATGCTGGAATGTGTTTTAGGACGCTATTCAGATTCTGATCTGTGGAATGACTGATCGCTGCGCGTCGTCGACGACAGAGGACCTTATTTATTTATTTAGCGCATGGCGAACACACAAAGTAAGACTGAGTACCACAGTGCTTCACTAGGGATCACCCTCCTGTTGGAGGTGGTACGTCGTTTCCTTCGTGCAGCCTTTAAAGTAACTTACCCTTGCCTGATTTTTTTATTTCATTATTTCGGGCCTTCATACCACCTCTTCTAGTCCCTCCTTTCGCCTTCCAGTTATATCTTCATCGGCGAGCTTCATCGCTATATTTTATAAAAATATCCGGTATTGCCTGTCAGTACTTTACAATTGTGTGTTCTCCTTTAGAAATTGGAGTAATAAAAAAAAAGGATACGTACATTGATAGAATTATAATCCTTCTTCTGATTACATTTAAGTTTGCGCCTCACAGGGAATAAATTTAAAAACAATTCTCTACCATTAAGGCAAATAACACTTTCTAAAGCGGAAAAAATTTAAAGGAAGGTAAATTTAAAATTAACGTCCCCTTTACGAGCTGAATTTTATATCCCCACGTTTTGTGAGAAATTTAGTGCAAATGATTAAAATATTTGAAGAATGATAACTGTAAATGATAACTTCGTATTCCAGCGTAAGTGTAAATCTCAATTAACACTCTTTGTGTCGTTATGTTGTTAACCTAAAATGTCTTTTGCGGTTAGGTGTGCTTTACGTATGTATTGTATTTGATATTTCTCGTTATTATTGGTTCTACGTAACTGTGTAGAGGTATGGGTTGTGTATTGTTGCTAGTTTCGGATTCTGTAGTATTTTCCATCTTTCTATCCTTAGATAGTTATGGTTCAAATGGTTCTAAGCACTGTGGGACTTAACATCTGAGGTCATCAGTCCCCTAGACTTAGAACTACTTAAACCTAACTAACTTAAGGACATCACACACATCCATGCCCGAGGCAGGATTCGAACCTGCGACCGTAGCAGCAGCACGGTTCCGGACTGAAGCGCCTAGAACCACTAGGCCACAGCGGCCGGCTTTAGATAGTTCTGAAAACTTTTACTTTTTGTTTCATTAAGTTTGGCAGTTCTTTTTGTTAGACAGATAGTTTTTGTCATTTTCCGTCAGCTAATCATTACTTCCTACTGTACCGTCGATGTTAGGATTCGTTCTGCGGGTGCATTCGGTCATCTGCCCAGGATACAATGTCTTTCTCTCAAGCCTTTATTTGGAGCTCATGGAATTCTTTGTCACGCAATATAGAGATGGGCGCGATTTCATTGTCCTTCTTTTCCCTTTTACGATGTCTGATATTTGACACAGGAGTTTGGATTCTTCTCAGCTTCCTCGCTGCTTGCCTAATGTGTTATAAACAGGGTACTGATGCTGGTTAGTACTTTTGCGAAGAATATACTGAAGTCTGTCGCATTGTAGACGCGGTCTTGTTAGTGGGCCCAATTTCCACGGATTTTGCAGCATAGTGCCTTCATCTGCCATAGATATTTCGTAGCATTTGCGTTGTGCGGAAATAGCTATCTATTTCCACTTTTTTTCAATTGTTCATTGCTTTCACCATCGCTTGCTGCCGTCTCTACACCTCTCTTCCACTACCGTAGGTGCATTCCGATGTTTCTCATCTCGCATGTTGTCAGTGATGATGATAGCAGCTTCCATTGATTTATTTTTATAGTTTTCTATGATGCGCTCCATTCCGTTCCCATGCTGAGCAGCGATAGTTTCACTAACACCTGCTTCCATTTCCATATGCTCTTCCAATTCACACTTCTCCTACTTACATGCCCCGACTTACCCATAGAGGGCTACGGTCACAATGATCAAGTGACCTGCATATGGGGCAGATGCGGGTTTGTTTTCATACACAACATACGCCCTATGATCGCATACAGCCAAAAAAAAAAAAAAAAAAAAAAAAAAAAAAAAAAAAAAAAAAAAAAAAAAAAGGTTCAAATGGCTCTGAGCACTATGGGACTTAACATCTATGGTCATCAGTCCCCTATAACTTAGAACTACTTAAACCTAACTAACCTAAGGACAGCACACAACACCCAGTCATCACAAGGCAGAGAAAATCCCAGACCCCGCCGGGAATCGAACCCGGATACAGCCACAAAAGAGGCTATGTGCTTTTGTAGTTTTACTTGGGCTATTCATTTGCCGTTGAACTTGCCATGTCAAAAGTTTTCAGACCACACTACTTCCCTGAAACCGTAGGTTGTCTCGTAAGAAACTAAGGTCTTCTCTGATCTTTTCGAGCATCAATATGTACGGCAAATTACAGACTCACGCAGATCGCAAGCCGATACCTGCGCAAGTTTCTGAAGCTGTACTGACTGATCTATCATAATGCTTCAGTTTTACGCTACCACCGGTATTTCTGACTATTCTTTCACAGTTTTCGTTGTTTATTTATGTACTATTCATACAATTCACAGCACTGTTACTTTGAATAGCTATAACTTGCTCATCAAGGAACTGCACATCATCAGTCATCCATTTCAGTATAGCGAGGGGGGTAGATTTTTTGGTGTTCCTTACAAAATTAATATCAAGGTGTCTCTCCTCGAGAAAGGTATGTTGCCGGCCGCGGTGGTCTCGTGGTTCTAGGCGCGCAGTCCGGAGCCGTGCGACTGCTACGGTCGCAGGTTCGAATCCTGCCTCGGGCATGGATGTGTGTGATGTCCTTAGGTTAGTTAAGTTTAAGGAGTTCTAAGTTCTAGGGGACTGATAACCACAGCAGTTGAGTCCCATAGTGCTCAGAGCCATTTGAACCATTTTTGAACCAAAGATATGTTACTTACAGTTCTGTTGACACTTCCCTCGAGCACAAACGACACTCTGCAGTAAACAGGCACTCCACTGCAGACAGCATAAGAGTTACTTTCGCATTCCATGACGTCCAAACACTATTGTCCCAATTGTGCCAGACTTACGTGAAGATGTAAAACAGTGGTATGAGGGAAAAACAGACAAAACACAGAGTGAATGCATCTTATATGTATGGTGCTTAGTTTGTGATACCGAACTTAATTTCTCAATCTAGTCAACACCACACTATGTCAGTGTCGAAAAGTTCTGTGCATTTAATGTAAGTCTCCACGACTAGTTGGATGCTCTGAGGTGTCTCACCGCAACTGCACGATGTGTCGGGAATGCTTTGTTCCCATTTGAAAAGAAAGTCCTTCTACACTCTGTGATTTGTGCAGATTCTATCATCTATCTTCCACGTTCATAGGGGCAAATCGAAAACTGATTCTTTACTGCGGGTTGTTATGTAGGTTTGCTCTGCTGTTGTGCTTGCTTGATGTATATCTGTTCCCATTTATAGTGTATATAAAAACCTTCTTCAAGGAGCTCTGCATCAATTTTTATTGCTCGTTGGGTTTGAGCCTGTCATATGTAACATTTGGATCATTGCCATTAATGAAAAACTCGGAGTTATCCAGTATTTTTTTACACTCCTGTAACAAAGCTTCCTGCCTTCAAGAGTTCAGTGTACAGATATGGCTTAGCGTAGTTTTTAGAGACCAGTACTGCGGGGTAAATGCTGCGCAGATAGGGAAATTGGCGGATATCCGGAATAATATTGACTTTGCGGATATAAGCCTGGGTCGATATGAATATCTGCGGATGCTCGCAATAATTATTATTTTGTGATCAGTGTTAAGGGACACTGCCCTCTTGCGATTTTCGCATAATTGCCGTACATGTACAATCTATCAACGCTTCTCTTAAAAATATTTACACGGCACAGTCCCTATTACACTGAGAAGTGTAGCACTTTTGTATGATAAACATTACTGTGAACTAACGTATGCAAGATGTGACGACAAGTTTTAAGACGAGTTCATCTGACTTTCTCTAATTGCGGACATTTTTCAATAAAATTCATAAATTCCGTTTTAGTAATTGCCACAAGAAGTTGTAACTTACGTGTCGTGTCAAGAATATAATGGGATATGTTATTTATTTTAAAATGTGGTCGTATTTGGCCTCTATTTCTTAATCATAAAAAAACTCTGCCCAAACGGGCCACGAAGGACCGGCCTTCGTGTCACCCTCAGACCACAGGCATCACTGGATGCGGATATGGAGGGGTACGTGGTCAGCACACCGTTCTCCCGGTCGTATGCCAGTTCACGAAAGCGGTTTCTTAGTCATGGAATGTAAATTACAAGGGCCGCCTTCCTTGACTCCAGCAGACAAAAATTCTTTTGTTAGGGGCAAGCCTACCGTCAGAGTTCCGGTGTACTGAACGCGTTAAACTTTTATTTCTTTTTCGTCTTCAGTGTTCTGAGTGGTGTGACAGGCCCGCCACGAATTCCTCGCCTGTGCCAACCTCTTGTAATATAGGTCCTCAATTCTTTGCTGGATGCATTCCAATCTCTCTCTTCCTCTACAGTTTTTACCTTCTACACCTCCATCTAGTACCATGATTCGCTGATTCTGCGAAGAACCTCCTTATTCCTTACCTTATCAGTCCATCTACTTTTCAAAATTCTTCTGTAGCAACACATCTCGCCGGCCGCTGTGCCCGAACCGCGCTGCTGCTACGGTCGCAGTTTCGAATCCTGCCTCGGGCATGCGTGAGTGTGATGTCCTTAAGTTAGTTAGGTTTAAGTAGTTCTAAGTCTAGGGGAGTGATGACCTCAGATGTTAAGTCCCATAGTGCTCAGGGCCATTTGAACCATTTGAACCAACACATCGAAAATGTTTCGATTCTCTTTTATTCCGGTTTTCCCACAGTCCATGTTTCACAACCGAGACTGCTGTTCTTCAAATTTCATTCTCAGAAATTTCTTCCTCAAATTGAGATCTGTGTGTGATACTAGTAGACTTCTCTTGGCTAGACTTTTCTTGGCTAGACTTCTCTTGGCTAGGAATGCCCTTTTTGCCAATACTAGTCTGCTTTTGATGTCCTCCTTGTTCCGACCGTCATAGGTTATTTTGCTGCCTAGGTAGCAGAATTCCCTAACTGTATCTAATGTTTTACAAACAATTAATATCTTCGATTCTGGATAAGTCTAGCAGTTGCGGTTCAGAGGTGGACAGAATATGTGGGCTACTTCGCATCTCTGTTTCGCGCCTTATGCGTATGCAGCTACGACATTTCACATTTGGGATAGTGCGATTTGGTTAACGACGCGATGTGAATGAGGGCGTATGGCTTCTTGTTGTTTGAATAACGTCTAAGTCGATAGTTAGTCTCGTGTTTCTTCAGGAAATGTGGGACTAGTGTTGTTTACACGACATATTGCAGTTAGTCTTGATAACTGTCTTCATCGAAATCGTATAATCGTAGAAATTAACTGTTTGTAACGGCTTTAACCTGTTCAGTACACCGGGACTCTGACGGTAGTGTTGCCTCTGTCAAGAGAATTTTCGTTTTCTGAGGTAATGAAGACGACCCTGTGATTCAAAAAAATGGTTCAAATGGCTCTGAGCACTATGGGACTTAACATCCGAGGTCATCAGTCCCCTAGAACTTCAAACTACTTAAACCTAACTAACCTAAGGACATCACACACATCCATGCCCGAGGCAGGATTCGAACCTGCGACCGTAGAGGTCGCGCGGTTCCAGACTGTAGCGCCTAGAACCGCTCGGCCACCACGACCGGCTCCTGTGATTCACACGCCATGGTTAAAGAAACTAGAGGCCAAGCACGACCACATTTTATAATAACATACCGCGTCAAAATCTTGATACGGTCAATGAAATACAACGATTTGTCGCAATTACTGAAACGGAATTTATAAAATTTCTTGAATAATCTCCACAATTTTGGGAAGTCAAATTAAGTCGTCTTAAAACTTGTTATCACATCTTGGGTACTGTTAATTACTAGTCATATGGTTCGTTATTAAAACGCACGTTAATTAACTACAGTATTAAATAATTTAACGTGCTTTATTTGTCAGTGTAACAAGCGCTGCGCCGCGTACATGTAAATATATTTATGACAAACGTTGATAGATTCACTAATTTTATATCAACAATCATTTAAGTGCATGTCAAGCAATTAGGCGAAAATCGTAATATTCTAATGTCCTTTAACACTGAACCTCAAAGTAATCATTATTGCGAACATCCGCAAATACACCCAGATTGACTTCGGCCTCGGCTTTTATCCACAAAATCAATATTAAATGTGTTAGGTGGCGATCAGTTTGGCTTTAGGATACGTAAAGGCACTAGAGAGGCAATTCTGGCGTTGCGGTTGATAATGGAAACAAGACTACAGAAAAATCAAGACACATTCATAGGATTTGTCGATCTAGAAAAAGCGTTCGACAATGTAAAGTGGTGCAAGATGTTCGAAATTCTGATAAAAATAGGGGTAAGCTATAGGGAGAGACGGATAATATACAATATGTACAAGAGTCAAGAGAGAAGAATAACAATGGACGTCCTAGAAAAGCCCGGATTAAAAAGGGTGTAAGACAGGGATGTAGTCTTTCGCTCCTACTATTCAGTCTGTACATCGAAGAAGAAATAATGGAAATAAAAGAAAGGTTCAGGAGTGGAATTAAAATTCAAGGTGAAAAGGTATCAATGATACGATTCACTGTTGATATTGCTATCTTGAGTTAAAGTGAAGAAGAATTACATGGTCTGCTGAGTGGAATGGATAGTATAATGAGTGCAGAATATGGATTGAGAATAAATCGAAGAAAGACGAAGGTAATGAGAAGTAGCAGAAATGAGAACAGCGAGAAACTTAACATCAGGATTGATGGTCACGAAGTAAATGAAGTTAAGGAATTGTGCTACCTGGACAGTAAAATAACCACTGACGGACGGAGCAAGGAGGACATCAAAAGCAGACTAGTACTGGCAAAAAGAGTATTCCTGGCCAAGAGACGTCTACTAGTATCAAACATAGGCCTTAATTTTAGGAAGAAATTTCTGAGAATATACGTTTGGAGCACAGCATTGTATGATAGTGAAACATGGACTGTGGGAAAACCCGAACAGAGGAGAATCGAAGCGAGAGAATCGAGGCGTTGGGTTGTCTGATAAGGTAATGAACGAGGAGGTTCTGCGCAGAATCAGAGGGGAAGAGACAGGATGATAGGACATCTGTTAGGAAATCAGGGCTAGAGGAAGCTACAGAGTGCAAAAACTGTAGAGGAAGATAGAGATTGGAATACATCCAGCAGGTAACTGAGGACGTAGATTGCAAGTGCTACTCTGAGATGAAGAGGATGGCACAGGAGAGAGAGAGAGAAAAAAAGAAAATACTAGATAACCCCGAGTTTTCTATTAATGGTAATGGTCCAGGACACTAAACAAAACATTGGTGCTAACATCGTTTACGGAACTGCAAGTAGCGATGTCTGGAACGGATAAGCGCTGGCGCTGCCAACCTACTGGTGTTGAAGCCGCGAGCATCAAAGCGCCAAGACCGCGAGAGAGTGCCAGCAGGCGGTATCTCGTGTGTTGGCTTTGGCTCCCGTCAATATATCACTACCAGCCGGCAACTCGTGTAGGAATTCGCACCCCTGTTACGTTCCACGTGTTATTCGCGTAGTGCTTTTGGCGCCGTAGTTATCCACACACTGCCACCGCACAATTTTAACACTGGCCGGAATCATGTCGAAGAATATTATCGGTGTACTTTAATCATCTTGAACAACATATATATGTTAATAAGAAGTTTTCAATGCTTCTGAAAGTATCGAATTCATGGGCTCGAAATAACCTGAAATTTTAGAGAAATAACATTCTCAATTTTATCTTTATGCATTTCTATAAAATTTGTTAAACTCTTCCTTTTTCTTCTCCAGTTTTACCATTACAATGGTATCATGCATACACAGTCGGTCACTCAGATTACAACATGAAGGCAGGATGTTGGTACATCACTCCACAATATTACTGTTAGGTTTTATTTTTTTTAATAGGCTTTTGGGACGTGCCCATTCAGCCATCTCGATAGTGGAATGTCAATTATGATGATACGAACGTAAGGATACTTTTTTTCACTTGTTGCTTATTTTTACCGACGCATCACCTGATTGCTTATGGTGGGTCGTTTATTGCCTCTTGGCCACTATGACTGGTGTATGGGACCCGAGTGGATCTGATTAGCAGTTCCAAGCAGCGCCAATACCCTATCATATTGTTGCCCGTGTCCCGCCACGAAGAAGCACAAGAAGTTTCAATCAAATCAGTGTAGCCATTTTATTTATACACACATCCAGTTCCCAGAACTCCTGTAGATAGACGTTGACTGTGGATATTGAATCACAGACACAGTCCCTTTGACTCTTCAGAGATGTCACTAAACCCGCCCGAAGATGTAAACAACCAAGCCTGAACAACGACTATTAGACGGAGGGGGTCCGACAGCCGATCATTTCCAGTCATTCCACCAGGAGAGAGGTACACGGCTCTTGTTGTCTGTAGTTCAACCATGCCTAGACAGTCAATATCGCGGTTCGATTGCGTCTGCATTGTTACTTTGTGCCAGGAAGGGATCTCAACAACGGAAGTGTCCAGACGTCTCGGAGTGAAGAAAAGCGATGTTGTTCGAACATGGAGGTGATACAGAGAGAGACAGGAACTATCCATTACATGCCTCGCTCAGGCTCACCAAGGGCTACTACTGCAATGAATGACCGCTGCCTACGGATTATGGCTCGGAGGAACCCTGACAACAACGCCACCATGTTGAATAAAGCTTTTCGTGCAGCCACAGGACGTTGTGTTACGACCCAAATTGTGCGTAATAGACTGCATGATTCCCAACTTCACTCCCAACGTCCATCTTTGCAACGACGACACCATGCAGCGCGGTACAGGTGGGGTCAACAACATGCCGAATGGACCGCTCAGGATTGGTATCACTTTCTCTTTGCTTTGGGGTGGCATTATGTGGGGCCGACGTACGCCGCTGGTGGTCATGGAAGGCGCCGTAACGGCTGTACGATACGTGAATGCCACCCTCCGACCGATAGTGCAACCATATGGTCAGCATATTGGCGAGGCATTCGTCTTCATGGACGACAATTCGCGCCCCCGTCATGCACATCTTGTGAATGACGTCCTTCAGGATGACGACATCGCCAGCATGTTCTCCAGAGATGAACCCTATCGAACATGCCTGGGATAGATTGAAAAGGGCTGTTTATGGACGACGTGACACACCAACCATTCTGAGGGATCTACGCCGAATCGCCGTTGAGGAGTGGGACAATCTGGACGAAAAGCGCCCTGATGAACTTGTGAATAGTATTCCACGAGAATAGAGGCATGCATCAATGCAAGAGGACGTGCTACTGGGTATTAGCGGCACCGGTGTGTACAGCAATCTGGACCACCACCTCTGAGGATCTCGCTGTATGGTGGTACAACATGAAATATGTGGTTTTCATGAGCAATCAAAAGAGCGGAAATGATATTTACGTTGGTCTCTATTCCAATTTTCTGAACAGTTTCCGGAACTCTCGGAACCGAGGTCATGCAAAACTGTTTCTGATGTGTGTATTATTTTATTTATATGAGTGGCAAGTATAATGTGTAACCTATGAAGCACTGTACGTATCAGGATGATACTGATCATAGAAGCTTAGGAGACAATAATTATTACGACATGCAGCACTTGTAGTTAATGCCGAATATGTGCTTGTGCATGGTACATTCGTAAGTGGTTCTTGGTCATCACACAATTTCGCCTCGTACCACGCATATCTGTTGTTAGAATTACGTATGAATGAAATAATAATAATAATAAACAGCACCGGAAGCGAGCTTCGTGCCACAGACCTCGCGCTTATGAAAGTAAGCGCTTCCTCGCTTGGCTGCGGAATCTTTGGTCATTAGCGACCATACGAAGTACACAGAAGCGCCAAAGAAATTGGTATAGGCATACATTTTCAAATACAGAGATACGTAAATAGATAGAACACGGCACTGCGGTCGGCAACGCCTGTGCCGGCCGCGGTGGTCTAGCGGTTCTAGGCGCGCAGTCCGGAACCGCGCGACTGCTACGGTCGCAAGTTCGAATCCTGCCTCGGGCATGGATGTGTGTGATGTCCTTAGGTTAGTTAGGTTTAAGTAGTTCTAAGTTCTAGGGGACTGATGACCACAGATGTTAAGTCTCATAGTGCTCAGAACCATTGGCAACGCCTGTGTAAGACACAAGTGTCTGGCGCAGTTGTTGATTGGTTACTGCTCCTACAATGGCAGGTTATCAAGATTTAAGTAAATTTGAATTTTGTGTTATAGTCGGCGCACGAGCATGCCCGAAGTAGCGATGACGTGGGGATTTGCCCGTACGACCATTTCACTAGTGTATCGTGAATATCAGGAATACGGTAAAACATCAAATCTCCGACATCGCTGCTGCCGGAAAAAGATCCTGCAAGAATTGGACCAACGACGGCAGAAGTCAATCGTTCAACAAGACAGAAGTGCAACCCTTCCGTTAACTGTTGCAGATTTCAATGTTGGGATATCAACAAGTGTCAGCGTGCGAACCATTCAACGAAACATCATCGATATGGGCTTTCGGAGCCGAAGGCCCACTCGTGTACCCTTGGTGACGACACTAGGCTTTACGCTCGCCTGGGCCCGTCAACGCCGAGGTTGGAATGTTGATGAAACATGTTGCCCGGTCGAACGAGTCTCGTTTCAAGTTGTATCGAGTGGATGAACGTATACGGTATGAAGACAACTTCATGAATCCATGCACGCTGCATGTCAGCAGGGGACTGTTCAAGATGGTGGAGGCTCTGTAATGGTGTGGGGCGTGTGCGGTTGGAGTGATATGGGGCGCTGATACGTCTAGACACGACTCAGACAGGTGACACGTACGTAAGCATCCTGTCTGAAAACCTGCATCCATTCACGTCGATTGTGCATTCCGACGGTGTAGGGCAATTCCAATGCGACACGCCACACGTCCAGAATTGCTACACAGTGGCTCCAGGATCTTCTGAGTTTAAACACTTCCACTGGCTACCAAACCACCCAGACATTATTGAGCATATCTGTGATGCCTTGCAACGCCTGTTCAGAAGAGATCTCCAACCCTCGTACTCTCACGGATTTATGGACAGCCCTGCAGGATGCATGGTGTCAATTCCGTCCAGCATTGCTTCAGACATTAGCCGAGTCCATGCCAAGTCATGTTTGCGGGGGCTCTACACCATGTTAGGCAGGTGTACCAATTTCTTTGGCTCTTCAGTGTATGTAAGCACATGTAAAATGTAAAAACTATATATTCTGGAAAACGATTGAGAGTTGCATGTAGCTATTTATATTTGTTGAACCTCTAGTCGTGGCCTACAGAGCCCGTAAATATGAATCAAATCGGTGAAGAGAAGTCCATGTGTTTCCCTTGTAAGGCACCGAGCAAAGACCTGTACATTTTTCGGACTTCTTGCTGTAACGTACTGCGCACTGCAGCGTTGGCCGCTCTTCAACGAGAAGCCGCCCGCATTTGTCACTGCCCGGCTTAGGCATGTACGGCGTGTTTGTTGTTGTGACGGAGGACCTGTGCACAGGGCGGAATGTGACTCAGCAGGTAGGTGGGGAGATCGCGAGCTGCGCCGCCTCGTTGTCAGCTTGGAGGGGCGCCAGCCGCTGTCACACGCTCAAAACCCGTGTGGGCAATAAAGGCTGCGCTCTACAACACGCCCACTTTTTTACGAGCCCCTCTAAAATAACACGCGTCTCCCTGGCTCTGCTTGCTAGCTGCTTCTGGGTGTCTAGGAATACAGGCTAGTTCTCTCGAAGAGGAGAATTACACTGATATTCCAAGAAGATTCATGCTTCGCCTATAGACTACATAAACAACAAAATATATCTGATGGCCCCACTACGCGACACCTCATCCAATAATGAGATTCATTGAAAGCAAATGCTGTCTCCAGCATCACAACGGTGACTTCTAAACAAAGTAATTAATCAGTTCATATGGAAGTCTCTGCAGTATCAGAACTGTAGCTACACATCACTGAATGCATTTGCTTACGAGTGCTCACATAGTTTAAAAGAAAAGAAAGGTATTCAGGGTGTTCGAAAATTTATAATACAAACTTCTAGGACTTGGAAGTACATAATACAGGGTGTCCCAAAAAGAATGACCCGATTTTAAATAGAATTATTTATTAGGAAGAAGGGCTTCACACTAACAAATTGCATACTAAATTACTCAGAAAAGACAGAAGTTCATAAAAATCCATCATAAATTTTCAGTATGTATTCCATTGGCTGCACAGACGACATCTAGCCGATAGCCAAATTTATTCCAAACTGAGTGTAAGGTGTCTTCTGTCACTGAAGCTACAGCAGCTGATATTCTGGTTTTTAGTTCATCAATGTCACGAGGTAAGGGAGGAACGTAAACACATTGTTTAACATACCCACACAGGAAGAAATCACACGGTGTTAAGTCAGGAGACCTTTAACACTGAGGAAACTGCGCATGTTGTGCCAGTGCGGTGGTGCTCCATCTTCCTGATAGATGAAATTGTCAGAGTCAAGTTGTAGGAATAACCAGTTGAGTAGCATTGCAAGATATGATTGTCCCTTTAAGGTTTCTTCCTCAAAAAAGTAGGGTCCATAAACCTTGCTTTGCGAAACAGTACAAAAAACATTCACTTTTGGTGAATCACATTCGTGTTCAATTGTTCCATGAGGATTTTCGAGCCCCCATACATGCACATTATGACAGTGAACCTTACCACTAATATGGAAAGTTGCCTCATCGCTGAATATCAACCGTGACATAAAAGTGTCATCTTCCATGTCCTCTAGAATAGCATCGCTAAAGTCCACTCGCTTCATTTTGTCAGTATCTCGAAGAGTTTGTACAAGTTGTAATCGGTATGGTTTGAGGGCTAAACGACGCCATAACACACGCCACACTGTCCTGCACGGTAACACAAGTTCTCGGCTGGCACGACGCGTAGACTTGCGGGGGCTCCGCTCAAATGCTCGTCGGATTTGTTCCACTGTTTGTTCAGGAACG
Organism: Schistocerca nitens; assembly: GCF_023898315.1. NCBI lineage: Eukaryota > Metazoa > Arthropoda > Insecta > Orthoptera > Acrididae > Schistocerca > Schistocerca nitens. Next base: position 287,562,801 of record NC_064618.1, on the reverse strand, counting down.
CGTAGCCGGCCAGGACTTTTGCGTTTACAGAGGCATACTGTTTCGTCAAACTGTTTATACCACCGTCGAATGTTCTTTGGTGATGGTGGCTTAACACGAAATCGAATATGAAACGCCCACTGAACTCCGATCACTGACTGAGTACGACTGCACTCAATAACGCAATACGCCTTCTGTTGGGCGGACGCCATATTGCGCGAGACTGGTTGCCCGCTCCGGGTCAGCTCTCAAAGCGACATCTAGCGGATTTTTTCTGAAACTCTAGACCATGCCAATTACATCTAGCGCTGTTTCAGTTACCTAGTGACATTTATCTCAATATTATTACAAGTTAAAATCGGGACATTCTTTTTGGGACACCCTGTATTTTGACTAGGAACCCATACCTGTGCAACAGCCGTTTAAAAACATGTTTGCAACTGGGTGGTCACGGTGGGGATAGCTTAAATCGGATTGGCTGATGTCATCTGACGTCTATCCTACTTCTCTCACCTGGTTCGTGCCTTATTCGCGTGCCTTGTGACTGTTAGAGCTGGTATGGAGCATTAGAGGTGGTACGTATGTGGTTATTGGTCATCCACAACATAACAGATGGTGCTCGGAGCAGCATCCATCGCACGCAGAATTGCTCGTATACTCGTTGACGGGTTCTCTTCGGCATGATGCAGTATAGTCTCTTCCAGCTGGGATATACGGCGTCTCCTTGGACCGTTACAGTCACGCCTGCTGAAGGTGAAGATGCCTCTTTCTTGAAGCCGTTGCATGATTTTGGCGAAATGGCTATGCGACGGATTAGGACGTTTGACATACTTATAATTTCATATCTGGAAAAACAGTAAAGCAAAAATATATCTAGCAGCCCTAGGTGTAGGGATTATTTTTGGGTGGTGGTAAGAGGGTGGTGACGAAAAATAATCGAAGATGACTGAAATTAATGTCACATCCAAAGCCCTTTGGGGTCATTGGTGACCGTTTCGGCGACATTTCACTCTTACTGGCGGGGGAACGAGGGATTAGAATGAAGTCAACATAAATAAACGCACAAGAAGTTCCATTGAAAAATTCCTGTAGTGGTTGGTGCTAGAGCTGCACTTTTTTTAGACTGAAGTTAGCTGATAGGTATAACTGCTTAAAAGAAGTCCCTCTAACTAAGGGCTCACCTTCAGAGGATGGCATGTTTCCAAATAGGGAAGGAATTAGCATATTCCATCAAAATATAAGCAGTATTAGAGATAAAGTTAGTGAACTCTTATAGATGTCGACTCTGAAATTATTGGTATGTCGGAGCCCCACTTAAATAATTTGACAGTTCAGAGGCTTCCTTTACCAGGATACAGATTAGCTGATTGTTCTTCAAGGAGTTCCTTGGGGGGTGGGGGAGTGGCTATGTACACGAAAAACAGTATTCCATTTGAGTCCGTAGACGTATCACAGCACAGCACTGCACTGCACTGTTTGAATGTTGTGCAGGGGCAGTTGAATTTAGTGAAACTGAACTTCTAATTGTTGTTGTTTATTGGTCCCCTAACTCTAACTTCAGAGCATTTCTGCTCAAGCTAGAGAGGGTTCTTGATTCACTTTGTAGGAAGTATCAGAAATTAGTTATATGTGATGACTTCAATATAAATTTTGTATATGATGGTACAAGAAAAAGGATGTTGGTGGATCTCCTAAATTCATATGATCTGATTCAGACTGTGTTTTTTCCAACTAGGGTGCAGGGGGACAGTAGCACAGCCATGGACAATATTTTTATAGGCCTTTCAGACCATGATGCTTAAATTTTAACACTAAAAGGCTTTTGTACTCAAACAAATGTAACATTTAATTACAAACTATGTAGGAAAGTTAATCCAACAGGAATAGAGAGTTTTTAAAACCTTGTCAAGGAACAAGAGTAGCAGGATGTTTATAGTGTCTATAACACAGATGATAAATATAACGCTTTCTTTAACACATTTATCATGCTCTTTGTGAGTTGCTTTCCATTAGAACGTTCTAAACGGGGTACTAGCAGTAATAGGCAGCCTGGGTGGCTGACTAGTTGGATAAGGATATCATGTAGAACAAAGTGGGAATTATATCAAAAGGGTAGAATAGTCACCATCAAGCTACAGTAGCTCATTACAAGCAGTGTTATAAGGTGCTTAAATGTTATTAGGAAGGCAAAGAGTATGTGGTATGGAAATAGAATAGCGAATTCGCTGGATAAAATTAAAACCATATGGTCAGTTGTGAAGGAAGTGTCTGGCCAGCAGCACAATGTCGACGATATAAAAAGTCAGTTAGTAGTTAAAATATTTTTGTCACTGATAAATCAGATATATGTAAAGTATCTAACGATGATTTTATGAGCAATGCTGATGAATTAAATAAAAATTTGGTTTCTACAGGGAATCATATAACTTTCTTGGCAAATACCTTTCCGAGATTGATGTCTGAAATACTCCTCTGTGATACTGATAAGGGGGAGATTGAGTCAATAACTAAATCACTGAAGACAAAGGACTCTCATGGTTATGATGGAGTGCCTAGCAGAATATGGAAGTACTGTGCTGCACATGTTAGCCCTGTATTTATTGATATTTGTAATTTTTCCTTTAGGAATGGTCAGTTTCCTGAACGTTAAAGTACTCAGTAGTAAAGCCGCTTTATAAAAAGGGCGAAAGGGATAATGTAGAAAATTTTAGAACTATTTCTATGCCATCAGTGTTTGCTAAAGTTATTGAAAAGTTTGTGTATGTAAGGATAATTGATCATTTTATATCACACGATTTGCTATCAAATGTACACTTCGGCTTTAGAAGTCGTTTAACAACTGAAAATGCTATATTCTCTTTTCTCTGTGAGGTACTGGATGGGTTAAACAAAAGGTTTCGAATGCTAGGCATTTTATTTGATTTAACTAAGTCCTTTGATTGTGTTGATCACGAAACATTGCTCCAAAAGTTTGACCATTACAGAATATTGGGAGTAGCTCACAGTTGGTTCACCTCTTACCTTAGAAACAGATAGCAAAAAGTCATTATTCGCAATGTAGAGAATGGCTGTGATGTAGGGTCTGAATGTGGCATGGTCAAGTGGGGGCTGCCCCAGGGATCAGTGTTGGGGCCACTCCTGTTCCTTATTTATATAAATGATATGCCCTCTGATATTACGAATAACTCTAAAATATTTCTGTTTGCTGATGACACTAGCTTGGTAGAAAAGGATGTTGTGTGCAATATTGGCTCGGCTTCAAATAGTGCAATGCACGACCTAAGTGGAAAGTAAACTAACGCCAAATCACAGTAAGACTCAGTTTTTACAGTTTGTAACACAAAATTCAACAAAACCTGACGTTTTAATTTCCCAGAATGGGCATATGATTAGTGAAACTGAACAGTTCAAATTTATGGGTGTTCAGATAGATAGTAAACTGTCGTGGAAAGCCCACGTTCAGGATCTTGTTCAAAGACTTCATGCTTCCATTTTTAATATTCGAACGGTATCTGAAGTGAGTGATCGTTCGACACGAAAATTAGTTTACTTTTCTTATTTTCATTCTCTTAAGTCGATGGCATTTTATTTTAGGGTAACTCTTCCCATTCTAAAAGGATATTTTTTGCTCAGAAACGGGTGGTTCGGGCAATAAGAGGTGTAAGTTCACGAACCTCTTATCGACCCCTGTTCATGAGTCTGGGTATTTTGACATTGGCCTCTCAATATACATATTCCTTACTGTCATTTATTATTGACAGTATTAGCTCCTTCCCAAGAATAAACAGCTTTCATTCATTTAATGCTCTGCAGAAATCAAACCTGCATTTGGATCGGACTTCCTTAACTCTTGTGCAGGAAGGTGTGCAGTATACTGCTGCATCCATTTTCAATAAGCTACCACTCGAATTAAAAAATCTTAGCAGTAATTCACGCGCTTTCAAATCGAAACTGAAGAGTTTCCTCGTGGTCCACTTATTCTATTCTGTCGAGGAATTCCCTGAAAAATTAAACTGTGAGGATGGGGCGTGAATCGTGCTTGGGTAGCTCAGTTAGTAGAGCACTTATCCGCGAAAGGCAAAGGTCCCGAGTTCGAGTCTCGGTCCGGCACACAGTTTTAATCTGCCAGGAAGTTTCATATCATCGCACACTCCGCTGCAGAGTAAAAATCTCATTCTGGAAACGTTTGAAACTGGCATCATCACTAGTCACAGGATCTGTTAACAAATGCAACTATGCCACTTTTAGTGCTAGAAGAGCATGGGACGAAATCACTGACTTACCGCTTACGTAGATGTGACAGGAAATTACAAAGTAGAAATGTATATGCTCTAACCCACCGAAAACATTCTTTTACGTGATGCTGTATCAGTGGTCCATATGCCACTAATGTCATGGGACGCAAGTAACCGTAATGAAGACGTGTGCAATGGTACAAGTATCCTCCGCCATGCACCGTACGGTGGCTTGACGAGTATGGCTGCAGATGAATCGTTTTACTACAAAGGGATTAAATGTCAACACGAATGTCGCCAGTGAGACCAGCATTTCCGAAAATGATGGGATGGACGTTAATGTAGTTCGTTTTAAATGATTAGCACCTCCCTTACCTACCCGAAATGAAGCTAGGGTTATTTTATCTCAAAAGTCCTTTCTTTCAGACAGAAGTCGTATATGTGCCACTTTCGGTTGGAGTTGCTCCAGGCGTTCCAAAGCTATCACAGACATCTTACATCCACACACACACACACACACACACACACACACACACACACACACACACACACACAAACACATACACTGTAATGCTCAACAAAATCCATTGGATGAAACTACACGACAGACCTTATGCTTACTGAAACGTTTCTCTAAAAATAGTGACAGTCAAGGAGTATTTTCGGGATAAATATTTCACTCTGCAGCAAGTGTGTACGCTGTTTTGAAACGAACTGGCAGATTAAAATCGTGTGCCGGATGGTGCCTCGAAACCGGGACATTGCCTTTCGCGGGAATTCTGTAACCGGATGAGCTATCGAGACACAGAGGTGGTGCCGGAAGTAAAGCTGTGAGGACTGGCCGTGAGTCGTAACTGGCTTGTTCAGTCATTAAGAAAGGCAAGATTCCAATTCGACCCACAGACTGAATATTCCAAGAAGTTATTTCTCACATACATCTTGCATAATGGCAGTGACGTCAAAATAAATGTGACTGGGGCTTACACGTAAAATTGATACTGATGCACAAGTTCGTGTATGCCCTTCACTACATTTCGTATGATGGCCCATGGAATAAAGAAGCATTTCAAAAGTGACCTTTTAACTGATTAATGAAAGGAATTAAATTAGAAAATGAGACCCTAAAAATAGTAGATATGTTTTGTTATTTGGACAGCAAAATAACTGAGGCTGGCTGAAGTGGCGAGAATTTAAAATGTTGACTGGGAATAGAAACAAAGTTTAAGAGAAAGAGAAATTTAAATTTAGGAAGGCTTTTGTGAACATGTTTGTCTGGAGTGTAGCAGACAAGAAGAGAATAGAAGCTTTTGAAATATGGTAACCAGAAGAATGTTGAAGATTACACGGGTAGATCTGGCAAATAATGAAGAGGTACTGAATCAAATTGGGAAGGAAAGAAATTTGTGGCACAACTTGACTAGAAGAAGAGATCGATTGATAGAACCATTCTGAGGCATAAAGCAATCCTGTTTGCGAATGCAGTGAAATGTGAGAGATAAAAGTTGTACATCAAGGCTCGACTTTAATAAGCAGTTGCAATTGAATGTAGATTACAGTAGTTATGCATAGATGAAGAGACTTGTACAGAATAAAGTAGCTAGGAAAACTGCATCAAACTAGTATCTGAGGCGAATAACACAGCAACGACAGCGTATCATGTGCATTGGAAACAGGTTTAACGCATCTCCTCAGTAGTATTACGTAACTGCTACACATCATCGCGTCAGAAATTTTTAGGAAGCTACGTCATTCTAAAAGCGATGTAAAAGTATCACGCTTTTAGAATGACGTAGCTTCCTTTTAAGGTTAATGTCAACAAGTTGACGATACTTGAATTGTTTTCCCCTACGTGTAGAGATTGTTCTGTTTAGTACTAATTACAAGTTAATGGTTCACGTGTTTATACTCGGATTATACATACGTTGGAGTGCAATATGTTATTACTTCGATGAGTGTATGTATGCGTCGAAAAGTCTGGTTTTCGATACTGTAAGTGGAACACTTCCACGACTTTGTATCCTTGTGGCTGAAGTAATCTTGGTTACTATCTGTGAACCACTAGCTTTGATTTCATACTAGTCACTACATGCCTTCGGCATGGAACACGCCCATCTCACCACCGACTACCAGTGTTAGCCACTTATGATCGCTATCCACAAGTATGGTGAGTTACTTGTAAAATGATGTCTACTTAGTCGTCCTACACGTCGTAATAACGAAGCACGACCGTTTCCCGTCCGCTTACCGCGTGTTACTGTTACATCACTTTTAGAATGACTTAGCTTCCTTGTAGATTTAATGTCAACTTGCTTGACGATATTTGAACTGTTTCCCCCACGTGTAGAGATTGTTCTGTTTAGTACTGATTATAAGATAGTAGTTCACGTGTTTATATCCGCTTATACCTACTATATAGTTCAATATGTTGTCACTTCGATGAATAACTTGCCCTCAAATGGTTCAAATGGCTCTGAGCACTATGGGACTTAACATCTGTGGTCATCAGTCCCCTAGAACTTAGAACTACTTAAAGCTAACTAACCTAAGGACATCACACACATCCATGCCCGAGGCAGGATTCGAACCTGTGACTTACCCTCCTTAGACAGATTTTATACTTGGTACATTATCAACTTGCGTTATTAGAGTCAGTTTATCTTAATCAGTAAATTGGTCTTATAGTCAAAATAATTGTGCTTCCAACTTTCATCCTCGTTTCTCATAAATCAATGGGTAGCCGATATGCTTCAACTACCAATTCTATGCAACTGAATTATAAAGATAAGTCAAATGAACGAGTCCCCATGTTGTTGTAGTGATTGTTCCAGTAGACTATTTGCCCATAGTAAATAGAGATTAAGCACATTATTGATCGTAATTAACTCGAATTGACACTCGACGAGATCACATACTTAATACAAGAGTTACACATCGTGTATTTTACTGAGTAGCTGTGTTTGTGTGTATTTATTAGAGGAACAACAAATAGGTTACATATATGACCGTGTATTTCAGCTGACATTACCTAGATTGCTTATATTTAGAGCATTGCCATGTACCTGATTGTACTTTTGACCATGTAAACTTACTGGAATTGATTATTTTAGACCCTGGTCACAGCCTTCGATGAGACACCGACATAGAAATTATTTCAGCAACGTGTTAACTTATTTTTTATTGGAATGAATAGTTACTTAAATTGATTAGCATGTATTTTACACTATTGACTACCTTGTATCAACTGGGTTTCACACCATTTTTTCGGTCCCTTACCACTTCTGTCGTGGTGTTAGGAACGAAGTTGTCTAAGTAAAATACGCCGCTGTTACTTTAGTATGACGACAGTATAGAATTTTGCAAACGTAACTCTAGTCCACCTTGCCCACCGTTCACTACTAGTAAACAATGAAGTTTACCTAAGATATGTCTGATTGGCAATGCGTATGTTCTCCATTTTATAGGTCATTATTTTTTTTAAAAAAATTACTATGTTCCACGCCTATATTAGTCTCCATTAGAATAACGGCTTGTCGCTTAAACTTTTATATACTCCCATTTTTTAATACCTGATATTAACCTGTAATAAAACGATTGTGCATATACAGCTTCATTTGTATTTAGTGATACCACGCAAATGGCTAATGTCCAGAGTGAGGGCATTTCAACGGAAATGACCAAAAATATAATTAGTTTCATTAAAATTATCCATTATGTAATATGGTTATAATAGAATTGTTTTGCATAACAACTCATAAATTACTGTTGGTGCATTGGTTGTTTATGTATGGTATGTTGTATTTAGGGTCTGAAGATGATGTTGTAACAACATCGAAACTAGTTACCAATAAAACCAACACCTTAATGCAGCTGGAGGAATTTCGTCATTTTTTAACATATATTATACTAGCTGACGTCCCAAGACGTCCGTTTCAATTATGGATATACGAAGACTAATTATATTAATCTCCGGTGTAACTGATAAATTCGATCCAAATTCTATGTTCTAAATGTTTACGTTAAGTAGTAATTGAGGATGCATTTTCAATGAAAAGCCGTCTCACTTTTTTTAGAAGTAATCTTTTGTGGCAATCAGAACAGTGAATTTCGAATGCATCCGGTAAACATTTACTCATGGTAAATATTCTTGTACAACAGTAAAGGACTGTAAGTATTCCTTGACGAAAAATATGTAATTACCCGTAATAAACAAACAAACAAAATCACTTCATAGAACACAGAAGTCTGAAGTAACGGCGTAGAGGTCTACATTGGAAAAGGTTCAGACACAGTTCGTGTGTCCTGATTCATATTTTTAGTCACTCGTCTAAACCAATCCAGGCGACTCATTAGCCGATGCTTTCAACAAGCCGCAACCGATTTCCTGGTCACAACTGAACTATATCAAAGTATTTAATGACATCACTATCAACAGGTTGTCTATTAAAAAAATAAACCAGAGGGAACTTTACAATGTTGAAATGCTCGAGGAACTACGAGAGCTCCTTCAGTTCTGGCACATGTGGCGCGCTGCCAACGAACACGCTCGCCACGTGTCGTCTGTAGGGACCAACTTTTCAAACGGAATGACGTAACCAAACCCATCTCGGACGTGAATGAGTACAGTCAGCTGTAGTGGGCCAACACTTAATCGTGAATTTAAGACAAACTGAGAGCCTTCCTTCAATGAAAGTTATTAGCTAGATCCGCAGAAGTAACACAGGCGAATGTTTTTTTACGCGTGTAATTATTATCTGTTTTTCTTTGAAGTTTGGAAATGTGAACTGGTTTGGAAATTTGCCTCGATGGTTAACCTGACTGGTTAAGGACATGGTCTAGGATAATTACCTTCATGAAAAAGGTTTCGCCAGTCTCTGAACAGTCTTGTCTCCCCCACCCACAGCTGTAATACTGCAGCGCCCTTTCTCGTTTTATTCTAGGTGAACGGGTCAATTAATGTTGAATACCTACAAAAGGCAAAGTTTCGGTTCATTCTCAGCGCGAACTGGTGAAATTATATGTCAGAACTATATGGATTTCTAGGCAATGAACTGTCATGACAGTCTAATTTTAAACTGAAGTAACAGTGAATTTTGATATGTTGATGTACAGTGCTCTCACTCGCAACACAATAATATCATACAGATGGACATCGCCTCGTATAGTGTAGCCAAATTAAGACCAAACTTGTTCGATGACGAAGGATGAAACCTCTGTAAATAGGTTTTATGATGTCCACGACTGCTGCTGTGGTGGAATTTTTATGGCTGTATGAACTGATTGAGTACTGGGGGTTGCGGTACTCGCACCACGAATCAGGTACAGGAGGGCAAAGGTGGTGTACTGGTTTTTCATCAGTTGACAATCTGTGGGAGAAGGTAGTCCATACTGCCTACTTCATTTTAAAAAAAAACCTCAATATTATTTCTAGTGGCCATCCCATAATACTGCTGTAGTTCATCAATCATTTTATCTGTCAGCCAACCTCTTAAGCTTTTACCATCAGAATGTTTCTTCTCTCTCAAACTTTGTTTCAACTTCCTCAACCTATTGCCCATCCTCTTCTGGGCATGACCATTACATACCTTTACAACACAACAATCCTCAGCCTTCTAAAGAAAATGTTACCGATTTTATTAGATCTTGAAGTACTGCACTTAAAAATTTTAACATCGTATTTCTACAGGGCACAGCGTGATCATCACACCAAATCCCTCGTTCCCAGTCACCCACTGTCCAGTGGCGTCGCTTTTTAGACCTCCTCAGGCATTTTAGCATTGACTACGAATAATTTGTGGCTTATGAGGAGCTGCTCAAACATTATAGCCCATTCTCTTTATCTCGCTACGCACAGACATTGTGCTAACTGGACTACAGGTAGCGCTTTGGAACTCACGAGTGATTTATTCCATTTATTTTTACAACACCCTCCGCAATGATCGACGAACCTTTTATATCAGTAAACGAGGAACGCCGGGTCTTATTTTAGCTGTGGTTGTTCTTCCGCATTTCCACCTCACAATCACATCAACTGTTGACTTGGGCAGTTGTAGAAGGACTGAAATGTCTCTGTTGGATTTGTTACTCAGGTGACTCTCAATGACTATTCCACGTTCGCAATCACCTACCTCATCTGGCCGACCCATCCTGTTGCTACTAACAACAGAAGTCTCAAAGTCCCTGCCTCATTTTATACTGGCGGGTTCACCTTTTGTGACATCTAGTGGTCAATTCCTCATTACATACATGTGTCTGGATACTTTCGACCAGACAGTGAGCGTGCGTCATTCCGCCAGTCCATTTTTCTTTTAATACCTTTCTTCCAATCACATTTCAAAAACAGCCAAGTAATGTTCCCGTTTCATTTTGACTGTCCTTGATTCGCTGACGTTTAATACCACACTTCAGATAAAACATATGGCGAACTTGTTTTTTACTCGTAATTCTATCTTTTTTGCTGTTAACAAACCTTCAGCTTTTCAAAAGATCATTTGCCCATAGATATCCTACTTCTAGTTTCCTCCACACGATTCCCTTCTTCTGTCACCACATTACCTAAGTTTCTAACGGATGTTACTTGTTCCCAAAGCTTTCCAAAGATTTTGCACTTTCCTCTGGTGATCTTCCTCAAATACTCTTTTTTCACATTCACGATCCTCACCATCAGAAATTCCAATTTTTCCTCTGATTCAACGAAAACTGCTTGATCAGCGCATTCTTTTTTATCCTTCTCCTCCAAGAACAGAAAACATTTAAAATTTTACAGCCTTGTCCAATAGCGACCAATAAAGGGCAGACAACTGTAACTCATTATCAAAGTTGCTAAAACTATTTGGAGGCAGTGACTGTATTTTACTACACAAAAGTGATAAGTTCTTGGCTGGCACTGAGATGGTGTTGGAATCAAAGAAATTTTATTTTGTTTTATTTCTACATCTTGCATAAACACGATCTATGAAAAACTTTCGTTTTTAGAGTAGTCATACTGTGCGAATTTCATCGAAATGAGTTAACTAGATACGAAGGCATCATTAATTAAATTTTTCTGCTTTCGGTAGTTTTTTTGTCTACTTCTTCATTGGATCTCTATAAGATGATCTACGTAACAACAACGACTGCAGAATAAAAGCCAGAAAGTGTGCAATAAAGTACTGGATGTTCGTCAGTTGAAATTGTATGAAACAAATGACGCCACTGGCATATCAGAAGAAAGACTACGTTTCCTTTCACAGGAATAACTAATCGTGAGTAAACTTTACGCAAGGCGCGTGTCAAATTTGCTGGAAGCTGACCAACACCAAAAGTGAAAACAAATATCCCTGTAAGTTAGGATCGTCTGAAAAGAAAGTAAACCGATATCAATCGCCAAATTGTTACTATGAGTGAGAAATGGACTGAGCGATTCAGAAACGAAACAGATAGCTACACCAAAACAGGCGACATCGATTTCATCTTCCGAAAAGAATGTGGGCATTGTTTACTGGGAGAAAAAGGCGTTCCCCGAACTGTTACCTTATAATGGATGAGACAATAACTGGCGACCACTAACGAATCTTAAGAACCAACAATGAAAAAGTACGGAGCAGAGCTCCAGATTAGAATACGAAAAGAAATTTCTTCACGAATTTGAAGTACCAATTGTTAGAACAACAACCAGATACACGCACTGGAGCACACAGTGGCTTCCAAGTATTCCCACATCTAGAGTCAACTGTGGCTGGAAAACTTTTCAGTCCAGAGCAAAGTTATAGCCGTAGATAGGCGTTTTGCAGGTTGTGTAGAAATGTAATTCAAGAATGGAATCTGCTCACTCGGAAGTCGTTGGACAAAAGTGAGCTCATACGATTTTAATAATTATGTCCGCTACTACATTTTCACTATTATTATTATTATTATTATTATTATTATTATCATACACACATTATTGATCTAAAAGTAGTCTTCGCAGTCTCGTCAAGAGCCTTTCGCTTTGCCCATGTATGAATTATAATAAAAACAATTGTCGCACCTGCTTGAACTGTTCGGACAGGAGCTGAGCCATCCAGCGTCTTTCAAAAAATGATTATTCTAGACGAGCTGTGCTGACGCCCATGGCTGTCTACGCACTACTTCTGCCACTCGGCTTTTATTCCAAGCTGGCTTTCGATATTCTGCAGCAATACACGGGTCTTACATAACAAAATCATTTGCATGTACAAGTTCAGTTAACGGTTGTATGTGCAGCTCATTTTGGAGATTCTGACTTCTAATGTGTTTCTCCGTCTACAGCCCTTAAGAAACCTCGGTAACTCCATTTCAGCTGCCTGTATTTTTCCTTCATCTTTCCTCTCAGTTCTGCTTCTTTCCCACCCCAGAAAATATCGTGTCTCGTCCAAGAATGCGAAAGCTACGTTGTCGCTGAGGAGTGAATTCTGTAGGAAGGGAAGCGAAGAGACGAGCAAGAGAAGTGAGTTCCTGGAGCCTTGGAACTAGGGCATTTCATCTAACACAACCGAGACAAAAAAACAGGAAGGGAAGAAGGCCTCGATCTTTCCAGCCAAGGAACCAATTGTGTCTTACACTAATAAAACAAATATATCCAGAAATGACAAGGTTGACCCAAAATTTAGGCCGATCATTAGCACACTTGGCGGCTAGTGCAGAAAAAGTAAAAGATCAAGATTGAGAGAGGATGAAACTGCATACATTGTTGATTAACACCTTACTCAGGGTTACGGATGCAAATGAATGAAGCTTAAGCAAACGTTACTGTATGATAGAGGGCCAAATAAAAATTAATATTGAATACAACTATTTCTTTGCATACTTACATGTATCTATAACCATGAAGTTGCGGCCTAATGATTTAAGTTCGTTATCAAGGGTGAAAGAAATTTACAGCATTGTGTGTAGTGCGACAGATACCATCTTTCAATGCACTGAACACATATTTCACGACTATTTGGTGTGTCATCTGGACTCGTTGAAACCACAATCGACACACATGTCTCAAGCATCACAACTCAGCTAACGTCACAACGCAAAACAATATTCTACAAAACAAAAGGAAATCGGTAGCGAGCAACAAATTATTTTACTTAATATCAAGGAAACACATTTTACAGCATTGCGTCCTGCGTACAGTAGCAGAACATTTCGGAAACATTGATTGTTTGTATCGTCATTATAATATATCTTGTCATAAAGCAAAATCCGTGAGGCAATGATTTATGAGCAACAATATCCCTTAAACAGACTGACCTTCACAGAGACTGATCGTGATGCCAATGGAACATCTTTCGGATAAATTAACGCGTCGACTTCGCTCTAGATCCCAGAGCCCAATGTCACTACTGTCTTCTCTGGTTTCGGTTCTTGAGGAAGAATGTGCCGCGATTCCACAACAGACATTCAGAAATCTCACTGAAAGTGTCTCCAGCAGAGTTCAAGCTGTCTTAAAGGCGAAGGGTGGACTCATCCTATATTAATAATGATGATTATGATGTTTGATTTTGGGGGCGCTCAACCGCGCGGTCATCGGCGCCCGTACAAAGCCCCAGTTTTTACACAGTCAATTTTTTATTACACAGTCCAGTCCAGCCACTGTCACGAATGATGATGGTGATGATGATGATGATGATGAAGAAATGATGAGGACAACACAAACACCTAGTCGCCGGACAGAGAAAATCCCCAATCCGGCCGGGAATCGAACCCGAGGCAACGCCATATTAATGTCCACTAATAAATGTATGGGCAATTTTGAATAGATGGTGCAGGAAGAAGTACTTCTAGAAAAAATGAGAGGGAAGAAAATTAATAGGAATGACAGTAATGAGGATATCACACAGCTGGGGCAAATACTGCGAAGAAATTGCCTGCAACTATGTGCCACGGATGGAAAGATCGCAGAGAAGACAGGAACTATATTCCGTACAATATTAATTGTGTAAACAGGTAGTTCATCTATAGATTTTGATGATTGAGTTTGCAAGTATCGATATAAGTGATATAAACTGCATCAACGTAGGAAGGTTAAGTTTCTTACAACACCTAGGGACTGTAGACCTTAGTAATTGCGATAAATTGTAACTTATAATTCTTCCCGTTCCTCACAAAAAGGTGTCTTAACAGGCGGATGGACAGACAGCCAACAGACAACAAATGGTAAAAAAAATGTTTTTATGTGATGTAATTACAAATTAGCAGTTCTCAGATTTTTTTTCCTTTACTTATACTGTTAAACCTTGCATCTTGCCAAATTTCATGATTCTAGGTCTGTGGGAAATACCCTATAGGTTTTGATGAATAAGTTTATGAGTATCAAAATATGTGACATAAATGGCCATGGCACGTCCACTCATTCCTGAGAAAAAGCGGCCTTGACAGGCTGACAGGCAGACGGACAAAATAGTGATCCTATAAGGCAGGGAGTGGACAAGAATTCGCCGCACGAGGCGTGCCCTAGCATGAGTGCCATAGCAGTCTTGCTGCACACTTCCCTCACCGCCACACCACGCTGTCTGAAAGTGTGGAGGTGTATGAGGGGGAAATTATGAACGCGCCCTATTTAAATACTGTAGCAATGCAGTTCCACTGCATATCATTTGGCTTTATATTTCGCATTTAACAGTACAGAGCACAAAGAAAACAAATTTTCAGTATTACTTAATTGGCCGCGTGGGATTAGCCGAGCGGTCTATGGCGCTGTAGTCATGGACTGTGCGGCTGGTCCCGGCGGAGGTTCGAGTCCTCCCTCGGGCATGGGTGTGTGTGTTTGTCCTTAGGATAATTTAGTTTAAGTAGTGTGTAAACTTAGGGACTGATAACCTTAGCAGTTAAGTCCCATAAGATTTCACACATATTTGAACATTTTTATTATTTAATTGTTCTTTGTTTCCTAAAGATATAATTTTTGTCTGGTACAAACTGTTAGCATATCGGCAGACGCAGACAATTTCACTCGGGTCGCCACGTAATTATGACTTATTTAGTTTCATTATCGAAAAAGGTCCTTCACAGAATTATATCGATCGAAACATTGAAGCACTTTTGAACGCTCATTATGGGGACGTGGAAACTACCTGAGGGAAGCAATGTCGATGACCTGGACAGTTTTAGCGAAAACGGATTTAAAATTAAATTGGCAATTACCTAGCTGGATGATCAGTTACCTCTGCATATCTGCAGGGGCGCTTTCAACTGAAACGTCGAACGCTCTCAAAACAGTCGTAAGATATTTTTTGAAAGAATAAACCGCAATTTGATTGTATATTACTGTTTCTCTTCTGTACTATCTAGATATCCGCTTTTATACCATTATCGACACAGAGTAAAAGTTCTTAGACCACTAACAAGTCTTAGCTGCTAAGGCAGTCCAAAGCAGGACTGCCGTAACAGATATGATATGTTAATGGTCTAAGAACTTTTAGCATTGTAATCGATAATGGCATAAGAGTTGAAATCTAGATAGCACAGACGACAAATACAGTACTACACAGTCAAAGGGCGGTTTATTCTTTCAAAAAATATTCATGACTGTGGCTCAGCACCATCCAAATTTTTTTAAATGTAAGTTTGACAGTGTGCTCAAAATGTTTAGGAAACGATCCTTGTAATTCTTTTAAGGCCACAATGAGTTACTCAAACCTCATGTCTTTGTTAACGGCAGTGAGCTTAGGGAACCGGACTGTGTTTGTCGGAATGTGTCCCTTCCAAAACGCGATATTCTTTTTACATGCACCTCCATCAAATGAGAAAAAAATCGTTTCTGACCTAGCAGGTGCAGTAATGTTCACATAAAATACGCCTGCACTACATTTTCTTCATAAATTCAACAATAGTGAGTTTTAAATAGAAAAATCTTTTCAGGCATGCCCCTTGACTTAAACAACGTACTTTGCAGAAATACACTGAAGAGCCAAAGAAACTGGTACACCTGCCTAATATCGTGTAGGGTCCCCGCGAGCACGCACAAGTGCCGCAACACGACGTGACATGGACTCGACTAATGTCTAAAGTATTGCTGAAGGGAACTGACACCATGAATCCCGCACAGCTGTCCATAAATCCGTAAGAGTACGAGGGGATGGAGACATCTTCTGAAGAGCATGTTGCAAGGCATCCCAGATATGCTCAATATTGTTCTTGTCTGGGGAGACTGGTGTCCAGTAGAAGTGTTTAAACTCAGAAGAGTGATTCTGGGGCCATCCTGCAGCAATTCTGGACTTGTGGAGTGTCGCATTGTCCTGCTGGAATTGCCCAAGTCTGTCAGAATGCACAATGGACATGAATAGATGCAGGTGATGAGACAGGATGCTTACGTACGTGTCACCTGTCAGAACAGTATCTAGACGTATCAGGGGTCCCATATCACACCAACTGCACACTCCCCACATCATTACGGAGCCTTCACCGGCTTGAACATTCCCCTTCTGACATGCAGCGTCCATTAATTCATGAGGTTGTCTCCAAACCCGTACACATCCATCGGCTGGATACAATTCGAAACGAGACTCGTCCGACCATACAACATGTTTCCAGTCGTCAACAGTCCAATGACGGGCCCAGGCGAGGCATAAAGCTTTGTGTCGTGCAGTCATCAAGGGCACACGAGTGAGCCTTCGGCTCCGTAAGCCCATATTGATGAAATTTCGTTGAATGGTTCGCACGCTGACAGTTGTTGATGGCCCAGCTTTGAAATCTGCAGCAGTCAACGGAAGGGTTGCACTTCTCTCACTTTGAACGATTCTCTTCAGTCGTCGTTTGTTCTGTTCTTGCAGGATCTTTTTCCTGCCGCAGTGATGTCGGAGATTTGATGTTTTACCGGATTCCTGACATTCGCGGTACACTCGTGAAATGGACGTACGGGAAAATTCCCACTTCATCGCTACCTTGGTGATGCTCGTACGCCGACTATAACACCACGTTCAAATTCAAGTTTTGATAACGTGGCATTGTAGCAACAGTAACCATCTAACAACTGCTCCACACATATGTTTTAAAAAAAGGCGTTGCGAACAGCAGCACCTATGTATTCTGCCTCTTTATATATCTCCGTATTTGATTACACATGCCTATACCAGTTTCTTTGGTGACTCAGTGTATATGAAGTCTCCATGCTCTTGGTTCTGCTCCGTGGAGAACTTCTTTTGCAACTGACAATGGAGTAATGTGCGCGGCTTCAGAAATTTTACTATTCATATCATCAATTTCTTCCCGTGCTACAAGCCTGCAAATTGAGCACGAAGTACTTCTTGGTGACACAACAATGAACCCTGTGTGTCAATCTAAGTAATTTTGTATTCTTTCATTGTCAACTAAATCATTAAAATTTTTTGCATGCTATTTCAAGCTCGTTTCATAGAAAATTTTCAGCACCTGTCTATATATATATATATATATATATATATATATATATATATATATATATATATATATATATATATATATTGCATCCCCTCGGTTCCGGAACCTGTACAGAAAATTGGAATAGAGATCAACATAAACATCATTTCCGCCCTTTTTATTGCTCACGAAAACCACACATTGTGTGTTGTACCACCATACAGCGAGACCTTCAGCAATGGTGGTCCAGATTTCTGTACACACCGGTATGGTTGAACTGCAGACAACGTGTACCTCCTTCCTGGAATGACTGAAACTGATCAGCTGTCGGACGCCCTCCGTCTAATAGGCGCTGCTCATGCATGGTTGTTTACATCTTTGTGCGGGTTGAATGACATCTCTGAACAGTCAAAGAGACTGTGTCTGTGATATATTATCCACAGTCAACGTCTATCTCCAGGAGTTCTGGGCACCGAGGTTATGCAAAACTTTTTTTGATGCATATGTATTGACTTTCTCATTCCTCTCTTCTGTCATTCCATTCATTTTTAAAGGCTTGTAACGACAGATAGCTAGACAGCCTCTTTTTGTGCAACAGTCAGTGGACCGTTGAACACCCTTCATAGCATGAACATATAGTCAAAGATAAGCAGTTCTGACACCTCGTTTCTGCCGAAGTGAAGCGAGTTGTGGCGATCGAGAAGTGCCACACTGCAATACTGAATGAAATGTCGCTCTGTACGGAGTATTTCCGGAAAGGAACGAATAAAGCCGACACAGGCCGAACCTTGGCCTGTACGCGGTCCTCACACTCGGCCCACGTAAAGTTTGGCACACTGTGGCCCGCTCTGCTATAAAGGTCCGGTTTTTACCGATTGAGACATGGAAGCCCAAAAAGGACGAAGTTACCAACAGATTAGGGAATAAGTCAGAAAAGAAGAGCGTGGAGACAGTCCAGTCGTGACCTAGCAAAGAAGAAGGAGTATCATTCTTTTAACAGTACTGTAAGAACTGTGTATGGTGCGTTACACACCGTAACGAAAGTCTATAACTTTTAGAGAAACATGCACATATGATAAAACGTGTCGGAAGCCTGAAAGGCGCTGGTTGCAGTATCTCGGACAGCGGCTCGCGCGAGTCGGAGGTGAGATATAAAAAGCGGCCGTACGCGCGAGCCGTGGGGCCCGAGGCTGTGACGTCGCCGTATCTCGGCGAATCGAGCGCTGCGGGTTGCGCCACTGGTTGCGCCTGCTGCCAGCGCCGCTATTCTTGGGACGCTGACACCGGGGCTCGGGGCTGCTCGGCGCCAATAATGTCTCTCTCCTTAAACAGCTCGCGCTTAATTACGACGACCCCACACCTTGAACACTCGTCGAGTGAAACTGTCTCTCGGGTCTCGATGACGTCTCGGTGCCACTGAACTCGTATCAATGGAACCGGAAAGTCTCTGACAACTAGTATTGCGTTCCAGATAAAAGAGTTAACAATAGGCGTATTTACTTGGTAGCTTCAGCCATCGGAAACACATATGACGAAGTATCATAGAGAAATATTAGCTAAGGAAGCTGGTGTAGTGGTGAGGGCGTTGGACTTGCCTTCAAATCCGCACCAGATGACCTGATCCGTGAGGTGCTGGAGCAATGCTTCTCAATGATTTTTCCTTGCTGGGATATTGTTTATCTTTTACTTCTCTCTTATGGTTCAAATGGCTCTGAGCACTATGGGACTTAACTTCTGAGGTCATCAGTCCCCTAGAACTTAGAACTAATTAAACCTAACTAACCTAAGGGCATCACACACATCCATGCCCGAGGCAGGATTCGAACCTGCGACCGTAGCGGTCGCGCGGTTCGAGACTGTAGCGCCTAGAACCGCTCAGTCACTCTGGCCGGCTTCTCTCTTATGTCAAGATTAGTTTGTCACCATGTATTGAACTTCGAATTATATTCAGTCCTCCGTCTCGATTTATGAGTCTGTCCATTACATTGCATTCAACGCTGGAACATAACATTGCCAAACAGGAGTTGTCATATCATAGCCAAAATACACGCATCAAAAAAAGTTTTGCATCACCTCGTATCCGAGAGTTCCGGAACCTGTACAGAAAACTGGAATAGAGATCAACATAAGCATCATTTCCGCCCTTTTTATTGCTCGTAAAAACCACACATTGCATGTTGTACCACGATACAGCGAGACCTTCAAAGGTGGTGGTCCCAGATTGCTGTACATACCGGTACCTCTAATAACCAGTAGTACGTCCTCTTGCATTGATGCATGCCTCTATTCGTCGTGGCGTACTATCCACAAGTTTATCAGGGCACTGTTGCTCCAGATTGTTCCACTCCTGAACGGCGATTCGGCGTAGATCCCTCAGAATGGTTGGTGGGTCACGTCGTCCATAAACAGCCCTTTTCAATCCATCCCAGTCATGTTCGATAGGATGCATGTCTGGAGAACATGCTGGCCACTTTAGTCGAGCGACGTCGTCATCCTGAAGGAAGTCATTCACAAGATATGCACGACGGGGCGCGAATTGCCATCCATGAAGACGAATGCCTCGCCAATATACTGCCGATATGGGTGCACTATCGGTCAGAGCATGGCATTCACGTATCGTACAGCCGTTATGGCGCCTTCCATGACCACCAGCGGCGTACGTCGGCCCCACATAATGCCACCCCAAAATAGCAGGGAACCCCCACTTTGCTGCATTCGCTGAACAATGTGTCACAGGCGTTCAGCCTGACCGGGTTGCCTCCAAACACGTCTCGGACGATTGTCTGGTTGAAGGCATATGCGACACTCATCGGTGAAGGGAACGTGATACCAATCCTGAGCGGTCCATTCGGCATGTCCTTGGGCTCATCTGTACCGCGCTGAATGGTGTCGTGGTTGCGATGAAGGATCTCGCCATGGACGTCGGGAGTGAAGTTGCACATCATGCAGCCTGCTGTACACAGTTTGAGTCGTAACTAGACGTCCTGTGGCTGCACGAAAAGCATTATTCAACACGGTGGCGTTGCTGTCAGCATTCCTCCGAGCCATAATCCGTAGGTAGTGGTCATCCACAGCAGTAGTAGCCCTTGGGCGGCCTGAGCGAAGCATGTCATCGACAGTTCTTGTCTCTCTGTATCTCCTCCATGTCCGAACAATATCGCTTTGGTTCACTCCGAGATGCCTGGACACTTCCCCTGTTGAGAGCTCTTCCTGGCACAAAGTAGCAACGCAGACGCGATCGAACCGTGGTATTGACCGTCTAGGAGTGGTTGAACTACAGATAACACGAGCCGTGGACCTCTTTCTTGGTGGAATGACTGGAACTGATCGGCTGTCGGACTCCTTCCGTCTAGTAGGCGCTGCTCATGCATGGTTGCTTACATCTTTGGGCGGGTTTAGTGACATCTCTGAACAGTCCCTCTGACTGTGTCTGTGATGCAATATCCACAGTCAACGTCTATCTTCAGGAGTTCTAGGAACCGGGGGATGCAAAACTTTTTTGATATAGTTGGGGAGCAGATGGTTCAAATGGTTCTGAGCACTATGGGACTTAACATTGGTGGTCATCAGTCCCCTAGACCTTAGAACTGCTTAAACCTAACTAACCTAAGGACATCACACACATCCATGCCCGAGGCAGGATTCGAACCTGGGACCGTAGCGGTCGCCCGGTTCCAGACTGAAGCGTCTAGAACCGCTCGGCCACAAGGGCCGGCGGGGGAGCAGTTGCAGGAATCCTTCATCACCGTTCTAGACAAGGTACTAGTGGAGTTGGTTTGCCATGGCCTTCTTTTGTCATGTTACATATCAAGGGGTGTATCTGCAGGGTGGACTCGACAGCATTTTTCCACACGACCAACATATCATTTGCCACCCCCTCCCTCCTCCACCCTCCGGCTAGTTAGTAACTTACATCATATTCCATCGCTCATTTGAACGATTCTTTTATCGAAATGATGTGAAACGATTCAGTTTACGGTATATGTATACATGATTAGTGTTAACTTTAATGAACACAATATCATTTTATTCCTACTCGTGAAACAACTTTTACTTTTTTATTTTTTTTTACTGGGTATCAGTTTTTAAGTAGAAATTTATAAAGGGTGTGGATCTTTTACTGTAGGCATCATTTAAGGAGAGAGTGCTCTAAATCCACTCCTAAGGGATTTAATAGTGGATGAAAGGCTTTTTGAAAATATGTCGCTATTAAGGCAGTTTTGAAACTAGAACTACGGAAATTGGTATTTGGTTTCTCGGAGAGAAATTAAAAAAAAAAAAAAAACAGTACGTGCTTCAGCATTTTTATAAATTCAACCACCAAGAAGGCAAGATAGTAGGTGAAAGTTTTTTTGAAACGAAATCATTATTAAAGAAACAACTAAAGGATTTTTAAAGCTACATCTATAAAAATTGATACTTGACTTCTAGGTTAGAAATAAAAAACATGTGTTTCACTGGTTTTGGAAATTCAACGCCCTAAGTGTGTGAAGTAGAGGATGAAAAGTTTTATGAAATGTTTTCATTATGAAAGCACTTTCGAAGGTATTTGGCTTCTCTGTTAGCAATAAAACATTGTGAGTTTTGCTGCTTTTGGTAATACTGTCCCTAAGGGGGTGAAATAGGGCATGGAAATTTGTAAGAAAATGTTTACATATATTAAAAAATCTCAAAGCTAAATGTATGAAATTTCACTTCTCGCTTAGATATAAAGAAATATGTGTTAGGAAGTGAAAGATTCTATGGAAATATCTCGAAAAGGACACAAAAGGCATGACGAACAAAAACTTTTTACTCCAGCTACCAGAATTGGTTTTTGGCCAGAAGTAAAATTGGAAATGACCGTGCTTCTATGGCTTCAGCTAGTGTAGGAAGCTTAGATGGTGTTGCAATTTATGAACGACATAAAATTTCAATTGAAGAATAACAAAAAAATGTGCGCAGGCCATACAGTCTACACGAGAAAAGCAGTGGGCGCTAAGCTAATGTTAGATAAAGATCCTACCTGCAACAATTACGTTCACCTACCACAAGGAAAGAAAACAGTACGAAGTAGATTGTCAGTTAGGTAACGTTGACTGCAACCAAAAACAAATGATTATCTGCCAAAACATCTCCACTTCCACTGATTCAGGTCTACGCAGCTGATTAACTTGCAAATGCCCACCGTTGATGTACATACATTTTAATGGGAACTGAGAATATTCCATCACAAGCTTGAAAGAATACCCATGATTTAAGATTCCTTTAATTTACGTCTATGGTTACAAACTTTTTGTTAAAAGATTACCGGTTTCGGTCTATAATGACCATCATCAGATCAGTTTTATAAAAACAAAGTACTAATGTACTGCAGCCATAGTGCCACTATGACTGCAGTACATTAGGACTTTGTTTTTATAAAACAGATCTGATGATGGTCATTATAGACCGAAACCGGTAATCTTTTAACAAAAAGTTTGTAACCATAGACGTAAATTAAAGGAAACTTATTGTATAGACAGGTCACTGTTTCATTCGCGACAATGTCGCAGCTTGTGAAACCCATGTATTAAATGTTCATTTTTAATAATATTTGAATGAGAGACTGACCGATACGAATTTTTCTTTTGCAGAAATGACGAAGAAGGCGAAGAGCAAGACAAAAAGTGATGAGGCGCCACCGAAATCTGCGCCTTCCGAGAAACAGACTACAGAGCCCGGCACAGGTCCTGACAGTGGCCAAAAAGCAGATGCTGCTGCGCCCCCGCAGCCGCCCACGTCAGCAGGAGCAGGGCCGGCGCCACAGCCACCAGAGGCGGCCAAGCCGAAGGACTCGCCAGCTGCAGCTGCAGCCATCCCCACACCAGCTCCACCTAACGCCAAGAGCGACGAATCCAAAACCTCGGAGCAGCCTGTGATGGGATCCGAGGCACCTACTGAGTTGGAAGTTATGTGCGCCCCACTAGAAAGGCCTCCTACAGATCAGTCACCTTCACAGTTGGGAGTAGTGGACTCTCCATCAAAAGAGCCTGTTACAGCTCAGGCATCTCCACAGTTGGGAGTCGTGGGCTCCTCATTAGAAAAGCCTCCTAAAACACAGTCACCTCCACAGTTGGGCGCTGTTGGCTCCCTACCAATAGTTCAGGCATCGCCTGAGACAGGAAACCTGGTCTCCCCACAAGAAAAGCCACCTACAGCCCAGGCACCTCCACAGTTGGGAGTTATGGGCTCCCCACCAGAAAAGCCTCCTACTACCGAGGAATCACCACAGTTGGGAGTCATGGTCTCCCCACCAGATAAGCCTCCTATAGCTCAGGCACCTCCGCAGTTGGGAGTCGTTGGTTCTCCAGCGGAAAAGCCTCCACCACCCAAGAAGGATATTGCTTCAAACAGTGAACCAAAGCCGAGTGTTCCAGTACAAAGTGAACCTCCGAAGGGACAGCCCACAGTTCCTCAGCCTACCAGTCAGCCTTTACCACAACCACTGATCGGTGACCCCTCCCTCAGTCCTACACCCAGTGATAAAACGCGAGAGGTGCCCATAGAAAAATCTCAGACGGAAAAGAGCTCACAGCCTATTGCTCCACCCAAGGTACAAGATTCTGGAAGAGAACTTGCAGATAAGAATAAAAAGGTATCGTCAAATGCAGCAAAGGCAGCATCTAATGGACAGCCCTCTAAACAGCATGCAGAGAAACAGAACAAGCGCCAAGTGGCTAAGGAAAGCGTCCAAACGAATTCTGTACAGAAAGGAGATCCTAATGCCAACAAGCAGTCGGAGATAGATAACAAGCAAAACGCTCAGGACAAAGTAACAGAAAAACTAGAGTCTAGTAGTGAACCTAAAACAACGAAAGACAACACTGCAGAAAAAGTGAACGAAGTAAAAGACAAACCAAACAAAAATCAGCTTGCTGGAGCAACGTCGGAGACGCTCATTGAGCAAAATAATACGAACGAAGTCTCCAAAAAGGTAACGGATGCGGAGGCACCAAAACCGAAGGACTCTAACAAAAATTCAACTGCCCCCGCGACAGAGAACATAAAATCGGCAGAGAAACGCGAAACATCGAAAGACCAAACAGCTGATGGAAAGACGTCAGAACAAAAATTTCCAGCAGCACCAGGAAATCAGCAGAAGCCACCATCACCAAAAAACGATCCCAACGAGAAAGTTAATAAAAATGCACCTTCAAAGAAAAGTAAACAGAAAAACGAGACGGGTGTGTCCAAGAGTGAAGGGGCTCCAAATTTGAAGGAAGTGAAGCCAGCAAGCAAAGGCGGAAAGAAGGATGCCACTAAAACGGCTACCGGTGCTGAGATTTCGCCAGAAGTGAAGGAAGCACCTAATTTGTCCATAACAACGGAAAACTCGAAAAAATCTTCCTCTAACATACTCGTTGAGACTGAACTTCCAACTTTAGAAGCAGTTGCTTCTAATCACTCGGCCCAAGTCAAAGACGATGGCAGCAAAGTGAATCAGCAAACTAAGATCGCAACGGATCCCAAAGACAGCAAAGAAGGTCCCATTAAGGATGACGCACAATCTAAATCGAGCGGCAAGAAGAAGAATCGTCAGCAGAAGAAATCGGTTTCAGAAGACGCTAAGCCGTCAGAGGCGAATGACAATAAGGGACCACAAGAGGTTGCCAAGCCCAAGAACAATGAAAAGAAAAAGCCGGCACCTGCTTCACCATCCAAGGAAAAGGAGTCAAACCGCGACACTGCTTCAGCGCCTGTGGAGAAGAATCGAAAGAATGTGTCTAGTGAAAGTGCAGGTACAGGACCTAAAGTTTCACCAGGGAAGTCGCCCACGGTAGAGAAGTCTCCGGTAACTGCTGAGAAAGACTCGTCAGACAAAACACAAGTAATAAATGCTGAGTCACAATCCGAAGAACAAGAGGCTTCAAAGAAAAAGAAACGAAATCGTCATAAGAAGAAGAACAAAGTTGGAGATAATTCTACCGATGCAAACGTCGAGGGAGGAAAACAGCAAGATACGAATGTAACGGCTGTCGGCGGCGAACGCAAAGCAAAGGAGAAACAACAAACTACCGCGTCGCCAACAAATAAGTCGAAAGGTCAACAAAAAGATTCCCAGCCGGGCCAAACAAAGGCGAGTAAGGGAACACAGCCAGTTCCTACAACGACGCAAGATGGTGAACCGTCGGATGAAACTCCAGCAAAACAAGCCTCTGGTACAACCACCCAAACAGCATCTGCTAAGAAACGGAACCGCCGCAAGAAGAAGGGGGCCTCAGGGATAGAGAAAGACGGTGATGCCAGCATACTGCCAGAGAGCAAGTCTGCAGAATCAAAAGAAACATCAGTCGCCAAACCAGAAGAACAAAAACCGAGAGTTAATATTCCATCAACGCAAACGAAAACGGACGAGACCAATAAAAAGAAAACTGATTCAAAGCCAACAACTAAGCCCGAGAAACCTCAGCAACAAGATGCTCAGTTCTCTGAGGGGACCGAAGACCAATCTGAAAATTTCGTAGAAGTTAAATCGAAGAATAAGAGAAACAAGAAAAAGAAACTAGATTCGGCAGAGGCAAAGGAGGATAGTGCTAGATCTCTCTCCTCGTCTAATAATGTGTCAAAAATTGGCCCTGAGAACATTGTAGATGCGAGCGTCAGTAGCAGTGAGAGCAACAAGGGAACGGAAAATGCTGGTGGCGATTCTGTGAAAGAAGTGACGAACAAAGTGTCGCCACCGAAAATTAGCCAAGAAGCCAGAGAGCAGAAGATGCTAAATAAGAAATTGGCAGAACGAGCACAGCTTAAGATTAAAAAACAAATTGAATCTAATGCTCTGTCAGAAGTGGAGAAATCGGAGAAATACTTAGAAACCATAACAAAAAACCTCCGGGAACTGACTAAACTGCGTTCATCAAGACTGGAAGATGTCCTACAACAACCAGGCGATGAAGAATTCGATTACGAATACACACCGGTTCAGAGAAATACCTTTCTCGCAACAACGTGCCACGTTTGCAAAGAGTCAAAGCAGAGGGAGGTGATGAAGGTCTGTGAACAGTGCCACTTAATGAGCTACTGCTCTGAAGAGCATCAGAAATCTGACTGGTCAGCGCACAAAGATCTCTGTCAAGCTGTCAGCGAAATGTGCAAAGAAAGAGGCACAGATAATCTCTACGCTCCAGCTGTGGGTCTCTCCGCAGAAGAATATAGGGGATATAGAATGAACGCACTCCTCGAGTGTTCTGCTATTCTAAACCGTCAATTGGAGCCATACGAACAGGAAATTATTTTGTATCCTAATGTGTGCCATACTTGCCGTTTGCCATCTGCTGCCAATCTGCACACTTGTGAGTCGTGCAGTATGGTGAGCTACTGCTCGCCTGAACACAGGCCGCCAAACCACGACGTGTGGTGTCACGACCTACAACTGTTCAAAAGTTTAATTATATACCAGAGCAGAAACGGTGTCATCAACCCACAGCTACCAGTGTTTCTCCCCGAGAGCTTCCAGCCGCTCAGTAGTGACATGCAGTCTGACCTGCTGAAGCTTTCCGGCGGTGTGGACGCCAGTCCCTTAGAGCGAGCAGTACTCTCCGAAATTGCCACCGGGCCACTCACTGCTCTCTTCGCACTTCAAAAGTCGAATAAAATCAGCGGAACTACGGAGAAGCTGGTAGTCCATTTCGTGGGCGCAGAGTGGTCGTTCGAAATGGAAAGAGCCGACAAGTGGGAGGCATTCCTGCTGCACCTAATTCCCAGCCTGAAAGCTCTAGTCCTCGTCTTCGTCGGGCCTGAGGTGTGCAGTCTGCCACCGGAAGCGCGGGGTCTACTGCAGAAGCAATCCACACTGTGCCCGCAGTGTCAGGAGAAAGGCCGCACCGTGGAAATGGTAATCCCTCCACAGACCTTTTACCACGAGTACGTGGCTTCGCAGGACTACATCCCGCCCACCATCATCTGTGCTTACAACGCTGGACTGTACAGGCCGAATGGTCACAAGGATATAGACTCCTGGTCCGACACTGTGACAGCGCTGTTGAAAGATCCTAGTGTCCCAGTCGCGGTTACGTCGTACACTGCGGAGGAAGTACTCAAGGATGCAGAAAGGCTGCAGCATCATAGGGCATTGAACTTTGTCTTACCACCCTCGCAGAATCCGTACCGCAGTCTCAGGCCTAATAGAAACTTCGCCAGCGATGACGTCACGCCCGTCATCTTCAAGAACTACTACATAATGATAGCAACATCGCTTGCACAATGAAATCGTGTCAAGCAAGTTAAACAAACGTGTTGACATTCCAGTCCATCAATCCAATGCTGTTTGTAATTACATTCATTTCTCGTTGCATTTGCCACATATAAACATAGTATTTCCATGTTTCTGGAAAAATAAACTAGTTTGGTATCTCTCTGCTTTTTATATTATGCTCCTTTATGTCTTACACAGTAAAAACTTGGTTAAGATTCGTATGAAGTATTAAATATTCTTCCACTTCCAGATCAATTTCCCAACCCATACTGCTTCATACACTAAAAGAACGAAGAAAACATTCCGCTTTATGGTTTTATATTTCTCTTAAATTTTGACACTTACTACCAGACACTCATCGTGTACATATTCTCGAATAATTTAGCAGAATGCACATGATGCACAGTTTTTTTTTATTTCAGCTTATTCGACCTTCTGGTTACTTGCGACTACCAGATTGTGGAACGACACAGACATGTGAACCAAGTGGCAGGATTAGCTATAAAGGATACATACACAGTTTCGTCGAAGTGTTGGTTGTGTAGCACGGGATTTGGGTGGAGTGGCCATTGGGCTGGGGGTTGTATTTTTAAATAATTTATTTACAGCCATACATTATAACATTGATGCTCATGCAACACCAACAGAAATATCTTAAACAGATAAAATCAGAAATAAGCAACATTCTGCCCAGGAATCATTCTTGCTTACGATGGGCACACAAATGTAATAATAAAAAACTTGTTCTAACACATCCATATATTCCAAATCAGTAATTTTACTCGGCCCAGGAGACATCACACGTGGACGATAATCAAGAAACAGATATCATAAAATTAGTCCTTCATAGGGTTACAAGTAGGCACTTCGAATCACGATAAGACTAGCAACGGCCACAGACAGAGATACACTGTACCGGGATCAGCCTCCAGCCACTACCCACCTAATGTTAACGAAATAAACTACTACCTATTATACGGGGTGGTCCATTGATCGTGACCGGGCCAAATATCTCACGAAATAAGCGTCAAAAGAAAAAACTACAAAGAACGAAACTTGTCTACCTTGAAGGGAGAAACCACATGGCGCTATGATTGGCCCGCTAGATGGCCCTGCCATAGGTCTAACGGGTATCAGCTGCGTTTTTAAAAATAGGAACTCCCATTTTAATTACATATTCGTGTAGTACGTAAAGAAATATGAATGTTTTAGTTGGACCACTTTTTTCGCTTTGTGATAGATGGCGCTGTAATAGTCACAAACATATGGCTCACAATTTTAGAATAACAGTTGGTAACAGGTAGGTTTTTTAAATTAAAATACATAACGTAGGTGCGTTTGAACATTTTATTTCGGTTGTTCCAATGTGATACATGTACCTTTGTGAACTTATCATTTCTGAGAACGCATGCTGTTACAGCGTGATTACCTGTAAATACCACATTAATGCAATAAGTGCTCTAAATGATGTCCGCCAACATCAGTGCATTTGGCAATACGTGTAACGACATTCCTCTCAACAGCGAGTAGTTCACCTTCCGTAATGTTCGCACATGCATTGACAATGCGCTGGCGCATGTTGTCAGGCGTTGTCGGTGGATCACAATAGCAAACACCCTTCAATTTTCCCTACAGAAAGAAATCCGGCGACGTTCTGTTCTGTCATTTAACGGCAGACCTGGATCCCCACTCACAACTCCTGACCACTCGACCTCCTATACATTGTCGCCATAAGCAGAATCCAACAACCTTAATCCCCCTCTCCCTGCCCATGTACAGCGTGTTGGCCCTGATTTGGACCAACATCCAATATGACAGTGATTCTACGTGGCAAGGATTCGACGAGTCCTTGGTAAGTTTCCTGATGTATGCGACATCAGATGTCTACACACAGATCACGAATTCCAGTGAATTACAGGCTGGTGCCCCATAGCGCTACTGACAATTTACATCGATTTCAGATCAGGCGAATTTGATGGCTAAGAGATTAACGTGAGTTCTCTATGATGCTTTTCAAACCACTGTAGCACTAATCTGATCTTGTTACACAGACAGTTATTCTGCTCCAAGATGCTATCGATGTCGGGGAAGACTTAAAACATAAATGGATGCAGATGGTCGCAATAGCGTGTACACTGTCCACAGCTGTCATAGTACCTTGGGACTGCTACCACAGGTCTAATGGAGATCCAAGTGAATGTCCCCCAAAGCATAATACTTCTCCCACCAGTTTGCGTTCACAGTTTGAGAAGCTGTTCGCCTGGATGATGGCGTATCCAGACACGACCATCGACCTGATGAAACATCTGACCAGGTAACACCCCTCCAATGACTCATGGTCCAATCTCGATTAGCCTGTGCCCCTGCAATCGTAACAGACAACATCGTTGTATCCAAAAGGGAACATTGATAGGTCATCTGCTGCGCAATCCCATGTTCAACAATGTGAGCTGAACGAAGTGTTCCGAGAAACTTGTGCCTGCAGCAGCATTGTTATGTAATGTCTATTATGTTTTACAGAGTGGGCAAGAATCCAACCTCCACATTCTGTGATGAAGAGCGGACGCTGTTGCCTGCTAGTCGGTTCACTGTCCCTCAACTGCTTTCCATTGACGTTCAGTACAGTAGTATAAGATCAGTCTATCAGCTTCTCCGTTTCCGCGATACTCCATCCCAGAAATTGGGACAGAAACGATTGGGAAATCATTGTATGTTGAATATGAATATAGGTTTCATCTTGACTAGCACTGATCAAGGACACCTAAAGTTAATTACAGCTAACTTTGTTTCTATCCCTGTAATAAACTTTTTCTCTGCCTCGTGATGACTGGGTGTTGTGTGGAGTCCTTAAGTTAGTTAGGTTTAAGCAGTTCTAAGTTCTAGGGGACTGATTACCATAGATGTTAAGTCCCATAGTGCTCAGAGCCAGAGCCCTGTAGTAAATTTATTAACAAGAAAGGGACATAATGCAACAGCAACTAAATTTATTTCTAAACCCAGTTCTTTCACGTAGCAGATGAGAATACAACAATTAATGCTATTGCTTTGATGGTCAAATTATAGCATTAAAACATCCACGACAATCGGTTTGAGTAATAAGGTAAAAGAACACAATTACATAATCATAAACGTTAATTCAGGCACAATGTTCAGAAAGACTGCATTGGACGAACAATGGGAAGAAGTGTGTCATGGGCTCTCTTTGTGTGATGTTCATCTCCATGATGACAGCAGTTGTAAGATGGACAATGTTGGATCCAAGTCATGTGTCACTAAATTCAATGAGGTCTTTCAAACAGTAACAGAAAACAGTGAAACAGAAGATGGGCTATTAAAAGCAGATTGAATCAAATCTGTATCAAATGGTCTTAAATGTGCAGCATAGTAGCATAGTCTCATTGTCTGTCATTGACAATGCGTAGTCCTCAGTGTGGCTGCGGCTACTCCTCTGCACACTGATATGAGGATGACCATATGAAACATTTGAAACAAAATTCTAAATGTGATTGTCTCACGAAAATATTGTCCAAACCAATGTTATAATCACAAGAATCTCTACACAATTAAAATATACTTTATAAAAACAGTTTCATTACATTTACTGAGACAAGCACAGTACACTCCACCAGCAGAGATCAGTTTTCATTTCTGCTCAAGTTAGCTTACATCAGAAAGCTGAATCTCTTTGCTGACAATAACATTTTCATAACTATTCATTGAAGCTCCCATGAATAATTCCCTAGAAGAAAAGTGATAATATGATCTTGCAAACTCGGTTTTGGAAGAACGGAACAAGAAAAAATGCCCTGTTAGTATTTTCTGAGACTTTGTTAAGGCCGCCGACTGTGTGGGTAATAAAATGTTAATATAAGAACTAAAAATTTACGGAAGTCAAGGCAGGAATAGGGCCACATCTTAATTGTGCGTCTCATCTACATAAATAAAAATGTAAATGTTTGTTCGCTCAAAATCTTAAATCTCCGAAAGTTCATCGTCGATGCTTTGTAATTTTGACACAATGTTGCATTCGAATACCTACGGGAGCGCCGTATGTATGTAAATATGGATGTAATATATAAAGGGGATAAGTTCTTAGCAAAAATTCGTTTGTTCAAAGTCTTAAATCTCTTAAACTTCTTCACCAATTGCCTTGCAATTTTGTCGTAATGTTACATGCAAGTATCTGCGTATTTTTATACACCTTTTTAAATATATATAATATATATAAACAAATATGTAATTTATAAAGGGAAAACTTTGTAACCACAAATGAACATTTGGACAGACAATGGCGACAGTTGGCTATAAGGCGAACATTAATAAAACCGACAAACAGGAAGGAAATGTTCCTGACTGGAAATGGAGGAAACAAGGTCCTATGAATATGTGTCCGGAAATGCATCATTGGCATGGTAAATGGCGTTAAAGAATGAAAGTTCCTCTGACCACGTGACGTGTGTTCCTTGTGTGTTGTAGGCTGTCTGATAGACAGAGTAGTACAAGCAGCAGCAGCAGGATGGTCCAGTATTCACGTCGGGAACAACCCGGGATGGTGTTTGTGTACGGCCAAGCAGATGGAAACGGTCGAGAGGCAGCACGGCTGTAACAAAACAAGAACCCTGACGCACACCAACCACATCACAGAACATTTCAAATGTTGTGTGAAATGTTATGTGATGTGATTGGTGTTGTGAGTGTATTTGCTTTGGTATAACCGTGCTGCCTCTCGACCGTTTCCATCTGCTTGGCTGTACACAAACACCATCTCAGCTTTTTCCCGACATGAATACCGGACCATTCTACTGCTTACGATATGCTGCATCAAGACAGCTGCAGCACACAAGGAACACATGTCACCTGGTCAGAGGAACTTCCATTTCATAACACCATCTACGGCGGCGACGATGTATTTCCGGACACATGTTCACAGGACCTTTTTTCCTCTATTGCCAATCAGAAATCCGTCCCTTCAGTTTGCCAGTTTTATTAATGTTTACCCTGTACAAATGGAAACATTTTTACCAAAAATTTCAAAATGTACTTGACCAATTTTCTTCAGATTTTTACACATTACTCTAATAAACACACACACACACAATAGTGAAATTTTGCTAGCAAAAAGCTTGAAAAAATCGTGATCGATATACTTCAAATTTTAGACGATACTCTGTTAAACATTCATACAGACATAGACTAAATATTTTTTAAACAACGTTGCACAGATTTTCTGTGAAACTGACTGTGAGAAAAAAATGCTCTGCTGTAAAAATGAGCGGTCTGGGGCGTCTTGTCACGGTCCCCATGGCTCCCTCCCTCGGGTAAGGCTGTGTTTGTTGTCCTTACCGTAAGTTAGATTAAGTAGTCTGAAAATTTAGGGAACGATGACCTCAGCGGTTTCGTCCCATAAGATCTTACCACCAAGTTACAATTTTAACTACGATAGTGGATAATTCAAACCATTAGCCAATTTTTTTTTACAAATTTATTCTTTCGAATTACATATACTTTTATGTGATGGACAGGGAGAGCGGGAAGGGGGAAGGAGGATGAGATGGACTAAGAGAGGGCGAGGAGGAGATAAGCGGAGACTGTGGAAAGAAGTCTGAAAGACTGCCGGAAGGCATGGATCTCGATAAAGACTGCTAGATGACACGTTTCTAAGCTGCGAACGCTGCTACCGCCGCTGTAGCGCTTGTTACATACACTCCTGGAAATGGAAAAAAGAACACATTGACACCGGTGTGTCAGACCCACCATACTTGCTCCGGACACTGCGAGAGGGCTGTACAAGCAATGATCACACGCACGGCACAGCGGACACACCAGGAACCGCGGTGTTGGCCGTCGAATGGCGCTAGCTGCGCAGCATTTGTGCACCGCCGCCGTCAGTGTCAGCCAGTTTGCCGTGGCATACGGAGCTCCATCGCAGTCTTTAACACTGGTAGCATGCCGCGACAGCGTGGACGTGAACCGTATGTGCAGTGAGGGCGTATAGTGGGCATGCGGGAGGCCGGGTGGACGTACCGCCGAATTGCTCAACACGTGGGGCGTGAGGTCTCCACAGTACATCGATGTTGTCGCCAGTGGTCGGCGGAAGGTGCACGTGCCCGTCGACCTGGAACCGGACCGCAGCGACGCACGGATGCACGCCAAAACCGTAGGATCCTACGCAGTGCCGTAGGGGACCGCACCGCCACTTCCCAGCAAATTAGGGACACTGTTGCTCCTGGGGTATCGGCGAGGAACATTCGCAACCGTCTCCATGAAGCTGGGCTACGGTCCCGCACACCGTTAGGCCGTCTTCCGCTCACGCCCCAACATCGTGCAGCCCGCCTCCAGTGGTGTCGCGACAGGCGTGAATGGAGGGACGAATGGAGACGTGTCGTCTTCAGCGATGAGAGTCGCTTCTGCCTTGGTGCCAATGATGGTCGTATGCGTGTTTGGCGCCGTGCAGGTGAGCGCCACAATCAGGACTGCATACGACCGAGGCACACAGGGCCAACACCCGGCATCATGGTGTGGGGAGCGATCTCCTACACTGGCCGTACACCACTGGTGATCGTCGAGGGGACACCGAATAGTGCACGGTACATCCAAACCGTCATCGAACCCATCGTTCTACCATTCCTAGACCGGCAAGGGAACTTGCTGTTCCAACAGGACAATGCACGTCCGCATGTATCCCGTGCCACCCAACGTGCTCTAGAAGGTGTAAGTCAACTACCCTGGCCAGCAAGATCTCCGGATCTGTCCCCCATTGAGCATGTTTGGGACTGGATGAAGCGTCGTCTCACGCGGTCTGCACGTCCAGCACGAACGCTGGTCCAACTGAGGCGCCAGGTGGAAATGGCATGGCAAGCCGTTCCACAGGACTACATCCAGCATCTCTACGATCGTCTCCATGGGAGAATAGCAGCCTGCATTGCTGCGAAAGGTGGATATACACTGTACTAGTGCCGACATTGTGCATGCTCTGTTGCCTGTGTCTATGTGCCTGTGGTTCTGTCAGTGTGATCATGTGATGTATCTGACCCCAGGAATGTGTCAATAAAGTTTCCCCTTCCTGGGACAATGAATTCACGGTGTTCTTATTTAAATTTCCAGGAGTGTATAATGCCTGTCCTGGTGGCCTATCAACGATCGCGGGCGCACTTCAAAAGCCAGCAGCGGAGCCGCTCAGCCGCTCAGTTGTGATTCCACTGCACTGTTATATTTCCTCATTCGGGCAGAGCTCACATCTGCACCTTTCCATGCCCGCTTCCCAAGATATAATAACTATGAGCACCAAGGAATGAAATGAAGTGCGGTATAGTAGCCGCCGTTTGAGTTCTCCCGCACGTGTGTCTGTCATTTGGAGGACAAAAGCTGCCAAATGTCCTAACTACAGATCACGACACTAAATAACACTGAGCACGGACCAGATGTCGGCCTCCTTTAATCTTGCGTCCCCAGGCAAAAGACCAAGTGGTGGCATTCTGCTGATCGGGAAATTGCTGAGTCGCTTCCTGTTTCTGTCTCTCTCAAGAGCTACTTCCGCTTTGTGGGTGTGACTCAACATCTCCAAAGACGGAGACAGAGTTTATCGTCCCTCCTCAAAATATTGTGTTCCTATTGGCTTATGATGGGGACAAAGGAAGAGTTGACGCAATTTGGATAATAAAAAAAGGGAAATTGTCCAGTTGCACTAACCTATCTAATTAATTGGTTAAAAATTTACAGCAGTCAAATAGATTGCTTAAAACACTCACTACCTCTTCAGGATGCTTCATCATAATAAAAACGTATTTTCAACGTTAGACAATCACACACAAACATTTTGCAAATCAAGTAATTAAATTTCTGCCACAAATACATCGTAGTGCTGAATATATCTGAGGACCTGTATGCAACTACATTTGACAACAGAAGCACCATCCTCTATCACAACGTTTCCACTAAACGTATCTGCTGAAAAAATGCTACCAATCTCACACAGTCGTGATTGTGAAAAGCACACCGTCCGCTGACTGCCGAGAGCCATGGCCGCGCTGCCGGCTGGGACATCGTGTCATCATGTGGGTGCCTGTCAGGAAAGACCGGCACACACATTGCCAGCTGCATGCTCATCCACCAAGGCCATAGTGAATGTTCGGAGGTTGGAGAGACCGTCTCCAAGCGGTCAACAGATCAAATTACATGGTGGCAATAACCGTCCAGCGCAAACACCTATCGTATTGAGTCTTGCCACACAACACACGCGTCCGCCTCTGTCGCTGCTCTCCCGGCAGACTCATCACTTTGCTAATCAGTAATCCAGGAGAGCCGCCGCCGAAAATTGCGGTCGCAGGCGAGTGCCAACAGGGAGAGAATTCTTTGTAACTTACTGTCCTTCATAGGGTAAGCTAATCCGTGACTTCCGGTCCACCAAAACCTGGTGCCCACTTGTGCTGCCGGGCGCAGCGCGCTGTGCGACAGGCAGGCACGGCTTGAACATACAGTTATAATTGTAATACCACCTCGACACAGACTTCCCCAATTAAAAAAAAAAATGCACTTTACTCAATCCGAGACAAGGATGTCGTTGACTACACATCTCAAATTTCTCACGTTAAATGTAGATTTCTCCCTTTTATACGAGTTATTTTCGAAGACAGAAGAAATCTGAGCACACACGCGTTTTCATGTCACTAAATTATCGTTACTTGTTGTAAAAATCCTCTAACTGTATGGCATATGCTATATTTCCTCAAAGTATCATCTCATCAGTTAAAAATCTGTTCTAATCAGTTTAATATCTTTTGTGTACTGCATCACAGCCTAGAATATTAAACTTAGTTTTGCTCCATGATGATATGCTAAGATTTACCTCTGTCACAGGATTCTTCCTCACTTTCGAACTCTCTTAAAGTAACCAAATGCTTTCTCACATACGAAGCCTTTGCAGGTAACAGTGCAGACAAGTTGTAAGTATCAGGTTTATACTACACTACTGGCCATTAAAATTGCTACACCAAGAAGAAATGCAGGTGATAAAAGGGTATTCATTGGAAAAATATATTATAATCGATCTGACAAGTGATTACATTTTCACGCAATTTGGGTGCATAGATCCTGAGAAATCAGTACCCAGAACAATCACCTCTGGCCGTAATAACGGCCTTGATACGCCTGGACATTGAGTCAAACAGAGCTTGGATGGCGTGTACAGGTACAGCTGCCCATGCAGCTTCAACACGATACCACAGTTCATCAGGTGTAGTGACTGGCGTATTGCGACGAGCCAGTTGCTCGGCCACCATGGACTAGGCGTTTCCAATTGGTGAGAGATCTGGAGAATGTGCTGGCCAGGGCAGCAGTCGAACATTTTCTGTATCCAGAAAGGCCCGTACAGGACCTGCAACGTGCGGTCGTGCATTATCCTGCTGAAATGTAGGGTTTCGCAGGGATCGAATGAAGGATAGAGCCACGGGTCATAACACATCTGAAATGTAACGTCCACTGTTGAAAGTGCCGTCAGTGCGAACAAGAGGTGACCGAGACGTGTAACCAATGGCACCCCATACCATCACGCCAGGTGATACGCCATTATGGCGATGACGAATACTTCCATTGTGCGTTCACCGCGTTATCGCCAAACACGGATGCGACCATCATGATGGTGTAAACAGAACCTGGATTCATCCGAAAAAATGACGTTTTGCCATTCGTGCACCCAGGTTCGTCGTTGAGTACACCATCGCAGGCGCTCCTGTCTGGGATGCAGCGTCAAGGGTAACCGCAGCCATGGTCTCCGTGTTGATAGTCCGTGCTGCTGCAAAAGTCGTCGAACTGTTCGTGCAGATGGTTGTTGTCTTGCAAAGGTTCCCATCTGTTGACTCAGGGATCGAGACGTGGCTGCATGATCAGTTACGGCCATGCGGATAAGATGCCTGTCATCTCGACTGTAGTGATACGAGGCCGTTGGGATCCAGCACGGCGTTCCGTATTACCCTCCTGATCCCACCGATTCCATATTCTGCTAACAGTCATTGGATCTCGACCAACGCGGGCAGCAATGTCGCGATACGATAAAACGCAATCGCGATAGGCTACAATCCGACCTTTATCAAAGTCGGAAACGTGATGGTACGCATTTTTCCTCCTTACACGAGGCATCACAACAACGTTTCACCAGGCAACGCCGGTCAACTGCTGATTGTGTATGAGAAATGAGTTGGAAACGTTCCTCATGTCAGCACGTTGTAGGTGTCGCCAGCGGCGTCAACCTTGTGTGAATGCTCTGAAAAGCTAATCATTTGCATATCACAGCATCTTCTTCCTGTCGGTTAAATTTCGCGTCTGTAGCAGGTCATCTTCGTGGTGTACCAGTTTTAACGACCAGTAGTGTATCTATCACTATATAAATTCGGTAGCATAGCTTGTTTTATTACGATGGTCCTCTATGCCTGTGTAGGTGGAAGATTGAAAATTCGTTAAACAATATCGCCGCAACAAAAAAATGCCCTATTGCCGCTACAACTTCCGAATCATATCTGTGGTACTCTAGCCCTCACTTCCACCCACCCAGAGGCATGTCACTGACATCAAACTGATATGCTAATTAATTAAATTGATCATTAGGGTCACTTTGCATGGCGAGTAACTTTTTTCAGCAGTCGGATTACTCTTACCTGATAGCTCAAATGGGAATCCCTGGAGGGAAGACGATGTTCCTTTTTTCTAAGGAACACTACTGAGAACCGACATTTGAAGCTGATCGTAGGATGATTCTACCACCACCATCATACATTTCGCATAAGCACCACGAAGATAAGAAACCAGAAATTAGTGCTCATAAGGCTCGCTCTGTTTGTGAGTGGCCGGCCGCTGGTGGCCGAGCGGTTCTGGCGCTACAGTCTGGAACCGCGCGACCGCTACGGTCGCAGGTTCGAATCCTGCCTCGGGCATGGATGTGAGTGTTGTCCTTAGGTTAGTTAGGTTT
This sequence comes from Schistocerca nitens, assembly GCF_023898315.1. Lineage (NCBI taxonomy): Eukaryota > Metazoa > Arthropoda > Insecta > Orthoptera > Acrididae > Schistocerca > Schistocerca nitens. Next base: position 287,524,088 of record NC_064618.1, on the reverse strand, counting down.
AAGTAGTTCTAAGTTCTAGGGGCCTTACGACCTCAGCAGTTGAGTCCCATAGTGCTCAGAGCCATTTGAACCATTTTTTTTTTATTTGTGAGTGAATAGAAAAGTGAATGACTAGTAGTAGTACAGGGTACTGTCCGCCACACACCGTATGATGTCTTGGGAAGTAAGAATGTATATGTAAATGTAAATTTAGACTATCTATTAAGATGTCGTTCCACCCATTTATAGGCGCAAAACTCACTGAAGAATGTTGTCTCTTGTTTATTGAGAAAACAAAAGACAGAACTTCTGCCACTGATAGTCTCTCAGTAAAAATCTTCGTATTAGCTCCTAATTTTCTCATTGCACTGTTGCACTTACTTCGCCAGACGAATATGAGAGGTTGTAATATGTTCGCCCACAGCACTTAGAAGAAGTGGTACATAGCTCACCTCTCAACTCTCCTTTCATACCAGTCTCGCTTACCTGACATTCTCTCACGTATCTTCCAGACTTCGAAATATAGTATCTGAATTCACCTGAATTTCATGAGTAAGAGATGTCCCCCACCAAATCACAGACCCCTGTTAATTCTCTCGAAATCCCATCTCGTTCCGACAGCACTGTTCTACTAGTTAGAAGGCTGTCTAGTTCTCCACCCATCACTGACTAGGTGCTAATGAACAATAGGACAATATGTGGACTGCACAAAGAAATTCAGAACCATAACATATAATTCATCACTATCAAATGATGGTCTATAAATATCACCCTACACATGTCCTGATCTCCATCATCAGATTCCTGTGATTACTATGTTAGAAATACCACAGTGTAATGGTGTCAGAGACTCCGCTGACAGCACAGTTTCTCCCTCTTTCTCTCTCTTCGTTATTTTTATAACAGCCAATAGCATAAAACTATGAACTATAAAAACATCGCTAATATCATCTGGAAGAGAACTCTACAAGATATCACTATATCTCTCTCATTGGGTACATCGAAAACAAATAAACCGTCCGCATGTTGATGTCGAGCATATTAAATATACACATATTGGTTCACTGAAGCAGGTAGCCAATGATCAAAGTTGCTTGCGCAGACCTGTGTAAAGTTTTATCGCCCATACTGGAGGAGGACCATATCCCACAGACTATCAATCACAAGAGAAGGTTCCTATTTTGTTCTTTCATAAGCAGTTTCATACATCGTTTTTTTTTTTTTGTGTGTAACACACCTAAGCAGTGTATGACTACAGCTTTGTATACCACCATACATTTTGTTTTTCTACCATGACTCTGAGGTCTGTGTCAAGTGCTGAACTGACATTAATATGTTTCAGTCCATCGACTCACACAGAAAGCTGTTCATCACATGGTGTAAGTCAAGTTGCTCCCACAACACACTTGATGGTTGAAATAAAAAACAGAGGTGGCGTTTCTTATTGACAAAAATACGGCAGACAGCTCCATATGTGGATACTGGAAGACTCTGTGGCATTGTGGGGTGCTTCTAAACAACTATCCAAAGGTGATGATCTCTACATTTAACCTCATCTTCTGCAGTGACGTGGTAGCTGATGTCTTGGTGTTTTGTTTTTGAAGAGACCCAGAGAATTAATTCCTCATATTGGTGGTGCATATGGATCACTGTTTTGGAGTCCTAGGTGGTAGTCATCCTGATGCCCAAAACCTTTGCACAGTATGTCTATAATTTTTATGACTTACAGCTCATAATCACATGTGGAACTAGGGTATTCTGCAGGACTTAAACCCATAGAGCACAGATAGTATGCAACATCAGCTGTCAATCCTACTGGTGGAGGAATGGTTGATTTTCATACACCCGGGTGAACATATAAGTAGCCTCATCCCTCTACATTTTTATTGTATTTTCATCAATTTTACGCGTTTTCCATCAATTTTATTAATTTTACCAGATTTTTCGTCATTTCAATGCATTTTACTGAATTACTCGAAGTCCAAACCACCACTCTTGACGAGTTGTTACGTTAACGAAACGCCTCATTGCATAGATCTCGTAATGCTGTCAGTCAGTGATGTTGCAGCATGGTTCTCAATTTCTGTATTATTGTTAAACCACACCCTCCATTACTTGCGAGGATCATGTACATGTGGACATATTGTGAATCCTGTTACACTGCCTACATCACATGACACAAATACTGCTTCTTAGTGTAGGAAATAACCATCAGCTAAGAGGAGGTGCAAGAACTATTTTTTCTTAGTTGAAACACTTTTTTAAATTCGGTAGGATTTTATTAAGATTAGCCTCATTCACTATACGTATGTGAGGCACAAATTATTGTCACATTTGTAGGAGAAAGTGCAGATTCAAAGATCTAGCACTCTCCCCTCTATTTTGAAATGAGCTGCCCACTCGTTGAAGCTATCAGCTAAGGACCCCGAGCAAAACTCTAGATGGCCTCTCTCTAGGCATATTGTAACTCTTCTTCTGTCTTTAACAAACCCTCCCTGCAGCATTGTCTTTGATTTCATTCGAAACTAACCAGAAGTAGGTGCATACTTTGCCCACTACATTTGACGTCTCATGAAGGAACAGAACAAGCTCAGTTCCACGTAATCAATACACTTCAATAATTTGCTTTCACAAAGATTATAAAACGTGTTCCAAACCTGTTGTGACTGATGCTAGTGAATTAGACTGGTATTCTCATTCCAATACTGTAACTGACATTCTGCGAGGTTCCAGTACTGTTACTGCCATTTTGTGAAGACTGTTCTGTAACAATCTTACTCAATCACCTATCCAATTACAAATGATCTTCCATGCTTAGGAGTTTATCACTCCTTATTGGTGTATGGTAGATGTGAGCCTGAGACTTTTGATAGTACTGATGGTTAAGATGAAGAAGAAACTTATGATTTACGCATAATGGAGCTCCAGACAGAAGAAGTTTGAAACATTTTACTTAAATCACTTGAGCTATCAATTCTGTGGAATTGTTGTGCTGTATGGATTCCATACCAAGAAGGTACCAAGCAAGGTGGCACAGTGATTAACACACACTGGACTCGCATTCGGGAAGACGACAGTACAAACCTACATCCTGATTTAGGTTTTCCATGATTTCGCTAAATCGCTTCAGGCAAATGGTGGAATGATTCCTTTGAAAGGGCACAGCTGATATCTATCCCCCAATGACCTCTCTGTTTGGTCCCCTCCCCCAAATCAACCAATCCCAACCAACCAACAGGGAAGGTACTGGGAACAGAGAAATGATTGTAGAACATAAACACACACTCCTAAGGCTACATGGTTCTGCACTTAAGCATCCTATAATGTTAAAGCAGTGTGGTTTCTGTTACATTAGTTGTGTGGAATGAAATACTGTTAATACTCCAATGCAGGAAGTATATTTTCGATACATGACTTACATTCACCCTGCAAGTTTTGTATCCGTCTACTATAATGAGAAATTTAAGACGATAAAACTACTACCTTCTACATCAAGGAAAAACAAAACATAGATTCTTTGTGAACTATGCACTATATAGCTTTCCAGAGGTATATAGCGCCCACTGGTCACATCTGATTACAGTTAGGAAATTGTACTACCCTCGCATCAGTCCTATAAAATGATTGTCAGCCCAAAAAATGCATGACATAACGACATCTTATGAGGAGATAGACAAATGCATAGAAGCGACGCTTAACATGTGAAATCACACGTCATGCTGCTCTAACTGCTTGAACAGAAGACTGTCTCTTCCACGCACGACATCTATGAAGCAAATGCATACACAGGGATTGCAGTACCTCACAAACTCCTGTCGTTAACTTAGATTCACTGCAGCTATGAAACTGAAGACGTCATTTGTGTCCAAGATGTGGCAGGGTAATGGAGTAGTTCGCAAACATCTTCGTTCGTCTAGAGGATGGTACCAAAATAGGTTTCCATCAGTTTGGCAGGCAAGATTCATCACACATGCACTCGAAGTCATCTGCAGACTGTGGTATGAACAGGTTTGCTGTTAACCATCACAGGTAGATAACGCTCTAAGTCACACATGGAATACGCAGTTGTGTACGAGTCAAATGCAGGTTATAATACCTGAGATAATAATGGAAAAAGCGGTGAAATGTGTGATGAATGACCTGTTGCAAAATCTCCATCTTTCTAGAATGCATCATCAGTCTACCCATAAATCGTACCATGTTACTGTTCCTCTCAACCGATTACTCCATCTACTTTCTATCATCCTTTACTGCAGATCCATGTCAATTTAGAGGCAGATGGTTCCATTTTCCAGGAAATCATAAAAGACAGCAGTCAACCGTCAAATAACTTCCGGGAATTCAGCCAGGTGACACTTTCAGCAACCGCCGATATTTCGGCGGGAGAACACCCCGCCATTTTCAAGGCAAACTGCAACGGACAGGCGGCGTACATGCAAATTTAATACCTCGGTTCTCCGACAGAAGCAGGAAATATAGCACACACACACACACACACTGAACACTAGTGCCACCAAAGATGACCAAAGTCAGAGCTATCGATAGTGGGACTATGAATTCGCAGGTGATGCAGCATTGACTCTGTTCCTCTGTTTTTTGACAAGGGAGAGAGCCGGATTCCAAACAGAGTTTAAACAGAAACCTCCATCCCTGTTAACGAGGTTGCTCGCTAATTTAATCTCAACTGCCTCCCTAATGACACTGTCCCAATAGCTGGACGTGCATGCCAATATCTCGGTGTTATTATATAACATGGGGTGACCAGTATCCAAGCAATGTTCGGCAATAGCAGATCTATTTGCCTGCTGTAATCGTGTGTGCCGTTTATGCTCAGTACATCTGTCCTCCACGGTCCTGATAGTTTGACCAATATATGCCATGCCGCAGCTACAAGGAATACGATATACACCCGCCTTACGCAGTCCAAGATCATCCATAACGGAACTCAAAAGTGCTCTAATTTTAGATGGAGGTCGGAAAACACATTTCACATCGTATTTCCGTAAAATACGACCGATCTTATTGGATGTGTTTTCTACGTAAGGCAAAAAGGCAGTAGACTTAGGTGTTGACTCAGAATTATCATCAATCACCCGATGTACAGTTGGTCGATAGCGCAACGCACGTTCAATCTGTCTATAACTATAACCATTTTGACGAAATGTAACTTCAAGATGGGACAGCTCAGCTGGCAAAGTCTCAGCGTCAGAAACGACATGTACATGAAGTACCCCTTCACGCTGAGCCGAATGGTGACATGTTTTAAATAAACATGATTATGTACAAAAGATGCAACGTTTACTATCTGATTCAGCGAGTTCCGTTAAGGATGATCTTGGACTGCGTAAGGCGGGTGTATATCGTATTCCTTGTAGCTGCGGCATGGCATATATTGGTCAAACTATCAGGACCGTGGAGGACAGATGTACTGAGCATAAACGGCACACACGATTACAGCAGCCAAATAGATCTGCTATTGCCGAACATTGCTTGGATACTGGTAACCCCATGTTATATAATAACACCGAGATATTGGCATGCACGTCCAGCTATTGGGACAGTGTCATTAGGGAGGCAGTTGAGATTAAATTAGCGAGCAACCTCGTTAACAGGGATGGAGGTTTCTGTTTAAGGGGCTCCGGAAAGGCTCAAAATCATGAAAAGTTCAATTTTTACTTTTTTGCGTTTTCTGAATCTGCAGACTATTACCTTTTAATAGATATATAATTTATTCAATTCCGAAGACCACAACTATTTTTAAATTTTTTTTTGAAATGTGTTCTACATGGGCGTGACCCACTGTGGCGCTGTTAAACTGCTGTCAAATGGTGTTATTATTAACGTCCGTGTTCATCAGGTACATTTTAGTGATGTGAGATAAAGTATGTGTTGTGGCTAACCTGTGATGGTTCAATATACAGGGTGTTTAAAAAATGACCGGTATATTTGAAACGGCAATAAAAACTAAACGAGCAGCGATAGAAATACACCGTTTGTTGCAATATGCTTGGGACAACAGTACATTTTCAGGCGGACAAACTTTCGAAATTACAGTAGTTACAATTTTCAACAACAGATGGCGCTGCAAGTGATGTGAAAGATATAGAAGACAACGCAGTCTGTGGGTGCGCCATTCTGTACGTCGTCTTTCTGCTGTAAGCGTGTGCTGTTCACAACGTGCAAGTGTGCTGTAGACAACATGGTTTATTCCTTAGAACAGAGGATTTTTCTGGTGTTGGAATTCCACCGCCTAGAACACAGTGTTGTTGCAACAAGACGAAGTTTTCAACGGAGGTTTAATGTAACCAAAGGACCGAAAAGCGATACAATAAAGGATCTGTTTGAAAAATTTCAACAGACTGGGAACGTGACGGATGAACGTGCTGGAAAGGTAGGGCGACCGCGTACGGCAACCACAGAGGGCAACGCGCAGCTAGTGCAGCAGGTGATCCAACAGCGGCCTCGGGTTTCCGTTCGCCGTGTTGCAGCTGCGGTCCAAATGACGCCAACGTCCACGTATCGTCTCATGCGCCAGAGTTTACACCTCTATCCATACAAAATTCAAACGCGGCAACCCCTCAGCGCCGCTACCATTGCTGCACGAGAGACATTCGCTAACGATATAGTGCACAGGATTGATGACGGCGATATGCATGTGGGCAGCATTTGGTTTACTGACGAAGCTTATTTTTACCTGGATGGCTTCGTCAATAAACAGAACTGGCGCATATGGGGAACCGAAAAGCCTCATGTTGCAGTCCCATCGTCCCTGCATCCTCAAAAAGTACTGGTCTGGGCCGCCATGTCTTCCAAAGGAATCATTGGCCCATTTTTCAGATCCGAAACGATTACTGCATCACGCTATCTGGACATTCTTCGTGAATTTGTGGCGGTACAAACTGCCCTAGACGACACTGTGAACACCTCGTGGTTTATGCAAGATGGTGCCCGGCCACATCGCACGGCCGCCGTCTTTAATTTCCTGAATGAATATTTCGATGATCGTGTGATTGCTTTGGGCTATCCGAAACATACAGGAGGCGGCGTGGATTGGCCTCCCTATTCGCCGGACATGAACCCCTGTGACTTCTTTCTGTGGGGACACTTGAAAGACCAGGTGTACCGCCAGAATCCAGAAACAATTGAACAGCTGAAGCAGTACATCTCATCTGCATGTGAAGCCATTCCGCCAGACACGTTGTCAAAGGTTTCGGGTAATTTCATTCAGAGACTACGCCATATTATTGCTACGCATGGTGAATATGTGGAAAATATCGTACTATAGAGTTTCCCAGACCGCAGCGCCATCTGTTGTTGAAAATTGTAACTACTGTAATTTCGAAAGTTTGTCTGCCTGAAAATGTACTGTTGTCCCAAGCATATTGCAACAAACGGTGTATTTCTATTGCTGCTCGTTTAGTTTTTATTGCCGTTTCAAATATACCGGTCATTTTTGAAACACCCTGTATATCGCTGGTGTGATTGTCGATTGTTTCATGTTTATTTACTCTGTCGTTATCTCGAAAATATTCGTAATTAATTCTGTTTCTTGAGTCTCTGTTTTGTTGAAGTATAATAATGAGTAAAAGTAAAGTTATTAGAAATCCTCTGAAGGCTTTTAAGAAAAGGAGAAATGTTGGAAAGCCAAAGGTATTTAGAAATATGGGAATGAAGATAGGTTCTAACATGGTACGAGCGACGCTTGCTTTAGACAAGGAACGCCTTCGGGCTGCAGACAGGGCTGTAAAGAGTCTAGAAATACAAGCAAGAGTAAACAGGAGGAGGAACAAGAGGAAGCTGGAGGAGGAGTTTGCGGAGGATGAAGATAATCCATCCTATGGACCTGGAATGCACTAAAAAGTTAATCCAATCTTTGTCGCTCGATTCCCAAAACTTTTATTTTCTCATACTAATTACATGTTTTCTAAGGATCTTTCAAACATATTTGTTTCAAACTTTCAGTAAATGTTACACAGTACCTTCTGCATAATTTAACACAGCCTTTTTCCAAAAAACTGTATATTTTTGAATATATAAATAAAAAATTGCAAAAGAATGTTGTGAATTTTCATTACAATTGAAAAAAAATCATCTTTAATAACTGAACTAAAATTTTGTAAAATCCCTGTGTTAAGTTGTAGCCCATATTCCAATAAATAATCTGTAAAAAGTTCAACTTCCTACCTCAAATACTTTGTGAGGAAAGATGTAATTTATAAGCGTTATTTTAACATTGCAAGTATAGGGCGTTCCGGAGCCCCTTAAACTCTGTTTGGAATCCGGCTCTCTCCCTTGTCAAAAAACAGAGGAACAGAGTCAATGCTGCCTCACCTGCGAATTCATAGTCTCACTATCGATAGCTCTGACTTTGGTCATCTTTGGTGGCACTAGTGTTCAGTGTGTGTGTGTTATCTTTCCTGCTTCTGTCGGAGAACCGAGGTATTAAATTTGCATGTACGCCGCCTGTCCGTTGCAGTTTGCCTTGAAAATGGCGGGGTGTTCTCCCGCCGAAATATCGGCGGTTGCTGAAAGTGTTATCTGGCTGAATTCCTGGAAGTTATTTGAAAGTTGTATACGCCAGGAGAAACTCAGGTCTCAGCAGTCAACTGGTATGCACTCAATAGGTGTACAGCAGTATGCTGTTAAAACCATGCAGCAACTGTTCTGAAAGGTATTTGTTAGCTGACAGTTCATGGTGGTGATTGGTAGAGTGTGCACAGAGGCACATTGTAAATGCTGTTTGTATAAAATGCATATTTGAACCATCAGCTGCGTTTATTTTAAGCCCAAATATCAACTGGTTCCAGTCTTGGACCATCTTCATGGATGAGGGTTAAAATGGTTAAAGCCACCATATTATATTAGCCATTACTTAAAATGTATAGTACATGCCATGCATGTCAATATACAGTACTATTGTATATTGTATATACAGTTCGCCTGAGGGGAGAGGTTAATTAATTTATCGACTAAATTAATTAGTCAGTTAATTTGATATCAAAAGTGTGCTGGTGTCAGTCAGGGGCAAGTGGTAGAGGTTGAGGATTTCCCAGAGGGGTGGAGGAGGAGGAGAGGGGTATGTGGTGGGAGTTTCCCAGAAAGATTATCCTGAGGGGGTCATAAATTAATCTGCATGGAGACAGAAATGAATTAGCATAACAACAGATTAAGGGAAGGGGAAGGGCTTTTGGTTTCTCAGAAGGACAGATTATTCCCAGCTGATTGTAAATCAATTAGTATAACATTTTGTTAAAGGGTGGGGGAGGGGTTATATGAAAAATCACTTAGCACAACAATAGGTTAAGGTCATAAATCAATCAGCTGTCACAATTAATTAATTTGCATATCAATTTGATATCAAAAGTTGGGCAGAATTCTCTTTACCCTACTACTAACTATGATTCAGTATGCAAACTAAATTCAGAGTTTGGAAACATTGCATATGGTGACCTGTAAGCTTCATGTCCTGGTCGTATAAAAACGATTTCCTAAAGGTGGTATGGGTACTCTAGAAAAACTGTGATGTTTGCTGTGGATAACAGTACAGGCTCAAACACATCCATGCCAGACACAAACAAACAAGTAAGGTGACAGGTTTACAATGAATTCCAGTAAATAGTTTCATACTTAATCTCACACAAACTCATAAATTTGGAATCCAGACAAATAAAAACGACTTGCAGGAGCCCATAGTAGATATCAATTGGCCCTTCTAAAAACTCTATGAGTGAAATTCTTATGCGTCCATAACGAACTGAGGTAGCACCAGCACACGGATAAACTATCCAAAATGCTCAGAATGTCCATTGCTCACAGAATAGTCTGTGATTACGTTGACCTGCAGAATGGATTGCTAACATACCTTGGATACTTTCACTAAAAACTGTAATATGGTATAATCTTATGGGAAAAAGTATCTAAGGTCCAAAAATAATTATTTCAAAGAAGTGTACAGTAACAAAATAATGTGAATTCGAAAACCAAACATTTAACAAAAGCCTTTTCAGGGACCTTAGGATTTTTGCGCTAAACTGTCAATACATTTACTCTTTCATAGTATTTTTGGCTAGTAATGAAAGTGAAAATTAGATGAAATGTGAAATTCATAACAATAACACTAGAAGTAAAAATGATTTCTACATTCACTAGAGGTCTCTGCCAAGGGTTCAGAATTATTTTCTGAGGCAAAAGTCTTTAAAAGTTTGCCAGTATACGCCAGGCAGGGAACTGGAAGTCCCCAAATATTCAAAAGCGAAGCAGAACAGTACTTCGTAAGCAATACTTATTAGAATTAATCTAGATTAACACAAAAGCTCATTTTAAACAGGTTTCAAATAGTCCAGCATGTAGGAAGCTGAGGTGTTTTCTGAAACAGGTGAAGTTACATAGATTCTTAGTATGATCAAATGAGGACGAGCAGTGATTTTTCCAATGGAGCTGCTATTATTTTAAAACACATACGCGGAAAAACACACACACACACACACACACACACACACACAGAGAAATGGTACATAAAGAAGGAATGGATGTTTAACTTACAATCTATAGAAAAAATCAATATTGCAAACCAGAGGTAGTGTCTAAAATATTAGTTTGGGTCTGTCTTCAGAACTCAATAACTATAGCAGAGATGTATCTGTATTAAACACAGAAACAATGTGAACTGAGCTCCATCACGATATGCATAAATAATATATTGTATTTATTGCTTTGACTCACACTTGGTTGCTCGCCAATGTAAATTAGTTTAGGATATATTATCTAGTAGCATATCAAAACTGCAAATGAGAAGTTGCATCGGAAGTGGATTTCTACTCAATGGCTTACTTGCAACGTTTTATGATTCAGCCGCTGTGCCGCTGTGCCTTGAGCAGCTCATTCCACATGAATGCAGCAAAGGTGTACAATTCTGTGCTCATATCAGACTAATTAATCTGATGTACAGTGAGGGCTATGTGTAGCGAATTCATTTTACAGTGACTTGTAAAGATTGTATTCATCAAAGAAACCACTACATATTCATCAAAAATACTACAGTACGGTATCAACAAAAAGTTTCTTGGAATTTGTTTTACTCATTGTGTAAATGTTTATGTGATGCAGTGACATCTCTACAGACAAGGCGGTTAAAATACAAAGACCTGTTGACCAAAATGTAGCTCCCAGAATAATGCGAAATTATAAGGTAGGAGCAATGTTCTTTGATTTTAGGAATACTTTATTGTAGGGATTACAGCATCCTGTAAAGAATAAAGGGAAAGAGTCCTTCAAGTTCTTTCTTTACACTAAAGTGATTGTTATAATTTCAGGAACTGTTGCCAAGAAATTAATACTTTAGAAGCTGCTGTTTACAGTTTCGTAGTTACAAAGTTTTTATCTCAGTACATTTACGGCAAAAGCCGTAGTAGTATATCCAAACCTAGAAGATAATAGGACGCAACATTATTGTACGACAAAGGTAAGTTTTAATATTCAGTTTTACGAATATTCAGTAAATTTGAGTAAATACAATATTTGTTTAACTTCAGCATTTCACAAAACAGTTAGCTGAAAATATTGTGACAGATACAACGATTTATCTCGATTGTGTAGTGGCTGTGAAGTAAACTAACTTCCGTTGGAGTGGCAGTGAACACTCTACATCTTTATTAGCACCTATTGTAAAAGCTTCAACAGTCGATACTTAAGATCAAATAAATTGTTCTTTCTTTGCACCGTGAAAGTACTATTCAGTAAATACTTTTGATTTATTTCGTAAATGATCTTATCTTTCGTGAATAATTTTAATTTTCTTCGTAAATAAATTACATTACGAAAAATATTTGAGCTTAAGTGATAGGCACATGCAAATTTCATACCGCAGTTGTTGCTCAGTAATTCTCACTCTTAAATATTTTTGGAAATCAATTAGTTGTTATCTTCCTTTCGAGAAAGCTGTTGTCTGACTCTATGGACAAGTGTAAAAACTGTTGCATGGTCATAAGAAATGGCAATCAATGTGAGGAATGTCAGCTTAGTTTCGTATGAGACACTGTAATGCAACCTACATGGGGAATTATGCTGGTCACTTGTGTAGATAAAGTGAATGTCAATGTCGCTACACAGTGCTAGAAAAAGATCAGCTTACCTTGGAACTTTGAGCTGACTTTGCTATGGTGTAACAAGAGTTAGGAATTCCACGTGCTGCAGTCTGCAGTAGAAATGACAAGTTGTAGACCCGAAGACTGGATTGCAGTCAAGCTATGCAAATCAGTGAAAAGTTCCAGGATACATTATAAGTATGATTGCTTTAATCTATCTGTCTCCACATTCAAAGCTTTGTAGCCTGATAAAAAAAAATATTCAGATATCCCAAGAAGTTTGAAAGCAGTCTGACAGTAAAGAGCATAAGATGCTAGCCAAATGCAGGAATAAAAGTTTGAAGAAGACCAAGAACATCTTATTGCTGGGTAGTAGTCACGGCAGGAGAAAATCAGAACTGCTCCAGAACTATTTGGGAAGTAATTACCAGGCAATTAGTATTTTTAAGCCAAGTGCAGGGCTGAGTGATGTCACTTCTGAATTGGTTGGGGAGGGCTCTTGGGAAAGATCATTTAAAAATCGTAGGGGTGCAGGCAACAGTTTGGACCATCAATTATACAACTGGGGATGATATCAAGTACATTGCTGAGAATGTTCCTTGTACTAATGTGAAGATCGTGTCATTTTTGAACGATATGATAAGCCTAGGATGGATCTTTCTGTGTAATGCATTAATGCAGGACTTGAAAAATTCCTCAGCAGAGAGGGATGCTGAAGCTGGCTTGTGATTCACTCATCGTCCCTCACTTGGTCGCATCATACACGGCTATGATTTGCATCTGAACACTTCCGGTAAGAGGCTACTTGCACGGCTAATTGCCGGGAACATCTAGTCTGACCAAAGCAGCATCCAATCCTGTGCCAGTATTTTCCAGTGGATTCATTACGGCTTTTTAGGGTAAATTCATCTGAAAGACAAAACTACAGAATAAATGTTACTTCGGTTGAAACAGCTACTAGCACAACAAAATACTGCTGCTTGGACAAAGCTATGGAGCCAATGACATTAAAGAGAATGTATTTATTGCCTGCCATCAAAACATCAGAAGCCTTGTAAATAAAAAAGATCAGTTCCTGATACCCATACCGGACAGAATTTCAGCGGACTAGTTTTGCATATCAGAATATCACAAGGAAACCAATGAAATTCGACAGATTCATCTTGATGGATACCAGCTACAATCAAACTGCTGTAGAAGCAATAAAAAATGGAGTGGCTATATATGCACAAAACGAAACCAAGTCCTGGGTCCTTCAGGTCAATGAATATTTTGTTGAATAGCTTTTTATAACTTTTTAAAAGCTGTGCCACAAAAGTGGATTAGGAAACATATAAGCTGGTAGTACTGACCAGCAGGAAGTATCTTAAGCTCCATGAAGCAGATTGTAACAGTTTTAATAGCGTTATGTAGAGTTAATTAAATACTATTGTTTTTGGAGACTTTAGCATTGATTTTTCTGTCATATACTACTAATGGGGGGCACCTACAGATATTGATGTCCAGTGGTGGATTATTTTCCACAGCCGAATTTTCTTAGAGTACTGAAAGATGTGGTTCTTTTCAGAACCTACTTGTACAGATTTATCTGTAACACCAATAGTCAGTGGTTTATCTGACTGTGATGGTCAATAAAATTTACTGACTTCCTAGGTATAGACCACAGAGGAAAAGTATTGTATCGCACATTTATAAACAGTGACTCAATCTTTAGCATTTAGAGAGAAATTATGGGACAAATACTAGGAACAAACTCATAAAGGAAATTTAACTCTTTCTCAAACACCTTCCTACATTGCTTTGAGTCTTGATTTTCCCTAAAGTAAATTTGGGCAAAAATTGAACAGAAGCAAAGATAACTGGTGGATAACTCCAGGGATTACGGTAGATTATCTTGTGCTATGTAATTCAGAAAACAAGCAGTAATCATAATTTGAAACTCCATTACAAGCGACATCGTCACTAAGAAAGCAAAATTCATGTGTCATGCTCAATAAGAAACACTCCAAGAATAAGAGAAAAACTGTTTGGGACATTATTAAGCAAGAAAAAACAAAACTGGCCCTTCAAATGAAATCGAGAGAATAGCTCTAGCAGAAACTGTGAAACTTTCAAATGATTGGCAATCAATTTCAATGTTTACTTCCTCACAATGGTTGCAAACAATGTACCCAGTAATAAACAGCTAAATATAGATGTGTTAGATTTACTTGTGCAGACATTTGATGCACCACTCCCCAAAGAAGATTATAGAATTCACCAGGTCACTATAAATCAGTGATTCAGCTGGCTATGATGGTGTTTTTAGAAGAACATTAAATTATTAAGCAGATTTAGTAGGATTAACATCAAGCATCCATGTAAACAAACATGACTCAGGGATATTTCCTGACAGACTCAAATATACTGTCAATAGCACCCATCTACAAAACTGGAGATAAGCAAGAAACCTCCAATTAAATGCCTGTATCACTCGTTCCAGTCTTTTTAAATGTGTTTGAAAAACAGGCCTTGATAATATACTGACACTCTTAATTGAGCAGAACATATTAACCATATGGCTTTGGTAAAGGTCTCTCCACACAGAATGCAATGCAAGACTTTACAAATGAGGTCTCAGCAGGTCAAAACAAGAAAAAGTCTCCTGCTGATATATTATGTAACTTCATAAAAGTTATTCATTGTGTGTATCACAAAATTCTATGTAGCAAACTATAATATTATGGCATCAATGGTGATGCTCTTGCATGAAAGGAATCTGCCCTCATAACAGAAAGCAAAGGTTCTCATTAAGAGACTGCATTTCAGGCATGAAAATAACCTCAGAATGTGGAACACAACATGTGACGTGACACAGGGATAGTTACTGGACTGCTCTTCTTTCTAACCCACATAAACGATGTTCCAGTGACTTTAAAAAGCAGTTCAAAAACTGTAATATCTGCCAGTGACACAAGTATACTAACGGAGGTTCAAAACTCAGCCCTATTGGACACAGATCAGATGATAGCTGAACAGTTCTATAAGTGGTTCACAGCTTTTTAAACCTTAATGACCTAGCACCACAAGTAGACACAGAGATCATACACTGAATGAAGTACAGTGTGCAAAATTTCTTACGGTCCACCTGGAACACTAGTTACAATAGGGTCAGCATTTGGCTAAAGTAATCAAGATTCTCAGCACAACATGTTATGCCTTTAGAAGCATCTGTCACATGAAGACAATACTGTTGACTTACTCTGGATATACGCTTTCGCTGTGGATTTATGGAATTATCTCCTGGGGCTGTGCACCTTAAGTAAATGACATGTTTGTTCAGCAGAAGCGAGTAGTCAGGATATTGTGTAAAGTAGATAACTGTGCATCTTGTGGAAGCTTTTTTAAGTACGTTGGAATTCTTAAGCTCACTTTCAATATATTTACTCCTTAATGGTTTCTGCTGCTGATAAAAAAAATCAGTTTCAGTTGAAGAACTGTGATATAGTTGGTCATAATACAAGACCCAAAAATAATTATCTTCTAGGCTTTGCCTCCTTGTCTAGGGTTCAGAATAGAACTATATACTCTAATGGGAAGATGTTCAACAACCTCCTGTCTAATGTATATGAAGTAATTGGGAATTGATACCAATTTAGAAAATTTCTTATCTTTTTATGAGACCTAGTTTCTCTCAGATAGCCCATAATGATTTCTAAAAATTCTTTGTAGTTCTTCCTTTTCATTCTACCAAACCCCATGTATATCTGCTGTTTTCTCCATAATGTCTATATCTATGTTTCCCCCCTTCTTGATTGCACTTCCATTAATTCTTTCTTTTCTGTGTTGGTGATTCTTATCCCAAAAAAAAGGCCCTTTCAGTATTTCAATATGCATACTTCCCTTTGGCACTACGCAGCCATCAAAATGTAACCCTCCTCTTTTCATTAACATCTTTAAACATCGATTCTCAAAGTCCCTTCTGGTACGGCGTCCAGGTGATTCTTGAAGTTTTCCCAGCATAATGAGTATTTTATGGGGTTTTAGGATTGTAGCTAGATGTTTTCGACATATTGCAACGATATTTTGGCTGAAAACCAACCAGCTTCATTCAGGTGAAGATGGCTGAATGGTGATTAGGCGAAAAATCGTAACAAGATGTCTATGTCATCCAGCAGAAATCCCGAAAAACTCAGAGAATTAATACTTACTTCTTAATAGTTTAACATTCGCCCTGATCGCTCCTGTGATCCACACACCTTGTCTGGTAATTCTGGGATCCTGTTGGCTTCCCTAACTTTTTCGTATATGCTTTCTACGATACCGATACTTTACATCCCTTGTCAATAATAATAATCACTTTTGATTCATCCAATATCATACGTAGTATGGGTTGTTAAACGTATTTATTTGAAATTCTCCATCATACCATATGTTCTCTATCATGTTGTCCCATGCCTCGTATCCAAAATAAATTAATGTCTAATGACTCATTCAGCTGTGTTCACAATTGGACAACATTCGAATTTTTTGTAACTTTAAGTACGAAGCAGATATCTTTCTTGTCAGTCCACAGCTTCTACTGATCTCGACCAGTTTACTTCGTTTCCACTTTCTTTCTGAAAATCTCAGTAGCTCATTTCGCGATCCCCTACAATTCTACTTTATCTAGGCGTACTTCTACTACCTCTACGCTGTTCAACTCCAGTAATTTCTCCCCTTATGCGACTGTCGTGGGCATTTCACAGCACAAATGATCCATTATTGTATGTTCTGATGTCGTTGTGCTAATGAATCAAGATATAAAGCTGATAATATACTGACTACATTTTATTTTGGTATCCATAAAAGTTTTTCCTGTACTGAAGAGAGTAACATTATTAAAACATTAAATACTTTTCTTTATCTGGGTCTTTCAAACACAGTGGTGTGCAAAACTTAAGGACGAAAATAAGTTTCGTATGAAGTGTCGCTGCCAAGTGACATAACGCGATGGAATTGGAGCGTACATAGAGGAACTACGACGCTATAGTACAGAAGATAACTCAAAGAAATACACAATGAGACGAACAGAAATTACACTTCTGGCTGCAAGTTTGGTAAGGATTTCTTGTGGTAGGGTCTTCTGTTCCTCCGTCGCTGCTGTTTGCAGCTGCTGTGTGGTCGTCGGTACAAATGGACGTGGTTCAGAGCGTCTTGCTAACTCATTCTACATGTGCTCGTCATGGGATCTCAGTTCGAAGTGAGACTCACCACAGAAGACAACTCTATCATTTCTTTTTATAGCAGGTGGCCTTTGGTTGTCATCCCCGGCAGCCTTACAGCACAGCGGTACTTCGATGATATTCTACGCCCCATTTAGTTGCTTTTCATAGCATGATAATGGCCGTCCGCACACGGCGAGAGTTTTTACTGTTTGTCTTCATGCTTGGCAAACGCTACCTTGACCAGCAAGGTCGCCGGATCTCTCCCCAACAGAGAATGTTTGGAGCATTATGGGCAAGGCCCTCCAACCATCTGGGGATTTTGACGATCTAACGCGCCATTTGGATATTATTTGGCACGATATACCTCCAACAACTTTATCAACCAATGCTACGCCGAATGATCACATGATGGCAGAGGTGAACCAACGAGTCTTGGCTTGCCCAAAACTTCCTTTCTAATAAGTCAGTTTTTCTGAAATTGCAATCATTTGTTTGTCTGTACATATATATGACACATACCTATTTCAGACCCATTCGGATAATTCCCTCGTTGTCTTAGAGTGTATAGAAATCGCCTTTACAATAAATATTTTTCTCCCTACAGATAATACGAAAAAATAAAATTAGATGGGGGTGTATAAACTTGTAAAATATTGTTTTGGAGACAAAAGAAACAGAGGCAGAGTAGTTGTGGACGCAAGTGGCGTTTTGTTGGATAATGACGAGGATGATGATGATGAAACTGCAAGAAGATGGAAACAGTACGTAGAGAAACTGTATGACGTGGAAAAACTGTCTGTAAGTATTATTAAAAAAGAAAAAGAATGCTTTATCAATCAATTTAAAAGAGGAACCCGAACTGTCTCTGAAAACTAAGGAAACTGCAGGAATAAACGAAATTCCTGCTGAATTTCTGAAAGTTGGAGGGAAGGAAATTAGAGATCAGTTATACACTCTTATGTTTAAAATATATGAACAGATAAAAGTCCCTCTGGATTTTGCGAGAAACTTTAGCATTCTCATCCCTAAACAGTCGAATACCTTAGAACCTGAAAATTACTGAATGCATAACCTAGATGCAAATGTATCGAAAATAACGACCAATATCGTCCTCAACTAATGCAACAGAAATCTGAAGTCACACTCTCAGATCAATGTGGTTGCCGAGAAAGCTTAGAACCCACAGAAGGAACAATAACTTTAAAATGAAAGGAATTAATCAATGTATACGGATTTTGTAGATTTACAGAAAGTGTTTGATATGTTTGGGGTATCGAAGAAAATAAAGAGTACACTACAGAGATCGACATCAGATATGCAATGTTCACAAAAATGAGGTGGCTGTTACCAGCGGGCGCTCAAGGCAGAAGTAGTGCATATAAAGAAAGGAGTCTAGTAAGGATGTGCTCCAGCACCAGTTATTTTTAATCTGCATACTGACGAGGTACATAAAAAAGTTAGAGGCAGATTTAGTAATACAAGTCAGAGGAATAGAGATATAGAGATGTAGTAATGCCAAGACTTAGCAGTTTTGCCTGAATGTGAAGACGACTTTCAAGCCATGCGAAATATAATGGATAAAGTTGCGGGAAAGGAATATAACATATAAATAAATGACTCTACCAGAAGATTAGCGTTTCTGACAAAGGAGGGCACCTCTGCGCTCTAATATATGTACAAGATTAGATTGAACCGTGCACGCGCTCAATCTGTGTTTGTGGAACCTCTTTGTGTTTCGTTGCCTAGCTACGATTTCTCTGGCGTCTCATGTGGTGGCACCTTTGTAGCGCCTCGAGCGGAATTTAAGAGTATGAGCAGTTCACACTTGAAGCTGTTTTCTGAGTATTGATGGTCCCGGAAGGAGTCTCTCTAGAATGCAGCCTGGCCTTTCTAGCCATGGACACCCCCTTTCTGCATTTGGATGGCATATGTTAATTGTGGGGAACATGCCTATGGCTTCTGGAGGGTGCCACTTCCTTTTGTTTTGCGAGGCGCTGAGACACACTCTGGAGTTCATCTAGCCCTACTTCGTGCTGCCTTGCTTGGTGGATGTGCCCACGTACGCAGTGCTTGATTATCCTGGACCTGAAACAGGAATAACGGTGGGCATGTGGAAACATCTGGGTTTTTGCTACTGAGTTTCATTTGGTGTTCATGCTGTAAGCTATCTTGGTTTGTTCTACTGGCCGTTATTTGGACGCCGTTTACGTGAACTGGCCTCCCAGTAAGAAGAAGCCTCTTTGTGAAGGGTTTGTTTTATGTACACTAGTGGTGTGCGTATTTTATTAAATTCGATATTTTTAAAAGTTCTTATTGTCAGTTTACCTTAATGTGCAAAGATTTGCCTTTACCGGCACTACTAGTGCCTGTGTTTTTCGTTGTAAGCATCTATAATTTTTTAAAATCATTTCCTGTAAGATTTGATACAAAGGGACTTGATTTCCCTGCGCTACTGGTGTGTGCACTTTCTGGGTTTAGATACGTTTAAAATTTTTCATTGTTAGTTTATTTTTATCTAGAAAAATTAATTCTACCTGCACTACCACTGCCAATATCTTCTAAGTTCAGTTATCTGTAGCTTTTCATTGTCAGTTAACGTTAAAAGATCCAGGTGTGTTGTAGTTACTTGTTTATTTAAATTCCTCTCTGCTAAAGTACTTTTGGGTAGGAAGGACTCGATTGTCTGCCCTCATTTCCTCTGTCGTGTTTGTGCCCACGTGCTGTTTGCTATTTATATATTAGGTAATTTTAACATATTTACCTGGGTGTATGCCTTAGAATCTGAAATAAACTGAGCATCTGTATAGAATGTGGAGCTGAGCTCAAGCCATTTATCTTACCATGGGTAACACATGCATTTCGGTCCCATTATTATGGACTGGTCCTTGCTTGCTGTAGCGAATAATTGTACTTGTTGACTTACTGACTCAGACTTTGTTAATTTAAAGCCAGTCTAGCAATATCTTTTATCTTGTATATTCTATTACCTTGAAAGTTGCTTTATGATCAAAGTGTATGCATATTGTGGTCTTTGGAACATTGATTTTTAAGTTGAAAAGGTTATTGAGTTCCAATAATTGTCTCTGAGGCGATTATGTAATTCAGTGACTTCCGACTGATTTTTAAAATCTGTGTTATTATAGAAATTGTAATTTTAAATTTGGCGACTGATAAATAAATAATTTAAAGATGATTTTCTTTGTCCTCAGCAGCTTCCTACTCCAAGACCCTTGTTCGCTACAAAGATGCTGGCTAATTTACTGGTACGTGAAGTAATATCACCAGAGATGGAAGAAGTAAGAAGTAGATGTGTCCAAGCGATAAGTGGATTCAATAAAAAGAAGATATCAACCACAAAAACTAACAGCCTAAATCAGGAAAATGTTTCTATAAGCATAAGAAGTGTAGCATTGTACAGCTGTGAGACCTGGACTCTGGGGACAGAGGGAAGGAAGGCACTGATTTCCTTTGCGATGTGATGTAACATGCACATCCTGGAAATCAATTAGACTGCTAAGATCCTGAATGGTAAAGTCCTTTAATGACTGGGATGGGAGAGGAGTTTATGGAACACAATTGTAGAAGGAGTCCTTCGGATAAATGATCGTTTGTGCAGACATGAGGGTCTCCTAAAACAACTAATAGAGGTGTATGTCAATGGCAAAAGAACTACAACTAGACCACGACACAAGCACATACATCGAATTATAAACGAACTGATTTAGCTTCGCGACAGAAGTGAAGAAGAAGGCTAGACGGGAGATTTGCTGCCAACCAGACTGCTGCTCTCCAGTTCTCGGATTGAGAACTAAAGAAGGAAGGACAGTCGCTCAATGATTTTATAAGAGAGTGGCATCCCCTAACTTTCGCTCTTACACCAAATACTACTCTCATTATCGCGTAATATTTATAGAAATTTTATAAAAACATTAAAGCATATTTCTCTTAAGTTAACACTTTCAGTAGCATGCACACATTGTCCGCAGAGGGTGAAAATGGTTATGGTTCCTTCTGCTTGTCCAGACACTTCTGTGGATCTACAGTTGTGCTGCCTCGTCGCTGGGCGCGATCCGTTGTCATTAGACGGTGTCACCCAACCCTACTCGCTGCACCTCGCACCACCTTCAATCCTGATGCACGCTGCTAAGCTGTAACCTGGCTTCATCTATAGATGAGTTCGCAGATTGTAGTCCAGCTGCTCAAAGAAAAATCAAGCTGTTGAATCATGCCTCATCGCATGAAATGAATATTAGTATGCGGCAGTGATGCAGTGCTGCTACATAAAAGGTTCGATATTTGGTGTAGCATAACCTTTTGATTTATCGTTGCTTTTCCTGCCTGGTTTGAGAATATCGAAGAACAAACAAACAATAATAAGTAATGATAATAGTATGTGATCAATTTATTCAGACTTTGCGCTCTTGACAATGGCTTTTTGCGTAAGGTCCGATCATTGTTAAGTTTGATCGTGAGAGATTTTTCTGAAAATATTTCTTTATTGGACTTCGTACATTGAATAATTCCAAAGCTTTGGTTCGTGCTGGACCTTTGATATAATTTGTAACACGGAGCCTTTAGCCTTGTCAAGACGACGTTTAATTGGAACAATAACTTGCAATATAAATGAAACACAAGCTTAAATAATCACTGTATTCACAAAATATTATACTAAATTACACTACTTAGACACTTACATTAATTCTGGTGCTGTGTGCAACTAAGAGTAGGCCTATTGAGATTGCGTCTCATAGAATAATGGCGGTGTGCCAAATCATTATCTGCAGCGAAGGTAGATATGCGTCCGATCAGGACGGCTTCCAGAACGAAAAGGTGCCGTCTTCTTGGCAAGACAACTAAACTGCGTAATTATTCTGATGTTTCAGCGGTCGCACGCCACAATCGATACAACCGCTTATACTAATTAATATATTTTTTATATTCTGAACTTATATCTACGTTTTTGCCATACATCCACGCCCATCCTGCAAATGTGCCTTTAAATTGCCCCTTGAATTGCGAGGCGAAAGGACGCATCTGAAGGCGAGCAATTCACCCTAAAGCACTTTCACTACAATATTTACATACATATTAAAATACAGTTCATGGTATACATTATTTCAATGAGGCACGTGCGCACAGCAGATTTCAATGTTAGTAGTGCGGCTACGGCTTTTGCGCAGTCGCGTGTATTTCAGTGAGGCAGTAACTGTTAATTGAACTCGCGACACGGTAATCATAGTTTATACAGGGTGTTACAAAAAGGTACGGCCAAACTTTCAGGAAACATTCCTCACACACAAAGAAAGAAAATATGTTATGTGGACATGTGTCTGGAAACGCTTACTTTCCATGTTAGAGCTCATTTTATTACTTCTCTTCAAATCACATTAATCATGGAATGGAAACACACAGCAACACAACGTACCAGCGTGACTTCAAACACTTTGTTACAGGAAATGTTCAAAATGTCCTCCGTTAGCGAGGATACATGCATCCACCCTCCGTCGCATGGAATCCCTGATGCGCTGATGCAGCCCTGGAGAATGGCGTATTGTATCACAGACGTCCACAATACGAGCACGAAGAGTCTCTACATTTGGTACCGGGGTTGCGTAGACAAGAGCTTTCAAATGCCCCCATAAATGAAAGTCAAGAGGGTTGAAGTCAGGAGAGCGTGGAGGCCATGGAATTGGTCCGCCTCTACCAATCCATCGGTCACCGAATCTGTTGTTGAGGAGCGTACGAACACTTCGACTGAAATGTGCAGGAGCTCCATCGTGCATGAACCACATGTTGTGTCGTACTTGTAAAGGTACATGTTCTAGCAGCACAGGTAGAGTATCATGATAACATGCTCCATTGAGCGTAGGTGGAAGAACATGGGGCCCAATCAAGACATCACCAACAATGCCTGCCCAAACGTTCACAGAAAATCTGTGTTGAGGACGTGATTGCACAACTCCGTGCGGTTTCTCGTCAGCCCACACATGTTGAGTGTGAAAATTTACCATTTGATCACGTTGGAATGAAGCCTCATCCGTAAAGAGAACATTTGCACTGAAATGAGGATTGACACATTGTTGGATGAACCATTCGCAGAAGTGTACCCGTGGAAGCCAATCAGCTGCTGATAGTGCCTGCACACGCTTTACATGGTACGGAAATAACTGGTTCTCCCGTAGCACTCTCCACACAGTGACGTGGTCAACGTTACCTTGTACAGCAGCAACTTCTCTGACGTGACATTAGGGTTATCATCAACTGCACGAAGAATTGCTCGTCCATTGCAGGTGTCCTCGTCGTTATAGGTCTTCCCCAGTCGCGAGTCATAGGCTGGAATGTTCCGTGCTCCCTAAGACACCGATCAATTGCTTCCAACGTCTTCCTGTCGGGACACTTTCGTACTGGAAATCTGTCTCGATACAAACGTACCGTGCCACGGCTATTGCCCCGTGCTAATCCATACAGCAAATGGGCATCTGCCAACTCCGCATTTGTAAACATTGCACTGACTGCAAAACCACGTTCGTGATGAACACTAACCTGTTGATGCTACGTACTGATGTGCTTGATGCTAGTACTGTAGAGCAATGAGTCGCATGTCAACACAAGCACCGAAGTCAACATTACCTTCCTTCAATTGGGCCAACTGGCGGTGAATCGAGGAAGTACAGTACATACTGACGAAACTAAAATGAGCTCTAACATGGAAATTATTTGTGTGTGAGGAATGTTTCCTGAAAGTTTGGCCGTACCTTTTTGTAACACCCTGTATACAGTTCGTACGTGCGTGTGTGCAAGGCATCACTGTGACAGGACATTCCAAGAAGTTGTTACAAAAAAAAAAAATGCCCTAACATCTAAAACAGGTACAATAATCATAAAACTACTACACATGTTAAAGCAAAATACATTTCATTATTGGTCATTGTCTCTCATGGAAAGTGTAACATTTAAGATGTATTTCTGTTTCAGATTAGCTGTCCTTGTACGACTGTCGTCCTTTGCAGTTCATATACATAATACATACAATAATAGCGCAAAGGTGAGCATTGTTTTGGTAGTTTGCCTAACGTAAATGTTATTTCATGTCGACGTTACTGTGCACAGATTTGACAACCGATATGTGGGCACATTCACTCGTTGCACTGTTTATTTTCACTGATAATACTGGTCTTCCTAGGTCATGCGTAGCGTGATTGAAGACCAGTGGATTTCCATTCCACAACAAAAGTTTCGTGAAGGCATGGATGCAAGACTTTGGACGGCAAAATGCTGGCTTCCATCATCGATTTGTCCAGGTGAGAGTGGCCGTCGTATTCCGAAACCATTACATTCCCTGAAGTCCCATCCAAAATTCCTCCACCCCTTGAGTTATCTTCAATGCTTTTGTGCTTCGTGACCGTAGGTCCAGTGGTTTACCAGTTCCTTATTTTGCATAATTGCATTGCAGTAAATGTCATTAGGCGATGCACTACGAATGTTATTGCACTTCACATGCACAGTTCTATCACGCCCACAGGTTACCTGGCGATGTACAATGAATTTTCGTTAACAAGTTTTTTTACATAAATATTTCATAGTGATCATTCTCATGCCGATGTATAAAGAATAGTTTTTAACAATCTTGCACACATACTTAATCCCGGTTACAGGCATTGCGATGTATGGAGATTGTCTTTGAAGCAGTCCCTTTCACATAAATCTCATGGTTATACACATTTTGATACATATTACAAATTCTGATCACATTTACATACCAAAATATTACATTTTACTTTGCGTCAATATAGAAAATTACACGTAAGTACATATATTACATTTTGGTTTTATATGGAATACAAGTATTTACATAATTTTACAGACATTACAGATTTTTAAACCAAATTTTGCATCGCCCAATGATGTCACCTGAAATGGGGAAGATTAGACACAACATCTGGATACATCAGCAAACAAGCGCAAGCTCACATATACTAATGAACAAACGTCTAAAGCAACACATTAAAATCAAACCTACAGGATTCTCGCGTTACGAGTGTGTATATGGCCTTGGCTTCACATAAAAATGTGTTATGCAGTATGAAGTGCATCTAATCCGTTCCTAGGTGATAGCGTTTGGATTTCGTGTGGTTTTGTGTATAAGTCAATCAGCCATTAATAGTCCTTGACCGACGCTATAGTTAATCAAATATGTGTCTCAAAAATATTTTCAACACACTTGGGTAAATGTCGTCATAACATTTGCGTAAATATCGTCATAACATTTGCGTTAAAATTTAGGCTGATGTTGTTTATGTACGTTCTTCTTCTGCTGTTGGCTGGATCAGCTGAAATAAAATTTCTTACGATACCTAATTTCCTTGTAGTAGTACTGAGAAGTACGCATGTTTTATAAATATACAGTTTACTTACTCATTATTAATAGATAATACTCTTAAGTCTCGGTTAGCGTAAAACCCAATGATTCTATTTGTTTTTGGTTCTGCGGCAGGTATGCACCAGGGTGTGGTATGTTGACAATTACATATGGACCGTCGTACAGCAGACGGCACGCCGCGTTAGTGCAGAAGATTTGTCGTGAGAACACAGTAGTACTTGCATGCCCACCTTGAATTCCTGCTTTCGCTTAATAGTCCTAGAGTAGTATCTGATTTTGCATTAGCATGGTGCGTCAGCGTGGTTAGTACTTCTCTTACTTTTTCATCATGCGACAGCTGCTGAGATGAAAGCTTTGACAGCGGATTGCTCCACTCATTTGATTCTTTGCGGTCGAACATAAGCTCGTTACGTGTCAGTTGTGAACTTCTGCAAACAGTGACAAATAACTTACCCAGTTAGAATGCTGTGTAGGTATATATGTCCTCATGAATATGTTCAGTTCTCTGAAAATTCATTTAGTAGGGTTAAATTGTGGGCTAAACTTTGAGATAAAGATGCCGTTAATGCTATTGTCTTTTAAGAATTTACACCATTTGTACCCTGTGTAGTACGTGGTGCTGTCAGATAAAATTGCCTAGGGTTTTCCCACGTGAGGAATGTAGTCACGTGAGAAATGTCTGATGAATGCGTTAGCAGTTGCAGATTTTATGGTGTACAGCTTAACATGTCTAGAAAATATGTCATAAAATGCTAAAATATACTGCACACCACCACTACTTGCTGGATGTGGACCACTTATGTCCGTACTTACAGTCTCCAGAGGTTTGCTGGGTTGTATGGAATGTAGATCTGTCTTTGAAGATAGGTTCTGAGGTTTAGATTTCTGACAAGATATGCATGTTTTAAGCACATTGTGAATTTTTCGTCTCATATTAGCGAAATAACAATACGTGCTAAGTTTTGCAAGGCGCCTCTTCGTTCCACAATGTCCCCAAAGTAAGTGTGTGGCCAGATTAAGTTGTGTTCCGAGTCCTTGGGAATACATAAACACCAGTTAGAGCCATCACGATGACGACGATAGAATAACACGTCGTTATATATCAGATAACGTCTAGACAGTGGATGGTCATGTTGCCTTGTTCCAGTGAGGATCAGATTTTTGTAAAGCTGCCATATTTCTACACAAATCAATCTTATATTGGTAATATTGTTTATCCCACGTTAGGAGTATTCTGTAGTCGTTCACATTATCTACATCAGTGTTACAGCCGTCCATACTTTGTGGAAGATGGGACAAAGCATCAGCAATGATGTTGTCTTTACCTTTAATGTATACAATCTCAAATCAGTAATTCTGCAGATGCTAGGATGAACAAACTTACATGTTAACAAAAATGTCAGAGTTTGGTGATCTGTATAAATTTTCGTGTTTTTACCATACAAATAACAGTTAAACTTTTTGAAAGCCCAGACAATAGAAAGAGTTTCAAGTTCAGTGGTTGAATAAGTAAGTTCACATTCACTTAAAGTACAGCTTGCAAATCCAATTACTTTTATCTGTTCCTCTTCGTCCTTAAATACTTGAAATAGGCAACAACCCAAGCCACTGCATGACGCGTCACACGTCATACAAAAATTTAAAGTAAGGTCTGGATGGTCTAAAATGTTTGCATCCACCAATGTGTGCTTAATGTTATCAAAATCTTGCTTGCATTGCTCAGACTAGATCCATACCTAATTCTTCTCAAGTAAATCTTGGAGATGCTTACTGTTCAATAGTTGTTGTGACAGGAAACGTCGAAAGAAATAACAGAGTCCTAGAAATGACTTCAGTTGCTTTTTGGTGCGAGGATCAGGAAAATTCCTAAAAGCGTCCAACTTACCTGGATCATGGCGTGTACCTTGTCCATTAATTATGTGTCCAAGATACCTAACCTCACTACAAGCAAATTTTTACTTCTTCAGGTTAGCTGTTACACCAGCTTGCGCAAATTAATCCAGAATCGTTTCAAGGGTGTCAAGATGTTCATTCCAAGTCTTAGTAGCTATCAAACGATCATCGACGTAATGTGTAATAGTCTCAACTAACTCATCACCAAGCACAGTATCCAAAGCAGTAATAAACACGCCTGACCACACTCTCCACACATTATGCCCCTTGACTTTTTTTTGGAACTATAGCAAGGACAGAGTCTTCGTCACACCAGTTGCTGACGTCGACGAACTGAAGGCTAGCTGAGGCTGTGGGTACTGTGACAGAACACACGTTACGAAACACCTGGCGGGAACTGGAATACCGCCTCGACATTCTCCGAGCTACCAAGGGAGCACACGTTGAGGTTTACTAACGTAAGTGGTCTTCAAAAAAACTAGTAACACTAACCTATGTAACGGCGTCAAATGTAACTTATTATGTCAAACGGTTATTCTGTAATAAATTGTTATAATCAGGCAAGACTTTGTGCTCACCCTATATATCAGTTCTGCTGCTGTGTGTAACTTTGAGTGGGCCTAGTGAAATTGCGTCTCATGCGGTGTTCCAAATAATTATCAGCAGCGATGGAAGATAAGCATCCGATCAGGACGGCTCCCAGAACAAAGCGGCGCCGTCTTCTCGGGAGGACAATTGAACTGCGGAATTATTCAAATGCTTCAGCGGTTTCACGCCACAATCGATACAACCGCTTATACTAATTAATATCTTATGTAATTCTTTATTTATATTCTGAACTTAAACCTACGTTTTTGCTATATATCCACGCCCATCCTGCAAATGTGCCTTCAAACCTTTATTAGTTAAAATACACAGAAAACCTAAAAATATTCACAAAATGCTTTCACAATTGAATTTGTTTCACTTCTCAAAATTTTAAATGTGATCTCAAGATCTCTACTAGAATAAACATCCATTACAACTATAAAAATTTACTGTATGCAGATACGCATCCAAATGTGCCAATGACCCATTTCGAACTGCCATCCAAGGGACATTACTGATAGGTAGTACCCTTAAAAACTGTGATACTTTATATCTAACAGTATTTGAAAGTGATCATTCTAGTTACTCTCTTGTTTTTTTAAGTAGCTGCAAATCACTAAAAATTACAAACTGGTGCATTAAGATAAAATAACTCTACCAAGCATATTTATTGATGATAGCAACACTTTTTAAATTAAAAATCGTTGCTGCTGTTACAACCTGATCCACGTGTACGCTAGTGGTCTATGGTTCTCCTCAATCTCTGTCTAAATAGTAATATCGTTTGCTATGTCACCATAATCATCGGCACCTTGCGTTCTGAATCGCTTATAGACCAAAACGCTTTGCCAATTACGTTCTGAAGTCGGCACAGTCTGCTGTAGGCTGTAGCACATCAGTAAAATCTCTACAATTTTCGGAAGTCGTGTAACCAGCATAATTAACTATGCCACAAGGTATTGAGGAAAATATACTACTGGCATTAGAGGAAGCATAGAAAATAACGGAATATTCCTTATTGTTGTGTATACAGCGCAGTATGAACAATACATTTTAAAATTTTTAAGGAATTATAGCGAATACAGGGTTAAAGATTTTGTACACACAACTGCCACTTCAGACAGCAACAATGTCTTTAACCTGGCCAGCCATTAGTCTGAAATGAGCTCCGGTAACTGGAAAGAGTACGCTATTGTGGCTGTGAGTTGCAACTCCTGCAAGCTAGGCTTCCTTCAAGCCAGGCAAGCTACACAGGAAGGCTGACACATCAGGGGAAGTGACTCCACTACCGAACTACGAGGTGTGCGAGAAAAGTAACGAAACTGGCAACAATGCGAACGATCCGGCAATGCTGTGTTGTTCTACTACTGTAGACCGGTGTATTCATTCATTCCCGATGCACAGTCCGAATTTCAGCTCTGTGCAGCAGCCATGTGATTTTTGAGAGCGCCGAAAATGGAACAGCGGAATTTAAAGCAAGGTTATTCGATCAAGTTTTGTCTCAAACTTGGAGAATCTGAGAGTGTGACCTATGAAAAATTCAAACAGGCCTTTGGGGAACATTTTTTATCAAGAGCACAAGTTTTTCACTCGCACACATCATTTTTGGAATGGAGAGAACACGTTCAAGATGAACTTCGCTCGGGGAGACATTCAACTTCAAAAACGTGTGCGTGCTTTTGTGAGATCAGACTGCTGCTTAAGGATAATGAAAGATATGTGCCAAAATGTTGCCGACAAAACTCCCAAGTGAGCAGAAAGACAACCGAAGAAATCTGTGTGTCGATCTTCTGGAGAAAACTGCCAATGACCACGAATGGTTTAGTCGTGTGATTACAAGTGATAAATCCTGAGTTTCTTTGAGTATGACCCTGAGACAATGCAGCAAAGTGAGGAGTTCTACACTGTGATATCTCTTCGACCGAAAAAAAGCTCGTATGAGTAAATAAAAGATCAATACTATGCTGATATGCTTTTTTCACAGTAGGGGTATCGTCCATAAGAATTTTGTTCTTCCAGGACACGCTGTCAACCAAGTGTTTTACAAAAATGTCTTTGAAACACTCGGGGAAAGAGTGAAGTGAGTGAAATCGGATTCTAGACAGGTGGTTGCTGCATCGTGACAACGCCCTGTGTCACGCAGACACTGCTATCACGAAATTGTCGACCCTGAAAGATATTCTTGTTGCTACACAGACCCCTCCACCTATTCTCCTGATCTTAGTCCATGTGACTTTTTTATTTTCCCGAAATTGAAAAACGTCTTAAGCGGACGTCATTTTATGTCTCTGGACAACGTTCAAAAGAATGTGGCGTTATGTTACAGGCCCTACCAGTTCAAGCCTTTCAGCGCTGCTACCAAGTCTAGAAACAACGTCTGCACTGGTGTATATCTGCCGAATAGAACTACTTTGAAGAAGGTAAAATTGTTGGTTGAAAAAATAAAAACTTTGATAGAAAAAATCAGTCTCATTACTTGTCCCATACACCTTGTAGACTTAACCCCAGAAAGTACTGGCACAGACTATGACTCTTGTACAATCGTCTCCTGAATTTGGAAATTTGTGTTATTAAATGAATTACTGTCACCTGTGGTTGAAATTCGACCGGTTGTGTTTATAAAGTAACGAAAGTCAATTTTTTATATGAGTAATTTTAATTTCTTTGTACATAGATTCTTAATTCTTATGTGAACACTATGCAGATTTGTAGGTCTTACAAGAACACTGTGAAACGTCCCCTTTGAACAATTATAAATCTTTAGAAATAAATGTTTGAAGTATAAAATTAATCACTCAAATACGTGTCCTGTAGCGCTAAATGTGCGTCTCGCTGTAAGATAATTTTGTGGAACTGTCGTAGTTATCGTCCTCTGTAAGCAAAATTCTGCTGAAGTCAATGTACTTACCTCATCATAAACGAAAGTGAAATGCTTTGCGTATATATATCGTAGTTATTACGTAACTTAGCGTAATCAAGAAAGTACTATAATGTAACATATTGTTGTGCTACGAAAAAGGCTGTCTCATTGTAGCTATACCACAAAAGTTACTACGAAAACATGTTTTACTTTCCAGAATAATACAGAAAAACTGTGCAGATATAAAACAGATACACCGCAAAAGCAACAATGTAAATTATGTCACATATTAGTAGCATCGTGATATAATCGTGTAGCTGTCAAAGAAACCAAATACTAAGTCATCTTTAATCTCACAGAAAGTACTTGAAATCCAGAATGTATTTTCAAATAAACCAAAATGTTGCATTAAAATCTCATTAGCAGTATATGTTCTAAGTATGTAAGCCTTATAGTCGTTACGTAATCGTGCAACTAACAAGCAAGAATGTACACACACAATAACACTGTGTCGTCTGTTCACTATAACAATGCATTCGTAATTATTGTCTAAATATGTTCCCTAGGTTCTAGACTGGATAGTTAATTTTAAAACATAGTTGCATGTGAAGTTTCTAAGTGTGACAAAGAGTACTAGTAACATGAAGTGAAAAAATTTTATAGCAAAGACTAAGTTAAAAAGCAGATTATCTCTCAATAAATGGTTTTACATGTGAAATGTGGTGTAAACCTTTACTCTTCCTAGTATGCAGAGTTTTAGCTTCAACAGAATCATCGTGTGGTATATGTCGGTAAAGAATAGTGGAATTTTTCTCGAGGTTAGCGTGTATGTTATTTTTCTCTGAGCCAGCCGGCGCACGTGGCTGCCTGCGGTGGGAGTCACTGCCTGCTATCTCTTTGTTGGCGTGAGTCGTTATAGGGATTAGGAGACCTAACTTCTACAAATTCACCTTGCCCAGAGGGCCCAGCCCTGTTTAAATCCCGCCAGTTCTGATGAAATTCAGGTCTGTCGTTATGATTATATCGTCTGTCGTCATGTCGGTAGTTCCTGTAGTTTCTTTCTTGTCGGTTAAGTGGTGGAGAATTTCTCCCTGAATTATCACTGCACGGTGGATTGTTGTGTCTGAAGTTATTCTGTCTCCCGTGATAATAATAGTTCTGGTTGCCATATTGTCTGTTTCTGTGATTGTCTCTGTCATATTGATTACTACGGAAATGCGATCTTTCTCTGTAACTATTATTCTGCCAACGGTTGTCATACGGGTGGTGTCTGTTTTGGTCACAATTTACGTTGTAAGAATAGCCTTGTCGTGTATTATTTCTGTCATCGCGGAATTGTGACAGATGTGACCTGTAATTGTTGTGCTCCTGTTTTCGCGTTCCGCAATTGTCAGTGTCAATTTCCAGTTCTTGTAACAGTCCATGAAAAGCTTCAATGTCGTCTTTGCAACGTCCTGCTAAAATAATATGTCGTAAATGTTCAGGCAGCTTGATTAAGCAAATGCGGATGAGTTCTGAGGGGCTGTATGAGTTAGACAGGTACTGATTCTTGTGCAACATGTCTTCAAAATATTTCACAAGACTGGAAAATTCGAATTGTTCAAAGTGTTTCATCATCATGATGCTATGTTTTACTCGGTCTTGTGTGGCTTGAGACCAATATGCTGAGAGGAAGGCATGGTAAAATTCTCCTTCACTGTGGCAATCGTGAATGACCGATCGCATTCTTACAGCTGGTTCATTCTCTATGTAACCACACATAAATTCCAATCTGTGCTCTAATGACCAGTTGGGAGGAAAACAATGAGAGAATTGATGGAGCCACGCTTGTGGATGAATGTCGTTGCCAGAATTCTTAAATGTTTTGAATTTACGTGTAGTAAAGAACAGCTTATAGTCAAAATCATCGTGTCGGCGAGTCGCACATCGCTCATTGTTACTTCGTTTCGGCGGTTCCATCTCAAAATTCAATGCGCCTTGCCAATTTCTTTCATAATTTCCGAAGTTTCCTGTGTTATTATTTTGTGGTTGCTCCGTATTTCTATGTCCCTCTTCCTGTACTGGAACGCGAGTGTCCTCTGAAATATGTAATTCTTGTATTACTTGTGCCAACTGATCTTGTACTTCCCGGATTTCTCTTTTGTACTGTGTATTGATTTGATTTTGATTTTGTTTGAATTTTCTAATTTGTTCATACTCTTCAGTGTCAGTGAAGGCTACACGTCTTGTGTCATTCAGATCATCATCTACCTTTGTAGATAAGTTAGTGAACTGATCTGAAAGTTCAGCTACTTTATCCGATAGTGAAGTTATTTCCTCAGTGTGTTTTTCTGTACCAAGTTTCAGAGTGTCCATTTGTGTTGAAATCGTATCTACTGTGTCCTTTAAGTTTTCCTGAGTTTTTGCAAGTTGCATAACCGTATCGGTACATGCAACTGAGTCAATTTTAGCTTGCAAGGTCTCATGATTTTCATGAACAATAATTTGCAGTTCTTTTATGGCTGCTTCGTGATTCTGTAATGCATTTTCATGACGCGAAAAAATAGGTTGAAAATGCTCACAAATTTGTGTTTTTACGTCATCACAGGCTTTTTGACATTTCGATTCAATGTTATGTAACTCAGTAGTTAAATCTTCACGTGTTTGTTCAAGAGTTTGTTCCAATGAGTCTAACTTTTGAAGCTGTTGCTGTGTTTGTCTCTGATTTTGTTCCATCGTGTCTAAATTTTGAAGATTTTGTTCCATTATGTCTAACTGTTGCTGTGTTTGTCTCTGATTTTCTTTCATTTGTTGCATTAATTGCAATAATAATGTGTTAGTGTCTGGAATCTGTACCTCTATGCTTTTCGGCAGTGCATTTGCACCGGCAACATTTAGATTTTGACGAGCAGAAAATGTGTCTTGACTTATTTGAGAAAACGGTGAGGACCGAAAACCTGAGTCTACAGTATTTGCAATATTGTGTTCTGTCATTTCGGATTCCTGAGGCGAGCTGTTGCCGACCGATCGATCGATAATGCTTCCCTGTTCACTACTTGTTTCACTGTCTACACCATTATTTGCCGCCCGCTCCATTTCCCTATGCACTATTACCAAATTACTACTTTGAATGTCTGTTACTTCATTACACAGTGGTGCTGATAAGCTACGCTCATCGTCACTATTATTTCTCAGTTTACTTTGGAGCCTAGTGTTACGTTTTTCACACGCCATTATTGTCACAATATTTCACACGATAACACAGTAAAGCACAATTTGAAGAGCAAAATAAGAAAACACATTAACATAGCACTGAAAATAATATCTAGTTAATTGCAAGCGCAGCTGCGAAATACTTGGTGCAAATCTACATGCATGCCACAACTGTGTACAACAATGAAAAACTACAACTACAAAGGAAATTCTCTCTATAATTACGCGCTAGCAATAAACAAAATCTACACTAATTACACAAACTACAAGAAAAATCAGAAGATTCCAGTGAGGTATCCTCGGCTAAGGGTCGACATATGAAACGTTCCCTTTGAACAATTATACAAGACTGTGCTTAAACTGACACACAATATTTTTAGCGCAACGCAATCTGACTTTCAAAAATCCCTACAAAAGAATGGCCCTGACTAACATTAACCTATACCTTTCACAAATCACTTACCTCACAAAAATCTTCGTTACTCGAACTACTGCAATACAGCGAGCGCCACTACTGCCAGCTAAATAAAAGATTCAAACTACGGAAGGCACTAACTACTGATAGGCATAGTTAGCAAATGAAAGATTTTAATAGAGAACAAACAATGTCTTTACCTTAATAGTCATAATATATATAGCAGTTCATGACATCCAGTCTTAAAAATTTCAAAACTCCGCCATCTCTCTCCCCACATCCACCACTGCCGGCGGCTCACCTCCAACTGAGCAACGCTACGCGCTGTTCACAGCCAACTGCCCAACACTACAATGGCGAATATTATAACAACGCAAACCAGCCACAGACTGCACACAGCACAGCCAGTGATTTTCATACAGAGCACTACGTGGCGTTACCAATATAAAAACTTAAACAGTCTACTTACAACTGTGAGTAAAGGAATAAGAAAGGGAGAAGCGGAAGCATGAGACAACGAAAGTCACAAATGAGGGAAGAAATGCTTTATTCTACAATTTAACTGTACAAAAACTAAGTACAATCAATATTTATAGCAAATATTCTTTCATCATTCTTTAATGTCCTTGCTTGCTATGTTCACAAATATAAAATTTCAAACCATCGACAGATCCAATTCTACTTGTTGCAACATATAACTCGCCATGCATAAAACTAGTTGTCTTAATAAAATCCCATTTTTTCTGAATGTTTGTTTTTATGACATATTAATGGTAATAACAAATACAGGAATAGTTAGGAATTGTGTTCTTTGAAACTGAAAAGGTGAAATTGTGCCCGAATAAATAATATGTACATGCCGACTCTACATTCGCTTCTTTCATATCTATATTTCTAATAAGACGAATAACGCAATTTATTTTTGTCATAATTTGTGTGGTAGTAAATCGCTTACAGGCAGAGAATTCAAAAATTCTACTTGATGGCAATTATTAATTTTGTATACATTATCAAACTATTTTATCATAGCTGTGATAAATTTTTGCTTCACCCAGCACAGAATGAGTATATCGTTATTTGTTATGGGACAATCTTCATTTCTTGGCGCTGCAATGACTGAATTTAACATGCACTGCGATAATATGTTTACTGCAATATTACTATAAAACCGTTAACGATATTATTTTGATCACTGGCTAATAACTATGATATTTAAATAATATTGTCACGTCTTAGATATGTGTTATTCGTCGAGCAGCGCGTGACCTTGATTGGGACTTGGAATTTTTCGCTGCCTCTCGTACAGCGTCCTGTATATTTACTTAGCTCGTGTTGCACTATAATTCACTTCCGGTTGCATAATCAGAGCTGATAAGGACTTCCGGTGCGCGCTACTCGCGCCTTAGTCATTCGGCCAGCAGCAGCCGACAGTGCAACAACACAAGCTCTAGTATTACTAGGCTAGTGTTGCACAAAAATATGTAGGTTAGGCGACTTAGGTTACGCGATTGATTCTTATCAGTACTGTTATCAGTTGTTTCAAAAAACCCGCAAGTTCTACTTCATGTGGCAAAACCCTCGTATTTTGAATTATACTAACATGATGAAATTTATATCCTCCCTTCAAGAGGATATAAGATGAACATCAACAAAAGCAAAACGAGGATAATGGAATGTAGTCGAATTAACTCGGGTGATGCTGAGGGGATTAGATTAGGAAATGAGACACTTAAAGTAGTAAAGGAGTTTTGCTATTTGGGGAGCAAAATAACTGATGATGGTAGAAGTAGAGAGGATATAAAATGTAGACTGGCAATGGCAAGGAAAGCGTTTCTGAAGAAGAGAAATTTGTTAACATCGAATATAGATTTAAGTGTCAGGAAGTCATTTCTGAAAGTATTTGTATGGAGTGTAGCCATGTATCGAAGTGAAACATGGACGGTAAATAGTTTGGACAAGAAGAGAATAGAAGCTTTCGAAATGTGGTGCTACAGAAGAATGCTGAAGATTAGATGGGTAGATCACTTAACTAATGAGGAGTTACTGAATAGGATTGGGGAGAAGAGGAGTTTGTGGCACAACTTGACCAGAAGAAGGGATCGGTTGGTAGGACATGTTCTGAGGCATCAAGGGATCACCAATTTAGTATCGGAGGGCGGCGTGGAGGGTAAAAATCGTAGGGGGAGACCAAGAGATGAATACACTAAGCAGATTCAGAAGGATGTAGGTTGCAGTAGGTACTGGGAGATGAAGAAGCTTGCACAGGATAGAGTAGCATGGAGAGCTGCATCAAACCAGTCTCAGGACTGAAGACCACAACATCAACATGAAATTTATGAAACTCATTCCAACTTGTAACGCAGTTTTCAAGCAAAGCTGCACGTGATCCACGTGCAACAACTGGTAAAATTTGTCGAAAATCAGCACACATAACAACAGTTCTATCTCCAAAAGTTTTATGTTTATTTCATTCATCTCTACACAGATCTCTAAATAATCTGTCTATAAGTTTCAATACTTGAAGCGGACACATGGTAACTTCATAAATCAGAATCAGTGAACATGAGTTAATATATTGACCATAGGTATTGTCTGATGTTATAATGGGCAATGAATTTTCCAAAATTGGAATGGGCAGCTTAAATGCAAATACAAAAATTGAAGCTTTACCACTAAACGCTGCTGCAATGCAACGAAGATTCAGTGAATTTATTTTATGAATAATCAGTTTTTGTGAACGTTTACCACAAACTTCATGAGCAGTTAAGCAAAACACACTGGAATCGGTGTCATGGTACTGAACTTCACAAATAACATGGTCAAATGGATCAAATGGCTCTGAGCACTATGGAACTTAACTTCTAGGGTCATCAGTCCCCTAGAACTTAGAACTACTTAAACCTAACTAACCTAAGGACCTCACAAACATCCAAGCCCGAGGCAGGATTCGAACCTGCGACTGTAGCGGTCGCGCGGTTCCAGACTGTAGCGCCTAGAACCGCCCGGCCACCCCGACCAGCTAACATGGTCAGTCATAGTACACAGTTCACAGTTAGATCTTTTGTAAAGTTCATTAAATTGTAACTCTTTATGGAGTGTATTTAAAATATCTACTTCAGGAAATTCTGGCATTAACGTTGGAACAGGTAATCCGAGTAATCAATATGTCAAATTATGACCACTCAGAATATCATTAATTCCTAATAGTGCTCTGTTGTGAGAAATTTCTTCATTGTATTTCCATAAGAACACTTCACAAATAAATTCAAGTCACAATGCTAAGGCTTTTGCTGGTACGTTCAATTCACAAATTACACCAAATTAATGATGCATTTGCTTTCATGAATTCAGTTCCTTTGCTTCATTTAAGTATTCATGCCAATCCTTGTTGTCTGGAGCAATATCGTAAGCATCACCTGCTCCAGTAAATGTATTGTAAACAATTCCATTATAAGCTGCAATATCATCAAATGATTTAGGAATAATAGCAAACATAAAAGAAAAAGTTCTGTATCCCTTGGAGACACTACACGCATACATACATACGAGTATAATAATTTTATGATCAGCATGTACTTTCTTCTTCTGTTTTTAAGCATCTGCCCAAACATAGTGCTAAGGAATGTCAACGATAAGCATTCGCCCATGGGTCATTTAAATTTAATGGAGAGAATGATGACAACTTGTTTTTTTTTCTTTTTGTTTTTAACTGCATTCCGCCCTTGTCTTGTTCTGTAGTAAACGTTTTATTTATGTGGTAAATGAATATCAAGCCTAATGATAAAAATGGCTCTGAGCACTATGGGACCTAACATCTGAGGTCATCAGTCCCCTAGAACTTAGAACTACTTAAACCTAACTAACCTAAGAACATCACACACATCGATGCCCGAGGCAGAATTCGAACCTGCGACCGTAACGGTAGCGCGGTTCCAGACTGGGGTGCCTAGAAGCGCTCGGCCACTCCGGCCGGCTGCCTAATGATAGTGTGCGACTTAAAATGCATTGGAAATTCACAAATATGGCATCCTGCTTCAGTTGATCTGACATTATGGACATTCACATAATTGCCTTCTTCTGTCGTTGCACTATCATATCCTTAATATACTTATTAGCTTAGCGCCCGTTGCCACGCTTGCATAGACTGTATGGCTTGCAGAGAGTTTTTTAAATTGTTTTATGTTATCGAATTTTTTTGTTGTTCACAAATCGCAACCTTCTAAGCCTTTCACTCTAATTAAAGCCATATAAGCATGGTCTTTTCCTAATTTACTTCTGAACAAAGAGCGATTCTGGTAGTTGGAGTCCAAAGTTGTTGTTAAGCATGCCTTTTTCTAAAAACCATTCAACAGCCAAGATCAAATAAAATACTTTTTTATTTAAAACAGCCGGTTTCAACAGACTATGCTATCATATTCAGGTCCTAAAATCTTTTGCTGTGAAACATGCTCATTTTACGCTGAACTCACGCACAGCATGTCAAGTGGAAAAAAATAGCACATTATAAAAGGTTTGTCAACGCTAAAATATTTAAAAATATAAAGCAATACATATTGCTGGCAGTTGCTTGTTGCATCATACAAACACAGTCACAATACCACAACTGTTTTCATATGCTGCTCATATTCTAAACACCGTGAATCCACTTTAAATGGTGTATAAAGTATTGTTAGTTGCAACTTATACGCCATTTAAATAGCACTGGTACTGTTTCGAATATGTCCAGATCTGCACACAATGCCCAGTTTACGACTCCACTATGTAGACGCGTCCCTTCAGTCCATCGCCCCCAGCCCAGCCTTCAGCTGGCGCCAATGCAGGTATAGTGGCATAGTTTTGCTGGAGACCTGTCTCGACAAGGGGCTGCTCTGTCTGCCTTGTGCAGCTGTGGGCCTTTCCGGCAAGATTTACTGAGGGATGGGCTCGCCGCCAGTTGCTTCCAACTCCCAACTTGCCGTTCCTACGAGGTAAGAACCATAAAAATACCTCTTGCTTTTACCGTCCTACCAGACTCCATCAACGTCTGCTCAGACTGTTAACTTTCTAGAGTGTCGCTCAAGGTGCGTCAGGTTGTAATAAAGTCTTTAATAATTTCCCGTATACGAAAAACAGGTGAGAGAGTAAGTTTTCCTCTCTCAGTCTATCCATCAAAAGTCAAAATGTACGTTCATAGTTTCATTTTGGTTCTGGCTTTATCACGAAACAATTACTTAGTGAGTGTCCCAATGACTTTTATGTGATTCTGCTTCAATAGTTCCTCGTTTTTCGTGTCCGTGTGAATTCTGCCAATTGCAACCTGCCTGTGGACCATGTGGCTTGGAATGTATACTTCAAACCCCCCCTCCCCCCCCCCCCCCTTCACTAATGTAGATAATTGCTGCTGCTTTCTCCTCATACAGTACCGGTTTCTATTTAATTTTGTTATTTTCTGCTTGCTTTCTATTAATATTTTGCCAGCGAATTTCTGTTATTTTGATGTAGTAATGTTCTAAGATTTCTGATATTCGTGTCTAGCGACTATGCTGTAACTGGCGGTTCACATGTGAATTCACAATCTTCCATGTACATGACATCCATTGAGACATTTATATGAAATACATACCATTTTACTATAAAAACAGCACTTGTACATGATACAGAAACATCTACGGCCAACACTTGCACACAATGTCGAGTATTCTGTCTTTTTGGAATAAACAAGTCATTAACCTTTTCATTGAAAGTAGGGATGGTTGGAATAATGTTCTTTCCAGCGGAGAGCATTGATAATGCCAGTGTCGTTTGCTGTGCTTATAAAAATACTTGACACTCTTCAAACTTGAGGAACGTCTCTCAACCTCAGAGGTAACCACAAGTGTTGTAGAGACAAGCTGTTAAATTTTGCACGTTTTTGAAAACGTTCTTTCTGGGTCGTTTTAAATTATGCACTGAAGAAGGTTAGTAGTGTTGCTCATCAGACGAAATCTTGCTTTATACAGATAACTAACTCATAGTTTAGTTTTTAGATTTTCCTTCTTTAAAAGTGGATATATTTCTGTTGTCTATACAAGGAATTATTTTTCATATTTCGCAATGCTTTTAGCATCAGAACAAGTAACTATATCAGGTACTGCATAGATGTAAATAAGGCTGTAAATATTAATCAATAAATATTTACTTTCAAAATTTTAACTCGATTTACTGATTTCAATAACATGCATATGCAACACTCATAATGAACTGTACATTGTAGTACCACATCACCTCCTGGAGGACTCTGTTGCCATACTACATAATATTGAATATTTAGTTGAACTACAGAGCGTTAGTAATAAAATTAATAGGGAGTGTTAAAGCAGCGGAATTACTTGCACATGCTCCGTTCTTTCATGTAAAAAGAAGGAATGAAAAGTAACTAACGTAGAACAATAATGTCTGACACGAAATTGCTTAGAAACCACATACGTTTTGTGGAATGTATAATTGCACATACAATGTTGTTGTATGGTCGACATAAAACTACTACAAAACATAACTGTGCTGGCGACTTACAATTTTATTTGTCGACTATATTGTTTACTTTTTTTAAAAAATTGTCCGATTCCTGAAAAAAATCCGTACGTGAGCCTATGTTGGATATTATGAAGGTGACGATTGATTGTTCAGTATTAGTAGTAATACGTAACAGCAATTGTTATGTTGACGCCTCGATAGAATTTTTCCAATCAGAAAAAGCGTTTGACACCGTACAATGGTGCAAGATGTTCGAAAGTCTAAAAAAAAAAATAGGCCTAAGCCGTAGAGAAAGACAGGTAATGTCAGCTTGTACAAAAATCAAGAATGAGCAATAAAAACGGAAGATCAAGAACGAAGTGCTAGGATTAAAGAGGGTATAAGACAGAGCTGCAGTCTTTCGCCGCCATTGGTCAAAGAAACAATTACGTAAATGAAAGAAAGTTTCAGAAGTGGGATTGAGATTGAGGGTGAAAGGATTTCCATGATAAGATTCGTTGGTGACATTGCTAGCCTCAGTGAAAGTGAAGAAGAGTTACAGGACTCGTTGATTGGTATGAACAGTCTAATGAGTGCAGAATATGGATTGAGGGTAAACCGGATAGAGACGAAAGCAATGTCGAATAGCAGACATGAGATTAGCGATAAACCTGATGACCAAGAGGTGGATGAAGTAAGGAATTCTGCTACCTTGGGAAAAATAACACACGATAGATGAAGTAAGGAAGTCAGAAGAAGCAGACTAGCACAGGGAAATTGTGTATTCCTGGAAGAAAGAAATCTGTTAGTATTGAATATCTGCCTTAATTTGAGGAAGAAATTTCCGAGAATGCAGGTCTGGAGCATAATATTGTATAGAAGGGAACCATAGACCGTGGGAAAATCTAAGAGTTTAAGTTGTGGTGCTATGGAAGTCTGTTGAAAATCAGATGGAGTGCTGAAGTAAGAAATGAGGCGTTCTCCGTATAATTGATGAGGAAAGGAACATACGGAAAACTGTGTTAAACCCTGTAGAGGAAGACGGAGATGGGAACATATCCAGCAAATAATTGAGAAACCGTTGCTACTGTGAGATGAAGAGGTAGGCACAGGAGACGAAATTATGGTGGGCCGCATCAGAGCAGTCACAAGACAAACAAATTATGTGATCTCTGTTACATGTTTTCCCAAAAGAAAGCTATTAGGAATCTGACGAGCAGGAAAATGGAAGAACGCGGAGTAAAAGGAAAGAGAAAAGCATTAATGGCAAGGCAGAAGAGTGGTACCAATCTTTTGTTAAGGGCAGCACCTGAGCAAGTTTACAGTTATGAAAAGGCTTTCGCCAGGCAGTAATAAGTTAGTAGTTAAGTTTTAGTGTAGTTTGGTATTATTTGGTGCCTTGAGTGTACGATATTAGTGTTCGCAGTCTGCAAGCGCTAGTGATAGTGGACTTTGCCAACATGTGCAAGCATTGTTATGGACCACTTGTTTGTTTT
The DNA here is from genome assembly GCF_023898315.1 of Schistocerca nitens. Taxonomy (NCBI): domain Eukaryota; kingdom Metazoa; phylum Arthropoda; class Insecta; order Orthoptera; family Acrididae; genus Schistocerca; species Schistocerca nitens. The sequence continues at coordinate 287,481,545 of NC_064618.1, read as the reverse complement.
ATGTAAGCTGAGGATTGGTTGAGTTCTGTTTTATGATGAGGGAAAATATTTAAATCCTTGAGCTAGATTATTTTCTCTATTTTTACCTTTTTCGAAACTCGTTTCTGGAATAGTTCAATTTTGCAAATATGGTCTCCACAGAACAATGCATCACTTTACTTGCCCCGTTCCATGTCATAATCACCACAGCTGCGACAGTAGATGAAACTGCAGCTTAGCGAAGGGCATGAATAAGTGATGCTGCTGATGAAGAAAACATCGCCATCGTAGACGCAGTTGCAGCTGCACAAGATTAATTACCACGGAAAGCAGGCAGAAATAGTGAATCAAAAATTTCAGAAAAGTGTGCACGTCCGTATAAGGTTTACCTGTATAGAAAAACGATCTGCATTAATTCATACAGGCGACAGTTGAATGCACCAAACATACATTAATTCATAGTCGCCGCATTAACCTTCATGCGCTCGTGCTAGAAATAGTCACCCGAGCGCTCGCAAGGGCGGTCGGCCGACCTCCCGAGGGTTTTCATCAATCTCTTGAGGTTTTCCGTTTTTAAAGGTCGTATTTCCATAAAATATCGACATAGGATGTCTCACACAATATTGTAAACACATTTGTAATCGAAATTATTTATTTAACAATAAAATATACAATGGAATACAAAAAGGAAGCCAAATACCCAAATAAAATATAAAAACATTTGTGTAATAGTAATGTTTTGGAACTATATAATGTAATACTTAAGACTAGAATTATTCACTGTCTTAACTCGTCACAAGAAAAGCTAATTTTGCTTCGGAAATAGAATTTTTGATTGAAAACGTCACAAACATTTCAGTCAGATGAAAAATGCTGATCAGTCTATATCCATTTCATTTTCGTTTTGAGGCTGACAACAATTACTGCACGGAACTGTCACGGTTGAATGTCGTAGACAGACGTTTCTTCCACATTCACCGCATTCTCGCTTTGTTTTTATATTCTTTTTTGAGCCAAACAATGCATACATTTTTAACCCGTATTTGGCTGGTTTTTGAGACATGTACTGAATGAATGAACATCGTCCTCTAAACGCAACCAACATCTCATCAACAGTGACAAATTTCCCTAAACTGAATGATTTTTGGCTGTTAGCAATGAAAGAAGACAAAATTTCTCGTATAGCAGCAAGTTTGTCCGTTGCTTGACGTTCCAATCTCATGTTTAGGTCATCAAATCTTATAGCTCGTAACAAAAATCTAAATCTATTTAGGCTGAAATTGGCTCGCAACATTGTCAGACCTGTTCCATTGCTATTGAAATATTCAGAGAAATTTGCACGGTTTCCTCTTTTGACCGCAATCAAAAACAGAGCACCAAACAATGCTAGCATTTCAGCCGTTTTTGTCAGCTTATAATCCCTTTCACGTACTTCAGAGTTACTGCTTCCTTCTGCCAGTGCTTGACGTGCCAATTTTTTCTTTTCTTCTACCATTTCGGGAGTTATTATACACTGAAAACTTTCCAGTCGAGTTTCACATTGTCTGGCTTGTCCTCTAGGACCTGGTACAGTTTTCATTATATTTTTTGACTTTGATTTTGTGCTGGTAATATTGGCACTACTAGCCCAAATAGTTTCCATGTCCTTACCTATATAAAATCTGATGTCATTTGTTGGTAGATCCTGTTGATCAATGTCATTTTCTCCCCCGTTTTCCAAATCGATTTCCGACTAACTTTGATGTATATCATCTTCAATCCCTTCTTGTTCATAATCTGGGTCATCGGAAACGTCATCTTCTAGGCATTCCTCATGGCCTTTCCCCTCTGCTTCCTCTCTTTCCAATTCAGCCAAGATTCTATGTATGTCATCAGACGTAAGGTTTCGTCGTTCCCTTTAAAAAATAAAAATAATTGTTACTTTTGCCAACAGAAATTTCTTATAGAAAGTAATGCACATTCACTACAGAATTGGAAGAGTCTATAAAATTGAGGAATTATAGGGGAATTACAAAAAGAAATACCTACATTCCGAAGTAGACGAGTAGAACAGTCTCGTAAGCGCTCGCAAGGCGGTAACTGAACGTTTTTGTAAATGCCGTAAGCGCTCGCAAGGCGGTAAACTGACCGCCGAACGTGTTCGGACCTATTTGAACTTGTCCTGAGAGGCAGAGAGGTGCGACTTGGACGAACTTTGAGCAGCATCTATCGGAAAAAGGTGCAACTAGAGAATACATGTCCCTTCCGCCGCCTCGTTACCTTTGTGGAGTAAGTAAGGCGCGAAATTGCAAAAAGGCGGTTACTTCACCGCTCGCGCGAGCGCGTATAGGTTAATATAATATGACAGGGCGGCGGAAAAACTAAAAACACAATACCTTCAACTCTTTCAACACCACCTCTCTTGTTTTAATGCTTGTAACATAGCTCTTCTGTTCTCGTCTGCATTGGTGTAAGTATGTATCTTGTTCTACAAGTGCCTGATAAATAAAAGGCGGATAGCTCGAGGATGAAAAGCATTTTTCTCTATGAGTTTCAAGTACACCTGTTCCCGTGTATGCCATCACGAACCATTAAGCCAAATCTTCGGATCCACGGGAATAATGTTCAAGAAGACGACTGCCGAATCGTCATCGACATTGTCGTATTATGAAAGAAAAGATGTAATTATCATTAACAGGAAGAGAACCCTCTAAGTTCATCATTTCTAGTTTATGTTACAGAAGACTGAAAGCAGTATCTGTCATCATGTTCTGCCTCGTCCTGCGGGTTCGGGGGATAGAATAGACCCGCGGTATTCCTGCTTGTCGTATGAGGCGACTAAAAGGATACTCCTATCTTTCGGCCTCATGAGTTATGATGTACTTTTTGGGTTTGACCTCCACCTTTCCTAATTCTACAGAAGTGCAGGCCATTTGGGGAAGGACCCCTTACGCGGTGCGTCATGTATCCATCGTGCACCGAGACTTTCTGCACCTATTATTGTAATGGAAATGTAATTGCACCCGTCATCCAGACTTTTAGGCAAGGAAGTCTTACGGGTACATACTTTACATCCATTATGTGCTGTCATATCCTGCTCGCACGGTAGTAATGTATCTTTCTCCAAACAGTATCCAGCATGGTAGCCAGTCTGTAGTGGAGGGGTCGTCATGTACCCTCTTCGTTGTAGCCCCCTGACAACACAGGGGTCACGCTGCTGATGCCTGAGATCCAAACTCCCCACATATTCCAAGGAGTAGATGCCTTTCTTCTTGGGGCATCAGGTCTTGCAATGGCCATCGCACCAGGTGGTCTTTGCTATGGCTGGGTGGCGCCCATGGGGAGAGCCCCAGATCAGAGTGCATGGCATCAGGGTGGATGACTTGCAATGAAGTGGAAGAAGTTGTCCGATGCTGGTGATCAAATGGCCCCAGCAGTCTCTACACGAGGAAAAGGCCAGTATAATGCTGACAGATACGACCCAAAACCGTTCCTTTCCCTGTCTATACTGTGGGAGAAACGCAAGGCTAAGGATCCAGAAGACACATACTCCCTCCAACATTTAGTTTACGCAAGGTCTGAGGGGAAATCGTTTTTAACAACCAAGTCTCTGTTTTTCGTAGGCACTTAGAGGACAAGTTTGGGGAAGTGGTGGTAATGTCCAAAATGAGGAATGGATCAGTCCTGATAAAAACAGTCTATCTTGCCCAGTCATGGGCATTGCTCGCCTGTGAGAAGCTGGTTGATGTTCCAGTTTCCGTCACCCCCCTATAATACCTTAAACATGGTCCAGGGGATTATATTCCATACAGATCTCCTCTTGCAGTCCGATGACGAGTTGCACGCCAACCTACAGCAACGAAGTGTACACTTTGTTAGACGTGTGTATAGTGGGTTTAGGACAACAGGGTTGCTACTGGTGCCTTCATTTTGGCCTTTGCCTGAAAAGGTCAAGGTGATAGTATGCCAGTGTGATGTTAAACCCTATGCTCCTCCCCGTCCTCTCGATGTAATGCCAACCTCACATGTCGAGAACGCAGATATCCTTCACTCACGACCATTCCTTGTATCCCTCCTCCCATTTGTGTCAACTGTGGAGAGCACCAGTCCCCCTGTTCGCCAGACTGCACAGTCTATCAGAAAGAGAGGAAGACAATGGAATATAAGACCTTTGACAGGGTGATATACACAGAGGCAAAAATGAGGTACGACCATCTTAATCCTGCACACATGACATCATATGCTATGGCTATAATGACAATGCCCTTTATGTAAACAGCATATCCATCAACTACGCCTCTTGAAGTGGGCCCACAGGGCTGCCAAACTATTCCTACCCTCTTGATGACTGGGGCTCTCCTTCTCCTGTGACTTCCATCCCACCTTCTTTGGGACCAATGCCCGCCACCCCCCCCCCCCTCCCAGTCATTAGGGACATCATTCCCCATACCTCAGCTGCAGAAGTACCAACCTTCTTCAGCTTCTCTCGCCAGGGAGAGGTTCCTCGGGTCACTACCTACTGAGGTTTCTGCTGCTGTGAATCTGGACACCAGCAAGTGGCTGAAGAGGTCACAAGCTGCTGTTCATAGGGCTTCATGTTCATCATCAGTTCCTGAGACAAGCTCAGAGAAACCCACCTGACCAACGAAACCTGAGGAGAAGTACGAGGAGAAGAAGAAGAAGCATATAAATATGAAAAAGATCCCAGTGGCCTCCACACCACCACTTCTGGCAGGCTCCAATTATGAGGATGAGGTGGAGATCCTAGTGTTCCCCGAGGACCTAGATCTCTCCAGAGCCTCATAACCACCACAAGCACTCACCCGGCGGTAGCAGGTGACCTTGTGGTACATACTGCCTCCTCAGTCCCTTCATGCCCTTTCAATAAACTGAGAGGTTAATCCTCCAGTGGAATTGCGGAGTTTTTTTTCTACCACCTGGCTGAGTGACGACAACTCTTAAGTTCTTTGCCTGATTTCCACATTGCCTTTCAGAAAATTTGGTTTCCATCATGGTGGACCCCTACTCTTCATGGCTATCAGGTATATTACAAGATCCGTACTGACTATGACTCAAGTGGAGCATATAGATATGTCCTTGACTCTGTATATAGCGAATATATGCCTCTCCAAACAACATCAGAGGCTATGATGTCAGGGTAAGGACTACGCAGGATCTTAACGTCTGCAATGTCTATCTTCCCCCAAGATGGTGAAGTGCCTCAAAATGCATTGGCTGCACTGGTTTCTCAACTCCGCCCACCTTTTCTAATTCTACCTGATTTCAATGCCACTAGCATTCTGTGGGGTGGAACCATGAACACTGGCCATGGGAAAGATGTCGAAATATACTGACGCATCTCGATCTTCGTCTTTCAAATACTGGTGCTCTCACACATTTCAGTGTGGCACATGGCGCCTACTCGGTCTTTGATCTTCCAGTCTGCAGCCTGGTCTTTTACCATCTATTCACTGGAGAGTTCATGGCAACTTGTATGGCAGTGATCACTTTGAGATCTTCC